>NW_026941090.1:0-1305934 GCF_032062105.1 Saccostrea cuccullata
ATCCATTACTATTGGGATACCCCAAAGACACTGATAAATATCATATCCTGTGGAATTTCTGATATTGTACAATCTTCCTTTGCTTGTTTTCATGCGTTTTTGAGAATATGGGTGATGGAAAAGCTCTGTTTACTTTCTTTTATTCACAATATTGTTTATTTCTCTAAGCTTATTTGCGGTGCGTTTTCAAGTTTAGGACAATTCCCTAGGGACCGGTGTTTGGACTTCCTTTGCAGGGAATGAATTTATCTTTCCTTTTGCAATTTGAACATAAAAGTTACCATTGCTAGTTCTTAATTTGGACGTGTGTAATGTTTTACTGGACCTCTTGAGATACACGAACACTAATAAAACATGTTTGAGTCCTTGCTCCTCATTACTATAATGAAATACCTTTTTCTTTGACTCCACATTTTTATCAATTTTCTTATTTTTCGGCTATAAAAATGCACTTATGTTTCATCATCCATCAAGCAAGTTTATCAAACTCTGTATTTTTTTTATTAAAACATTCTTTTTACTAGACCGTAGGCAAATTTAAAACGTGTTTTCCATGAGACAGTTGTAAGAAAATAGGGCACTTATCCGATAGAATTATTATAAAAATTATATTTTATATTATATTTTATCCTTGCGAGGACAAAAGGGAAAATATTAGGGTTTCTATTATTGGGAGCCGCTTACTATGATTTTTTCTACATTTATTATGATATACTGTTTTTGCATTATATATATGTGTGTGTTAGGATGAATTTTCTCGCTTCTACACCCATTACAAATGCGCTCTGGCGTAATAGTAAATGTCAGAATTATTTGAAATATTTAGGAATATGGATCTGAATATTGTTAACATACCCGGTATATATATTTTGTGGAAACTTTATTACGAGAAACGAGTTGTCTTTCTTACAATACACCGTTCATGTAGTTCTTGAATTGCGTTTTTCTGGAAAATAAGTTTTGATGCATTGAAATATTTTTTCTAGAATGTTCAAGATTATATTATTTTTGTTCTCTTAATATTTTGTAAAAAAAAAAAAAATATATAATTCCCATATTAAAGAAAAATAGGCTATAAGATATGACTTATTAAACACTGTAACATAACGTCTGAATCAGAACTGTTGTTATCTCGCTTTGCATGTACGTTTATTACATTTAATCTTTACTGGAAATGATATGGAATTAAATATGTAAAATTCTAATAAATAAAATTTTATCGTTTCTTTTTGTCTAGAATTCTTTTTTTTTTAAACCATTCATTACAATACAAACATGGAGAATATATTGAATTTTGAATTGTTAAAACAATATTCTCATTTAAGATGATGTATTTCATTTGGTCGAAAAGACATAACTGAAAAAACAACGTGTCGTGGCACACTAGTAAATGTTTTAAATAATGAAGAAGACGGCAGACTTTGGATGTGTTTTTTTGCAAAATTTGACAATTTTTAAAAATTTCTCTTTACGGTGTCAATACATAAATTTTTATTTTTTTATATCAAATGATAACATAATAGTTGTTCTAGAAATAGCTTCTATCCTTGAATACATTTCCTGAAAACACATTTTTAAGGGTCCCCTTTAGTAATTATGATATTTTGGTGTGGCGAAAGTCGATAAGAGAGTCTGCTCTGGACTCGAAAAGCAAGGAGTTGATCCTTACTAACTAACCCTGTCTTGTTGACATTTCTTAAAAAATATTATGCTAACATTTTCACACTGAATGTTGTATGGATTTTTACGTTTGCCCGAACTTGACAGGTAGCACAAGGCAAATTTTAGGAGTGAACAGGGAATACTAAGTAAGATGTTGGCATTTGAATCAACATCTGATGTTTTCAAGGTCCGTGTTTACTCTGCGATCACTTTGTATTGTTTCTTGGTTAGGTATCTCCACAAATAATTATTTCTTGTAATTTTATTATGATGGTAATCTAAAAACCCATGATAAATGTGATAACTTTACAATCGTCAACTTCCCTTACATGTACTTATGCAGCAATATACCTTCATCACCTGCATACGGAGTTTATATATCTCAGTTGACTCGATACGCAAATAAATGCACTACGTATGAACAATTTCTACAACGAGGTAAATTATTGACAAACAAGTTGATGAAACAAGAATATCAGCAATCTCGTTTAAAGTCATCATTTCGTAAGTTCTATGGTCGATACAATGACCTTGTCAGCAAATACAAGTTATCATTGAGTTAAATGCTGACTGACGTTTTTCATACTAATTGTTAGGCCATTATTTACACACTGAATTCTTGACGGATTTTCCCGTCATTTCTCGATCATGACATAGTGCACACGGTTGATGTTACCGGTTGGCAAGGGGTGCTCCATGGCACCTGATCCTACATCCGATGTTTTGGAGTTAAATGCTGACTGACGTTTTTCATACTAATTGTTAGGCCATTATTTACACACTGAATTCTTGGAAGATCATGACATGGTGTTTGCTCAAGGAGTGCATGGCACCTGATCCTACATCCGATGTTTTATGATTTTGGATGCTCCTATTTTGAATTGTTTTATGAACTTTTGATCTTGAATACTGTTCGTTATCTCCATATGTTTCATGCATTATATGCATGTTGTACTTTCAATGTCTTCTGTATTTAGAAAAAGAAAAGGAACGAAATCGTATCTTGGTTAAGGAGTTATCAAGACATATGAAACATGATTTTAAAAAGAGCTATATTGAAAATGCACAATGGTAATATAATTATCTCTTCCTGTTTCGGTTAGATCAATTTATTTTTTGTTTTATTTTTTTAAATTCACTTCCTTTCCTAGTAGATTTTAAATCACTCATGCGTATCTATTTTTCTTTTGCTTTGAAAATTAATTATTGAAATATTACCTTCTTCAGAGAATCCATCAATGCTGTCCCCGCTGGTGTTTCTTATGATACCAAAAAATTATGTTGTTTAAACCCTTAAATGATAAAAAGGTCTTTGATCTCTTAAAGTACATACATTTTCTAAATGCAAATTACATAATGTATCAAAGGGTAAAAACAGGCAACAAAGGAACATATATACAACATATAGATCATGCAGTATTATTGCGTTCTTTTTTTTTTAACTACAATCAATTTATCTAGGAAATTGTGACTACAAAACAAATAAGTGAAATACAACTCCCCATGGATAGAAGAAAAACACGATGCGTGATAAGTAAGAAAAATAAAAACATTAGACAAAGAGTTTGAAATATATCTTTTAAGTTGAAAACTGCATGGTAAAGGCGTGAGTAGAAAATATGAAAATCCCTCCGTTATCTTTGTTATTAAATATATTCATTCAGTAATCTCTCTGACTTCCATTCAATATATATCACAAACACCTTATTTAATTATGCCAGAAATAAATTGAAATTGTTTCGACACATGCATGCACAGTTGTTGCTTAGTTATGCATATATTGCTTCGTGTAATATTGCTTAATAGAATAGATTAATTTATATAATTTACGAAAAAGGATATTCTAAAATAATTTCTTAGTTTCTCTGTTTTCTGTAAAGTATATAAAATTATATGGAAATTTAATCACTTTATTATTTTGGTTCACTTAATTTTACAAAGATAAGGATTTACAATAAATGAAAAGAATTAATTTTAACTGCTAGCCGTATCTGCTTTCGTATTTGAAAACATACTGGATATTGTCAGTGTTTCGTTTTTTTAATTAAAATTTTATGCAAAATATCTGCCATTAACAATCTCAAAGAAAGAGGGGTTTCCTCAAATTATTGGAAAACACGTTCAGAGGAGGAAAACTTTGCAGTCAACATAAAACAAATGTGTCCGTGACAGAAGAAATATGACCACAAAATCTTTTCTACAAAATCTTGACATACATTTATTTATTTAGTTGACCTACTAACTTGAATTTTAGGTTAAAAGTACTGTTTGAAACATAACTTTTGTGTCAATAATATGATATACAATCAAAGCCTTTGTAGTAAGAATCATATGACTAAATTTAAAAGATTTTTGAATATAGACAATGCTGTATATGTTAAAGAGGGATACAGAAGGAGAAAAAATAAAGTGAAATATATATGTCAACACTTTTAGTATAAAAATGCATTTTCGAAAATGTTTGAATTAATTATTCTTTGGTCTTTTCCACAGTACTGGATGTGTCTATTTTGCATTTTGAGATCAATTTTTGAAATACTATACTAAATTGCCTTGAAACATTCCTCAAAAATGTGCCATCTTTTATCAAAAGCAGATTTTTATCAGAGCAAAGGTAAATTGTTAGGTTACGGTGGTAATTATTGAACTATCAATTTGAATTTGAATACCGAACATCAAACAAAAGTGTAAGACCACTTTCCTGATAATTGAACTGATTTTAAGTACCCCAACAGTGTTTTAAGATTTATTCTTTGTAACTGTTCAAATGAAAGTTTTATTCGTATTTTCTAATAATTCTAAAAGCATCTTTTTAAAATACAAACAATAAATTATAGAAGTTGCTGGAATTCCTCATCATATCCAGGTAGTACTTGGAGATCAGGTTTTCCAGCAATTAGATATAAAGAAGTGATATTGATTACTAGTATATTTCTTTTCAATAAGATGTTTTTTGATAACTATTTAATAACTGCACCGAACTTCTACATAAATAATTTCTAGAATGAATATACAATTTGAATATTCATTTTAGACAGAATTTATTTGAAAACTCAATTATTGGGATGCATTTTCCTATGACTTTCAGATCTTCCTTCCATTAACAATATTTAATATTTTCAGATGTCGATTGGATATATCTCAATGGTCTCCAAATGAAGGACACATAGGGTCCTTCGGATTTGTTTCATATTTAGATATTTTACTGATTATAGTCATAAATGGCAAACTGAAAACTAGACTTTATTACAAACAGGAGAACGTTAAAGTTTCTATTGTTAATTTCCACTTTTATGTAACAATATTCATTATTGCTTGCATATGGTGTTTATGTTTCTAATAGTATTTAATAAGCAAGTTCAACTCTAAGTAAAATGAATTTCTAAAACTTGAAAGTTAATGTAAAATAAGTTGATTTTACGTGGCTTTTAGCAGTCTGGATTAACCAGCCTTTGAAAACTTTTTGTATGATATTTGAAACTTAGAGAAAGCAAATATGGATTATGTTTGGAAATGAATTTTAACAATTCATTTTAAAAGTTTACATTTACTGTTTTGCAATTACAAAAAGACCACGGCTTACTCCATATTTCTGAATGGAAAGGGCTAACGATGGATATTTTTGTCATATTTGATCACTGAAAACTTGAACATTAATTAGAAAAACCTATAGAGAACAAGAGTATCTCAACTCTGATGATCTGCATTTGTAGCTCAAAAAAAGTTATGTAGTAAACAGAGCTTAAAACATGATTATATTTCGGGTTAATGAGGCAAGATTTTCAGCTGTCTCGTTAGGAGTCATCATTTAGCAAGTTCTATCATAAATGGCTTTGTCGTCGAGTGTAGTCCGAGGTTAAGTCGGATTCTGACTTGCTTTTTTCGTGCTGATTGTTTGGCTATTGTTTGCAAACTGAGTTCCTTATGGATCATTACGTGGAAGTGGTCGGCAGCGGATACTTGCATCTCTGGGTCGCCTGACCCCCCTCTGAGTTTTTGGAGGACCACGTTTCTTCTGCTCCTGACTTGTATTCTTTGAATGGGCTTTTTACCTTATCAAATTCAATGTCTAAAGGAGGGTATGACCGGTGATATTAGATGCTAACATTTTCCGCACAATATAACAAAATGTGTACATATACAACATAAATACTATATGCATAAAGCATACATGTACAGTCAAAATATAAAAAGACCCCATTTAAGTTGTTTCGTAACCTTTGTACAGCCCTGCTCTCTAGTCTTTCCACATGTTCTATCTAGTCTTTCTTTTAATATTACATATCAATGAGGATTCAATAAATTGACCATGATTCCAACAAAATATTAAATATTCTGGAATGTGTTGTTATGCCGAAAATAGTCGATAACTTGTAACCTATTTACCGACACGATTGTTACCTCCTTTTTACAACAAGGGGTAATATTTTTGTCCCGTAGGTGAAGATTGTTGGCACAGATTCTGGTTCAATAAGCAGTTCCCATGGCTTCCAATAGTGAAGACACGTGTCTCTTCTCCAACTTTTTGCCACTGATTAATATTTTGATAATAACGTATTTGCAAAATGATGAAAGATCATGTGACATTTATTAAAGTTATCAAAAGTTTTTGATATCTCGGTATTTCAGTGATTGTGTAGGGAGATAGGAATAAAGGTAATTGTAAACACCTGTCTGATCTTATCTGACACTACTCCGAACGTTGAGAAGACAATTTAAACTAAAGTATCTCGGAAACGTTTGTGGAAAAAATGAACTTGTCAATTTCATGCTTTGACATTTAATCCTCACTGGTATCCCAGGTAATTCTATTTATAGACCTCTGAAATCTTATTTGATAGCAGACTGGTTGAATTGATTTAAAATGCAATTTAAAAGATAAAAGTTCTGAAAAATAAAGTTAAAATGAAATTAAAAATGGTTACTTTCTCATAGAAATATACTTATCATAACAATGACATGACACCTGAGTGTGTATTCAAATATTTACATATGATCAAAATCAGCCAATGATATACATGCATAAAACAAGATATGTATAAAGTTTCCATGACAACATATCAAATATAGTGTAGATACTGACTGGAAAATCTATTGATATTCATTATCATGGAAATTTATGCGCGTCGGCAAGAGTCTGAATACTAATGTTCTACCAGCTTTACACATCCGGGAACGCCAGCAGATCCGAGACACTGGAGTGCAATAAAAGACTGGCGAAGATTTAACAATACTTGCTACTTTATCCTTAAATTGCTATAATTGAGTATCATATGCAGTATGCATATTAAGCTTTTCCCTCCTCAAATCTTCATGGGCGCCCATATATAATCTTCTGTTAGACTTCAAATTATGTTTTGTATTTGACCATATGAATTTAGGTATCATAACTATAGGAATTCTTTTATCTAACAAGAAGTCTTTTAACCTTGTCTTAGTCTAATCTTTCTTGGGCTTAACTTTTTCTCTCTCTTTTTTTTAGCCCAACGTTTGTGTTTACCCTTTAAAATTCTGTAGTTTAATGTTCACTGAATAACTGTCAAATGGACTCTACATGGAAACACGGTTTCCAAAACATTGTTAAAAATGATCTTAAAAATATCTGAATTAAGATTTGCTTTATCAGATTTAAAATGCTCGGGGAAAACGCATTTAATATGCATATGGTTGTATATTATATCATAACTGATATTTTATACGGATGATTTATTTGCTTAATAAGTTTATCGGGCATCTTTGCATAAAAATAAATCTTACCTTAACTGAAAGTGTCAAGGTTATTGGGAAATTATTAGGCATTGGTTGATGATCAACCAATAGTTGCACCTTACGTTTATTTATTTCCTCGGTAGACCCTCTTCCTGCTACCGTAGAGTTATCGTGTTACAAAACATCAGGGGTACATTTCTATTTGTAACTATAATATACTACCCAATGCATCCCGAACCATATTATACCCGGGTACAATACAGCCCGTCATACGAACTAAGTTTCAATTATTTTCAATAGATTGATTTATTAGATTCGACACTACGTCTTCCCAAAGAAGAATGCCTAATTTTATCATTATTTGTAAACGTATTCACTGTCAATAGGTCTTTGTACAAAGATCGTGAAAAGAAATAGATAATGATGTTTAAATTTTTTAGAGAAAAACGGTTTCCTTGGTAGATACAAGATAAAGTCACGAGTGTGAAATATATTTTTACAAGCCTAACAAAGCAATCATTTTCTAAAATGTGCACAAATAAATATTTGCTCACTAAAGTTTTCTTCATATTCAAAGGTATTTATTGCTTAAAAAGCATTAGTAAATTATTCTTTAAAAACGAAAAATATTTTTCCTTACAAGCGAAACAAGAATGTATCCTTAGAAACTTAGTATTATTTAAAAAAAAAACTTTTCACATGAAATTAATTTCTAAAATAAGACCTTTCTTCTAAGAAGATAAAAGATAGCTAGATATGTAAATAAAAATTACTAAAAATTAGCAATTTGAGAAAAATAACTTTTAAAACCAAGTCAAGCAAAAAAGTAAAAGGACAATATTTTAGAATTAATTTAATGTCAAAAACAAAAGTCAATAGACAGTTATATTTTCTAATAATATTTTGCCTGGTATTTTTGCACTTGCAAATTCTAAACATACATGTATAGACTGAAATGATTGCATAAATACTTGCCTTGCTGGAAAGTAAATACAACGGATTAACACAGTGCAAAAACATTAGAAAATTAAAATTGCTGTGAAGTTTAACTTAAAACACCTTTCATAATTATAATCAAGATTTTTCAAAGTAATCCTTCTTTTTTGAAATACCCTGTAAATTAAAAATTCAGTGATTCTACATATAAGGCACTTTCAAAGTATTTTCAATTTTTCATTCAATACTATATATACATGTATGTACACATTACGACACACATACGAAAAAATACTTGTCAAGTTATTTAAAAGAATTTATAAAAGAATATCTCACATAATTTTTTTTATATCATATTAGGTGCTTAGCTTACACCTCAATTTTTGAATTTTTCTTAATTTTTTTCTAATTAGAGTTTAGTTTTTATATCCATGTCTTTTTTATGCTATGTTATAAACAAAACTTTGATATTTTCCTCCATTCGTCAAGTGAAAATTGTGTGAAAATGGACACTCATAACACTATAATCATATTTTCTCCTAAGATTCTAGATTTGCCAGTGATTCTTATTACTGTATTAAATTTTGATAGTTTAATTTGAAGATGTACGATGTATGTCCAAGTTTGTTTCTTTTGGTCTTATATTTTAGAAATCCATCGTTATTAAAACAAATAGCTAAAAAAAAAAAATTCAAATGATGATCTATATTCATACATTGAATATTTTGGCAAGGAATATATTTTGTAGATTTGGTTTTGCATATTATGATTTTAAATTTTTTTTATTTTCTAGGAATGCGGAAAATTCTAGAGAACGCTTTTTTTAGTTTTCATTAAAAAAGCATTCGAAATGTCTTAAATAATATCTCAGTATTCATATAAGTACTTTTCTGCCTCCTTTTCCGACACGGAAATGTTTCATTTAAAAAAAAATTGATGATTCTTCAAAATATATCGAATTTTTTTTTTTCTTTTATATACATATGGAGATAATAAACAGTATTCAAGCCTAAAGTCCTGTTAAGCAATACAGTTAGAAGCAGAACAAACACAGACCTCTAAAACATCAGAGATGAGATCAGGTACAATGGAGGAAAGAATATGAAAGATAATAATTAACAGACCGCCAACAATTATCTTGTAATGGGTAAGGGAAGAAAAAAGAGATAGATACAGAGTGTGAGAAAATAACTGAATATAACGTTGTCTATTCACTCTAAGGAATGAAATTCAATTGACCTTAGATAGTGCAACATACAATTACACGGATAATTCCTTTAGTTCTTTCAATACCTGTTTCTGGTTTTATTTTACACTTCCTAAAGAAACTTAAAATATTTGTTTTCAAAGCAGGTGGAGTAGTTGTAGGCTTATCATACAATATCATTGTTCTTATATAAAGACTACTGTAGTGTCCTTTTCAAGAGAACTATTTTCCTTGCAGTTTGGTTTAACAAATATACATTATGTAAGAATAAAGATTAACGTAAATGTGTAAAATTCTTTACAATGGTTGAAAAAGACGCCTCTTTTCATGAACTGAATCAAAAACAAAGAATCTTTGTCCGTCTTATTTTCTAATTTGTAAAAGTCAGACACTGTAATCAAGTAATGACCTAGAAAGAATTTTCTCACAAGATTTGTGTGAGGTGGAATATTTTGCAAAAAAATTCTAAAAACCGAACCTTATTTGCATATCTTTCAGAAAGTGGGCTGTACAGGCTAAAGTCCTAAATTTATACTTGATATTATAATATACACTTTTTTAAAACTTGCACATTTGATGCTTTTTTATTTTAATTATTTTTAAGTCTTATTGTGGAGAAAATGCGATAATATAGGGAAAAAATTGGATAATTTAAAAAGTGTTAACACTTTAAAAGTAAAATTCTGAACTTTGTCAAACTGATTATTTACTCTTTAGCTGTGTTTTTAAGTGTTGTGCGATGATTTTTCCGATAAACGCATCTCAGGAAACGTGTTTATCTCTAAATGTACTTACAACCAGCAAAACTGTTCACTTTATTAAATCTGTTCCCAGAAATAACCAACCTCTTTATTTATAGGATCTTTTTTTTTACTTTTATGCGATTTTGTGCAAAATCATCTGTATTATTATAATAGCTATTTTTGCTCTGTCTTTACGTCCCTTCAAACAAGGGATTTTTAGAGATATACTTTTTTGGAAAATTTATTTACGTTCAATTTTTTTAATTTACATTTAAAAAAAAACTTTCAGTCAGCTGTCAGCTGGGTTTTAAACAAATAAAGAATAGCTTAGAGTTTGATATAATAAATTTAAGGGGTTATCAAATATAGACTTTAATCACCTCTTCATGTACCGCTCAGTAAAGTATGATTTAAGTATTTAATATTTATGCAATTGGCGTTGCTTTTAGGAGATTAGATGTATCTATTGAGCTTAAAAGCATCTAAACAAATCGATTATAAATCACTTGAAGCAAGTCAATTTATTTTTAAGTTTGGATTATATAATAAATAAATGGCTTAATTAATATTTTGCCATGTTCTTCCTTCCGAGATTTACCTTTAATTTTGCATGAAATCCACCAATAATCATCAAAACCCTTTCAATATTATTATATAGATAAACTGGTAATTTTAAAAAAGACAAGAATATTGTTTAAGAAACCTGCCAACAGGTTTTTACTTCAATAAGCAACATTTACATATTTAGCTTAGCATAACTTAAGAAAATAAATATTATACAATATATACATACAAAATACTTATTTTTAACTTGAAATGAGGGTCAGGTTCTTCAGAAACACTTAATTCTTTGTAAGGATGTGTGTTTATTTTTAAATAAAAGCCCTCGAGAAATCGAACGCAAACAAACAGCTGTATGAACACTTGATATGGCAAAATAAAGCACGATTGGTTACAACGTAACACTATTGAACAATAAGTCACGAACACATACAAAAATATATACAGGAATCATTGCATCTTTCCCAGCCTTTCTGAGGTTCTTGGTGAAGCGTTTTGTGGTCTTAAGTTCATAGTCTATTTTGATAGTGTTTTCTACACCGTCTGTCAAATTCGTATTGTACTTCCCGTGGTCGCCATGCCCGCGGTACTTTGGACCAGTGGAACCGATAAACTAATCTTGTTCCGTCCTCCCGACTCATAAATCCGGATTTATAATAATGTCTAAAAATGTAAAGAAAGTTGATACATTAATACACAATCCATAAAAACACATTTACCGTCATCACTACAGATTTAAAATAAAAGTTTAATGCAATATTTTAAATACTCGTAGAGGTCCTTCAAATAAATAAATTTATGGTGTACAATTTTGAAAAAAAGTGAACTACATTTAAACAAGTGCTTTGGTACCAAGAGCTACAATAATTGATTACCTTATTCCTCGACTTAATTTTTCGAAATTCATATCAGATTTTCTTTTCTTCTCTCCCCACTTTCTACTTATGTCGGTGGTATCGACAAATCGGAAGGTTCCAGTTAGCAGATTTACCCAACGTATGGACTCAGTGCCACTTCGTAGCTGTTCCAGAATAAACTTCCATAGCAAAACATTTTTGGCTCCTTCAAAATACATTATTTCTTTTTAAATATTTTAATAGTAAAAATAAAGTTATTATTTGCATTTCTATCATTAATTGAAATATAACAAACTCAATTCTCTGAAAACATGAGGGATTTGTGCCTTTTTAAAAACATTAAGGTAGATCAAATAATTTTAAAAATAAATTTCGATATTCATCTTATTTTTACAAGTAGATATTGCAAAATTATTCAGTAAAATAGCTACCTCTTTTTCCTTTTCGACACATGAAGGAACTCTGATCGACAAACTCGGAATCATCCTCTGTTTTGACCTCAACGGGTGCATAGTACGGAGGGAATGAGGTCTGGAACGCAGGGAGGGTAGTAGTACAGGGCTGGGGATAGCCCGTATAGTAAGGTTGTCTGATGTCGGCACAGCCTGACGTCACACTACAGTTGTCATCAGTGACGTAACATAGACTTGGGTCACATGGTTGGTAATAATTTTGATAGTGGACAGATTCTGGACTTTGCTCGTAGGATGTTTCATCAGGAAGAGCAAGATGGTGATTAGGATCAAAGGAAGCTATTTAAGAAAAAAGATCTTTCAAAATTGCATGAAAACCAAAAATGAAATTTACTGCTTATTTTAAACAAAAGTCAATAATCCAACGACAAAACACAATAAGGATGGTGATGATTTTTTAAAATCAAAATTTGGGGAAAAATTGTTAGAGTACACATTCAATTTTTCACAACAAAATCATGTTTCTGTTTAGGAAGTGAACCTTAAATCAGATTATTTTTAGCTTTTCCTGAGATATGGTGTTTAGTACTCCTGGATATGAAAATGGCAAAGGATTGTCGTAAATAAATATAACTTAATTCCCTAAGCTTTGTCATTCGAAAACGAAATATTTTGCATCCAAATTATCGTTTATTCCTAACTTTTTTTCATTTGCCATACTTAATATTATCAGTAGGTTAACAAACTTTACATACTTACCATTATTATCCGACTTATCATGAACAAAAGCACAAGGAAAATGAGTGAATTACAATAAAGATATTGTTTTATTTCCTTGCTAGTTTATAATCTACATTGTTCAGAAATCATTTTTACAGATTCAATCGCAAGTGAGGAAACTTTAGGTCCTTTCCAATGTACTGAATCAAAAACACACGGAAATGTACTGTATAGAAAAATGTCCTCTTTAAGGATTTAATACATTTCCAATGTATAAATACTAAGTAAAAGCTAAATAAAAAATATCTTTATGACATTTTCCTCGTCTACTTCAATGGCAAAAAGCATGTGTAATTTTATTAATAATCTTAGTTAATTACATTGGTGTTAGATTCATATTTTGGCAGAAGTTAATTTCCACTATGTCTTACCGTTTGTTCCATCATTGGGCGGTAAGTGTTCAAATGACGATGATTCTCCGGTCTCTGAGATTAGTGTATCTATAAAGAGAACAATATTTTCTACAGCCATTCTTTGCAAAAAGTGAATTCCGAAGATTTCATGGATTTCTACATTCTACGAAAATTACAATACTGAGAAGTAAAACTGAGAAGTAGTGAAAGGGTAAGTTGAAAACAAAAAGGATAATAAAAGTAGGAAAAAGGATGACAGGAAGATTTCTTTAAAAATATTGTTTGCTCGGATTGTTAATTGTTACATCCTTAAGGAAGTCAACAGTAAAACAAATCAAGTTACAAAACTTAAACGCCGCATTTCGGGTTGTAACAGACTCTCGGATGTTTATTGTGGAAATATGTTACAATCTTTTTGTAAATGTAGGTTATGGTAAGTCGTATATATGTTCTCTTAGCAAAACGATCACTTGAATCAATTAGGTATATATTTTTAAAAATGTTATTTGATTTTCAAAAATGTCTATGCATAGTTTGGTTTTCTCTTGCTATTTTTTTTAATTTTTAAAACACATGGGTAGAAAATATGTCTTTCAATAAAAATAGAATAACAATCTGGACAATAATTTTTTTGCAGAAAAAAACTAACATTTGGAAAAACTGGATACTGTGGTTTATAAAGGAGTTGTTATGAAAATGATAGGTACTCACCAGATTGAGGTTCAATAATTCTGAAGATTTCGTTCATCATTTCGCTAGAAAACACTTCTATGTTCTGAAAAATTATGAAACTAAAATTCAAAACCAATTCGTGAAGTTGTGACAGTTGCCGATGTTAGGCAATTTCCTGAAATGAGCATATTGGATATATTTCTACATTTAGCATATAAATATACTCACATTGTCATTATAACTGTCATCACACGCCATTATGTTTCGACTTAACTGAAATCATAAGTAAAATTACTTAAAATGCTATAATATTTGGGTATTAGAACATTTTAAGATAGTCATTATATATTCTTTGGATGCAAAATTTCCCACACGGTGAGCTCTCATGTGAGTGTTACTCAAAGACAAGTCTCAAAGATATGAAAAAGAAAGTTCATCGACATCTAAGCTTCTGTAAGAAGGAAACAAGATGTATGAAATACAGTCTACCTTTTCCGTGTTTTTTTCTGAATTTCCGGTTAAGGTATGCATGTGATCAGTAGTTAGTGCATTATAAATACAATCCATGATGTCACAATACTGGACCCAAAAATATGAGGGTCAAAGGTAAACGCATAATACAGAAACACCCAAATGTCTGCCTACGTTTTTACTTAATCAGATGTTTGATATTTACAATTTATTGCTTTATAGAGAGCTCACACTTTCTTTACGTCGTGTGTTTTTATGTCCAATTTTGGTGATATGCCTTGTAGCTCAGCAGAAGGGGATCGGAAACTCATTTTTAAAGAAAATTTTTGATTTTTTCCCCACCCATTCCTCATTGATTATACCTATAATATCCTTGTCATATTAGTGCTTTGTCGATTTACTTATATTTTGATAGTTCTCTTTGCTTGTTGTATCTAAATTTCCTTTTGATGTAAGGAATTGTTTGTGACAGGTATAGTACATGAAGTTGCTGTTTGCTTGTATCTATAACTGTCTTTCATATCTCCTATATTTTGATAAATTAACTGGTGGCCATTTACTATGCCCTATACGTATCATGCACTTGTTTGTTATTTCACTCTTTAATTTACATATTCAATTTCTGATTCATTCACTTATTTAGTTAATCATCCAACGAACCACAATTATCAGTTTCAAGTTAAAATGGACTTTAAGTGGAATATACACACCCTTACCTTTGTCTTTGTTTCTGGTATTCGACGAGAAATTAACACAAATGAAATTGATGGAGTACGCTGAACAAGGCTTACAAATAAGTATTAGTGGATCATGATAGGGTGACTTTTTCAAACTTACATTGAAATATCATGAACATTATTTAAAAAGATTTAGAAAACAAAAGATGATAGGCTTTGCAGTAGAGGAAACGACATTAGGTTTTGCAGTAGATAATTCTACAATTCCTATTCTGCGATGGGTTTGCCTCACCAATATGATGCAAGTACAAATATAGAATTGACGAAGACAGTGCTTTGCATGAAATATATTTAGATAACAAACAGTATTCAAGCTCAAAGTCCATAAAACAGTACGAAATAGGAGCAGAGCAAACACGGACCTCCAAAACATCAGACGTTGGGTCAGGTGCCATGGACGAGTGAGCATCCCTTGCTGATCGGTCACATCTGCCGTGTTCTCCCTGTCATGATCGGGAAATAACGGGAAAACCCGTCGTCAATTCAATGTGTTAATAATTAGTTAACAATAAGTATGTTAAACGTCAGTAAGCATTTGAATCAATGAAAAAAATTTAATTGTTTTTTTTTCCTGATAAGGACATTAAATCGACCATAGAACTTACGAACTGATGACTTTAAGCGAGAATGCTGATATTCTTGTTTCATCAAGGTGTTTGCTGTAATTTACCCCTTTTTTTTCGAGGAAAGCGCAATGATACTTTGAAAACAGTATTGAAGGAACAGGGAAGACTTTCTTTTAAGAAAATTGATATCCTGAAATACGTTTTCAGTCAGAAAAAAATGTGTACTTGAATTTGATCCTAAGATCTTGTCACTTTAAGGTATTGACCGTGTAAGAGTATGAGCAATACTAGAATATCTGAATATGTCCTTCTCTGAACAAATGAGACTCATCTTCATTTTTCTTTTTATATTTCATTTAATATATTTTCTTTTTAGATGACCAAAATTCAAAAAAAAAATTACATGTAGCAGATCAAAGAAATTCTCGAAAGCAACAAAGTAATTGAATAAGTAAATGAACTCTGCTAAAATATATAAGTTTTAATAATGTGTCGTAGGTTTATAACTTTTTTCAAAACTTCTGGCCAGTTCCTTTGAACGTATTTGAAACAATTCAGATCAAATATGAATAATATGTCAGTATTTGATGATTTCAGCGAAATTTAAATCTTTCGACAGCGGTGTGATCGGAAGTCATGTTGTTTAAAATTAGAAGAATATAAAAAAAACTTCTATTTATGGCCTTCAACATATGTGTAGGTCAGAAAAGCATTTCAAAAATGTTATTGAAATAAGAGAAATCGTCAGATCTTAATTTAGTAAACAAATGTCAGAAAACAAGTCTTGTATTTTGCTCAGAAATTCTCTCTCTCTCTCTCTTTCTCTCTGTACAATAGAAAGCCAAAAGCATGGGCATGATGTTTGCAGGAAACTTATTCCTAAGAATAAGAATTGCACATTTTATTTTGTTCCAGAAATGGTCCCACACGGTAGAATGGAGGGCAATGTAAAGGACTCAAATGCCCAAAACTATTATGCCAAATGGTAACTAATCATTTTTATCTTCTCATTTCTTAGGCAAAAAAAATTAGATTGACGACAATATGTTGGATCTGATATCTACTATGCAATTTTTGTCATTAATCTAAATACTTTCAATAAGTCTTTATCTTAGAAACTGTTGAAGGTTTTAATAAATTCAATTTATTAATTTTCAAATTCACCAAGTTCAAATTTTTTCATTTTTTCAATTATTATTCCTCAAAAATATCTACTTCATGCCCACCACTTACATGTTACAGCTTATTCTGAAACGCAATTGACCTCTACATTTGATTTCTACAAACGGAAAGTCTATCACCATAAAGATTCACCATTGTTTTGCAAAAAGGCATGCATGGCGGTGTTTCAACGGATGTCTGGGTACTAAAAGTGGCCCTTAAAATTAAACCATGATTGTTTCATTCAGTAAATCCTAAGTGATGCTCTACTTTCAAGTATTTCCTATTACACTTCTCATCCAAAGAACTATGACTAACCTGGACCTATTGGAAAGGAAATAGCATTCTATTTTGTAGTGTAAATTCAACAACATTCGGACATACAAATCCATTGCGGTTGAATAATTTCTGTATTATTGTTCTTAACACTTAAACCAGCGTATTAAAATAATGTTTAAGTCAGATAAAAATGAATGCAATTGAAATTAAGCAGAGTCATTCAACATTTTCTAATATGGAGGTTAAAGTGTAACATTCAATGTGAATAAGCGATGATTTTGATTGCAATTTGACTAAACATTTGCTTGAAAAAATGATAGGTATAATTGTATGTTGTAAGAGGATGAGATAAATACATGAGATGATATGATTACTGGTGTTTAATGTTATTGATTAACAAATAAGGGGCTAAATCTTTATGGGTTCTTATTCTAAAAATCCCTATATGTTCATTAACCTTGTTTATCTTGGGAATGAAATCACGATGATACCATCCTGTCATAATGGACGGAAAGTACTAGAAGTAATTCATAAATACTAAAAGTAATCTATAAATAGACGTAGGCTTTCCCTTATCATGTTTAATTTTTCATTTACATAACACCAGACATATGATGTTTTATTTAATTGATAATAATTGATAAATTAACCGTACATAAATGATATTACACATCTGCTCAACATTGGCAATTCTCAAATTTCCCCTTTGACCACTAATGAAAAGTGGTCGAAGATAACGAACGATGATCGATCTCAAAAAATCTTATTTTTACACTTTACAAGGATAAAATTTGTCAGGAAAAAATGAACAGTTTTTGTCAATGAACTTCCGAAGAATAAATTATAACAGGTGAAGACTTCTTTTAGTAAATAAGGTTTTAAAACGTTTTAGATCCATACTGAGACATGCACTGCTTCGCTGGTAAGTTGTCTGGCACTTAGGTTCAGCGACGACAATCCTGAGGAGCATTTCGCTCTGCTTTGCTCAATAAAATTGGTGTCATTGTAGTGTCTAAGGCAACCAGTGGATAGTTTATCAAAATACTTTGTACTCTTTTACAAACATTGTGTTGGGGAACAGCTAAGTTGTTGTACTAAACGTGCATGTATTTTGTAGAGCGGCACTAGATGTCCTTAGAAAAGCCTCGTCGGACCTCAATACAAAGATCTCTGCGCTTGGTAAGTAAAGTGGGTTCCACGCTGAATTGTCTCCCAATGAGCTTTCTAATCTCTTCAGGCGATGTTGAAGAGTGTAGGAAAAGATGACAAGTTTCAACTGTATCGGGTGTTACATACAGGTACTATGATAATGATAGCATTGTCTCATAAGAAAACCATCATTCCTTGCAAGGAAGTATATGCTTTATTTTCAATAAATATGTTTAAGATATCGGACATAAAACAAGGGGTTTGTTTGTTGCTGTTTCCTCATTATTAACCTCACTAAAGAGAACTAGAAGCAGGATAGACATATATAAATACGGCACATTTATCTTATTTAGGGAAGCATTTTTCATATATAAAATACATATTTCTTTCGAAATCTCTTAGAGGGACTTTTTTATTAAGAAGTAAACACTAGCTGTGGTCCTCATGTCGATATTCAGCTATATTACCGATGTTTGATTAACTAACTTATCATAATTACATCCATTTATATTTCTACTTGATATATCTCAATTAATTCAAAATAAAAGACATCACGGAGTCTGTCTCATCTGTTTCATAATTTGGTGTTTTACTGACTGAAGACAACAAGGACCAATAACTATTGTAAGTCTTCGGCTCTACCATTGTTAAATTTTCTTATTAATGTAAATACATTCTGTTATAATCCATTCTGTTTATGACTCTCATTGAAATAACTAACCGTATTCAAACTCAAACGTCCACACAAATCGAAAACAGAGCAAACATGGACCTCTTAAAACATTATAGGGGATCAGGTACCATGGAGGAGTAAACATCCCAAGTTGACCGATAAAAGTTTATGTTTATCATTAAGTTTTGTTGTTAGGTTACCATTTATGTCTTTTTTCTGGTAAAATATTCAATAATGAAGCAGCTATGGAAAACTCTGCAGTATCTTTATGTCAAGTTTGAGGGAAATATCGAATTAATGGTGGAACGAAAAGATATATTGAAAATTGATAAATTGATAAAACGTTGTTGATATAGCTAAATTTTGAATTGGGAGCCACCGCAGAAGACTTCTTTTTGTACGTTTTTTTTATAATGAATACAAAAATAGGCCTTGTTATAACTTATTCGATACTGAATAGCATGATCTGAACTGTATTATAAAAGTATAACCGATTACTGACAGATGAGTTGGTAATACCAAAAATTTCTCTTAATTCAATATGTCATTAATACTAGAATCGTTATAATAACATTCTGAGCGAATAAACCTATCATTGAGACATATTCTGACTGTCATATTTAATATCAATTGTAAGCCCAATGTTTTCTACTAAATTTGACTACGGAATCTCCCATCTACCTAATCAATGTGTTGTCGACATGGGGTAATACTCCTCCTAGGTATCTGAACAAACTTTTGGATCCGTATTTTAAACCATGTTCACAGATTTGTGTTGTTTGTAGGTTTGTTTTTTTTTCGATCTATCACTGTTTTTATCTTCATCCTCTTTTCTTTTAAACTTCCACTGCCGGGCTACATTTCCGTAATTCAATGAAATATAAATAAGACATACTTAAAAGATGATAAAATGCACTCAATATATCACTTACCTTCAACGCCATTTGGAGTTTCCTTTGTTTTGAAAAATTCGTCTAAACTATACTTAAGATTTGCTGCAAAATTGTAGTAAATTATGCCCATCAAAGATAAACATTCATACCCACTGAAGGTGTATTATCATTGTCCGAAATGTTTGAATTACAAAGAAAAGGATCAAAAGGGTTAAATCTTTCATTACATATTTCCTTTCTTTCAATTTACTTCTGTGTTTATTTTTTTTTTTTACTTCTTTGTTTTTTTTTTCTTCAATAATTTACTTCTTTGTTTTAAAGGATGTATATTGTTCAGTCTGGCAAAAAAATGTAAGTTTTGTCATTTAAAGTGGTTTCTTACTGAAAAATAATCATCTGTTGATTCACATTAGTTGCTGATAAAATTTATTTTGGATTTTTCTTTTAGATTTTGCATGATTTTTTATTATTTTTCCCTTTTAAGTATTCCTTATTTTTCTTCTTCATTGTCCTTCGTTGATATTTCTTTTCGCTCTCCGAATGAAATATTAAGTTAAAATAAATTCTAATGAAGAGGAGAAATGATAAATGAGTTTTCTTTCTTTTTTTCTCTATGAGGAAGAAAACTCCCTACAATTTCTTGCCTTTGTTTTAAATGTTACTTTTGTGTAATTGTGTTGGATCTAAGAACTAATATGCTGGGAATTTACGATGACATTTCATTCGTTATACAATGTAATTTGTCTTTTGTTGAGTCATATAACGTCAACTTTATCGCCTGGTCTGTGGCCTATGAATAGTAAATATCACCAAATACTAAAATCTGGAAATGTCCGTCAATACAGAAATAAAATACGTTTACAGTAGAAATCAAAATTTATTTTTTAAATATCTGAAAAGATAATTCAAATTTGAATTTTTTAAAATTATTTTTAGGAAAGTATTCCTGTATAATTGGGTTTTGTTTTCGTTTATTTTGTTTCTATATTTCAAACAATATTTAAAAAAAAGGGAAAATAGTAAAAATATCAACGGACATTTTGTCAAGAAAAAAATAAAGGGTGTACGTAAGGTAAGACTTGTACCTCTTTTAACCGAAATAGGTTATTTTGCAATGAAGGGCTTCTTTTCAATTGCTTCAGAATATATTACTTCTCTTACATTTGTAGCAGTCTACCTTCATCAACTGCATACGGGGTTTACAGTGTATCTCTCAGCTGATTCGATCCGCAAGAGCATGCTCTACGTGTGTACAATTTGTAATACGGGGTAAATTATTGACAAACAAGTTGATGAAACAACTTGTTTAAAGTCATCATTTTGTAAGTTCTGTGGTCGATACCATGACCTTGTCAGCCAATACATCATTGAGTCAAATGCTGTCTGACGTATTTCATACTAATTGTTAGGCCATTTTTTCACACTGAATTGTCGACGAATTTTTCAGTTATATCTCAATCATGACAAGTAGCAATCGGTGGGCGTGGTTCGATCAGCAAGGGGCGGTCACTCCTATATGGCAACTGTTACCACCTCTGATTTTTTAGAGGTCCGTGTTTGCTCTGGTCATATTTTCTAATGTTTAACGGACTTCTGAGCTTTAATACTGTTGGTTATCTACATATATTTTATTACAAAAAAGCATTTTTTTTTACTTTGGGGGGAATGTCAGAAAACAAATCTGTAATTCTTTTATCGTTTACGATGAAAAGCATCTTCAAAGTATATGTAATTCAACCAAACGTTGATATATCAAGAACATTTTCCATAAGGGGAAATACGTACATGCATTCGTGATGCCATCTTCAAAATTCATATACATGCAATTTCTTTACGAAAATGAGTTTTTAATTGCTGTAGAAAGAGTTGCAAAAAGAAAGCTATTTTGATCCATTCGATTATCAGTGAAAGATTATTTATTCAGCATAATTTTTTAATGTTAATGTAATGTCGCTGTCGGGAAATGCTTTAAAAACATACATAGATTGACTATTCTTTGATAAGCAATTCACAATTAGGCATGCATTTTCATTAAAAACAGATAAAAATTTGATTTAAGATTGATTAAAACACAATTTTCAAATCATTTACATTAAGAAAAAGTATTTAGATAATCGTTGAATATTTGCATCGATTTGTTCCTTGATAAAATTGTGAGTGAGTATTTTGAAAGTTTATGTTGCTAACATAGGTATTGTATTACAGAGAGATAATCTGGGATTGCATCTCTGTAAGTTATTGTTTAGGTCATTGTTGTGCAAAAATATGACTATCATATAGTGATAATTATGTCAAAATAATCAAAGTAATACAACAAACTTAGAAGGAAGAGGGAAATAATATTCCGTCGGCTTAGGGTAAGAATAGAACTTAACGATGAAAATATTATACCCAGGTAAATTTCAGATTCAGCTTATCAAAGGTACATGTGATATGTCGGCCAAAATCTTCCTTGTTCTCTCTATCTGATTGGCCAATGTCAGTGATTGGATAATTTGAATTTTCAAATTTCCATCATCGCCCTCACAGTGTTATAAATGTTTTCTTTAAAAAAAAACAACAACATAAAAAGCCGTTATTGTTTTGACACTTTTTCTTGAGCTCTTAATAATGAATACCAGAAAAATTAATCAATTGATCTGTCTTGCTATACTTTTGAACTTCCTCATCCGTCCAAAGTTGTAAAGTTTATGCTTCTGTTTTATGAAAACTCCACATCAAATTATCTTATCCCTATATTTCATTGAACAATATGAGTCTCTTTGCATATGTTGTTTAATTTTCCTTTAAGAAAACATTTGATTTTTGTTAAGATCTTTAGCGACATGCATTGATTTTAATAGGCGTTGCAACTGCATTATTTCTTGAAATCTTTAGTTCACAAACTACGTTTACTATATCTACTTAATATTTACACAATAATAAATATTCATACATTATTTTTAATTATTATTGTATTTTCTTTTGTATTAATTTTGTTTTGTAAAGTTTCCTTATTTATGCATAAATCTCTTTTTTTACTTTTATAAATCAATCTTGCTATTGAAGAAAATAAAATTTGAGTAATATATAGTAGGTATATTGTTAAACTGTGCAAAGTGAATCTAAATTCAAATTTGTACAATAATTAAATTGTCGTTTATTATCAATAATTTATAAATATTTAAATTGGTGATAAATTTATACATATGTGCATGTATTAGGAAGTTGTACATTGTTTTGATATGAATTCTTTTTTACTTTGTTTTTAAGATGATTATTATAAATTCATTTTTACTTACCGGTAATTATATAGTTGGGTGATATTAGGTGTTGCTTATGTACAGTATTTCAACAAAACTTTTTTTTAATCATGCAAACAAAAATAAAGCAGTAAATATGCTCGCATTTTGAGGTAACTTTTATTGCAACTGTCACAATCAAATATTTAAGTTACTATAAAGTAAAAATGTTCATGTTTTTTTTTTTTGGACATTATCCATAAGCTTAAGCCCATATATGTTTCTCTAGGATTAAAGTAAAAAGTAAAAAAAAAATTCTTTTAGTAAATACATTCAAAGTTTTGTAACAACTTTTTAATACGATAAAAAAATCAATTGTTCTGTACCATTTTATTTCATAGATATATAATTAAATCTTTGATTACATTTCAAGAATACACTATTCTAATTTGTCTGAGACTTCCATAAACTGTAGAAGTACTTTTTTTCCGCGCGGTATAATTTACGCTATGTACGCGGTCACAAACTTTCCGCGGAAATTTGTTCAAGCGTACTTAATATAAATGTAAGGAATATAGTGACAGTCTAAGAAATCCGCGTAATTTTCTACCTGCGGATTAAACAGAAATTGAGATTCCGCGGAATTATGACCCCGTGGAAAAAAGTACGTCTACAGTATGTAACAAATATCTGTCGGGAAAAGGTTGAAAATTCATAATATTCAGATTTTTACATAATCCAATTTTTATAAAAAGAATAAAATGTCATAAATATCACATCAATGCTGAAATAGATTTTCTACGTACATATATACATACATTTATTCTACAGGAACCCTCTAGCAGGCATGTCCTTACGGTAATGTATCACATCCGGTATATGTTTCTAATTTATGATGCTTAATATAATTATAATGAAGCATGTTTATATGCACCATTCTATTGAAGAGTGGTACCTGATTTCATATTTTCCGTCTTTTGCTTGGCTTTGGGTTTCTCCACGTTATTAAATCACTTGCAACCATTATAAATTTACATTTATTCCTATGAAATATAAATGAAGTTATCATATTTTATTCCTTTATATCTAAATGTTCAATAATATATTATAATTTAGAATCCAATATCTAAAAGGATGTTTCTATTTTTAAAGTTTTTTATTGAGATAGCGATGAAATTTAGGGAAATGCTTAAGAAAACCTTATAAGTTTATGTATTTTATTGATCCTATTGATATGGCGATATGTTGATGAAAATTAGTTAATACTTGCATTGGATACGAGCCGTTTAAGTAATACATATTTTAAAAATATGAATAATATATACGTGTTATTCTTTTTTCTATATAGTCAATAATACTTTATTTCTGACATAGTATATGTTGTATTAATGAAGAAAGGTGAAGAAATGAAGAGTAATACATGTAAAACTATAAACAATCTACAAACAATACGAACCTGTACAGGGCATGAAATACGTATCTACGGAATTAATTTTAAGAGGTGGGATCAGAAGACTAGGAGGAGTAAACATCCCCTGTCGACTGGTCACGCCTAAGGATACCCTATATACATGCATTGACCGGGGAGATGGAATATTCCGTAGTCAAATGTAGTGTAAAAACAAAGGCCTAACAATTGATATATAACACACGTCTGTCTAACGACGACCCATTGAAAGGTCATATTTGCTTATAATGTCATTATAAAAAAGATGATAAATTACTCTATTTTAATATGTTCAAATAATAATAAACCTAAAGGCTATCTAGTCTTTCCATTTTAGCCATGTATCGTGTTAGTGTAATTTTAAAAAATCTAAAAATAGCAGTTATAAACCATACTCTTCAAATCTTCAATCTTTTCAAGCAGAGCTTTCCTCTGGATGTTACTTGGATAATTACATGTACAACCCAATTCTCCCTTAAACATATATGACTTTAATATCTTTAACCCTAATGAGACATATTTTTTTAGACGAAACATACACTGAGTAATATATACATGAAGGATTTAACATTTTAAAGTAATAATATACAGATTTCAAAATTTCCATCCCCCCAAAAAGTGAAAAATCATATCTTATTCTCTCATTTTGATTTCATTTCATTCAGCAAGTTAACTTTTTTGTGAATACATTTTTCAACTGAAATAAATAGAAAAAAAATGCCATGATGTTTATTTCACTTTATATTTAGGTTTTCAGAGAAATTAATTCAAACAACCAGTCAAGTGGAGATTGAGCTCTGCCAAGCTGGTACCATAGAGATTTTCCTCTTGTCCGTATCACAACGCGGAACCGGAAACAACAAGAACGGGAAGAGATTGCACTCAGGCATATGGCGCGATGATTCCCTTGCTAGCAATTATATTTAGAAGCCATTACAGCACAGCCAACAAACTCTTTGACCAAATAAAGAATATTCCAAAAATGTTCCTTCTTGTCATGGGTTTTTTTCTTTGGAAAGTTTTCTGGAAGATTTTTTTCTTCAATATATGTGTCCGTGTATTGCACTCCCATTTCACAGAGAGAGAGAGAGACAGACAGACAGAGAGAGAGAGAGAGACAGAGAGAGAACTAAACAGAAATATTTCTCAATTGCATGAAAATTAAAAGTTCAGCCTCCACTTCGTTTGGCATAATGTGACCTTTAAGTCATATATATATATATATATATATACACGTGTAGAGAGAGAGAGAGGGGGGGGACTCAGCCCAATGAAAGGATTTTTTGCTTCAAAGCACAACAAACTATATTTTTAAACATCATTAATCTCTAAATTATTTTATTAATCAACAGCATCATACAACAATGCATACTTGTGATTTATATACAGATAATAGATCAATATATACATGTAAAAAATATATATAATAATATTTCATAACAATCTTAAAAGAACTTTTCGAACACATGAAATATTGAGCTTTCTATATAAATCTTTTAGAAAGTCTGAACACATCATAGCGACATAGGTTGTCCGCGGGACAGTTGAGATTTATTGTCCTCCACACTGCTGCAAACACGAGACAATTTAAAAAAATAAGGCCATGACTGTTTGGATTTTATGCACATATCCCGGCTCGGATTTGGAATGGTCAGCCATTTTTATTCAATTTTAGGGTTGTCCAAACACACCACACGGTCTCCATTCCTTGGGTATCTTGGACCAGTTGAACTTGTACACCAGACGAACACCATCAATACGAGTCATGAACTTGTTCTTGTAGTAGTGTCTGTAAAAAGAACAAAATAGATGTGACTTCTAAAAAAGAATGTAAAAATAAAATAAAGCAAAATAATAAACATAAATATTGATAAACTTTGATTCTTACCGAATTCCTCGACTTAGTTTTTCGAAGTTCATATCGGTTTTCTGTTTTTTCTGCCCCCATCGCCTGCTCACTTCAACAGTGTCCATGAATCTGAATGTTCCCTCAACCTTGTTCACCCATTTTATATAACCTGCGTTTGGTGCACTCAGTTCAGCCAGAAGAAATTTCCACAGAAGTATGTTTTTCGCACCTGTTTCATATAAAAGCATATAATAAGTTTAAAAAAGAAAAAGCATTTCTTCATTGAACAAGGCATAATATGCATTGTGTATATAAATAATTCAATATATCTAACCTCGTTTTCGTTTTCCAGTCTCGTTATGGGTCGGAGAAGGATATGGATGCTCTAAATCACGAAAAATGTCTATGCTGGGGAGACTTGGGATTTTTTCAATAGAGTCATTTGAGTCCTCCTCGACAACAGGACTGTGAGAAGGATCTTTGTACTGGTTGAGGTGGGCATTGCTGTTGTTATAGCACGAACAACATCCCTGGCAGTAGGAACAGTTATGACAGAAGATATGGCCGCAGCTCGCGCATTCCGTAAGACTGTAGTCAAGAATCACTTTGAAAAAAAAATACTGATATTAAAATTTGTAAAGTGATTAGTTATTTTGATATTGTATTGAACATTCTACCTTATAGGCAAAATTTCATTAGCCTATATTAATTTCTATATTTCTATAATTAAAAAAAATCCAGAAGTGATATTTAAAGAACAAGTTGTCTACCTGATGAATCATCTTCAACCTCACTTCCATCAGAACCCGTTTCTGGGAGATATGCTGGATCTGCTTAAAAAATTAAGAACATTATATACATGTAACATAAAAATTTATTATTTAATTCGACTTTTAAGGATGCATTGATTCAAACTCACCAAATGGAGTACTGGGTAACGTGGTGTATTCTGGGATACATCCGTAATGATCTTGTTCATATCTAAGTGGTGATGTCTGGGAATCGGCTTCAAAAAATCAAAAAGTTATGGATGAAATATGGAGTTAACGTTCAGTGATCAAGTTTATTTAGTGTTCAAACAAGCTTCAAGATTATAATATCGTGACATGATCTATAATTAAACATACCTATACATGGTAATGACGTAGGTGATACTTCGGAGAACTCTGTGAGTGGGTCGCGAAGATATTGTAAGATTTGTACCAAATCTGGTGTCTGGTCCTTTACACTATTCATCTGAAAGAGAAGGAAAAGCCAATTTAAAAAAAGTATATATACTTTTCTATATATCTTTTTCGCTATTCATCAAAGCACTGAGAGAGAGAGAGAGAGAGAGAGAGAGAGTAGTGTAAACTAGCTACATCTGCTGCAAAATTTTAGCTACAGGCTTCGGTACATTTTAGATAAATCGTTTTACTTTGAACATTTAAAAAAATTATAATAAGTTACATTTTTGTGAAGAGCTAGAAAACATCACATATTACCAAAATGCACAGAACACTTAAAATAATTAATGAATCCGGATCTCGGAGAGAGATAGGTTTTCCTGTCAATGATGTTCAGTTTAAGTGGGGCTGAAATTATATCTGTCGATCCTCAAATTCATACAGGCTCGCGCTGAGTGTTTTCAAAAGATAAAAATACTGGGTCCAATGAGAAAGCCTCATCACCGACAGTTATATACACTTTGTATGTACAAAATAGGAGAGGCTATTTCAAAAAAATGAACAAAATGATATTACCTTTTTTAAAACAAGCTCTTTGTATTTTCTTTACGTTATCTTAAATGTCCCTCAAGGCACTGACTCTAAACAAGAAAGAAAAGAATATATAGATGAAACAAAAATGTAAATGTAAAAAAGAGTACAAAAGCATTTGATTATATTGGGGTAAAACACAGATGAAGAGCAAAAGAAGGTCCCTCAATGATACATTTGTAGATTACGGCTTTTAACAGAATAGAAATTTAAATACCCGAGTAATGTATTGTAACTAAATGCAATCTAAAAATACATCTCAATCCAGATATTTTTAGTTTTTATAACAAGAACCTGCAACGATAAGTCAATATTCTTTACTTTTTTTAACAAATTAACCTGGATACGACTTCAAACCTGCGAAACTTCGATATTTAAATGATAAACGCCAAATGTTTTGCATAATTTACGAACCAGGTTAATGCAAATATTTTCAAAACCTTTTAAATAAAATCTGCATGAAAATCTCACCTTGGATTTCGTTGCCTCGAAGACGCTGCACTGTCATGTATGCTTGCAACTACGACTGCAACGCTCACAGACGCTGTTCTAACTGAGTTGGAGAGTGCTCTTGCGCGTATTATTTATACCACACTTGGGATTTCCCCTTAACTTTTGTCACGTGACAATATTTAGGGAAAAAAGAGGATCAAAAGAGAGGAATTTCGTTCTGTCTGTTTAGTTATTAGAATCAGCTGATTTTATTATTCTTTTGGAGTTTTTCATTAAATTAAAAAAGCAGCTCAGAGAGATTTAAATCTGAATAGAAATATAGTAATACGGCGACGTGTATGAGACAATTGTGGAATTCACCTCGTTCTTTAAATACTTCCAGGTAGTAAAAAAAGTAGAATGTACCCGCTATCTGTCAAATAAAATAAACAAATGGTGTCACGTTTAAAAAAAATCAATAGGCGGGGTTAAGCGTAAATTGGTAAATTACTAGAACATTTTGAAATAAAATTGCATGCTGAAATATATCAAATAACCCATTAGATTTCCTTTAAGTTTCATTCTTACGAAATATAACGGAAGGGGTATCTAAATTTAATTTATATATATTATATGGGGGCACTTAGACCGATTTTACGCATCATCAACGCGTATTTCTTAAGGTCACACAACAATGTGATACTTATTATATTCATGGTCAAACTGAATAAAGCCAGAGGCCTTTTGGGGCGTGCTGACAATAATTACATTTTGATAAGTTAATCATTAATTATAGCGTCGAAATAATTAGATAATACAGTGTCAGATTGAATTTTTGCTTACTCTTTTTTTCTGTTTCTAAAATAACTAAGGTTTAAGTTTTCCATTCCAATTCACTAATCCAAAAAATACATGCATCAGGATAATTTAAGAATATCAAAAGAATCTAAACTCAAAAATCTATCACTACATGGAATTAAGTATTGAAAAAGAAATAAAAAGAATGAACATAAATTGCAAGGTCTTAAAAAAGGAAAATATACACATGAATCAATGTATTGATATAGTATCTATCAACAATGTTCCGAATGTGCTAATTATAATACATGTATATTTTTTTGAACCTGTCTATCTCAGAATAGTCAGCTGATTTTGTTTATTTTTCAATAATTGTTAGTAAATATATCACATTAAGATAAATTTTGATGAAAATTTCTCCGAATTGAAAAAAGTAACAGGGACGGGGTGATAAAAAAAAACATATCATGGTATCCATCAACTCACTGACAGCTAGGCACAATAAATAAATATATTAGATATCTATCGTGGTACTTAGAATTTGAGAAACTAGTCTTATAGTTTGAGATTTTATTTCGGATGTCCCTGCTTAGCTCGCAACGTGATGTAGTTAGAAATCTATAGTTTTTTTCCTGCAGGAAATTTTGTGAATCGAACATAAAGGAAGCTGAGTCATGCCTAGATATATGTGTGCAAAGATCAAATCTCAGTGAAACGTGTTCTGGGTTCCGTATGTTATAGCGAGTTCGTACATAGAAACAATATTTATATAATATTACATGCAATATATTTTTTAAATGCTTGGCAGTACACAGAAATTTGCATATTATAAAAACACTTTTAACTGTAGCTGGCATCTAATTAATTTTTTGGTTGTTTGCAAAGCAGGTAAAGTCGCAATGGAGTGGGACATCCCCGACAAAACACACATTAAGTGGTCTGTTATTGCTCATCTACATACAAACACACATACACCCCCTCACCTCACACGAAAACACAAGTATACGTCGCATTACTTCATCTTCTACACGAGTGTAAACTAAGTTTTCTGTTTGAATGCATTATATAACATCCAGTATTACAAATGAACTTAGAAATGACTTTCAAGTACATATACACATGTACATCTTAAAGATTGATATATGTGTAAAGTGCAGTCTCTCAAAAATAATCGGTTATATTGATTTCTTGTTAAGATTGTTAGTAAAACACATCCTTGTATTTAGTTAAAACTGTATTCTAGGACACACGTATGTTTATGTGTTTGTTTTTATACATTTTCTACAATATAAGATGTTTCGATCTAACTGCATATTCAAAAAGGATATGTTAATCTGAAACTTTAAAAAATGTATAAGTTACCTACAAATGGAATTCTCTATATAATAATGATTTATAAATTTTGGCGACATTCGAATATATAGAGTTTGTTTTGTTCATTTTACATATACGATTTATAAATCGAGTTCTTTTTTTCGCAAGTTTTCAGACCATCGTTGACAATTTGAGCCTAAAATGGTGCTTTTTACCACTTCTCCCTTTTGATGCCCCCATTAAACATATCAGATGTAAGTCTTAAACCCGATGAAACATATTCAAATATAAAACATTATCAAAACCTGCAACTATTCCTGAAAAATACACAAGGTTAAACCCTTTTCTGTTTTATGAGTTCCATGTAGATTAACTTGATTGACTTAGAGACTGCCGCTTTGCAGTTTCCAAATTTAGAACAAGGCACCTTGCCACACTGTTATTTCTTATCAAATAGGTTATACCAAGAAGAAAGTAAATTTTTTTTAACTCTAGACACACTTGCATCATCGATATCTATATATTACTGGTTTGACCTAAATAATAGGAAAATGAATTATGGTAAAAACTTGTTTATTATGCAGAGGAAATAATAAAATGAACATTTTTAAAGTAGACTTTTTGATCAGAAAACTTACTCTCTGGGAGCTAAAAACATCATCAAAACCTGCAACTATTTTTGAAAAATACACACGCTTAAACCCTTTTCTGTTTTATGAGTTCCATGTAAATTAACTTGATTGACTTAGAGATTGCCGCTTTGCAGTTTCCAAATTTAGAACAAGGCACCTTGCCACACTGTTATTTCTTATCAAATAGGTTATACCAAGAAAAAATGATTTTGATATCTATATAATGCACTATTTTTTTCTAATTTCTGGGAGAGTATATTTAATAAAAAAAATGATTTTGAATGTACTATTTTGTTCTTATTAACAAAGAAGGCAAATTCAGAATCTGCATTATGAAATTATTAACTGTTATTTAAGTTTAAAAACTAGATATCAGGGAACGCTGAGTGTTTTTTGACTCGGTCAAAGGTCATAAACAAGATCTCTCTACCCCGCTACCTAATCCGAGCGATGGTTTGCAAAATCATGTACAAATCTGATGTCTTAATAACCTTAATGCCCAACACCCACATCTTATAGCATTGCACCAACAAAACAAACATCGAAAGTGGATTGTTTGGCATTTTAATATTTACATAATTATGCATGTTGTACAGGTATATAATATTATGTCGATACGATATAATTCCGGTGAGCTTAAAATAAAAATATTAATAATACCATAGAGTCTGACAAATCCATTTCATATTTATAAAAAAAATATCTTATTTGAAGAAAAACGTTAATGGCAATCTAATAACAAACTTTTTAAGCTTTATATAATGACTTTAATTTTTCTATACCCAACTTCCCTTACTTATGCCTAAATTTACCTTTACCACCTGCATATGGTGTTTATCTCGCAGTTGATTCGATATGCATGAGCATGATCTACATATGAACAATTTCTCAAACGAGGTAGGTTATTGAGAATCAAGTTGATGGAAGTAGAATATCAGCAGTCTCCTTTTAAAGTCATTTCGTAAGTTCTATAATCTATACAATTACCTTGTCAGCAAACATGATCCATCATTAAATCAAACGCTGACTAACGTTTTTCATTAATCGTTAGGTCATTATCAACACACTGAATTGTTCACAGATTTTACCGTTATTTCCAGATCATGACAAGGAGCACCCGTTGGGTATAACTGGTTGACAGGGGATGTTCACGCCTTCATGGCACTTGATCCTACCTCTGATCTTTTAGACAACCGTGTTTGCTGTATTAGATATTGGTATTGTTTATTGGACTTCTGAGATTGTATACTGTTCAATATCTCCATATAGTATATACAACAAACATATAATGTATATATGGATACCCCTTTCCGTTCCAACCCAGGGGTTGAACTCCCGACCTTCTGAATCTGTCTTTGCGCTGATCTACACTACATAATCAATATGAAAGGAAGTGGATGAAGTTATTTGGAAATTATTTTCATTAGAAAATCGATACCGATACATGTATACATTAATGGAATTTATTTAAATTTTTAATTGTAACTGGGTTTTTTTTCACAAAAATCCCTACGACCAGGGCAAAGTATCTGTCATGAAGAAGAGCACGACTTTCTCTATTTTCTTTGCTACTTGAACATAAGACAACAGCTCCAATGTGAACAAATAACAGTAAAAACAGGATTGTAAATATTTATCATAGTCGTAATTTTTAGTAATAAACAGTTACTCTTTATATTCAACATATATATATATATATATATATATATATATATATATATATATATATATATATATATATATATATATATATATATATATATATATAAAAATATTAAAAGCAAACTTAAACATACAAATTACAAACGGTAAGTAATAATTCACTTGAATTCATAATGTTATTTTTATTAAATTTGTATTTTATGTTAGCATATTGTGATTTTCAAAACTGCATGTATATTGAAAAAAAGGCGTTAAAATTAATATTTTCATTCTGTTTTTTTTTAGAATTTAAACTTTAAACAATAACTTTTGAATGTATTATTTTAAAATGTTTAAAGATCTGAAACCGAAAGAAGGATTTCAAATTGTATACATATTGATATAGATGATAATAGTCTTTTAACGTCAGTTTATACCATTTGATCTACGTATAGTCCGTAAAAAAGGGAGAAAAACAGTTTACAAATTCCATATTATGGCATATTAAGAAAAACATTGCTCATTCGTAAAATATCGATTTCAAACAAATGCAGAAAACTAGGGAAACTAAAATTTCTTCTGAATGATGAGCGGTGAGTGAGAATACGCAAACTGTAATATATTAATATGATAAAATTAATTGAATGTATAAGAAAAAGTTCTAATAGTTACAAAAAAATCAAACAAATCCTAAGGTATAACCTTCGTATAGTAAAATTCCCTTTGATGGACGTGTACGCAGATATCGGCTAATAGAGGGTGGATATAAGGATGTCCTTTGGTCTTTCCATCCCGCAAATGTTTTCCAGTTCAGCTAACTGTTTTCCCAAAGCAGTTAATTCATTTTCGATTGTTTGTTTTTCTGATGTAATGTCATTTTTTCATGTTTTCTTTTGTTTTTGTAACCTATTTGCATATATGCATATTCAAAATATTGTTTGATATAAAAAAATCATACTTTGCATAAATTGGTTTTAAAAGAACATAGCTATTAAATACATATTCCAAAGCTTTAATGCCAAGAGGAATTAAATTTAAACAAGCAGACTGGAAAAGCACAAGTCTTTTGTTAAGAAAAATTATGGAATTCCAGAGATAATGAAATCTCCCTAAGAAATACCAAGGTTAAGGTCGTTTTGTTGAGCTATTGACACAAACGTGAAATTTCCTTAGGAAGTTATCTACTAGAAGAAGGTGGAAGTGATAAAAGGTGATAAATGCTGACCAAAAAAATACATGAGCATGCGCACATACAAGCTTTGGTGCCACAATCTTTAATATTCATGAGAATGTCGTAAGCCACCTTTACATTTTAAATTTTACGAATGCAAACTAAGGGTTTCTTCTGTAAATCTTTTTAACTTTTATTCTTTATTGCCCACTGCGTGTGTCAAATTGTTCTTTTGTATGCATATGCATGATGTCATTCACTGCAACTAGCTCGAAATTAAAGGTCTCACCTTTTTAGGTTTATCTTTAAAAATGATAGAGAAATGATAAGTTTTGGTGCCTTTTAGTGCAGATCGAAGTTTGTTTACAATTTGAAATTTGTCGGGGTCACCTATATAAAGTGTACGTTAAGACACACGTTCCGTTTATTTTTATTTACATGTGTTTATACCGTCGTACATGTAAAGTTTTTGAATATAGTAAAAAATAAAACAATTTTGTTTACATTTTGAGGCAAAATGATAGTATTTATAGAATCATTTAATATTTATAAATACTTCCGCTCGTTTGCTTTATAAGGTAAAATGGGAAGAAATAGAGGTTATCAGGACACGACATCAAATATATAACTGTCTATATGAATAGGCAGGTAGCATTGAAGTCTTTACTGGGAAGTAATTGTTCAATAAGGTTTATATTTCACATAAAAGCGTCATGAACTTTAAAGAAATAATCTTTAGACAAGGTAGTATTTCGAACATAATGTAAACAAATTGTAAAGCAAGGCTCTTAAACTTTGTGTATTTTTTCGTGTGTGAATTCAGTCAAATCCAAGTACTTGTACTTGTTTTAATACGGTTGGCACACTTTAACACAATCGTGTAAAATGTTTAGAAAATTATCGCTAAGGCTTTGAAGGATATAAGGATAGACTAAAAATCTCTAATTCTCTACGGACCTTGACCTTCTCCTCATTTAAAATATTTTTTTTATAGAATTAGAATCATTTTTTAAAAAAAGAATGATTCTAATTTTGTCATAGCATTATTTTGACCTGGTTAAAAATGTCAGAAGATATTAATTTCAACCACTCGATCTTCCCCTCACAATGAAGCTTTTAATTGCGGAGGACAAAAAACGTCAAATGATAGTACGTCAAGTGGAAGATTTTTTTAAATTTACAATCTGTAGTACATTAACACCTGAATTCAAGGCTACAGTAGTTCATATCACACATCTGAATCTCGCCACACCTTGCTGCATTATCTAGTGTAGTTTCAATATGTCTGAGATGACAACAATGAAATATTTTTAAATCTTTATTTCAAAATCATTTATTTTAAACAATGGTTCAACGATATAACAAATGGTGATATTTAAACTAGCTAGCAATGAACCAAAATAAATTAAAATTAAAGAGATAATGAGTTATTAATACCTTTCTTGTAACAATTTAAATATCAAAAATATGATAGAATAAACATCATGAATACATGTATCAGTCATGTGTGAATTTGAGAAAGACAATCTAATTTTTTGTAAAATCAAAGGGACTTTTTTTGTTACTTTTTGTTCTGATTAAAGCGTCTTTTATCATTCATTAAAGTACATATTTTGACAGAGGGTTTGAATTCTTCAAAAGAAAATATCATGCAAAAAAAAAAAAAAGAAAAATAGTCTTAAATTAACCTAATAGTATTTTTGTGATTATATTCAACTAATATAGAAAGTACAGAACTAGATTATTGAGAATGTAAAATTTGAAAATGGTGTAGAAATAAAATTAGTAAAATGGATCAACTTTGTCTCTTTTTATTTATAATGAGGTGCCTCTAGCGGAACTGAAACAAATGGAAATTACGAACAGTATTCAAGCTCAAAAGTCCATTAAACAATACAAAATAGGAGCAGAGCAAACACGGACCTCCAAAATATCAGAGGTGGGATCAGGTGCCGTGGAGGAGTGTGTTCCTTGTCATGATCGGAAAATAGCTGAAAAAAATTTAGTGTGTTAATAATGGCCTACCAATATGTATGAAAAATGTCAGTCAGCTTTTGTCTCAATGATAAATTATTTTTGCTGACATAGTCATTGTTTCGACTACAGAACTTACGAAATGAGGACTTTAAAGGAGACTGCTGATATTCAAAGAAATTTGAATGTATAGTATAAACTTAGGAATGAAATTGGATATTGGTAACTGCAAAAATACTTCATTTTCAACAGACTCAGCTACAAAAAAATATTGTTGGAAGCATTGCCTTATTTTTACCGCACGACACATTTTCTATTTCCTCATCGGAAATAACCTACTTTTAAAATTTCATATTTTATTAGTTTTGCAACATATATAACCGCAACATTTGACCACATTGACATGAAAGGTAAAATAGTTATAAGAGGTTCACATTTTTCTTACTAACATATACTAATGCTCCAATATAATAATGCTCTTGTGAGAATCTTTGCAGTTGAATGATTTACATTATGTATTTTGAAATATCAGACATTAATTTAACTCAAAAGTCCGTTTGATAATACTAATCAGGAGCAGAGCAGACACAGACCTCCTAAACATCAGAGGTGGGATCAGGTACCGTGGCGGAGTGAGCATCCCCTGCCGACCAGTCACTCCCCCGCCGTGTACTTCTTGTCACGATCGGAAAATAACGGGAAAAATCGTTGACAAAATTCCTAACAAAAATGACTCCTTAAACATTTTTGCTAATTTGTGTGAAGAACTCACAAAGCTTAACATTTTCTTTAATAATATCAATAAAATCCACTTTTTTTATCAAAAAGCAATCATAGTATTTTGGTCAACCAAAACAATATATTAGTTAATTTATACAATAAAATCTAGATTATAAATTATGTATAATTAATACAATAAATAAACTAAATATTTAAAGTAATTTCAAATTGAGAATAAATTTCTATTTACATGAAGTCAAATTCTATCACTGATACTTTTTACTTAGGGTTTGGATTACACCATATGAAATTGCTGTCAATCGACTCTCGTGTCAGTGCATACTGAGACCCGAAATAAACCCTTTCCTTTGCTACATCAATAGAAAAGTGAATCCATCTTTAAAATAATTGTTAGAGCATAAAGCATCAGCTACAATTTTACATAATTTAAATGCTGTTAAATTACGTTTACCTGTATTAAAATCCAGGAAGTAAATATCAGTTACAAACAAAAAGGGGGTCCGGGGGTGTAGACAATGTCACTGATTTTTTATTTCTATTTTTCTATCAGAATTATGCGAGTTTCAAGTTAACCCCATTAGTGGAAATAGTTAATAAAAAGTTTTTCTTAAGTTACTTCATCATGAAATATTATCGACGCTTTTTTCCAGAATACCGAAATTTGAATTTTAACTGCGCAATTCCAGAATCATATATTCACACGCATTTATGGGTAAAAGTGTATGAAGGTTTTAAGATCTTTTTTTAAATTTTCATATATCTGATATCTCCATGAAATTTACTGTTTTATCTTTTTCTTTTTTTTTTTGTTTAAACATGTACATTTATTTTTTTCCCGAGAAAGTTTTTAAAATTTCATTAATTAAGCCAGTTAATTAACAAAGATTGCCTCTCCAAAATACTTTTCAATTGAAAACTACCGGCTACAATTTTTTTAATTGATTTTTTTTTATTACCTAATATTACCACAGTAGGCAAAATAAATATTTTTATAATTATACAATTGAAAATGCGATTTGCACTGAATAAAATTACTTATTTTTGGAACTTCTTATTCCCTTACATTTTTATTTTTCAAGCCTAGAACCAAATTACGGTTATTGTAAAAACGTTAGTATGTCAAGAGACCACCTTCACTCTACATTATAATAAACCAAACAAACACTTAAGCATATCTCCATGCAACTTTTATAATAATGGAATACATATAATTTTTTAAGTTGCTTTTTTTATCTGTCTGAAAAAAAAGTAGATTGTAATAAAGACTAATCATGAATATGTCGACAGGGATGTTCACTCCTCCACGGCACCTGAACCCACCTCTGATGTTTTAGAGGTCCATGTTTGCTCTGCTCCTATTTTGTATTGTTTTATAGACATTTGATCCTGCATACTGTTCGTTATAGCAATATGTTTCATAGAAATGGAAAAAATTTATTATTTATTTGTGGTGTAAATGTTTAATATATAATAGTAATAATAAACACATGCCTCTTGTGGACTGAAAACGTAAAACTGCTTTCTTCTTCAGAATTAGAACTTTACAAGTTTCTTAATCGTTTCTCAAAAATTGAAATTGTGTTCAGTCACATCCTTGTCAAAGTAAATGTAGAAGTAAAGCTGATTTTTTATTGTGTATATTCATTATTTTTTGGCACTGGAGTACTTACATTTCGTCGAAGTAATTGCAAAACCTCAAAGTAGAACTGTTTCCTTTTTGTCTCCCGCTTTTGCGAAAGCGAGGGGACATTAAATCTCATTCGTCTGCCCGTCCGTCCGTCTGTCTGTCCGTCAGTCTGTCCGTCCGTCACAAAAACTTTAACCTTGCCCATAACTTTTGATTTAGTGGAGCTATGACTTTCATATTTCATATGTGTATTCCTTTTGACATGACCTTTCTTTGAGAACCATCAAATTTGATCTTAACCTTTGAGTTTGACCAACTTTTACACAAAAATTCCATATTTTTATTTAGGCCATAACTTTTGAATGGTAGGTACTAGGACTTTAATATTTCACATATATATTTTTTGTAGCAAGACCTTTTATTGGATACCAACAACTTTGACCTTTTGACCTTGACCTTGGAGATTTCCGTACTTATGAAAAAACTTTAACTTTGACCATAACTTTTGAATGTCAAGGCTTAGGGCTTTCATACTTCATATATGTAATTCTTCTGAGAACACCTTTCATTGAATACCAAGAACTTTGCCCCTTGGACCTTGACCTTGGAGTTTGACCTACTTTTCAAAAACTTTGACCTTGGCCACAACTTTTGAACAGTAGATACCAGGACTTTCATATTTCACATACGTATTCTTTGTGGCAAGACCTTTCATTTGATATCAACAACCTTGACCTTTTGACCTTGACCTTGGAGATTTTTTGTACTTATGAGAAAACTATAATCTTGATCATGAGTTTTGAATGGTAAGGGCTAGGGCTTTCATACTTCACATATATGTAATCCTTTTAAAAAGACTTTTCATTGGATACCAAGAACATTAACCCTTTGACCTTGACCTTGGAGTTCAGTGATAATTTGTAAATAGATGACTTATGATAGGGCGTTCATATTAGAAACAAAATGTCATAAAAAATGACATCTCACCCAAAAAGACACCGAAAGCGGGGGACCACAATTCTTTGAATTTGCTTGTTAGATTTGTTGTTATCATGCCGACTTAACTTTCAAGTAATTCTGGTAATTAGTAGAACTGTCTTCAGTGTCTCAAATGAAAGCAGAAGTCTATTGTGTTGTTCCTTTTTAAAATATTTTTTAAAATGATTTTTTTAAACAATTAATAATTTTTTTTTCATAAAATCATCTTTGGCTTTGTTATTAATTTTATTCAGTTGTCAGGTGCAATACGTTGAAAAACGAATATTTTCCCTACTTAAAATCCCCCGACATTTTTATGACACTGCATTGTATTATTGTTACATCGAGAACCGTGGGTTGATGTTTAATTGTCACACTAATAAATGCAGCTTTAGATTTTGATCCGGGACAGCTTTGGATATTCAAAGAAGTTTTATAGAAAACAATATACGTGAATTGTTTACAAAATGTTGCCCGAAACAACGGACCTAAAATTATGGGTATATATTTTCTATTCGGTAATTAAAACGTGCAAAAACCTTATGTTATACAGTTCAATCTATTTTTAAAATTAACTTGTTTACTTGTACATATATCAGTTATCATAATTTTGAATCAAATGAATAGATTAAAAAGCACTTGAGCACATAACCTGGGATTACTGTTAGGAAACGATTGCAGTTTTATTCAGTGACAATGATGGCGTCTTGATGATATCATTGTGAGAAAATTCGTTTTCAGCTTCCAAAAAATAAGCATGCTACATTTCATTATCGACTAAAAACTTAAGAATTTAAAAATATCCTTTTTTGATTAAAAAAAAACAAAAAAAAACCCAACAACAAAACCCGCATGTATACATTTAAATAAGTTATTATAAATTACTGAAAGAACACAGACCAATGAAAGAAGATGCACGTTGACTCCAAGTCAAACTTACATTAATAATTATAAGTCATTTGTGTTACAAACCTTGGGTTTTCAATGTGAGACACCCGTTATCAACATAAGTGATGGACAAGACTCTTTAAACTAAAGTGGACAATGAAAGTAATCGACAGATAAACTTAACATCAATGGACATTCAAGTACCGCAATTATTATACAACTGCTTGTGTGGTTTTCCAGGAAAAGAAAACAAAGAACTTTTCAAAAAGTAGAAGATGAAAATCTTTTGTATCTTCTAAAATAAAAATATATTGTCCATTATTTAAATTTATTAAATATTTCTCATATAAAAAAAAGAAGTATATTTGGTAAGCATATCGAATTTTTATATTTTCAATCATTGAAAAGTCTCCAGATTGGTTGCTTTGAAATAATTTTTTGTTATGTTTTATCTTTAATGGCAAAAATGAATTAAGTTACAACAACAACATTACCGTTTTGTCTTATATTAGACATGTACGATTATATATATATATAACAAAATGCTCTTTTTTCCTTCAACATTGTAACATTTTAATTTTACATCTACAAGTAACATCTCTATCCGTGTACAATACTTCGCATATTTCAAAGATAAGACTTTGATTTAGATGTATGCTACGTAGTTCTCATCAAACAATTGCAAAAGATTGTTTCTTATCTTTTAAAATTGTTTTTTTCTTTTTACCTATTCAAGCACTTGCTAAAAGATGTACTGAAAGTTAATCTCAAATTTAGCTTTAATTCTCGAGTAAACAAATACAGAAAACACGTGTTTTTTTTCATTCTGTGATATTTCATCTTAAGGTAACTTATTCATCTAACTTATGAATATAGGTATGGTATAGTGTTTCTCTTCATTATTCGAACATTCGATTGCATTATTCGAACGAAAGTCGACTATTTGGGATATTTTCTGAAAATAAAATCTCGGAAACCCTTTCATGTAATGCCTTTATTACAGGCACCCAACGCAGGGATAAGTTCTTGAAATAAAGTTTATTTACACCAGCAATTCTCAAAAAAAAAAAATGTATGATTGCCCGTAAATCATCTTTGATGAAATAAGAATATAAGCAGTCTCGCTTAATGTCATCATAAGTCATATGGTCGATACAATGACCAGCAGATACAATTTATCAATGAGTCAAATGCTGTCTGTTTGTTTCACTCCAATTGTTAATCCATTATTTACACACTGAATTGACGACTGATTTTTCGTTATTTTCTGATCATGACAAGGAGCATACGGCGGATGTGACTGGACGACAGGGGATGCTCACTCCGACATGGCACCTGATCCCATCTCTTAACGTTTCGGACGTTCGTGTTTGCTCTGCTCCTATTTTGTTTTGTTTAAAAGACTTTTGAGCTTGAATACTGCTCGTTATCTCCATATGTTTCAGTTACACTTGAGGTACCTCATTATAACCATTAAGAGACAAAGTTGATCCATTTTACTGATTTCATTTCTACACCATTTTCAAATTTTATATTCACAAATCTCATGGCATCTGATGCTACTTCTAATGTTTTGGAGGTCCGTGTTTGCCCTGTTCCTATTTTGTATTGTTTTATGGACTTTTGAGCTTGAATACTGTTGTCATCTTCATATATTTCATTCAAAAGTCGGTCAGAACAGTCAGTTTTTATTCTTGTAAATTTAGAGAATTGTCAGCAAGGCATCTTTAAAGCTTATTCAAATAAATTTGTGGAGGAGTAGAGGTATACACATACTATCCCATGTCAGGTGTTAAGTACTGCTTGTTCAATGAATGATTTTCCCGGCTATCAAAATGTCCTTACAATGTATGAATATTGTTTTAATAATTATCACTGTTTCAAAACTTGTGACGGCTATGGTGTGTTCCTCGCAAAGGAACGTTTATGGCAGTAACAATATGTAACTGGTACATGGTTTGAGATCGAGTATAATTAATATTTTTACAAACAAAGAACATTATAACGTTGCATAACTTATTTCAAAAAACAACATATTCAGTAATTTAGAAAATATTCCCGTGAAACATCTGTAATACTGTACTTTCCAGCTGTATATAGAAAATTATCGGGTATTATTGTCAACTTTATCAACTATGACTGTGTTTGATCTCTTATTTGTCCAAGGACATATACTATATTGTTTGAGAGAGGACGCTTTTTTTTCAATTTTGGGACGAGAATTCCCTCTGTTTATTGCACCCTTTCTTGTATTAATTTAATAATATTCGAATGCCGAATGTTCTTTATTCGATCGTCGGTCCATTCGATTGCTAGTCGAAAAGTCGACTCTTTATTGACATCCCTACTTATATTGATATCATTTTGATATGAATAAAAAAGGAACAACAAAAATTGATACATGCAAACTGAGGTTTCTTCAGTGCGATTCATAAAATATGCCTACTTGACAAGTCTGTGTGATTTACCCACCAATAACTCACACACAACACAAAACATTCCTTAATTAACAACATTTTATTATATTATTGTATTATTACACATTTCATTATAAAAACAAAATTGAATTTGTTCAATGAAAGAAATATATATTATTTGCAAATAATATAAATGTTTATTTTTAATTGATTATTACTTGTAAAATGCGTTGTCGGAAGTGTTGTAGCATTATGTCAAAATTAAAACGAGGCTAAGGTTGCAGATATGTAGCCTTCGTTGTTCACTCATATCTTTTATTTTAGAAACTTTGGCCATAACTTCCTTGTCTTATCAGTTTCCTATATATTTTCATATATTTTATCTATTGTTTCAAAATTTATATATATTTATATACTATAAACAGATTCCGTAGGTCGAGAATTCAAATGGGTATTTTTTCTTCGTGCTTTCTAAATTAATTTTTCTTTATTTAAAGACAATTACATTAGTTTTAGAGTTCTTAGAATATGTGCTTTATAAATGAAATAAAAGTTCATGCACAATGTGTATCTATAATGATCCTCCAATAAAACTAAAAATCAAATAGCTGTATTTCACTTCCATTCTTTGTGATCGTGTAGAGTAGAGTGACGCCGCGAATATTCTTTGGCATCAAAACCAATTCTAATTACTTAGTAACTTGCTTCGAAGGGCGAGTTGGTTAGAACGCTGTTCCTGTTCTGCTAGAAGGCAGATTCCATAGATCGACTCAGTATAACCGCGAGCTGGAGAGGAAGTACGTACTGGGAATTTCTTTGTGCTTATATATACATTTATTTGCTGAAAAAGGTCATTGTATCGGCCGTAGAACTTACAAAATGATGACGTTAAACGAGACTATCATCTTTGTGTATGTCAATAACTTACCTCGTAATTAGAAACTGCTCGTATATAGAGCATGCTCTTGTGTATCGAATAAACTGAAGGTTTTAAACCCTAGTATATTCTCCCTCACTTCGTTCGTCCGAATATAAATTAAGTGCTAAATGAATAAAACACATATTAAGTAGGAATGCTGCTCGCTAGTGCTTTTAATCAATTCTAATACAAAACCATTTTGAATAATACAACTGTATAACCCAAATTCATTACACTACATTGCATCACTATCAGCCATAGTACAGTGTACATGTAATTTTTAGCTCACCTGAGCCGAAGGCTCAAGTTAGCTTTTCTAATTACATTTTGTCCGTCGTCCGTCCGTCTGTCCGTCTGTAAACTTTTCACATTTTCGACTTCTTCTCAAGAACCACTGGGCCAATTTTGACCAAACTTGGTTCAAAGCATCCTTGGGTGAAGGGAAATTTAAATTGTGAAAATAAAGGGCCAAGTCCCATCACAAGGGGAGATAATCAAGAAAAGACAAAAATAGGGTGGGGTCATTAAAAAAATCTTCTTCTCAAGAACCACTGGTTCAGGAAAGTTGAAACTTATGTGGAAGCATCATGGGTTAGTGTAGATTCTAAATTGTTTAAATCATGACCCCAGGGGTAGGAGAGGGGGGCACAATGGGGAATCAAAGTTTTACATAGAAATATATAGGAAAAATCTTTTAAGATCTTCTTCTCAAGAACCACTGGGCCAGAAAAGCTGAAACTTAGGTGGAAGCATCCTGGGGTAGTGTAGATTCTAAATTGTTCAAATCATGACCCCCGGGGATAGGGCGGGGCCACAATGGGGAATTAAAGTTTTACATAGAAATAAATGGGAAAAATCCTTGAAAATCTTCTACTCGAGAACCACTGGGCCAGAAAAGCTGAAACCTATGTGGAAGCATCCTAGGATCGTGTAAATTCTAAATTGTTAAAATCATGACCCCTGGGGGTAGGGCAGAGCCACAATGGGGAATCAAAGTTTTACAATGGGGAATCAAAGCATCCTATGGTATTATAGATTTCATATTTTTTAATTATGATCAGTGGGGTAGGGTTGGGTCACAGGGACGTAGTATCCGGGGGGGCCAGGGGGGCCAGGCCCCCCCACTTTTTCCCCCAACATTACCTTTACTATAGTAAATGTTCATTGATAGGATGGTTGGCCCCCCCACTTATAACCATAGTATAGTGATAGCAAGGATTGTAAGGAAAAAATTGGAAGTGGTAGTAAGTTGGCTTTGAAAAAGTTGGTCACTACCCCCCCCCCCCCCCCCCCTCCCCCTGAAATAGGATTTTCGAGTTTGGGCAATTTTTGTTTTTGTTTTTGTTTTTTTTTTTTTGCTTGTCAACTTTTTCAGGTAAGTAAAAAAAAAAAAAAATTTCTCAGGTTGGCCCCCCCACTTTCAAAAACGATGCTACGTGCCTGGGTCACAATATGTTTTACGAGGTGGGAATCTGGTAAAGAACAGAATGGTCAAAGCTTCTCAGGTGAGCGATGTGGCCCATTGGCCTCTTTTTAATCCTAGCGAGCGAGCTTAGAGTGCCATGCTACCGCATGGCCTTACTATTTATACCCTATATAACCACGTGACTTTTAAAGAAAACTTTTCGAACACGCTAAATAAAACCATACCGCATATTATTTTAATTTGCAAGTGATATGGGTATATTGTAAAATATGGGTATACTGCATAAGTGATGTTGAAGATTAAAGTTCTGCATGAGTAAGGGGTGATGTTGAAGATTAAAGTTCTGCATGAGTAAGGGATGTTAAAAAGTAAATTCATCACGCTTATCGTAATGCTTTGATACTACCATTAATGTGTTTTTCAATTAAAATATCCAATAAGCAGACTTGCCAGATTATGTGGTGTCTTTTATTTCAAGCTCACCGGGATCTATCTTGTCGACATATGAATGGAAATAATTGTCAATACGTCGGCAAAATATCTAAATGTTGAGTTGAAGGCAACAGAAAGTGTGGGTTTTTAGCTCTACTGGTCAGAGACCAGAAGAGCTTATGCGATAGTAATGCGTCCGGCGTCCGTCCGTCTGTCTGTCTGTCTGTCTGTCTGTCCGTCTGTCTGTCCGTCTGTCTGTAAACAATTTTTCAAAACGCTACTCCTCCTACAATTTTAGTTTGATTTCAGTATTACTTGGCACACAAGTAGACTACACTAAGATACATAGAAAAGTGCATCGATTTTTGATTTTGATGAACGGTGTTGCCATGGTTACTAAAAATAGAATTTTCTGTGAAATTCCTTAAAAACGCTACTCATTCTACAGTTTTTGTCTGATTTCAATATAACTTGGCACACAAGTAGACTACACTAAGATACATAGAATAGTGCATCGATTTTTGATTTCGATGAACGGTGTTGCCATGGTTACTAAAAATAGAATTTTCTGTGAAATTCCTTTAAAACGCTACTCCTTCTACAGTTTTGGTCTGATTTCAGTATAACTTGGCACACAAGTAGACTACACTAAGATACATGGAATAGTGCATCGGTTTTTGATTTCGATGAACGGTGTTGCCGTGGTTACTAAAAATAGAATTTTCTGTAAAATTCCTTAAAAACGCTACTCCTTCTACAGTTTTTGTCTGATTACAGTATAACTTGGTACACAAGTAGACTACACTAAGATACATAGAATATGACCCCCGGGGAAATTTCGTGCATCGGTTTTTGATTTTGATGAACGGTGTTACCATGGTTACTAAAAATAGAATTTTATGTGAAATTCCTTTAAAACGCTACTCCTTCTACAGTTTTGGTCTGATTTCAATATAACTTGGCACACAAGTAGACTACACTAAGATACATAGAATAGTGCATCGGTTTTTGATTTCGATGAATGGTGTTGCCTTGGTTACTAAAAATAGAATTTTCTGTAAAATTCCTTAAAAACGCTACTCCTTCTACAGATTTTGTCTGATTTCAATATAACTTGGCACACAAGTAGACTACACTAAGATACGTAGAATAGTGCATCGGTTTTTGATTTTGATGAACGGTGTTGCCATGGTTACTAAAAATAGAATTTTCTGTAAAATTCCTTAAAAACGCTACTCCTTCTACAGTTTTTGTCTGATTTCAGTATAATTTGGTACACAAGTAGACTACACTAAGATACATAGAATAGTGCATCGGTTTTTTGATTTCGATGAACGGTGTTGCCATGGTTACTAAAAATAGAATTTTCTGTGAAATTCCTTTAAAACGCTACTCCTACAGTTTTGGTCTGATTTCAATATAACTTGGCACACAAGTAGACTACACTAAGATACATAGAATAGTGCATCGGTTTTTGATTTCGATGAACGGTATTGCTATGGTTACTAAAAATAGAATTTTCTGTGAAATTCCTTAAAAACGCTACTCATTCTACAGTTTTTGTCTGATTTCAGTATAACTTGGTACACAAGTAGACTACACTAAGATACATAGAATAGTGCATCAGTTTTTGATTTCGATGAACGATGTTGCCATGGTTACAAAAAATAGAATTTTCTGTGAAATTTCTTTTAAAATGCTCCTCCTTCTACAGTTTTGGTCTGATTTCAATATAACTTGGCACACAAGTAGACTACACTAAGATACATAGAATAGTGCATCGGTTTTTGATTTCGGTGAACGGTGTTGCCATGGTTACTATAAATAGAATTCTCTGTGAAATTCCTTTAAAACACTACTCCTTCTACAGTTTTGGTCTGATTTCAAAATAAGTTGGCACACAAGTAGACTACACAAAGATACATAAAATAGTGCAATGGTTTTTGATAAGTACAAACCAGTAGAGCTACAGTCTCGACAGAGACTTCTGGTTTAAATTTGGAATAAATCCTTCTTCATATGAATTCAAAAAAGTCTTCTTATAACGGGGCGCAGTTGGTACCCCTTGAAATTCCCATTGATTTCTGGGGGACCTGGTACACAAAAACCACATAGATATTGTCAATCAAAATTCAAACTTCTTTTCAGTATCAACTTCAGAGTAATATTGCAAATGTCGAATGACAAGATAAGTAAATGTACGAGTTTCATTTTTATGAAAAAGCAGCCGTCAATGATGGCCGGTAAGGCGTGATTATACTGGGATAAATTGATATAATCTGCAAAACTATAACTACTTTTATTCATAGTCCCTATTTAAACTAAAATTATGTTCAGCTTTTACATGCCGAAAAGTTCTCTCTCCCTGAAATTACAAACGAAATTAAAATTTTATTGAAATATGTGTGCATAAACACACACACACACACCCTCACCCTTCCTGTCAAAACACATATACCTACACACACAGACATAACACAGATACACACAAACTCCTTAAGTATGATGTATGCGTTCGATACGAGTAACATCGATACTTAATCAATATATATTTTCTAGAAAAGCTCTTAAAAAAATTGATTATCAACGGAATTGATAAAAATTAACTAGGGGTCATATTGATAAAAATACCCAGTAATCAATGAATCTTGAATAAGGAAGAATATATTAGAAAACATGCCAGCCAGATCAAGGGAAAATTTCATCATTTTAAAGCAGTTTTATCATGGCCAAAACAGTCTGTTAAAATAAATGGAGCAACAAAAAATTCAAAGATTCTTACATTAAGCAACATTTCAATTATTTAAAATCAATATTAGTTAATTACATGTATTAACTTTAATATCATTATAAGAGGCATGGGTAAAACAATTCAAAGTTGAAAACTTGCACTAAAATAAGTGCATTTTTAAGTTTGAAAAAAAAAATCAAATAGCATTCAGGGTTTTTTTTCAAACTCAAAAAATAGAAGGATAATTTAAGTTTTCTGTCTGGATCCTTTAATTCAAAATTTCTTAATGCATCTGATATTTTCCATTTATAAAATTTTTATCTTTTTCAAGTTGTTTATTTCATTTTGCTGACATCGTGATTTCCATTGAATGTTATCCGTCTGTTTTAAAGAAATAATCTTTTTTCAGTTTTTACTCTTATTTTTTGTTGAAAATTTGAAAAAAAATACCGAGACATATTTCGTGTTTTAATAGACAATTTATATTAGTTAACTCTTGTCCAGAAGTTTTTGAAAAATAATTTTATAGGCTAAAAAAAAATATTTTCGCATTTCTAACAAAAATAATAATTACTAGAAACTCTTGTTGCTACAGCAACAAAGAAGGTCTTCCGTTCTCCTCTATTTATCTACATGAATGAGCTTTTATCTATGTTAAAAAGGCATATAATATTTTTAATGATTTCAGGAAAACAAACAGCCGGAAGTGTAACTTACCAAGATTCTTTTCTTTACTTTAGACAATTATAGTCTTAATAACATGTACAAAAATCATTTTCATTTTTTTTTTCACTTCCTGTGACGACCGGAAGTGACGGCGTACGCATTTTGCCCTATATTTTTTGCCCAGTCTTCATGTTGTTTTATTCAGATAAGTTTAGAGAGAGAGAGAGAGATCTTGTAATATTATCTTCTCATCTCGAGGACAAAATAATCACGTGACCGGAAGTAAATTTTTGAAAAGATATTTGAGGTTACTCTAAATATTTAAGTCTAAATAACATGTCCTAAAATCATTTCTAATGCTCTTCTTATCAAAAATATTTATGGGATAGTATAATACTAAATTTATGCAGTTTTTCTTTCATAAGCGGAAGTTGTCCATTTTGTTTCCAGTGGGACTGACATATTTCAAAACTACAAAAAAGATGCTATAATGTATTACTAAGAAAGATTCCATAAGAAAAGTTTTTATTCATTTGTTCACTTCCTGTGACAACCGGAAGTGACGGTGGACAATCTTTTCCTGACTATTTTTGCCTACACATCTAGATCTACCACTTGTAAAAGTTTGGTGTCTTAATCTCTTACCCTTTACGAGATCTAGTTATGATAACTTCTCATTTTGAGGACAGGAAATCACGCAACCGGAAGTGAAAGATATTTGGCGTTACTGAAGACAGTTACAGTCTTAATAACATATCCAAAAATCATTACAAATACTTCATCTATAAAAAATATTTACAGGAAAGAAAAATACTCAAATTATGAAGCTTTTCTCTTATAACCGGAAGTTGTCTTCTTTGTTTCCGGTGTTACTGACTTATTTCAAAACTACAAATAAGATGCTATTATGTGATGAAAAAAAGTTTCCATAAGGGAAAGTTGAATTTTTGGACTTCTTTGATCACTTCCTGTGACGACCGGAAGTGACGACAGACGATCTTATCCCCCATGGAATTGCTTACTCATCAGGATATACCATTTGTAAAAGTTTGGTGTCTTAATCTCTTACTGTTTAAGAGATCTAGCTATAATAACTTCTAATTTTGAGGACAGGAAATCACACGCAACCGGAAGTGAATTTTAAAAAAAAAAATTGATGTTACTGTAGACATTTGCAGTCTGAATAACATATCCAAAAACAGTTGCAAACACTTTATCTATAAAAAATATATATTGGAAAGAAAATACTCAAATTATTTAAGTTTTCTCTTATAACTGGAAGTTGTCGTTTTTGTTTCCGGTGGAGCTGATATATTTTGAAACTACAAATAAAGCGCTATGTGATGCAATAAACGTTCCATAAAAGAAAAGTTGAAATTTCCGATTTTTTGACCACTTCCTGTGACGACCGGAAGTGACGGCGGACAATCTTAACCTATATGTTTTTGCCTTTTCGTCAAGATATACCACTCCTATAAGTTTGGTGTCTACATCTCTTACCGTTTCCGAGATATAGCTATAAGAACTAATCATTTTGAGGACAGGAAATCACGCGACCGGAAGTGAATTTTCCAAAGATATTTGACGTTACTGTAGTCATTTGCAGTCTGAATAACATATCTAAAAATCATTTCAAAAACTTTATCTATAAAAAATATATATGGGAAAGAAAAATACTGAAAATATGCAGTTTTTCTCTTATAACCGGAAGTTGTCGTTTTTGTTTCCGGTGGGACTGACATATTTCGAAACAACGAGTAAGATGCTATAATCTGATGCAAAAAAACTTTCAAAAAAGAAAAGTTGAAATTTTCGATATTTAGGAACACTTCCTGTGACGAGCGGAAGTGACGGCGGACGATCTTAACCCAAATGGATTTGCCTACTTATCAAGATCTATCATCCCTGTAAGTTTGGTGCTTTAATCTCTTACCGTTTCTGAGATCTCACTCGGATTAAATATTTTTGAAAAAAGCGGAAATCGGACATATCTGACGACCGGAAGTAAATTTTGAAAAAATGAAAAAAACGTCTCGGGGTATTTTCATTCTCTATCATCCCTGAAAATTTCAGGAAAATCCGTCCAGCCATCTCTGAGAAATCCTGCCGACAAGATTTGGGGAAAAAAATAATAATAAGAATAATAATAAGAAAAAACAGTAGAATCACTGTAAGGTCTTCCGTCTGAAACGGAAGACCTTAAAAAGAAAATTATTAAAAATTATAATTTAACAAACTGAAAAGTGAGGGTATTTCAAATACATCTAATTTATGTAAATACAAATAGAAAAGTTTTGTTTGGTATCCCAAAGTATATTTTAATATAGTTCAATTTGTTTCTTTTTTTCGTTATGAATGTATGAGAGAGAGAGAGAGAGATGCATGATGATCATATTGCTAATCGCAACATTTTCCGACCAATTAACGACATTTATGTAGGTTTTGTAGATTTCTCTCAAGTTAAATATATCCAATTGCACAAATAAGTTATCTACATGTAATAATCTATAAAGTAAGAAATCTAAGTTTTATATGAGTGTGTTAGCGCTATGACATGGCAGCTCCACCTCTGACTATTTAGCTTGTTTTCTCCTTTATTGCTATAGTTCCAGTTTTAAGATTTGTTGTGCATTTTTGTAATAGCCTTTTTAATCAAGAGCAGATTTCTATTTTTCTCAAAAACCTTGCTTTTTTAGTAATTTTTTAAAATAATGTTTGGTTATTAGGTTCATTGAACCGTGACTTTATCGCAATTCTATTGGTACGAGCTATCTTGTTCTTGTGTTCCTGTTGTGTTTTAAGTCGTTCCATATACTTTCGTACTCATTTTAGATATATATGTTCTGTGTGACTTTATTCTGGCTCTACTGGTACGAGTTATCTTATTCTTGTGTTTCAATTGTGTCTTAAGTCGTTCCACATATTTTCGTACTCAACTTAGAAATATAGTTGTCGTACGATGTGTTTTGTAAGACCATGTGTTGCTGGTGTACCAGGTCGAACGGATACTTCTCGTTTCAGAAGGGGGACGAAAGCTGGACGCAGGGTCATCAGGCATATCCACACTGTCTGTGGTGGGCGGTTGAGATACGAAGGACATCAACTGGGGGTTAATGGAGATAACCTGGTGTATATCTTCGATGATATACTAAGGAATCCTTCATCTTCCTTGAAAGTTTCTGATGAACCATGCGAAGCTCTCCCAATCCCAACATTTATTCAAAATCGAGTAAAGAGAATTGATTATCCAAACAGTCGTAATGATTCAAATTTGTCAAGACCAAAGATCTTTGACCTAAACACTTCCTACGGTACGGATGCCGTGTGTAAGATAAACACTCGCATTACGTATGGTAAACCAAGAAAAGTTGGTATGGAAAACAGAATTCAAACACTCACGAAAGTGAAATTGAAAAACATAAGACCAAGTTCAAAGCTGTTTTCATTGTCTTCTCTTAACTGCAGATCAGTTAAAAACAAATCACTATCAATATGTGACTATATACTTACAGAGGACCTTGACTTAGTCGCACTGACTGAAACTTGGTTAGGTTCCTCTGTTGATGAAGCTGTTGTGAATGAACTGAAACCATCATGCTACGAAATCATTCGTCAAGATCGCAACAGTGGACGCCGTGGTGGTGGAATAGCTCTTGTCTTTAAGAATGGAATTGATGTGACCGTTCTGAACACAAGCTCGGATATTTTCACTCAATTCGAACATCTAAAAGTTACAGTCCGAATAGAAGACATGAGAATGAATCTATGTATCATTTACAGACCGCCACCTTCTACTGTGAATGGTTTAACTACCAGTCAGTTCTTCTCAGAATGGGACACCTATCTTGATCAGAATACTATATTTCCCCAAGACCTAGTAATCACAGGTGATTTCAATTTTCACGTCGACAATCGTAGTGATCCTGAGGCAAGCAGGTTGTTACAATCCCTTGATGATCGCAACCTTATACAACACGTGGACGAGCCGACCCATGTTCACGGACATATCCTAGACTTGCTAATCACACGATCATCTAGTGAAATACTACATTCACGTCATCAAGTCAAAAATCCTTCATTGAGCGATGTGAAAGGAAACTTGTGCTGTGACCACTATGCTATACATGCAACGTTCAACTGCAGAAAGCCACAACATCACCGTAAAGAGATTACGTTTAGAAGGCTCAAGAATATCAACATATATGACATGAGTAGAGATATTAAAAATCAACTACAAGATGAATCCGCACGAAATGAGAACACGTCTGTTGACCATTTAGTACAAGGGTACAACAAATGCCTCTCGCATATTCTAAACACTCATGCGCCTCTTGTTAGCAAGTCAATTCTTATAAGAGCTAACACAGAGTGGTACACAGACGAGCTCAGGACAGCGAAACAACAGAAGCGGAAAACGGAGAGACGTTGGCGTAGATCTAAACTGGAAATACACCACCAGCTTTTTAAAGCGGAATGTAAGCAAACAGGCCAATTACTACACAAGGCAAAAGAAGAATTCTATTCTACTAAAATTCAGGAATTTAGATATGATCTGAAAAACTTCTTTAGGGTGACGAATTTATTGATGGGTAAGAATCAGGAGAGTCCCCTACCAACATCACCATCAGATGAAGATCTTGCAAATAAATTTTCAACATTTTCATAGACAAGGTAATATCCATTAGAGAGACATTTAAACAAAAAAAAACAACAAAAGAAGACAGTATTTAGGCACAGACGTATACTATCACGGGCCTCTATTAGCTGCTTTTGAACGTACCACTGAAGATGAAGTACGATCACTAATAATGAAGGCACCCAGTAAATCATGCAAACTGGATCCAATTCCAACAAAGCTACTGAAAAAGTGCCTGGATCCGGTAATACTGCTTGTCACAGACATGGTAAATGCATCTCTCGATCAGGGAATTTTTCCGTCTGCTTGGAAGGAGGCCATAGTTCGTCCACTTCTTAAGAAACCTGGACTAGATAAGGAAGTGTTGAAAAACTATCGGCCCGTATCGAACTTGAGTTTTATCTCAAAAATATTGGAGAAAGTTGTGGCTCGTAGGATTGATGCCCATTTGGATGCGAATTCTCTTCGCGATCCACTTCAGTCGGCATATCGTCCCAGGCACTCCACGGAAACGGCCCTCATCAAGGTCCACAACGATATTGTGACAGCCCTAGACCAACAATCTTCAGCAGTCCTTGTCCTTCTGGATTTATCCGCTGCTTTTGATGTTATTGACCATAATATATTGTTCCAACGCCTAACTGTGTCTTATGGTTTCCGTGATGGAGCTCTTGAGTGGATCAAGTCTTACCTCAAGAACAGAAAACAATGTGTCACAATTGGATCCGTCCGATCAGAGTCTAGACAACTGCCTTTTGGTGTCCCCCAAGGATCTGTACTCGGACCGAAATTGTATTGCCTCTTCTCCAAACCCATTGGAATCATATGCCACCGCCATGGAATGATATATCACTGCTAATCTGCTATGCAGATGATACACAAATCTACATGATCATAAGACCACTGGAAAATTGGAACAATTACTTCTCTCGACTTGAAGCGTGTCTTAGTGAAATTGGTTCATGGATGACATCAAACCTACTCAAACTAAACCAAGAAAAGACCGAGCTATAATCTTCTCCACAAAGCAACACCAGAAGTATCTGCCAACATTACAACTAAAAGTTGGTGATAATATCATCGAAAGCGTGCCATGTGTAAAAATTCTAGGTGCATTTTTCGATCAACACCTTACTATGGAAAAACAGGTATCCTCGGTCGTCAAGTCATGCTATTTTCAAATAAGCAATATTGGACGAATACGGCGCTTTCTTACAAAAGAAGCCTGCAAGACCATGGTGAATGCAGTTATCACTGCCAGGCTGGACTATGGGAACTGCCTTCTATATGGAGTGTCAAAGGCCTTACTAGACCGGATTCAAAAAGTCCAGAACACGGCAGCTCGTTTAGTTACAAGATCATCGAAACGGTAGCATATTACACCTATCCTAGCTGATCTTCATTGGCTACCTGTTTCTTTTCGTCCACAATATAAAATCTTGACATATATCTACCAATCCTTACACGGGTTAGCTCCATCGTATATCAAAGATCTTATAATGGAATACAAGCCTACCAGATCACTGCGATCTGAGTCAACATCACGGTTAGTTGTTCCTAAGATCAGGACGAAGACATATGGTGAACGTCGACTTGGTTGGGCAGCAGCATTTTTGTGGAACGACCTTCCTAATGATATAAAGCAGGCCCAGTCCCTGGATATTTTCAAAAGACAATTAAAGACGCATTTTTATAGGATAGCTTTTTAAATTATAGGTGCTCAATTTTTAGCAGCAAATCATAAATCACAAATGATGTTCTTTTATTGAGTTTTATTGATGGTGTAATTGTATTTTGTATGTAATTTGTAGTATTTTAATGTTATAATTCCGAACACATATATGAGTATGGGTTAATATTTTATATAAGTTTTCATAGCTTTTAAATTATGTTTACTTGCGTTTTATTGTACAGCGCTTTAGAGTTAAATTATTAATATTTAGCGCTTTATAAATTCATATATTATTATTATTATACATGTAAGTTGGTTATATTATGTTATGTTAATGTATAACCGATCATTAAATGATTTTTTTTTAATTTCTAAACATGCTGAATATATTTAAGGAATGTTTTTAAGTTTTGTGTGAGTTATTGGTGTGTGAATCACACAGACTTGTCACATAGGCTAACGCGCTTCATGAAAAATATGCCTACGTGCAAGTCTCTGTGATTCACACACCAATAATTCACACTAAAGTGAAAAACATTCCTTGTATTTACATTTTACAAGTTTGGAAGCAACTAAAATATACTCAATATTTGAATTTCTCGCTGTCCTATATCGCTGCATTTTTACTAACGTCGCTGTAGCCTCATTGTGACGTCACTTTAACGCACGTTTCTCTGTGTATATTTCTACGCGTGAGTATACACAAAACTGACTTTCAAATCAATTTCACAGTTGGCTTAGTAGAAAAACACAGCGAATGTAAATATTTAAAGATAAATAAGTACTAGTAACATCTCGTGGTAGATGTTTACAATCTAATAAGAAACTTAACATTTTAACTTGAAAATCAAATATAGCTTAAATTTCTTTCTAGAAATAGACAATAAACATAGGAGTCAAGCGCTGCTCTATTAACATATTACCAAAGAAATATTCATATGCATGGATCCGGAGATCTTACATATTAAACCCTGATATATCAACAATCAAAATTTTTTAATGGATATTAAAATATATGTTTTCAAAAATACACGTATTTTTAGTGTTTGATATTCTTGGTGTATATTTCGACAAAAGCCTTTTGAGCTTATTTTTGTACGTAAAAAGTTATCTTCGCGCTATCATGTTATGACGTGAAAATTTCACGTTAATTTGTGAGAAATACGTTTTTACCAACGACAATGAGCTCTATGGTCTTTCGTAACTTTCCAGTCTTTGTACGTCTTGAACAAATTAAAAATACAAGTAAAAACCAACGCTGCAAAAGTATAAGCAACTCTCTCTCTCTCTCTCAGATTTTCACCTCAGTAAATTTCTTAAGGGCTTTCCATAAAAATTTGTCTTTAATTTCACATCTACCGCAGAAGTTCAGATTACAAGTGTCAATGACCCTAGACCTTATAGATATGATGGCTCCCAACGAGCAAACGTTACCCTTAAGTTTACTTGTCTAATTTGCACCTTCATTTGTACTTTATCTAATTCAAACGCTGATGGACGAGATTATCTATTCAGGAAGTCACGTTTCGTTGTTTTAAGTTTTACCCCATTATAATAAATTTTAGTTGTAACACGTCTTTTGGTTTGATGAAAGATTTTGTTTATATCGTATGACATAAGTTGCCTACGTCACAATGGGTTATGTCAGAAATGTATTACTCTGCTTGACCTTATTTTTTGAAAAATGTTCATTTTGAAGTTATTTTTGGAGGCGAAAATTGTCTTATTGTATATACTGGAATTAAATTATAAAGAATGAAGCTTATTTTAACATAATTTTGCGGTTTACAAAGCGTAAACAGTCCCAAGTTATGTTATATAGTATAACATAGTTTAAAATAAGTTTCATTCCTTAAATAAAACAGATATCTTATCTGCTCATACTCGAAACAGTTCTTATGCTCAAAATACTTTTAAACAGAAAATTCAATGGAGTTCAATTACCTTTTTTGTTGGTATTCAAAATAATTTATATACTTTGAATGTGTTTTGTAAGAAAATTTAATTTTCTTTTTTCCGAAACAAGGAAAATCTATTTAATCATGTCAACTCAATGCTTTATTAATACATATTTTATTTAGTTCTCCTCGTGCTTTTAGCACATACATGTAAGGCCTGCACCGATGAACTCCATTCTTGTAGGTACAATTATCCTCGGCTTTGGTTTCTGTAACTGTTGATTTTTAGCTCACCTAAGCTGAAGCTAAAAAAATATGCTAAGGAATATAAAGCTTTGTCGAAATAGTGCGTGTATTTTAATTAAAATCCAAACTGAATCCTCATTACCTGAATAAGGATTTCAGAGCATCTGTTATTTTAGTTACTGAACTGAATTTATTGATCTCTTCACAATTTTACAATTGTATAGCGAGATATAAATGTAATCTAATGATGACAAATAAAAACACATATATGGCATGCGCGAGTATGAGGACAGACAAATAGTACAATTATAGGTTTAGGTCTTTACTATTTTGGGGAGCACGTTTTAGTAATTTTTTTAATAAATATACACAGTTTTCTTAAAAATGACTGTTTATCTGAATTCATTATTTCTCTAAATGTAATTGTATTTTTGAATCGTAATTGCTTTTGTGTTAAACATTTATTTCTTTCACGTGTCATTGACGTACAATTTAATATGTAATGGAATTCATCTCCTATTTCATTTAATTGACATCTCTTACATAGTCTAATCTCTCTTGGTTCATTTAACCAACGTCCAGTTTCAATTGGCAAATAATGATTACAAGTACGGAATTTGCAGAAATTTATGGCTTCTTTTCGTGATAGAATTTCTAAATATTTTTCAAATTTTAGTTCGTCTTTGTATATTCTATAATTTAGGGTCTTTGATAAATTTTGAACATCCGAATTCCATTTTTGTTTAAATTGATCTATTAAAGTTAGTTTTACTTTCGCTCTTAACCAATTTGGATTGAAGGCTTAACTGTTCAAATATTTGAAAGTCCACAATCATTTAAGATATTCAAGACATTATTTATCCAAGCAATCTTCTTAGTCTTTTGATTTACAATATCACTTAATTGAAACAGCAGACTTGATATTTTTGTTTCTTTTCCAAATTTAAGTTTTCACCAATATGAAATAATACGCGTTTGTATTTCAATGGACATGGGATGTCGACCGAGTTCACCATACACCATGCAGTCCGGAGTAGATTGTTTAAGGTTAAGAAGTAATTTACAGAATTTTAGATGTATTCTGTCTACAATTGCATCATTCGAAAATCCCCATACTTCACATCCGTACAACAATATAGGCTGAACAATTTTATCGAACAGGTCTAACTGACATCGTATTGATAGATTATGTAAGCGGCCTTTCTTAAGAATTTCAAATATTGCTTTATTTGCTTTGTCAACTTGTTTCTGCTTTGCTTCCTTGAAAGAACCTGACGTTATTAAAAGATGTAAATATTTCATTATATTATGGACGTTAATCACAACATTACAATGGATTAATAAATAAGATGAATCTATTACAGTTCTCCCTCTTTTTTTCAAATTTTTCAAGCCCATCAATATGTATACGTGTATTCTAAATCGTTGGGAAAAAAGATTCTATTTCAGTCACAGTGTCAAGTGCGTTTGTTAGATACATCTTGCTTAACACGTTTAAGTATGGGCGTTTAAAGCTGTGTATCTTGAAGCTGTTTTTAGTCTTAGGCTTGAAGTTATATTTACACAGTAAGTTAACTATAAATAGCTGAGCTTATTATATACATCAAAGGTTATGAAATATAAATTACGTATGAATATCAATAAAATGCAAGACGTTTAGCAAGATCATTTATCGGCTATTAATTAAACAGATATAACCTTTCTTATTCAAAGACGAGTTACAACTTTGACATTTTTTTTTATTTTGGAAACCTTTTTTGTTATAAATAATAAAAGAATCAAATTATGAACTTTGCAGTAAAAATTGCTTAATATTTTGCAGCTTCGTTCAAGGTTTGAATACTTATTTACTTACTGGGAAGTTATATCTGATTTAAAATGCAACAAAATATACGTAACTTAAAGACATAAACTCGAAAAGCCATCCAAAAATTGTGCAATACACCTTTCTACTACTGATTATACAAAAATATATACAAGGAATATTGTTAAACTGATTGCATAAAGTTCATAATATAAAAAATACAAGAACAACATTCATAGTAATATAAAAATGTAAAAACTAAACAAAATTATATCTAAACCTGAAGTACATGTACTGATTAAAGAACAAATGTTTCAGCTAAGTACATGTTTTGTATTAGTCAGTGTTTTTGAGAATCTGATTGGCTCATGACTTAGGGTAAGTACAAATATATTCAGATTCTGTTGTCTCGTAGTAATCTTATTCCATTCTAACCCGTGAGCTCCGAGGGAAAAAAAGAATGGAAGAAAAGTTAAGGAACATAACAGAGAATTCCCGTTGTCTAATTACATCAGGATTGATGATAAAGAAGACAAATATGACGATGGTCTTGTATTTTGGATTATTTTAAATTGTTTGAGACATCTGTTTCAGATTTTGTTCAGCATACGATGAGATTAATTTTAAAGGGTTATTGATAAATTACTCAAATTTGACCCCTGGAAGAAAAAAACGTTTGTTTGTGAGTGTGTTTCACATTTCATCTCATTTAAAATTCTTTTGCAATTCTTTCTATTTATGAACACGCAGTGGGACTTTTTGTTTCAACATATTAAATTGGATCTTTTTTACAGTTCGAGAATTTCAATCAAAGAGAGATAAATCGCACTTTTTGCAATGTTTTGGGAAAACTTTAGAAACCTTTTTTAAAAGTGGTCTATTTAACACAATTCCATTTTTCTTTCCTATATAATTATTTTTCACAAAAAAATAATGTAATAGGTACCGAATTTCGTAAAATGCCAAGTTATACTTAGGTCTCACGGCTATCTAATGCCTATTGCTACTAAATTAATTATCATAAATCCTTTATCTGAAAAATTGTCGCTTTAGTGTTAAAACATCCGACAATGACCGACATCTAAGAGATTTACTACTAATCAGAATCAAATCTTTTCCATTAAATTTTAGGTGAGTTTTAATGTCTGTCAAAGATTGTGAAATTATTTTTTTTCCTGATTCAAAACTGATCCGAAGCAAATGAAATGCTATTTCTGGTGTTTTTTTTTTTTTTGCCTTAAAGGTGCATAGACACAGACTTGAAGTTAATATTTTCTCAAATTTTCTGTATATTATTACGTCATATATATTGCAATAGCATTTCACGCGAAAATATAATAAATATCTTTTTTCATCGCGAAGTTATCTGAACTACGACTTTCTAGACGTTTTTGATTAACACATCCTCGCATTTTCACAAATTATAATTTTATTCTTAATACTTAAGAAAAATTTTAGAACAGTTACTATAATACAGAAAATTCAGAGAAGAAATGTTCGATAGCAAAATCCCCTCACTAGTATCGTCAGTCCGTGCGCAGTTTTCTGTACAGAATTTAACAAATTGAATACACCCGTGAACATAAACTGTTCTTGTAAACAGGCACGAGCTCTGTCATTGTTTATGTTTACGGTTCAACGGGTGTTCAATTATCAAAGTCTGCACACACCATTGACGCGTTTTCCTTTCGAACATTTTCACTCTGAACTTTCTAGATTAAAGAAGGTGGATTCGTAGAACATTTACTTAAACCCGGTTTGTAACTTTGTCGGTAAAGAGTTTTGTTTCGGAATCCAGTATATATACATGTAGGTACGGTAAGTTTGGTTGTTGAGATTATCAAAAATATTCAAAACCGGCATAGGATCTTGAAGAAAAAAAATTGGTGCATTTGTAAGTTTTATGAAGAAAAGCCTAAAATAGTGTCTGCCAACGTCACCCACTTCAGTTTTTGAATATTTTAAATATATTGTGTAAAATGCTTTGAAAATTCACATTTATCAAAATCTTCGTGGGCGATGCATGCACTGTATGTTTTCTGAAAGAAAATTCCACTTAAAATTGATGTCTTCTGCAACTTTTAAAAATATATACAAGTTCATAACGTCACACGCAGCATTTATGAGGTCATATTGGAAAAACGATTTATATTTTAATGCATGACATTTCAATAAGTTAGAAAGGATGAATTGATGCCATTGGTTTAAGTTAAAATTTTGAGATTTCAAATTTCGGAAATTCTTTGGCATTTAGAAAATCCACATCTAATTAACATTACTTCTTTAAAATGTTACTGTACAATAATTCTTATGCAAAACATTGTTATATTTTGTCCAGTTTTCATTCTGGGTGATATTGCCTAAAGGATAAAACTCCATAATGACTTACAAACTATGTTAAATTTAAATAAAAAAAAATGACCTGTAACATAATGTTTCACAAATTAGACTCTACTGGTCTACGTGAGTAAGTTGAGTTTGAAATGCAAAACTCAGGTACAGTTTTCTCTTGTTTTTGTCTGTTTCATTATACTTGAGGATAAAAAGAAAATGAATCGAAAGTGATTAAGACACTGGATACCAGGTAGTCATAAGTTGAAATGAATTCTTAGATTAAAAAAAACACACTCAAATACATCCTCTTACACATAAATGTTTAACCATAGATATACATGTAAAACAGAAAAAAAGTAATAGAACTTATGTTTTGTTGAGATTTTTAGAAATATTAATGTTCTTATTGCTAATCTTCAAGTTATTTATAGCAGGTTTTGCAATTGCTTGTCTCTTAACAGCTTTCCCGACTTTTGACTTGGCTTGTTCAATTTCGTTGCATTCATCTGCTTTTTGATTGTTTAACTGTGTTGAAAGATTTGTTGGTTTTCCGATTTTTTTCTGATCTTCCTTTGCATTCGTTTTGTTCTGAAACTTGTTACGCAGATTTCCTGGGGTATTTTTCCTTATAGAAACATTTTTCCCTATAGTGTCTTTGTTTTGATTGACACTTTTCCTATCGGGCATTGTGTTCGGGTTTACCATCAATGCAGTGTTCGTAATGTTTCCAGCCTGTTTTTTACTGTCTGGTTTACCTTTTTTCTCATTTCCCTCGTTTTTCCCGTCTTGGTTTTTATTGAAATCTTCTGTCTTGTCTTTTGTTGTGCCGTCTGTATATTTGTCTTTTAATCTTCTTTCTTTCCCAATTCGTCGAATAAATCTTTTTAATCGTAAGGCTAATTTTGCAAGGTTTGAGAAATCCGCAAGAATTATCAGCCCCATCAAGACTGTGATCAATATAGGCCCGAAAAGGATTCCAACACTTTTAGCTGAGGGCCTAGGATCTTCTGCACAGACAAGTCTCCTAATATATTGTGACGTGGTTGTGACGTCAACAGTTAATTGCCTCTTTATTTCTGTTATTTTTTCCTGAATCTCTTCTTCTGTTATATTAGAAAAGGAGCATGGACATTCACAGGTTTCTTCCGTTGGAAGAGGGGGACATGCGTCACTTCTTTCTATATCTATAACAGCCATTTCAAGTAAAAAAAAAATATAAACATCAAATATATAATGCCAAGAATCCGGTCTAGATTTAGGGTAAACTTAATAAAAGTGACATATAAACGCTAATCTTAAGCAATCCTAAGATAGTGGTGCAAAGCAATTAATATCAACAAATCTACAGAGGTCGAACCTACGTGTTTTACAGGTTTTAAATTTCAAAGGTAATTTAATTTCATATTTTATAAATATTTTTCATCAAATATTATTTCCTGAATAGATTGTTCTTCTGGAGAGAGCAGATTATACTATACTGCATGTTGTATCTCCCAGGAAATTCAAAGCATGAACTTCATTCATCCCCTTTAATTTAAAAAAAAATGCCAAAACATAGAAATGGTCTATCAAAGAAATTTTCCATAGTAAAATAGCATCTAAACAAAGTCGATAACCTATGATGATAACACAACGGATCAAAGTATTTATTTCTTATTTCAAAATCTTTATATTTTAGCAATCCACTTTCATTCATGTTTCTGTATTTATTTCTGGCTGTTCTATAGGAAATATGGAAAAAAAACGAATACTAATTACGTAAAAAGAACACCTTCTAGTAGACAATACAAATCTGGAGTAGAACATGCGCAGATCTCCAAAAATATCAGAGGAAGATGCCATAGAGGAAAATGCATCCCCTATCGAGTGATCTCAAAAGGCACGTACTCATTGTTATGATCGGGTACTAGTATATGAAAGCATTCGGAGAAATGTTGATGTCTAAATAATGGCTTAACAATAAGTATGAAAAACGCCAATCAGTATTTGAGGTCAAGGGTCAATTGCACTTATCGGGTACATGCCAAGATTAGACAAGCAAAGATATCTTGATGTTTCATTTTTTCATTATTCTTAAATAAGATAGAGGATATTCAATGTTTTGTAGTTGAATATGGAATTTATTTCACGAGTGGGACAGGATTTTTGATATTTTCACGAGTGCGAAGCACTCGTGAAAATATCAAAAAAATTCTGTCTCACGAGTGATATAAATTCCATATTCAACTACAAAACATTGAATTTTCTGTTTATTACATTTTTAAAAAAAGAAATCTTTGATTTTTCCTTTGCCTCTGTCTTTTTGTAATACAGTCAGTCTCGTGACGTCATAGTTGAGCAGTTGAGACGTCATAACTTAGTGAGGTGAAAACACTGTAAACATGGATTTAGCAACATATTTTTGGTAATTTTGACAGTTTTATTCGCTGTCAGAATGGTTTATTTATTTCCATCTATCTTATATTAGGTTAAAGAAGATTTTTTTTACAGCAATCTTCGTTATGGGAAGGGAAATCGAGAGTTTTACCGCACTTCTGATATTCGTCACACTGTGACAGGATATCATTTTGATATCCTTTCACACTGTGACAGGATATCATATTTATTCAATGAATAAATTACAGTATTTCACGGGTAAAAATGTAATAAAACGTTCTATAATACACCAATTATAATATTCTTCTCATCTGTTATGAAATTCTGCAAAGCTCTAGAAAAATAATCAAATCTGAAGTAAGCCATGCACAGAAAGATTTCAAAATTATAAATAAATACCTGCTAGGACCTTCCAACAAACTTGAGCTGTACCATATGCAGAGAGAACTATATGATTAACGTCAAAAACGAAGCCGGTGTCTTTTGTATGGCTAGTGTTGGTACCATTTTCAAATACAGTTAGCGTTCCATTATTCCATGCTGTATAATTCAAATTGTTAAATGTATGTTTAATTCACATATGACATAATCAAACTTCTTGTTTCATTGTTTTTCCATCTTCTGATTCTATCACTTTTTTCTATCGTTATATAAGTCACAGATCCCGACACAATTATAACAAAATAAGGACAAAAATAAATATTTCAAAAGGCATACGAAAGGGTTATGACTACAAGGTATATTAATAACCCTGCAGTTGTTTACTTTTAAGTACTAATATAGTCCTCTACTTATCTTTTATCGGAACTATGGTCAAAATTGAGTTGTTAAAACATTCCTATAACCATTAAGTTTACTTTATTGGTAATTGTAGATAAAAGAGTTTATACTGCCCTCGGGCAAATATTTAATGTTGTCTTGGATTATTTTTTATCTTTAAACATTCCAAAAGAATCTTTTTTTTTTTTTTTTTTTTTTTTTTGGCTAAATGATATAAATTCTAGAAACTAGATATTTTAAATTTGCCTACTTGGCATAAGGTAATGCTTACTCACAAATTCTAAAATACCTCCAGCTGTAACAATCCAGAAAACTACCAGTCTGCTGATATAACCCGTCTCCATACCGCTCCTTTCGAATGGCAAAATATTGGTTTTTACTTGCTCCAATGACTATCTCGATAAAGTTATGTGAATAATTTCCACGATCGTTCATCAGTCGAATATGCGCATCTTTACAACCAAGCGCTATGAATTCAAATTCTGCCATTCCACTAACATTCAATCCCAAGTCTGTCAGATCGACTTCGGTGGTTCCTATTGTTGTGATGGACGCTCCTCTTTCTAGCACAATTATTTACAGACATTAGACTTTGTCTTACCGTTTTGAAACAAGACTAAAAGAGTTGCGATGAATATGGTTTAAAAATCTATCTATTTTGGCACATATTTTTAAATTAACAAACAAGTACATGTAAATAAAAAAAGAAAGAGTGTGTGTGTGTGTTTCTTTATTCTCAATAGCATTTATATGACTTTTTATTATCTTTTTCAACACATGAGTGCCGAGTATAGGTCAAATTTTCTAGCTCTCCACAGCCAAATGGTGGCATCTCCATATGAGTGAAAAATTCTGGAGAGGGACGTTTAACAACATACAATCAATCAATCAATCTTACTTCCTGTTCTGTAGACCGTCATTGCGGTTGACCCTCCGCAGGAATTGGGCACACTGCCACATTGTAAGGTACATCCACTGGAAGAAGTACCATCATTTGTCTGTGAGCAAAAGCAATTCATTGCATTCTGGAAAGAAACAAAAAAACTTCTGTAAGTGAAGCTAGCAAAGCTAATTGATGCCTGTGTATTGATTTTTGAGAAAAAAAAATTTAAAAGCGCTCAAGAAGCTATATCAAAACCACAAAGTAAATATAAAAGTCAATCGCATAAAGAGCTTCTTGTATCTTAAGAATAAAAAATATTAAGAATAAATATACCACATACATATATAACTAATTGTTAAATTGAAAATTATGTACAAAGTTTATAGTAGATATAAATTGGATAGTACAGACACCAGATGTTCATTTCATTCATGAAGACACATGTACAATTACCGAAACCAAAGACGAGTAATGATTATAATGTTTTAGAAATACTTGAACTTAAAGTGTTTTTAAATTCGTATCATTGGTAATGAATGTCCAACAAGTGTGCAGGCGAGAAGTGAATCCAATCGATCTGTTCATCCTTGAAAAAAGAATAACTGTGAAATGGCAAATCTTAAGTTGAGTTTACCCCTTTTGTAATTAGCTTGTAAAAAAAATTTTCATCTATCTATATATGTATCTTCTTATAGATGAAGCTTCCAAATGGCCATGCTATATATAAAATGTTATATCAATACAATTTTCTTTCAAGTTGCAAAGAACATAATTGTAACAACTAGATCCATCTTTAAGATACCTAAAAAAAAATCTTACATTAGTTTTTTCTTACCTGTATAGCAGCATATACATATCCGTTTGCTGCGCAATGCTCCAGACAGGTTTCAACTTTATTTGTTCCAGCCAAGCTGATAGTGTCGTTTCCAACGCTCATGTTGTCAAAACAACCAACAATCTGGTCTAGAAAAATTATTAAATACACGAGAATTGAAAACGACATTTTCATTTTATCAAAGACCTAGACTTATCATACTTTACTTTTCTTAAATCGAAAAAACAATTTTAAAGGAAATAAGGTGGCAACGAACAATACCACAATATAAATTGAGTGCAGAGAAAACACAGACTCCTAAAACATCAGGTGATCAGGTGCTATTAAGGAGTAAGCTTTCCCATTAACCGGTCACTTTCGTCGTGAGACCTTTGCATCGATTGGGAAAGTGGGGTTAAAGAAAATAGCAAATAGAAAAAATTAGATATGTCAGTCAACATTTATTCCAACGATATGTTACATCAACGGACCTTATGGGGTAATTTTTTTTCTTATATGTTTATTCTTGTTAATTTTAAACCAATGACAACTCGTCATGTCACGTGATAAAGACTACCCATACGTATACGTACAATCACAGTCTGTCACGTTAGTTGCTCCATCAGAGATGGTTGTCTTTGCTCCTTTACATGGTTCACATCTGAATGATGGAGGGGTTTCTCCAAAAGTTCCCCTTGGACACGTCCTGCATTCTCCTGAGTATGTAAGGTACTCCCCGGGTGTGCAGGCAAAAACAGCAGCTTATAAGCAGCAATTTTAAAAAAAGAGAAAATTGATCTGCTATTTTTCAAGGTCATTTAAGGATTATTCTTTTGAAATAACTTTAACTTTAATAACATTAACTTGTGAATTCGTTTCGCTGCATTTATTATTTGAAACCAAAAAAAAAAAACAGTAAAAAAGTGAGCAAAGGACAAGATATGGTAGAGGCCGATTCTGACCCTTATTTGATGTAAAAAAGAAGAAGAAGAAGAACACTGTTAAGAACTTATAATGATGCTTGTTTTAAAACCAGCACTAATTTTTATCCAAAGCTTACGTAGATGGAGGCCACCAGAGGATGCAGAAGTAGGATATTTTCCCGAATTTCCTCAATTCTGGTGGAATTTTTTTCATATTTGAGATACTTTTCCCTTCGGAAAACATAGAGCACAAGCTTGCCTATCTGGGATTTTAATGTACTAGTATTAAAATGCATCTGATGCTAGTGTATGAAATATAAAAAGAAGATGGGCGCATTTGGCGTGTGATCTGCAGGAACCATTTGTACGAAACATTTATGGTTTAAATGTCCATGGTTTGGTTGGCTGAACATAGCTGGTCAGATTTTACAAACACGTCCATAGGTTTTTTTCATTTAGTTTGAAAGTTTGGGATTGTAACATTTTTGTCCGTTTTTCCTAGAGGGTACTATAACATAGTAATGTTTCACAAAAAATAAACACCTAAAATATTTAATGCATATAGTTGCATGATACGTGTACATGTACATTATATAGAATAGAAGATTAGAATTGAATTCGCTCGAGAACCAAACTGAACCAAAATTTATCTAATTCAAAATTTTAATACATCAGTACATAAAACGGAACTGACGAAATAAATAGTTGTTTGCATGAAAAAAAAATAAACGCCCCATGCCAGGCTCGAACCAAAAACTAATCGATTCCAGTGCACTGAACAGGTAGCCCAACTTACTGAGCTATCACCACTACACATATACAGGTGATTTTAAAAGGACAAAGAAGCACCACATTCACACATTTGGAGTCTTCTCTCCATTTTAAAAAAAATTGTATTCGTTTTTTTTTTATTAAAATACACACAAATAACGTTTCAAAATCATGGAGAGAAGACCCAGAGATAGAAAAATTTTAGAAAAACGTGTTTAAAAATGTATCATTTTGTACCAAGTGTCTGATCTGGCCAATTTTCAAGTTATTTTTTAGCAAATCAAAGCTCAATTTCGGGAAAATATTTTCCTTTCCTGTTGCACAGGAACCCGATAAATAAAAAAATGTTAAAATTTCATGTGACATGTCGATAAAATTTTCACTTTTCAATTACGCCCAGCTGCCGAATGTCAATCAAAAGCGCCCTCATTCTTTGGTAGATAGGCCAGCTTGTGCTCTATGTTTTCTGAAACAAAATGTTCGGTAAATTCGATGAAAATTTGCATACAAATCTGAAAATTAGGAAATTGACATAATTTCTAACCTCTCTGTGACCTCTGTGTATCCAATAACTTAGAACCAAGTCAGGGGGACCAAAAAGTTTTTTTTTTATTTATTTACTGTTGCGTCATTCTAAAAGACATCCAAAATCAGAGTCCAAAAAAGAGGTCTTAGTTTATCTTGTCCTTGAGAAACAAGACATTGAAATTCAAATTCATACTTCCCTGGATTGTTTATAGATATTGAATGGGAAAATTCTTTCTTTGAAAACATGATCTGAAATCTAACTTTTCTAATTTTTTAGAAGACTTTTTATCAAACTACAAAGATTCAAAATTCGAATATGTAATAAGGGGGATGGTGGGTAAAATAATTTGTATATTTTGACGGAAAGAAACAGATGTTTTCTGTGAAATGGCAAATGCTTCAATATAACCAGCAAAATACTTTCTTAAATGGCCTTGTTTTTCTCTTTGTTCTCTACATTGCATAGTTTGGAAATCCTTCAAGGTCAAATAATATCAATACGACATATTTTAAATTCAATGATATTTTCAAAGAACATATTTTTTTCTACAATAATTAAAAGCTACAAGACATACACTGTGTAAGAATTCAGGTAAGGATATACTGTTTTTGATCATTACACTTGCTAGCAAAATTAATATAATTTCTAAAAAGAAATTTTAGGAATTTGATGTTTTTGGTTTGTTTTTTTTTCCTGAAATGAAATGAACCGTCCAAAGTCTTTATACTTTTTTCTAATACTTTTCTAATAGCTTTACCTCTCGCTGTTTGGGTGTACTTGACGATGACTTTTCTTTTTTTTAACTTGATTATATACTTGACATATTGTTGCAAAGTAATACTTACAGTTTATGACTGAAAGACCTCCAAAACCTATAAGAAGACAAATGAGATTAATCTCAACTAAATCCCTTGTCATTTTTTGTTGCGACATTGCAAAAACGTTCTTTTTTTTCTTATAAGAATTTCACTAACTGGCAAAATCAGACCTTATCTAATCTCAAAACATTTATATTAAGAAATCCTTTCTACACTATTTCGTTTTTTTAATTAGAAATAAATAATTAATATCATGCATAAATTTGCAACATAGGTTGATATATATCAACAAAAAAAAACAAAAAAAACTAGATAAATTCGAATTAGTCAAAAACATTATCAAGTAATTGATTTTCTTACTCTCATCATCAAGTAATCGAAATTGTTTTGTTTGTTTTGAATTTTTTGTCTGCAAGAAGGTTCTGATTAATGTTTTAAAGAACTTGTCAAACCCTTTTTATATAATTGTTAAGCTTTAACGGGTAGGTATATTCAAGAAAGTATATAAAAATAGTCATAATTAGCACCTAGTTGTTACATTTCTTCTCGTACAGGGGAATCAATGTTTAGGAGGAAAAATTTTATATAGACGCAGTGAATTTAAATCCTTCGTTCTATACAATAAATGTGAACTACAAAACTCAACGCAGAATTTGGCCATTGTTAGTTTGATATTTTATGTTCCCTCTGAAAATCATTCACTCCTTTATGATGTAAAATACAATAGAAGGGCTTTAATCTAGACCTTTTGCACTCAAGGCTACTGAAGATGATTTTTTGAAGTGAATGTTTGCTCTTAATAAGAACTATACATCTGTTTAGCCACTTCAAACTCGCTGAACATTTCTTTTACTTGAATTAAATTCTTAAAATTGTCAAGAAATGATGAAAATCAAATGCGGATTTTCAAATTTCCAAAGAATTTTAACAAAAATGAAATTTTCACATATTTCAATCAATAGCATGAAAAAAATACTTTTTAACGCTTTTTACACCAATTTCTCACAATAAAAAAACAACAGGTTTTTGACATCATGCTAAAGTGCTTCTTCATTTAAAAAAAAATTGAAAAATATTCAGAGCTTGACAATGACTATTTAAATATTTTATTTCTCAACAATGTATTTTATATTCAAGTTCTCTAAAACTAATATTTAAAGGTAAGAGTTCCTTCTAAACAATATCACTAAAGCTTTTGGAGACTAGAAGTGGGTCTTCCGATATTCTATTGGAACTTCTATGAATTACTTAATTATTAAACTACATAATTGGAAATCCTTTTGATCTTTTCAAAAATAAAAAAAATGGAGACAGCCGTCGGTTATCAACCTAAAAAGTTAATTAAACAATGCAATTCGAAAAAAATCAAATGCATAAGAAGTGGGATCAGATGTCATAAATGAGTAAGCATTCTCTAACGGCAGGCCCCATCCACCGTATGTTCCTTGTCATGAGCGAACACATTAAATCCCAGTTCCTTTAAAATACAGTTTAAAACAAAGACAATGTTTGTGACCTGCTTTGTCAGCTTGGGCCAGAATACTAGTATACTGATCAGTCATGCATCTGAATTTTTAAGTCTCTAATTTTACTCATATTTATGTCACCACTAATGACATGACCTGCAGGAATGTAGTTGAAGGATGAAGAAGAACATGAAAAAGTTGAAGGATTACGTTTCAGATGTTCGATATATATGCACTGTGGAATTTTTAGTGTTAAAACATTTGGAAGCAATAGAAGATGTATATTTTGCAATAAAATACTGAAAAGATGGGTTTCAACTTGAGATATGGTCCAATACAAGACAAGACCTTTTTCTGATTGAGGATATTATTAATTTTACCCTCAAGTTTTGTTTTCTTTTACTCGTTAGCAACAAGACAGACAATGCAGGGAGTGCAATGAGGATCAAGAAGTTTTATATAAAATTGTAAAATCCTGGCAAGTAAAAGTACATGGTGTGTGTATACAGTATCAAAGATGGGACCAGATTGGTCATACTGCAAGTTGTCCAACGGTCCTAAAATTTAATTCCTTTATCAAAAATCATTTTAATTGCTAAAATGATCTACAGATGTTTATTTTAAGCTGAAATCCGAAGGAAGCTCTAATTTCTCGTGTAATTTATATCTCTTCTCTTGCAGTTTTAATTCAAAATGTAATTTTATGTAAAACATGTATAGTTAGCAATTCTTTCATGTCTATAAATTATGCAATGAAATGCAGTTTAACAGTTGATCTGTTTATCTTTCTTAACCAAAATCATTTTTTGCAGAACTCTGTATTGCCATTTGCAAAAGCAAGTCCGTTTAAATGTCTGAAATCTTTCTAATTTACTCAAAAGTTTCATTTAGCCCAAAAATTCACCTTTGTTTTTTCCAAAGGTACTCGGGTGACCGTCAAGGCTTGTTGTAATATTTTCCCAAAATTCAAAAGGTTTTTGTTATTCTATGCCTATTCTTAACGCTTTGCATTTTTAAAAAGAAATTTTAAATGTATTGTAATCACTATAATATCGGAATTAATTGTAATCGACGATTTCTTAAGAAAATTAGCATAATAAGATTACTTTTTCTCAAATCTTCCAAAAACGGATTAATTCATACTGAAATTAAAATTTTGAATGAAACATGTGGAGATAACGAATAGTATTCAAGATCAAAAGTCCATAAAACATCGGAGATGGGATCAGGTGCCATGGAGGAGTGAGCATCCCCTGCCGACCGGTCACACCCGCCGTGTGCTCCTTGTCATAATCGAAAATGACCGGAAAAATCTGTCGTCAATTCAGTGTATAAATAATGGACTAACAATTAGTATGAAAAATCGTCGGTCAGCATTTGGCTCAATAATAAATTGTATTTGCTGACAATGTCATTGGATCGACCATAGAACTTACCAAATGATGATTTTAAACGAGACTACTGATATTCTTGTTTCATCACCTTGTTTGTCAATAATTTATCTCGTTTTAGAAATTGTTCATACGTAGAGCATGCTCTTGCGTATCGAATCAACTGAGATATATAAACGCCTTATGCAGGTGATGAATGTATATTGCTGCATAAGTAAGGGAAGTTGACGATAGAAAAGTTAAAATCATCACATTTATCATAGAGCTTGGTTGTTAGAATACCATTAACGTCTTTTTCAAGCAGAATATTCAAATATGAAACAGATTTGTTAGACTCTTTGATATTTTTTTTTATCTCAAGTTCACCAGGATATATCGTATCGACATAAGAATGGAAATTACCAGTCTTGATTGAAAAAACCTCGTCGAAAAGCCACAGTAAGTGTTTTCTTCTTTTCACGCATAAGATTTTGGACAAATTCTGCTTCAAATGAATACAAAACTAAGTCTGCTAATAACGGGGCGCAATTGGTACCCATGGGAATTCTAATAAATTGTTGGAATATCTGGTCTCCGAAAACAACATAGATATATCTGTCAATCAGAAACTCAAGCACCTTTTTGATGTCAACTTCAGAGTACTTATGTGTGCAATCAGAATGTTTTAACAAAATAATTTTGCAAATGAACAACGACAAAGTAAGAAAATTTACGAGTTCCATATATTATTTTCTCTTTTTTGGTCTTCGTGTATTTTATTCCTATGTTAAAGACAGCTAACTATAACATCCACATTGAACTTATGATAGGGGGAAATTATTGAGAATAAAAAAGATCAAAACGATATTACAAGCTGAGTATGACTATGTTTCATTCTACCCTATGTACTTAAGTTATATTTAGCTAATAATTCTCATACAAATCCTTTGAAATGGATCCCTTCTTGTGATGCATTGTTAATGAACACTCCTTTACTGTTAGCAGTGGTAATTTAACATATTAGAAGGATATGTCATTTTCTTAATGTCAATTACCAACAATAAATCAATACATTTTATTTAATGAATTGTTTTCCTCCTATGCAGTTGTAAGGCCTTTGAATGCCAATATAGTTCATCGTTTTTGTTTCTCTGTAGCGACTATCAAATCGGATGGCTGTTTTATCACTGGTAAATGTACTCTGGTTCAGAACTTTGATTCCCAGATTAAGTCAACATCCTTCTTTGACCTTGGATGAAGGATTTAGATCCAGTTATATAAATGATTGGGCTTTAGATTTTGGTTTTTACTTTGCACATCTAGGGAATCAGAAATTTAAAGAAATGACACACTTTCTAAGAGCAAGCTTCAACCAAAAATATAAATTTATCACTCCTTTAAATTGTTTCATCCGTAGACTTTCTTTATATCCGTTAATAGATGTTATTAATCATGTTTTAACTTTAAAACTTTTTTTCTGAATTCAAAATTACAAAAACAAAATGTATACTTGTATGGGACATAAAAAAATTGTCAAGAAAAATTTGAAGTGAATAACATATGAAACAGTTTAGGGAGTTCATGTAGGCTTCATTAAAACATTTTATTCTGTCTTTAAATAAACAAATATACATGTTATATGCAGACTTCAACAAATTATCTAATGGCCTTAACATACATGTACCAAAAAATACAAAAATATTTCCTCTATATCCTGATATTTGTACGGCACATATTAAAATTTTTAAATTAGTTATTTTTAATCAAAAATTTGTCATTTTGCACTTTTTAGTCTTGACAAAAATCTTTTCACAATACATAGAGGTATGCATTTACAAAATATAAATGTATTGTTTTACAGTTTGTTATATAACGTATATTTCAAGGAGAAATTTAAAGATTTGACAGGCAAAAAGTCAAATATTCTTTTTATAAAATAATTGTTTTAGTTCATTTGCACTGCGCATGGTGTTATATCATAAAATGAAAATTTTACTTACTTAAAATACACAATAGAATCATCTTTCTATGGCCCTGTAGATTAAAAACCACATATCCTTTTATAATATCCTGGCACTCATAGACTTTTCCACATTTAAATGGTAAACTATTATAACTGAACTTAACTATTCAACACCTGTCAAGTTAATATGAACTCTAATTAAGAGAAGTGTGTGTAAGCTAAACACATTGGTAATCAATTTGAAAGGTTCTCTTGTAAAAACCAATTTTTTTAACTCCCAGTCGTACAGTTAGTGTGAATACATGAAAACATTATGTTCTTGGACGGAAATATATGATTTGCGACTGCCTTCCTGCAAAGTAAACATAATGAATTGATTTTATTTTTTAATTGTTCAAACTTTACAGTACGCATTGAGAACTTCACCGACATGTTTTTCCTCTCTCTCTCCTGTTGCAATATTATTTGTTGTTTTCTGCTCAACAATGTTTAATTTGCCATAATCACTTCAGACCATGGACCAGAACAGAGTTTATGTCTCAACGGAGGGCCTTTTTAATGTTGACAGATTCATTTCAGGGTCTTTTTTTTTAAATATAAAATTTACTAATACTTATAGTTATTAATGTAAGGATTCCGTTGTACAACAATTTTTTTCGGCTTTTTTATTATACATTTTTCTAAGAAAAAAAATCAAATATGCGCTGAATTAAAAGATGCTCAAGTTTCAAATAAATTATTTTAATATTTAATACAAAAAAATAACATTTAAAAAAAAAACGTGTTACATTTAGAGGGAATAAAATGTAAATAAAAGGCCTGGTTCCCAAAAAAAACAGTCACAATTTTTTTTTTATTTCACGTGTAAGTTTTTATTACGATTTCCCCCTTTACACATTTCTAAATAAAGTTTATTTTTGCATTGGTGAAAAAAAGTTATTTTTGCTTTAGGAATGGTGCAATATTTTTCATGGACACAATTCCCATAGCTTATATTGAAATCAACTGAATTTCGTTTGCCAATAAAAGTATTCCAGGCTCTCTAAGTAACGGACAGGAGAGAACCCTAAAAATAGTTTTCAGCATTACAGTGATAAATAATGTACAATATATAGGAATGAAGAAAACTTCGATATTTCTACTAATATTGTGTTTAATTAATCACACCGCCTGGTGATATTTTAATAATAATTTGACTTTCGATTCATGCTTGGATAATTCTTGACAAAATGACTGTTTCCTTACGGAGATCTATGAATCGATTTTCAAAAGAAGGCCAACGTATTATTACAAAGGTAAATGCCATTCTTAACCTTGAAACATTTCATAAAACAATGTTTGTTGTTCTTTCTATCCCAAGATGTCGAAAAGTTGCAAAAGAATGTAAAAAATCATACATCATATTGATATGGTTATTGATATACTGTTCGAATAATTTTTTGGCGAATGGTTCTCAAGTATGGAATATAATTACAGACACAATAGAAAATTCAATAAATAAGGGAGAAAGGAAAAAATCCAATTTGTTATCAATAATTTCTTTAATTAATTTTTGACAAAAGTAATGAAGGATTTTATTATGCATGCAAGAGAATTTCGTAACTCTTAGAGACATTACTTCACTTTTCATTCTGTTTTACATTCAGAATTTTCAATTTCCCTATAGCCATTGTTTCACTGAATAACAAATATTTAGAAACTGGGCTTGGGTATGATAGGTGTACTTTTCATGCATGAGTAAATTTAATTACAAGTATATTTTCTTAATGAAAAATTTAATTAAAGTTGTTTGAAGTTTCAAATCTATTTTAAATGCATGGGGTTTTTTTCATTTTCAAATGAATTTTTTATTTCTTTTAATTTGAAAGCTGCGAGAAAGTAGTTTTAAAATTTACCACGCGTTAAAATCAAATTGATTTAATTCTAATAATAAAGGATTGAGTTCAGAAAAATTCTACCCTTAATCTGGTCTCAAGAGAAGACATGAAAATTCCTAGTAACCAGACCTTATTGTGCAAGTGCAGGACAACTCCAATCATCTTGCTATGAGGTGCCTTTACGATATTTAATGACAATTAGTGATGTCACCTATTTGAAATACATGTAGGTGATAACACCAACTGAGTAGGTGATATCAAATATTTTAAGCGTCCCTCATACCTTGCAAAAGATGAAGCAGCTTAATAAAATATACTTATGAGCAGTGTCGGGAACATTTTTTGTTGTTGTTCAAACGATGACCCACTGTTCGTCCCTTCTTCCCATTAATCCACTAAGGTTATTTACGAAAATACCAAAACCTATTTGAATATCTGCAATACACATCGGGTCATTTTACAAAAGATGAGATGGTTACTGTTTAAAATATAAGACGATTTTTAAAAAGAGAGTTTTTTGTAAAATATAAAATGCCGTCGTTTTCGACATATATTTGGGCCCAGAGAGACATTGAAAATAAAATTCTGAAACCTCATTTCAAATCACCCTCATTCATTTTAACAAAAGATGAAATAAAGGGTTCTTGGAACAAGAATGGTGAAGGGGGAAAATGTTTTTCGACCTCTGTTTGGACCCTCAGACATAAAACAACAAAATCTCCAAACCTTATTACATATCTAGTCAACACGTATTGTCTTGTAATAGATGATTCAGCTACTATATAAAAAAAATTAAAAAGTTCTGAAAACGAGAATTGTTGGGGGAAACTGTGTTTCGAAACAATTTTGACACCGGGATTAAAATGAAAAATCCCAAACCTTTATGATATCTAAATGACAGCAAATTTCATATTCCAAAAGTCAAATTGGTATTGAAAAAGATGCTTGAGTTTCTGATCGACAATATCTATATGATGTTTGGAGACCAGATCCTCCAACAATCCATTAAAATCCTGATGGTTACTAATTGCACCCCGGTCGTTATTAGAAGACTATTTTTGTATTTATATGAAGCAGACGTTGTCCAAAATCTTACACGTGAAAAAAATAGAACACTTGCTGTGGCTTTGAACTCAACATTTAGATATATCCACTACGTATTGTCAATCAAAAATTGTAATTTCTATTCTTATGTCGATACGATATATCCCGGTGAGTTGGACACTCATTTAGATATTTTGCTTGAAATAGTCATTAATGGTAAGCTAACAACCAAGCTTTATGAACACCATGATGACTTTTACTTTTTAATCTTCAACTTCAATTACTTATGCAGCAATATACCTTCATACACTACATACGGTGTTTATATCTCTCAGTTGATCTGATACGCAACAGATGCTCTACGTATGTAGAAATTCTAAAACGAGGTAAATTATTGACAAACAAGTTGTTAAAACAATAATATCAGCAGTCTCATTTTAGGTCATCATTTGGTAAATTCTATGGCCGATACGATGACCTTGTCAGGAAATACAATTCATCATTTAAAAGTCAAATACTGACTGATGTTTTTATATCATTTGTTATGCCATTATATACACAATCTTTCAGCAGAATTGCTTTCTGCACATATGCAATCTAACTGTACATGCGACGTATACATTAGACGTTTGTAGATTTTTACTGTGAATCTAATCTGAGTGATTCTACTACGGACAATTCTGTTGAAGGTTATTTTAAATTAATTTCATTTTACACAGTAACTACCTCATCTTTTTCTAAGGTTATTTCAAATTAGGTTGATTAATTGCAAACATTTACATTGCCTATAATGAAAACTTATTTTTTGCAGTTTAATTTTCTCTTCTAAATATTTTTTTTCTATTTCTGAACACTAAACTAATGTATATTTATGGTTTCAAACATCCGAAATCCATTAATCTACACGGTCAGCAACAAAAACCTGATAATGATTTGACAGTTATCACATGCATTGACGTTGTTCGCATGTCGTGTTGTCGCCTCAAGTTTCCATGAAACGAGAGGATAAACTTCCAACTTAATGTGATACAACTGTGATCGCCATACTTTTGATCAAAGGTTTATAAAACACTGATCCCAATAGACAAAATAATTGTTTCGTGATGCAAATGCTACACAGTTTAATCAACAGATATTGTTTTCTGAATGTCAAAATGTTAATGGAACTTCGCTGCTGATGTTCCGACTTCATGAAAATTCAGTTGTCCTGATCGACGTAGGCATGCAATTATGAAACATTTAAGGTACAACTGATAAATAATTATCAAATTTATTTCCTCAATAAAAAACATTTTTTAATTAAACATTTGTTTTACATTTCCTTTTTCAGATAGCATATTGACTGTTTAAATTTGATTATGCGGTATCGTGGAAATGTGCAATCCACTGCAAAACTACAATGCAGATTAATTATTTTCGTTAAAAGTGTTTGTCTTTCTTTATGCTCGATCTCATTTAATCGACTCCAGTTCTAAAGAATTTTTGTTTTGATACAATTCACTTGGTCATTGCTTTCTTCTGTGTTGGATGTTATTGGAGGACACCTCAAATTGCGTTTTATCATTGTTAAGGACAGATGATACTTTTGTAAAAAAAGAAAAAAAAGAAAAAATTAAAAATAACAATTTAAGTCATGTTTTGATAAGTAAATGAACAAGTTTCACCGTGTAGTTTTTAATTTTTTGTTCAGAGTTTCACAATACTGGTAATAAGATTTGAAGTGAAAAAAAATTTGTATAGATTAATAAGGACTGTTGCAGAAAGGTAGAATTTTGAACATCATAGAAGGTTTACATTTTCTTAATATTTTAGTAATTTATTATCATCATCATTTGGAACAAAAATAGGCCCAGAAATATATAACCAATCCAGGCATCCATTTTTTTGTATCATCTGTACTTAACGAGGTTGGCTCCTGATATTTAAAGTCTTGAACTTTTTTTGTCAAGTATATTTTTAGTTTCTACACACATAACTTAGTTAAAAATCAAATCCAAAAATGGGGGTCAATATGCTTCTTTTGGCGCTACAGTACATTTAATATGACCTTTTTGCACTGAAATTTCTGTCTTAACTCTTTACAACTTACTGAATTAATATGCAACATACACTAAATGTTCACGTCATAGAAATATGACGTTACCATTTCCCTGCAAGCACTTTATAGCGGAGAACAAGTTTCTCTTAAGTTTAGCCATCGTCGCAAACCACGGACGATGAAGTTTAGCGTAAATAATATTATGACGTAATATTTAATAACAAAATATTTTTTCTTATTTTATGAGATTTAAGCAAGTAGAACATAAAAGGAATTTGGTAATAAAATTGAAGACTAAATAAACTTTTTAAAGTGCGTGAAAATGCGTGATTGCGGGGAAACGGTATGTGCGTGATTTTGCGTTAGAAATAGGAAGTGGTATATGCGTTAAAATGCGTGACTGTGGGGAAGGGGGTTAATCAAAAATTACATCTTCGACGTTTTCCCTCCAATATTTTTATCCAAATAAAGCATTGAACAAAATAAACTAAAAGTCTATTTAAAGAAAGACACTTTAATATTGTGACTAGGAAAAAAGTTTCAAATTGCTACGCATAATCAATTATTTGGCCTTTCTGCACACACACAAAATATGTTTTTCTGGCATTGAAAATTTAATAAGCAAGAAAATTATTTCAAAGTCTTAAACTTTTGCTGAAATTAAGCAGATAGGTCAAAGTTAATTTAAATATCTAAAAAAGAACATCAGAATTGGGGGTATATGATGTAAATGTTAGATATTACTTTTAAAAAGTGTCAATTTTATGTTAAAATTGGCTCAATTTTTTTGCTGGACTCTCAAAATATACAATATTTGTCACAATTTGTTGCAAGAATTCATAGAAAATAATTTATTAGATATTTCAGAACCAGCATAGCACATTTCACTGCAAAAAATTAACTTTTTGTGCAACCAGCATGGAAAAATAAGAGTATTGTATTTAGTTAAAAAGTGGAAAAAATGATCATTTTCATCTAAAAAAAACTTCCGCCACAAAATATAGTTCCTGGCTTAAGGGGGCCGACTATAGTTTCCATTGCGCAATATTTCGCGCATCATAGTAAAATGAAGCGTATTTACTGTTTTAATGCAACTTTTTTCGCTTAATTATTAAAATTAAACAAAATTAAGAAATTATAGGTATGAAAATGTAATTACAATTTGATATAACTGATTTTTTTAGCCGATTTTGCAATTGATAGGTAGGTTGACGTCGTTGCAGTGTGTTTTTGACGTTATGATAATCTGTAGCTCTTAGAGAAAGGGGAAATAAAATATTATTAAAGAAAAAGTAATAAACATACGCTCTTGAAATTTAAAACATAGAAATTTGCAAATATTTTTATTAAATGTGAATCCATTGTGTACGTCATATTTTCTAATACTCTATAAAAATAGTAAAATTTGCTAATTTTTTTGCATTTGAGATGCCCCCTCTGGTATCAAGACGGTGGAATTTTGTGTTTCTTACATATATTGTATAATATAGTATTACTCATCAAATATTATAGTTTGAACAAAATATCTATTGTAGTATTTGTATAATTTGCTTTAAAGTGCTAAAAATTGGCATTTTCCTATATAATCCTATAGTAAATGTACCAGTATTTTGAGACGATCCCTCAAAAATACCTGGACGGTAGATTTCCCCCAAACTTTGCATGTACACTGATATTAATGTAAGTTATATATGGTATAAAAATGAAGAGTTTCGCTATTGTAGTTTTCACACAATAAAACTATAGTCGGCCCCCTTAAGCCCTACTTGAATGGAATTAAATCGCGGTTTTTTTTCACTGAATACAATTCAATTTGCATTGTAGAATCAAGATTTAATGTTAAATCTTAAATATGATGCAGAATTTTAAATATATAGGTCCAGACCAAAACCTGCTCAAAAGTTCAGGATCGAACATCCTTAAGATTTCACCGGAGTTTATATAAAATCGTTTTAGGATATGTCATACATTACCAGGGAACATTTGTCTCTAAAACTCGCATTTACTTGAAAGAAGTTACATTTTAAGTCATTTAGTGCAGTTATCTTCAGTCAAATTTTCTTTAAAATAAGTGCTCCCCCAAAAATGAATAATCAGTTGACATTTTTTACAAAGAAATCAAATTTTTTAAAACCCTGTTTTTTACAATAGTTTATAATTATATATACATACATATATTATATAAATAAAACATTCTGATTATTCACACAAATACCCGTAATTTGATTGTAAAATGACATAATCTTTGTAGTTTGGCGAGATCAGGTCTTCAGTAACTTGTTCGACTTCCCATTGGTGTTAATTGCGTCCCGTTATTAGCATACCTATTTTTGTATTCAAATGAAGCAGCATCTTAAAAAAATTGTTTGAGAAGAAAACACATGATGTGGCTGACAACTCGACATTTCGAAATATCGATGATGTATTGTCTATAAACAATAGTTACTTTTATTCATTTGTCGATTCGATAGATCCTATCTCAGATTTTACAATATGACCCGATGTGCTCTGTACATGTAGATCTTCAATAAGGTTTTGCTGTTTTCATAAAAAAATACTTAGTGGTCCAAGGGGAAGACGGGGTCGAAAATGGCGTTTAATTCGTTTTACCCCCAAAAACGTTCACTCACAGAAACTCCTCATACATTTTAAACGGTAGTTTCTTAATCTTTCACAAGGTATGAGGGACCGGTTTGGAATTTACTATCATTCAGGGATATCACATATCACCTATTCGAGTAGGTGATGATACTCAGTGGCAATATATACCAAAACGGCGCCATCTCTTAGCAAGGTGACTGGGGGTGTCCTGCAGTTGTGCAATAAGGTTTAGCAAAGAATTTTTATTTTCAAACTGGAGACCAGATGAAAGTCGATTAAATGACGTTGTCAAGTTCCAATTTTGGCTGATTTTTTATTCTTCTTTTCTTTACATAAAAGAACTTTTTTTTCTGAAATTTCCTCCGTTATAATCAGAATGCGCTTCACCACAATCAATCAAACCGGTAAAGAATTTACTACATGTATTTGAAAAAAGAAGTCTATGTATATATAAATGCATGTACATGTATTCACGACAAATTGAAGTCCAGGCTTTTTGACATTTGCCCTTTCAATAAAAATGGAACTGGCAAATATACATATCTTGTCACTGGTCATTTGCAAAATTATTTTGTTAAAAAAATATATCTGTACACACAGGTACTCTGAATTTGATATTGAGATTATATGGAGATTAGGTCTTCCAAAATTCTGTTCGAATTCTCATGGATGTCAATTACTCCACCAATAGCAAACCTATATTTGTATTCATATGAAGCAGCATTCATTTTTTTAGTTACAACTTAGGAAACTCTTTTTTACATGTCGAATAGATATATCCCAGTGAGCTTGAAATGAAAGACAACACAGTGTCTAACACATCTGTTTCATATTTGGATATTTCATTAGAAAAGGAAGTAAATTTTAATTTAACCTAGCAACAAAACTTTATGATAAACGAAGATCACTTTATCTTTTCAATTGTCAACTTTCCTTTTTTTATGTAGCAGTTTATCCTTTTCACCTGCTTATGGGGTGTATGTCTCTTAGTTGATTCCTTACGCAATGCTGTGGAAAAAAATTCTAAACGAAAGCAAACGACGGACAAACAAACTGATAAAACAGGGATATCAACAGGAATGAAACTTATTTGGGGCAGTTTATGCTTTGTGGTTTATAAAAAGGCGTAAACTGCCCTAATAATTACTAACGAGACAATTTTTCCTCCAAAAATTGAGCATGTTTCGAGATCAACGTCAAGCGGAGTAATACCCTTTTTTTAGTAATTAATTGTGACGTAGGCAAAAGGCAATGCATTTTATGGCTGGTACAATGATCCTGTCAGCAAACACAACCTTTCACTAAGTCAAATGCTGATCAACATTTTTCATGCAAATTGTTCGGCAAGTATTTACACACCGACTTGTCCATGGACTTTTCCGAATTTCTTGGTCATAACAAAGGGACAAAACGGCGGATATGACCGGTCGGCAGGGGAAGCTCACTCCTCCATGGTACCTGATCCAACCTCTGATGTTTTGAAGGTCCGTGTTTGCTCTGCTCCGCGATCTGTAATGCAGCCTGTGGCGAGGGTTGAACTCTCTCAAATGTAAGTCAACTACAAGGTCAAGGTCAAAATTGTTGATATCCAAAAGAAAGTCTTGTCATACGGAATAAACCTGTGAAATATGAAAGTCCTGATGCTAACCCGGCGTTATGACAAAGGTTAAAAATTTTCAAAAGTGGGACAAACTCTATGGTCAAGGTCAAAAGTTCAAAAATAAAAAGATAAAGGTGGGTCAAACTCCAAGGTCAAGAGGTCAAATTTGGCGATACCCAAAGAAAGGTCTTGTGAAAAGGTATACACTTGTGAAATATTTATGAATAGTCATGCATAGACCCATTCATTCAAAAGTTATGGGCAGGGACACAGCTAAGGACTTTCTCCCTTTTTTATTTATTAAAAACATATACGGTAATACTTAAACAACAAGTGTTGTTTTAATATTACCGTGTATGTTTTTTAAAGAAATAAAAACAGGGACCAATTTAAGTCGCTGTGGGCACAGGCGTCAACAATTTTGTCAATAAATTGTAAATAAATGATAAACTCGCGAAGCTCACTGGTAGCATTTATGCCTGTTTATCAATTTTTTAATTTCATTTATTGACAAAATTGCTGTAGGCAACGGTAAAGTTTTTGCGGACAAGCAGACAAACATACAGTATTAAAATGACAAACAGAAAGACAGACAGATAGACAGACTAACGGTCAAGGCAAAAACTATATACCCCCAAATCCTTGATTACCAATTACTGGGGCGTTAGGCCATAATTTAATTTAAAAATTAAAAATACGAAGGTATGGTATGATATAGTTTCTCGGAAATAAAATTTCCCCCAACCTTGGTCCCGCATTTACGTTTTAAAAACGGAAGCACCTTGTTGACAAAGATTTGGCATACCAACGATATCATCGCTGGTGAAAAAAATGTATCAGTAAAAACTCAAGAATTTAAACAAATTCATCGAGGTATGTAATGTTTATTTAAAAAACGATCTTTAATTTCTGCTTTTCAGATTCTAGAGATATTGGAATTCCAGTAAAAATAATATGTTTTACGGTGTGACCGTTGGGGCGAGCGCAGTTTATTTATGATCATAAACCTACACATATACTGTCTATCATTCAAGAAAAAGAAAGCAAAAAGAATAAAACAAAACAACAAAAAGAAATCACTTCCCAAGCATCGGGATCGAGATTCGAAAATTCTCGGAAGTTTTCGACAAAATCGGAAATACCCGAACCGTTGAAGTGACGAAAGTCTGACGTCAGAATGAGATAAAAAGTTCTTTTGACTTAGAACGCAAACGCTAGTTTTATGGAAAAGAGATTGCATTAAATCGTTTTTTTTTTCATGTAAATTGTTGCTATGTTTAAGCCGAGTTTCACGGAAGCAACCGACATTACTTTCAAAATTCGTAAGTTTCCGGTGACGTCATTTGTATCATTTCCGAAGGGCAAGGTGAAGGCCGGTGTTGTGGCATGGGGGTATTTTTTTGAATAAGGTAAGGCAAAATCATTTCGTTAAGATTTCGGTAAGAATCAATGTTCCTTTAATTTTTTTACTATTTTTGATTTATTCGCGCAAAGGACATTGGGTAGTTGGGAAGGTTGCACAGAGAAATTTGGCTGACGTATGTACAGATTTCAATCCGAATTTCCTCTGTTCATACACGTTATATCGCGATCGCGACGCTCGCTGCGCTCGCTAATATTTTGATAAATTTACTCCGTTGCCCCGAGACGCTTTTCATAGAGTAAATTCGAACGAGAAACAAAGTTGCGTCGCTAGTGTACAATGATACAGATTTGTCTAACAGTATATATGACAAGAAATTAGTGCTGACATTTAACTATATTCAATTTTTACCCGATTACAATGAGTCTTAGATTTGAGATGGCACTGAGATACAGGTAAAAATCAAATTAAGCTTTTTGAATGAAGTCAAATTATTTACAGCTACATCCTTTAATGGTAATCGGTTACAATGGTAAAATAAATTTTTAACCTGTGATCGTCATTTTTCCAGGTTTTCAAATGTATATTTTTCTTTTCCTTGCTTAAATTTTTTTCCGCATTTTACAGTGATATTATGAGATTGCCAATACAATCCAAATTAAGCCAGCTGGCCTGATGTCTGAAAGAGGAAATCTGTGTTAACGCTGATGAAGAGCATGCCCCCTTCTGGTGTGTTTGGGGTGACAATGGATGATGAGGCTTTGATCGAGGCAGAAATTGCTCAGCAACTAGATCAAATTAATCTGGATGCTGACAATTTCCAGTATGAAGAAATTGAGGAAGAAATTGAAGATGTTGATTTGGATATTCCCCTAGAAGATGTGGTAGGAAGTTGCTTTTGTCCATAGAATAAAAAATTAAATATGTTTTCGTGTAATTTAATATTTCTGATTAACTTTCAAAAGTTTTATTTCAAAAGTCATTCATGTAAATGAATATTTAAAATATTCATGTTTCTGTTTAGGCCTTGCCTGATGGGATGTCAGACTATATCAACCAAATTCACAGACAAACTTCTAACTTTGAAAAGGAACTAGCAGAGTGTGATGAATTATTACAGCATCATACACCAGGTTTCATTTATAATTTGTCCTAACTACTGATTAAAGTATCAATATTGAATTTAGAAAAAATAGAGGTAAAAAATGTAATTTAAAATTGTGATACTGATTATTGATAATTGAAAGTCATTTATCATTGAACTTTTTGTTTGGTTGTTATATATTTCTTTTATTTCTCAAAAAGCTTACAGCATGTCAGTATAGATAGTTTTCAGTAGATCCAAATTAACAAGAGTTATTTCCCGTTGTCCGCCTTATTTGGGGTCAACATGCTCATATTCCTTCATTATTTAACCAACTTTAACTTTTTATACTGGATATTGTGGCATGGGAAGCATCGTTTTTCTTAAAAATGTACATTTGTTAGAACCTCCTTTATTTCATAATTTTAATTCCATAAATATTTTCTACCAAATATTTCTGCTACACCCTCTTATATTTGGTAGGAAAAAAAAGAGGGAAAAATACCAGGTTGACCCACAATATGGCAGCCAACAGGAAATAATTCTTGTTAATTTAGGCCTACTGCATACATGTTAACTCTCCCGATTTAGGCGGGAGTCTACCGCTTTTTCACTCCATCTCCCGCCTACCGATTTAATTAAAAAATCTACCGCTTTTCTACAAAAACTGCGTCTAAAGTATTTTTGGTTCGCTTGGGTATCAGAAGCCACTCTCATAAAATCTCGCTAGATATCGCGTGACTTTATTCGGAATCATACAAACGCTTTTTTGCACCTAGATTTCAAGCACGGATTTGACAACGACAACAACACAAGACAACCAGTGATTACATTGGTTACGATAAATTAATCAACATCCCTGCCATGAAAAAAGAGATACAGCTTTTAAGAATTAGATGAAAACATTTGACATCGTCCTTAAAAGCACAAAAGCTCAAAACTTTATCAATAAAGTCAATAGAAATCACTCAATTGACCAAGCCATGTGGCATATCCCTACTTTCGTTTTCGATCATCGCGGGAAATCTGATTTATATAATAACGAAAGATAGGAACTTGTTTTAGATCTAAATTAAACCATGTCATCAATTGTTTTGTTTAAAAACTGAATGAACATTCAGAATTATTGCTTCTAGGCTATATCAGCAAAGATCACTCTTCAAAAGGCTAAGTAAAGCAGCCAATCCAAGCAAAATGATGAGCATAAAAAATATTTGAATTTGTAAAATTTATGTCAAACTTAAGGTGTTTCTGTCTTTTTCTTTGCTGTTTCTATTTAAGATTAATAAGTGTAGGTACCTGATTTCATTTAAGGCTTATAATATACATGTATATTACATTAAAGATATCAATAATCCAAGCGTTAAACAACACGCGCGCAATGCTACCGCTTTTGAGGTCTAAATCTCCCTTTTTTTCATCACAATAGGTTAACATGTATGCCTACTGAAAACTATCTATTACACAAAAAAAAAAAAAAATGAAGAAAAAAAAATAAAGTTTTCTTTTAAACTACATTAAGCATTGTTGGTTTTCATTTGAGGACCCAAATTACAGCTGAATGAGGAAGAGTTGGGTACTTTGGAGCAGCTGGCCAGAGAAAGAGGAGAAAGTCCAGAAACCTATAGAAAAAAGGCCAGTTTGTAAAGATACTTACAAACATTATCTGTGTTTACATGTACAGAAAAGGACTATAATCAATAAATGATGAGTGCATGCATAAAAGGGAACCGATGAACAAAAAATGAATGCATATGCAGAAAACCCTCTGAAATCTATCTAAAAAGTTGAAAGAAACCATGTCACTTTTCGATGCAATTTTAATTTGTAAAAGAGCATACATTTTCTACATTTTAAGTGTTACATTTATTATCTTGGTAGATTTTGGAAGAGGAGGAAGATTTTGACATTTCTGACTTCTCATCTCTTCTTGTTGATGACAAAGATGAACAAAAAGATGCCAATGGTAAATTGCGTACATTTATTTCAATGTATTATTCAAGATGACTAAAATGTTATTTATGAACATATTAAAGATAGACAGTCAGTATTTGTTGTGAAATCACCTGTCGATGATGAGCAGACCTCTTAGGAAGTTTGATTGCTCTTCCATATAATTACAGTAAATTATTAGATGATATATTTTTACATTGTAGTACTATATGATTTTACTTAAATTGCCTTCAGTCAAGAGTATGTACTGAACAGTTAGCAAATAAAATTGCCATTGGTTTTTGCAAATTTCAAAGATTTCACATTATGACAGGGACATTTTATGAACTATGCACATATTTTTTTATGATGTTGATTTTAGACAACAGCATGGCACTGGTACACTTGGACGAGAAGCAGCTAGAATTCCAGAGGAAGTTCAAAGAAACTATGAGGGAAATGGAGGAAAAACAGAAAGAAAGGGAAGAGAAACTCAAACAGGTAATAAAAGAAAGATTATCTGCATGGGAGCCTTTTCCAAGATGTCTTTGGATGTAAGGTAAAGAAAATATGAATAGTATATATTCATTTAGCAACTTCACACAAAGTTGTGGATACAAATGACAGTTGTTTTACATTGTCTGCTTTTTATATGAGAGAAAGTCAAAAATTCTCTGATTTTGTTTGTATGATCAAAACCAATTAGTATGTGTATATTTCCTGAATTATTATATGGTAAACATTATAGATACAGATCAACATGAATTATTTATATTCTTTGTTTCTTATAAAGGAAATCCTTGAGGACAGAAAACGGGAAGAGGAGGATTTTGAAGGAAAAGAGAAAAAATGGATTGAAAAGTTTGCGGAATTGCAAAGGGAAGAAACTCAGCTAGCAGCTGAGAGAAAGGTAATATTATATCACAACAGAGTCTGCATGTGATGGAACTTGATGGAAAAGTGTTTGTTTTTTTCTTCAATTTTGATTTCTTTATACCAGACCATAATTTGGCATGAAATGTTCTTTAATTTGTTAAATTACTCGTATATCTTTGATGGAGAAATTAAAATGCCATAAGAAAATACAGTTTGAAATTGTGCATAAATATTGTGCCTCAGTATGTAGATATTTCTTTGATCTTTTTACTTAAATGTTTGTATCAAAACATTTATAAGCATTTGTCTAATTACTGTACTGTGTTATCATTCAACTTAGATTCAACAAGAAAAATTTGAATTGGAACTCAAGGACAAAGAAATTGAAATAGAGAAGGAGCTGAAATATTATGAGGTACATCATCTCTGTTTTTATGGAATGTTTTGTACAGTAAAGGGAAAAAAATGATTATCTAATAAATATTTCATATATTTTTAGGAGGAAATAAAGAAACTAGAATCAGAAACCAAGCATGAACAAGAACAACTGGAGCATGACAGGAGTGAGGAGCTAAAGAAACTGGAGATAAAACAGCAGCAGTCAGCCACCAAAATACAGGCAACATACAGGGGGTATAGGTAAGTAATTACACAGGAGATAAAATAGCAGTCAACCACCAAACCAAAATCCAGGCAACATACAGGGGGTATAGGTAAGTAATTACACAGTAGATAAAATAGCAGTCAACCACCAAACCAAAATCCAGGCAACATACAGGGGGTATAGGTAAGTAATTACACAGGAGATAAAATAGCAGTCAACCACCAAACCAAAATCCAGGCAACATACAGGGGGTATAGGTAAGTAATTACACAGGAGATAAAATAGCAGTCAACCACCAAACCAAAATCCAGGGCACGTACAGGGGGTATAGGTAAGTAATTACACAGTAGATAAAATAGCAGTCAACCACCAAACCAAAATCCAGGCAACATACAGGGGGTATAGGTAAGTAATTATACAGGAGATAAAATAGCAGTCAACCACCAAACCAAAATCCAGGGCACGTACAGGGGGTATAGGTAAGTAATTACACAGGAGATAAAATAGCAGTCAACCACCAAACCAAAATCCAGGCCACATACAGGGGGTATAGGTAAGTAGTTACACAGTAGATAAAACAACAGCAGCAGTCAGCCACCAAAATCCAGGCCACGCACAGGGGGTATAGGCAGGCTGAATTGGGGTATCCTTTGTAGACTTAAGTGGAAGCTTTAAACCAAGAAAAATATATGGTAAAGAGTAATAATTCACATTTTGCAACCTCGTCCACTTTACAGTTTTTTTTTTCTGCTCACTGAAGTGTTATTTTCTTTGGCTATTTACAGGGTAAGAAAGCAATATAAGGAGACCTTCAAGGAAATGAAAGAAGAGAGGGAAAGGAACTGGGAGGAAGAGAGAGTAAAAGAAGTGGAAGAAGAAATCCAGAGACAGAGGGAAGAAGATAGGTGAGGAATAATTACCAAATATTTTACTTCTCAGCTGGCTAAGCTACTGCAATAGAAATTAATATTCAGTTCAAATACTCTGTTTTCCATTTTGATATAGACAAAAAAAGATAAAGGAAGAGGCAGAAAGGAAAGCAGAAGAAGAAGCAGAAAGGAAAAAAGTAGAGGAGGAGGAAAGGAAGAAGGCAGAGGCTGAAAGGAAGGCTAAGGAAGAGGCTGATAGGAAAGCTAAGGAAGAGGCTAAGAGGAAAGCAGAGGAAGAGGCTAAGAAGAAAGCTGAAGAAGAGGCTAAGAGAAAAGCCAAAGAAGAGGCTAAAAGGAAAGCAGAGGAAGAAGCAAGGAGAAAAGCTGAGGAGGAGGCAAAGATAAAGGCTGAAGAAGAAGCTAAGAGGAAAATGGAGGAAGAAGCCAAGAGGAAAGCAGAGGAGGAAGTAAAGAGGAAAGCTGAAGAAGAAGCCAAAAGAAAGGAAGAGGAAACTAAAAGGAAAGCAGAAGAGGAGGCCAGGAAACAAGCAAAGGAAGAGGCAAGGAAACAGGCAGAGGAAGAATTAAAGAGGAAAGAAGAAGAGGCTGCAAGGATAAAAGCAGAGGAGGAGGCTAGAAAGAGGGAGGAAGTAGAGGCAATTAGAAAATCCAAGGAAGCTGAAGCAGTGAAAGAGACAAGGAAAAGTCAAGGTAAAAAAAATAGATATTTGCATTGAACACTTAGGATATTAACATTAAGTTATTGAAAGAATTACTTATCTGATTCACCTCTTTTTATTTAAAGAAATAATTCCTCTTTTTATTTAAAGAAATAAAGAAGTCAAAAGTTCATGTGTCAGAAAAAACATCGATGGGATCTCCGAGACCACTTTCTGCAAGATCAAAAACAAAATCAGGAGGAAAACACCAGGAAGATCTTGATATTTTTGAAATGGATGACACCAAGAAACTGTAAGAAACTTTTTTTAACAGTAAGGCAGGTTCAACTTGCTTATTTCATTTTATAGAGAAACATACCATCTTACAGTTTGTGCAGTAGTTTTAAGTACCAGATGATGATATAATAAATCTTCTTTTTATGAAGTATATTTTCTCCTTTGAATTTCAGACAAACCTCATCACTCCTACTACAGGGCCTACCAGAAAACCTGGAAAAGCTGAGATTGCAGTGGATCAAAGAATGTGTACCTTGGAGGTATGATTCCAGACTGAGTTTTGTTCTATAGAGCAATAACTATGATTACTGTGGAGGGGAAGAGATGAGTTTTTAGATGTTTTACTACCTAGGGCTTGCATTTGTGTACAACATGAGTCAGCAAACCTCTGAAGTTGTTATCGGTAGTTTTTTTTCATTAAAAACATTGCACTTTGGTTAATTACATTCATTGTTTATTTTGATGATGATTTATTAGTAAAGTGAGTAACGAGCCCTGGAAGTTGAAGTCTGTGTCCTCCAAAAGCATCAGACGACCAACATCTGCCAAGAAATTACAACCACTGAGTGAGGCCACTATTGTTATGGCTGCTAGAGTTTCCACCCTCAGACAGGTACTTGTCTCGTGAACAATTCTTTTAGTTGAAAATCTTAATTATTTTCAACTTACAACAGTTTACGAGCTGTATTTTAAAATTTTGTTTAAGGAATTCGTTTTGAATAAATAGAATACAAACAAAGGCATAGCAAAAATTTGAAAATGCACATGCAATGTATGTATATTATCTTTTTTAATAGTCAAAAGTATTTTGATTGATATGCATTTATATGGAGTCATGACAACAGACTTTAGATCTTTACAAAGATATTTATAGTGTCCTTCATTTGTAGGTGACAACGGTAGAGCTACAGGACCTGCCAGGCTGTAACATTTCTACATTAGGACAATGCTGGGGACTGAAATCCCTGAAGATGTCCAAGTGTAACCTGACTGTAATAGAGGGCTTACAGCAGTGTAAACAGCTACACTTCCTAGACTTACAGGTAACTTATTATGTCCCCCTTCAAAGAAGGAAGGGCATTTTGCTTTGCTGATGTCTGTGTGTCATTTGGTCTATCTTTCAGTCCACCATCAGTATCCATTCATTTTCTTTACAGAGGTTACACATATTGAAATGAAATTTGGTATTTAGATTTATCATAAGAATATCTAGATCAAGTTCTGTTTTCGGTACGATCAGGCCATTTTTTGGACAGAGTTATGCCCCTTGGACTTGGAAAAATTCCAATAATTTGCAGTTTCCGTTCATTTTCTTCACAGAGCTTGCGCATATTGAAATGAAATTTAGTATACAGATTTATCATAAGAATATCTAGGTTAAGGTCTGTTTTGGGTATAATCAAGCCATTTTTGACAGAGTTATGACCTTGAACTTAGACAAATTCTAATTTGGGGGGGGGGGCATAAGTGTTTTTAAACATCTTTTGTTAACTACTGTGTGGCTACTTTACGCAGAATTTTTTTTTCATGTAAGTGAAATATTATGTTATAAAAATGCATGAAAATGATTTTCTTTTGTAGGATAACTTTATTCAATATATGGACCTAAAGGACATGAGTAACCTGACCTTTCTTGACCTTTCCCATAATTCCTTGAGTTCCATTCATGGCCTAGCGGGATGTTCCAACCTAAGGTGGCTAGATCTATCAAACAACAAGATCACAAGAATAGGTATTTTACAGGATTTTGCATGCAAAATAGTGAAAGTTATAAAATGTATACAATGTTATAAAGAATATTATATGTCTATCACTGTGTCTATAGGAGGTTTGGAATCATTAAGGAGACTACACACACTGAAGATCTCCAATAATCAGCTGATTAGTACAGCTGGACTGAATGACACACCCACTTTACAGTTGGTTGACATTTCCAATAACCACCTCCAGACTGTGGAGGACATCAGCAAGTTGTGTCTGCTGCAGACTCTAATGGTCTCTTCTAACAACCTACAGAAGGTCAGTTACAAAATTTTATAGGTATTTCAGTGTATTTCTTATAAAGCGTTTCATAAGGTATGCAAGTACCGTATTTGGGGGAATACAATACGCACTTTTTTCCTAAAAATAAATTACTGTGAGAAAGGGATGCGTATTTTACATCACAATGGGATTTTGACAAGTTTTTCTTTCAGGTGAAACACGGCTATCATACGTACATACCGTAGTATTACCTATAGACATATGCAATTTCTTTTGTTTATTGCCATATTTTAAACTTTGGAAAGTTATTGTTGGAAGGTATGCTTCTTAGAAATGTCACTTTCATAATCTTTTGATACCAAAATAACATGAAAAAGTAAGTTAAAAGTAATTTGAGCTGCATGTTGATTGTCTCCGAGGAGGCCGCCATTACCGATGTTATTTTTAGACGTTCACTCATGCCTATGTCACGTGTTTCCGTAATGATAGTGCACATGCACCTTATCTGCCAGACAAAGTAATAAATCATTTTTTAATGAAATACAATAAAATAAATATTAATTTTAGGTTTAAAATAACTCGGTGATAATCTGCAACAATATTAACACCCCTCCATACGTCCCAATGAAAGGAAGCCAATGTTGTGACACACGTGCGCTGGTTAAATGATAATTACCTATCAACACCCCTAGGGGCAATTAATTGTCTACTGACTCCAACACAGTGTTTTTACAGTTACAGCACTGATTATTTACTGCCATGTTAATTGCTTTGATTATTTTATTTGTTAAAAATTGGGGGTCGGTTTATAACCTTTCGTATGTGTGAGCATGTGTAGATTACGGCACTTTAAACAATTAATCACCTGTTAAATGTTATTTTACCTTATCTTATACTTATCGGCCTCTTGTTTAAATAATTGAGAGTTGCAAAATGAAATATAAATTATGCTAAAACTTTTAATAAAAGTGGTATCATTTAGAAAATAAGATTTCCGCGAAGATTCAGAAGAGGAAAATCGTAGTCTTCTTAAAGAAATAAACACTTTGATGTTTCAATTTCGTTTCCTGTTAAAATATTGTAAGATAATTTTCAGCATGATTATCTAAAACCAAAATTAAATACGACAACTGATAAAACTTTCAACAATATCTCTTGCTTTGTTGAAATAAAATTATTTCATCTAAGAATATGGCGACGCATAATTTCAAAATCACCGTAACTATTCTTTTAAAAAAAATCTGTTAATACTTTTATGCAACATTATCTTGTGCTTTGTTGAAATAAATGAATAAATAATTTTCTCCAGATTGCCGCGATATGGAATGTCAGGATTAAGAGAAAGTTATAAAGTGTGTATTTAAAAAAAAAGTGTGTTCAGTAAATTTTTGACACTTAATCCTCGTGCCGATTTTCGAAACAAATTACCGCGATTTTCAAAGTTCAGAACATCGCTTGGTAAATTTTTCTGTTGCGTATAATACATCCGAACTGCATTTTTTTCCCCAGTTTCAGACTCAAAAAGGGGGGTGCGTATTTTACATCAATGCGTATTATACTCAGCCAAATACGGTATTCTTGTAAAGTGTAAACCATTTTTATTGCATACTTACAACAGGAGGTTATGTAGGCAACACAAGAACATGCACATATATTTGAAGCATTTAAAAATTCTCTAACCTCTCTCAGTAAGAGTACGTAAAGTGACAAGGGTGAATAAAAGAGTCCATTGTTCTTAATCATATATCTGCCTGTTTGATTTTTGGACCAACGTATGTAAAATTTAATATATATTGTCTTCATTGTCATTGTATATAATTTGCACCAGTGCATTAATGTGATGGTTATTTGGAAAGAAACTTTTCTACAGAAAATAATAACATAAAAAATAATACAATGTATGTTTTCCAGCTTCCCTGTTTGAGGAACCACGTGTTACTGAGGGTGCTGTGTTTGGAGGATAACAGTATAGGTGACCTTGAGGAGCTGCAATCTGATTGGCTGCCTCTCCTTGAAATCCTAAATCTATCCCAAAATAGGTATGGAGTAGTAATCATTACTTGTCAGTGATTGCAGTAATGCACAGGGATATCTCACTTAACACTTGTTTCAATTTCAAATTGACTTACTTATTTTAATTAGTATATGTATTACTTTATTTTGATGGACTCCTGAATTTTGAGACTGTGTTTTTGTGGTTTTCTTTTAGTATTGAAGAGTTGGTGCCATTGAACAATTTGCTGATTTTAAGACATTTTGACATCAGTCACAATCAGGTCATTGGTGAGTAATTAGTTCTTACCTAACTTTTTTTATATAAATCCTTCCTATCATTTAGCATAGGGTGTGATTTGAGGTTCCAATTCTAGATTCTTTTTTATCAGATGTGGAGTCCTTGGCATCAAGTGTTGAAAAATGTGTTCATTTAGAAAGTCTGTGTGTAACAGGAAATCCAGCTACAGAGCTTAATGAAGTCAAGTGAGTGTCTAACACAAGTCAAAGGGCTATAAATAAATAATCTTTATTCAGAAATATCAATAATTTCTTGGAAGCTCTAAAATGCAGAATACTTTATCAAGAATTCAAAATACCCTGGTTTTAAGAAAAAGTAATCTAACTTGTAATGCATAGTATTTCATTTTCAACTATTGCAATGCCGAAAAACAGAGTACCCTTATTTTAATTCCCATTTTAATTATATTGATTTCATCAGTCTGTCCCTGCCAAATCTGAAGAAACTGGATGACAAGATTTTAGGCAGTGGTAAGGAAGTGAAACCGAGGACAAGCTATGAAGCCATGTGTATCAGTCAGGCACAACTCTACACAGACCTAGCCAACAACTTGCTCAAGGAAATTGGGTAGGTTTTTTTTCCAAGTCAAACTATTTTTTATTTGAAAAAAATATTTCAACTGTTTTCATCCTCTTAAACACTATTGATATGGATTGAATCTCATTGTTTTCCAGAGTGCAGAAGAGTAATCTCCCTTGGGATTTGGGTTCGTTGTGTGATTTATATTTCAAGTATTGTGACACAACACAAAGGTTAGCAGAGGAACACAGATATGCTCATGAATATGGAGAAATCACCATGGCAATGCCTACAGCGCCATCTACACCTAAATCTAGTCAGCGTCCAGCGTCCTCCAAATCCGTCCGCCAAGCCAGGGAGAGTCAGCATCTGAACCCCAAGGAAATGTTTGAGAGGGCCTTAAAGTCCTCAGAGGAGGCCAAAGATGGAGGGATGAATATTAATGGTGATTCATCAGCAAAGCTTTATGGTGCTATAGATGGAGGAACATCTGTAAATTCTGAGGAAAAGAAGTCAACTGGTATTTCAGCAAAGATTGTCAAAGCTCTGGTTGATGAGGACATTGGCATTGACCCAAGTAGGAAAGCTAGGTGAAAATCAACTGGATTTTTTACATTTACTCAAATTGGAAAATTTTTAAAAATTGGAAACTAATTTTGACATAAATTTAGTTTTACTGTCTTAAATTCATGTTCTTCAAAGCAATTTTCCTTGGTTTCTTTAAAAATAGAATTTGTGAAGTGGTTATCTGTCATTTATTAGAAAATTTAAAGTGCCGTATTGATTTGTAGTGATCTTCAGAGTGTTGCGGCCAGGAAGATACAGGCACACTGGAGGGGTCACAGAGTAAGGAGGCAGATGTGGGGGGCAGGGGGAAGAATAGGGGGTGCAGGACTAGATGATACAGACCACGTAATCCTACAGGAACTTCACCAGGCTGCTACTAAAATACAGGTGAGGGAGGTTCATAAGATTACTTATAAGACAAAGATACAATTGTATCCATTCCTCAGGTTGCTTCTAATCCAAAATTTTGGAGCTTTAATTTGAAAAAGACTATATGGATATGTTATAAAGAAAAACAATTTCTTGAATTATTTTTGTTCTCCCTATTGAGGATTTTTTTTTTCTGTCCCTTGTAGGCTGTTTGGCGAGGCTACATCTTGAGACTAAGGCTTGAACAGGCCCTAGAATTTGCCAAGTTTGAAGACGAGGATGATTATGATTTCCAGGAGGTGGATCTCAAAGAATTCAACTTTGATGAGGTACGTTTTCTGTTTCTAATAATACAAGCTGTTTTTTATCGATTTTCAGTAATTACCAAATTTAAAAAAACTCCTTTTTTTCTCTGATATTTGCCTTAATTTTAGAAGTTTTAAGCTTGTTAAAGTATTTTGGATTAAGAGTCCTCACATATTCAAGCTCTCTTAACATTGCCAAAATGTCAACAGCTTAATATACATGTACATATATGAAGTTTTTTGTATTACTAGTAAATTATTAACCAATTTTATTTAGGAAATGTTAGAAGATTGGAAACCCCCGCCTACACCACAACTTCCTGCAAAGTAGGTTACTGCTTGGTTCTTAGTACAATATAAATGCATTGTTTGTGATAAATAACAAGATAGAATTTCTTTTTTAAAGCATCGTGGTGAAAATAATAACTATTTTAACTATTCTAAGTTGAATTTTAGCCACCCTGTTCTGGGTAAACCTCCCAGTGGGAAGTTGTCCAGCCCTCCCTCTAAGGTGCCCCTCCTGAACCTCACAGACAAGCCTCACCCCCCTACCAATCCACGCCGTGCCTGGCGGGGGATGGACTCGCCCCTGTCAGATGTTCAGCAGAACGGGCACGTCCCCCGTCCTCCCTCCATTGTCAGTGTGACAGACACACACAGGACTGCTATGTCAAAGAAAGAGGAAATTCTCTCCGAGGAATGGTCAGTTTGTTTTGGAGTCAGTTTTGAACTTAAAAAAAGGTTCAGTAGCAAAAGGCAAATGATTTGGGAGTACTTTTTGTTTAGTTCATGTTTACTTTCTAGTCTGAACAATTTTACCTTAGTCAATACTACTGAATTATCTTGGAGACAATATAGTATATGTTCCTATTTTATCAAATAAAATTACTCTATTGTCATACCAGGTTAAGGATATGTGAGGTCTCAGATTCTCTGTACTACATTGCTCTTTGATATTAACAATTTTGACTTTTTCTAGGGGATTCAAGGATGCCAACACTGCACACATGATGATGCAGCGAGCCAAAAAACTAAAATACAATGCTGAACGCAGAAAGAAACTAGGCAAATTGGGTATATATATTAGATTTTGGTTGTATATAAGGTTTTAGCAATTGGGCTTTTGAAGTTTTTCTCATCTTACTTTTCTTCATTTTTATCAACAAACAGATCCCAAACAGAGACTTGCATTGTTCAGAAGACTTGAAGAAACTAACGTGTCCAGGAAGCCAGTGACGCACTCAAGACAGACACTCCCACGTAAAGAATACTTCCAAGGTCAGTAGTTATATGCTACAGTATATAACAGAGAAAATTTGTATGATTTAACATTAGAATTCAACAGAATAGACAAGTTCTTTGGTTGCAATGTGTAAAGAATATGATCAGTAGAAAGTGGAAATGAAAATAAGGGTCTGAATTCACAGTGCCAAGGACTGTTCATATGTTCATATGTTGAATTGCAAAGTTTTTATTATTATGTAACTTTCTTAATTCTTTTCAAAAATTGTGTTAGTAACAATTTATTTAAAAATTTTAATTTTACAAGAGAAAGAGGTTGTGAATGATTTTTTTTTCAGCTCGACAGGAGGAAATAGAGAAGGAGGAATTGGAGAAAAGAGTCATGTCCAACCTGAAGAACAGTCGGACATTTGAGTGGATCCATAACCAAGTGGGGAGCTTCGAGGAATCAGACCACAATGTCCATCCTCCTGTGTAAGATTTTTGTTGCTTTTGTTAGATTTTTGTCAGATCTTACTTGTACATATAAATTATTAAGTTCCATCTTGGTTCAAAAAGAGCTTTAAAAAATGTAGAATATATGCATGTATCGATGTTAACAAACAATTTTCATAATTTTCAAATCATATTCAGTTTATTAAAGAAATACTGTATACAGGGAAATTTTCGCCCCCGTTTTATTTTCGCCCCTTTCGCCCTCTTCCTGATTGGGCGAATTTAAAACGGTTTGAATTCAAATTTCACAGCATAATTTCTTAAACAAAACTATAACTGGGCGAATTTAAAACGGGGAATAATTGTTCGCAAGTGCAAAAGAGCGAAAATAACATGGGGCGAAAATAACCCTGTATACAGTAGTTTCCATGTGTGAATTGTGAAGATTAATTATGGTTCACAGATGAATAGGTATTGATCATCACAAAGAACTTTTAGCAAATATTATATTGACATTACCTGGTATTTATATGGTTATTTACATGTATGTGTGATTTACAGAAAACCTGCAAGACAGATGTATGGAGCAGACAACAACCTTCCCAGGATTGACCCCCAGGTGGTGGGGGGCAGGCACGTCAGGCTCACGGTAAGTTTGACAGTAAAGAACCCCTTTACTGATACAGCTCATTTTGGATATCCAGGTGAAATTATAATTTATCCAGCGTAGAGGGGAAAATGGACTCTTAATATTACAATATTCCACTCCATTCCTGCTAACATAAAAAGGATTTTGGTCCTAATGTGTGAAAAGATTCTCTAAAAAAAAAATATAATGAAATGTAGCAACATTGATATGTTTTAGTTGACACATTTCTGAATGCATAGACATTATGAAATATGAAGTGGTTTGTTTTATGTTGAATTTGATTATGTCATCTCTATTTATAGGGGAGTCCTGCCCTTGACCTTCAGTCTGTGGACAGTGTCAGTCTTCAAGGAGAAATGGCACATCCCCCAAGGCGATTCTCTGCAGGATCAGAAGGTACTTTGTTTAAAGTCTGTTCAGTGATTTACTGGGACATGTACATTATACAGCAAAACTTGGTTATAACGAAGTCACTGGGACCTATGAAATTACTTCGCTATATCCGTAATACCTTATAACCATATAAGACATTCGTTAAATTTATATACCTGGGGATCCAAGATGACTTTGCTATATCTGTAAATTCGCAATATCCGTGTTCACACTGAACAAGTTTTGCAGTATCTAGTTGTAGCTTTCATTGCCGTAATTCTGTGGCACAACCTGGTCTAAATAAAGGCATTTTCTTTTCATTGTCCAAATTACTTACAGTATCTTTTTTTTTTTCCACAGCATCCAGTGGGGCAAGGTTTCCTCCAATAAAAACCAGTTCTGCTGGGTCAGGAAAGAAGAGAGAGAGGATTTCATTCAGAGACAATGAGGTCAAGTTGGGGGTAGGGTGGGGAGGGGGCAGGAAAAGGGGGCAACTTATGTGATCTTTCCTGTATCAGTTACATGTATATGAAACCAATTTCTTTATGAATTTAATGTTGAAAACAAGTGTTTGGTAAATGCTACAAAAGTATTCATTTAAAAAACTAGTTTTGAATTTTTTATTTTTTGATTTTTTTTATATTCATCAAATTTGAGCTTTGCAGTATCATTTTGAACTTAAAGTATACTTCAAGAAACCATGTTTGCACTAAAACCATATCCTTATTGTAGTAAATTGTTCTTTGCAACATCCTACCAGTTTGAAAATATAGCAGTTTTACATGAATTTGTTCAGCGATATACTGTAGAGGCACAAATTTTCGTGGGGATAATATTTCGTTGATTTGTCATCAAAATTAGTTTCGTGGGCATTTAATTTCGTTGTTTTGAAAGTTAACCTAGTCAGTATAACGTCATATAAAATTTCGTGTGGGATTAAATTTCGTTGATAATTGTAAACACCGAAATAAACAAAATTTAATCCCCCACGAATATTGAGCTTTTACAGTACATGTATAAATAATTGCTGAGAAGAAATCAAATACTGATGAGTTATCCTCCAAGTTTACTTGTACTTCACTCAATAATATTCAAGAAAATACATTTCTTTCATCAGGTTTTGATTTACTGTAAATGCTTAACTTTTTTTAAAGATATGCAAAGATAATGTTTACTATAGAAAAAATGTACATGAAAAAATATCAATTCACAACCTTAAACCTTGTGATATCATTTCACCTTAAGAAAGAAATTTTCATGGGGAACAGAATGAACATTTATACCTATTTATTATATAAAACCCATTCATTAATCTGTATACTTTATTAGTCTGTATGGTTTGCTTGGGAACACAAAAAGATTAATGAGCTAGACTTTACTGTAGTGTATAATGTGTACCAGGTCCCGTTTTCTTGACTTTGTTGTACGTGACGTTTCAATGCTTTTCTGTGATCCAAGCTTCAGAATGTTAATGTAAGTTATTTATTTATTTTTGATGTTTTGAAATAAAATCTTGTAAAAACAAATATTTCTATTAGTTTCTGGAATATTTAGAATATTTTTTTTCTTTCGACAAAGTTTTATTTTACACTATTATCATTTGACTTTAGGGTGAAAACTTAAATTGGATGAATATGCATGCATTTAATATTAAAAAATAATTTTATTAACGTACAAAGTGGTATGTCAATTTGGTAAATAATAATACATAGACAAGTTAAGCGATGTCCAGCATCCGCTACTAAACAAATAATGTTGGATACAATACAATATACAATACCGGGTACATATATTATAAAATAATTGTTACATAGAAATCATATGGTGCCTGCACCACTTTCTTCAACAGATACATGTACACAGTAAAAATTTCTTCAATTTCAACAAATTGTTGCTAAAGAAAGATATTGCAAAAAATTATAACAGCTAGTAACTGAAGAGTTTCAGTATCAACTTGACATCAAGACTGTATTTGATAAAAATATTTTTTTAAAAATAAATCATCATACTGTAATGACACAATGGCCCAAAAAAGCAGCCATGAAGGATGAGTACTGTGCAGATTATTAACAAGTGGATTTCTCCTAGACTTCAGTTGATACTCTAGTCTTTCTTTTCAACATCTTGTTTGTTACTCATTTTCTCCATTTTATGTTCACTGGACACAGGGTAGTCCTTTTTCTTGAGCGGTAAAATTGCAGACAGTTTTTCATGGACAACTTCAATCTTTAGGAGCTCAAAGAATAAAAACACTAGAATGATGATGATAAGGTAAACAAACCACAGAGCCCAGACAGCTGTGTGGGCGAGGGCTAGGAAGACCCCCAGGGAAATGTTGACCAGGGCCAGGGCTACAGCCACACGCCCAATGTTGTGGTGGAATAACTCCCAGATCCTCCTCTTTAGAGTTTTTTTCTCCCCTTCTTCTGGTCTGTGTGGGCGACTGTGTATGAAATACATGTTAGCAATTATTAACTCATACATTTATCAAAAATTTTACCAGCTTCTAAAAATGATTGGAGTTAGCTACATGTATTACAATCGGTAAAGTTTGCTATTAATTTGGAATTTTGTTATATGTGTTAAATTATACTTACATGAGAGCATTGAAAGGTTGACTTAGACCTAGCAGCATGATTATAATTCCTATGGCACCATGTGCAAACTTAAAGTGGTCAAATTGGACAGCCACTATACCCATGACCAGACCAATAACACTGAGGACCAATCCTGATACCTGTAAAGGAACAGAACAATCTGAAGGCGAAGAACCTTCATAACCTGACATTTACAGGGCAGTCCTTGCTAATCAAGATGCAAATAATCTGCCTATTGCAGACAAACTTTTTGGGGGGATAATTTATTTTAACATATTCATCAAGTATGTTAATCAGGATGCTTCATTCACACATTTAATTTGCTTATGAACACAACTTTCTGGATAAAAAGGTGTGGCTGTACATATAATTATATTTTTTATATATGTACTGTAAAATGTACATACATAGTATCAAAATATTACAAGAACAGGACAACCTAACAGTGAAAGACAAAATCTCTATACTACCTGAAATATTCTGTGGAGGAGAAACCATGTGGTCCCAGAGGAGCTGAAGTATCTGGCAATGAATGTCCCCCAGACCAGACACACGCCCCACCCCAGGAACATCAGAATACCATGTACCAGTGGGAAATTAGTAAAAATGGAGGCACACTCCACAATGGCTGCCTGGTCTGCAGAGCTGGAGTTTCCACTCAAGAACCAAATGTCATTCATCACAGCTTTCCTGTAAAAATGTTCAATATTGTCATCTTCTTGCAAACAGACATTCCACAAGAGGGATGCAGTTTGACAGCACATTACCCATGCAGTAACTACACAGAATATACTCAATAAAAAGAATTAATTAATGGATTCCGAGAAACAGAAATTAATTAAGCCTTTAAGTAGTAAACAAACTAGAACTGTCCAAACGGGACAAAATACCCCCCGCAGGGTTTTTCAGAAGTGCTTAATCAGCAATATTTTATGGATCTAAGCATGCTAAGAGAAGAGAGAAATGCTAAAACATTTTTAGTGCAAATGTAATTGCTCATTATATTTTTTACAAATGAAACGAAGGCGCAGCCTAATAAAAAATAGACTAAATATATGGACCAGACACAAATTATGAACTTTTTCTGTCAGTGACCTTGAACTTGCATAAATGACCTTGGTTCAAAGTCATGACACAACCTCAGTTCATAAGCAATGTCTGTGTGAAGTAGTAGATTCAAGTTTCTCCATAATAAAGAAAGATATGGACCGGGCACAAATTTTAAAATTTTTCTACCAGTGACCTTGAACTTCCCCAAATGACCTTGACCCAAGGTCATGACACATCCTTAGGTCATGAGCAATCTTTGTGTGAAATGAGAACTTACCAAGTTTATCCATAAGAAAGATATGGACCAGACACGAATTATGAAATTTTTCTTCCAGTGACCTTGAACTTCCCCAAATGACCTTGGTTCAAGGTCATGACACACCCTTAGCTCAGGAGGAATCTTTGTGTGAAATTAGAACCTACCAAGTTTATCCATAAGAAAGATATGGACCGGACACGAATTATGAATTTTTTCTTCCACTGACCTTGAACTTCCCCAAATGACCTTGGTTCAAGGTCATGACAAACCCTTAGGACAGGAGGAATCTTTGTGTGAAATTAGAACATACCAAGTTTATCAATAAGAAAGATATGGACCGGACACCAATTATGAAATTTTTCTTCCACTGACCTTGAACTTCCCCAAATGACCTTTGGTCAAGGTCATGACACATCCTCAGGACAGGAGGAATCTTTGTGTGAAATTAGAACCTACCAAGTTTATCCATAAGAAAGATATGGACTGGACACAAATTATGAATTTTTTCGTCCACTGACCTTGAACTTCCCCAAATGACCTTTGGTCAAGGTCATGACACACCCTTAGGACAGGAGGAATCTTTGTGTGAAATGAGAACCTACCAAGTTTATCCATAAGAAAGATATGGACCGGACACAAATTATGAAATTTTTCTTCCAGTGACCTTGAACTTCCTCAAATGACATTGGGTCAAGGTCATGACACACCCTTAGGTCATGGGCAATCTTTGTGTGCAGTAGTAGATTCAGCTGGACAGATGGACAAGGCGATTCCTGTATACCTCCCCAAACTTCGTTCACGGGGGTTATAATTATGTTTCAGTGTTTAATCACTATAAGTAGTTAAACAATTACGTTTCAGTGTTCATTCCTCCAAATAAATATATTCCTGTTGCTGTGGAAACCATGGCTGCTGATGCTCTCTTTGCAGGAAATGAACTGCTCTGAAAAGCATATCATGATTTTTTACTAATTTTTAATATATTAGCATTGAAGAGTTGACTGCAAATGAATGAATTAATTTCTTACTGTTGTAGTTTTACGATAAGTCCAGGACATTGAATCAGCGTCCAGTACTGCAACTGTGTCGGCAGGGGCTTCAGAAGTCTGCAAAAACAAATGTAATAATTCAACAAATACATGTACACTTATAGGATGGTATTATTTTTATAGTGTTTAAATATTGTACATATTTGAGTTATCTTTTGCCTACCTGAATAACTTGTCTGTCATTTTCAATCCCTCCGTACAACACGACTCGTTTTTGACCATTTACCTCTGGCAGCAAAGCCATACTGCTGTATGTCCTAAAGTAAAATTTTACATAAATTGATAAAATCCACATTATGATGTCTGTAACATCTTTGATACATATTTAAGGTTCCTTTTTTATTTTCAGGTTCAAGTATACATAATCTGTCGGTACCTGGGACTAGCGCACGGCGGTAGTTCTGTCCATTCTTGTTCTGCGCTTTTGAAAATCCAAGAATCCCCTGCAGGACAGGGGCCACCAGTTTGTCCCCCACTGAAATTAAATTTTAATGTAAAGTAAATGTCATTCTCCTGTTTAGTAAAGAAGGGTTTCTTAGAAAATAAAATATGATATTTGGACTTTTACTCGCGTACCTCAAACATCCACCAAAGATGGCCAATCGGTTGGCATCGATTACAGCTCCACTGTGAAGACATCGTGCATGAGGGTAGTTAGGGTCGTAGGGGTGGCAAAACCCTTCACAGAATCCTGTGAAATTGACCCGTGTAATTACTAAATCTCATTAATTAATTGTACTGCAATGCATCAGATTATAGAAATATTCTTACTAGTGGACCATTGATTTGTTGAAGTGTTTAAGACAAGAGTGTCAAAGTAACGTTTCCCGGCAAATCCCAGATTGACGTAGAGAAGGGGGGAACCCGGGTACACGCCCCCTACCGCTCCGTACCGCACACTGGGTGGAGTTCTGAATAAGAAAAATATACACGTACATACAAACGTGATTTTATCATTATATTATAAATTATACAATTAAAGAAGTTTTCAGCATGCAATACTTTTTTTCTTTGTCTTACCCAGTAGTTGAAACTTGAGTCCAAGTCGATGTTCTGAAATAAATAATAAAATATATCTTACTCTGTTATCGAGTGTTTCATTTTGAGATAGTCAATAGCAAAGTTAAAATGAGAGGGTGAAAGTGTACCATTTAATCATGTAGCATTAATTTTCAAAAGAGGGAGGGGGATTGAAACCCCTTGAATTGAAGTCTGAAATAGGACCATACTTATTTCCAAAAAATAAAAAAAAAAATAAAGGAGAAGTCATTAAAAGAATCCAATCTGCTGAAACAGGAAAATCCTACCGTTTTCGGGGGGAGATGTTATAAATCTTTCCAACTTTTTGGCATGTTTTTAAATTCACATGCAAAGAATGAGCCAACACTTTGTCCAATGCCGCAACAAAAAGTGTGTATGGGGGGGGGGGGGGGAGATGGTTGAATAGAATATCACCATGCTAAACTAACAGGAAAAGATTATTTTTTAAAAAAGTCCCCAACCCTTGTACTACGGGGCAGTGAAAAAAAAATGATGTCGAGCTTCCAATAATTTCTAAAGCAATATTATCATTTGTATTTCAATAATGATATTTAAAATCGGTATTTCGCGTAAAATATGAAAAAAGTAGCAAAAGAGAAAATATACGTCCAAATTTACATTTTCTCAATCTGATCAATTTTCTAAACTTTATAGTGTCTTTTAGCGGGAATTTCACTTTCATTAATTTTATATCACTTATAAAACATGATATGTAAAACGTGACTTTTTTCAAGAATTGGAGAATGCAAACTTTAAAGTTTTATTAAACCAACTTAGTTCATATACACGAACCCGGATACGAGGTCTTTTGTCAAATAGGAAACCGCGATGGACCGAATCATGTCTTCTATATACTTGATATCCTGTTAGGTACTTCCGTACTTACGTGACGTCGAATCTCCACACATCGTTGTAGAAGAGCTTGCCTGGCCCTTCCCCCGTAGTGATGTAGAGGAAGTTACCCACCACCCCGTACACCATGCTGAAGCGGGCACCAGGTCTAGTAGTCGTACTCTTGTCTGCCCACGTCCCTGTGTTCATATAAAAATTACAAATCTACAAATATTTACTCTTTACGTAGATTTCGGAAGATAACACCACCGTTCCTCAATTTGCTGGATCTGTTCTGAGAAATGTATATATATTATGATAAATAAAATTGTCTGAAGTCGGAAATTTTAAATGTAACTTCAAATTTTCAGATGAATTTAATTCAAAGTGCAATCCCTTTTACTTTAATTCATCACCAATTTATTAAAGATGCAGACCCAGTGGTTGAATTGCAATTTCAAGAGGGAAAAATTACAGTAATTTAAAAGAGTATAAATATAAATTCATTTGACAATAAATTATATCAAAGTTTATAATAACTCTACTCTGAATTAAAATGAAAAAAAAGTTCTCAAATTAAGAGCATTTCGAATTACAAAGGTACATGTACGTATATATGTAGGCGGGAATCAAAAAATAGCATCTTATCGATCATTTACTCCCCCCCCCCCCCCCCCCACTTTACATTTTTTCTAGTCGAAGAGAGGGGGAGGAGACAGACAGAAAGATAAAGAGAAAAACCCCTCTCCGAAACACATTTTTTTTTTTACATTTTCAAAGTATCTTTGGCTCCTGACTAGATTGGAGGAACTGTCGGCAACATCATCGATTCTTACCTCCAGCGATATCGAATTCCCAGGTATCGTCTAATATTGGGCCACCTCTCCCCCCAAAAACTACCAGTTTGCTTTGAGTTTGAAAGTATCCCAGCGCCATGTCCCTCCGTGCTGACGGGGTGCTCCCACCACTAACGGTGACCGATGACCATTCCAAGGAGTCAACGGATTGGACCAGTACAGAAAATAGCCACAACACGTTAGGATGTAACAACATTGTTCTCTGAGAAACCAGGAAGGAAAAGGTTTTTTTTTTAAATAGGCACAAGTCAGACTAGTCTGTGATAACCCTGTGTATATACTCAATATTTTATTAGGGCTATATATTCTCTGTTTACAACACGCTGAACGGTAAGAATAAACATCGATCGAGTTTTAAAACGAGACCAGCGCGCAATCATGCGAATCTCATGAATAAATTGAATGTTCTAACTAATGACACGTTGTATGCGAGGCGTATTCTAAAATATTGACTGGTATCTAAATTTTCGTTAGTCCGGGTATACCGACATAACCAGTGGGAAAAACATAGAAATACATGTATACTATTCTGCGTTCCGATCGAAACATTGTAATCATAGTAACTCTCCCAACCTAACCCTTACATTGTTTTTCTAAAAAAAAAAAGGCAAATTTAAAGAATTGTGGTCCCCTGCTTTCGGCGTCTTTGTGGATTAGATGTCATTTTTATGGCATATTGTGTCAAATATGAAAGCCCTAGCAAACGTCATTCAGAAGTTATCACCAAAGTTGATTTTTTAAAATTAGGTCAATCTTGAAGGTCAAGGGGTCAGAAATCATAGCATGCTCGGAAATATCTTGTCACAGGTAATGTACTTGTCAAATATGAAAACCCTATGTCTTCTCAATCAAATTTTTTAAGAAAAAAATTACATTTTTGAAAAGTAGGTCAAACATCAAGGTCAAGGTCACATGGTAAAAAATCATGGTGAATTTAGAAACGTCTTGTCAAAGGCAACAATCAGGTATAATATGAAAGCCCTAATCTCTTCCCATTCAAAAGTTATGTCCAAGGTTAAAGTTTGTGAAAAGTAGGACAAACTTCAAGGTCACGGTCACGATATAGAAAATCATAGTGTACATAGAAAGGTCTTGTCACAGATAAAAAACGTGACCTTCAAGGTCAAGGGGTAAAAAATCATAGTGTATTTATAAAGGTCACAAGCATTATAAAGCTTTAATATGAAAGCCGTATCTCTTCTCATTCAAAAGTTATGACCAAGGTTAAAGTTATTTTAAAAGTATGTCAAACTTTAAGGTCACGAAGTCAAAAATCATAGTGTATTTGGAAAGGTATTGTCACAGGTAATTTACATCTATAATATGAATTCAAAGGATATGAACAAGGTTAAAGTTTTTGTGACAGACGGAGCGACGAATGACGAGGTTTAATGTCCCCTCGTTTTCGCAAAAGCACGGGACAAAAAAAATTCGGATAAGATTCTTTGCACAGGTAGGAAAGATCCCCAGCCAATTTTCTTTTTTACAAAAATGAGGTCCACACAATTTATGAAACTGTTGAAAACGGGAAAAATATACACTGTCTTTAATTAACGATTTTCAACGATAAAAAGAAAACAGCATCCCGATAGACCATGCAGTCATAGATTCAATCTAATGGAGATCAGATTGGTCAACAAATCGTGCAGAATGCCTATAGTGCGACAAACATGAAGGTGAAAATTTTTAATCTCGATTATAACAAAATTTGTTATGACAATTCATCTTACATTAAAGGTGCTTGGACTCAGATTTTTAGGATAATATTTTATAAGATTTTCGGTATTATATTATGACTTATATGTTGCTGTAGCATTTCACACGGAAATAAAATAAACAAGCAAATTCAAAGAATTGTGGTCCCCCGCTTTCGGTTTCTTTGTGGATGAGATGTTATTTTTTATGACATATTGTGTCTAATATGAACATCCTATCATGTCATTTATCTAGAAATTATCATTGAAGTTGTTTTTTTGGAAGGATGAAAACCCTAATCCTGGCCGTTAAAAAGTTATGGCCAAAGTAAAAAAAGTTTTTTTAAAAGTAGGTCAACTCCAAGGTCAAGATCAAAAGGTCAATTTTTTTTTTTATTCAATGAAAGGTTTTCTCGCAAGGATTACATATGTGAAGTATGAAAGCCCTAGTTCTTACTGTTCAAAAGTTATGGTCAATGTTAAAGTTTTTTCATAAGTACTTAAATATTTAAGGTCAAGGTCAAAGTTGTTGATATCCAATGAAAGGACTTGCCACAAAGAATACATATATGAAATATAAAAGTCCTAGTATTAACAGTTAAAAAGTTGTGACCAAAGTTAAAGTTTTTTTGAAAAGTAGTTAAAACTCCAATGTCAAGGTCAAAGGGTCAAAGTTGTTGGTATCCAATGAAAGGTCTTCTCACAAGGATTACATATGAGAAGTACGAAAGCCTTAGTCCTCACCGTTCAAAAGATATGGTCAAGGTTAAAGTTTTTTATAAGTACGTAAATCTCCAAGGTCAAGGTCAAAAGGTCAAGGTTGTTGGTATCCAATGAAATGTCTTGCCACAAGAAATACATATGTAAGATATAAAAGTCCTAGTATCTACTGTTAAAAAGTTGTGACCAAGGTTAAAGTTTTTTAAAAGTAGTTAAAACTCCAGGTTCAAGGTCAAAGGGTCAAAGTAATTGATATCCAATGAAAGGTCTTCTCACAAGTATTACATATGTGAAATACAAAAGCCTTAGTCCTCACCATTCAAAAGATATGGTCAAGGTTAAAGTTTTTTAATAAGTACGTAAATCTCCAAGGTCAAGGTCAGAAGGTCAAGGTTTTTGTTATCCAATGAAAGGTCTTGCCACAAACAATATATATGTGAAATATGAAAGTCCTAGTACCTACTATATAAAAGTTATGGCCAAAGTAAAAGTTTGGAATTTTTGTCTATAATTATATCCAAGGTCAAGGTCAAAAGGTCAAATTTGGTGGTACCCAAAGAAAGGTCTTGTCACAAGGAATACACATGTGAAATATGAAAGTCATAGCTCCACTAAATCAAAAGTTATGGGCAAGGTTAAAGTTTTTGTGACGGACAACTGACAGACGGACAGACTCACGGACAGACGAATGAGATAATCGCTTTAATAAAAATATTTTATCTGGAAATTACTGAAACTAGGATCAATATGGAACCAAGACCCACTATATCTTAAATGTAAAATTTTAAGATTTTCAAAATTGTTTATATGATTTTTATTATCACAAAGCATCAAGATCTCTGACATAGCAAAGTGGATTGCGTGTAAGTCTCAAAGCAATATGATAATCCTGATTTTTATAGCTAAAGTTTGAATCTCTCGAAAAAAAAATTATATTAAGGAATAATTTTTTCCCCAGAAAGTTTTGTAAAGTTAACAAAATTGAAGTGATTGTAACTTTGCCTGAAGCATGACCAAGACCTGTAATAGGTGAACATTTACTCAAATTACAATAATGGCCCAACGGTTAATCATTCAAAAACGTGATGTGGCGATCTTTTGTTAGTAGAGCAGAACTATGCTACCAGTAAAGGTTACATGTATGTTTCTTAAATGAATGCATTTGATTTAATAAAATACACGTAATCAGGATTTCATGCTGATTATTATGTTCCTTGTATCAAAGTCATATAAACCTTGTTCTATATGAACTAGGAAGATATATATACTAGAAAGCAGTATATTCTGTTGTTTGAAGTTATCGCCATTATAAATTTAGAATATATTAATTTTTTGCAAAAATAAACAATGCTGCTGAACACATTTTGAAGCAGAGGGATCAAGTATGAAGGTTTTATGATTTCTTGCAATAAAACGGATAAGAAATGTGTCTTTGTGGTAAAATAGCTATTTTCCCTACAAATATGAAATTAAAAACTATGGAACATTAATAGATCATGCGTATGTATAGTTTATTTTTTGAGCAAATGTAAATCACAGGCACCTGAAGTATGGATAATACCCCCCCTTTTTTGTTAATAAAAAAAAATGTAAGAGTGTATAATATCTCAAAAATATAGTGAGAAACACATCTATATGTCGTTATAATATGCAAGCAGATTGTACTAGCTTTTTCTCACGTTTAAATAATGGCCCTATTCGGTATTATAATAAAAATACACAAGGTAAGAAACAAAAGTTGTAAACAAACGGGGGGACCCCTGCTTCGAGACAGATTTCCAAGGTAATAACAGTGTTACCTATCATACTTTTGCAAGCACTCTGTGAGGGAGATGTTCTTCTACTAAACTATTTAACCTAAACCTCGCCATCAATGTTAAATATGCCGTAATCGAACGATTTATTAATCGGATACATAAAATTTTCTCCATTGGCAGCTTAACCCTATCGCTCTGTTTCGCTTTATCTGATTCCCTCTAATTTTAAATAATGGATATATGCCTCCTCCCTCTCACCCCCTATCAAAATTATCAGACTGTACTGAGGCCCGTTCGAAAACTGTCTGATAATTTTCCCCCGAATCCTATGAGGCATACCCCTTCCTAAAACTCCATTTAAATGTCCAAAAGTTACCTGGAGGACCCCCTAATAACACTCACCCTTTCCCCGTCTAATATTAAAAGAAATGAGTGAACGGTAAAAAAGTGAGTGAACTCTTGTTTCATTAATTTCATTCATTCAATGGCAGTCGTTTCGTTCCCCACCCAGGGGTACGGTTGAAAGATTTTTTGAGGGAACATTTTTATTTATGACCATAAATTGACATTGATACTCCACATAATTTTCATATTTTAACCATCACCGTGGCAAGTTAAATGCGGATTTCCCCCTCTGAATTTTTGGATAATGGACACAGGTTTTGAAAGTGAGAGGGAACAAACATAAAAAGATTGCAGAATCTTTTTTTGTTTGCCTTTGTTATAATGACATTTAAATTTTATTCAAAGTGCTGAATAAAAAACTTTTAAAGATGTGTTTGTGAAAAACTTGGAATTGCCCCCATCGATTGCTATTTTGCTGTGAGATTAAATTTTCTGAAATGCAAAATATTTTGGTATTTTTTTCCAAACATTTTTATTGGGGGTCTTCTAACACGAAATACAGTTGTGTTGCTTTTTAAACCCTAAAGAAATAACCTGTCCAAAAGTTATGGAAAGGATAATTTTCTTGAAAGGTAGGTCAAACCCCAATGTCAAAGGCTCAAAGTTAACTGTTTTCAAAGAAAAATCTTGTCATAAGGATTACATACTGGTGTATTTGAAGCTAGTAAATCTGCTTGCATATTATAACCGTTTAAAGGTTATGACAACGGTTAAAGGTTTTAAAAAGTAGATCAAACTCCTACATCAAGACCAAAAGGACACTTGTAGCAAACTCCAGGATCAGGACTAAAGGGAGACTTGTACCAATGTAAAGCCCATCTCCCCTTCCAAAACATAAATATAGTGGCTCGGGGGGGGGGGGGGGATCGCACAGTATAACTACAGTGTTGGATTTCTCCCCCAGAATATTGACTCCGGTGTGGGATTTCCGTAGGGGAAATCCTGCTCCAGGGCCAGTTTTCCCGGGGAGATATCCTACTCTAGAGCCAGTTTTTATGGGGAGAAATCCTACTATAGAGACAGTTTTCCGGAGGAAATCCTACTCTAGAGACAGTTTTCCGGGAAAAAAGATTTTAGGGGGAAAGCCCACTCTACAAGACCGGTAACCAGATTTTAGACAATCCCGCAAAAATATTTTGATGCATGCATCACCCTTTTAATTTTTGTCATTTGCTGAATAAATTTAATACATATGATGAAAATTGGAACATGGGTTCTTTAGTACTTGTGCACTTTACTTTAAGCAGTATCCGATTTACAAACTGATAAATAATTATAATCAAAAAATAATATTGACAATTGACAATTATTTAAAATAATACAATTAATTCAAAAGAACTTCGTTTCAAGGGAATATAATTGTGTATTGAGTGTTCGATTTCTGTCTAAAATCAATGTTTAAATTAAAAACCAAAAAAACGTTGATATTACTCGTAAAGGAATATGTTTATGGTATATAGTATTTGCCATGTCCGACGGTCTAGTTGTCTGTCTGTCTGTCTATATAGTTGTTTGTCCTCAAAAATTTTAGTCTTGCACATAACTATTGAGTGGATGTGCCTTTGGCTTTCATATTTCACATATCCTTGTGACAAAATATATAAAATTTCCCCGTCAAACACATCTATATCTCTTTACCAGACACATGAGCAGGTGGATTTCAATGAAGAAAAATGATATAATGGGCATCAAAAATGGGTACCGTCCTTGGCGACAAATTCAACGTACTTACAACAACCAATGTAATGTTTGCGTTAAAGACACATAGAAAAACTGATAGGCATCATTTTGTGGGGGGGGGGGTAGTTTACAATGTTTTAAAGAAACATTTGACATTAAAAAGCTTAGTACTCAAAGGTCACCCTATTTTTTGAAAAATGAGTGAAAACAACAGCGTGTAAGAATATCTAAACAATTATTTTTTAAAAAATCAAAAATTGAAGTTATCCACGTTTGTCTGAAATTCAAACAGATAAAAAAAAGATTCACTTGACAAAAAACAGCCAAGGTCTGAAAAAAGCAAAGAATTTCAAAAGCACAAAGATAGTTTTATATATCATTCTCATAAATATTAGTAGTCTTGTTGTTCAAATTATTCGGGGAGGCAGTTCAATTTTGGAGAAGTCTAGAAAGCAAATTTTTACAACAAAAAAAATTGAAAGGTTTATGAGAAGATGGAACCAGAATCAGGAATCCACTTCTTTAAATTTCGTCATGACAGCGTCCAAACCCAAAGGCCATGAAGAATAAAGTAGTTTTGGGGATAAGTAGAAAGTTAATGTTATGTCAAACCGACAATATTCGCCAGATCTTTCACCCTTTCATTTGTTTCATTACTTGAAAAAAACACCATTCGGAAAGAAGAAACAAGTCAAGTAAATCATAGAATCTGCCATATTCCAGTATACGAAGTGCAATACTCAAAAATGCGTTTTAAAAAACAATCAGAAATTGGATAAAAATGTTACGGACATGTGTTTCAATTAAAAGATATATTTAAGTAAAATCATTCAAACCTTAAAAAACGCTTTTTGTTGCTTTCCGAGCACCGAGGACATTATTTATTGAACAGCCCTCTTTTGTACAGTGGTGCTCGCCACTCTGTAGATTGTTCTAAAATATTTCTTAAGAATGTAAATCTATTTTGATGTTCCTCTTCCTCCTCGATATGCAGCTTGCTCTGGTCTTAGTCTGTCCTCTAGTCCATCTCTAATTCTGTCAATCACTATTCTGCAAAATACTTTAGATGACACTAAAAGTAGTGATATTCCTTTATAGATGTCACATATTGTCAGATCTCCTTTCTTGGATATTTTGACAATAAGCTATCTCTTCCAGTCTGTTGGTATTTCCTGCTCACTGATGATTCTGTTGAATAAATCTTTAAGCTCTGATGTTGAATATGATACGCTCTCCTTTAGTAGCTCCGCATCGATGTTAACTATGCCAGGGCGCTTTCCATTCTTCATTTTTTTGAATTGCCTTTTTAGTTTTTAACCCTCCTCCTCTCTTATTAGTGTTGTGTCAATTCATCAATTTTGTTCTCTTGGATGGTGCATCCTTCGGGTAATTCTGTTGTTTCTGTTGGGATATTGAGGACCTCTTCAAAATGCTCTTTCCATCTCTCCAATATTTTTCATCTTCAATGATTAGTTCACCATTCTTGGACCTTAGGCCACCTGTCCTGTTTCTTTTTCTCCCACAAAGCTTCGTGGCCAGTTTGTAAAGAATGGGTGGACTTAACTGGCCAGAAAAATGCCGTAAATTTAAGTTTCATAAAATCTTTATTTTTTTCCATCATATAAACCCCCGATATCTAAAAACTGTGTATTCATGGTACGGAAATGAATTTAAAACGATCTTTTCGAAAGTAAACTAAATAGATATCGAAGGCATGGTGCCTGAAGATTTCTTGAATATCAATAGATAATCAGGGTCACGCGTTTTTCATCGTCTGAATACATAGTCAGCGCATGTTTGTCGGCTGTTCTTACGAAAACTGTAGTTGTATATTGAACAAAATAATGTTATATTTAAAGGAGAAGTGGCGACAAACGTGCGCTCACACTAAATTTTGCAAAAAACATGTTCAAAATAAACTTCACGCTTCCATTGTTATGACTGCAATTGACCTGTTAAATATCACGTGATGTCCACCTGCGAGTGTACCCGTGAAAACAGTTACATTGTATTCTTCAACCTGACCTCGATCTAAATCGTGTCTTTGAGCGTGTTTTGTTGCCGTTTTCAGAATTTAGCAAATTAAATATTGTTTTAATTTTGCGTGTCATCACATTTTTAAAATAATTTCATATTGACATCGCTGTAAAATGTTAAACACGTATTCGAATTTTTGGAGAGAGAGAAGGATAGAGAATGAGAGATGTCAACAATGACGCCGATCTATAGCCCCGCCTCCTAAAAATATTGATTGTGTGACATAAAAATCACTCCGGGTACATGTCAAATTCCGGAAGACGACACTCGTGTATCGTTGCTTCAATGTTGATACATGACAACAGGGCATTGTTTTTGCAATAAAGTTCCACCTAATATAACCAAGTATATGTGGCCCTTTCCATTGCTCGTAATATATTTGGGATTCACTTCATTTTCAGCTTGGTAGAGGAGTCGCAAAAAGATCCAAAATAGGGCGTTAAGTCCACCCATTCTTTCTTTCGGACGGTTTGTATTTGCTGAATTCTCTGCTTCGTTAACTGTATTTTCCAGATTTTCCTTTTATCAGCTCGTGCTCTTCTATTCACTTCTTTGTCCTTGGTCTTTTATTCTTCTCTCTTAATTTCATTCATTCTCTAGGACTTTGATCTTCCTATTTCTTACTTCAGTTTTCTTCTTTCATCTATGGCTCTGTATGTTTCTGCAGTAAGCCAGTCTTTGTGCTTCCTTTTATTCTCGCCCAGGATCTTTTCTGATGTTTCAGTATATACTTCTTTCTCAAGAAACCATTTTTGATTGATTGTGTTTTCGTCATCAGCTAGTTGATGAAACCTATTTCTTAATTCAAGTTGGAACCCTTTGCTTATTCTTGGATCTTTCAGCTTGTTGACATCATACATCTTCCTGTTGATTTCCTTTGGCTTTAAGTTTCTGCAGAGCTTCATCTTTACTTTAGCCAGTACTAGATGGTAATTTGAAATGGCATCTGTACCACGCATAACCTTTACATCACAGACAGACTTTCTGTATTTGCCATTCACCATAACATGGTCAGTTTGGTTCCTATCTCTTCCATTAGGTGATTCCCATGTAGGCTTGTGTAAGTCAAGGTGCTTAAAGAGGGTTCCGCAGATGACAAAGTTATCAGGAGCGCACATTTCCGCTAACCTCATGCCGTTTTCATTCATAGTCCCAATGCCCTCTTGTCCTATGACTCATCCCATTTTTCATTCGACTTTCCAACTTTTGCATTTGCATCACCCATTACCATCAGTACTGGTATGTCATGCTTTGACACTTTTGCCATCTCTTTTTGTAGCTGTTCATAAAAAAATGGCGACCTTATCCACTTCGTCTGCTTTCTTTGTTGGGCTGCATATTTGTATTATTGTAAGCTAAGCAAAGCGGGAGAAAAAGCGTGCGCTAATATTTCTGTCATTAACAGGATTCCATTCCATCAAGCTTTGTCGGCTCTTCCTGCTGAGTATAAGTCCTACTCTTCTATGATGTTCCTCAGCTCCGGAGTCTCCAGAGGTTATCTTTAGTTCACCAAAGCCTGTCCATCTTACTTCGCCCATTATGTCCAACTTATATCTGTTAAACTCTCTTACGATATTAGCTGTTTTTCCAATCTGGAACATTGTTCTTAATTTCCATAATCCGCTCTTGGTGATGTTTTTAGGTGTTGTTATAAATGGGATCTGTGTTCCTTTCAGGCCGTTAGGGTCCTCTCGGCTTTTCCTAATTGCCGTCATTCACTCGAATTCCCAGTGAAGGCAATCCTCTTCTGGAATCTTGAGAGCATATCCCGCTTGCCCTTCCTTCAGTGGTACTAATTGTTGTAACGGTTTCCGTAATCAATTGTCTTTTATGGAAGGAGGTGATTAGCCTCAATTCCAACCTCCATTTATGTCTGGGGGGTCAACATCGTAGTTGCTATCGGTCTCCTAAAAAAATCCGAATTGTAATCAGAGTTTTCTCTCCTAGATGACCTCATCTTCCAGTGCGCCCTTGCGAAGTTAGCCTGGGGCTGAAGGGTGCCCAGTATCCGTCTGCTTCCACGGGGAAGCATCGAATTGGACTTGTGGAGAGGCTATGTACTGGCAGGGGAAGACTTACAAATTGCTTCCCTTTTGGCATTGCTGCTAGCCTGCGGAGAGGACTGAAAGCGAGAGGTGACAAGCACACAGACAGACACCAATACCAACACATTTAGCAGACAGGCAAATAACTATGAAGGGTAAAAAATGTTCATTCTGAGCTCACTAAATGATACCCCCGCCTCCTATATGATTACATGTATAATGAAAAAGTCCATGTTTCTGCTGTGGGAGACAAAATATTGGTACCAGTAAAACATATATACATTTTAAACAAACTGGTCAGAGGTACAAAAAATATAATATATACAATACAAAAGTAAAATAGAGGGTCATAAATTTTGAATAAACATACATAATTTTTTGGCATTGTCCCTCTGTACGAATAATAATTACCGTCCATCATTTAGGGGTACCAATCTCTTATCCGTATACCAAACTCCTCTGGAAAATTATACCACTAAATGAGAATTTTATAGATTCTTTGTCGCATCGTGCCATCGAGCACCTCAGCTCCTATTTTACTTTTTGATCGGAAACATATTTCAGGTTTCCCATAGCAAAACATTGACACTGCCACTTTTTCTATAATACATATATTGAAAGGTACCCATCTCTTATCCGCAACTCCTATATCACTGAATAAAATTTATGGATACTTTCACAGATTTTTTCATTACATAATGCCACTTCCTAATTTTTACTTCTTGATCTGACACTTATTACGGGTCTCCCAAAGCAAAACGTGGATTTTTCCATTATAACGATATGGGAGACGGATGCATCATTTAGTTTTATTTACCATTTTTTTCAAATAGAAAAAATGTTTTAGTTTCATTTAAACAACACATGAAAACCTCGGGTGAAGAAAAAAAAATGGTTACAAAACATATCTTTTTTTAAAAAATGAATAATTACAAGGATATGAGCATGAAAAAAATAATTTGAAAAATTGAAACTAATTTTTTTTACGGACACCATTTTTTGATATACAAGATATGCATTTGTTCACATTGCAATTTGCAACGAAAGAGTTATCTTTCTTATTGCATACTAAATTGGCTTGGCATGCAACTACCACATTTCTTCTTTTTGTGACCCCTTAATCGAAGATATGGTGATTTATAGTTTTTGCTTTGTCCGTCCGCCCGTCTGTCTGTTTGTCCGCAAAAACTTGAACCTTGCCCATATTTCACAGGTGTATTTTTTGTGCATTTCTTAGAGTACCACCATAATGACCTCTTGATCTCGCAGTTGGTAACATAGTTTAAAGTATTATTAATTATTGAAAAAAAAATAACTGACAAGTGGAAAAAAAAGAAAGAACGCACGTGTGAATCTTGAAATCGGTACAATATCCAAATTCGTTAATCGGAAGTATCATGAATCATACATTCATGTGTGGTCTTTTTTCGATTTAGCGATATGGTGTTATTTCCTTCACCCAAAACCTTTGAATGCTTTTTTCTGCTATAATCCCCGGTTTTCAATCTCAAATTCAAGCTGTCCTAAAGTGAAGTATCAGAGTTAATATTTCGTATAGACGTGTCAAATTTTGACAAAAAAGACCTCAAAAACCACAAATTTCCTATATCAATTTAAACCTCCAAATAGGCTCTAAAAAATGCAAACTAAGATAGAGTTCCAAAGAAAAAGAAATATACTTTTATCAAAGAATATTCACAAGGTCAATAATAAATGGACAATTCTTTCTATTTTGTCCATAAAATTCTCATCTTTTTCCCAAGGTGCTTCACACGCTATTTTTTTGATTATCACATGTGTTAAATCATTATTTTTTTAAGATTCAAAAATGGCCAAAATGTTTCACATACCCTCATCTTCGTTAACCAACATACACTAAAACATTTTTTTCTGGTCTTTGATCTATATGATCTCAATAAAGAATATTCACGTGTAATTTATCTTTTTTTATTCATTTACAGTGGAGTCGCCAATTCCGGGTCGTCTCCAATTCCGGGTCACTCGCCTGTATTTTATGCCTAGTGTTAAAATTTAAGCACAAAAAACTTTATGAATATGCTGGTCATGAAGAACTAGTCTTTCTGTATGTAATTAATTATAAAATTTTGAATATAAACTTTAAGAGAGCATCCGACAATCAAAATTCTGAAACGCACGCTTTAAAGACTTGAATGTTTCTGCTGCGGTGACGGGCTACTTTCGCTTTTGTTCGCTGCAGAAAGGCTGATATAAAAGTTCTAGATAAATAATGATAGCTTGAAAGTATGGCAAATGCATTTAGTTTTAACTCAGAAATCAATCATAATGATCGCTGATCAAATAAAAGTATAATGATTATTAAATCAAACTGTAGTAGTTTCTCCAATTGCGGGTCACGCAATCTCGTGGCATGAACATGTCAAAATTCTATGTACAAAACCAATCGACAACCATGTATTTACCTTGATTATCAAAAGCATTCTAACTGAAAAATATTTTTTCTAAAAATTAAAATTTATCCCTTCAAATTAACCCTTCAAATGGATTTTTTTAATAAATGAATTTAATTGTATTATTTTAAATCCTAATACATTTTTTGTAATTCAGCATGTTTTGTTGTAATTGTTTTAAAAATAATTTAAACATATTTCTGTGGTTGTTTTACTTTTTTCCAAGCTGCATGAATTGTTTTATTTTTCAACATCATAAAAGTCATGTTCCAAAACCACACTGCTCAACGCGTTATCGGCAACTCGGTTGTTATCGGACACTCGGTGCAAGAAAAGCAATGTTTAGAAAATGTGGGTAATTTTAAATTTCATATTTCAACGATAAATATGTATTTCAGCATAAAAAAGTGTGTGATCTATGACAGATAATCGATTATACTTTCAGCAGCAGAAAGCACAAACCAAATCACCCTCTTTCGAAAGATCTACAACTCTTTCAAATTATATTTTACAAAAATTTCGGAATATGTCATCACATTCTAACTTCTGTAGAATTCAAAATTAGTTTATTCTATCAAACAAACTGGTCCACTTATTCTATGGACAATCAGATACCTTTAGATCAGCAAACTGGGATTAAAAATCCAAATTAAGGGTTAGTAATCAGTCTTTTAAAATGTCTCGTTAGTTGAAAACATGTTATCGTCAACTCGGTTGATGTTGCCGGATACTTCGGTTTTAGACGGGTGTATGTTATCGGAAACTCAGGTTAAAAAGTTTCCTTTAGCTTCATAAATAGATTGGGAAAAGTCCATTATAATCTGCCAATCCTTGAAAATAGCAAACGTAAAAGTTTGTTTTGATATGAATGTATATAAATAAGATTAATAATTATAAATTTATAACAGAACTACGTATCTCCAATAATTTTTCTTGTTTTCCATTCAAGATAACCTCTTGGAAACCGCTTCAGGTGGTTTCAAACGTAAAAAAACAAAACAAAAAAAAAACAACAAACAAACCAAGTTCAATTTCCCCCCCCCCCCCCATGATCCCCGGGGAACTAATCTTTTGTCCAACAATGTCAATTTATTATCACGTCACAGTTACCACACTGCTCAACGCGTTATCGGCTACTCGGTTGTTATCGGACACTCGGTTGATAACAATTTTTGACAGGTTAGTAAATTATTTTAAATAAACTCTGTTAAAATAGAAACAGAGAATAGTCATTGTGATTTTTGTAAACAGAAACGAATACGGATACAAAATAAAGCCAAGCTACGTATTACTATAGCATTTATTAGCCTTTGGAAGGCGTTAAAAGTCAAATTTGTTATATTTTGCGAGTTTTTCTCCGATTGGTATTGTTGTAAATGGCTTTTTTCTTCAAAATCCATATATTTACCTTGCGTTAATGATTGTCCACAAGAAGACTTCCACAGAATCTTGCGAATATGTAATTAAAGAGCAAAAATTGCCCAATTTTAACTTTCAGTATGTTATCGGAAATACGGTTGAATAATGCACTTTGTTATCGGATAACTCGGTTTTGGTTATCGGAAACAAAGGTTGTCATAGATTAGGGGGAAACTCAAAGAAACGACAGAAATCCGTATGAAACCTAAATATTTAAAGTGGCTGGCACGAAATTCTAATTTTTGGCTATAATTTGCCTCTTTTAAGAATATGTAACTTTTTAAAAAATGATTGCTTTTTTGGCATTTCTCACTGAAATCTGCATGATCTTGACTTCTTCGAAAATAAGGTATAAGTTTTAAATTTCATTTCAGGGTACCGAAGTCGCTCACGTGGCGCATTGGTTAGAGTGTCTGCTCTAGAGTCGCCAAGTAAGGAGTCGATCCTTACGTCGCGGGTTCGTATCCCACAGTGAGACGTCGAAGTGGGTACTAGCACGTACAAAAACGATCCCTCACTGCTCAATGGCCTGAATGCTGAGTATATGACAAATTTTGAAGCTCTCCGCCGGCAAGTGATGGCGTCTCCATCGACTGGAAAATTTTCAAGAGGGCGTTAAACAACATACAATCAAGGTGCTGAGCGCATGGCGAAGGAACAGTTGCTACTCGTTTTTATCGACTTAAATCAGTCGCCGCTGAAATTCAAACTCACAACCTTTCGAACACGAATACATTTATAAGTTTGGTATATACATGTGAAGCAATTAAGAATTTAAACTCAAGGGTGGTTAGATAAATTTCCAAATAGGTAGTTCGACCAAAATATATGACAGAGAATTCAAAATTTTGAGGAGAAAAGAGGTTGACTTTAAAATATTACAAAATCGTAAACATCTCTAAAACATCGGATGTTGTTTAACGTAACAGGAAGGAATAAGAATCCCCTGATGAACGGTTACATCACGCAGTGTGCTCAAATTCAATGTGTAGATAGAGGTAATGCTCGGATGGATGGGGGGGGGGCTGACATAAATTTTGCATTGCTATTGGATGTTTATACTGAAGCAAAAAATCTCTGGCACCAACCCCCCCCCCCATTGTAATTGAAAACGCAAATAACTGTTTGTAGAAAAAGTTATTCATAAACATACCAGGAACTGAAGTGAATCAACCAGCACCCCTTCCACCTAAATCCTAGTAGGAATTTTAACGGTTGGAAAATGAGTTATATATTTTTTTTAAATTGAAGTGTTTCTAACACAATAAAATTCCAGTCGGCTCCCTTAATTTTATTATTAGTTTTTTAAAATATTTTTTTCTGGACCATGCTTTTTGTTAAAGGATATTAGTCTCTTTAATCTACTACATATCCAAATTACATTGTATTAAAAAAGAATTAAGAATTATTATTTTTCTCTAATGTTGACAGTTGTCTGATTGACACAAGATCACATGATCAAGTATTAAAAAAGTCATAAAAACTGGGTGATTCTATTTTAAGCTTCTAAAAAAATATGTTAACGTTCTTTTGCGGAGCAGCATAAGTCCTGACGTCACAATAACAGGCACTTGTTTCATATACAGGGCACCCCTACTTAAGCCACACTTGCTATATGTGTAACTGTGACGTGATAATAAATTGACATTGTTGGACAAAAGATTAGTTCCCCGGGGATCATGGGGGGGAAATTGAACTTGGTTTGTTTGTTGTTTTTTTTTTTTTGTTTTGTTTTTTACGTTTGAAACCACCTGAAGCGGTTTCCAAGAGGTTATCTTGAATGGAAAACAAGAAAAATTATTGGAGATACGTAGTTCTGTTATAAATTTATAATTATTAATCTTATTTATATACATTCATATCAAAACAAACTTTTACGTTTGCTATTTTCAAGGATTGGCAGATTATAATGGACTTTTCCCAATCTATTTATGAAGCTAAAGGAAACTTTTTAACCTGAGTTTCCGATAACATACACCCGTCTAAAACCGAAGTATCCGGCAACATCAACCGAGTTGACGATAACATGTTTTCAACTAACGAGACATTTTAAAAGACTGATTACTAACCCTTAATTTGGATTTTTAATCCCAGTTTGCTGATCTAAAGGTATCTGATTGTCCATAGAATAAGTGGACCAGTTTGTTTGATAGAATAAACTAATTTTGAATTCTACAGAAGTTAGAATGTGATGAAATATTCCGAAATTTTTGTAAAATATAATTTGAAAGAGTTGTAGATCTTTCGAAAGAGGGTGATTTGGTTTGTGCTTTCTGCTGCTGAAAGTATAATCGATTATCTGTCATAGATCACACACTTTTTTATGCTGAAATACATATTTATCGTTGATATATGAAATTTAAAATTACCCACATTTTCTAAACATTGCTTTTCTTGCGCCGAGTGTCCGATAACAACCGAGTTGCCGATAACGCGTTGAGCAGTGTGGTTACACATATAGCAAGTGTGGCTTAAGTAGGGGTGCCCTGTATATGAAACAAGTGCCTGTTATTGTGACGTCAGGACTTATGCTGCTCCGCAAAAGAACGTTAACATATTTTTTAGAAGCTTAAAATAGAATCACCCAGTTTTTATGACTTTTTTAATACTTGATCATGTGATCTTGTGTCAATCAGACAACTGTCAACATTAGAGAAAAATAATAATTCTTAATTCTTTTTTAATACAATGTAATTTGGATATGTAGTAGATTAACGAGAATAATATCCTTTAACAAAAAGCATGGTCCAGAAAAAAATATTAAAAAACTAATAATAAAATTAAGGGAGCCGACTGGAATTTTATTGTGTTAGAAACACTTCAATTTAAAAAAATATATAACTCATTTTCCAACCGTTAAAATTCCTACTAGGATTTAGGTGGAAGGGGTGCTGGTTGATTCACTTCAGTTCCTGGTATGTTTAACTTTTTCTACAAACAGTTATTTGCGTTTTCAATTACAATGGAGGGGGTGGTGCCAGAGATTTTTTGCTTCAGTATTAATATCCAATAGCAATGCAAAATCCATGTCAGCCCCCCCCCCCATCCATCCGAGCATTACCTCTATCTACACATTGAATTTGAGCACACTGCGTGATGTAACCGTTCATCAGGGGATTCTTATTCCTTCCTGTTACGTTAAACAACATCCGATGTTTTAGAGATGTTTACGATTTTGTAATATTTTAAAGTCAACCTCTTTTCTCCTCAAAATTTTGAATTCTCTGTCATATATTTTGGTCGAACTACCTATTTGGAAATTTATCTAACCACCCTTGAGTTTAAATTCTTAATTGCTTCACATGTATATACCAAACTTATAAATGTATTCGTGTTCGAAAGGTTGTGAGTTTGAATTTCAGCGGCGACTGATTTAAGTCGATAAAAACGAGTAGCAACTGTTCCTTCGCCATGCGCTCAGCACCTTGATTGTATGTTGTTTAACGCCCTCTTGAAAATTTTCCAGTCGATGGAGACGCCATCACTTGCCGGCGGAGAGCTTCAAAATTTGTCATATACTCAGCATTCAGGCCATTGAGCAGTGAGGGATCGTTTTTGTACGTGCTAGTACCCACTTCGACGTCTCACTGTGGGATACGAACCCGCGACGTAAGGATCGACTCCTTACTTGGCGACTCTAGAGCAGACACTCTAACCAATGCGCCACGTGAGCGACTTCGGTACCCTGAAATGAAATTTAAAACTTATACCTTATTTTCGAAGAAGTCAAGATCATGCAGATTTCAGTGAGAAATGCCAAAAAAGCAATCATTTTTTAAAAAGTTACATATTCTTAAAAGAGGCAAATTATAGCCAAAAATTAGAATTTCGTGCCAGCCACTTTAAATATTTAGGTTTCATACGGATTTCTGTCGTTTCTTTGAGTTTCCCCCTAATCTATGACAACCTTTGTTTCCGATAACCAAAACCGAGTTATCCGATAACAAAGTGCATTATTCAACCGTATTTCCGATAACATACTGAAAGTTAAAATTGGGCAATTTTTGCTCTTTAATTACATATTCGCAAGATTCTGTGGAAGTCTTCTTGTGGACAATCATTAACGCAAGGTAAATATATGGATTTTGAAGAAAAAAGCCATTTACAACAATACCAATCGGAGAAAAACTCGCAAAATATAACAAATTTGACTTTTAACGCCTTCCAAAGGCTAATAAATGCTATAGTAATACGTAGCGAGGCTTTATTTTGTATCCGTATTCGTTTCTGTTTACAAAAATCACAATGACTATTCTCTGTTTCTATTTTAACAGAGTTTATTTAAAATAATTTACTAACCTGTCAAAAATTGTTATCAACCGATCGAGTGTCCGATAACAACCGAGTAGCCGATAACGCGTCGAGCGGTGTGGTAACTGTGACGTGATAATAAATTGACATTGTTGGACAAAAGATTAGTTCCCCGGGGATCATGGGGGGGGGGGGGGGGGGGAAATTGAACTTGGTTTGTTTGTTGTTTTTTTTTGTTTTGTTTTTTTACGTTTGAAACCACCTGAAGCGGTTTCCAAGAGGTTATCTTGAATGGAAAACAAGAAAAATTATTGGAGATACGTAGTTCTGTTATAAATTTATAATTATTAATCTTATTTATATACATTCATATCAAAACAAACTTTTACGTTTGCTATTTTCAAGGATTGGCAGATTATAATGGACTTTTCCCAATCTATTTATGAAGCTAAAGGAAACTTTTTAACCTGAGTTTCCGATAACATACACCCGTCTAAAACCGAAGTATCCGGCAACATCAACCGAGTTGACGATAACATGTTTTCAACTAACGAGACATTTTAAAAGACTGATTACTAACCCTTAATTTGGATTTTTAATCCCAGTTTGCTGATCTAAAGGTATCTGATTGTCCATAGAATAAGTGGACCAGTTTGTTTGATAGAATAAACTAATTTTGAATTCTACAGAAGTTAGAATGTGATGACATATTCCGAAATTTTTGTAAAATATAATTTGAAAGAGTTGTAGATCTTTCGAAAGAGGGTGATTTGGTTTGTGCTTTCTGCTGCTGAAAGTATAATCGATTATCTGTCATAGATCACACACTTTTTTATGCTGAAATACATATTTATCGTTGAAATATGAAATTTAAAATTACCCACATTTTCTAAACATTGCTTTTCTTGCACCGAGTGTCCGATAACAACCGAGTTGCCGATAACGCGTTGAGCAGTGTGGTTACACATATAGCAAGTGTGGCTTAAGTAGGGGTGCCCTGTATATGAAACAAGTGCCTGTTATTGTGACGTCAGGACTTATGCTGCTCCGTAAAAGAACGTTAACATATTTTTTAGAAGCTTAAAATAGAATCACCCAGTTTTTATGACTTTTTTAATACTTGATCATGTGATCTTGTGTCAATCAGACAACTGTCAACATTAGAGAAAAATAATAATTCTTAATTCTTTTTTAATACAATGTAATTTGGATATGTAGTAGATTAACGAGAATAATATCCTTTAACAAAAAGCATGGTCCAGAAAAAAATATTAAAAAACTAATAATAAAATTAAGGGAGCCGACTGGAATTTTATTGTGTTAGAAACACTTCAATTTAAAAAAATATATAACTCATTTTCCAACCGTTAAAATTCCTACTAGGATTTAGATGGAAGGGGTGCTGGTTGATTCACTTCAGTTCCTGGTATGTTTATGAATAACTTTTTCTACAAACAGTTATTTGCGTTTTCAATTACAATGGGGGGGGGGGGGGGGTTGGTTGGTGCCAGAGATTTTTTGCTTCAGTATAAACATCCAATAGCAATGCAAAAATTTATGTCAGCCCCCCCCCATCCATCCGAGCATTACCTCTATCTACACATTGAATTTGAGCACACTGCGTGATGTAACCGTTCATCAGGGGATTCTTATTCCTTCCTGTTACGTTAAACAACATCCGATGTTTTAGAGATGTTTACGATTTTGTAATATTTTAAAGTCAACCTCTTTTCTCCTCAAAATTTTGAATTCTCTGTCATATATTTTGGTCGAACTACCTATTTGGAAATTTATCTAACCACCCTTGAGTTTAAATTCTTAATTGCTTCACATGTATATACCAAACTTATAAATGTATTCGTGTTCGAAAGGTTGTGAGTTTGAATTTCAGCGGCGACTGATTTAAGTCGATAAAAACGAGTAGCAACTGTTCCTTCGCCATGCGCTCAGCACCTTGATTGTATGTTGTTTAACGCCCTCTTGAAAATTTTCCAGTCGATGGAGACGCCATCACTTGCCGGCGGAGAGCTTCAAAATTTGTCATATACTCAGCATTCAGGCCATTGAGCAGTGAGGGATCGTTTTTGTACGTGCTAGTACCCACTTCGACGTCTCACTGTGGGATACGAACCCGCGACGTAAGGATCGACTCCTTACTTGGCGACTCTAGAGCAGACACTCTAACCAATGCGCCACGCGAGCGACTTCGGTACCTTGAAATGAAATTTAAAACTTATACCTTATTTTCGAAGAAGTCAAGATCATGCAGATTTCAGTGAGAAATGCCAAAAAAGCAATCATTTTTTAAAAAGTTACATATTCTTAAAAGAGGCAAATTATAGCCAAAAATTAGAATTTCGTGCCAGCCACTTTAAATATTTAGGTTTCATACGGATTTCTGTCGTTTCTTTGAGTTTTCCCCCTAATCTATGACAACCTTTGTTTCCGATAACCAAAACCGAGTTATCCGATAACAAAGTGCATTATTCAACCGTATTTCCGATAACATACTGAAAGTTAAAATTGGGCAATTTTTGCTCTTTAATTACATATTCGCAAGATTCTGTGGAAGTCTTCTTGTGGACAATCATTAACGCAAGGTAAATATATGGATTTTGAAGAAAAAAGCCATTTACAACAATACCAATCGGAGAAAAACTCGCAAAATATAACAAATTTGACTTTTAACGCCTTCCAAAGGCTAATAAATGCTATAGTAATACGTAGCGAGGCTTTATTTTGTATCCGTATTCGTTTCTGTTTACAAAAATCACAATGACTATTCTCTGTTTCTATTTTAACAGAGTTTATTTAAAATAATTTACTAACCTGTCAAAAATTGTTATCAACCGAGTGTCCGATAACAACCGAGTAGCCGATAACGCGTTGAGCAGTGTGAAAACGTTCCATGAATATTACACGGCCGTAAAGTCACATGACCCGGAAATGGAGAAAATGATTCGTAACTGGGGAAGCTAGGCCTTGCTGAAATACCCCTGTAAATATTGTTCCCATGCAGTTACTTTGAAAACAAAAAGATGTTTGGATGACTCACTATTTGTTCTTTCAATACATATATTGCATAAAACAAAAACTGAACAGATTTGCAAAATATCAAAGAAACACCCTGACGTGACCCGGAATTGGCGACTTCACTATTTATTTTTGGAAAAAAGGTATTTTTACAGATGATAAGCTAGGTGAAAAATAAAACGTGTGCACATTTTCTTGTATATAGAACAGTCTATGGTATCGATATGAAGAAAAAAAAAATTTTTTAAGTAATTTTTACTTGTGAGAAACGCTACTTTTCTCTTTGCTGTTTAACTATTTTTTTTTTTCCGAATTTTACCTGGATGAGTGTAAATAGACAAATTAGACCGTGACAATTCACTGCTTTGTGTATTTTGCTCATGTTCATTTCTTTCTGAGTCATCTTTGGGTGATCCATTGCAGTTCGCGTTTGTAAAACAAGAAAAATAAGAATTTTTAAACAAATATTTATGTTAAATAAGTTTTTGGTGCAAAGAGGGAAAAATTAACATCCATAGGGCCCTAGAATATATGCATGGACTTTTTCTCCAGCTTAATGTATACTTAATTATAGTCAATAAAGAGCTTTCCTCTAAAGTTGGATTTGATGTGCATGGATAACCGACTTAGTTGTGAGTTGATTATGCATTGAAGATGCATAATGCATTACGCTACTCCGTGTCTGTTACACAGACTTCAAAGGAAATAGATGTACCCAAATCATTAAACATTCATCTGGAAAAAATCAAAATATATACTGGGAAAAGCAGAAACCAAAGAGTTAGCTAAACTTGGTAATATTGAAAAAAAATATTCAAAGTAACGATATCTATTTCCATGCACTTAAAGAAATATAATTAATTTATTTCTAAGGTGTCAATTAGAATGATAGTAAACTTCCTCCCTGTACATATGGATAGGAAAATCCCAGTGCGTTATTAAATCAGAAAAAAATAATGATTGGAATAATAACATTTTTTGTTGATTTAAAAATCATATGGCGACATTGATATATATGAACCACCTCTTCATTTTTTTGCATGTGTTCAATAATTGAACATTATTTTTATTCATGAAAAATAAGATGTGTTTGTGAAACACTGATGTCCCCGTATGGCAGATTAAAGCGAAGGTTGAAGTTTTTCAAATGCAAGTCGAATTCCAAAAGTCAAGGTCAGAATGTCAAAATCATTGATATTCAAAGAAAAGTCTTGTCACAGTTATGGCGAAGGTTAACGATTTTTTTTAAACGCTTACATCTAGTAAAAATATTTAAACCCTTTTGAATGGTTTTGTCACAATAAATACTCATGTGAAGTATGAAAGCCCTAGCATCAACTGTTCAGAAGTTATGAGCAATGTTAAAGTATGGAAATGTTGGGTAAAAGTGATTCAGACTCCAAGGTCAGGAGGCCAATTTGGTTGTACCCTACGAAAAGTCTGATGACAAAGAATACACCAGTGAAATATGAAAGCCATTGCACAACCCACCCACAATTATGGACAAGGTTAAAATTTGCGGACACACAAACGGACAGGACAAAAACGATGTGCCCCCGAATCTTCAATTATGGGGCATGAAAAGTTTTCGCTGTTGTTCGTAACATGTTCTGTTGATATGAAAATAAATCCATAAGCGCTCTCTCTCTCTCTCTCTCTCTCTCTCTTAATATTCAGTATTTCAGAGAAATGTCGACTATATATAATAAAACAAATGAACATTTATGAAAGATTGATGACTTTCTACTTCATTTATTAAATGTAAATTCACTTTTTGATGAGTCTTCATTTCCAAATATGATAAATAAAAACAATGTATTAAAGCACTCGTAACACAAAAACTCCTCTTTATTTTTAGCTTCAAACGATATCACCTGCCAATTATCGTCGTAATTTTGAATATTGTGACACATAATGTCATCAGTGTATCTCTGATGTGCCATTAAGTTCAAATATTTATGATAATAAGCGTTGATTGGTGGTATGGGATCAATACGATGTTTAAGTATCGATGGAAGGAAATGAGCCATGACTGTTGATGATACTACGCAGCGGGTCCCTCCCTTGGGAAAGATTGACTTCCTAGACGGACGTGGTCACCACGTTAGTCACACGCTAAGGTCTTCTTTATTCACTGAAAAAACAAAAGTTTATATATATATATATATATATATATATATATATATATATATATATATATATATATATATATATATATATATATATATATAGGGGAGGGGGCTTTTGCTTTATTGAATGACCTGGGAACAAGTCATCAATTGCAATTGACTTTATTCACTAAAAAAACACAATTTTTTTAAGGGGGGTTGCTTTATTGAATGGCCTTGGCACAAGTAATCAATCGAATCGTGATCAGCATGGATAAATGATGAACACATGTATTTTTATATACAGGTGCATGTATATAGATGAACCTTGATGGTATTTTTTTCATTGAACGATTCTTGGAAAAGCCATTTGGAGAGCGGTTTAGAGGAAACGTTCTTGCAGTTCTTCTAATTTTCTCATTTTACTAAAAAATATATAGAGAATATCTCGCAATTGACGAAGTATTGTTGGTTTATTCATATACCATGTATAAAGAATCATCTCAAATGACAAAAATATAAAATATCGTCTACAGTATATACTTTATGTACTTTTTATGCAATTTTTGGTTACAAAATATCAGAAAATAAAAACTCTTTGGGATCTTGACTAACCCCGCCCCACTCTCAAAAACTGTTTTAATTTAGTTTTTTATACGACAGTGATCTTATGATCTCATCCTCTAAAGATTCTAACTTTGGAATTTTTTTTTTTGAATTTTCCAACTTGTCTGTAGCGGTATTTGAGACACTTTCCAAATGAATTATATAAATATGGAATAACGCCTTATTATACATAAATATCCAACGCCCTGACATTCAAACAAATATGCCGAAACAGCTATTAAATTGCAAATTATGATTAATAATTAAAAAATAAGCAGGATGCTTGTTAACATATTAATAATTCCATATTTAACAAGGTAATTTTTTTGTAAGGGTCAAAAAAGGAAAAATGATAATGTCAATTTCATCAAAAGTTAATATATTCATGTTTTGGAACTTTTGAAGGACTTGCATTGTTATTTACAGTTTTGTCGAAAGTACATTTGCAAGTGTAGGAGGGGACGCTACTCGGGGTGTAGAGGTCCCCATAAGTACCGGACTTATTAAAAATGAACCGAAAAAGAAAAATCTAAGGTCATTCAAGTGAAACACTCTAATGTGATATCTCCATGTATCTCAGAAATCCGCCCCAAAATTGATCACCGTGTATACTATGTCATTCATAATTATCTGACCACAACAATGGTTTGTTTTTGGTTGTAGTAAAAGTCATCAATTGTTTACTCTTTGTTTTGTTAATCAACTTAAAGTGCTCTCAATTTTACTTCCTTTTGTCTGGCGCCAATGGTCTGTTTAGTAAACACATAGTAGCGGAAATCCTCGAGCTTAGAATACCTATATTCGGCACTATACCCCTGTTTCATCATCAATGACTTTTCTCGATGAGTTAGATACTCAAGAAGATATAGGGAAATGTATCATTTACTTGTATTCTACGTTTAATTTTACTGATGAATCTTTTGAAAGTTAATGCAATTCTTATATTTTTTTATGAAAAAAGTTCGTTATTGAGTTCAAGTACAACCCAGATGGAATATTTTATTATAGTAGGATTACTAAATAAAGTTTGATTTTATCATTTATTTACATTTTCAATGAATTTCTTTGGAATTGGCGTTACATCTTGTGTCATTTATACATATCTTCTTAAGCTTGGAATATTTTATTTAATCGCCTGAGGTTGCATAATGCACATACATGTACACTATTTATGAAACAATGTAGTAACAGAATTTACAATTTGAAAAAAAAATGCATAAAACAAAACAATTTATCATTTCTTTAACAGGCAAATTTATAGATGACGATATAATCTGGTTTCTTTTACATCATGAAGAAAAATGTTCATGAAAAGCAACAAAAACAAAATAGCTATTGAGAAATGGGCGTAGAAATGGGAAAAGAATAATAATGACCATTGAACAATTGCCCTGTAAAAGACAAAATTAGAAACACAGGGCTCAGCATTTTTTACCTATTAGTCTCATAAGACATGAAAATATATGAGTTTCTTTTCAGTTTTAAGTTGTTTAATTTTTTAAGTTGTCGATCACACTAACAGACATGTTATACTCGGTTTTTAGTATTTCATAAGTTAACTTGAAGATTAATTTGTCTAACTCTATCTTAAATAGAACATTTGGTTTACCACATTTAGATATATTTAGTGCACAACTTTTAATCTATCTTGTCATGTCTGAATATTGTGTAACAAGGAATCACTGTCTAGTATGTTGGGTATGCCAGGGCATCAACGAGAATTGGAAACGTGGTATAATGTACATGCCCGTTATGCATAAATTATCCCACGTTTCCAACTGTCGTCGTTGATGTCTATTGCATACCCAGTAACTAGAAAGCCATTTCTTATATTTACATATACGAGGGCTGTTCGGAAATTATTGAGACAGTGTTTATATTTTTGTTTCTAATGAACGTCGTTCGGTGAAAATTTGCATACGCAATTGACAAACATTAATAATTAAAGCAAGATATAATTTACAAATATTAAATTTCTTATCTTCAATGGTAAAAAAAATGTGTCAATGGTAGGGGTACCCGGAGCAGTCACGAAATGAGATATTGAAAATATGTAGCACTAACATAAATATGTAAATATTGTAAATAAATATGATATTATAGTTCTTTTAGAATGCTGGATCTGTGCAGGTGATGAATTGTGTATTTACTTAGATGAGTACAATTGTTACACTTTCCCTAGAAATTGTGGAAGAGGGGGAGGAATTGTAATTTTTTATAGAAACGTGCCCAGTATCAGTGTTAATATTATAGAATGTTTTTGTAATACTGTTATCTGGCTAGAAATTAGAAAAGAGTCGAGTGTAAATGAAAAGCCTATTTATTTAGCTTCTTGCTACATACCACCAGAAAAAAGTACTTTTTATAAAAAAGAAGATGTAGATATTTTTCAGTATTTAGAAGAATCAATTTGCAGATTTGCTAGCAAGGGAAAAATTTATTTAACAGGAGATTTAAATGCTAGATGTGGTAATTTAGAAGATTTTATAAGGAACGATATGATAAATAAATCGGTGACAGATACTATGCAAGTTTTTACTGATTACGATTTAGATACAAACGAGTCTACAAGGAACAACAGTGATAGTTTTGTGAATAATTTTGGTAGAAAATTGATAGATTTGTGTAAAACCACTGGTATGCGAATTATCAATGGAAGACATAAAAATGATCAACATGGGGGTATCACTTTTTATGGTGCAAATGGTATGAGTACTATAGATTATCTAATAACAAAGAGTGAAAACGCTAGTAATATTGTAGATTTTACTTTAGGAGATTTTTCTGTTTTTTCAGACCACGCACCAATTATTTTTTCTATAGGTGGTGCATTTAAAGAAAGTGAGGTTGTTTGTGGTCAAGAGCAATCAGGTAGAACGGTTTTCAAATCAGTAAAATGGGTGGAAGAAAATGTAACGCAGATAAATACTACTCTCAGCGATAATTATGACTTGCTTTCTGATTGTCTGATTCATTCGTTTGATAGCACAGAAGAAGTAAATCAGTGTGTTGAAAATTTTAGTAAAACATTATGTGATTTAATTCTACCATACTGTAAAATTATACAGAGTAATAGATCTATTAATATGAATAGAAATATTAATTCAAAACATACTGAAGATAAACCATGGTTTAATGAAGAGTGTAAGACAAAGTACATAGAATATGAGACAGCTCTAAACCATTTCAATAAACAGAAATCTACTGATAATAGGTTATTATTAGTTAATAAAAAAGCGGCTTACAAGAAAGTTATGAAAAAATGTAGACACAATTATGAGAGACATCAAGGTAATAAAATCGAGTATATTCGGAAGTATAACCCCAAAAAATTTTACAAATTGTTTGAACGTAAGAAAGGCCAAGTAAGTTCAGATTTATCGGCTAAAGATTTCTTAGAACATTTCAAAACCTTGCTTGAATGTAATACAGAAAACAATACGAATAATGAATTTAATTACGTAGAGACACAATCATCAGTATACTGTGAATTAGATCAGGAAATTACGGAACAAGAAATTGAATATGCTATTGATAAATTAAAACATGATAAAAGTAATGCAGAAGATTGCATGATTAACGAATTCTTCATTCATTGTAAACAAATACTCATGCCTATTTTATGCATGTTGTTTAATAAAATCTTTACGTCAGGCCATTATCCAGAGAGTTGGGCTACTGGGTGTATAGTGCCAGTTTTTAAGAAAGGGGATAGTAATAATCCTAATAATTATAGGGGAATTACACTTGTTAGTTGCATGGCTAAATTATTTACAAGCATATTAAATAATAGACTGATGAATTGGGATAAAGAGTATAACATAACTACAGACGCGCAATTTGGATTTAAGTCAGGTGCAAGTACCATTGATGCAATATTTGTTCTACAGACATTAGTTAACAAATTCTTAAGGAACAAAAGAAAACTTTATTGTTGTTTTGTAGATTATCAAAAAGCCTTCGATTATATCAACAGAATTAACCTGTGGCTTAAAATTAGTACTCAGGGTATTCAAGGGAAATTATTTTGTATTATTAAATCTTTATATGATAATATTAAGGCATGTGTAAAATATAACGGTTTACTTACAGAGTATTTCAAAATTACGTCTGGTGTATTACAAGGTGAAATTTTATCACCATTATTATTTTCTATGTATTTGAATGACTTTGAACGTCACTTTATTACAAATAATTGTCCATCAATCGAACTGCAGATGATAAATATATTTTTACTGATGTATGCAGATGATACTGTTTTGATATCTGACTCATCTGAAGGTTTACAAAGAATGTTGGATGCATTATATACATACACAACGGAGTGGAATCTAACTGTTAATGTTGAAAAAACAAAGATATTGATTTTTCGCAATAGTCGTAAAGTACTGGAAAATGAACGTTGGATATACAACGGTTGCAAAGTTGAAGTTGTTAATCAGTTTAATTATCTAGGTATGTTATTTAATTATAATGGAAAATTTACTGAAACACAGAAACATTTTTCATGTCAAGGTAAAAAAGCTATGTACGGTGTAAATAGTAAAATCAGGGATTTGCATTTTAACGTAGAAACACAATTAGCTGTATTCGATACTTATGTTAACAGTGTTATGAGTTATGGAGCTGAAGTATGGGGATTTCACAAGGGTCAAGACATAGAAAATGTTCACTTAAATTATTGTAAAAGAGTCTTAAAGGTCAGACAAAGCACTAGTAATGATGCAGTTTATTGTGAATCAGGTAGATTTCCACTTATACTTGAAAGGAAAAAGAAAATTTTGAAATACTGGGTGAAATTAAAAAACAGTGACAATTGTATATTACAAGCATGTTATCAAGATATGATTGAAAATAATGATGAATGGATTGTAAACATTAAAAAGGAATTCCAAAGGCTTGGTTTAGCTGACATGTATAATAGTGATTGTATTGATAATAATACTCTGAACATTATATTTCAAAGAATGTATGACTGTTATAAACAAGAAATTAGGGCAAGAATTTGTAATTCTCCTAAATATTTTCTATTTCAACATTTAGTGGATAATGTTGCTTTACAGAATTATTTAAGAAAACCATTGCATTCTAAGTATAGAATACCTATCAGTCGTTTAAGGCTATCAGCCCATGATTTAAGAATAGAAAGGGGAAGGTATAGTAATATCGAAAGAAAAGATAGAAAGTGTGAAATATGTATGTCAGGTGAGATAGAGGACGAATTTCATTTTGTATTAAAATGTCCTCGATATGAAGAACTTAGAAATAAATATATTAAGTGTTATTATTTTAAAAAACCATCAGTATTTAAATTAGTACAGCTATTGAGTTCTACAAATACTAAAGAACTATGTAACCTGGGCAAATTTTTGTATTTTTCTTATCAATTAAGAAATGATGTTCTAAATAATAATTAAATGATATTGTTATGCAATTAATACATGTATATTGTATAGCCTGTACAAATCTTATGTATGAATATTGTATACCTATGAGATGTAATGTCTCCGGTTCAAATAAAATACAAATACAAATACAACATTCAACCCCCGGTGGACCCATAATAAGAGAGAAAATAATTCAATTTGGGGAGACAGGACACATGTCACATGACTAAAAAGACATATTACGTCATAATCGGTGATGATATACATGTTAAACGTTGTTAAAATCAACAGTTCTTGTGTAATTTTATTCTAAATTCTAAAATTGTTTTTCAAACATTTAATTTTAGAAATTATTATTAATAAAAGTTTTATAGATCTTGCCATTATTTAGATATTGTGAAGTTGCCCGATCCACACCCTTGTTTCTCTTTACCCTGCAGTCTGACGTCAGTGACGTCATAGACGTAGTGTTTGAATTCTCAGTGCAGCGAGATCAAGTACACACACCCGTCATGATCAGTTTTATTTCATAATAAATAGGTTACAGTCAATGTATCGTGATAAATTTCTGAACAGATTTTTTTAAATTAATATTTTTTGTGTTTAGTAGCAGAGTTTCTCTCTATTTCGATAATTTTGAATGTTAATGTTTTCGTGTGACGTCACAATTGATTTCCCGCACTCGGAAAATACGAACGTGAAGCGTTTTTATCATGCTTACGTCTAATTCAACGATGTCCTGTGCGATATTGAGGTAAGCTTCACCCTGTGATTTTTATGCAGTAAATAATTACGATGAAGGACTGGCATTCAATCGTAAATTTAGAAATATTTATTGACAGAATTTTTTTCCAAATGACGTTTTTGTCGTTGAAACTGCCTTGAAAAATGCTAAATTATCCCACCCAAATACTATATAAAATTAAAACAATTGCTTTCAGATAATTTAAACACTATGATATTTTGAAATATTTGATTATATAGTGTAATCTGTCATATTTATCGTTTGTGCGTAAAAAATCGCATTATGGACTCCGCTTTGGGCCCGTAAACATGCAGTATCTAAACTCAATACAAACTCTAAACAGGGTGGTATTTGTGGGGCGTTATCTTTTAAATAAGTCAAGAAACCCCATGACAGGACCGTTTTAAAATTTAAAGTACATATTAAATTAGTAATATAAAAAATACGAAAAAAAAATCACTGACAGGATTTTTTTCAGCGAAGGTCCTGTTCCTCCTTAAGCACGGTAAAGAAATCTGATTACGACGACAAAATGGATTTTGATGTTAAGGCGGAGCAGCGAGAGACCTAAAATTTTGTGTAATGCTATGTAAAACTCTTCTCCAGACTGAACAACCGTCTAAAACATTAACATCGAAAAGAAAAAACATGTCGAAGGGTTTCTTATTTCATATGTATACACTTTTTTCTAACCTATAATTCAATCAAAGACGAACATCAATTTTTACCGTTACGGAATTAAAAAACGTTGACCCGCGTTGCATAAATCGGCACTGCATGATACTTAATCATCCTGTATATACAGTGCTGTATATGACGCATGAAAAATTTACACACGTGTAGCATCACAATTTTTTAAAAGAATCGTTAGGAAAAATAGGCAGTTTAAATTTTGTATGGTTTATATGATAACAAAGAAAGGAGAGTAAACGCTTCCCGGTCGTTTCACATGCGAAAACATCTCCGGCTAATATGACGTTAAAATGACGTAATGATGCTGCTCCAGGTCTATAGACATATGCATGTTTATGATTTCACCAGAAATTATCCAATTATCTCAGAAATTAGAAATTTTACATAACTTTTTAATATCTTCTTCTATAAATGTTGACGAATTTTCCTTAATTTATCTCTGTCCTTTCTCGAGTAAAAGTATTAGTCTCAATAATTTCCGAACAGCCCTCGTATATGTAAAATAACATTTTAAATATGATTTTTAAAATAAAAAAACAACAACAAGATGTGTTTGTGAAAACTGATGCCCCCCCCCCCCCCCATATGGCAGCTTATGGCGAGGGTTGAATTCTTTCAAATGCATGTCAAACTCCAAAGGTCAAGGTCAAAAGATCAAAAGTGTTGGTACCTGAAAGAAGGTCTTGTTACAAGAAATAAACTTGTGAAATACGAAAGCCCTAGTGCTAACTGTTCAAAGGTTATGACCGAGGTAAAAGTGGATCAAACTCTTAGGTCAAGGTCAAAAGGTCAAAAATATTTATACCAACTGAAAGGTCTTGTCACAATGAATACACATGTGAAGTATGAAAGCCCTAACTTCAACTGTTCAAAAAATATGACCAAGGTTAAAGTGTTTTTAAGTTCACAACAGGCAGACAGAGATACAAACAGACAGACAGGACACAAACAATATACCCCCGGGAGCTTTCGATCCGGGGGCAAAAAAATGATGTCTAGTAGATCTAAAATACGCACCCATTGTGCAAGTCGCCCAACGTTTCCAACTATATACATAGTTCATTCCCTGGCATACCCAACAAACTAGACAGTGATTCCTTAAATATTTTGTGTATCCAATTCCCATTCACCTGTCTCCAAGTCTTACAATGCAATATGTGATTTAAGGTTATTTAGTGATTATTAGTACTTGCTTTCTACATGAACTAGATGAGGACGGATAAATTAATTAGTAAAAATGGAGAAAGATAACATTCTAAAACATAATGGCAGTAATAATCAAAGCGGATGGAAAACAGCCAATAAATGGATATATTGAAACAGAAGGTGGGAGTCACGACTAATGATTAACGCTCTGGTTAGCTATTAGGATGCAATTATAGCTGCTAACGATAAAATGATATTCTTCACTTTGGTCATTTTTCATATTCATTTACACCTGCCTACGATTTTTATGCTCACGTTAAAATGGTGGTATAGTTTTGGTATGGTCATTTGCCTAAGGTGTATTTGTCTGTTGGACTGTTTGTCTGTACTTAAAAACGTTAACAATTGTCTATTTCATTTGAATGCTGGAGCTAAGACTTTAATATTTTCCAAGTGTATTCCTTGTAACAATATTGTTCTTTGGGTACCAGCATGTTATACCTTTACTTTGGAGTTTGACCCTCTTTTTTTTTAAATTATCAAACTTCAACCTTGGCCATAACTTTTAAAAGGTTCCTGTACTTTTATATTTAAATGTTTATAACATGTGACGATACCCTTCCTCGTGTACCAAAAATTTTGACCTCCTGACTTTGACCTTGGAGTTTAGCCTACTTTTAAAAACCTTGACCAAATTTTCTGGGGGGTGGTGCTACATGTAGGGCTTTCATATTAAATCATGCAATCCTTACGACAAAAACTTTCTTTCGGTACCCTTTTTTAAATCTTGACTTTGGAGTTTGACCTACATTTGAAAACTTTAACTTGACCTTGAGATGGGCACAATCACATTTTGTTTATAAAGAACTCGATTTTTAATGATCAATCAGTTTGAGCACGATTTATAAGCATTGATTAAAAAACGTTATGGGAATGTTGAATTTAATTGTGATTGATATGTTAGCCTTTGACAATTTCTTTATTTTTAGAGTATTTTAAAGGTCACGTATTGATATTTACATTTTCAAGTGAGATAAATGTCTGGCGGTATGAACTGTTTGATAGTAGACAAATTTCATTGATTGAAAACTGATTCACGTAATCTTATAATTAAAATTCAAAATTCACAGGAGTGGCAAGGAAGCCTGAATTGATTTTAATGCAAAGTTAATTATGAGGTGAATATAATTGGCGAATGATCTTATAGAAGATCAAATGCTGTATTATCAATTTTCAATGACGCCATCAATTAATCAATTAGATTCAACAAGGTTTTGACTTTGAACGTTTTAATGCATGAATTTATGTTTGTCTTATGGCAATCAATATACCAGAACTTTATAATGATTTATTGATCATATGGAATACAGATTCATTGTTGAAGAACGACACGCAGTGCAATTCAATTCATAATTTTTTGGTTCGATAAACAAAAATAGAAAAATAACTCACTTACTGTTAACAGATCCTGCATTTCTGATCGATGTAAATACAAAACATGTTTGATACAAGTAACTTAAGGTGCGTAAACATGTTCTTTTCGCCAGATAGTACTTTCAAATATCAATATATTTTTTTAAACATTTTACTCAATTTTTAAGAAATGTACACTTCTTACACGGTTCTATTGCTACAGTTGTGCGTTTGTTTTTTAAGCTTTTATCATTTCACGACACCAGATGTATTTTTTTTCCAAATGTTTCACATTTGTCAATGTTATCATTATTTATAATTAAAGAAAACTGTTGAAACTAGAGGTACTGTGAGCACTGAGCTCACTAAATGAAACCCCAAAAAGTGTATAAGAGGCAACAATTGGCATTGTGTCATAGAGAATTTATGAAAGGATCATTCGATTTTATTTAGTGGAATAGGAGGAGTTGCTGATAAGAGATGTGTATCCTTTAATATCATAGAAAGAATGGCAGTGTCAATGTTTTACTATGGGAAATTCGAAATATGTGTCCAACCAAAATGAAAAATAGGAGGAGCAATATGTAACAAAGATTCTATAAATCTCATAAACTTTTATTCAGTTTCATTACACTTTGGGGATCCCATTTCTTATGCGCAACTCCTCTTATACCACTGGATAAAATTTGATTAAACTATCACAGAATCTTTGTTACATAGTGCCATTGTGCCATCGAGTTTCCCATAGCAAAACATTGACACTGTCATTATTTCTTTAATATTGAAGGGTACCCATCTCCTCCTATACCACCGAATAAAATTCAATGATACTTTCATAGATTTTTAAAAAAATTACATAATGCCATTGTGCACCTTCTATTTTACTTTTTGATCTGACGCTTATTTCGGGTCTTCCAGAGCAAAACATGGACTTTGCCATAATGCCATAAGGGAGTATCATTTATAGTGAGTTGACTGCTCACAGTACCTCTAGTTGTTTATAAAAATAAATCAAGTTTTCTAACAACTCTTGCTCTTATATACCTGTTATTTACATGTTAAATGTTAAGATATCATTATCGGCCGCAGCAGCGGCCGATCTATTTGTGGTTGTGTTAGAAAGTGCACATGGGGAAATGATACGTTATTTTTTATTAGTTCAGTAAAATAATTCTTAAATGATAACAAGTATAAAATCACGAGTAAAATATTTTAAAACTTGCTTTAAAGTAAGTATTAATTGTTGTTATTATGTTTCAATTTCGTTATCATTTCTCATCAGATAAATGATAATTTATGGTTATATAAAAAGAGTTTACAATAGATACTCCCCAGCCTGGGAGTGTGTAAGATATGATAGGAAATCGTCATGATTTTCCGGATAATAATGACGTGGCAAAAGTGCATGGTAAATAAAAATTGAAAAGTTTTTTAACTAGTAAAAATTGTTTTGAATATGCTCTACAGCTGCAAATAACAAACAGATATTTTTTCTACATTTTGCACCGCGGCTTGCAGAAACCATGGGCATTATCACGTGACCAAAATCCAGGGTATCAGCACGCGGTTTATCTTAAGAGGCCTACATCTTCATTTTGATGACAATACTTAACATTGACTTTTTTTTACATCGATGAATCTATTTTTGAGCAAATGCGGTAAATGTCAATTTATTTGATTTTTTAAATTATTGCTTTGAAGACAGCCTGAAATAAAAATCATTTATTTCACCTTTGAATATCTTGACGTGCTTTATATCCTTGTATGGGCGCTTTTAAATATTGTGAAATATTTTTTTAATGCTAAATTTTGTTTGCGGTCGATTTGATGCTTTGCATCAATTTTACTTGTTTTGTTATTTAAAGGCATTTCATAACTCTATCTTAGCACAAAAATGAGATGGAGGGAGGTGTCATTATTAGATACAGAAACTCGACGCGGATCATCAAGTATGTATTATGTTAGCAACAAGTGTGAATTAAGATATAGTTACATGTAAACATAAAAAGGTCGTCAAAGTATAATGAACATTGTATATCAGACGTGTACTAGTTGACGGACATTCTATTTATTTTCCCCCTTAATAAACACCCAATATATGTGTAAATCACTCGTTTTCTGGAATGTGTCTGAAAACGGTCACCTCTCTGTTTCTAGAACTCCTTTACAGTTTAAATGTTTGCTCTTACATAAGCTCATCTATTTCAAGACAAAACATTTCTTTATTTAAAAAAAATGAAATTAATGCATCAAATATATCGATTCTTAATTTATTTTTAATTTTATTTACATTTGAATTAGAAATGTCTCCTTCTTCTACGAAACAGATTTGGTATCTTTTCAAAGGGGGAGGGGGTGTTATAGCCTTATTTTTTTCTCTCAATTCAGCTCCCCATACAAGTTAAAACAAAAAAAAATTAAGAAAGAAAAAGAAATTGATGCAAGTTTGTACATGTTTTTATTTTATCAGGAAGTGTTTATATTTTTTTTTTCTTTTTTCCTCCTGTTTCACTTCCAAAACTTTTTAAATTTTTTACCTTAATTGTATATTAATCGAAGAGATTCCTTCATTTTAGAAGAAATGCATTGTTTGGACACATTTCTAGTGCAATCAGTATATATTACTCAAACGCATCTTGTCACGTACAAGAGATAAACATTTACCATGACAAACTGTACCTGGTATTTCTGTCAGAATCGATTAAGATATTTAGTATCTTCGATGTTATAAATAATTTCTGCTTGTATATATTTTTACAAGGAAAGTTATTTCATGTGTACTACCCTAAATTTTTTTGTGTCTTGTAAGTTGTAAATAGACAAATATTATTTTTTTTAAATAATATAGCATGCATATATTTACTATATATGACTAACCGTATTTTTTTTAAATGTAGAAATGTATCAGCAGTTAGTCATAAGAAAATTAACGTTTCCATCCGCTAAAATGTTTCACTTTGTAATAAAACGAGACTATGAACTGAAAAAATATGTGAACGTGAATTCTGAGACAGAGACAACATATTTTCTCCTAACAAGACGAAACAAGGACAACATTTTCCTTGATGTAGTTTTTTTTTCTCTGTCTTCATGCAGATAAAAATTAATTTAACTTTAACATCGAACTGTACACACAGAGTAAAAGAATCGATATCTTTCATTTGAAAAATATATTTCTATACTTACTTTTTTATCAAACATAATTAATTAAAACATCTAGTGCTTAGGCAAATTGTACAAATTTTCTGCAGACCTCGCTTAATTAATGAAACGTTGCTCTGCAAAAAGTGAACGTTTCACATATACAGTATCAACCCACTTAAATATTTTTCTTTCAAAAAAGAAAAATATATTTTTCCATTTGAGCGCTGTGAAATCACGTTTCCTTACATTATTTATAAAATTAATTTATATAAAGCAAGCTTCCTGTTGCGAAGTATCTTCAGGTTTCTTCAGGATACGGACGTGGGAGGTGTAAATTTAATCCAACAAACATGAAGTGAATCTCAAACATCCTCCTGGAAGTGGTCAGTAGAAAGGTCTATAACCGAGCTGATGGCATTGTGAAGGGGTTGTACAGGACAGAAAATTGTGCTGGCCAGGGCAGGTACATCATAGGAACCCACGGTTTGATATCTGTTGAAAGTGTAACGGACATAAAACCCGTCGGTTTCGAAGTTGGAACAGATACATAGTGGTAACTGCATGACAACCTTCCTGAGAAAGCAATAAAACCCAAAACAAACAAACAAACAAACAAAACCCCGGATTTACCCAGTCTCAAAAATTCCATCTCGGAGGGGGGGAGAACGGTTCCAATTTTTTTCGAATAGAATTTTTTAACGGATTGTCATGGAAGAATATGATTAGTAAAAGGCCAAAAGCAGAGGGTTTACCAGCTTTTCATCCTAAATTAACAATGAAACTGTTTTGAAAAAAGCCCCCACCCCCTTTTTCATGCCTGGAAGGAAAATGATGTCCGCGTAACATTATAAAGATTCTGATTAGGATCTTTAAAAATTACATTATATAGGCACATAGAACCAGGAGGTCAGGACTTTCCCACAAATACTAGTATGACCTTTTACTTCTGAAAATGATAATTGAAAGCCCCACCTCTATCATGTTTTATTGGAAGTTGTCAAACATTTTTTAGCCTTCCTTTTCAAAAACGATACTAATTGTCTGTTAGGGTCTAATCTATAGCGAGTTATTTCGGGTGTTTTAAAAAATTGAACCAAAGGATAAAGCATTGGCCAAATCGTACGTAGTGAAATCGAAATGTATTAATGCGCATGTCTCAGGCAATTAATTATTTGGCACAATCATGAAAATGCACCACCCATATTACTCTCTATAATGCTTAAGTTAAGCCGTGCTTTGGTAGTGCACCTAAATCAGTTCATTAACATGTAAGCAAAAGGCGCTTGAATATCAATTTCGCTCAAATATATACTTCTTATTGTAAAAAGATAAACATCGAATATAAATCCTATATAAACAAAAAAGCTGCAAAATTAAAATCACAAGATGTGACTGTGAAGCATCGATGCCCCCTTTGGACAGCTTATGGCGACGGTGAAAGTTTCTCAAATACAAGTCAAACTCCAAGGTCAAGAGATCAAAAAAGTGGTACCCAAAGAAAGGTCTTGTCACAAGGAAAACGCATGTGAAATAAGAAAACCCTAGTACTAACCACTCGATTGTTATGGCCAAGGTTAAGCTTTTCAAAATTGGGTCCACCTCCAAGATCATGGATAAAAGGCCAAAACTAACGGTTTCCAGAAAAAAAAGATCTTGTTACAAGGAATAAAGATGTGAAAAATGATAGCCCTAGTACCAACTGTTCAAAAAAAATATGGTGAAAGTTAAAGCTTTTTCCAAAGGGGACGATCTTGTCACTAGAAATAAAATCTAGGGCTGGGTATTAGCCAGAGATTTCGTATTGCGATATTTTTTACCTGCATTGCAATATTTACAATGAAAAGTACAATGGCATTTTCTTATTATATTAACTTTTATTTACATGCAGAATGTACATAACTATGAAAAGTAAGCAAAAAGGAAAAAAATCTTGTTGATGTTATTAAAGTTATGCTCTGAAATACATCGATGAAACAGCTTCTGTCTTACTGTTTGGCTTAATAACAAACCTTCTTCACATTTATTTTTATATTTGATAATAAAATTCCTTAATCTTAGCATTTTGATGATATATCTATATTACAAAAACGTATAGCGCAATACGATATTTTTGTCACTGTATTGCAATACATATGTATACCGAAATATCGATATTTTTGCCCAGCCCTAATAAAATACAAACTACATACAATGTAGTATAAAAGCCCTAGTTCTAACTGTTTAAAAATTATGGCCAATGTAAAAGTTTTTCGTCGCTATGGTCAAGGTAAAAAAAATATTTGTATTTTTTCGCAAAAATTAATAAATTTCATCACTTTCCATAACATATTTTGTTGCGTATCCTTTATGTTTTTTTAAATAATTGCTTTGATTTAACTAATTTTGAATTGTAAGCGGTAATACCCATCCCTGTGATGCAGAAAGGGTAAAGCTGAATTTTATCCCCCCCCCCCCCCTCTCAAAGATTCTGGGGCAATATTTTAGTTAGTTAGTGTGTATGTTTATCTGTCTGTTTGACTGCAAACTTTTAACCTTGCCAATACATTCGTTAGTTGAGGCTATGGCTTGTGTTATTTACAGCTATGTTCCTTATGACAAGACTTTTTTATTAATTTGTCCACACCTTGCCCTTGCAATTTGACACAATTTTGTAGAATTTTTCAAAACTTTAAACTCGCTGTTAACCTTAAATGGTTAGTGATTGGGCTTTCATACTTTAAAGACATAATGCTTGTAACAAGACCTTTTCCTTGGGTACAAATATTTTTTACCTTGACCTTGGAATTTGCCTTAAGGTTTTTTAATTACTTTTGAACAGTTTGTGCTAGGGCTTTTATACTGCACAAGTGCATTTCTTGTTACAAAACCGTCCCTTGGGTACCAACAATTTTGAATCTTGAACCTTGATTTTAGGGTTTGGCTTATTTACAATAACAATAACAATAACCTCGGCCAAAATTATTTGAAGCAAAGTCCTGGAACTTTTTGTACTATTATTTCAAAGATGTAATCCTTCTGAGAGGACCTTTCCTTAAAAGTTAGAATTTTAGCAATTTCTACTCTTTGACCTTGACCGTATATGTAGACTTACTTTTGAAAAACTTTAATCTTTGTCATAACTTTTGAATGATTGGTGCTTAATTTACGGGCGTTTTCTATTTTACTGTCTTTCGGTACTTTTTATATATACATGTATTTATAAACAATGACCTTGGAGTTAGACTTGCAATTGAAGAAGTTAATCTTCACCATGAGCTCCCATACAGGAGTATCAGTGTTTTACAAAAACATCTCTCTTCCTCCTTAAAAGAAATCAAAAGTTACTTTTTTAAATTTGTAGCAACGTATGACTGAAAAAAATTCCGTCTCAATTATTTTCCCGATAAGATTACCGTTAATATGAGGCAATACCTCTCTGGTGCATTTAATAACGTGTAATTTCACTCCCATTAAAGTCATAAAATATATGTCGTATGACTCTCGGCGTGTCATTTATCTTCCTTATACTCAATTGAGGTAAACTCCAATATGTATGCGTTTGCACGTGCTTCAATAATTAAAAGAAAAGCACCTTGGTTTCAATATATACCCAAACTTCTTAAATAAATATCCCAGAAATATGACAGATTAGTATCAATTTATGATTTTAAGCATTAAAAAATCTTCGTGATTTTCCGTCAGAATTTTGCTAAATATATTCGCATTTTTTTATACTTTTCTTTTTTGGTTTTATCTGGAATTAGATAATTGTACCTGCAATATACCTTGTGCGTTTCTTTCTGGATGAAAAGCTGACACTTAAGTTCCTGCTTTATTACCGTAATATGAATAATAACTAATAAATCTATGGAGAGTATGTGACTACTTGACTTATCCTTATGAGTACGTGATTTCCTACCTGGTTAATACGTGTACATGTATTATCGTTATGCAATATGTTTCATCATTCTCACAACGTCAGAAGGAATTGAGTCAAATCATGGCATTGGGACCCCTGACGAACTCTGTTTATACCGACCAAGCTTCTCTGAAGCACCAATTATATTGGAGCATTCGTAAGATGACATAAAAAGGAAACAATTGATACCTCAATGCATATGATAATTTTTTTATCACTGAACATCCTATAATGTCAGACAGTGTATTTGAGTCCAAACTTTTACAAGTTCGTGATATCCTAAAGGGGATGTAACATTCTAAGGAATACATGACTTTACAATCACATGTCAGGTTTTAATATATTTAATATCCCAAAGAACCAAAATGAATTTGAACTACCATATCTATATTGGATTCCAAAACTTCATAAAAATCCTTACAAACAGATACATAGCGGGTTCCAGTAAATGTTCAACCAAGCCTCTTTCTTTACTCCTCACTAAGATCTTAACAATAGTGAAGGGGAAACTTCAAGAGTACTGTGCATCAATATATTCAAGAGGCGGTGTAAAATAGGTGTGGAAACTTAAAAATTCCAAGGAACTTTTGGACAATTTGAAATCACAAGATTTTACCAAAACCAACAGCTTAAAAACTTTCTACTTTTCAACTTTATACACAACCATTCCGCAGGATAAATCAAAGTCCAGGCTTTTTAGCTCACCTGAGCCGAAAACATATTTCTGCTTGCCCATGGCAAAACATTGACACTGCCATTTTTTCTATAATATTGAATGGAAATCATCTCTGCATAAAATGTTATAATATACTTTCACAGATTCTTTATTACATAATGCGATTGTGCAACTCCTATTTTACTTTTTGATCTGACACTTATTTCGGGTCTCCTTGAGCAAAACATCGACTTTACCATTATAATCATATGGGAGGCGGGAGTAATTCTAATACATGAAAGCACATGTCTCTCATCTTAATGAGTACATGACTTATCCTTATTGTAACTAGCCCCGTCTTATTCTGATGGGTGCTTGAATTATATTGATGAAAATTTGGCTGGCTGACATCAACAGACAATGAAACAGTTATTAGCATTTAGCATTGCTTACCAGGTCTTTTCTAATTGAAACAAGTTCTGTTTGAACTGATGTTCCCGTATGACAGCTTCTGGGAAAGAGCTTAATGTTTTCCAAATGCAAGTCAAACACCAAGGTCTAGAAATGTTGTTACTCCCAGAAATGACTTTTCTCAATAAATACAGTATACCTGTGGGGTATGAAAGCACGAGCACCAACCATTCAAAAGATAAGGGGTAAATTTAAAGTTTTTAAATGTGGATCACAAAAGGTAAAATTGAAATTCAGGGGGAGGTCTTGTCATGAGCAATACATAACTTATGTTCTATGGCACTACTACTACTATGAAGGTTATAGTTCTGTCTGTTCAAGAGTAATGGCCAAGGTAAGAGTTTTTACAAGGAGTGCAAGCTCAAAAGCAATGGACGAAAGGTCAAAAATATTTATAACCTGGAAAGGCCTTGTCACCATCAATAAACATATAAAATATTAAAGAGCTTGCACCAAAACTTTGGACCAAGGTTAAAGTTTGTTTTTTTTTTTTTTTTTTTTTTTTTTTTTTTTTTTGTTTTTTTTTTTTTTTTTTTTTTTTTTTTTTTTTTATTTTTTTTTTTTTTTTGCAAAAGTGGGTCAACTTCAAGGTCAGGAGGTCAAATATGTTGGTACCCAAAGAAAGGCCATGTCACAAGGAATACTCAGGTGAAATACGAAAGCCTAGCTTCAACCAATTATATGTTATGGGCAAGGTTTTACCAGACAGACATATAGGGCAAACATTATATCACCGAATCTTCGATTATGTGGTTATAAAAACAATATTTATGTATTTCGAATAAGTATGTAATTTCCATAGATTCTCGAATTGTCTGAAGTAGAAGATTAAAATTTATAACAATTTTTTTGTTCATTTTGACTTTTTTTGACTTAATAAACATGTACTAGAAATTGGAATAAGCAATACAGAGGGCATTCACATTCTGAGCGTGAAAGTCGAGATAGAGTTGGAAGTGTTATATTTGATAATGTGATAAAATAGGTGTGTGACAATAGCAAAACCTGGAATCCACAAGGCGCTAATCAATAGAGTTTGAGATTTCTATACAAACTGAGATATAGATACTAAACCTTAACACATGAAATTCTCAATGGAAGGCTTAGAGGATATTAAACTTATCATATTGTTCGTTTGGATATCTGATTATCACACCTCATGTATGAGTTGTGGAAGTTTTGAAGGAGAAACTGTTACTGAGCTTTCAGATTTCAAATTTTGTTTTCTACTGTTTTATACCAAGAGACATACTAGTACATCTCATAGGTATAAATACATTATACATATAGTACACAGTAGAACATTTCATGTGAACAAAAACTAAAAAAATAAACATAATGTAAAGTATGAATAAATAAAGACAAGATATAGCAAAGGTGTTGAATAATTCTAAAATCTGTTTATTATACCATCGCTTGAAAAGCGTGAGGTTATATAGTGATCGGGATGTCCGTCAGTCTGTCTAGCTGTACGTCCGTCTGTTACGCTTATGGTTCCCCATCTCTTATCCGTAACTCCTCTTTTACCACTGAATGGAATTGAGACTTTCACAGAATCTTTGTTACACAATGTCATTGTGCACCTCTTTACGTTTTGATCGGACACATATTTTGGGTTTTCCAGCACAAAACATGAGCACGGCCATTTTTTTTTTATATATATAATATTGAAGGGTATTCATTTCTTATTCCCCATACCTCTTATATCACTCAATAAAATTAAATATTTTCACATATTTTTATTACATAATGCAACTGTGCATCTCCTATTTTACTTTTTGATCTGTTACTTATTACTGGTCTCCCAGCACAGAACATGGACTTTGTCATTGTAATCATATGGGAGGCGGGGATTCATTTAGTAAGCTAACTGCAAACAGTACCTCTATTTTGTATTGAAACTGCCTGTTTAAATGTGATGAAATGTTTTATATTGAATAAAAAATATTCTGTCAATACATTTTAATATTGTATTGTAAAGGTTGTAGATAATAAGGCCTATATTGTAATTGGTATCGAATTCCTTTAGCCAAAAACAAATTATTGTGGAGCTATATCTTAAAAACTGAAATAATAAAACTCAATAACAAAAGTTTATTCTGACCCAAGATCATTTTGACAAAATTAAGGGTAGCATTATTGGATAGACCACATCATATGCATGTTAAAATCTCGCATTAAGCGACTGAGTGGCAAAATGAAAACCAACTACCCTTTTGTGCTCAGTAATGCAGAAGTCAAAAAAGAACTGTGCGAAAAAATTTTCGAGAATTAAGCGGTGAAAATCAGAATAAGATTCCTTGTACTTAAAAAATCTAAAGACCTTTTGGAAAATTTGAAAATCACAAAATTTTTCCAATATATAAAATATCAAACATAAAATGATATATAGTTTTTATTTATATATAACAAAGTCATAAACTAAATATCATTTTATTTATCTAGTTATATCAACATAGTGAATATCTGGATATAATAACATGGAAAGGAACAGTAAAGGTCTTTAGGTATAGTACGGGAGAGTACAGGAAGTTTTCCAGAATATGCCCATCCTGATATAAATAAAATTATGATATAAATATAGTATAAAGTGATGCGCAGTTTAAATTTTTTTTAAAAATATAACAAAGTGAAAAAATAAACTTATCTGTAGCATCATCTACAGTAAATATCTAATTTCAACAAAGTGGTTTACAGGGTATAGGTAGTGGCTGTAAGCTGGTGTTCAATAAGTAGCTTACTTAATTTAAACAAAGCCATCAAATCTGCAGACCCCAAGACCATAAAATGAGAACAGACTTAAGTCAAAATTTCAAACTGATATAACTTTGGAAATAATTTTGATTATAAAATAAAATTTTCATCATATGTATGAATTGAAGTGTTTCTCACAACTGCAAAATTTTAAGGTAACACATTGAATGAAATTTAAGATATTAAAAATCTAAATTTTGACTTAAGTCTGTTCTCAGTTGATGGTCTTGGGGCCTGAATGCTTCATTATAATAAGGTTATGCACACTAAACACCCTGCTTATAACATAGTAATACACAATGAACATCATGTTGTGATAGAGTGACGCTGCGCAATGTATATTAAGTTACAGCAAAGTAATACACAGTGAATATCTAATTAGAAGGTGATGCACGTTGAATGCGAAATTATAACAAATTGACAATACCCAATAACAACATAGTAAATGACAGCAAATACCAAAATATAAAAAGTTGGCGTGCAGTAACCTTTTTTTAACTGATAACAAATAGTGATTTCTACAAATGTGCTGTAAGATGTGAGCAGTGTGTGTTATCTACAATAAAGACATTGAAACACTGAATCTATGGCATATTCTAACTGTCTGATATATATGTACCGGCACTAAAGTTACTCACAGAATAAAGTTTCTGGAAGTAAACCTTCGATATCAATATCATGAAGTCAAATATAGCTAAAGGTTTGGGGAGGTCTTGTCGCAGAGATTGTATTTGTGAAGTTAGAAATCTCTGTCTTTTCTATGGCAGAACTTAGGGCTTATGTTAACATTATTGTAGAGTAAGTCAAACCTGATGGTCTTAAGGTAAAAAAAATATATCACATATTAGAAAAGGTTTTCTCACAAATGTTCAGAATAAAAGCTTAGTCTATTAAGATGCATGCAAAGCCACAGCCAAGATTATATTTTTTGAATAAGTCAACTTCAAGGTCAATGGGTGCAAATTTGTAGTACATTCGGAAAGGTATTTCACGGGTAATATGAGAAAAAGCAAAGCTCGAATTTCTCATTCAAAAAGGTATTACCAAAATTGTATTTTTTTTTTTAAAAAGTAGGTCAAATCTGAAGGGCATATGGTCAAATGCCCTAGTATACCCGTTATGGTTTTGTCGTGAGTAATGCATATGTTAAATATCGTCTCTTACTCAAAAGATATGACCAAGGATAAAGGGATTTTTTTGTATATGACAGAAGGGCAGACAGACAGACCAATGAGAGTTCGCGAAATCGGGGAACAACAAAGTTAAAGAAAAGGTAAGAAGTTGTAACAAAGTTATACACAGTACACAGCAAATACATTGTCATAACATGACTCAAACAGAATACATAATTATGCCAAGGAGACGCAAACTGATATAACTAATTATAACAAGTGATAAATGAACATCACTCAGTTATTTATCATAACACGACAAAATACAGCATGTACCTAATTACATGTATTTACAAATCCTCACACAATAAATAAATCATAACAATAAACAAGTTATGTATAGCAACAATATAACAATTGTCAAGCAATGAAAGAATTGGCATTTTAGTGATCTAAGGCGAATGCCTAGCTATTTTAAAAATAGAAACAAAGTGTTTTTTCTGCATATTCAAGTTTTATCTCTCGTTTTATTAAGTATACATAAGTAAGTAATGTTCTGTGAATATCAAAATACTGAACAATGAACATCTACACTTAAGCTATATATATATCAGAATTTTACTGGTTTTTATTTTTAAAAATACATGTATATCACCTAAAACATGAAAAGCATGTACCCAAACATGAGAGCAACAGAGAGCAACATTCTAGCTTTATGAGAGAAATATTTGTGCAGGTATAAATGACTATAGTAATGTTAAAAAGATGAATAGCGGACATTGTAGCTTACGAAAAGAAATGCACAACAGAGTGCAATATAGTGTAATAATCATGAATATAATTAGAATATAAATAATATTCCTGCGATTCTTGTTAGATTTAGCTCTTAATGGGGTGATTATCTTTGGATCAAATGTAATTGGTCATTACTCGTCATGCTTGAAGCTGGTGAAAAATTCTACTATCCCTTCTTGTCTTACAAAAAATGCACCAGTAATTACGTCAATGAACACATAATCTCCATACAGGTATACATTTGTTATTAAAATTTTATTTCATATTACATGTTTCATAAGATAATGAAAGGTTATTATTTTCACTTAACATTTTTTTTATTGTTAAAAGTTGTGAAATATATTTCCAATGTAAATAAAACCCATAGATCTATACATGAGCATTCTAAATCTGATGCACATATATGATTATAATTTGTAAGTAAATTTTAAATGAGTAATAATTAGGTTCAATGACCCTCTCACAGGACAAATAATCAACACTGAAATAAATTAATCCCCAAATATTCTTTTCTGAAATGTTTAAGTTAAAAAGGTCGTTGCTGTTAAAATATCCTCCGGAAGGCATGCTGAAATTTTGTGCAATTTAATTGTAAATAAGATTTATTTGAAAAAAAAAAATCATAAGCATCAAAACAAAAGTAAATCTGTCTACTTCACTAATTAATTGAAGCAAGACTGAACATAAAAAAAGGATGCAGAAACCTTAATCAGAAACCAATTTTATAAAATTCTTTTACTGTGACTCTTATTTTTTCATTAACTTCAATAAATTACAAAACATTGAAAAATATACAACTGTTTTATTTTGATAAATCTACTTCACGGAGCATGCTACATGGCACGTTACATCACATAGACTCTTTATCAAAATTAAAAATTGCACAGTTGTAGTGCAAAGAGATTTGTTATATTTTACCTGTCGCATAAGTATCCATGAAACATCACTGGGAGAAATTATGGATCAAATTGGAGGGTAAGATGAAGCAATGCCAACTGAACATAAAAAAGCTTGCTTTTGATTCGAACGACTGAGTTGCAGATGATACATGAAAACTGTCTAATGGTTATGCAAATTTAAAGTAGAAAAAAGATAAGAAAATATTTAAGAAACCAATTTTAAAAAATTACAATGTATATATTTTACTTATGCAACAATAAAATGGGTGTATTACAATTTAATTCATGGTATAGTCACTTTTGAGTAGGTGTTAGTTTCAATCGTAATGTAATACATCAAACTTTGACAGCATTTGTGCAGGTGTCTCTAAGATGAATGAAACTTGAAACTTAAATTACAGACCACATTAAGGATAAACGTATTCCTTTCGTAATATATGTTTCTGTATTGATGTCTTCATATATATCCAAATTTGATAACCTTTGACCCTTTGATTCCCCTCGTCTCTCTCTCGCTATCCCTTTCTAAACAGGGTATTTTTGTGTTCGGGTTTCTGATATTTATCTCGTTTCCTCCAAGCTAGAATGTCCACGTGATGTGACTCACTGCATTGTACAGTTTTATCATAATGTCTTCTGTATAGATTTAAAAGGTCTGTGCTGTTCAGAAAGGAAATTACCTTCACAAAAGAGAATTAATGTTATCCTGGTGCATTTCATGTGATTTTTACAATCTAGAAAAAAAAATAGGACCGAGACTTAATGCAGATAAAGATTTTGTATTGAGTTTCGGCCTCGCTGGTGGTAATTCTTACGGAAGCAGGACAGCAAATTTAATGTTCACAATTCTTGATATGGTAGAAAAAAAATCAGATTTCTATAGTGTCTTTATAATGCAATTGTTTTTTTTTTCTAGTAGCGACCTATTTGCAACCAAAAATAATAACGCTAATTGTCTTCTAAAATATACATAATAAAAGTTACCTGCATATTTAACATTTTATAAAAATCTCACAGTTTATTGAGAATTCAACCAAAAGAGAGAGAGATTCTTTCTGTTGCAAACACTCTCCAATGAATTTCATCAAACTTCAGGTACTAGTATCAAACTGGTAAAACATATTTTATTGCTACAATGCGCAAATTTTGTAATAAATTTAACTTTATTTATAATCTGAGGAGCAATAATAAAACACCAACAAAAATATACATGTAGACCACTTTTTTAGAATTAAGGCTTATAAAAAATGCACAAAATGCATGGGTGTTTATGAAGGCAACTTATTTATAGAAAAGGGTTTTTATATTATTGGCTACATATCTAGCTATAAAATTTAAATTTTTTTTTTACAAATATCCTTTAAAAACCATAAGAAATTAAGAATATATTCATTACGCAAAGACAGGTGAAAAATTTTCAATCGCCATTTAAGATTGGAAAAAAAGACTACAATTCCATAAAAACGCAAAAAGAAAAAAAAGAAAAATCGAGATTTCATAACGTCGAAAACAATTATTCATGATAACCTCAAAAAAGAAATGATTAACTGTGATAAACGATAACGAATCACGACCTAAAGGCTAGTAGCATAAAATCATTCATTTTCAGCACAAAAGGGTACAAAAATACTCTTCCCTGAAAGCAGTATATTTAATTTTCGAAAATGAGACATACCCCTTCCTTCTTTTGATTTCTTCCTATTATAGAAAGAGGAAGAATCAAACATGATAGAGCATATTTTCCCCGGATATTCGAGGATGTATATCTCCTCAAAAAATTAAAATCTTATATATATTCACGAGAGCTGAATTATTGCTATTTCAATGATTTTTATAGGATACATTTTTATTTTATTTTCCTGTACATGTATACCTTCGAGATTTATGATGAAATATAAAAGGAAAAAAATAGTTTTTGTCCGATAATGGAAAGGGGGAAATGTTTTATTTAAATTAGAAAATGTGCTTTTTTAAAAAAATTAATTAAATGATTTTTTCCTGTTGTATTGTATATAAATATCAAATAATGTATATTGTTTGTTAAAAAAACAAAAGTTTTTTGGTCGATACAATGACCTTGTCTGCAAATAAACCTAACATAAAGTCAAATGCTTACTGGTATTTTTCATACTTATTGTTAGGCCATTATTTATACACTAAATTGTTAACGCGTTTGTCTGTTTTCTCAATCATGACAAGGAGCGTACGTCTGCTTTGATCAGTCGGCAGGGAGTGCTCACTCCTCCATAGCATCAGGCCTGGGGGCCATAAAAGTAAGACTAGCTCACTTTTGATCTCAGTCTCACTTTTACCAAAGGAATATATTGTGGAAAAGTACATCAAAAGTGCATCTTTTATCCCACCTCCGATGGTTAAGAGATCCGTGTTTGCTCTGCTCTCGATTTGAATTGTTTAAAAAAGATTTACAGAGCTTGAATACTGTTCGTTTTCTCCATATTTCTTATAAGCAGTGAGTCTGTTGACTTTACAATAAAATACACAGTAAACATGCTTTATATGAAAAAATATTGAGTTTTTAGTCTTCTTTTTCTTTCTCCCACCTCTAAATCTTTACCAAGTAGATCAACCTCATTCTTACAGATTATGTAAATTTGTGCAATTCCACTAAGAGACAGGGGTCATTGGTTGATGGATCCTTCTGGGTAATTTTCTACAAATTTTCACGCTACTGTGGATTCACTGAATTAAATCACACAATAAAGCACACATAAAGGGTAAAACGAAATAGACAAATATCCCGATATGTTCTACTGATGTGTTTTCATTCTTTCTTTAGAAATTAGTTTATCTTAACCTGACGTCACCGGGATAATATGTCGAGTTTGGGCTCTTAGTTACTTTACTGATTGTCTTATTCTGAAAAAAGATATTTTACACTCACTGACTGGACTATTCTTGAAATGACATTCACCGTGGTGTGGCAAACAATTTGTGGTTAATTTTGGGTTGGTAAATAAATCATTGAAAAGTGGGTGATTCTTTACCTGGAACAATATTAGCAATCATCGAAACTCTATAAACCTTAGAAAATATTAGATGTCAAAGTGTTTAATCAATACAAGTAATGAGCAATACAAAGTATACTGATATCCAAAAGTATTAAAACTGTTTAGCCCCTTCCCAAAGACAAGGCTGTATCCGAATGAGTTAACGATGTTTATGATTGAAATAAACCTACCTTCAATTCATTTGGAGCAACGTATAGTTATTTGAAGATAAGTACTAATATATGAATTAAATAGTAAAAAAAAACCCATCAGAATTTATACTCAAAATCCATTTAAACAATATAAATCGTAAAGGAAGCAAACAATTAAAGACCTCCAAAAATATCAGAGGTAAAATCAAGTGGGGGAGTGAGCATCCCCTGTATACCGCTCACAGTCGCCGTGTGTCCCTTGTCATGATCGGGAAAATGAAAAATCCGTGGACAATGCAGTGTGAAAATAATGGCCCAACAATATTAATCAGTATCAAAAATGTCGGTCAGCATTGAGTTATTGATAGGTTGTACTTTGTGACTAGATCCTTGTACTGACCATGCCGAATCAGCTGAATGTCATATTAAGTGCATATTTCTACGTAAAAGAGAGTTGACGTTTTTCTTATTGTAAAATATCTTAACCCGAAACAGATGTGTCAGGCTCTGTAGTATTTGTTTTATGCTCTCTGGGATATATTGTATCGACATATGAATGAAAGTAACTATTGTTAATACATGAAGATAAGACGTTCTCCATACTAAGAATATCAAAAAGTCGAATTCGAGGCCACGTCAAGTGTCTTCTTCTTCTCTTGTAGAAGTTTCTGAATGAATTCCGCTTCATTTGAATACAAAAATAAGACTGCTAATAACAGGTTGCAATTGGTACCCATTAGAATTCCAACAGATTGTTGATAAACCTAATTTCCAAAAAATACATAGATTTTGTCGATCAGAAACACAAGAATCTTTTTAATATCAACTTCAAAGTATTTGTGTGTGCAATCAGAATGATTTTTAACAAAGTAATTTTGCAAATGATCAATGTCAAGGTAAAAATATTAACGAGTCCCAATTTTATTGGAAAAGCAGATGACTATGGTGTCAAAAAACCCTAGACTATAATTTAACACATGGGAATAGTTGTATGAAGTATTGAAAAGTCGTTCGACTAGATTTTTGTCTTTATTTGTAAGGGTTTATAGAATTTTGCAATCCAATATAGGTTTATTTTTTTTCTGCATATTAAAAATATTTAAAACTGACATATTATTTTGAACAGTTTCCTTAAAAATGGAGCTACATGTAGCTAGGGGTACAAGTTGAATTAGGACTTGCAAAATTTAATCTATCCTAGTTGCTCTAAAATACAATATGTTAATTTGGTGTTCCATATAGGTTTTAAAGTATTTAAAATACACATGTAAATATGTGAAAGGTTAATATCTATGTTTTTGTATGCGTCTCAAAACCTTTTCCAATGGTAAGTACCCATAAGGTTTGAAAAAAATATTTACATTTTTTTTTACTGTCAATCACGAAAAGAAGTTCTCATGTAAAAAAAAAAAATGTCAATCTCTTTGTCATATACTTGTAATTGCCATCTGTAAATACTTCTAAAAAGATTAATTTAAAAAATGTAAAAAAAAAAAAAAAAAAAAAAAAAAAAATCAAAAACATTTATCAAGTATATCACCCACAAAAATGTGGAAATTAAATTATTGTACTGAACTTTATCGTAATTGAATCTTTTTTCCTGTTGGTTACCTCCTTGAAAACATTTTTATAATGATTTTTTTTTGGGGGGGGGGGACATCACTGCAATTTTAATTCAACATAAACTTTAAAATCTATAAACAGCTATTTAAAGAAGAGAGGACAAACCTTAAATTGTTGTTTTAATAAAAAGCACGTGATTGAGATTTGAGAATTGATGGAGTCCAAAAGGCTTAAATTTATGTGGAAACCTCTAAACAAATTCTTAACCATGTAGATTTTAATCAGATGACATACCAATTGGTTTGGAAAATTTGACAATTTATAGTGATGAATTTTTTACTACTCGCCTAAGGATACACAATAATGAACATTTCCAACGTTTTGTTCGGCCTGGTTAGCAAACAGACGAAATAAGAGTGAAAGATGTGTGGTGTGGTTTTTTTTCTCTTCTTTTTATTAGAAATAAAAAACCTCACATTTTAAGTAAAATATTTTCATACAGAATGGAATGCTTTTGATTCACTTCAATTTATAATTGCATAGCTTTCTTGTAAATAGCAACTACAAAAGCAATGAAAAAAATATTCATTAAAAAAAAACAGTTCGCACTTATTTTGTTTTTCATGGGTAAAAACGGTATCATGACGGATGAAATGCTTTAGAATATGAATGTAATGTTAATTATGCTTGGACTGTATATTTAGTTATTGTTTTCATACAGCTATCTTAACATGAAATGAATAAGAGATACATGTATAAGCTTGTACGTATGTAAAGTAAGTATGAACTAAAAAGAAAAATATACATGTATATATATATATATATATATATATATATATATATATATATATATATATATATATATATATATATATATATATATATATATATATATATATATATATATATATATATATATGGTACAAGACGGGTTTTGAATCTCCATGAAATAAGTAAATATACTAGTTAGTTATTAAGTAAAAAAGTCTTCCGGTGTGATAATTTGCCAAAGGGAAAAAAGATGGATAGGTCACCTAGGACATTCAAAAACTGTGTCTTGATCGCTTTTTGACAAGTGATCTCCATGAGCGTGGTGCTGGTCAATCTATAATGATTGATGTATTCATTCTAGGGGGTTCCCTAATATGGACAACCACAGTGACCATTGATTCTACTGGTCAAGGAGTGCAAAGTTATAACGTCATTTGACAAGGACGTTTATCAGTCATACTGGGTTTTAACTAATTAACCATTATTGAATCCAAAGACAACTGGTACGAAAGACAATACTTGAAAGCAAGGACGCTGCATGTCTAGTTCCTCTTGTTTCATTACACTTCTCGGTGCTGATTCTTAGAAACCTGATTTCACAATGTAAGCAGTATAAGCGCAAGCAAATCCATTCATTGATAAAATTTAATACAATTGCATCACCAATATTGATTCTTAGTTCCTTTTTGGGGAAAAAAGCTGAAAAATAGTGAATTATTTGCCGCACCTACTACGAGAATGTTGAGGTAAATAACTTTTATATGAATCTAATGTCGCCATCTTGACATCCATGGGGTGATGCTATATCGACTGGTAGCTGGAATATCTATCAATATACTCGCATTACAGGTCTTCGTCCTGGAATTAAAGCTGACAGCAGAAAAACAACAAGAAGCACTGATTAAATTTCATGGATTTTATAAAACCAGAGGTATATATTTTCTAATTTTAGATAAGAAACACATAGTTACTCTAGAGAAGAGAGAGCGAGAATGAATGAATATGTGTCCGATTCACTGGTTTAAACTAATAAATAAAATCAAGAAATTAAAGAAATAAAGCTCTGTAAAGCAATGCTCTTCTGATCGAGGACGCACGCACCCGCTTCTCTGAAGTGTAGTTCAAATTAACTTCAAGCCCGTGGAAAGCAATTTCAATGGGGCTGGGGGTGGGGACACAATTCAAACATTTTCAGTCTAAGGGGAAGGGACACTGCAAAGCAAAAAAGGTTACTAGGTGTTACCGGTATCAATGATGGGACAGAAGCATATATATAATTAACACATTTTCTATACAAACGGCAAACTTATCGGCGGCATATTCCTCGTCTTTCTACGGTTAAATATAAACGTACCATTTCTAGTCTCCGGAAAACCTATAATATTACAGGTCTCATATACATATTATCTATTATTAAATATCATAAAGCTTCATTTTTCTTGACTTTTATCAAGTGAGCTAGTTCATGCGGTTTCTTTTTTCAATTTCTTACGCACTGTGCTGTAGGGAACCATAACCCAGATTTCTCCCTCCTTTTACTAGGTTCGACCTAAATCATCTTTCTACACGCTAACCTGGCGTTTTATGCCTTCCTCTTGGTCTCAGTTTTTGACATTCTTCCTTAGATGGCCGGATGGGGCTAAATGGGAAATTTTATCTTCTATTGGAGTTAAGTAATACTTGCGGGGACAAAGCACTAATGATGTCTCTCGCCCGCCGTGACTGACAGAGCGTTTGATAGTTAGTAATCGGAGTAAACAACAATACCGTTCTGTCGAGCTGTATACAGGAGAGGTTTTAATTCTTCTTTACCTGAGAATCTACGTATTTAAGGATTTATTTTGTATAAATGAATTTGATAAATCTCTGGTTTTCTGTTGGCTAAATCCGGACCGATTTGACGCAAGGTTTACCAGAATCTCATTTGTCAATGATTATCAAGGAAATGTATCAAGAATATCATTATCATAAATATTCCCCTTTTTACAAACTGTGATCTTTTTGGTATCTTATTTTTTTTCTGAAACTAGAAAATTAACCAAATAGATACTTACTCCGAAAAAATGCATATGTTACAGCATTGAAACATGAATCCAACAGATTTGGAGCATTAACAAATTAAATCGACTGGTAACATCGTAGATGCAGCCAGGTACCAGCGAGGTAAGGGATATCTGACCACAGAAATTTCTCTAGGTGTAACTGCACAACTGTAGCTCTCTGGTTAGAACTCGAAAGTCCTGTTGGTTGGATGGTTGGGTGGGGGGGGGGGGGCTATTTCTTTCACAAACCAGATCTTCTCCATGATAAAGTAACCAAGTTACCCGTATTTGACTACGCTCCAACAAAAAGTAGCTTTTCAATGAACATTTTCAATAGTTAAACGTTATGTTAAATGATTATTTATTTTGTAACAACTTCAATAAGACTGCCTGAGTTGGTTTGTTGTGTACAATATACCAGTATTTTTATCCCTAGAAATCGAAGAGGGTGTTTTGGTCTGTCTCTTCTTAGGTCCTTTTTCTTGCTTATGATTCAAGGGTGTGTCATGACCTTAAGCCAAGGTCATTTGAAGAGTTCAAGGTAACAGTTCTTATTGAATGTGTTATCAAGCTTACACTTGATACAAAATTAGTTCAATATAATCAAATGAATTACGACCCAGGACCTCTTGGAAAATTATTCTACCACAGTTCTCTTTTGTTTTATTTTATTGAATTTCTTAAGCATATGCCAAGTTTTAGTTCCTCTGCCTTTTCTCCTTTTCTAGCCTCTTTTTATTATATCAGTTTCATTGGTTTTCTGGTCGTTAACGCCGTGTGAGACAAAAATGTTGATCAGAAAGGGAGAAAGTGTTCGACTAATTATCGACAGAACATTTCTTCTTCAATGAATGATATGTTTAAGGTTATAGACCTAACTATTGAAAAAAAGGTGTTTATCAATATGTGCGGTGAATTCTAGTAAACAATGCGTTCAAAGCCTCCTGTCTTTTATTGAATGCAGAATATAGATTAACATAGAGAAGAGGACTGAATACATACATATATGCATGTATTCACACAAAATAATAAAATGTCAAATTATAAAAACAATCTGGATGTCTTGTATTAAAAAGATTTATTGTAGCACAGTGTTCAAGGTTGCAATATGGGTTATTCAATGTAGGACAAAGGCGGTCTTCTTTTCAGAGGTTTTTTTTATGTCATTAAATATTCTGGCAGCTCCCTGAATTGATTGTATCGCTATACAGTAAAAAAAAAACCTTCATAATTCTATCAATCGTAGAGCAGAGGAATATTGATTTGGTCGATCTGTAAGCGGTGGGGCGGAAAGCCATTTACAGCGAACTCAATCTTGAAATATAAAAACTGCACCTGAGTGGAATTGGAAACTAATTTACATACGTCCCTGCTTTTTTTTATGCACAGCTGTGGTTTTTCTTTCTCTTTTGTAATTTTTCTGTGAGTAAATCAGAGGGTGTGTCAGAATATAACAATAGAGAAGGACACAGCATTAGCTAATAGTGAGGTGTTACAGAAACTGTAGCTGGCACAGTTAAGTTTGCCTAACTACGGGTATCTGATCTGTCCAAATCTGTCAAGAAGGAACAGGATTTGTTAGTTAATAACCAAAGGCGGATCCCGCCACCTCCCTCCACTCCCCCCCCCCCCCCCTCGCCCGTTTGATTTTTTTTAATTGTTTGTAAAATCGAGTCCGAAAAAAAAAAACACCTCTTATTTGTTAGAATTCCTCTCTCTTTTTTTATTTCGTTGCCCTCGGACCCAACACAGGGATTTGCCCGGGATCCACGGGGGTGGGGGTGGGCGGGGGGGGGGCGGGGGGGTGGGCTTCAATGCAGCTCCTGCCTTCTACTACGCCACCTGTTATGAAATTCCTGGATCCGCCGCTGGTTAAGTTGATCAACTAGTAAATAGAAGATCGAGGTTCATTTTTATATCTTACTGCGTTGGGTAGGAAAACGTACTGCATGTTGCATTTTGGAAGGTTGGTTCACCTTGTAACAGACTTGATCTGAAGTTAATCCCTCTTTACCTAGAATTTTGAAGTATATCGCTTCTTCTACAAAATCTGCATTATTTTGGGGCCATCTGAGTCACTTCAGTGCCAAACTATTCTCAGGTGACCGTCAAGGTCCATGGGTCTGTGGTAGAAATTTTATTCTGTACATTGTAAGTAAGTTTGTGTTGTCAACCTTATAATATTTATAATCTTTCAGTCAATTGTCATTGCTACTTCTTCAGTGTAACATTCTAATTTCAATAAACTTTTTTTTCAAGACGATTTCGACTTAATTAAGACTACTAGAGCTTAGATATCTGCAGAGACTAACAGTTTTTATTATGGGTTTTTTCTTTACATTAAGAACAAATCGTGGATATTTTTTCCTGACGCATAACCCTTTGAAAATGAGTGATATAGTATATTTTTTATCATTAAAAAGAATTACAGAAAATTAAAAAAAATCTTTGATAAACTTAAAAATACACAATATATAATATATTAAAAATATTTCTTTGCATGTTTTGCATCTTTTTTCGAGGAGTTTCATGTAGTGCCTTTCAAAACGTAATACAGATGGGAATTTTCATATCTTTTATGAGGATTCTTTCTTAAAAATTTTTAAAATGTTTTAAAACATTGGGGGAAAGGGGGGGGGGGGGGTCGGCATAATAAAGAGCTAACTTTTGCACTTTTCTCCGCACTTGTTAAAGGGAGTTCTCTATACTTTATTTTGCATCTTTAAATTTATATTCAACTGATCTGTAAATTATTTTTTACATTTAAGGTAATTTTTACACTGATGGTTGCAACAGGTCTTGGGATGAAAAAAAAACTATACCAGTAAATGCACGTACATGTAAATAAATAAAGGACAATAATTATATATGTCAGTATCTACCTTGTTATTTGGGATCTTAATTTTAATTTATAGGTTGACAGTGAAAAATTATTTGTACATCACGTACAATCAACATCATCCTATATGTTACCTGGTAGCTTTTATCTGTCCTCAGATGAAGAACTTCCAGTATTTTTTTTACGCGTTGATCATGCTGCAGACAGAGTGACAAGTGATACAGAGATATGATATTATAACATTGAAATGTGTTATCTTTTGAGTGTTGTCTACAGATTGAAATGTGTTATCTTTTGAGCAGAGAAAGGATCTCCATAAACCATAATTAAAGAGTTGAATGAACGAGTGGAATCAATGTTACTCTAGATCTGGATTGTGGACAGTATAACATTATTGCACTAATATTTGATACGTGTGGTGTAAAATGATCATTTGTGTTTTAAGAATTATATCGTTTATTAGCGAAAAAACCATAATTAAAGAGTTGTAAACAATCAAAACGCTAACGTCTGATTTCAATATAACTTGGAATCAATGTTAGTGCATCGGTTTTTGATTTATGAACGGTGTTGCCATCGTTACTAAAAATAGAAATTTCTGTGAAATTCCTTTAAAACGCTACTCCTCCTACAGTTTTGGTCCGATTTCAATATAACTTAACATTATTGCACTAATATAAAAATAGAAATTTATGTAAAATACGGTTTTGTGGTGTAAAATGATCATTTGTGTTTGATGAACGGTGTTGCCATTAAAAATAGAAATTCCTTTTATACATGGTTTATATAGCTTGGCACAAATTACATAAAATAGTGCATTGGTTTTTGATTTATAACATGGCTAAAAATAGAAATTTTTTTAAAACCTGATTTCAATATAACTTGGCACACATATATACGAAAATTATCTCGGTTTTTGATTTTGATGGGTGTTGCCATGGTTACTACACATAGAAATTTCTGTGAAATTCCTTTAAAACGCTACTCCTCCTACAGTTTTGGTCTGATGGCAACATCACCATTTTCTTTGTATATTAGTTTTTTAAAACCCATTATACGAAAATTATCTCAAGGGGGATAACATCACCATTTTCTTTGGGGGGGTCTTTTGATTGAATGCTGTTTTATTTTTTTTTTTTCCATTTATAGCAAATTACTCACTTTCAAGTAACTTTTTTTTGGAAGAGCCATTTCGAACTCTTGCTTAATATATATGATCAAAAAATGTTGGATGAGCAATTCAGACATTTTAAACCACTTTAGCCAGTATTTTACCTCTAAAGTGCATCGTAAGTTTGCATAAAAATGCATCATTATTCAAATACATGGCGAGACATTGGAGTTTTTCAATAGATACTAGTTAAACATTTTACCTTTAGTTCATCCCTGCTGTCAAAAATTGCAATTCGAATTTTTTAATATCAGTCAACAATACGATGACAATGATGAATACACATGTATGTACGAATTTCTTTGCTGATATTGGTTAAAGGATGTCTGTGAAGAACTTTATTGTATTTTGTTAATCTGTAGAAAAAAAGCTAGACAATAAATGATATTATGTTATGTGCATTCGTTGCATGATACGTTAATTTTTAGCATATACATTCATGTTGTATGTATTTTGTAAAAAAAAAATATTTCTATATTCATAGATTTAATATACATGGAAAATGACGAAATAAACATTTTAATTACGTTAATTTACCAAAATTTGCATGTAGTGAACTTTATTTAAAATTCGTTGCTTGTTAAATGACTGCTTACTCGTGGATTTGACGTAACACTTGCAAAAACGACATTTTAATAGTATATAAACCGAATATTAATTTTCTGTAAAATAAAAATATTTTAATTAAAATACAGATGCTTAAAAAATAAGGAATACCATGTGCAGTTTGTATATTTTAATTATATATGCAAATGTCTTCAAACAAGCATTCGGGTCATAAGAGAGAAATTTCATTCTTTCGGGAAGGGGTGGGGGGGGGGGGCGAGACTTACAAAAATTCTTAGCTTTGTTTTACGTGGTATGTTATATTTTGGGGAAATTGTTGAGGGGGCACAAAAGTAATATAGCTTTCTCTTCTACTGTTTTGATCTCCTACTTCTAGTTAAGACTTGCTTACATAGATAAATAATATACTACAATAATTGAAATTTTATGCTTAGGCTAAACATTTGAAACAATTTTGAAGTTATAAATGTGATATTTAACAATTTTAATGTTCAGAAATTCGTGTGAGCTCGGCCTTTTACTTACATGTGGATCCTATTTATACATGTACGTGTTTGGTGTATAGCATTGTCGGATTCCGAAATAAATGTCACAATAAATAATCTGTGTTTGACCCTTCTGGTCACCGTGGTCAGTGGTTTCTTAAGGCAAAAACTGGGCAGGGAGGCTGTCGTGCAAAACTCAACAGATACAATCAATACAGAATACAAGGATTACTATTTTTTGAATTTGTGATATTCTTTTGACCTTGCTACTATGATGTAACTCACAAAAGAAAGCCATTAGTAATTATTTTCAAATGTTACGAAACATTCAACGTATATACTTTAAAGCACTTCTCATATAGCCCCCCCCCCCCTTATATATGTAGATTAGTCAGGTTTCAGGGCGTGATTTTTTTAAAGACACATACATGTACATTAATTGATACTTCTATGTTGGGTACGTTTACATACAATAATCATGCATAATGTTAAATAAAATTTGAAATCTGCATAGGTGTACTTATTTATATTTTTGTCATTCTGCTTGCATTTACTTAAATATTGATGAAACATCGTGTGGCTATATATGTGGTAGTTGTACTTTTTATATATTCTACTTTAATATGATTAATCAAGAAATTATTAATATTTTTTAAACGTATGCAAAAAGATACAAATTATCCTTGTCGTAAACAGAGGGGGAATTTGTCGGACTGCGTCAGATCTGCATATAATTAGAAATGATACTGGGAGTCCACTTAACCTGTTTAGTTATCATGCATATTTTTGAAAATTATTTATGAAAATTAGTGAAATTATCATCCACCAAAAATGCATTACTAAAGCTGTTTATAAATATTTGTCTCTCCAACTTTTTATCTTTTTTTTTTCTTTGTGGATTTAAGATTATTGAACGAATTTTTTAAATTTACTTTTTCAATAGAGTGTGAAAATTTATACAAACCGAAAGTTAGCATTCCTTCAAAGTATGAAAATATTTATGTGCACTAATGAGTAATTTTAAAAAATGTATAGCACGGTTCACATATCATTATTTTTTTTCTTTCTATTGAATTAATTTTCGTCTTCCTTGTAAGATAAAACAAAGAGGATACGTGAAGGTTATAATAAACAATTTTAAACTTTAGTCTCGACGAAATCTAATCTGCGATACGGCCCTTTTTTACCTATACAGTCACATGGTTAATGCTCAGCCAATCGCTCGTATCGCTCGCACAGCAGGTTAAATACATTAGCACATTTCAATACACACACATCATGGAATATCGAGGAATAATGTGTTGATGTAAATCAGTAGCTAGTGATCAACTCTATTAAATTGATGGAGACTATGTTTCACATAAAATTTTATTCACATGGAGTAAAATTCAAGTTTTAAACTTTTTGTTGTGGATATTTCAGTGAAAGTATAAAAACATTTTAGTGTGAGTGCTCTGAAACACGGCTATTGGGGCACCTGTTGTACAAGATGATGGAAACACAACCTGTCAGTCTTCACATGAACAATCCGGCGAACGGGGTTTGTATATCTTTTTTAGCTTCAGCATTATATGTCATGTTTTATTTGTCCCTATATTATTTGGACACTGTCCAAAACCTAGTTATTTGCTGTTGTAATATATAATATTAGGAGAATATAGGTTGTTGTTTGAGAATCTCGTTGGGTTATTTCGATTTGTGTCAGCTGGGTTCAAAATGATTATTTGAGTGAATCTACATTTGTAAATAGTAATCAATAAACAATGTTCAGATAGTTTTTCAACTTCTGCTACCCTTCGCCACCTTGTCAAATATTTTGGTCAGAAATGTGTACCATCTTGACCCGGAAGTGACCTTCACTTTGGATATTACGCTCATGCGCACATCGACATTTCTGACGTCACATTCAATTCTGCATGTTCACAGGTTTTATGGCAAATGGTGTCCGCTTCCTGTTGAAGGAATATTCTAGTCATTACATCATATCTAGGAACTCTTTTTTCGACATTTACCAATTATTCTCAAGGTTCCAGCACATCTATCACCCAAAATGACATGATAAGTCTACCAAAACAGTTTTCACGTCGTCGCACGTGCGGTGGGAACATGGTCGCCATATCTTGGAAATCTGCTTTGTTTACTTGTATCTGAAACAAAAAATAATGTGATAATCGTTTAACTTCTGGGTGAGAAATAAAGAAGGAATTAACTTCAAAGGAAAGGATTGTGCGAAATGCAACTGAAACAGTATTTCACAGACGGTTTAGTGCAGATTGCCATTGTTCTTAGTTTGTTGCGTATTGATCTCAATAGTTACTTGAACACCAGTTATGTGAACTATCCGGAAGTTCAAGAGCTAATTCTTGGACAGACAGCTGTGTATACACAGACAAATTTTCATAGAAGTAGTTTTGAAAACCATTATTCAGGTTATGACCATTTGAAAACTTTAGAAAATGAAGCATCTATTCTACAGGATCTCCGTTCATTAAGTCGTTTTGCTAGTCATCAAGTTGCAAGACAACAAGGAATAACCACATTTCTTGTTGGAATTTCTAATGGAGGAGGTCATCTTTTGACAAATTCTCAAGAAACGCAATCTGCGAATGTGGAAAATAATGACAGTGCGTCTGCAACAACAGAACAGTCATCTGAAAATGCACAAGAGGAGGACAATGCAGTGTCTCAAGAAAATGAAGAAGTTGTTCTAGTTCAAGTGAATGCAGAAAACCCTTTAGCAGTAGATCCTTCTTTTGAGGTGAAAGTGTACATCAGTTCATGAATTGTGTTGTCATTCATAGCATACAATGTAGATTCTCTTAGATTATTTTCTCCCAATTATTCTTACCATGCTCAGATTATCAGATGTATTTAAACACATTGAAAGTGTTATGCTGCAGAATATGCCAGATGTATCATTAGAATCAGTTTCTAATTGTCATATTTGCATTGTGGGGATTTTGTACTTCGATCTTGGTTGAAGCAAAGTTTTACCTTCCGACAGTCTGACTGTCTGTGTTAGTGGTTTTCTTAAGCTGTTGGCCTGTTGCATTTATTCCTCTTGTTTTTGATGACCTATTCATAGTTATGTATTCTTAAATGAATATTGATATATAGGATATGTTTGAAATGCCAGTACTGTAATAAAAGTTGAACTCCCCCCCCCCCAATTTTCTTCTCTGAAATGATCTGTAGTTCAACTAATGTATTGTGTTATACATTTTCGGGTAAATATTGCCTTGATCTTGACTTTGTTGCTGTGGATAGTTTGTTTAGAATTTATGCAAACTTCACACCCTGTCAGTAGGTATATACATGTAAATGGAGCATTTTGAGCTTTCTCATTTCTTCTAAGAAATTTTCCTTATACATGTACAAAATTCTGGCAAGTATTCCTTATATTTGACCTCTTTAAATGTATATATCTGTCTTTATATTTCTGACTATAACCATGATAACCTTATTTTATAATAGTTAGCATAGACAATTAACTGGAAATTGTTAGGAATCATGAATGAGCAGTGATTTTCTCTTTTCCAGTATTTGAAAAGGTTGAGTTATTGTGCAATAATGACAAGTATTGCATTTGATTGGTTTTAAAGAGATTTTTAAAAAAAATAAATACAAGAAGTGAAGTATTTTTAACTTCATTTTAACCAGATAACATGTGGAATAGGTTTATTTGTCTTACTTTCTGCTATAGCTTGGAAAGACTGCTTCAGTAGTCAGTACTATTAAAAAATATTCAAATTGTTGTAAAGCTTTCAAAAACATTAAAACAGGCAGAACAACATTGGATAATGTGTGGAAACAATTTTAATAAATGTTATGTGTAAGAATATTTTGGCAAGTACAATCATGATTGCAGAAGTAAAAGTAACAGATATCATAAGACTTTTAAAGTCACTTTAATAAATGTAACAATGTATAAAAAGATAACAAACTTTTCCTGTAGTAAAAATAATGTTCAAAAGCTTAATACTTAAAAAGGTAATTTTAAAGTTTAGAAGTTGTGTTTCTTAGAGATAATCGTTTTGAGGAAGTGTCATGGGTGTAGCTTTATTCTATTTTTATGGCGTGGTTGTTGATGGGATTTCCTAGAATGTGGGGGAATTGTCAAGGAAAATAAGACTAGTTTATGTCTTCAGTCATGAGTCATATGATCCTTAATTATATAGTTGTAGTCAGATTATTAGATATATAAGATAAATAGTTTGTCTGTTACAAAATCTTCTCCATATCACTGTAAAGTTAAATTAAATATTTTTCTTTACGCACTAAAGCAAAATTAATTAATATATCAAGTGTCCATTTTGTTGGGTATGAGTATAAAAAAATTATCTACCCAAAAAATGAAAAAAATTAAGAATTTATGTATTAAAATTTTGTGTGTTAGACTGTTAGTGTATTTAGGAGTGAAAATAAATAAATTGTGCATCAGTAGGCTTAAGAATGAATTGTTACCAGGTAATTATTTACTGTTAATACCAATTCAAATTTTGCTTGTAAAAACCAACAGTATGGTGACTTTTTTATCGACTGTTTTCAACTGGCACATGTGTTTAAATATATTGTCAGAATTTTTTTAGTGTAAAATTCCATCTGCTTCATTTATTTCTTCTCCTAGTTCATTGTTATCCCTTTATGCTCATTTTGCTGTCAGTAAAGCACAGTATTACAGTTTATTAATAAGTTCATAGATAGGGTTCATGGATATTATAAAAAGGTTTCGAATACTAAATCTGTAAAACATAGTATATCTTGAAAGTTAGTGGTAGATTGATTATATATATGTGGGAATATTTTCATAACAGTACCATATAAAAAGATGAATTTCTGAAATTTATTAATCTTCATTTATAAGGTTAATGAATATAGATTTGATCACAGCAACCTTACTAACTGTTAAGAATGATAGAAAATGTTTCTGACATCTTAATTTTCATATTTGACTTGAGATATCCCAAACCCAAGCAAAATAATGTATCTGATATGTATCTGATATATTTCAGTCAACAAATTACAATACACTGGAATGTCAGTATTATCAGGACAGCCGTAGTAATCAGCTAGTTATGCATGTTTTTATACCCCCCGCAAACGAAGTTTAGGGGGGGGTATATTGGAATCACCATAGACGAGATTTTGTCCGGACCATTACTCAGAAACTATTGGAAGGATTTGTCTGAAAATTTGTACAAATATTATTCACCATATGAAGTTGTGCACCTGATATTTTCATCTTGATTCGATTATTATTTTGAATTTTACAGGTGTTTTTTCATTTTTATTTTGTGATTTTGTCCAGACTGTTTCTCAGAAACCATTGCAAGGATTTATCTTAAAATTTGTACACTTATTATTCACCATATGAAGGTGTGCAATTGGAATTTTCAACTCTTTTTGTTCATTTTTTTGCATTTTACAGGTTTTATTTTTTATTTTAATTGACTTGTTCATTTTGGGCTCATGTATAAGGTTTGAGACATAGAATCTAGAATATCTGTACAAAAATACTACAGCTTAAAACTACTCATATAAACTTAAAAAAAAAACATCATCAAGTGCTAAAAACAGTTTTTACATTGCACAGAAGATAATGTAATTTCATTTGTCTCTTGGGAATAATGACTGGACATGCATCCAGTTTAAGATAAATTAATGAGTTTGGTGTGGAAAGTTGAACATTAAGGCATCTCATTATCAACCATGTGTAATCTCCTGGGAATCAGGCACAAGAATTAAAGATCTCTCTTCTCTTATTCTCTTAATTGTAATTTATTGTCTGTCAAAGCACTTCATTACTGGATGACCAGCTCTTTATTATTTTGTATAATATGATTTTTTTTTTCAACAATCAGTTTGCAGAGTGACATAACACATAATTGCAATATATTTTTTTAATGCAGAAATAAAAAAATTAAATAAAAAAAATAATGTTACAATGGAATTACAATGTATTAGTATTGATGTTTCATTTGGTTGCACCTTTGTTTCATTCATTAAGAAACATGATGAGCAATTATATTTCACTGCAAATTTTTGTAAGTAAATTGTGAACACCTCTAGATCCATAAAGTATTTTTGAATTGGCACATTCTCTGAAAAACCCAGCGGGGGGTATTCGTCCCTATTGGACAGTTCTAGTTTGAGCTGGCAAAGTTTCTATTTAATAAACATGCTAGAATGATAATACAGTAAAACTTCTTTAGTTCGAGTTATTCAGCAAATTCCGTATACAGATATAACAAATTATGGATATAGTGAAGTAATTTTGTGTGATTTTGTTATAACCAGGTTTTACTGTAGTAATTTTCCATTTTCTAAAATGACTGGAGGAATTACTTCACTAATTCCTGCCAATATTGGCATGACTATCTTCTTAAACCAAGATAAATATGGTACTTGTAAAGGAAAAGTTGAACATGTTGAAAAAGACTAGCTAAAAATGTTATTTTTAAATTTGCATTTTTCCTGATATAATTTGATTTATAAGATATTTAAACTCTGCATGGATATTTTTTGAGATTATTCAGTTTCACTCTTAGACTAAATGTTAGCAGAGTGCACCTATGGAATGAGAATGTATTTATGTATTCTTTATGATTTTGTCAGGGGTAAGAAATATTGTCAGCAGTAACAGAATTGAAATGCTACAGAAATATACAATTATTTGACCTTGGTCATAACAATAGCAAATAATCAGAAAAAGTGGATTAAATTATGTAAGAGGAACTCCAGAGGGTTTCTTAAAGGTCTTGGAGATTAGGATCAAAATCCTACAAGCCTGTAATTAGAATTACAATGTGAAGTCTCTGTAATTAATGGTGATGGGCATTGCCTGGAACAGTTTTCTCAAGTGCAATTTATTACTTTGATGTTGAAGGAGGGGGGTGTAGATTTGTTTGACTTTCACTGCATAAAATTTAAAATTCCTCCTGCTCTATATTTTTTACAAGAATTTATACATTAACATGCTATATGTTAGGACCAGTATTTATGTATTCTCTTTATTCCTGATCATATGAATTTTTATTTCTGTTTATTCTGAAATCTGAATTCTTTGTATTTAAAAATTTATAGGTATGTGTATGTATTTTTAATATCTTTTCCCTTAATAGACAGTTTATTTGGATGGTTAATATCACTCTATGCTGAAAGGAAATCTATAATTGACAAAGAAGGAACATTCCCAGGTTGTTAAATTTTGGATATCCCACTGTCAAAGTTGTTCAGTTGTGAAGTATTCTGAATACAGCAGAAAATCACCTAAGGGAATAGTCACTTGAGCTCCTCATTAATGTGCAAGTTGAATCTTGTCATCATGTGTAATATTCTGAATGGATGTACAGCCATTTAAAAAAAAAAAAAAAAAAAAAAAGTACTGTGTGCAGAGCACAGGTTTTGAATATTTTATTTACATGAGCACATTGAGAATTGTTCTGTGCGGGTTGTATGGCGGTAGCAGCCGAGATCAATAGAGTTAAGCGCTAGGAGTTGTTTTTTAGGTCAAACTGTTGTTGCCAGAACTTGGATTTTTTTATTCTCTTGGTATGAAGGAGGTCAGTGGTTTGCTTGTGTTGTATTACATATTGGATAATAATGTGATGAGCTTGATCAGTCAAGCTAGACCGATTTACCTATGGTTTAACTGAACTAGTTCACTGCAGTAGAAGGAGCCAATTTAATACACTACAATAGTTACACACAAACCTTCATTTACAGGTATAATCCGTGGGTTGGTGCCGCAGGCATTTGAAATAGAAAATTGACATTCATTAAATTGTTGTTTGTTAGTTTAGACTTTGATGGATGGGATGGAATACAGTGAATAATATTGCTCTTTGTGATCAACTATTGAAAACAAGAAAGGGTCTTTTTTAACATTGCCATGCTAAAACTTTACTGATCTCTAAATGCTATTTAAATTTTTGGACACAAATTGTTCAGTTTGTGTTTTATGATCCACTTTCCTATGATTCTTATATATATTTCTTTCCATACCTAAGTTGAGCTGGGTCAAAAAAAAAAACACCTGAATGCCTCGAAGTACCTTGTGAATATTGAATAAACCTGCTGTAGTTCAAAGCTTTCATGACTAAAAATAAAGCAAGCCCTGTACTCTGATAAGGAGACTTGAATCGTCAGGATTTTTATCTCCTGGGTTTTTCTGTTGCATAATTCCTGTAATCTAAAATGACATTAAATACAGTTTTGTGTCAGTTGATACAAGTATGTCATAAACAGAGCCTTGTGTTGTTATATAATTGGTATGCACCAAGGCACACATGAAAATATATATTAAATGTGTACATTGTTATAGGTTTATCATATAAACTTAATTTATATCACACATATTTCATAAATGTGACATTGAAATGTTTATGTAAACAATATGTCTGGAAGTTCTATATTTGTATTGAAGAAACATGCATGAAATGCTTCAAGTATTTTAAGAAAAATGTTTCAGGTATCCATGGAGAAATTAAAATTTTATTGAATTGTGTTTTGCAGGATTTGGACCTGATCGACGTACTATGGCGCCAAGACATAGATCTGGGGGTGGGGAAGGAGATGTTCGACGTAAATCTCCGAAGAGAACTCGAGCGAGAACGAGAAATTGAGCTACAAAAGGAAAGACAGAAAGTGAGTTCAGATTGTGTACTAGACACATATTGGAATAAATAAATGTATAGAAACTGGTAAAGCCTCTTGATGAAATAATTCAGAGTTGCATTAAAAAATGTAAACCATATTTAAATGTACATTCAAGTAAAGTATTGAAATTTTGTGTAATACAGCAAAAAGATAGAGAACTATTGCAAGCCAAACTAGAAGAGCAGCGAAGACGCAGAGAACAGCAATGGATGGCGGAGAATTTTATGAGGGATGGAGAAACAGGTCAGACACATTAACAAAACAAAATTAAGATACAGAAAAATGTATGGATTAAATTCATAAGTCAAAACAATTCGTTCTAATTCAAATTTGCAAACATTGCGATAAGAGTTGCTTTTATTATATATTAGAGAAAAGTTTTTCAAAATGACTATTGTTTCATACAGGTGAATGGGTGCCACTCAATGGGAGAAGAACATCTCAGCCCATGAGTTCCCCTTCCATGGTTCCCCCAAACATGTCTCCTCAAGTATCCAATGTGCCCCCTCCCAATGTTACAAATATTCAACAGAATAACCCCCACAGTATGAATCAGACAAACCAGTTTCAGGTGAGGAGATTCTGAGATTTTGAAATTTTCTTACAAATGCATTTGTGCAGATTAATTAGTTTGTATTTTGTTATTTGTTGCAAGAACTTTTGCTTCCTTTACAAATTTTCAATGCTCTTTTATTCGATTTTCAGAATTACCAATCTTATGAAACTGGAATGCCGGTGATGAGCAACCCAATGCAGCCACATCTAAATGTGCTGGAGAATGACTATCACATTCCCACCTCTAACCAGAGTTACCAGCATCAGCTGGCCTCCCCCTCCCATCAGCCATCCCCCTCACATATCACGTCCCCCCTACATCACATGTCCCCAGACCAGAACCACTTACAGAATTACAGTTACAATCAAACTCAACAACAGGTATACTTCATTGAAAATATTCCAGTTTTTCAGTAATATTGTAAATATGAGTTAATGCAGAACCAGTTTTTAGCAATCAGTTTTAGAAATGTGTATGCATATGCCAGAAATGGTTTAAAACAAAAACAAGCAAAAGAAATAATGAAAACAACAGATGTTAATTTTTACAATTTTTTAAAACTTCATGCATGTCATATTTGATAAGTGAAAATGTATTTCAACATTCTTTAATATGTTTAATATGTTGGGCATAATTTTCCAGAGTCAGGGTAGCTATCACCCCCAGGAGAACATGACCCAAGCCCAGTACCCCCAGGCTGCCAACAGAGGCTATGGTACCAACAATTCTCTGGAGGAGACCTGGATGGACCTGGTCAACATTCTGGAGCTGCCCAGTAATGATTCTAATACCGGCATGGTGAACAATATGAGTACCAGTGTAGGCATGATGCCCCCACAGAATCATTCCAATGCCTTGATTCAGAACGTCACAATGCCCACTCCAATCAACAATACTGTCAACACAAACACATTTGAACCACGTAAGCAGTGTTGTATGCTACAATTTATGGCAAAAATTATGAAATATTAAATATATAAGTCATTTCTGTATTCAAAAACAAAGTTTATTTTCTGAACACTTATCTTTTCTTAGAAGAATAATCTAGAATGCACATGATATGCCTTTTTCTTCGATGGTATAACTTCTAAAATTTTATTAATATGCATACATTGATTTTTAGAAACGAGAAACAATTTCACATCTGCTCCCCCTAGCGAGGGCTGTTCATCTCCATTGGAATGGGACCCTGCCAACATGCTGTTTAACAACAACAGTGCTGGTGCTGAACAGAATTCTAACCTGACCACCCAAGTGGATGACATCCTCTCCAACATCATTGATGAAGGACTGGATGACCTCAATATTACAGAGATGGCCATTGAAGAGGGTAAGTTTGGCCCATGAGATCAAGGGGAAATAAAGCAGTCAAAAGTTGCAGTTTTTGCAAGCTTTACATTGAAAAGTTTTGTTTGAAATTATGAAATTAAAACTTGATATTTTTCAGACCTTATTTATGTAGAGACAAAACATTAAGAAATAGAAAAGGGAAGTGCTGTTCATAATTACTTGTGCAGTAATGAAATATTTTTCTTTGATAGGTCTGGGCTCCATGCAGATGCTTGATGATGCAAGCAGTGAGTCAGGAATTTCTATGGGCAGCTCTGGAGGCTCTCCTTCTCAAGTAAGTCTCTTAAAAATCTTTTCTGCATTCAGCTGTGGGGCATTCATTTCTATATCTGATAACCGAGAATTTTAAGATTTTGTCGGATATTCTTTGTTTTAATTGTTTATGATAAAAAGTAAACTAAATCAGTGTTTACAGTGTCTTCTACTTTTATTTCCAGGACCAGTTTAGTGAGGGAGCCATGTCCCCCTATGATGGAATGGAAGGTGGGGCAAGAGGTGGTGGAGATTTTGGTGATGGCACCCCAGACTTTGGAAAGAGACCAAGGAAGTTTAGTTTCAATGGCGGATTTAACTACAATGAGAATGGAGGAGAATCTGCCCAGTCCAACTATTCCTCATCTTCAAACGACACAGATTATCACTACCGTCCATCCAGTGCAAATCATATCAGACATAACCATTCTTACCCACTGCAGCCAGGCCAGGAACCTCGCGAATACAAAAAATACACCATCTCGGACAAGCCTAAACAAAAGGGGCCTCATTGTAGGGACAAAAAGAGACTTGAAGATCTCAAGGTCCCCTTAACAATGGATGAGATCGTGGACTCTCCCGTTGAAGAGTTTAATGAAATGCTTACTCGTCACAAGCTGTCCGAGTCCCAGCTTCAGTTGATCAGAGACATTAGACGACGAGGCAAAAACAAAGTGGCTGCGCAGAACTGCAGAAAAAGGAAAATGGATGTGATCGTCACTTTGGAGGATGAAATGACCCAACTGAAGGAATCTCGTGAAAGACTTATGGCAGAAAGGCAGATGATTGACAAGCAAACACGAGACATGAAGGACAAATACAGTGCCCTATATAGAGAAATATTCCTATCTCTACGGGACGAACATGGCCGACCCTACGACCCTGCTTTATTTTCTCTCCAGCAATCCAGTGATGGAAATGTTTTCCTTGTGCCTAAAAATGTTACATCTGAGGAGCAAATGGAAATGAACAAGAAGATCAAAGAAGAGCGAGACAAAGATTCACATTAGAGGACCAGCACTCTGTGTTGGGTGTTGAAATCCACTGAATGCACTTGATCTTTAGTTGAGATAATTTGCACTTTTTCCTTTTTTGGAAACTGAGAATTTTATTCTTTCAAAATCTGTGATGAAATTAAGTGCTAGAAAACCTTTACTCAGGAACAAAGAAAGTTTTCTAAAATTCTTCATAATTTATGAAAGTTTTTTTCTGTTTGTAATGAAAATTGAGATGGCCAATGCCTTTAAATTTTGGCGTACAAATCTCTTTAGGGTGTAAGGTTTGAGTAGTTGAAACCAACAATTGAGTCCCGGTGGTGTACAACCAAAGAGTAAAATATTGGAAACAAGCAAATTAGAGATTAAAATTAATATCCTATGAGTATTGTGCTAAAGCAGTCCGAGATGTTCAGACAATTTGCCAATAGGGTATTTAAAGTTGAGAACAGAAGGTTTTCAGCACGTAAAACAGGAAATCAAGGTAGCTTTTGTTCAAAGTGTATGACAATTGTGTCATAGAAGTGCTGCCAATTTAGTTATCGGTTAAAGTCCTACAAGTACATGTACATTTCAACAACAATAAGTACCAGGTCAAAGGGGAAATTCATTACGACTTTAAATTATCTTTTTTGGATCGGTCTTTTGTTACGTATAGTACGGATCTGTTGTTTTAAATGCTTATTAGATTCAAGCACTCCTATATGCTTTGTTATGTTTGATTATTATATAACAGATATTCATCATCAAAGAGTTATTAGATTTGAAAGATTTCGAATTTGTCATGCACAAATGGAGATCAGCGTAACTTATCATTTTTTGTAGAACATATTTGGCATAATAGGTTTGTTTTTACTGCCATAGGAAAATATTGTATAACCTAGAGGCTTCCACTGACTTTCCTCTCTTTCTCTCTGTTCTTTATATAAAAAAATTTTTTACTTTTAGACTATTTAATCACTGCATGTGAAGAGTAAACAGGCCAGGAATTGGTCCATATCCTTAAGAAATAGAAATGAAGTCTGACTAAGTATTTACATCATACCAAGTTCGAATCTATGGGTTTTAAAGAGAAATTGCAATTTATTTTTTTTTGTATTGATTAATTGCTTGTATCACAAAGTGATGTGATAAAGAAAATTTATTTCTGTTTTTCATGTGTGTATACTGATGTTATCTCTAAGTTATGGAACATTGTCAAGTTCTCATGCTTGCTGTTTGTTTTTTTGTCTCTCATACTTTGTATGCATATCATTTGGAACCCTTCATTAGTTTGCATTGTTTGTAAAACATTCATGATTTATAACATTCTTTACCCTGATTTATACTAGGATACTGAGAATTGTGTGTTATGTTCCAGGGTCTGGCTTTGTATATTATTATATTGTTGTTATACACTACCCCCTTGTGTCTTTTTACTTTGACGGAAATCAGAGTTTTACCACCTTTTACAGGTGGTTGGATCATTAAAAGTGCTCTCTATTGATGTCCAAGCCTCTGATGCTTACAACTATTTATAATTAAAGATAAAAGTGCAGTGTTCAAAACACTGTTTCAAATGTTATGTAACCTAGTTATTTTCCCAAAGAAGTTTTTTTTTCCAAACTGTTGCAATTGAAGATTTGTTTTTGTTTTAAATTTGTGAATATCAACTATTAGTAAGCAGAGTATGCATCAAAGTTTTTGTTGGATTAAAAAGTCATACATTAAAATCAAATATTGTGTAACGCGCAAGTTTTAAATCTTTATAACGATGGAATGTCTTTCTGCATTTAAGTGTAATATTCACAGCATTCTTCTGTTTTTGTTTTCCTGTGTGATTGTTAATGAGTATAAAATTGATATCGTCTCACAAGTTACGGTTGTTTATAGCTGTATTCATCTGAATAAAAGTATTCATCTGAATAAAGTATATTTTCTGTACAAATCTCTTATGACTCCTGTTTTCAAGTTGGAATTGTGATACCATTTATCGTATTGGAATAAACTGATGTACAGATGTACAAAATACAGAAACCAGAGTTTGGTAATTGGAGAGATTGAAAACAGAAGTTTTCATCCTACTGAGGTTTACAAGACAAATTAAAAAAACGTTCAGTTACTGACAAAACTTTTTAGCATCTTTCCTGAGTTTTCCCCCATGAACTGGTTGAAATGAGTAGATGTAATAGAGGGTCTAAATACATGTACATGTATGTATTTTTAAAGGAAAAACTTCTTGGAGAATTTTAAATGTTTGTATTTGGCATACTTTGAAGATGAATGGATCAATGTAAATTTTTTGCACTTGGATTTCACAAACAGAAAATTGTTGTCTCTTAATTAGTTTGTCCCAAATTTTATCCTTGCATGGCCAAGATGTTCTGAATTAAAACACAGTGACAAACATTGTACAAAGAAAATTGATACAAAAATTACAAAACATAAATTCCATTTTTTTTTCGTCTAAAATTGTTTTAGAAGAGGTGAATCCATATATATAGACATTAAAAGATTTGCACACAGAATTGGCCACTGTAGGATTTCAGGTTTTCAAATTGTTATTGAATGACTCAATTATTAATGGAGGATTTTTGTGTTATATCTGTATCACATTCTTAGTCATGATACTTTCCTTCATTTTTTTAAACTCATTTGGTTTATAAGAAAAATTAATGCTTCACACCAATATTCTCCAAATTTACAGTTCTTAAAAAGCTTTCAGATGTTCATGTAGTACCACTTTCCATTTTGTTGGTCTTTATTTATGTCAGTGCCTGTAAAGCACTTTCTAAAATTTCAATCTCAATAAATTGCTAAGGCACAAAAATGATAGTTCTATAGTTTGATTTTTATGGCCCCTTTCAACTTGTAAATCCACATATGCAATTAGTGATGAATCTGATCTAGCTTATCTACAGAGTTTACCTTGATCCCTGTAGAATTCAGAAAAGAGGAACTTTAATCCAGTCCCAATTAAAAGATTATTTTTAAATCTCCCTCATCAAGATACTATTTTTAATTTTAACTCTCAAGAAAAGAAGAATTAATTGAAAGCTCATAGATATATAGAAAGACCAAAAAAATAGAAGAACTATAAATCATAATGAGAAAATTTCCATTATCAATCCTTTAATTGTACCAAACATTTTAAAAACTGTTTCATTACGTGTGTAGCAGAAAGGACAAATAAACGACTGGGCTGGGAATTAAACCTAAGACTCTTGTATCACTAGTCAGTTGCTACCTGACCCGAACTATTACATGTACATGTATGTGAAGTATGTGTACAAAGAGGGATAACTCTATCACACAATAGCACAACTGCTGATCGTCTCCTGGTTAGCCCACTTGTAGACAAAGGCCTGTTCACTTCTCTCTATTAAAAGAGAATAGATTGTCTCCATGCTTGAATCAATCCAAGTTACTTTAGGAATAATTGTCACATGTTTTGGAATCATGACAATGATCAATGGATTGGCTTGCATGATAATTTGCATATATAAACACCAAATGAGTTTATGCATAAAATTAACACAAAATCCAATTGATTGAAAATTGTTATGCAAAAAAAAAATCTGACAGTTATTCCTTATATTAACATGCACTTGATTCTGAAAATCCACATGCTCTAAGTCCCGCTTCTGCCTCTATTTGTCCCGCCCCACACCTGATTTTTTTTAGCAGCGCCTATCGATGAACCAGTACATTTATGTAGAAATAAAGTATTTTTACTATTTGTAATTTTATCTCAGACACACAAAAGACATTGGAAATGTAAATATGTATATTCAGCTCAATAAGGAGGATCAAAACTTAACTACAACCTTAATAGGTACATATTTAGACAAAAATATTCAAAGCATTTTTAAAAATAGTGATTTAACTTTTATTGGCTTTATTGTTAATTATCTGTGTATTGCAAATAGGTATATATGCATAAGGTATATGTTGAACAAATTTCCCTAAGAACAATTTATAAAGGACAAAATACAAAACAATTGCACCTGTCAGTGTACATAAAAGTAAAAGGAAACTCGTTATTTTAAATAACAAAATTAAAAAAGCTTTTGATTTTTTTTTTTCTAAAAGTAACAAAAACATTCTGCACAAAATCTAAATTTTGACAAATATTACAACCATGCATGCACTTAATACATATATATTGGTTATATGTAAATCAGGATCATTTATAGCAATCAAAGAAAAATCATACAATAAATGACTTAAAAATTCATATCAATATCACAGAAAAAAGATAGACATTTTGTATAATATCAGATATTCGGTGACTACAGAGAAATTTCAACTCCCCCGTCTTTAAAACTCTCTCCAGGAATGATGAAAGTCAGATATTTTGTTGCAGGCAGCAGGTTTGGGAGACCCCTGTAAATAAAAATAAACAGAGTTCTTGTAAAGCAGCCATCATTCACATTTTACTGTAAGTCCTGTCGCTCATGAAGAAGTCATTTTTGCCTTCACATCTTGTTTCTCTGTCTTATATTCATTACTTTTAAAATGAAATGTTGAAAATGTAAAAAATAAGAAATCACCAGCTGCTCTCGTGTAAGTGGGAAAATAAGAGCCCCATAAGCTTCAATGCTCACCTGAGTCGCTTTAGCTCTGCAGTTTTTCATCACATTTTCCACCTTTAATATTATTTTGATTCCCTATTGTGGCCAGACACTGGGATCTACACTACCTCAGGAAGCTTCAACATAAATTTAGGCTTTTCTGGCCCAGTGGTTCTTGAGAAGATTTTTTAAAAACAGATTTTCCTATATTTTTCAGTATATAATTTTAATTTTGATTCCCTGTTGTGGCCTAACCCTACCCCACAGGGTCATGATTTGAACAATTTAGCATCTATACCACTTCAGAAAGCTTTAATTTATAGAATTTCCAACTTTTCTGGCATAGTGCCTCTTGAGAAGATGATTTTTAAAGATTTTTTTCTATAAATCTGATTCCTTATTGTAACCTCACCCTACATGTATATCGAGGGGCCATGATTTGAACAATTTAGAATCTATTAAACCTCAGAAAGCTTTGACTTCAGCTTTTCTGACCCAATGGTTCTTGAGAAGAAGTTGAAAATTTGAAAAATTTATGGATGGATGGACAGATCAATGGACAATGGACAACAGGTGAACAGAAAAGCTCAACCAAGCTTTCAGATCAGATGAGCTAAAAAGTGGAAACCTTGTAAGTATCACATATAAGCTTAGTCAGATCTGCCTCTGCTTTCTTCTCTATATCTTCTGTGTGAACCTGGAAAAGATTCAAAGAACATATTTGAAGGAAAATGAAGTGAGAATTCACAATAATGAAATCATTTAGGGATATAACACATGTTTGGCTTGATGCTTACCCCATTCAAGGTGACCCAAGGGACATATTTATGGGGTGGGTTGAGTGCATTTGTCTTCAGAGCCATTTCATGTTCCAGGCTATTTCCCAGTTTTCTGGTGGAGCACTCCAAAATAGGCTTCAGGTCGATACCTTGACTCTTGGCACACTGGTCAAATAAAAAATAAGGTAGACATTTATAACATCTTGTAAATCAGCAAAATTAATCTCTTCTGAGAGCAAATGCTTGAATTTATCAATACCTAAAGTAAAACTAATGCAGGGCATTAAAATGTACTATCACACTCCATGATATTGACAGTTTCTTCTGTAGTAATCTTTACTATACTAACTTTGTTTGCTGACAATTTTGGTGTTCCAAACTGATCATGTTCAATGCAGCTGATGAAAGGGAAGTAACTGGAGATATTCTTCAGTATATGAATAGCACAGGTCTGAAAGTAAAAGAAAATTCAATCAGGTTGCAAACTGGGGCTTGGATGGGGGTATAATACAGGGTCAAGTTTTATATAGAAATTCACAGGAAAAAAATCTTTTTAACAATCTTTTCAATATGAGCAAGTTGAAGGTGACTTTGGTGAGAATTGTGGCCAAGGAACTTCATGTTATGAACTACAAACTGCATGTTTTCAGTGATAACTGCTGAACAGAACTGAAATATAAAACCAAAAATTCACATAGCGTGAATTCAATTTTCTAAATTAAATAAAATATCTCTCTCTTTCTCATTTTGTGTTCCTTCTGAGAGGATAAGAATTCCTGGGCATACCTATTATACTGATAAGGACTGCTGGAATAAAAACTGAAGTGTATGCATACCTAATACTGATAAATACTCTTGAGTTTACAAGAGCATATTTACCTATGATCCTGATATGGACTCCTGGCTTTACTAAGTACTGGTATGTCTACCTATGTTACAGATGAGGACTCCTGGGCTTACAGGAGTATGTCTACCTATGTTACAGATAAGGAGTACTGGGCTTACAGGAGTATGTCAACATATGGTACAGATAAGGACTCCTGGGCTTACAGGAGTATGTCTACCTATGTTACAGATAAGGACTCCTAACCTTAATGGAGTATGCCTATCTATGTGATTGTTAATACCTTTGGGGCTTACAGGAGTATGTCTACCTATGTTACGGATAAGGACTCCTGAGCATACAGGAGCATGTCTACCTATGTTACGGATAAGGACTCCTAGGCTTACAGGAGTATGTCTACCTATGCTACAGATAAGGACTCCTAGGCTTACAGGAGTATGTCTACCTATGTTACAGATAAGGACTCCTGGGCTTACAGGAGTATGTCTACCTATGTTACAGATAAGGACTCCTGGGCTTACAGGAGTATGTCTACCTATGTTACAGATTAAAACTCCTGGGCTTACAGGAGTATGTCTACCTTTGTTACAGATAAGGACTCCTGGGCTTATAGGAGTATGTCTACCTTTGTTACAGATAAGGACTCCTGAGCTTACAGGAGTATGTCTACCTATGTTACAGATTAAAACTCCTGGGCTTACAGGAGTATGTCTACCTATGTTACAGATAAGGACTCCTGGGCTTACAGGAGTATGTCTACCTATGTTACAGATAAGGAGATGTTACAGATAAAACTCCTGGGCTTACAGGAGTATGTCTACCTATGTTACAGATAAGGACTCCTGGGCTTACAGGAGTATGTCTACCTATGTTACAGATAAGGACTCCTAGGCTTACAGGAGTATGTCTACCTATGTTACAGATAAGGACTCCTGGGCTTACAGGAGTATGTCTACCTATGTTACAGATAAGGACTCCTGAGCATTACAGGAGTATGTCTAATCTATGTAATTGTTAAAACTCCTGGGCTTACAGGAGTGTGTCTACCTATGTTAAAGATGACTCTTTGGCTTTAAGGAGTATGTCTACCTATGTTACAGATTAAAACTCCTTAGATTACAGGAGTATGTCTACCTATGTTATAGATAAGGACTCCGGGGTTTACAGAAGTATGTCTACCTACGTTATAGATAAGAACTCCATGGCTTACAGGAGTGTGTCTACCTATGTTATAGATAGGGATTCCTTGGATTAAAGGAGTATGTCTACCTATGTTACAGATAAGGACTTCTGGGCTTACAGGAGTATGTCTACCTCTGTTACAGATAAGGACTCCTTGGATTACAGGAGTATGTCTACCTATGTTATAGATAAGGACTCCTGGGCTTACAGGAGTATGTCTACCTATGTTACAGATAAGGACTCCTGGGCTTACAGGAGTATGTCTACCTATGTTACAGATAAGGACTCCTGGGCTTACAGGAGTATGTCTACCTATGTTACAGATAAGGACTCCTGGGCTAACAGGAGTATGTCTACCTATGTTACAGATTAAGGAAATACCTGGTGCTGTACAGACTCTATATTATGTCTACCTATGACAATATCATGATGATATCGGACTCCTGGGCAATTTATTTTCACATTGATGTCTACATATGTTAAAGTCACAAGTGAAGTCCAAATTGATTACAGGAATATAAAAATAAATTAATAAGATAAAGAAATTTTAGGGTTGTTATTGTTTTAGATTAGATTAAGAGTATGTCTACCTATGTTACAGGTGAAAATTCCTGAAAGTGTTTTCACAGGTATCATGTCTACCTATGTTACGATATCGTCGATATCGACGATATCGACAGTAAGGTAAATTTTTTAAACACAGAAGTGATGTAAAAATAAAGTTTTTGTATTAGGATGAAGATTGATAAAGTAATATGCTCTTAACAATCATGATTCCTGAGCTTACGAGTATGTCGATATTGATGATACAGATAAGGTAAAATCTGGGTAAAAGTAAAGTATTTAAACATAAACACATTCAAAGAAACTGGGAAGGTATTTACCAAGAGTTGAGCAAACAGATATAAGGATATCGTCGATCCTGGGATTTATAAAGAAATTTTTAAGTAACAGTTGTTAAAAACACCATATTAAGGATGGAAATCACAATTCTACCTATGTTACAGATAAGGAGTAAGGAAATAGCTTAAAACAAAAAGTATTGTAATAAACACTTGAGAATATAGAACTATTTTAGTAAACTATAAAAAAAGTAATGTGTCGATATCGTAACTACATCGTGTCTTGGACATAACTCCTATGTTATAGATAAAGACTCCTGGGTTTACAGAAGTATGTCTACCTCTGTTACAGATAAGGACTCCTGGGCTTACAGGAGTATGTTTACCTATGTTACAGATGAGGACTCCAGAGCTTACAGGAGTATGTCTACCTATGTTACAGATGAGGATTTTTAGGCTTGAAGGAGTATATCTACCTATGTTACAAATAAGGACTCCTGGGCTTACAGGAGTATGTCTACCTTTGTTACAGATAAGGACTCCTGGGCTTACAGGAGTATGTCTACCAATGTTACAGATAAGGACTCCTTGGATTACAGGAGTATGTCACAGATAAGGACTCCTTGGATTACAGGAGTATGCTACAGATAAGGACTCTTAACCTTAAAGGAGTATGCTTATCAATGTAATTGTTAAGACCTTTGGGGCCTACAGGAGTGTGTCTACCTATGTTAAAGATAAGGACTCCTGGGCTTACAGGAGTATGTTTACCTATGTTACAGAGGACTCTTTGGCTTTTAGGAGTATGTCTACCAATGTAACAGATTAAAACTCCTTGGATTACAGGAGTATGTCTACCTATGTTATAGATAATGACTCCTGGGCTTACAGGAGTATGTCTACCTATGTTACAGATAAGGTGTACTGGGCTTACAGGAGTATGTCTACCTTTGTTACAGATAAGGACTCCTGGGCTTACAGGGGTATGTCTAACTATGTTACAGATAGGGATTCCTTGGATTACAGGAGTATGTCTACCTATGTTACAGATTAAAATCCCTAGGCTTACAGGAATGTGTCTACCTGTGTTATAGATAAAGACTTATTGGATTACAGGAGTATGTCTATCTATGTTATAGATAAGGACTCCTGGGCTTACAGGAGTGTGTCTACCTGTGTTATTGATGAGAACTCCTTGGATTACAGGAGTATGTCTATCTATGTTATAGATAAGGACTTATTGGATTACAGGAGTATGTCTATCTATGTTATAGATAAGGACTTATTGGATTACAGGAGTATGTCTATCTATGTTATAGATAAGGACTTATTGGATTACAGGAGTATGTCTATCTATGTTATAGATAAGGACTTATTGGATTACAGGAGTATGTCTATCTATGTTATAGATAAGGACTTATTGGATTACAGGTCTATGCCTCTCTGTGTTACTGACCTCAATCAGGTTTCCCACACATTCATCCTCTCCATGCTGACAAGTAAATTTCCACTGACCAGTTTCATCCTTTGTTTCCTACAACAAAATAAAGTAAAAGACTAGCTACATGTATATATTAAAATTTATTTTAAGTTCAATGCTTAATGAACTTTTTCAAACAAAGTATTACAAATTTTAATAAAAAAAGATGGTACATGTAGTACATTATTTTTAGTTTCTGGTCTTTTATATAAGAATTAGCATAACGGAACCATAATATGTTTATACATTTAATTATATGTAGAGAGTATTATGTACAGTATTATCTTCTAATTTTTCATATTAATACATATATCAGTAATCTCTCTTTCTCTTTCTCTCTTTCAATCCCTTACTCACAAATGTAAGGGTGCACAAACACAGACACAAATGCACAGCTAATTACCCTTGCATTCCCATAAGGCACAAGTGTGAGATTTATGATTTCCCCTATGTCATTGTATGTCTTAGTCAACTGTTTACGGAAAAAGTTCTTGCAATCTGGACACAAGGATTCAAAGTACAATGTGAGTTCCACCTTGTCTGCCTTGCCCGTGGACTGATAGTAGTGACTGCATTGCTCAGTCACCTGAAGTAATAAAAAAATTACTGTATTATTTCAGAACAATAAATACACGTTTAATATTTTACATGCTGAAAAATCAAGTTTCAATTAGAACATCTAGGTAACAATTTCTACCCTGGAACCGTTTTAGCATCCATTCCTATTCGTTGTCTTAAAAGCGTGATTTTAAACATGTTAAAACCAAAGATATTTCAGATAATATTAATTTTATGTTAAAATCACAATTCTTGGAAATGGTGGTATGTTATACCTACAACTGCATGAAATTAAAAAGCTGTGCAGTCATGCACATGCATGTTCTTGGTTTAATATCTCTTACTATCAAATGATTACCAGTATGTGTAATTGTTTGTTTATGATGACTTGATACCAAATAAATAAATAAATAATTATAGCTTCACTGGTTACAAGTGTAATGGTTTGGGTCATTGAATGTCTTGGGTAGCTCAGTGCCAATGGTTAGAGCATGTGAAGAGTACTTGACTAGCTAATCAGGGGTTTGAGGATCATTAAATGTGGGATTCTTCATGCAAGATGCAGTCAACCCAATACCATGAATTAAGACAGAAATAAACTGGTATAAAGAGACATGTGAACCAACATTTTAGGTTGAAATACCCAATATAATAAATATGCTATTTTCCCCAGAAAGACCATTTGGGGGTTCAAATCAGGGTGGAAACCTTTCATTTATAATGCAGATGGTGGGGTAGTTTTTGTGTGGAATGATCATTAGGCGGGGGTCCTGATTGATTTTTCCTATAGTATAGAACACTGTTCTAAAAAAATATGTGTAATGAATATCATTACTGAAGAAATAATCCAACAAGCTCCAGGATTAAAAAGTGGTGGCAGGGGTCCTGTTCACAAGTACCTGTGCAAAAGATGGCAAAAACAAATACTTTGTACTCTTCTGAATACAATGCATGTAAAAATCACTCACCAAATTATGTCTCCTTGAGAGACTTTGTACTCAAACTTTTAAAAGTTTTAGGGCTATTGGTGGGTGACCACACAGTATTTCAGTTATGGCCAACAGGTTGAATGATTGGTTAATCTCAGCGAGATTTGTCAAGACTGAAAATTTTGGACAGACGTCTCCTCCAAATAGAAATCTGTCCAAAATTTTTAGTCTCTACCAATCTCGCTGAGATTTATGATTGGTAACAGTTCAGCATAACGAGAAGCAATTGATTCAATTGTGAAAAGTATGTGTCCATTGTATATAAAATTAAGGCAGTCATTTTCAATAGTTATTTAAGGAATAACTGTCAAGTTAGTAGAGTATACCAGGGCATCAACGATAGTTGAAATTGGGGGATAATTTGCATAACGAGTGACGCTTACTAGACAGTGGTTCCTTATATTTCCTTTTCATTGTGAAATAAAATTGTAAATTTAGATTTTTTAAAAAATAAACAAATAGATTCAAATTACACGAGGCCACCCGTGTCAATTTCAATATTCCCCACCCATTGAGGTCAAACACAAAGACAGTCGCACAAGATTTACATGCATATTGGACCTCCTTAGAATCAGACACAAAGGCAGATGCACAAGATTGAAATATTTAAATCATACATGTTAACTCTCCCGATTTAGGCGGGAGTCTACCGCTTTTTCACTCCATCTCCCGCCTACCGATTTAATTCAGAAATCTACCGCTTTTCTACAAAAGCTGCGTCTAAAGTATCTTTGGTTCGCTTGGGTATCCATTTTTGAAGCCACTCTCATAAAATCTCGCTAGATATCGCGTGATTTGACTCGGAATCATACAAACGCTTTTTTTGTACATAGATTTCAAGCACGGATTTGACAACGACAACAACATAAGACTACCAGTGATTACATTGGTTACGATAAATTAATCAACATCCCTGCCATGAAAAAGGAGATACAGCTTTTAAGAATTAGATGAAAACATTTGACATCGTCTTTAAAAGCACAGAAGCTCACAACTTTATCAATAAAGGCAATAGAAATCACTCGATTGACCAAGCCATATGGCACATCTCTACTTTCGTTTTCGATCATCGCGGGAAATCTGATTTATATAACGAAAGATACGAACTTGTTTTAGATCTAGATTAAACCATGCCATCATTTGTTTTGTTGAAAAACTGAATGAACATTCAGAATTATTGCTTCTAGGCTATTTCAGCAAAGATCAATCTTCAAAGGGCTAAGTAAAGCAGCCAATCCAAGCAAAATGATGAGCATGAAAAATATTTGAAGTTGTACAATTTATGTCAAACTTAAGGTGTTTCTGTCTTCTTATTGCTGTTGATATTTAAGATTAATTAGTGTAGGTACCTGATTTCATTTAAAGCTTTTAATATACATGTATATTACATGAAAGATATCGATAATCAAAGTGTTAAACAACGTGCGCGCAATGCTACCGCTTTTGAGGTCTGAATCTCCCTCTTTTTCATCGCAATAGGTTAACATGTATGTTTAAATGTTAATACTAGCCTAAGGTACCTTATGATTGTTGATGTACAGATATACAAGTATTATTTTGCAATGCTTGATACAGAATTTGGATTTATAGGCATTTACTATCTATGTCAATTCAACAAAAATTATTTTCATGTACTAAAAAGATATGAGTTGAATTGAATATTTTCTGTTACACACATGTATGTTGATGTAGCTTGTAAATGAAACACTTCTAGCATGTGTTTGTTTCTTTGTCTTTTCTGTTAGTACTAAGGAAAAAATGTTTTTGAACTATAATTACATTCCACTTAAATTAAGCTCAGTAAGGAGAATTATTATATCTATTATAAGCCATAAAAAATTTTAAAAAATTGTATTTCTAATTCTTCTGCATTCTACACAGGAAATCTTCAGTTGAACATGTATCCCATCTTCTTTAATATTAAATCTAAAAAACAAAACAATTAATTTCATTGAGAAAAATTAGATTGCAATGGTAATCTAATTTTTTGGTTTGGTATTTTTTTCCCTATGCCTTCCATTTTTTTTTTTAAATTCTAAATTGACATATCACCAGAGAAATGTGTAAGATATCATGTTCCAGAAATTAAATGTTTTATGATCTATGAAGTATACAATATATTTGGCAATGCATGTTTTTTTTAAAATTTATTTTAGTAAACAATTTATTTCCCCCTTCAGAAGCAGACTGTTAGATAAAAATTGCATTGTTTACATTTGATTTCCAGGTATTACTAATTTTACAAACTGCATGCAAACAATATTTTGACTTTGCTTTCACTTTAATTTTAAGGTACTCTCTAAACCATTGGGGTGGGTATTACCTATACATTGCTTCTTTTTCACAAATCGCAAGATAAACAAATAAAAAAGCTTCAAAGCATTTTAATTTTCTAAAGTGTTTTTTGTTAAATTATAAACATGTAAATTTGTCACTGTATATTTATCGTTTATAAAACTACATGAAAGTTCAATAAATACTGCAGTATGTCAATAGCTAAGGGTAACCCTGGTATTTATTCAGAAGAATTTTGTTCAATTATAAGGTATGACTTTAGACCCTTCAGCCCCTGCATGGGTTTCAGTTTCCAATTTTTATAGCTATAAAATGACTTGGAGTTGTAAAAGGGGTTTTTGAAGAAAAGTACATGTAGCTTGCACCCTCATCCTCAATAGAACTTCATTTTTCATAATATTTATTTTTTTTATCTCTTGAAGAAAAAAAAAATTAGAGCAAGTTATTAATTGAGTATATTGTTTCTCCAAGGATGAATCCAGGATATGTCTTTGTACTCTCATGTCATCCAGAACTTGTGAATTTTTTTCTCATTTTCCCATTTATAAATATTTTTTTTTATTAAAAAATAATAAATAAGACACTTCCACCTTGTTATGTTAATTTAAAAAGTTGTCCACATAATTTTGAAGCGATATGAGCAAAAATAAATCGATAAAAATAACCTATTGCAGATTTATTAAGAACAGGTGTGCGTGTGGTGGATTTTGATCCGCTCCCGTAAAAAACAAAAATGGCATCGTACAGCAGACGCTTCGTACTCATCGTAATTTTCGTGAAATACTGCAAGTAGAAATATTATCATGGATAATTTCGTTTAGTATCATTGCATGCAGGAGAATATTCATTTGATTTGCACCAAAACATGACTGATTCTGTCAGGAAAATGGAAATCTAGCCGAAAATTCTATGGCATGTCCTGTCGCACGACTGCTATTTTGTGCGTTTTCAAAGACTTGATATATCACCGGTGAGTTTATTAATTCTAAACAACTTTTTCTTTCTTCGAGACGAATTGGGGTTTGAAAAAATTGTGGAATTTATGTACCTTGCGAAAAAATTTCAAATAACTACCGTTTGACAGATTTTTAAATGCAAAAACGAAAATCGGCAATAATGGGTACTCGGCAATAATGGGTACTTGCACGTTAAATTAAATGAATAGTCAAATACTTGTGACATTTTGTTTACTTCTTACAAAAAAGAGTTTTTGTGAAAAAACTGCATATAAATAGCTTTATCAAGATATTTTAAATAGCTTAATAACGCTATATAGATTTTTAAAGCTATATGGCTTAATCAAGAGATTGTGCTGGACCTGCGGCTTTGTGGTCTGATTTAGGAGCATGTAAAAAGAAAGCAGGATTGACTTAGTATCGAAGTAAAGGCCTTTGTTTTTTGTGTGTGTTTTTTTTTAATTGATTATATGTTTAATTTTTTTTTATTTATTATAAATTTTGAATATATTTATTTTCTTTTTTAATATTTAACAGCAATATTCAATATTTGTTTCAGTGACTGTCACAGATTAACAAAAAAATTTACCTGACACAGTGTTGCTACTTCCTCTGAACTACACCAAAATTCTGGTGGAACGTTACATTTATTAGCTGAAGATACAGCTAGAACCACAAACAAGAAATAAACCACTTGCTTCAACATTGTTTTTGGTTAACTGTCACATGATTATCACATGCGCATGAATTGCTGCATCTCGATCTCGATGTTAATAGAACTAGAATCGCCTAATCATACAATAAAGTGATATCAACACTTCGAATAGGTGCTATAATCTATCCGAGAAAGTGTTTCACCTATGATATCACTTATTCCATATGCAATTTTACAAGTAACAGTTACATGTATTACTTTTATTAACAACCCACCCCCCCCCCCCCATTTTGAAAAAAAAATCATTTAAAAAAGTTATATGACTCCGGTGGTTATGACACAATGAAATAAGCTGCTTTTTCTCGAAGCTTTACATTATATAAATAAACTCTCAGTTACAAAAAGGAAAATATAACTTATATCAATTATTGGTTTATTCGGGTAAATGAAATACTGGTTCTTTAGTTCAACCCCAACTTCCTGTGCGCCATGTTTTTATTTTGACAAAAGATGGAAATGACAGAACTTTGTTTACCTCTTTTGATTTATCTTCACCATAAAATGCCATAATGTTTCCCATAACACCAGGTATTAAAAATATCAAGTTTTCCTCTTTACGCTTGTAAGATGTTGGTGTCGACATTTTTATGAATCAAGAATTTTACTTTAGTGATGGTGCTTGTGTTTTGTTTTGATGTTTCTTACTTAAGTTTTTCACAGGTAAGTCATGAAAGATAGGGACGGATCGTGCGTTTTAGATTTTTATGCACTGAATTTCAAATAGTTAAAGCACTGCTATGGACAGTTTACAGTTATCCCAAGCAGTTTTCATAACATTGACATTGTTAAATTTGACAAGAAGAGTTACTTTCCTTAGAAAGAGAAACTTTGCCTTAATAGAATGAAAGTATTTTCGAATATCAATAGGAGTGCTTCCTAATAAAACTGGTCATGGCTAAGCATCTTTTCATTTGTTGTAAATATGCCCTTCAAATTTGAAAAAGAAGCTCCCAATCAATTTTTTTTTTACAAATTAATTTTAACAATTGTTTCATTACTGACCCTAGCACTCACCAGAGCAGCTAAAAATTCAATTTTATCTCAGTTAATTAAGGTAAATGGTGCAGATTACAGAAACAAAACTTGAATACAACAGTAAAATCTAATGATACGATCAAATAGTTTATCTTTCACATCTTTAATTCATTTACTATAATCCTTAAAAATTTGTTGTTGGCAAGAGGATTGAATTTCTGGTGATGAATCCTGCCTTTTATGGTATATGACACACAGTTCTTTTGCAATCGGGCGTTTCAGAATGTTGTAGGCCATTTGAAAATAATGGCCAAAGAAAACAAAAGGCTACAGCCGAAATAACCTGTAAGTTTAACACTCGCTGAACAGACTAAATAAAATACAGTGGGCCTTCAGATATCCGGACGCCAGATATCCGGATGCTTCAGTATCCGGACGACTTTTTATCGGAACAGAATTTTTAAATGTTAATTTGTCTTGTTTAACTAGTAATTCAGATATCCGGACGCTTCACATATCCGGACAAATTGACTAGGAACCAAAGTGTCCGGATAAATGAGGCTCCACTGTAATGAGTTTTTTTTTAGCTTACCTGAGCCGAAGGCCCAAGTGAGCTTTTCTGATGACATTTTGTCCGGCGTCCGTCTGTCTGTAAACTTTTCACATTTTCGACTTCTTCTCAAGAACCGCTGGGCCAAATTCAACCAAACTTGCCACAAAGTATCCTTGGTTGAAGGGGATTCAAATTTGTTCAAATGAAGGGCCACGCCCTCATTCAAGGGGAGATAATTGGGAATTAATGAAAATTTGGTAGCATGTTTTAAAAATCTTCTTCTCAAGAACCACTGTGCCAGGAAAGATGAAACTTGTGGGGAAACATCCTCAGGTAGTGTAGATTCAAGTTTGTTCAAATCATGACCCCCAGGGGTAGGGCGGGGCCAAAATGGCCGACCAAAGTTTTACATAGAAATATATAGGAAATTTCTTTATAAATCTTCTCCTCAAGAATAACAAAGCCATAATTGATCATATTTATATGGAAGCATCCTCAGGTAGTGTAGATTCAAGTTTGTTCAAATCATGACCCCCAGGGGTAGGGCGGGGCCAAAATGGCTGAAAAAAGTTTTACATAGAAATGTATAGGAAAATTCTTTAAAAATCTTCTTCTCAAGAATAGCAAAGCCATAATTGATCATATTTATATGGAAGCATCCTCAGGTAGTGTAGATTCAAATTTGTTCAAATCATGACCCCCAGGGGTAGGGCGGGGCCACAATGGCCGACTAAAGTTTTACATAGAAATATATAGGAAATTTCTTTAAAAATCTTCTTCTCAAGAATAGCAAAGCCATAATTGATCATATTTATTTGGAAGCATCCTCAGGTAGTGTAGATTCAAGTTTGTTCAAATCATGACCCCCAGGAGTAGGGCGGGGCCAAAATGGCCGACCAAAGTTTTACATAGAAATATATAGGAAAATTCTTTAAAAATCTTCTCCTCAAGAATAACAAAGCCATAATTGATCATATTTATATGGAAGCATCCTCAGGTAGTGTAGATTCAAGTTTGTTCAAATCATGACCCCCAGGGGTAGGGCGGGGCCAAAATGGCTGAAAAAAGTTTTACATAGAAATGTATAGGAAAACTTTAAAAATCTTCTTCTCAAGAATAGCAAAGCCATGATTGGTCATGGGACTACTTTTGGATTTAAGCTTTTTGAGTATAAACCAATTCTGCTTTTTCCTAGCCACAGTGCTCAGGTGAGCGATGTGGCCCATGGGCCTCTTGTTTCACATTCAATTTATTTTCCGGTACTTAAATTACTTTTACTACTTTCCACAATCTCAGATTTCAGCATTCAATGACAAGTCAGGTATTCGATTTTGATCCCCAGTTTGCTTGTTAATTTCTTGTTGCTAACATGCTTTCCCTATGAGTACTATTAGTAATGTGGAATATTGAAAGTTTCTGAAATAACAGTGCACCTGACATCCTGCGATGCACAAATTTTTGTCATAGGTGTACAGATTTGCCCGTATTGACGCCCGGCTGGATGTGTAAAAATTTTCCATATTATTAAATTAAAATTCGGATATTTTATAAAACTCGCTCAAATCGACCAATATTACTGGTTGCAAAGTATAACAAACAAACGGGTAGAATTTGTCATGCAACCTTTAGGTCCAGGACTGAATATACAGTGAGCTGGCCCCATTCACATTATTGCTAAAATGAAGTTATTAAAGACATTTATTTTTTCGGGCTTGTACATTTTTGGCAGAGCGGACAACTTTAACTAGCAATCAGCCCTGCATGTCTAGCTAATTTTACAGTGAGTTTCAAACATTGGTAGTGAACAAGCTAGGGCTGGAACGATATATATCGAGATATCATGATATATGTGAGGACGATACACATATCGATACATATGAAGAAATATAGCCCCCAAAAAAATCTGACTTCTGCTTTTCTTTGTTTATTTAACATTTAAGGTTTAATATATAAAGGAAATAAGATTAATATAAATAGAGATATGAAATAAATAATAATTAACACCACTCGAGATTTTTTTTTTAACAACATATAAACAACTATTTTGAATAAATTATTCTTATTTGCAAAGAAATAATTTGTTTATTTCAATGCAGAAACAGATTTTATAAGCAATTAAACATATTTTGATACAAATCGTATCGTGGCTCAAATATCATGATACGTATCGATATAGAAAAAGTTGTATCGTCCCAGCCCTAGAACAAGCAAAGATTGAACTCGCAATGGAATATTATATTTACCATGGCAGATAGCATACTTCTGATGAAAAAAGTATACTGTCAGATGAAACTGAAGAATCAGAATAAAATGGAGAAATTCTCACAGAATGAGATGTAAAGATTTCAAAGGACGTGTTTTAGCATAAACCTGTAGCCATCAAGATAGTAGTTTGATTCAAGTGTATCATTGCAAACCACAGTCAAAATGCACAATTTTTCCCATTTTGGCCTTGGGTATCCTTGGGTATTAGAGAGCTGTAAGTGGACTTTTGACCATGGGTTGAGCCAATGATCATGGCATCTTGGCCAAAAAAAAGATAAAACAGCATTCTAGCTGTACATTCTGAAAGCATAAATGCCATGCAGAACTTTGTACATGTTATGATAATTAATAAAAACAATTTACTGACTTGGCAGTATGTTAATGTAGTAAGTTTATACCAGTGGATTAATTGTTTATTGAAAGCTTTACAACCAACAACTATTTTTTATATTCATATCATGTAGTTGATTAGATTATAACAAAATATACTGTTGATAAAGTACACATACATGTATATATAGCTTGTCCCATAAGTAAATATGTTTTCTTGATATTCAGCATGGCATCAAAACCAGGTTTCTAGAAAGAACATTAAATCTTATAGACTATAAAACTTAAAAATATGTCAATTAATCTTATTTGAGTTTGTCAAAGTCAGACAAAGTGTACATTTAAGAATTCAGTAAATTGAAAAAGAAGGAAATATTGCAGGAGGAAAATCATCAAAGACTTGTCTGGTTTGAAAAAAAAATCCCCCAATATCTTCTGCATTAGATGATCATAATAGGGATTTAATAGAAAATATTGATTTAACATGGGATTGAGGTCATGATGATATTTTATAAAAGTCTCTCAAAAATTTATGTTTGGTTAATTGGGACAGACTATAGCATGTGTCTTTGATGGTGGGTGAGCAATGATATTGGTCATATGTGTGCATTTTCAGTCAGAGAGGAATTATTTTTAGCTTTTAATTGTAACGGGAAAGATGGTTAAATTCATGTTTTGGTAAATTTTAGTCATTTTACTTCAGGAAAAATCGTTTCATGAACTTATATAAATAATAATTGGCACATTTACTGCAAAATTCGGCTTCTTAAAATTTGCTAAAATTGATTGAATTTATTCATTTAGACATTAAGTAAAATACAAATTGAAGGCAAAACTTGAGAATATGAAACAACATTGTCAGGGTATTGAATACAGGTATTAGCATTTTATGATTGTCCTCACTGACTGACAAAAATAAAGGATTATTTAATAGAAAATTTCACTGGTAGACCCAGAATAATGCATGATTGACTAATGACATTTGTCAAAAAAATATTTTTTTTTATTACCAATTATAAAATATTTGGAAATTTTTCAGCAAATTTCAGAAATAAATGGTGTCCTGTTGGAGTTAGGATCTACCAGTGTCTGCCCTTTAGACATTGTCCTCGTCCTTCTACCTCGGTTAACTCAATATTTTGTTGTGTCAGTGCTTTTTCTCCCATAATATGAATGACGCTGCTTTTTTTGTTTTTATTGCAAGGTATAGCCAGCTTAGTCACCCAACAACTGAATGTGGCAAGCAATGGTATGTGTGGAGTCCAGATGCCAAATGGACTGTCATCAGACATACGTAAATTATCCCCCCTTTATTTCTCTCTCCACATTGAATTGTGTTTACACAATTCCAGAAGTATCAATGACATGTTCTATGTGGCAAGCAATAATATATTCTTAACACATGACGAAACTTTCTCTTCATTCCAGGTGCTTTCAATGTTGCAAATAGTTTTAAACAAATTCATATGCTTGATATTTCTGGTATATGCATTTATGTAAGTACAATGTTTCCATACTGTAAAATGCTTCATCCTAAGCACTTACAGTACGAAAGTTTTCTGCATGATGTAGATTTTAATTAACTAGTGTCCACAGGTTATTAGTAGCAGTGAGCGATAGAAAAAAAATAATTTTGATGTTTTCACCATAAAAATCACGTTGACTAATGTGTTTTAGCGCAGAGAGAATTTTGTCAAAATATTATTTGCAGACATTCAAAATGCATGAGTTAATGGGTTGCTTTTATTTCTTTTGAAAAGCAAGACATAAAAGATTAATGGAAAATTAATTTCCAAGCTTTTTTAATGATATATATTTCCTAGGAAATATGATTTTCAGTTATTATGGTTCTGGACAAAGTACAATTCTGAGAGCTTGCATCATTAATTCCCTCAAAATTTCAAAATGAAACACACAAGAAGTTCAATGAAAGAGTGAGCAGGTGCTTTTCCGGGTGTAGTGTAACAAGTCATGTATTGCCGGATTTGACGGAATCTTTATCTTTCTTTTTCAGGCTCCACGCCTCTGTCATTCGGTCCATTCACCACTGTTCCTCCACCTGAACGTAAGTTATACATAGCTTTTATATTTACAAGATTTTTCATACAAATATCACGAAAATTTTTATTTCTGACATAGAATATAATGACAAAAAAAATCAAAGTTTGATTTATTTTTTATTTGTTTGATTTTAGTTACATTTGAGGGTAAGAATTGATATTTAAACCATATTAAATGTATTGTTTTTTGTGAATGCTGATTTTTCCATGAATGTTTTTAATTCTTTTCAAATATTTAAATCGTGGCGGGTCATTCTTTAAATTTCAATCAAAAACCAGTGAAAAAAAATCAACTAGACAAATTACTAGTAATAGATTATTGACTTGTTTCATCCAGCCATCAAAAGAAATCCAAGAAAGAACCTTTTTTTTCTTTGTGTCCATTCATGTGGAAAACAAAAAGAAATAACTAAACAGATAGTGTAAAAATTTATGATACCGTATTAATTTTAACATTATTTAAAATTCAAATACAACTTTATTTCTGCTAATTCTCAAGTTTATGTGCATCCTTATCAAACTTAAATGGGTGTTGCTAAAACGCGGAACGGGAAACGGAACGGAAAGCGGAACGGAAAACGGAATATATTATTTTGGATTAAATCACTTAAAATACACAAAATTTATTATAAACGATATATCATGTACATATTCAACCCCCCACTATTAAATACAAGTGGATTTTGTCATGCTCAGTCTCTTTTTTACGAAAATCGCTAACATAGCAGTCACCTAGAATCGAATATGAAAAGGGGGGATGAACGAACTTGAAAAGTATTTGACAAGCAAAAACACAAAAAAGAAACAATTGTTTGATTCGGGAGGGGGATAAGTTCCAACTCCAACATCTTTCAATACTATTTTTTTACACTAACTTACTGCATTAATTACATTCACAAAAAGTGTGAGGATGTCAACTTGAACGAACATTTCCGTAGTAAAAAGGTTATGACTGGGTGGGGATCAAATACGAGTTTGATATCTAGATGAACCATGAAAAGAGAACTAAAATGTAAAAAAAAATTATTATGATTACGCTTAGGGCAAACCTTTACGGCAAGCTCGGATAAACATCTCTTATACACACTGGTTGTTAAAATTTTATTCAGAATAGAGTCGCTTTCTATATATTTAAATTCTGGATAGACAAAGTTGGAAAACTTTCATGTGGTAGATATAATGCAGAATCTTTGCATTCAATGAAGTTAAATTTTGTTTGTTTGCGGTTCATATGTGTGTGTGTTAGGGGGGGGGTGGTGTATATGAATGACCTCGTAAGAAATGAGTTTGTTTTCCTGCTCATCGGAAAGGTCTGAGAAGTTGTAATAGGTATGCCCCCCTTTTTGTGTCCAAATTATACATAAGGTTTAATAAATCAATTTTTAATGTGATTGTGGGCCCCTAAACAGACCCGAAACTGCCGCTACCCCTTTCATAATTCGCGAATTCGACACTGCGTGCATAATCTGAATATCATAACTAGTTATTTTTGTCTTTACATACATCGACATTGGAAACAAATTGAAAAGGGGGGGGGGGGTCAGTAAAAATTTTCCAACATACAACAAATTTGACAAGCCAAAAAAGGGGGATATGTCCTTTGCCCAAGCACGAAAATCCCATTTCGTGTGTGTGGGGGGGGGGTCGAATTTCTTTCAGTACCATTCTTTCCATGGAGGGTGTGTATGACTCATAAATATATAATAGTTTACAATAAATTTTTATCAGAAATGATTTTTACAGCAAGAATATTGATCTTTTATCTGATTTATATCGAATCTATGGTATTTGTTTGACAAAAATTTTCCGTTTTCCGTTCCGTTCCGCTTTCCGTTCTGTTTTTCCGTTCCGCGTTTTAGCAACACCCAACTTAAACAGACAACTGAAAATATGAAAATCTATGAAGCTTCGCATTCTTTTCATAAATTCTTAATATTATATGCCTTGAGTATGCACATATAAAGCTGTGATATAAATTAAACAGAACCACTTATGATACAATTCTTGACTTTGTACATGCACATGTTGTATACCAGTATGAATCTCACAATCTTTTAATATTGTATGTATTCTATGTATTCTTTTGCATACTTTTTTGATGAATCATTGTGAGTTACACAGCTGTAATGACTTTTTTCCTTGTGCAGCTCCACCCCACCCTGCTGATCAGCCCCCACCTCCACCCCCACCATCCAATGGAAATGCCGGAGAGTTTGTCTGCCCTCTCAGACCGGACCATGGCCGAGAGGGAAAACCCATCGCTCTCCGGGCAAACCATTTTCATGTCAACATCCCCAAGGGCTTCATTCACCACTACAATGTAGCAATCACACCTGAAAAATGTCCCAGAAGAGTCAACAGGTAAGGTATCAACCAAACCATTTGTCCTTTTTAACAGTAAATTATTTTCAAATCTAAGTCTTCCAAGAACTGCAAACACAAGTTTCTGCTAACATGTGTATTGATTACGGTAGATATAGAACCCATGATTTTAAACACAAATCAAATTGTTATATACATCATGAAAGAAACTTGATAAAGTCTGGTTTTAGCAACTATTTGTGGTGTAAAAGTAGTCTTCTAATAATAGTCTTCTTATAATTTCAGAGAAATAGTGGAGACGATGGTAAATGCCTACACACCCAGAATCTTCTCAGGCCAGAAACCTGTCTTTGATGGAAGAGAGAAAATGTATAGCAGAGAACCACTGCCATTTGGCAAGGACAAGGTAATATTTTGGCTGTTTAGTAGTCTTTACTTAACAATCAATGCTGTAGAGTCTATGGAATAAGCATGATAAGGAAGTCATATTTTTGACCTGTAGGTGGAGCTGGAAGTGACCCTGCCAGGAGAGGGGCGGGACAGGATATTTAAAGTGGCCATTAAGTGGGTGTCCCAGATAAGTCTGTACGCCTTGGAGGAGGCACTGGAGGGCCGGGCACGCAGGATTCCCGAGAGTGCAGTAGAGGCCCTAGATGTCATCATGAGGCACCTGCCTAGCATGATGTAAGTAACAGGGGGCGGCAGAATCCTTTCTTTTGTCTACTAAAAAAATCTAAGTAATGGGTAGGGGTGTGTGCAACATCCTTTCTCAACTACATATAACTGAGATACCATTCTAAATTTAGTTTAATTTGACCAGTTATGGCATGAAGTGTATGATGTAGCTAATTCTGGTCGTTACACAGGTACACCCCAGTAGGACGGTCATTCTTCTCCCCACCTGAGGACTATGATTACCCCCTGGGAGGGGGGAGAGAGGTCTGGTTTGGTTTTCATCAAAGTGTTCGCCCCTCCCACTGGAAGATGATGCTAAATATTGATGGTACGTTATACATCAACTGGTTTTGGTCTCTTAATGATTACAAAAAAGAATAATACATCAATTCTATTAGTATTACAGTTTATACAGAAAGATAGCAAAAAAGTTTGATTTTTATTTTTAGTGTCAGCTACAGCTTTCTATAAAGCCCAGTCTGTCATTGATTTTATGTGTGAGATCCTGGAACTGAAGGATGCCAATGAACAGAGGAGACCCCTGACTGATTCTCAGAGAGTCAAGTTCACCAAGGAAATCAGAAGTAAGTCTGACTGATTCTCAGAGAGTCAAATTCACCAAGGAAATCAGAGGTAAGTCTCATCTATTGAAAGTCTTAAAACAGGTTGTTCAGAAAGCTAAATGTATATAGACAATTACATGTACGTGTTCATCTATGTGATACTAGTAACATAATATAGAGTTGATACAATGAAGTGAATTTTTACTGAATTTTGACTAAGAAATATGTCATACTAGGACCATCCACAAAACAAGAAATAATGCTAAAAATTTAAATGAGCACCTTATTTTAAATTTATGACAGATTTAAAGGTAGAAATCACTCACTGTGGAACTATGAGGAGAAAGTATCGAGTTTGTAATGTCACCCGCCGCCCTGCTCAAACTCAGTCGTAAGTACTGCCTCCAACAAACACACATGTACAGTTATAAGTTCTGGGTTACATAATGCTTGTTATAAGTAATGCCTCACACAAAATCATTGATTCTTCTTCACTGAACTCTTTTAAGTTAAAATTATGCTCGTCCCATTTCATTAGTTATCTAGGGGATTTGAGGTGATTTTATCTTTAATTAATTATTTGGGTTATGCAATGCTGATCAACGGTTATTCTATACTTCCTTTGATTTTTCTAATCATTATTTTCAAATTATGAGTTTACGAGGGTTGTTCAAAAATTATTGAGACATTGTGTATATTTTGCTTTCTAATGAACGTCTTTCGGTGATAATTTGCATATACGTTTGACTTACATTAAGAATTAATAAAAGCAAGAAATATTTTACAAATATTAAATATTTTCTCTACAATGGTATATAAATGCGTCAATAGTAGGGGTACCCGGAGCAGTCACGAAATCAGATATTGAAAATATGTAACACCAACGTTCTAACTCTTCGTGGACCCATAATAAGAGAGAAAATAATTCTGTTTATGTGTATAATTTTTCAGCTTTAATTCAAATTCATGTTGTGCAACTTTGATAGAATTTTGATCAGGAGTATGGAGATCATAAAAAAATTAAGCGCGGTAGAGAAATCTGCTAAGAACGAAAAAATGGATTTTGACGTCAAGGGCGGAGCAGGGAACATACCTAAAATTTAGTGTAGCGCAGTGTAGAACTCTTTTCCAGACACAACGACCTACTAAAATAATAAGTACGAGAAAAAAATAATGTGATAGGGTTTGTTATTTCATTGGTATAATTTTTTTTTTACAATTAGTTCAACCAGAGTAAAATCAAAAGCTCTGGACAACCATCAGTTATTATGTACGGTATTAATATCGTTCCGGTATCAATATCGTTGACCCGCTTTGCATAAATCGACACTGCATGATTTTAAGTCAACTTTTCCCATAAAAGAAAATATTACACTCAGGTAGCAACAGCATACGTTTTTAAGGAATAGTTTGAGAAAAGAGACTGTTAGATTTTTGTACTGTTATATGTAATAACAGAGAAGGAAGATTAAACGCTTCCCGATCGTTTTACATGCGAAACCATCCCTGGCTGACGTGACGTTAAAATGACGTAGTGATGCTGCTCCGGGTCGATAGACATACGCATGTTTATTATTTCACCAAAACTTTTCTTATTATCATAGGAATTAGAAATTTTGCATAAGTGTTTTATTCGTTCTTTATAAAATGTTGATGAATTTTCCTGAAATTATCTCCGTCCTTTATGGAGTAAATGTAATTGTCTCAATAATTTCCGAACAGCCCTCGTACTAAGGACAGTATAAAACATGATCAAGTTGTTTACATTTTTGTCATAACAGGACATTCATGATTTAAATTTACTTTTTAAAAGTCAGAACAAACTAACTTTAATGTTAGAAAATCTTAATAATATTTTCTCTGTCTTATTTAATAGACTCAGATTAATTTTATATTAATAAGTATAAACATATCTGTGGTGTTAATGAATTCTTAAATGTCACGTAATATGCACATTCTTCATACAGATTTATTGTTTATATAAAAAAAATGATGCAGCGTTTAATGAAATTTTATTTTTTCTTGAGATCTTGTATCCTTAGTTCCTCTGAGAATCTCTTTAATCTTTACACAGATTTATTATTAATAAAGATACATGTAAGTTGATACATTAGTTCATTAAATTATATTCTACATTCCTCTGAGAATCTCTGTAGTTTTGATTATTGTTTCCAGATTTCCCCTCCAGCTGGATTCGGGACAGACAGTGGACTGTACAGTGGCCAGGTACTTCCTAGAGAGATACAAGATGAAATTACTGTAAGTATACGTCAATATGTAGGATTTGTTCATTTACATGTACATGTACTTAGTGGTCCTTGATGGGTGAGAACATTTATCTTGTTTTTCTTAGATAATCATGCATACATGGTGATAAAGAGATTTAGATGTTGCACTGGTATGCATATCGTGAAAATGCATTTTATTTAAAACACAGATAAGGCTATCTAAATTTAATTCCCTGGTTCTCAGGCCAATTTTCTCCAAAACAGATGCGGGAGGGCGGCATTTTATTTTTCATTTTATTGGCAATAAAGTAGATGAGGGAGGTATTTTTTTATTTTAATTTCCGAATTTTCTTTAAAATAAAGATAATTTTTTTAATCACAGATATACTTTCCATTTCTGGTCAAAATTTCTGCTTTATCCATTGCTTAACAGCGTGTAAACATCGTAGGTAATGTCCTCGAATGTATTTTCAAACGAAGTAGCCAAAATCTCATTGTAAATTGCTACCGGAAGTGATATTTGAATACTAAACTACGAAACAAATGAGGTCGGAATTTTTTTTACCGGATTGGTCTCCGCATTACTAACTTTTTATTTTATCAAAAATACAATAAAATCGGCAATGCGGCTACCTCAAAACGGATGCGCGCGGGCCTGAGAACCAAGATTTCAATTTTATTTGGCCTAAGCTTTGGTATTTTGGTATCTTGAATAATCTTGAAGATTATCAGAAAATGTGATGATATCTGGAGTATGTGTCAGGATATCAAACTTGTGACTTTACGTCAAAGATACCATTATGATAACAAAGAGAGACAAGAATTTTTTTTTTTTGCTGTATAACAAGATGTAGCAACATTTAGTTTCTTGAAATATTACAAAAACTAACCTATGGGTTCATGCAGATTGTGTCCCATAGTTGATTTTTTTACCTGGCTTATTTAAATGTATTTTATTGAACAAATTGCTGTTTTTAATGATTTCTTATTAGGGCCCCGCAAGAATTTGCGGGTGCCCTATAGTAATCACTCTGTCTGTCCGTCCGTCCATCCGTCTGTCTGTCTGTCTGTCTGTCCGTCTGTCACTCTTCCGTCCACAAATTTTCTGTTTTTTACCAATAACTTTTTTTATGGTTGCCCAATCATCTTCAAATTTGGTATGGTAGTTCAGTAGGCAGAAATACATATTTTGATGCTAAGTTTGGTTCTGTATGTCTTCTGGTTTGGAGCTGGGGTGGTGGGGTAGATTCTTAATCTATGCATAAGAATGAATGTACAACTTTTTTTATGGTTGCCCAATCATGTTCAAATTTGGTATGGTAGTTCAGTAGGCAGAAATACATATTTTGATGCTAAGTTTTGTTCTCTATGTCCCCTGGTTTGGAGCTGGGGTGGTGGGGTAGATTCCTTAACTTTATATACCAAAGCATTGGCAAAGAGAGATAACTGCTGAAGATGTTCCCATTGTAAATTGAATGCTTCTATGAGTCCCTTGAGATTAATTAGCTTTCCTCCTGAAGAAAATGCAGAGCATTATCTTTATCTGTCAAATTGAGATGAATTACCACCTCTGTCTACAAATAAGTTTGTTTTGAAGTTCAGTCAATTTGGAATGCTATGAACACTCTGAAATGTGGATTTAATTTTTATGTTCCCCAAACGAAGTTGGGGAACATATTGTTTTTACTCTGTTTTTTATAATGTTCCCCAAACGAAGTTGGGGAACATATTGTTTTTACTCTGTTTCTTATTATTATTATTAGGGTCTTCCGTCTCCAACGGAAGACCCTTCTATTATTCTATTGTTTCTTTTTCACTTTTTTTCTTATTATTATTATTTTTCTCCATACCAATTTTTGTGCAGACGATTTCTCAGAGACGGTTTGGTCGATTTCCTTGAAAATTTCAGAGATGATCTATAATAATGTGAACCTTATTCATTTTTTTTAATTTTTGAAAATTCACTTCCGGTCGGAAGTTATCGCCCTTTAATCGAATTTTTAGTGACCATTTTGTCCGGACAAAAACTCAAAAACGATAAAAGCTAGAATGCTGTCCTTTTCAGGACTGATAGACAACATATTATAGTTTTGCACCTATACTTTCAAATATTCCGGAAGTGCTTAGTATGGAAGCTCGGTAGGGGTCAAAAATTAAGACATGAATCATGACTGAAATTTTGAGACATTTTCCATCATATCTTTTAAAGTATAATTATTTTGTTAAAACATACTGATCAATATTTGTGCAGAATCACAAGATCTTTAATATGATATCAAGAAAAAAGTGCTGACTCATCACATTAGGGGCCGAGAGGGGCCAAAAGTGTTTAAACGATAACTCTGTAACAGTCAATATTTTGTAATAAATTACTGAAGCAAAAATGTTTATCTCAACGATCTACAACTATATATTATAATTTTAATATCGTATATTACATAATTAGGGGCCACAAGGGGCCAGAATGCTAAATCTTTGACGCTTTATATCTCGAGAGTGAAAATATTTTGATAAGTAATATTGAACAAAAGATGTTCAAATTAATGTTCTAAACAATATGCAACCTTTCATTTTTTGCTAAACGTCCCCTTTAAGGAGTTGAAGGGTTGGCCCCTAATTATTTTTTTTGCTAATAGCTCAAAAACGAAAAAGAATTTCTGATTAATTGTTGAACAAAAAGTGTTCAAAATCCTAAGAGCTGTACGATGAGATCATCATGTATACATGAAAAAGGGGCTGGGCACTCGAATTAGGGGCCAAGAGGGGCCAAAAGTCTTCAATCGATAACTCTTTATTAGTTAATATTTTGTAATATGTTACTGAAGCAAAGATGTTTATCTCAACGATCTACAACTATATAGTTTGATTTTTATGTCGTATGTTACATAATTAGGGGCCGCAAGGGGCCAGAATGCTAAATCTTTGACGCTTTATATCTCGAAAGGCAGAAATATTTTGATAAGCAATATTGAACAAAAGATGTTCAAAATAATGTTCTGAACGATATGCAACTTTTCATTTTTTGCTAAACGTCCCCATTAAGGAGTTGAAGGGTTGGCCCCTAAATATTTCTTTTGCTAATAGCTCAAAAACGAAAAAGAATTTCTGAATAGTTGTTGACCAAAAAATGTTTAAAATCCTAAGATCTTTAAGATGAGATCCTGACAAAAGGGCTGGGCACTCGAATTAGGGGCCAAGAGGGGCCAAAAGTCTTCAATCGGTAACTCTTTATTAGTTAATATTTTGTAATACATTTCTGAAGCAAAGATGTTTATTTCAACCATCTTCAACTATATGTTATGATTTTTATGTCGTATGGTATATAAATAGGGGCCACAAGGGGCCAAAATGCTAAATCTTTGACGCTTTATATCTCGAAAGGCAGAAATATTTTGATAAGCAGTATTGAACAAAAGATGTTCAAAATAATGTTCTAAACAATATGCAACCTTTCATTTTTGCTAAACGTCCCCATTAAGGAGTTGAAGGGTTGGCCCCTAATTATTTCTTTTGCTAATAGCTCAAAAACGAAAAAGAATTTCTGATTAATTGTTGAACAAAAAATGTTCAAAATCTAAAGAGCTGTACGATGAGATCATGAAAAAGGGGCTGGGCACTCGAATTAGGGGCCAAGAGGGGCCAAAAGTCTTCAATCGATAACTCTTTATTAGTTAATTTTTTGTAATATGTTACTAAAGCAAAGATGTTTATCTCAACAATCTACAATTATATATTATAATTTTAATGTCGTATGTTACATAATTAGGGGCCACAAGGGGCCAGAATGCTAAATCTTTGACGTTTTATATCTCGAAAGGCAGAAATATTTTGATAAGCAATATTGAACAAAGGATGTTCTAAATAATGTTCTGAACATATGCAACCTTTAATTTTTTGCTAAACGTCCCCATTAAGGAGTTGAAGAGTTGGCCCCTAAATATTTTTTTTGCTAATAGCTCAAAAAAACGAAAAGAATTTCTTAACAGTTGTTGAACAAAAAGTGATCGAAATCCTAAGAGCTTTTAGATGACATGAAGAAAAAAAGGGCTGATTCCTACAATTAGGGGTCGTTAAGGGGCCAAAAGCCGATTTTTTAAGTCTTTAATGTTCAATGTCTTTTACAGATTGTGGTAAATCATTATCTTTTAATGAAAATCTCAATCAAAATCTTATCTCATCTTATCAAGAATTGGACGGAAGACCCACTCGTTGCTCGCAACGAGATCGTATCTAGTTCTTATTATTTTTCTTCTTCCTGGGAAAATTTTGTCCACGAGTGATCTTGTAAACTACACATCCGACTTAGGTGAAACCTTTTTAGGGTCAGTAGGCATGTTATGTAGAGTTGCCAAACAAAGGTCATTTTGCGCGCACGTGCTTGCAAGAGCGCGCACGTGCAACAGGTGAAATTACCAATATAATGGATATTGCCGTAACTTTTCTATTTTTTGATGAGATGCTTTGAAACTCATAATGTAAGGATACATTAGTAGTATAGACAAGATAGCATGGTCAAAATAGCAAGATCTCACGCGCATGCACGTGCGCTTCGCTCTGATTGGCTGAAACTAAAGTCTCAATAACTTTCTTGTTTCTTGTCATAATCCTTTGAAATTTTGAACATAGTCCTACGTTATGAAGATCTACCGCATGATATATAAGAATTTTCATGAAAGCATGCGCATGTGCGTGTGCTGCAAGCTGATTGGCTGAAACTTTAAATGGCAATATCTCCTTTGTTTTTTGACGAAATTCTTTGAAATTTAAAATATAGTCATGCTTTAGGATATCCTACAAAATGATATAGAAAAAAAATCATGAAATCACGCGCATGCACGTGTGCTGCAAGCTGATTGGCTAAACTTTAAATGGCTATTTCTTCTTTGTTTTTTGACGAAATGCTTTGAAATTTAAAATATAGTCATGCATTAGAATATCCTACAAAATGATAAAGAAAAAAAATCATGAAATCACGCGCATGCACGTGTGCTGCAATCTGATTGGCTGAAACTTAAAATGGCTATTTCTCCTTTGTTTTTTGACGAAATTCTTTGAAATTTAAAATATAGTCATGCATTAGAATATCCTACAAAATGATATAGAAAAAATCATGAAATGTTGCGCATGCACATGTGCTGCAATCTGATTGGCTGAAACTTTAAATAGCTATAACTCCCTTGTTTTTCAACCAAACATAATGGGATTTAGAACATAGATAGATGTAAGGGACTCCTACAAGAAGGTATGATCATCATGCACGTGCACGCACGTGCGTGCATTTGAAACGAGTATATTTAAAAATACTCTTGAATGAGTGATTTTTATTACTTTTGGACTGAATGCTTTAATATATAGTATATTAAATATATAAATAGTGTAGACAAGATGATATGGTCATAACGCACATGCATTCACATGCGCTTGGGTGCAATGCTAAAAATTGAATATAATTGGTATCCTTCTGGGAAAACGTTGGTAAAGTCAAAAATGCACAGAGTTTGTCTTATTTAATGAAGCTTACAGGAAATATGGCACCGAAAGGGAGTTTGGGGGCGTTTGGGGAACATCTGTAACGGTTCCCGTTACAATTAGCACTAGTTATTATTATGTTCCCCAAACGAAGTTGGGGAACATATTGTTTTTACTCTGTTTCTTATTAGGGTCTTCCGTCTCCAACGGAAGACCCGTCTATTATTCTATTGTTTCTTTTTCACTTTTATTATTATTCTTTTTTTTTCTTTACAATTTTTTTGCAGAATATTTCTCGAAGACGGTTCGATCGATTTTGTTCAAATTTTCAGAGATTATGTGTTTCTATCTGAAGTTTGTACCCCCGACTCAATTTTGAAAAAATCACTTCCGGTCGTGAGTTATCGCCCTTTCTGTGATTTTTAGAGGGTCTCCTTGTCCTTGAGTAATCTCAAAAACGGCATAAGCTAGAGAGCTGAAATTTTCAGCGATGATAGACGACACTTTGGTGAATTGCAGAATAGTTTTGAAAATTTCCAGAAATGTATAGTATGGAAGCTCGGTAGGGGTCAAAATTTAGAACACGAATCAAGAGTGAATTTTCGAGACATTTTGTATCATATCTTTTAGAATATAACTATTTTGTTAAAACATACTGAACAAAATTTGTGCAGAATGACAAGATCTTTAAAATGATATCAAGAAAAAAGTGCTGACTCATCACATTAAGGGCAAAAAAGGGCTTAAAATCTTTTTTCGATAACTCTTTAACAGTCAATATTTTGTTATACATTACTGAAGCAAAAATGTTTATCTCAAAATTTTACAACTATATATTATAATTTTAATGTTGTATAATACATGATTAGGGGCCAAAAGGGGTCAGAATGCTAAATCTTTGACGCTTTATATCTCGAAAGTGAGAGATATTTTGACAAGTAATATTGAACAGAAGATGTTCAAAATCATGTTCTAAACAATATGCAACCTTTCATTTTCCGCTAAAAGTCCCCATTAGGGAGTTGAAGGGTTGGCCCCTAAATATTTCTTTTGCAAATAACTCGAAAACGAAAAAGAATCCCTGAATAGTTGTTGAACAAAAAGTGTTCAAAATCTTAAGAGCTTCAAGATGAAATCAAGAAAAAGGGGCTGTGCACTCAAATTAGGGGCCAAAAGGGGCTTAAAGTCTTTTTTCGATAACTCTTTAACAGTCAATATTTTGTAATACATTACTGTAGCATAAATGTTTATCTAAACAATCTACCACTGTATATTATGATTTAAATGTCGTATATTACATGATAAGGGGCCAAAAGGGGCCAGAATGCTAAATCTTTGACGCTTTATACCTTGAAAGTGAGAAATATTTTGACTAGTAATATTGAACAAAAGATGTTCAAAATCATGTTCTGAACAATATGCAACCTTTCATTTTTCGCTAAAAGTCCCCATTAGGGAGTTGAAGGGTTGGCCCCTTAATGTCTCTTTTGCAAATAACCCGAAAACGAAAATGAATCTCTGAATAGTTGTTGAACGAAAAGTGTTCAAAATTTAAGAACTTTCAGATGAAATAAAAAAAGGGGGCCGGGCGCTTAAAGTAGGGGCCAAGAGGGGCCAAAAGTTTTCAATCGATAACTCATTAGTTGTTAATATTTTGTAATACATTACTAAGCAAAGATTATTATCTCAACCATTTACAACTATTTATTATGATTTTCATGTCGTATGGTACGTAATTAGGGGCCAAAAGGGGCTAGAATGCTAAATCTTCGACGCTTTATATCTCGAAAATGAGAAATATATTGATAAGTAATATTGAACAAAAGATGTTCAAAACCATGTTCTGAACAATATGCAACCTTTTATTTTTCGCTAAACGTCACCATTAAGGAGTTGAAGGGCTGGCCCCTAACTATTTCTTATGTGAATAACTCAAAAACGGAAAAAAATTCTCTGAATAGTTGTTGAACAAAAAGTCAACAAAATCATGAGAGCTTTCAGATGATATGAAGGAAAAAGGGCCGATCCCTAATGTTTGAGGCCGTGAGGGACCAAAAGTTTATTTTTTGAGAGTCTTTAATGTTCAATGTCTTTTTACAGATTATGGAAAATCATTATTTTAGAATGAAAATCTCAATCAAAATCTTATCTCATCTTATCAAGAATCGGACGGAAGACCCACTCGTTGCTCGCAACGAGATCGTATCTAGTTATTGTTATTATTATTTTTCTTCTTCCTGGGAAAATCTTTTCCGCGAATGATCTTGTAAACTACATGTCCGACTTAGGTGAAACCTTTTTAGGGTCAGTAGGCATGTTATGTAGATTTGCGGAACGAAGGTCATTTTGCGCGCACGTGCTTGCAAGAGCGCGCACGTGCAACGCGTGAAATGACCAAAATAATAGATACAGCCGTAACTTTTCTATTTTTTGATTATATGCTTTGATACTCATAATATAAGTATATATTAGTAATATAGACGTGTTGACATGGTCAAAATAGCAAGATCTCACGCGCATGCACGTGCGCTTCGCTCTGATTGGCTGAAACTAAAGTCTCAATATCTTTCTTGTTTTTCGTCATAATCCTTTGAAATTTTGAACTTAGTCACACAATATGAAGATCTACAGCATGATTTATAATATATTCATGAAAGCACGTACATGCGCGTTTGCTGGCAAGAGCGCACGTGCAACATGTGAAATTACCAAGATAATGGATGAAGCCGTAACTTTTCTATTTCTTGATGGAATTTTTTGAAACTCACAATGCATGAATATAGTAGTAGTATGTACAAAATGACATGGTCAAAATTGCAAGATCTTACGTGCATGCACGTGCGCTTTGCTCTGATTGGCTGAAACTAAAGTCTCGATATCTTTCTTGTTTTACGTCATAATCCTTTGAAATTTTGAACTTAGTCACATATTATGAAGATCTACCGCATGATATATAAGAATTATCATGAAAGCACATAAATCCACGTGTGCTGCAATCTGATTGGCTGGAACTTTACATGCCTATATCTTTCTTGTTTCTCAACAAAACAGGATGAAGTTTAGAATATGAATAGGTATTATGGATTCCTACATGATATTGCTATCAAAATTGAATGCAAGGACGTGCTTGCATGCACATGCGCACACGCAATGCGTAAAATGAACAATATGTTTGAAAAACGGTAAAATTTATATTTTTATGACTTTTTATTGATTTCTGGAATATAAAGATATGTTAATGGTTTAGACAACATATCATGATCACCTTGCATGTGCATGCACGTGCGTTTGCGAACAATGCGTTAAATGACAAAAAGTTGATATCATTGTAGCTTTTAAAATTCTTTTATGAAATCCTGCGATACTAAGCATATTGAAAAAAAGTTTTAAAGGAACTTTGCACAAAAAGGGAGTTGGGGAGCGTTTGGGGAACATCTGTAACGGTCCCCGTTACAATTAGAACTAGTTATTTTTCTTCTTCTTCCTGGGTACTTTTTTGTCCGCGAGTGTTCTTGTAAACTGTTCATCCGAAGTAGGTAAAACCTTTTTAGGGTTAGTAGACATGTTATGTAGATTTGCGGAATCAAGGTCATTTTCCATGCACGTGCTTGCAAGAGCGTGCACGTGCAACACGTGAAATGACCAGTATAATAGATATAGCCGTAACTTTTCTATTTTTTGACTATATGCCTTGAAACTCATAATATAAGTATATATTAGTTGTAGATGCATAATGACATGTTCCTCGCGCACGTGCTTGCAAGAGCGCGCACGTGCAACACGTGAAATGACTAATATAATAGATATAGCCGCAACTTTTCTATTTCTTGATGAAATGCTTTGAAACTCATTATATAAGGATATATTAGTAGTATAGACATGATGACATGGTCAAAATAGCAAGATCTCACGCGCATGCACGTGCGCTTCGCTCTGATTGGCTGAAACTAAAGTCTCAATATTTTTCATGTTTCTTGTCATAATCTTTTGAAATTTTGAACAAATTCTTAAATTATGAAGATCTACAGCATGATATATAAAACTTTTCATGAAAGCATGCGCATGCGTGCGTGCTGCAATCTGATTTGCTGAAACTTTAAATGGCTATATCTCCTTTGTTTTTTGACGAAATGCTTTGAAATTTAAAACATAGTCATGCAGTAGGATATCCTACAATACGATATAGAAAGAAAATCATGAAATCACGCGCATGCACGTGTGCTGCAATTTGATTGGCTGAAACTTTAAATGGCTTTATTTATTTTGTTTTTTGACGAAATGTATGGAACTTTAAATATAGTCATTCATTAAGATATCCTTCAATACGATTAAGATAAAAAATTCATGAAATCACGCGCATGCATGTGTGCTGCAATCTGATTGGCTGAATCTTCAAATGGCTATAACTCCCTTGTTTTTTAACCAAACAGGATGGGATTTTGAACATAGATAAATATAAGGGACTCCTACAAGAAGGTGTATTCTTCATGCACTTGCTTGCACGTGCGTGCACGTGAAATGAGTGAAATTAAAAATACACTCGAATGAGTGTATTTTTTAATACTTCTGAATAACATCTTTGATATATTAAAATATATAGATAGTGTAGACAAGATAATATGGCTGTTATGCACATGAACACGCGTACAATGCTTAAATTTAAATATATTTTGTATTCTTCTGGAAAGACCTTGATAAGTTTAAATTCCATTAAGTATTTCTTATTTAATAGAGATTACAGGGAATATGGCACCAAAAGGGAGTTGGGGAGCGTTTGGGGAACAGAAAACGGTCCCCGTTACAATTAGCACTAGTTTATAATTTATTTTTGTTTAATAGTTATGATTTCATTGAATTCTAATCACAAGAAATAGATTAAAGAAGATTTTTTTAATTTGCTTTTTTCACTTTATGTTAATTTAAGAATATTATTAATTTTTAGGATAATTGTATAAAAAACCCATTCTATCATTAATACTGAAAAAGTTCTTATTGTAACTTTAGAAGAAAATGATGAGAGAGGTAGTCAATTAATCCCTCGGGATTAATTATCTAGCCTGCTGCAGAAAATTTAGAAGGCTTATCTTTATCTGTCACTTTAAGGTTAATGAGAACCTTTGTCTGCAACTGCTGTTTGTTTGAAGTTAAGGTCAAGCCTTCATGATATCTGCATTCATTGAAGGCTGGCATTTTATATAACACAAGCCTCATAATTGTTTAAGGTTCATCGATACTCTGATAAGAGAGATAACTCTACAGATAAGAAAGATAACTTTCTGCAGACATTTTGTCATGAAATTCAGTAATTTGTCATGCCAGAGTTTACAAATCTCTATCTGGACCATTTTATTGTTAACTCAAGCAAACCTATCCCATGGTTCAGAGGTTGATTTCTAGTTTTATTGCTAGTATATTAAAAAATTATTTTGAATAGTTTACCTAAAACATTTATGCTCAGTTCCTTTAAATGGTGTAAATCGATAAAAAAATCTATTTCTTAACGTGAAAGTCTTAATAGTTGTAAAGAAATAAAAGCCGCAGAATTATTTATAAACATTTAATTGATATTTTATTTCATTAAAAAAGAATTTCAAGGGCGATAATGGAACGATAACTCTTGCTTATGGATGCATTTTATTTTACATGCACAAAAAACAATTTGATATTCTGATTTAAAAAGCATCGCTCCAGTATGTTTTCTAAAGGGAATCAGATAGGTATGAGAGTAGATATTATTTTTATATATACCTCATATTTCTAATTTAATTGTGAGATTAAAAATAATTGATCTTTCTAATGACCATATCAAATTTTCTTCAAATCATGATTTGACATATCATCTATTTCTGAAAAAGTAAGCAACGCTTCATACTTCAAACTATTTTTTATTTGAATTGAATGTTATAGTTGTTGCTGAAAATCAATGTTTGGAATTTTAAAAAAAAGTTGTGAAATGTGGAGCAGAGGGATACTGTCCCTTAAATATACATTCAATGTTAAATTGTTCTTTACTGTCTAATGTAAATACAAGGATATTATTTTCAGGTTTTTGAATATTCAAGAATTATCTTGAAATTTTAAGAATACAGTTGCTTTGTACATTTTTTGATCATTCCGTAAGCTGCGACCTATTAATTCTACCCCATGGCGGGGCCCTTGCTGACTGGTCAGTTTTCTAGTTTTTTTTGTATTTAATATGTACATTACTTTGATATATTATGTCAGCTGAATTTTATTATTATGAAAATTAATAAATAAGAGTGTGCTATTAACTGCACCCACACACTATCAATTTAATAAGAGATGTCAGACAAGTCAGTGATATTTGAGTGTTCTAGGGGTTTATTTTATTAGTTTTATGTTCATTGCAATACCTGGTGTGCAATCTGAACATGGGATGAATTACTGTCAATGTGTAGGGATACAATGTCTTATCTTAACTGTTATTATCTTAGATGCTTTTTTTCCATTGTGAAAGGGCAAAAATAACCCTATACACTATATTTGATTTGAGGTGGAAGTGTTGCTAGCCTCACAGGACCTGAATATACATCAAGATTAAGAGAATTATGAGATTATATTAGTCAACGTGTCAAAGTTTTATGTCAAAACATGTAAAAAAAAAAAAAAAAAAAAAAAAAAAAAAAAAAAAAAACAGTATCATCAGCAAGTAACAGTGCAATCATTTGAAATATCTTTGGTTGTCAACATATTCAATAATTTATCTTTAGATGATTGGCTCTGGGATAAAATGAATTAACATCAATTTATAATTTTACTATATTTTTTTTCACTGTAGACATCCACATTTGCCATGTCTACAGGTGGGACAAGAACATAAACACACATATCTTCCATTAGAGGTAAGTGTTTTATTTAGATCTACCAGTGTCATGGGTATTTGTTTAGATCTACCATTGTAACTATGGAGTTTTTCATTTTAATATAGCTTATGATTTAATTTATCTGGAGTACCTGCAGGCAACATGTGTTCTTTATTGGTGACTCTTGCAACATTCATTTTCTGTGATTTCTTAAATTAAATGATGCATTCAGTACAAACTGCAAAGCAGAATCCTTTTATTTAAAGTCTCATCTTGAAATATCAGTACACTCTTATAAAGACATGTTCAGTATTCACAATTATAGTTATATGCCTTGAGAATTTGGAGGTATATATATTCTTTCCTTATTGTAGGTTTGTAATGTTGTTGGAGGCCAGAGATGTATAAAGAAATTGACTGATCTCCAGACATCTACCATGATCAGGGTAAATAACTCTGTCTTAATGAAGTTAGAATACTGCTGTGGCAGTTATTGTAAACACTGTGAAAATTGTATTGATAAGGATGTTTCAGTATTGCTTTCAGCAGTTGTGTATTGTTCTGTATATTTTTTCTACAGGCAACGGCAAAGAATGCACCAGACAGAGAAAAAGAAATCAATACTTTGGTATGTAATTTAAAAAAATTAAACTTAAGAATGAAATTAAATTGTGACGTACAGTGTATTTTATATTAAATGAGACCTCCCATTATTATAAAATGTACATAATATATATAGGTCAAGAAGGCTAACTACAATGCGGACCCCCATCTGAGGACATTTGGAATCACTGTCAACCCTCAAATGATGGACCTGCATGGAAGAGTCCTGTCACACCCTAAACTGCAGTATGGGGGAGCGGTCAGTATTTATACAAGCATACAAAAGATCGACAGACATACAAAAAAATAGAAAAGTGTACAAAAAAGACACCCTCCCCAATTATAAATAAACGGGCTGTCAGTGTTTATAAAAGCATATAAAAAATTTACTGTCATCTGTTATGTTACTTGTGTACCAGGATTTCATAGGGGAAACAATCACTGTTAAACAGTCATACAAAATATATGCACCAATTTAGCTTTTCAAGATTTTATTTTGGTCATAAAATTCTAAAAAATGTAATGTACAATTGTATCTACTTCCAGACTAAAGCCCAGGCCCTGCCAAACCAAGGTGTATGGGACATGAGAGGAAAGCAGTTTTACTATGGAATAGAAGTGCGAGTTTGGGCCATTGCCTGCTTTGCTCCGCAGAGGAGTGTTAGAGAAGATGCACTTAGGTAAATATAAAAATTACTATTGTTTTTTTTTAAAATAATGTACATTTTGTTAGCCTTTCTGAAGTTTTGTTTCTTGTTCTTTTTATGATAAATTGTATTATTGGTAAAAATGGTAAAAGACCATATTAACTTGCCTACTTTAGAAAATGTATGCCTATGTACAGCAAAACCTGATATTTCTCTGATTTCATTGGCAGGAATTTTACCCAGCAGTTACAGAAGATATCTACAGATGCGGGCATGCCTATCCTGGGTCAGCCCTGCTTCTGTAAGTACGCCACAGGTCCAGACCAGGTGGAGCCGATGTTCAGTGTGGTACCTGAAGAATTAAAACCAAAAACACATACGCCGGACTACAGCTGATTGTGGTGGTACTACCTGGCAGAACACCAGTTTATGGTAAGACACCTGGCAAATCATTGTATGTGTAAGAAGTATTTAACAGTGTGTCCTTAAAATTCTGTATACTCATACATATTTCTCATGCAATTTTATAGAATTAAAACCAAAACAATTTTTTTCCATGTGTATCCATTTCTGCTTTCTTAGCAACCATTTCTGAGTGATGAAATTAAATGAGTATAAATATGGTACAAAGTTGTTTTTTTAATTACTGGGTATAGTGTTTTCTTTCTTGATTCTGTGTTATTTTAAAAGGTAATTTTGTTGAGTGGGTTTTGTAAGCAGATTTTCAGTCTGCTTTGATTTAATCCCATAACAGCACATCATGCATTTCAGTCATTTGTAAATTGAAAAAATAGAGAAAGTTGATAATGACAAGTCATTAAACAATTATTGGAAAATGTTATGTACAATGTCAGAGCCTATTGGAATTAAATGAATATGACACAACTTTTAACTTGTTTATAATGATGTTTTTGGTGAAACATAAACAAGATTTTTATATTTTAACAATTCACAACCTGATTTCTACCTTAATAATTACTCAGACATTTCTTTTTCACTTTTGCATGTACATGTACTTTGAGAAAGTGAAAATATTTATATTCACTAATTTTAGTCCTTATAACATGTAGGGTCCAAATGCTGGAAATGCATTAAAAACTTGATAAGTATTAAATAACAAGTATCGAGGCACAAAGCATTAATTCTGTGTATGTGATCTTATGTTTGTAGCTGAGGTGAAAAGAGTGGGTGACATCCTGTTTGGGTTAGCCACACAGTGCGTGCAGTCTAAAAATGTCAACAAGACTTCTCCGCAAACTCTGTCTAACCTCTGTCTGAAAATTAACGTCAAACTCGGAGGCATCAACAACATCCTACTGCCAAGTAGTAGGTAAGGGGTTAATGGCCATCTAGCATCAATACATTTAACTCAGTGAATGGTAATTGTTATCTTAATGAAAAGATGTGTATTGGTAATTTTCCATGGTTTGTGGCTTATGTGCTGTATATTTGCTTTGTAGACCCCTTGTGTTTCGAGAACCAGTTATTTTCCTGGGGGCTGACGTGACACACCCTCCTGCTGGGGACACCAGCAAGCCCTCCATAGCAGCTGTAAGTTGAAAGTCACAATCAAATACTACATGTTTATGACAGGTTTTTTTTGCATATCACAGTATTTGCAAAAATACCTGAAAGACTTGTTTTAAAATTATATTGTCCTAATTTTTGCAACTCTGTTTGTTATGCCCCGCCACGAATATGGCTGGAGCATATATTGTTTGACATGTGCATCTTCCGTCCTTATGTCCTTCTGTCTGTCCTTCCGTCACACTTTGCGTTTAGCTCTGTTCAAAGCTCAGTTTCAAAGAAACTATCCAAGATATTTTCATCAAACTTCATATGCTAATAGATATTGATGAGAGCTATGCAACTGCATCAACATTTTTTGACCTTGACCATTTCTTTGACCTTGACCACACTTTTCTTAAATTAGTGTTTAGCTCAATTTTAAACATACCATTCAAGATGGTGTTATCAAACTTCACATGTTGATACATACTGATGAGAACTATTCAACTGCATCACCATTTTGACCTTGACCTTTCCTTTGGCCTTGACCTCACTTATCTTTAATTAGTGTTTAGTTAAATTTTTAAAGATACCATTCTAAATATTTTTATCAAACTTCATATGTTGATACATATTGATGAGAGATATGCAACTGCATCAACATTTTTGACCTTGACCTTTCCTTTGACCTTGACCTCACTTTTCTTAAATCAGTGTCAAACTTCATATGCTGATACATACTGATGTAAGCAATTCAACTGCATCAACATTTTTGACCTTGACCTTTTATTTGACCTTGACCTCACTTATCTTTAATTAGTGTTTAGCTCAGTTTTAAAGATACCATTCAAGATATTTTTATCAAACTTCATATGCTGATACAAACTGATGAGAGCTATTCAACTGCATCAACATTTTTTGACCTTGACCTTTCCTTTGACCTCACTTTTCCTAAATCAGTGTCAAACTTCATATGTTGATACATACTGATGTAAGCAATTCAACTGCATCAACATTTTTGACCTTGACCTTTTATTTTCCTTGACCTCACTTTTATCAAATTATATAAGTCAGTTTTAATTAAAGAAATCATTCTAGATATTTTTATCAAACTTCATATGTTGATACTAGGGATGGGTATCGCCAAAAATTTCGTATCGCGATATATCACGATTTTTCCCCAAAATATCACGATAATATCATGATATTTTTGCAAGCAATTTTTACAATGATTTTAAATAAATAGTGTTTTTTCTTAAAAATAAGCTAGAAAAACAAAATTTCAATTTTTATGCACATAAAATTAATCATGTCTGGAAGGTAAGATGCCGTTCTTTTCACCTTTTACAACATTTTTTAATCTTTCTGTAATTGTTTTTTGAAAGATTGAACAAATAAATGAATAATTTCTTGACTTTATAATATGTACCTAAATACTAGTATTTAGATCTCCGTATCACGATACGTATCACACAACAAAAAATCGCGATATACCGGTATACCGATAAAATCGCACATCCCTAGTTGATACATATATATTGATGAGAGATATAAACATTTTTGACTTTGACCTTTCCTTTGACCTTTGACCTCACTTTTCTTAAATCGGTGTCAAACTTCATATGCTGATACATCTTGATGAAGCAATTCAACTGTATTAACATTTTTAACCTTGACCTTTCATTTGACCTTGACCTCACTTTTATCAAATTGTTTTCAAGTCAGTTTTAAAGAAACCATTTATAATATTTTTTTTCAACTTCTTATGTTGAAACATACTGATGAGAGCTTTTCAACTGCATCAACAGTTCTTGACCTTGACCTTTCCTTTAACCTTGACCTTATTTTAATGAAATTAGTGTCAAACTTCATATGCTGATACATACTGATGTAAGCAATTCAACTGCATCAACATTTTTAACCTTGACCTTTTATTTGACCTTGACCTCACTTATCTTTAATTAGTGTTTAGCTCAGTTTTAAAGATACCATTCAAGATATTTTTATCAAACTTCATATGCTGTTACATACTGGTGAGAGCAATTCAACTGCATCAACATTTTTGACCTTGACCTTTCCTTTGACCTCACTTTTCCTAAATCAGTGTCAAACTTCATATGTTGATGCATACTGATGTAAGCAATTCAACTGCATCAACATTTTTGACCTTGACCTTTTATTTTCCTTGACCTCACTTTTATCAAATTATATAAATCAGTTTTGATTAAAGAAATCATTCTAGATATTTTTATCAAACTTCATATGTTGATACTAGGGATGGGTATCGCCAAAATTTCGTATCGCGATATATCACGATTTTTCCCCAAAATATCACGATAATATCATGATATTTTTGCAAGCAATTCTTACAATGATTTTAAATAAATATTGTTTTTTCTTAAAAATATGCTAGAAAAACGAAATTTCAATTTTTATGCACTTAAAATTAATCATGTCTGGAAGGTAAGATGCCGTTCTTTTCACCTTTTACAACATTTTTTAATCTTTCTGTAATCTGAAAGATTGAACAAATAAATGAATAATTTCTGGACTTTATAATATGAACCTAAAAACTAGTATTTAGATCTCCGTATCACAATACATATCACGCAACAAAAAATCGCGATATACCGGTATACAGATAAAATCGCACATCCCTAGTTGATACATATATATTGATGAGAGATATGCAACTGCATCAACATTTTTGACTTTGACCTTTCCTTTGACCTTTGACCTCACTTTTCTTAAATTGGGGTCAAACTTCATATGCTGATACATCCTGAGGAAGCAATTCAACTGTATTAACATTTTTGACCTTGACCTTTAAATTTTTTTGACCTCACTTTTATCAAATTGTTTTCAAGTATTTTAAAGAAACCATTTACATTTTTTTTTAACTTGTGTATGTTGAAACATACTGATGAGAGCTTTTCAACTGCATCAACAGTTTCTGACCTTGGCATTTCCTTAGATCTTGACCTCGTTTTAATGAAATTAGTGTCAAACTTCATATGCTGATACATACTGATGTAAGAAATTCAACTGCATCACTATTCAAGATATTCTGATCAAATTTCATACTCTAATACAAATTTTCATGTTGCATTACTAATATACCGACGGCAGGCCATTCATGTCCTATGGACATATTTCTAGTTGTTTATGACTTATCATAGTTATTGATGTGGTAAATTGTTTATAAGTTTATGTGAATTTATTTATTTTGCAAGCTTAAAGCACTAGCAAAGCAAGTGAAAATTGAATTGCTGCTAAAAATACCCGTTAAAAATACCTGTTGTATATAAAGTATTTGAATTAATTAAATCAAGATCAGGGAATCTTTTAGCTATGTAAAAATGGCATCATCCATTGTTTTTAGGTGGTTGGTAGTATGGATGCCCACCCAAGTCGGTACTCGGCCACCGTAAGGGTCCAGGAACACCGTAAGGAAGTGATAGAGGAGTTCTGCTCGATGGTCCGTGAACTTCTTATCTCCTTCTACAAGTCCACACAATTCAAACCAACCCGCATCATCATCTACAGGGACGGGGTCAGTGAGGGCCAGTTCCAGAAGGTAATTAATCATAATTCTTTATGTTTATGAGTAGTGTGTTTATGCTCTGTATATTTAGACAGTGTGAATTTCCCTCTTCATGGAATGGAATCCAATCTTTTTAGAAAAGTTGTTATTGTTTCAATTTTTTTTTCCACTAATGATATATTTCTTGGTATTTCTTTATACTCAAACCGTTTGTATGACAGGTGCTTGCCCATGAGCTGAGAGCAGTAAGGGAGGCATGTATGAAGCTGGAGATCGGATACCAGCCCGGAATAACATTTATAGCTGTTCAGAAGCGACATCACACTCGATTGTTTTGTGCCGACAGGAAGGACCAGATAGGACGCAGTGGAAATATCCCAGCAGGCACCACTGTGGATGTGGGAATCACACACCCCACTGAGTTTGATTTCTACCTATGCAGTCATGCTGGAATTCAGGTAATCAGGAAGCTTACATGAAAATTAGGGCTGGGACGATATATCGAGATATCGATATATCGTGATATTTGTGAGGACGATACACATATCGATACATATAAAGAAATATCGAAATATCGCCCAAAAAATCTTACTTCTATTTTTCTTTGCTTATTTAACATTTGGGGTTTATATATAAAATAAATAAGCTAAATGTAAATATAGATATGGAATAAATTATTCTTATTTGCAAAGAAATAATTTGTTTATTTCAATGCAAAAAAAAGATTTTATAAGCAATTAAACATATCGTGATACATATCGTATCGTGGCTTAAATATCGTGATACTTATCGATATAGTAAAAGTTGTATCGTCCCAGCCCTAATGAAAATGTATAACCTGTGTTGACATTCAGTATCTGAAATAACAGTTCCACTCATAGATCTCTTCTCTATTAACTTGTTGGTTTCATGCTACATTTGTTTTCTGTTATTTTTTGAACAGAGAAATACAATATCAAAGATAAGCAATTTGCTAATTCATCAAACTTACACAATTCTTTTGCATAACAATGTGATGAAACTTTTCCAAGTAGATTACGAACATTTAAAATATACTGTAAAATTTGAATTTGGAATGATTTATTAGTAATGTAATTAATGGATTTATTTACTTACAGGGCACAAGTCGGCCCTCTCATTACCATGTGTTGTGGGATGACAATTGTTTTAAAGCAGACGAGCTTCAACAACTGACATATCAGCTGTGTCACACATACGTACGATGTACACGCAGTGTATCAATCCCCGCTCCAGCGTACTACGCTCATTTAGTGGCATTCAGAGCACGATATCATCTGGTAGAGAAGGAACATGACAGGTTTGTACTCAAAATGATTCCCACTGAGATTACACTAAAGTCAATAAAAGATTATAATCAGGCGCGGATCCAGGAATTGAAGTTAGAGGGGGCGCCAAAAGTAGACAAGGGGTCTGGGGGCCGCCTTGAGACCCCCAGTAGGTCCAGGGCAAAGTTCTGGTGGGGGCCCAGGGGGCGAAGCCCCCAGAAGCTCCTGGGTTCTAGAGATTTTGTAGGGTAAAAATGAGGTCTACCAAGTAGACATATTTACATTTTCTAGACGAAACTGTGATTTACGTTAACTTTGACAATTTTAGGGGGGGGCGCGCGCCGGGTGCACCCCCCCTTAAATCCGCCACTGATAATTCAACAATGGTTCCACTTGTTGAAGAAAATTGGTACTCTGCTATATGTTGTCCTTATAGATTTAGTTTGAGATAATATAGATAATACATGCATGAAAAAACTGTTGTAATGTTGGTTTGATATGTTTTGTAATATTTTTATCTACAGTGGAGAAGGAAGCCGTCATTCTGATGAAATGGAAAGGACACCTTCTGCCATGGCTCGAGCCATTGCAGTTCATCCAGACACTGTGAAGGTCATGTACTTTGCCTAGGTCAAGGACACCACCATAATAAAGACAAAAGCTTGTCAAAAGCTCACCAGAAAAGATATCTGACAGAAACCAGCTCAGTCAAACCTCGGAAAGTGCTAGTACTGAAGATTCTAGTCATTGGCCACCAATGTACTACACACTTTTATTTTTCTCTTGTATTTTTTCAACATCTTTTTTGAAACCTTCTTTTCATCTAGTTTTTTTTTCATCAGATGAATTGGTCATTTTGTGTGAATAAAGAACACCAAACTTTTTTTCCTGTCAAATAAAGTGCTAATTTCACTTTTAAAAGTTTTTTCCCCCTACAATATTTTGTAAATTTATTTGATATAAATGTATGCATGTTCTTGTTTTTAGTTCCCACAATTTATGTCTGTTTTGACACTAAATATTTCATTTGGGGCAGTCCTATGATTTCTGTTGTTCTGAACAATTTGTTGATAACTTGGAGATCAATGACGAGATCAGCTGAACATTATATGAATAAAATAAGATGCAGACATTTGCAATAAAGTGTGAATATGTCATAAAAGAGGTGATGGGGTTGTTCAATCTTTACCATTGTGGTTTATATATATTGTTCCATTTTTCTGTTCAGTACAGTAGAAATATTCATATTTTTCCATCTTGTTAGTAGAATCTCATAATTCAAAGCAAATATCCAATTACCAAAAATAAACTTTGATAATTTTTTTTGAACATTTAAAATTGTAAAAGGAAAAATTGCTTTTGATATACTTGTATTTAATCTGAACTTGAAATATTTATCTTTAATCTAGAATGAAAAGATGTTTCATCTACACTGGATTTAATCAGCTGCTATTTTTCATACATGTACACCCGTACTTTGTCCCACTTTGAATTTTATATTTTCATATCATGTTTTTTCATGTTTATAGTGTCACATAAGCCGGGAAAATCATTGTTATATTTAGACATTTTATGACTTTCTCTATTGAGACCAAACATTATATTTCACCAGTGTTTGATGTGCATTACAATTTTTGTTTACAATTTCTCAAATACATCTGCAGATTCATCATTAACCATTTATTCTTGGATTGTTGCTTTTTGAAAGAATTTTGATTCTTTACTTTACTTTTTCATGAATCTTGTTATTATTATCAATATTATACATTGTTAGTGCTCAATAATGTAAAGTAAAAATTGAGAAAATTTTCCATAGATAAATTTCAGTCTTGGTTAGTAAAGGTATTTTAAGTGTTCTAGTCCATGAAAAGTTCTGAAACATGAAATAAGCTTAATTTGTTGTATGCAAGAAAATACTGCATAAATAGTACAATGTGGTGAACTACATGTATTTCCCAATTTTTTGTCTCTAATCATGTCAAAGAGTACTCAGTTGTCATCTACCACAAAGCAATGAAATGGCTGTGTAAAAAAGATCAATAATTATATATTGTCTATAATCAGTGTGTTTTACCCTTTATACACGTGTTTGTACAGCACTATCTCCTTTTTTTGTTAGGACAGTATATTTTGTTATAGAATAATGTAAAATTACTGTAATTTGGTGCAAATGTATGGTACCATGTAAACAATATATTTAATAATTAGTAGTAATAAGTAGAAATAATATAATAGAATTAAATAATTGCTGTAAATGTGGAAAAGAAAAAAATACCATCAAAAACTATAGTTTATACATTAATAATGAACAACTAGATTTTCCGCATTTGCAGCACTTTAAATAGCAATAGGCATGTGTAATTATTGCATGATGATCTTGTGTTTTATTCTGATTTATGACAACAAATATTATCGGTCTGAAGTTTCATCAACAATGTGGGCAGCTAATGGTATGATAAAGAATCAAGTACAAAGTGGTATTTTGGGAGGGATTTCATAGTTTGTCCCAGCATGAAGATGTATGATGCTTCTCATACAGCTAGATCATCCAACAATTGAGACATTTCAGGCCTATTATTGTTGCAGAAGGTTGTAAACAAAGATTTAATATGATATATATTATTTACACTAATTCAGTTTTTCAGTGCATAGTGTTCAGTTTATTATTAGAGAATTAAATTATACTCAAAGAATTATTGATACATGACATTGATGCTGGGATAAATTATGAATGTTTAACATATTTGTCATTACAGAGCATTCTTTTAAGGTAAAAATGCAACATTGAATCCATTGAATAAGTTTATCATTTTTAACAAAAGTTTACTAAAGCACAACTTTATTCATATCCTATATACAGTATATTTAAAATATGTTGTCATTTATCTGTTAAATATTTGTTTTTTATCTGTTATAATTGTAGGTTTACAGCTTAAGATTAACAAAATAAAATATTTGTCTTTTACATGTGGTTTTCCATAATTCTATATAGGAGGAACCCCACACTTGCATATACGTATGTACCTGATTGTTTAATTAGGACAAGAAGGCAAATATAAAGAAATGGGGGAAAAAATGTTTAAACAGTTGAACTTCGGCATCTCAAACATTGATATCTCGAATACCATGGATACATCGAAGTGATTTGGAAGTCAAAACCTTCTTTAAGTATTTTACCCTCGATATCTCAAATCATCGCATATCTCAAAGTTTTTACTCTGACAGTCCCATCAAGTCAGGTAACAAGATTTGACTTTACCTATTTGGACTATTTCTGTTGTTGAAATAGTTAAAAGTTTGTAGTGTAAAAGTTTGCTTTGATCTATGAGTGAGGTATATATATATTGGTCTTCACCTTAAATTGCACGACTCAGTTTTGTAGTCGTCAGGTCTTGAACCCACTACCTTCGAATCACAGAGCAAGCACTTCACCAAATGAGCTTCCAAAGTGGTCTTCTCAAATTTGAGAAATAAATTTCTTTAATGATGCTTAACAACTTCTCTTGACTGAAATAAGGTAAATTGAGGTATAATTGTGGACAAAAACAAGATTAAAATGTTTTTGAAGCATATCTGCCCTTCCAGTGTGGAAATATTAAAAGGATCACTTTATTTTAATGTAATGATAGTGAAAGAATAAATAAAGTAAAAAGTATCAGGACAATATCTCCAACAATCTTTCTGCTTGTGCAATGAAACTGAATACAAGTAGTTGCATGTTCTCAAAGACATTAAGGAAGACTCTAATAATTACGAATTCATGCATTCTGTCTTTTTGTATCATTTGAGTTTCCAAGTAATATTTCATTACCATAAAAAATCTTTAAAAGCGATTTTGTGAATATCCCGGCTCATTATGGTTTTGAAAAGCCAACTCTTGATTTTGATGTCAATGGTCAAGGTCAGACATTAATATATTGCAAAAAATGGCTTCCAGATTTCAGTTTTCTTTGGGCTTTTCCAGCAAAAGAATGAGTACCATTTTGAAAGAGTTCCATGTGTAATTCTATTTTAAGAAACCACTGTATTAGCATCTTTAAAAGTATTCATGCTTGTGTCACTGCCAAATTTAACCAAAATTACGCTAAAACAAATTCTTCCACTTTCAGTAAGCCACAAATTGATTTAGCAGAATAAACACCTAGACGAAATGAAAGATAATAGACACATCAACATTTCAAAGGGTCTTTTGGTTTTCATTCAGTAGAGCTTAATTTTTCCTTCAGTAAATCGACAGATCATTCTACTATCAAATTTCAAACAAGAGGCCCATGGGCCACATCGCTCACCTGAGCACTAAGGGTAGGAAAAAGTAAAGAATGGCTTTTTATTGTAAAGTTTAAATCCAAAAGTAGTCCCATGACCAATCATGGATTTGCTATTTTTTAGAAAATGTATTTTAAAGAATTTTTCTATCTATATCTTTAAAAACTTTGGTCGGCCATTTTGGCCCCGCCCTACCCCCGGGGGTCATGATTTGAACAAACTTGAATCTACACTTGAGCATGCTTCCATATAAATATGATGAATTATGGCATTGTCATTCTTGAGAAGAAGATTTTTAAAGAATTTTCCTATATATTTCTATGTAAAACTTTGGTCGGCCATTTTGGCCCTGCCCTACCCCGGGGGGTCATGATTTGAACAAACTTGAATCTACACTACCTGAGCATGCTTCCATATAAATATGATGAATTATGGCATTGTCATTCTTGAGGAGAAGATTTTTAAAGAATTTTCCTATATATTTCTATGTAAAACTTTGGTCGGCCATTTTGGCCCCGCCCTACCCCCGGGGGTCATGATTTGAACAAACTTGAATCTACACTACCTGAGCATGCTTCCATATAAATATGATGAATTATGGCGTTGTCATTCTTGAGGAGAAGATTTTTAAAGAATTTTCCTATATATTTCTATGTAAAACTTTGGTCGGCCATTTTGGCCCTGCCCTACCCCCGGGGGTCATGATTTGAACAAACTTGAATCTACACTACCTGAGCATGCTTCCATATAAATATGATGAATTATGGCGTTGTCATTCTTGAGAAGAAGATTTTTAAAGAATTTTCCTATATATTTCTATGTAAAACTTTGGTCGGCCATTTTGGCCCCGCCCTACCCCCGGGGGCCATGATTTAAACAAATTTGAATCTACACTACCTGAGCATGCTTCCATATAAATATGATGAATTATGGCATTGTCATCTTTGAGAAGAAGATTTTTAAAGAATTTTCCTATATATTTCTATGTAAATCTTTGGTCGGCCATTTTGGCCCCGCCCTACCCCCGGGGGCCATGATTTGAACAAACTTGAATCTACACTACCTGAGGATGTTTCCCCATAAGTTTCATCTTTCCTGGCACAGTGGTTCTTGAGAAGAAGATTTTTAAAATTTGCCACCAAATTTTCATTAATTCCCAATTATCTCCCCTTGAATAAGGGCGTGGCCCTTCATTTGAACAAACTTGAATCCCCTTCACCCAAGGATACTTTGTGGCAAGTTTGGTTGAAATTTTGAGAAGAAGTCGAAAATGTGAAAAGTTTACAGACAGACGGACAGACAGACAGACGGACGCCGGACAAAATGTGATCAGAAAAGCTCACTTGAGCTTTCAGCTCAGGTGAGCTAAAAAATCTTACATAAAATTATTACCAGTAAATTTTCAAGAATAATTGTTAAATTGATTTATTTCACTCTTAACATTTCTGAACATATCAAAATCAGCATGGAAGATAAAAATGTTGTAAAAGGTTTTGCAGGGTTTGGGAAAACATATTCTTAAATTCGATTTCAAAGTTTTAAACTTTCAAATCATAAATATGATATAAACTTTATATGTAAATACAGGTACATTTGAACATGTTTAAAAAACAATCCAACATAATTTAAAAAAAAAAAATCTTTCCTTCATACTTTTAATACATTTATGTATTATTATTTAGCTTTGAAGCTTTGTGTATACACATATATAAGCCATTACTAGTACATACCATTGACGATGGATATATTTTGTGTGTGTAAGTGGAGGCACAAATGATATTATAATAAATAGTTAAACTCATCCAGAGTTTGAAGATACAAAAAAACACAAATTAATGCCTTAACATAACATATAATTCTATAAGTGTTGCATAGATTGATTTATGGCATTCACAATGGCCGCTGAGTATCCTATACTATCCTCAGTCAGCTGATGGACGTTACCAAGGGTAACAATGTTTCCATGGTTATTAACTACAATGTTTTCATGAGAGACCATGACTTCCTGAGGCACTAGACTACTGGGGTGTACATGATGATTGGGGTCAATAATTGGGTCAGAATGGACTGCCACATTAGTCAGTGTATGAAGATTGCTGACCTCCACCACAGCTGGTGCTGCTGTCAGCTGAATTTGGTGGTTTCCGTGGTGACTGGGTTCTTGCTGTGGCGGTAACTGGAATTCCTGCAACTCAAACCCTGGCTGTGTGTCTGGAATCACATCCTCCTGGACTGAGATGTAATTGAGGGACATTGTGTTTCCGGATTTCCTGGCTAGCCGTGCAGCCTCTAACAGGCTGTCATCTCTGATATAACGCACCTCTAAATCCTTATGCTTCTGTTTGATGTGTTTGCGGGTATTTCCACCGGTTGCACAAGTGAATGTACAGTAAGGACACCTGTAGGGTTTGAATCCTTTCAGCTGATGCTGAATTCTAATGTGTTCGTTCAGCTTCTGTGAGGTTTTGGTCTGATATCCACAGTGAGGACAGTCATATTTTTTCTCAGAATGAGTCCACTGTTTGTGAGCTCTCAAGGTTGAGCTAGAAATGAATTTTTTATCACACATGTTACAAGAGTACTCCCGGATGTTCTTGTGTCCATTTAGATGAGTCTTGAATCTGTGTCCCAGTAGAGTCGTGAACTCGCAATGAGGACACTGAAACTCTTTCCTGGTGTCTTCTTTTGCTTTGACTTTGTGGACCATGAACAGGTGTGCTAAAGAAAGAAATATTTTATTGTTACAACACTAGAAAACTCTCAAAGCTGCCTAAGATCTTGAAGTCCCAGAGCTTGCATGTATTTTTACTTGCAGAAATTACTTTTAACTTCAAAAAATAATGTTATGCAATAAATAAGCATTTTTGAATTCCTTTTTTAAAATGTTTGATACTCAAGAACATCTACTTTCAACTTTCACTGAAAGACTAATGAAAAGCACTAATAAAATTTGTATATTTCATGGTAAATTCTACTTTATACATTGCTTCTTTAACTAAAAAATGCTCACTTATTCTTATTAATCAGAATATAATCTACTTGAATAACTTACTGTAGAATGTAGCTTTGTTGGCTGTAGCATATGGACAGTGTTCACACTGGAACTCTTTATCTGTGGAGTGACGGTTCTTGATGTGGGACTGTAACTCGGAATCCTCCCCAAACCTCTGACCACACACCTGGCACAGGTGAGGCCGAATCCCCAGGTGCATCTTGTTGATGTGCTTCTTCAGGGTTCTGAAATGTGGAGAGGGAAAATGCATTTGTATCTTCTGCAAAATTTTATGAAAGTGCTTAGCTCTCTTTTGAAATTTTTCTGTCTTGGTGAATTTGTGGATTTGTATGAAAATTTAACAATATTGGGAATAGAAATCATCAATAGTTTTAGGTCTGAATAAAAGTCTGCTTCTCTTTACTCAACTTTAAAAATACAAATTTACAGACTAGCAATAGGTCTAAACCTGGAATCAAGTCTGTTTCTCTTTTCTAAAATAAAGCACTTACACCTCTGTCTTGAGCTTGAGGGAGCAATAAGGACATTCGTAGTTTTTATCTGAGGAATGGCGCCTCATGTGGGACTTCAGACTGGAGCTAGACATGCATACTTTATTACAGCCATTGTGTTCACAACGGTACAACTGAAAACAAAAAAAAAGAAGAATATTTTATGTACATAGGAAAGAGGGAATCTGCAATTTTTAATACAAAGAAATAGATATTCATGAAGATGTCCAAAATACCTTCATTTCATCATGGTAAATTCCATGCTTGAGGAACTGATGCACATGAAGTTGAGAGTTCTTGCAGAATCTTCTTCCACATGTGTCACACTGTTTCTTCAGGTGTTCAGACCGACAGAGGTGCTTAACGATCATGTGCCGATTCAGGGTCTTCTTCACGTGAAATGTGAAGTTACACTCGGTACACTTGTACTCTACTTCTGGGTGCTCCTTGACGACATGAAGCTTCATGGTCACCATGTTTCCTGTGGTGAAGTTACACCCCTCTACTTCACAGGTGACGGAGTTCTTTAATGCCTCCCGCACTTCTGCTACCGTCCTCTTGTGCACCCAGCGTAAATGTGATTTGATCGTCCCTAGAGAGGAATAAGAACTGTCACATTCAGGACATGGGTACTTCATATCATCTAGCTGGTGCACTCCCTCAAAGTGACTTTTCAGGGCCTTGTTTCCAACAAAAGTCAGGTTACAATCTGGGCATTCCCACTTCTGCTGCAGGCGATACTTAGGATACCCTGTTAACTCTTTAGCTTTCTCAAAACTCAGATAATGTTTCTTGATAAGGTGGCTGGCATATATTCTGCCTTTAGAAAGCACAGAGTGGCAAAAGCAGCACTTTTCATACACTTTATTGGATGCTTTTCTCCTGTTTCTTTTTGTTGTTTTCCCCTTGTTTTTCTTTTTTGGACTAAATATGGATTTCATATTCTGGACATGTTTGGCAATTCTGTAATAAACCCCTTGTTTGTCCCCCTGATTGACCTGCATATGGTTTTCCTGAGTGTGTCTGTAGAACAGGCTATAATATTGAAAGCTGCAGGAGCACAGAGTGCACATGTACTTTTTAGGGTTGTCTGTCAATGTACAATAACGCATGGCTCCTGAACTCTTTGTGATGTTGCTCAATATTGCCCTGCTGTGGGTGTAGTTTAGAGGCATCTCCTTGTGTTGTATAACAGTGTGTCTCTTCAATGCAGAATAAGAGCTTAGTGTTTTTCCACAAGTCTCACATTTAATTTTAGCACCTTTGGGAATCCAGATTTTGGTTATCTTTTTAACTGCCACTTTGGTGACATTTTCCTTTTTCCTCTTTTTCTTGGTTTCTTTCCTCCATGTTTCCTTTGAACTTTCTTTCACCTTTCCTGCTTTGGGTTTTTTGTCCACTACTGGCCTCCGTTTTCCTCTATTTCTGGTAATCATTTGGTTATCTGTTAACACTGTGTCTCTTCTGCTATCTGGTTTTGTTATCTCCCCTTGCTGGACAGCATCTACGTTAACCTTACTCTCTTTTTTCTTTCTACCTCTTTTCTTTTTCTTTAACTGTACATCAGACAATTTGTTTTTTGTTAAACTTTTCTCTATGTCATGCGTCATATCACCTTCTGATGGAATATTGGTCTCTCTGGCCTCAGAATCTTGTACATGTACATCCTTGACAATTTCATCTGATTCAGCTGCACTCTTTAAGACTTTGGGATTCATTATCCCAGGCCATTCACTGGATATGTAAGCCTGTTGCAAGAGATCTTGTGCTGTTTCCATCTCTAAAACCACTGAAGCGTGGTAGAGAGAAATTCGCTCAGGTGGAGTGACACATAACTGACCTGTGTACATGAATTCCATCAGCACTTTAAACACAGCTGAGTCCACATCTGAAAAGTGAAACAGAACATTCAGTTATCAATCTACATCACTTAATAGTGTATTGTCACAATGGCTACACTGTCGAGCAAATTTAGCCAATGCCTCATCTAAATTCTACGAAGCAGAGCAGATTGAACCCTAGGCTAACAAAGATGTGCCAAGCAAGGATTTTGCAACATGCATATAAATGACAAATTGTCTTCATCTTCTTGAACTTGACAATCGCATAACATAATATCAATATTATACTTTCATGTAAATTAGTTAAATCTGATTGGTCGAGAAACATTTGTTAAAAAACAATATTACCCGCTGAATAATGAAGCCATGCCCTCCAGCATAGCAACAGTCAACATTGCTTGGCTACAGGTGATATTCCAAAAAAAATAGCGACTGCGCAGAATTTATGTGTGCACGGTTCACTGTTATATGTATTTGTATAAAACATTCTGTATAATATAATAAATATTGCATGTAGTTGAGTGTAACATTGAAAATTTTCACCCATCGAAAACCATTGTCAACCTTGTCTGCGCCTCGGTTGACAATGGTTTTCTTGGGGTGAAAATTTTCAATGTTACACTCAACTACATGCAATATTTATATAATATTACACATGTACAAGCTAACTACATGTACTATACCTATAGAAATGACCATGTTATAAGAATCTTGACGTCCCTTGATTTTCCTCTGGAAGTAATCGGAGAATGTTGACAGAACGAGTCGATGTGTGTAAAAGGTGGATTGGTCTGATGTCACTACCTCCACATCACACAAATGTTTGGAGGCATATGCCTTATACAGGTAATCACTAAGCTTCCCATCATGCTTTAGGCTTACAAGTACATCCATTTTCCTTTCCTCTGCAACAGGTATAATGTCTACAATTTTCAAAATACCATATGTGTTTTACATGAATTTAGTGTGTACAATATTCATGATATTTGGTGGTAATTAATTGGCTTTACAACAAATTGGTGAAGATAATCTTGAATTAGTACATTACTAAATGTACTAGAATTAAATGTTTTAAATGTGTTTATACCAGACAACTAACTAATACATAAAATAAAATTTTTTGCTATGCATTACAATATTTAACGTAATTATTTCACACACAAGAACTGGACTTTGAGGTATTTTTACTTATTCTTCCTTGAAAATTACCTTGATACATAGAGATATTTGAGACTTTACATAGGATACAAATTTCCAGTTGGGGACTTGGGGTTATAAATTTCGAAGGATAAAACCAGAGACCTCGGAATAGAATACCCGTACTTTTTAGTCTCTGGTTTTATCCTACCACCAATCGGAAGTTTTATCCCATCTAAGGTCTTAATATGTATCAAGGAAATTCTGAGGAGTAAATTAGTTTACAATAAAGAACCTTGACCAGAGACATCTGAAATAATTTCTATGACAAGAAAAAAAGTCTCTCAAAGCAAACAATGTCATTTTAAAGTAGCTATGTTAATGATTGATATATAAACAAAATATGAGATGGAAGCTGGCCCAGTGGGGTGCCTAAAATGGAGTTAGATATTTTATTGTAAAAATTAGTAGGGGTGCCCCATATAGGAAACAAGTGCCTGTGCTATACATCCCTAAATCTTTGTTTCTGGGCTTATTAAATACTCAAACGTTATAAATCTGATTTGACTGGATATATCAGGAAATAATTAAAGGGGCTTACTGGGGTTTTATTGTGTGAAAACTACAACAGCGAAACTCTTCATTTTTATACCAAATATAACTCACATTAACTTCAGTGTACATGCAAAGTTTGGGCGAAATCTAGCGTCCAGGTATTTTTAGGGACCGTCTCAAAATATAGGTACATTTACTATAGGATTATATAAGAAAGTGCCAATTTTTAGCACTTCAAAGCAAATTATTTATACAAATACTACAATATACTTTTTGGTCAAACTATAATATTTGATAGTAATATTATATTTTACATTATGTGTAAGAAACACAAAATTCTACCTTCTTGTTACCAGAGGGGACATCTCAAAAGACCAAAAAATTAACAAATTTTCCTGTTTTTATACAATTGTACAGAATATGACTGGCACAAAGGTATTATATGTAAAAATAATAAGAATAATTAGATTCTCAAATTTCTATGTTTTAAATTTCAAGAGCGTATATTTATTACTTTTTATTTAATAACATTTTTCTGCCCCCGTTTCTTTAAAAGCTTCAGTTTATCATAACGTCAAAAACACACTATAACAACGTCAACCTACCTATCAATTTCAAACCTGTAATTTCTTAATTTTATTTAATTTTATTAATTAGGGGAAGAAAGTTGCTTTAAAACAGTAAATACGCTTCATTTTACTATAATGCGCGAAATTTTGCGCAGTGAAAACTACAGTCGGCCCCCTTAAAATAATGCCGCACTTGATTTTGCCCTGGTTGGATTTCACATCTCAGACAGCTCTTCTATTCATTCAATAACCTAAAAATCTAGGTATCTGTGTAAACGTATCTTTATTTGACAGATAATTTTTTATCAAAGGAATTTCATTCTAGGCCAATCTTTTACGCCTAGTTACAATTCACATGATCCTTTAAGAGGATATAGGGAGCTGTCAAATCTATTAAATCAAAGTATATGACAAAATGCACAAGTTTTAAAAAAAATGCAATTCTCAGATTCTAAAACGACGCCATTTTGATAACCTTCTTTGACCCGTACTGTACACTCATTTTTGGGCATTTTTAAATAGATTAATTAGTGATTGCTAGGGTATTAGCATTTAAAATACATTAAGGATCACTACTTTCATGTGAAATAAAGACAATTCTCTTATACCCTTGTATCTGCTTTGATTCCTCTTTCACCCCATCACCAACTTCTGTTCTGCGTGCAAGAGTTTTAGCGCCCCCTGTAGGAATTGTGAACGCGTACGGTTTTGGAGTTTAGAATGCATATTGTATTTCCAGTTAAACGTCACTGGCATATTTCACAAGCACGTGTTGACAGTTTTCCATCAAAATAGCTCAGCGATGGACTTCTCCCTGGGAGAAACATCCAAAACAACGAACCTCATGTTAGTATGATTTCAAAAAATGTCATTTAACGTTAATACCTAATGGTTAAAGTTGTTAATATCAATATAGATGAACTTAAAAATTTACACCTTTAGTTCCCCTCTATCATTGGGTAATGTTTGTATGTCCTAATGGTATAGCAGTAGGTTACAAATATTTAATTCTTTTTTCTTCTCATTAAATCTAGCTAGCCCATAGATAAACTATAGCTTCTTCTTGCTTGATACACAGAGGTCTACTCCTGGCATACATGTAACTGTTGTGTTCATTGTGTTATTTATAGATGTATGACATCACAGTGGTCATTTAAACCCCTGTCCCTTTTCTATTTATATCTTGTGTAGTGTCAGGGCCAACTTGGATTTCATTGGTTGGTTAGTTTCCCTCTCTTTTGGTTTTAGCTTAGTTAAATACTTTGGTTTGAGATCTTGGTCTGACCAGCAGACATATTGGTTTTGTTTATATGTTTGTCCATTTTCTATATTGACTTATTTACGACCATGACCAAGACTGGACAGAATATCACTGAGTAAGATTTCACTCATCATATTGTATATTTGGAGTATTGGCTTTATATCACATATAGAGCTGTGATAATACTGATTGAATATACATTTATCCACATCTACAACATGGTGTTTGTGTTAATTTACTTATAAAACGAACCCCATTTCAATGGCATCCCCCTGGAGCCTCCACATTGAAATGGGGTTCGTTTTATAAGTAAATTAACACAAACACCATGTTGTAGATGTGGATAAATGTATATTCAATCAGTATTATCACAGCTCTATATGTGATATAAAGCCAATACTCCAAATATACAATATGATGAGTGAAATCTTACTCAGTGATATTCTGTCCAGTCTTGGTCATGGTCGTAAATAAGTCAATATAGAAAATGGACAAACATATAAACAAAACCAATATGTCTGCTGGTCAGACCAAGATCTCAAACCAAAGTATTTAACTAAGCTAAAACCAAAAGAGAGGGAAACTAACCAACCAATGAAATCCAAGTTGGCCCTGACACTACACAAGATATAAATAGAAAAGGGACAGGGGTTTAAATGACCACTGTGATGTCATACATCTATAAATAACACAATGAACACAGGTTGATGTAAATAATTCCATGTGGATTTATTCAATAAATGAAATGCTGAAAAGAAATAAATATGATAATTCAACTGAATTAATTTAATCGTGAAATACAATAATTAATATAAGATATAAATCACCCTATCACATACTTCCCCTCTTCGTGAAATGACGTCCTCGTCATTTACTATTTCATAAAGAAATAACGACTGTAAAATAAAATAAAATCATAAAAGCATAGAATATCACTAAGAACTATATACACTTACCTAACTGATTTAACTGACTGACTTAACTGACTTTCTGTACTTGTCTAACTAATTCTTACCTGTAATAATGTCTATCAGAGCCTTTTCTACTAGTTCCTTACTGTTGCTGGAATGAAATACATTACTGGAAGCTAAAGTCTGTAAATAATTAGCCCTTTTCTCCCAGTCTGGTTGTTGTTTCGCAATCTGTTGATTTACTACATAATCTCCACTGGTGATCCATGATGTTGTTTTCTTTGTCCTCTGAGATCTTCTAGGTACTGTCTGCTGTTCATGAGCTGAATGTTCCTCAGAATTGGTATCATCCAAATCATCATCATCAGCTTCAGCTTCGGCTTGCTGCTGTGTATCTGCAGACGGTTCTATTTCCTTCAAGTCAGTGTCTTCTGTAATAGTAGCTACTGAAGTACCTGTGTCATCAACTTGTTCAGCAGGTGAAGGCATACCGGCATTACCCTCATCTTCAGCGCTCTCTTCCTCATTGGCCAATATATTTTCTTGTGGATTACTTTCTATCTCAGGAGCAGGTGTACTATCACTGCTATTTGCAGTGAAAGCTGCCTCCTGTATCAGAATTTCCTCATCGCTGCTCTCCGAGTCACTGTTATCCTTATTTGAGGTAGTCAGTTGCTTGGTTCTTCTTGTGACTCTAGGCTTTATCCTTTTCCTAGGTGCTGGCTTAGGCCTTTCTGTTTGTAAATCAACATCTAAGTGTCCGATTGGTAGCAAAAGGTTCCGATGTAAAGTTCTTTTACAGGTGTTGTTGCTTTCTTTTCTCACTATGTACACAGGAACATCCTTGTTTGGTTGACTCTGCACTATATATGGCTCTTCTTCCCATTTATCTGATAATTTGTGAGTGCCTTCAAACGCAACAATCTTGACCAATACTCTGTCTCCTGGTTGTATCACAGCATCTCTCGCCTTAATGTCATAATGCTTCTTCTGTCTTCCCTGGGCGTTCTGGATAGATTTCTGTGCCAAATGGTATGAATGTTCTAATTTAGATTTCAAAGATTTGATGTAGGAATTCAGGTTTTCATGTTGATTTGGTTCATCTGTTTTGAAAATGAGATCTATTGGAAGTCTAGGTTCTCGTCCAAACATAAGAAAGAAAGGTGATTGTCCTGTTGTTTCCTGTTTCATCGAATTATAGGCATGAACTAAAGTTGAAATGTGAGACTTCCAATCCTGTTTTTGGTAGTTTTCAAGTGTTCCTAACATCTTGAGAAGAGTCCTATTGAAGCGTTCTGTTAAGCCATTGCCCATGGGGTGGTAAGGCGTTGTTCTCGACTTGCTAACTCCAAGAATGTTGCAGAGCTCCTGTATGATCTTTGATTCGAAATTTGCACCCTGATCACTGTGTAGTCTCAAAGGTATTCCATAATGGACAATAAAATGATGGTATAATGCCTCAGCTGTTTGGTTGGCAGTTTGGTTCTTTGTAGGTACAGCCTGAGCAAATCGAGTAAAATGATCAGTGATGACTAGGATGTTTTCGTATCCTCCTTTTGATTTCTCTAGTTTAAGATAGTCTACGCACACAAGTTCTAACGGTTGCGATGTTTTGATGTTTATAAGGGGAGCTCTTGTTGTTGGTGTTTTCCTTAAGAGACATCTTCTACAGTTTGAAATAAAATGTTCTGTGTCTGTTGTCATTCCGAGCCAATAGAATCTATCCCTTAATAAGCTGATGGTTTTCTCTCGGCCTGGATGTCCCATGTCAGTATGTAGATGGTATAATACTGTTCCAATGCATGATCTAGGTAAAAGTATCTGGGATTTCTTTCTGTCATTCACCATTGTTTCTCTAATGAGTATCCCGTCTCGTAGTCTAAGTTTGTCAAAATTCTTGTGTAGTAAAGCATGGTATTGCATGTTGTTGTATGGTAGATGGTGTTTTGCTGGCTTGTACTGATCTCGTACGTACGGTATCCAAAATCTTAACACTGGGTCATTGTACTGATGACGACGAACATCAACTTCTGTCTGATCACTCAAGTCTGGTAGGTTGTCAACTGATGATGGAGATATGGACAAGCATTGTACATAGGGGTGATTGGATACAGCTGAGTTGCATATGGTTTTAATGGAATCAGATGTTATGACTTCCTGGTTTGGTATCCTGCTTAGTCCATCTGCATCTGCATTGTGTGATCCGGGTCGATACAATATCTCAAAGTTAAAGTTGGCCAGATCTGCAATCCATCTTTGGCTCGTCGCATCAAGTTTCGCTGATGTTAACACATACGTGAGTGGGTTATTGTCTGTGTAAACCTGGAATGTTCCTCCATATAAGTAGTCTCTGAATTTTTCGCATACCGACCATTTTAGAGCCAGGAACTCCAATTTATGAACAGGGTAGTTCTTCTCTGATTTTGACAAACTCCTGCTAGCATAGGCTATAACCCGTTTGAAGTTGTTCTGCGTCTGATATAATACAGCGCCAATGCTTGATGATGAGGCATCTGTATGAAGTTCAAAGGGTAAGGAGTAATTGGCGAATCCTAGAATTGGATATGTTGTGAGTTTCTCCTTAAGTTTGTTGAAGGCTTGTTCCTGCTCACTACCCCATCTCCACTTGTCTGATTCTTTTGATGTCCTAACACCCTTTCTGGATTTCTTCTTTGTATTTGGTAGGAGGTCATTCAATGGGCGTGCTATTGTTGAAAATCCCTCGATGAATCTCCGATAATACCCAACAAAACCCAGGAACTGGCGAACTTCATCTGAGTTTCTTGGTTGCGGCCAGTTCTGTACCTTGCTGATCTTTTCCGGATCTGGTTCTATCCCCTCCTCACTCACAATGTTTCCTACGTATTTCACTTTGCTCTTAAAGAATTCGCACTTCTTTGGTGATAGTTTAAGATTTACTTCTCTTAGTCGTTGAAAAATCTTTTCCAAACGTTCTAAATGTTCTTCGTATGTCTTGGAGAAGATTATCAAGTCATCCAAGTAGATGAAGCATATATCCAGGTGTAACCCTTCAAAGCATTCCTCCATAAGCCTTTGGTATGTAGCAGGTGCGTTGACTAGACCGAATGGCATGCGATGGTATTCATAAAAGCCTAAAGGTCCAACTGTAAACGCAGTTCTTTCCTTGTGACTTTCATGTAACTCAACCTGATGGTACCCACTTTTCATATCTAAGATGGTAAAGAATCTATTTCCTGCTAACGCATCCAGTATTTCCTCTATCCTTGGTAACGCATAGGAGTCTTTCTTTGTCCTAAGATTTAGCTGGCGATAATCTACACACATGCGTAGTTCATTGTTTTTCTTGCGACAAAGGACAACGTTACTTGACCATGGTGACTTTGACTTCCTGATAATTCCTCCTTCTAATAGTTTCCTCAAGTGATCTTTAACCTCTTCAAACATGGCTGGTGGTATTCGCCTCGGTCTTTGTTTAAAAAGGGACAGGGGTTTAAATGACCACTGTGATGTCATACATCTATAAATAACACAATGAACACAGGTTGATGTAAATAATTCCATGTGGATTTATTCAATAAATGAAATGCTGAAAAGAAATAAATATGATAATTCAACTGAATTAATTTAATCGTGAAATACAATAATTAATATAAGATATAAATCACCCTATCACAATTATTTATGGGAAAAAATCATGTATGTAATGTCAAAACAACACAAGAGAGGATGTCATTCAGTTTCCCTTCATTGCTTCATTGCATCAATCTCTGTTTTAATTAGTTTTATTCCCATATTTTACTGACTCACTACCTCTGGTATGCCAAGTAATGATTCTCCATAGACATAATTATGTTAGAATTATCCACTTGGGGTCCCAGTAATACTTATTTCAGGATAAAAAAAAACAAATCCACCCCACTCTTTAGAACAGATGTTGGGGCCTGAAAGTAACCTCAGCATTTTACATTCTTATAAAAAATTAGAACTCTTGAGGTTAAAATCCTAATGCGAATTTGCTTTCTGTCCCCGAAAACTGGCCTAAAGAGTGTGTTTGGATTGTTTAATTACAATTAGTTTAGTACAGCTTTTATTTCTTTGCATTCTGCTGCAGATTGTGTTGTCAGTGTGGTGTAGAAATCGAGCCCAATGCCTCCAATATGTGCGTATCCTGCATCAGAACACAAGTTGACATCACAGAGGGAATACCAAAACAAGCAGTCATTTATTTCTGCAGAAATTGTAACCGGTAAAAATATAATACCTGAAACAAACAGTGTTTTATTTCTGAAAAAACAGTATTGAGTAACTATATAAGTAAAATATTAAAACTTATTAATTTTCAAAATTATCGTACTATTCAACATTAAATGTTATTTTTATAGAGAGAAAAAATCCCTTTAACAAGAGTACTGTAGATCGTTTAATTTTCGTGACACCTTATTTTCGCAAGATAGTCATTGATTCTTGATTAGTGAGACAAAATTTTTGCAAACTGTGGTTTTTGCTCAATATATTCTTAAGGAATACTATTAAACGCGAGAATTAAATTTTCGCGAGCACACTGTCTCGCGTAATTACGCGAACATAATGTTCTCGCGAATAAAAAGTGATTTACAGTAATTGCCAAACAGGATTATAGTATTAAATTTTAAAATGTTGTTACCTGTCATAAAGGTGGATTCAATTACTATTATAGATATTTACAACCCCCAAGTACCTGGATCCCAGCACAGCTTGAGTCTAGGGAGCTTCTCTCTATTTGTTTAAAGAAGTTGAAAGGATTAAACAAAGTAAGTTTCATTTTAGGAGGGAACAATTCAAACTCATCAAGTGTACTGCTTATGGCTAATGAGCAATTTTGTGTTCAGTTAAATTTCAATTAAATTATTATATTCAAAGTTGATGAATTTGAATTCCTAGGTAAGATTGGTTGATGCAGGATTTGTTTGGACAGAACCACACTCCATGAGAATCAAAGTGAAACTCACTGTACAGAAAGAGGTATTAATAAAATGCTTAAAGTTAATATTTTAATTCATCATACTGTAGAAGTACTTTTTTCTGCATGGTATTAATTTATGCTATGTACGCAGTCTTAAATTTTCTGCTGAAATTTGTACAAGCGTACTTAATATAAATGTAAGGCATATAGTGACAGTCTAAAAAATCTGCGTAATTTTCTACCCGCGGATTAAACAGAAATTCAGATTCAGCAGAATTTTGACCCCGTGGAAAAAAGTACATCTACAGTAATTTTATGTTTAGTGCATTAGGATTCGCATACAGTTGAACTTAGTTATCTCAAATATCACTATCTATATCATGGATATGTTGAAGTAAATTGACTGTCCCAGCCATTTGTAAATATTTTTTTTACAATTTCATCATTTTCTTCAGAACCACTGATGACTGTGCCAGTTTCAACCAAACTTGGCACAGAGTATCCTTAGTGGAAGAGTAATCAGATTTTCACATGAAGGATCATGTTGTGTTTCAAGGAAAAACAACAAGAATTTGTGAAAATTGTATGGGGTCATTTAAAAACAGTGAGTTATCTTTTGAAGGTGATGAATGGTGCTGTTCTACAGCAGGTGTTTGTGGTGGAGTTTACAGTCAACAATAATATGTGTGATGATTGTCACCGCGTGGAGGCTAAGGATTTCTGGAGAGCTGTTGTACAAATCAGACAAAAGGTTACAATTTCAATTAAATTTTTGTCTGCAAAATTTTTTCCCCTTTTTTCTTCTCTTTTCTTTCTTTTTTCTAGGGATGTCAATTTTACTCGGACAGCTTAGTCGAATAGTCGGATGCTTTAGTCGAACGATAGTCGAATATTCGTTTAATTTTAATTATTTTTCGCACCAGTTTCACTTTTTGTTTTTTACAGACTGGTTCACAATATTGAACCTACGCTATCACCATTATATAACGAATTTCTGAATTGTAAACATGTACGTAGAGCAATAAACATTGTACATCAATATTGTATCCAATGTATTTAATTTCAAAATTAATATGTTAGCTGCATGTTTTATCTAAATGCAGGATATCAAACGCCCGTATTTGTCCTGGCTTTCTTTACATAACGATGATAAAGGTATTACATGTACCCCATAATTGAAGCCAATTATTACGTGTCCGTCAAAGATCTTTCACAGGAAAAACAAATAAAGCGTGTCTCTTATAAAAACAAAGAGAGAGCGAGAGCTTGGGATAAATTTAAATAATGAAATGTTGTGCAAACAATCAATGATTGTATGAAATTAATATCAGAAAAAGAAAACACGGTTTAATTACTCTCATATTAACTGACTCCGATTTATATGCATTTACAATTTTGTAATATTATAGCTGTTTACTAGTAATTAATATTCTTTCTTAATAGCTGTATCACGTCAGATCTTAGTTGAATCCACAAAAACTAAACAATTGCCCTCTCCATTTAAAACAGTCAGAGATAGACACTTATTAATAAACATGTTTGATTTTCTTTCCCATTTTGCTTTTTTGTCATTTATGCGGAGAACTTACTATAGGAAAGTTTCACTTGAGGACTGTGTAGATGTTTGACTGATTCGGCATATGATACATCTTGTTTGATGTTACACTGCAGAATACAGTTGTTTCACATATATTTGATAACACTGTTTACCTTTTCTAAGCTATACCAAAACTGTAGATTTTGAAGACATGTTTGCCGAACATACATCGACGTACAAATAATTTTCTTTGAACAGTATACTATACGCTTTATTTTACATATAAGAATATTGATCTGTAAAGAAATGAAATGGGCAAATATAAGTTTATTGCCTTGAATTCAAAATTACTTTGCTGAAACACATTTTTAACGAATAATCGACAAAAGAAATTTCAATATGTTTGAATATATCGATTGAAAGAAATCGGTATGATTGAACGATAGTCGAGTACTCGAATATTCGTTGACATCCCTACTTTTTTCCTTGAAAATAAGAAATGTTGAGAGAATCAGTAGTTGACTGGTAATCTGCAGTTTGTAGGAAAAAAAATAGCATAATTGAATTGAAATGTTTATTCCTCAATTGTAGACAGATCATAAGAAGACATTTTTCTTCTTGGAGCAGCTTATTTTGAAGCACAAAGCTCATGCCAACACAGTGAACATCAAAGCTGTACATGGTGTGTATTTTGTTTCTTCTAATGAGTCCTTGTAAATGAATTATATATACATTTTTATATGTTGTCATATATATGTTGGATGTTGCATAAATTTAATACTATTTGTAAAACCGATATATATATTTTTAGATGGATTGGACTTCTTTTATGCACAAAAACAAGATGCCCGTAAACTGGTTGATTTTCTGGTTAATGTTGTGCCTTGCAGGTAGTACATGTATCCATTTACTTGTCAAAACTTTAGTCTGAATGATGAGAGTTCCATTAATTTAAATTTTGAATTTATCAATATGTCTGGTCGATTTTAGTATTTTACTTACTGATACAATTATTGGAATATTCTGTAACTCTCACATTTTGTTTTAAAACCAGGTATCAGTCAGCACAAGAGTTGGTGTCACATGACATCAGGAACAATACCTTCACCTACAAGCATACATTCTCTGTGGAGATTGTGCCCATTTGTAAGGTGAGTACTGGTACCTTTCTCAATGTTGATGTACATGTGACTGGATATCTTCTGCAATGACTGCTCTTTGTGCCAGAGCTGAATTTACATGATACTGTATATTAGAACGGAGCTAAATTTAAATGGTGTTGTATGATTGAGCATGAAACATTAGATATACTATTGAAGGTCATTTCTTCCCCTAAAAGTTCTACTTTATAATCAACGCTTTTTTATGTGACATCTCATTTAATAAATGACTTGGCATTGTTTTAGATTTTGTCTTGATGTTTTGTATAGAGAACTAATATTGATTTTGTTTCATTACACAGGACAACATAGTGTGCCTCCCCTCTAAGCTGGCCCAGATGTTGGGAAACATCAACCCAATCTGTATATGTACTCGTGTTACCCAGTCTGTGCACCTCATAGACCCAAATACACTGCAAGGTAAACTATCCCCCAAAACACAAAACTAAGTTGTAAAACCATCAATATGTAAATATCTTATGAAATGTGGATATAGAGTAAAATCCTCCTAGGTTAGGAAAACCATAGGGAAATGTCCATGTAAAAATGATGTTGAATATATGTACATTGATGTTTGCTTTTTGTAGTGGCAGATGTGAGTGGTACACAGTTCTGGAGATACCCCTTTGTAAATCTCTGTTCTCCAAAGAGATTTGTGGAGTTTATGGTGATGCAGGTAGACATTATACCAGAGAAGGATCGCCCTCACAGAGTACCCGTGTCCCAAAAGGTAACTTGTACAACACATGTATAAGTCCCATGTCCCAATATGTTAATGATTTATCATATCTAGTCCTCGTGATAACTTAAAAATGTACTGATAGACACTGCTTCTTCAATGAAAATGGAGAATACATCATAATTTTTGTTTACAAACTATAGATATGCTTGTTTGTCTCTATTATAAATTTTGTGTGACAGAGGTAAATCTCTCTGCACATCTGAGACCAATGTCACATAGGGTTGTCATTTGTTGCCTAAACTATCATATTTTAGAACAAAAGATATTCTGTGTCACCAAAAAAGAAGAATACTGATGGGTTAAACAGATAAATCAATTAGGGGTACCATACATGTATTTTGTCAGTACATATAATGATCTATTAACTGTTTTCTTTTGATATTTCAGCATGTTTTGGCTGACCTCTGGGTGTCAAAGGTCACAGATATGGGGTTAAGTGAGCAGCAGTACTTCTGTAGGACACACCTGGGGCATCTGCTGAGTGCCGGGGACACGGTTCTCGGGTAAGCCATGAAGCATGAAACAGTTACTGTAGTTAATACTTAGTAGGGACATATGTAGTGTGTGTGTGGATTATCAGGGGCAATTGCTGAATGCAGGGGTCACAATTCTTTGGTATGTGAGGAAGGGTGCGACACTTATTTGAAACACATTTTTGGTAAGATTTAATGTGGAGCACCTATTGAATACTGTATACAGGGTTATTATCGCCCCGTGCTATTTTCACCTTTTTGCACTTGCAAAAAATTTTGCCCTGTTTTAAATTCGCCCAGTCATAGTTCTGTTCAAGAAATTATGCTGTGTAATTTATATTTGCCCCGTTTTAAATTCGCCCAAAAAAGAAGAGGGCAAAAATTTCCCTGTATACAGTATGTTGAATACTGAGACTCAGTTCCCTGGGTATGTGGTACTAGGTTTTAAGCAGTTGATTTACTTGTGAAAAAGGTACACCTCTCAACTTTTGAGGACAGCTCCTAAGTGCGTAACAGTAATGTAATATAGGGGTCTGAACCCCGGTTACACATGTAACTGAAAGTGGGTATGTTTGCTGGTGAGACAGTACCTGGGTAAATGATATAAGACGTTGACAGAAAAGAAGTGTAACAACTTAATATACAGGAAGCAATGAAAAATGAACAGTAGTTCAACAGATAAAATTAATGATTGAAAATATGACAGTACATGTATCTGGTATCATTACTGATTAAAGATTGGTCTCTGTGATTACTATGTATTCTAGTAAATACATGTAAATGAGTAAATAAATGAAAGTATTAGGTGTCTTTTCAAAAAAATCATTAATTTTCTTTGCAGATTTGACTTCACAAATGCCAACTTAAACAATCCAGACTTGGAGAAAGTTAAAGCTGAAAAGTTACCAGATGTGGTTAGTTATTCAACATTTAAATTCATGTACAATGTACATTGTGTACCGTAGTTTTATTTCTGTACATGAGACCTTTTCATATTTAAGTAGTTGCTGATATTCAGATTAAGAATTCCAGTGACTGTCTTCCATTGTCAAACTTTTTTCCAACCTACTTCTAGGTAATTGTGAAGAAGGTATTTGGAGACAAAACACTGAGAAACAGAAAGAGAAGATGGAAACTGAAACATCTCCATGACGATCTTCACATGGAAACTGCCAGCAATGAAAGGTAAACTTGGGGTTTGGTTAATAAATAGTTTAAAGTCCCACTTAATGAAATTGGCATCATAGAATAAGCGAAGTATTCAAGTTTCTAAGGAACTGAAAAAATATCAGCATATTTCGCAGATATTAGCAGCTTAACCTGCTGACTAAATTTTATTACATTTCACATAGACTTAGTATAAATGTTTTAAAATCCTGTGGAAAAGGTTAGTGCTTCACGAATTGATTTCTCATTTCAGAGACTACACTGATTTTCTGGAGGACTTGGAGGAAGATCAGACTACCAGACAACATGTCAATATTTACAAAGGTGAGAACCAGTTTATTGTATCAAGATATTGTGGATTCTTCTTGCTCTGTATTTAAACAAAATGGATGAGACAATCCACTACCACTCTTTCTGTGGTTACAGAAACAGTTACAAGTATGAATATGTTGGCATTTTAATCAAGACATCTGATTTGTTTATGCTACAGATGAAAATAAGATTGCAGTTGACACAGATGAAACAGATGACGAGGGACTTCCACAGATCAGTCTCCAGGAGATGCTTGATGACCTTCACATCCATGACGACCCCATGGGCGACGAAGATTAGGGGGGGTGGATAAAGGGAACAGGGTCTGAAGAAATACAGTAAATTGTGAAAATGAGGAGTTGGGAGAAGGAATATTTAACAGTCAACAAAAAAAGAAATTTTTAATTTTTCAATGCATTTGCATCCTTTTAGAGGACCTTATATTTACTGTGGCTTGTTGTTATTTTGTTACCCAGTTAAAATGACTAGAAATGCAATGAGTTCTTGACTTGTACATGAACATTATATTAAACAAAATCCTGAATTGAAAAAAATGTTTTTGTCATTAAAATTGCAGATGACATTGTCTAATACGACACTGCTGCCAATGAGGTGGCTGCTAATATTGGCCAAATTTTAAATTTCCCTAAAAGTTCTGATATTGTTGGTTTTACGGTATGTTTTAAAAACCACAGGCTTTTAGATCACTTACAAAAAAATTGATGTTTATACCCAATTTTTTAAAAGTTGGATTATAGTGCTCCAGAGGCCTGTGGTTAAAACTGATATATTTAACTCGATGATGAAAAATTTTTCATAAAGATAAAGGATCTACTGAGTACATGTATTTGGGAAAAATAGAGTAAAAAAGAAATGTTTAATAAACTGTTGTGGCCCCAAGTAGTAAATTATCAGCCTTTAAATTGCTATTGACAAGTTTGCAGACATACAGTGTAAATTTATTAATGTGAAAGTTCAGAATGTCTTTGAAATTGATAGATCTTATGCAGATCATAAGGGAATTTAAACAACTGAAATAAGAGCATCTATGAACGTTTTCAGAATTTATTTTTTTTTTTTTACATTCTTGAAATGGGAGTATATTGCTTTGCACCTATTGGTTGATTGTTATGTCAGTAGACCAAGTGGTGTCCGTTCATTAATTATTCTGGGACCTCACTGCCTGACAGGCGTCAAACTTACTACACCGATTCCTCCTGGAAAGTCCTCTCTTTCTGAGGTCAGGATCAAACTACACTTGCCACGGAAAGATCTTGTCCATTCACTATCTTGAAAGAAGTGAATCAAGTGAACTTTTCTGATCAACTGTTGTCTGTCCATAAATTTTTCACATTTTCATTTTTTTTCTCGAGGACCAATGGGTCAATTTTAACCAAAGTTGGTACAAAATATCCTTGGGTGAAGGGGAGTGTAAATTATTCATCTGAAGGGCTAAGCCCCCTTACATGGGAAGATAATCAAGATAAGGCAAAAATAGTTTTCTCAAGAACTAGGCCAGAAATGCTGAAACTTGAGTTAAGCATTTATTTGGTTAGTGTAGGTTCTGAATTGCTTAAATCCTAGCCCCCAGGGGTAGGATGGGCCACAATAGGGAATCAAAGTTTCATATATTAGTATCTAAATTGTTAAAATCATGGCCCCCTGGGTTTGGGTGAGGCCAGTTAGTGTCTGTATGACAAAGGGGGAAAACTGGCCAAGAACAAAAGGGTAAACATTACTCAGGTGAGTGTTGTGGCCCTTTGGCATCTTGTTCAATATATACATGCATGTTTTGTTCCAATTCATTCTATCTCCAATGTTCCCCTCTTCAAACCAATATACATGTATGGAACCAATTCTGTACTGATAAGTAGCATTAAGTCTTCCAAGACTTCAATGCTATTCTAAAAGGTCTAAAAGGCAAACAGATGGTATGATATTTTGGATTCTAACAGGACAATCATTGATAACTATAAGACCCTGCCTCTAACAACTACATGTATGCTGCCCACATTTCTGTGAAAGCAAGTATTTTTAAAATATTACATCTCCCAATTTCATACAAATAATTTGCTTTGCCTTGATCAGGTCATATAAGTGATGGTTGACAGATTATTTTGGGTTTTTTTGTAAAGATACACATCATTTGGAATGGTTTGGATATTTGCTATCCTTTAAACATGATTGTATCATAAGACTTTGCAAAATCATTTATGTTGCATCTTACGAAATTGTCCACAAGCAAAGTTCACTTATCCTCAATAGTTCAAATTAAGAGAGGACATAAAATTGTGCATTTGATATTCAGTATCTTTTCCCCTTTGGAGAAAAAAGCCTATACCGAGTTATTGACTGACTGAATGGAATGTAATACCAGACATCTTTGCCTTATGAACAATCAAACGAACACAATTCCAATTTCAATATCTCTTTTCCTTTAAAAAAAACCACAATTCATGACTCAAAGATAAACGAAACACTACATATACAGTGTATATATGAGTGAATCTTCCACTGGATACTGATTGACTACAGTACATATTAATTTTCAAAGACCGAGATCTTTTTTGATTTTGTTTCCAACACATTGAATAACAAATTATCACAAACAACCATTTTTTCCCACACAGGTTTATTGTGCTGTCAATAAAATCTATGTGTACACAAAAGTCTGTCTTTAAGAACTAGATGCTGGGGGTTCCTTCTCGGAGAAAGATTTAAGCATCTCCTCTTTCTTTTGCTTGATGCGTTCTTCACGGCGTTTACGTGCCTCACGGACTCTCTGTCTTCTTGATTCGGCTTGGTCACTGAATTAAACAAAATAAATAGATTTTACTAGTTGATCTTCAATAATTTCAATATATAATGAATAAAATTTACTTATACTTTTTAATACAATCAGACATATTTCAGTCAAGATAAAATAAAATTTTATTGATAAGAACATTCTCAATAAATTTCTTCTAAACAAATGAGTGAACTAGGCTATAAATCCTAAACATTGTACTGACATTTTAGCAGCTTTAATTAAATTAACTACATTAGACTGGGACTGTTATGGAGATTCTAAATGTAGTGTATACCAATGAAATTACAATTAAAATATAATGAACCCAGCTTATTGGAAATCCTCAACATCAACCTAAGGTATAACAATGTATCAATAACATATAAAGGGGTAGACAAATAGAATTTTTCAGTACTTGCCCTTGGACAGGTTACCATCGTAAAACTACTTGTCCTACCAAAAAATATGCTTGTCCCACCTTTTTCTTAAATTACACAGAACGGAAGCATTGATATTAAATTATTTCTTGAGTGATACACCTAAACACTATACAAAGACCATTCTAGATCTAAAATCACAAAATTCTTCCCCAGATAAATTTAGAGGAAAATATTTTTAAGGAGTACTCTTTCTCAAAATTTTGCAATAAGATACACCTTGGTTAAATTAATGTTGTATTTATTTAATCAATATTTAAGGTGAAGATTTGGGACAGTGATCAATCTCATAAAACCTACAAAACACGAATCTGTGAACAGAACACTAATGCATGCTGATTAAGAGATCAAAATCATGGCTGTGTGATTGCCAGGGAACAGCAATCAACAACAATTCTAATACCACTAGCATCTGTATTCACAGTATGAATATAATATTTTGACAATAAATGTCTAAATTCCCATATTACGTTTTTGACGACATCGATAACGCCATGTTTTACGACATCTGCATTTTTTAACAACACGTTAATGGGTTAACTCTAGAGAGGTGTTTTTATGAGCATGTTAAAGAATGAATACACAATTACGCATTCATTTACATGCACACATTAAACGTGCATTAATATGGTGAAGCTCTCATTCTAAACAATACTGAATCATGTACATTTAAGGGACATTAACCTGATACAGATAGACAAACAGAGAAGCTGAAACTTTTGTAGAAATTTTTCTTTAAAAATCCACCTATTATAACAAGAGGCCCATGGGCCACATCGCTCACCTGAGAAGCTTTTACCATTCTGTTCTTTGCCAGATTTTACCCTTGTTATACATAATGCATCCCCACCCTACCCCACTGATCATAATTTAGACATTTTGAAATCTACACTACCCCATGATCCTTCCATGGGCACATATGTTTCAGCTTTTTTGGCCCAGTGGTTCCTGAGAAGAAGATTTTCAAAGATTTTTCCTATACATTTCTATGTAAAACTTTGTTCCCTGTGTGGCCCCGCCCTTCCCCCGGGGGTCATGATTCCTACAATTTAGAATTTACACTACCCCAGAATGCTTCCACATAAGCTTCACTTTTTCTGGCCCAGTGGTTCTTGAGAAGAAAATTTTCAAAGATTTTTCCAATATATTTCTATATAAAACTTTGATTCCCCATTGTGGCCCCGCCCTTCCCCCTGGGGTCATTATTTGAACAATTTAGAATCTACACTATACCAGGATGCTTACACATAAGTTTCAGCTTTTCTGGCCCAGTGGTTCTTGAGAAGAAGATTTTCAAAGATTTTTCCTATATATTTCTATGTAAAACTTTGATACCCCATTGTGGCCCCGCCCTTCCCCTGGGGGTCATGATTTAAACAATTTAGAATCTACACTCTCTCTCTCTCTTCCACATAAGTTCTCTCTCTCTCTCTCTGGTTCTTGAGAAGAAGATTTTCAAAGATTTTTCCTATATATTTCTATATAAAACTTTGATTCCCCATTGTGGCCCCACCCATCCCCCGGGGGTCACGATTTGAACAATTTAGAATCTACACTACCCCAAGATGCTTCCACATAATTTTCAGCTTTTCTGGCCCAGTGGTTCTTGAGAAGAAGATTTTCAAAGATTTTTCCTATATATTTCTATGTAAAACTTTGATACCCCATTGTGGCCCCGCCCTTCCCCCGGGGGTCATGATTTGAACAATTTAGAATCTACACTATACCAGAATGCTTCCATATAAGTTTCAGCTTTTCTGGCCCAGTGGTTCTTGAGAAGAAGATTTTCAAAGATTTTTCCTATATATTTCTATGTAAAACTTTGATACCCCATTGTGGCCCCGCCCTTCCCCCGGGGGTCATGATTTGAACAATTTAGAATCTACGCTATACCAGGATGCTTCCACATAAGTTTCAGCTTTTCTGGCCCAGTGGTTCTTGAGAAGAAGATTTTCAAAGATTTTTCCTATATATTTCTATATAAAACTTTGATTCCCCATTGTGGCCCCACCCATCCCCCGGGGGTCACGATTTGAACAATTTAGAATCTACACTACCCCAAGATGCTTCCACATAATTTCAGCTTTTCTGGCCCATTGATTCTTGAGAAGAAGATTTTCAAAGATTTTTCCTACATATTTCTATGTAAAACTTTGATACCCCATTGTGGCCCCGCCCTTCCCCCGGGGGTCATGATTTGAACAATTTAGAATCTACACTATACCAGAATGCTTCCACATAAGTTTCAGCTTTTCTGGCCCAGTGGTTCTTGAGAAGAAGATTTTCAAAGATTTTTCCTATATATTTCTATGTAAAACTTTGATACCCCATTGTGGCCCCGCCCTTCCCCCGGGGGTCATGATTTGAACAATTTAGAATCTACACTACCCCAGGATGCTTTAACATAAGTTTCAGCTTTTCTGGCCCAGTGATTCTTGAGAAGAAGATATTCAAAAATTTTTCCTACATATTTCTATGTAAAACTTTGATACCCCATTGTGGCCCCGCCCTTCCCCCGGGGGTCATGATTTGAACAATTTAGAATCTACACTATACCAGAATGCTTCCACATAAGTTTCAGCTTTTCTGGCCCAGTGACTCTTAAGAAGAAGATTTTGAAAGATTTTTTCTATATATTTCTATATAAAACTTTGATTCCCCATTGTGGCCCCGCCCTTCCCCTGGGGGTCATGATTTGAACAATTTAGAATCTACACTACCCCAGAATGCTTCCACATAAGTTTCAGCTTTTCTGGCCCAGTGATTCTTGAGAAGAAGATTTTCAAAGATTTTTCCTATATATTTCTATATAAAACTTCGATTCCCCATTGTGGCCCCACCCATCCCCCGGGGGTCATTATTTGAACAATTTAGAATCTACATTACATGTATACCAGGATGCTTCCACATAAGTTTCAGCTTTTCTGGTCCAGTGATTCTTGAGAAGAAGATTTTCAAAGATTTTTCCTATATATTTCTATGTAAAACTTTGATTCCCCATTGTGGCCCCGCCCTTCCCCCGGGGGTCATGATTTGAACAATTTAGAATCTTCACTATACCAGGATGCTTCCATATAAGTTTCAGCTTTTCTGGCCCAGTGGTTCTTGAGAAGAAGATTTTCAAAGATTTTTCCTATATATTTCTATATAAAACTTTGATTCCCCATTGTGGCCCCACCCATCCCCGGGGGTCATTATTTGAACAATTTAGAATCTACACTACCCCAGGATACTTCCACATAAGTTTCAGCTTTACTGGCCCAGTGGTTCTTGAGAAGAAGATTTTTTAATGACCCCACCCTATTTTTGTCTTTTCTTGATTATCTCCCCTTGCGAGGGGATATGTCCCTTCATTTTAACAATTTAAATTCCCATTTACCCAAGGATGCTTTGTACCAAGTTTGGTCAAAATTGGCCCAGTGGTTCTTGAGAAGAAGTCGAAATGTGAAAAGTTTACAGACGGACAGACAGACAGACGATACAGACGGACGGACAGACGGACGGACGACGGACAAAATGTGATCAGAAAAGCTCACTTGAGCCTTCGGCTCAGGTGAGCTAAAAATACAGACAATTAAAAGTTCCCTAACACTCGTATTAACAGTATAACAATATACCTGAGCTGTTTAGATCTTGCTTTCTCGGCCTTCCTCTTGTGAATGTGCTCCATCAATACTCTCTTGTTCTTGAAACCATTACCTTTAGATTTCATGTACAGTTCATGATATCTACAAAAGTAAACATGTTATGCTATATCATAGAGGAAACAAACTAGTTCTAATCACATGCTACATACAAGCAGAAAATGGTGTTGAACAACTCAAACTATGATCATTTTCTAATAATTTCTAGTGAATAAATATTATTTCTATTAATTCTAATCCTATTCAGATTTAATCTATTGAAGATCAAAGCATTTTCAAGTTGAATTATTTTTTTATCAACAATACTATTCTTTAAAACAGATTAATTGTATGTAAACTTACAAATGCTTGTCAATTTTCTTAGCTTCTCTGTAACGCTTCAGAAGACGACGGAGCACTCTCATTCTGCGCATCCACAAGATCTTGACAGGCATACGAGCATTAGCTGTACCCTTTCTCTTTCCATGACCCATGTGGCGACCCTTTCTCCTGGCAATGGCGTTCTTACGAACCCTAGCCCGCGAGTGCACAGCAACAGGTTTGCGGATGATCAAACCATCCTTGATTAATTTACGGATATTTTGTCCTGAAAAACCAAAATTGAATAATTATGTTACATAATTCAAATTTTAAAATTGTAAATATCAGGATTTTATTCTGCTTAACTCTTAAAAGCTGAATATCCACTTACTTGAGTTGGCATTAGCAATTTCATTTGTTTCATTGGGGTCAAGCCAAACTTTGTTTTTGCCACACTTTAGGACGGCGGAGGCCAGCCGTTTCTGCAACCTGAGGGTACTGAAAAAATACAACATATCTGTCTCAGTAAGATATTCCAACTAATAATTCTTATTAAATCAATACTTAAATTTACATAAACTGATATTCAGATTAAATCAAATTATTCATTTGTGCAGAGAACATAAATTCTTTTCAAAATCAAAAATGCAAAGAAGACCGGTCCTTCAAACGAGGCCAATATAAATCAAAAGTCTGGCAGAAGATACTGGCACAACAGATTCCTCACTGGGAACAAGTCTAAATTTGCAGTTTTTCACCAGAAACTGGTGATGTCCCATCAATGGTAACTGGTGGAATCATGAGAGACAAATTGATTCTAAAACTTAAAGGGGGCATAATGAAAATGAGTATGAAGCAGTTAAATTAAATCTGTGGTGGTCACTTCAGTTACTAGTAGTCTTCACACAAATCCACACAGGATACAAGTACAAGTTTACTGAAACATAAGTAACATTTCCTATCTGTGTCTCAAATAAATGTAAAGGACCAATACCAATGCCCCCCCCCCCCCCAACTTAGGTACAACACTACTGAAACACTATCTAGTCCTTTGCAATAAAAAGGCTGTACTTAAATATAAGTTAACATTTGTAAATTTTCAATCGTGTTTTCAATTTTTGCAAGCATTGTTTCTACTGTTATAGACAGTGACACTAGACAGTCAATACATGGTAAATATGCACAACTTCCATTTGCTTTCCATAATTACTTAGAATAATCATAAAACAGAACCAACAAAATAATTTATCTGAAATGTATACAAAATATCAACTGAAATCTGTCAAGTTTTTAACAATTTAATTCTTCTAGATAAGAAATTAACAAAAAATTGAGGAGAAAATTTGCACCTCATGGTTGCGATTTCACGTTGTTGAGAAAAAGGAAGTGCGTCGTAATCGATGTGAAAAATATACTTTTTTAAACAAAGCAATGACTATTATTTCTAAGTACAAAACACTTTATAATATATAATTTAAAATATGAAAATGGCTTTTTTGTTATTTTATGCAATTCAACTTTTTAAAATAAATAAAATATTAAGAACTATTTTTCATTCGCATAAAACAGAGATTAGGCGGAAGAGAAGACTAATAAGAAAGAAAGATCAATCAAAAAGATTTTTATTGATGCTCAATCGTTTATGAAATTTAAATATACTAAGAAAACAATATTGAAAACACAATTGTTGAAAACATTGTTTGATAATGTCATATTCTAGGTCTTCTTTTTATGCGGAATGTTTATTAGTATTTATTTTCTGTGAACTTTTACTGTTGTTAGTTTGACCATAAGACTTCGGATGTTTCCGTAAAGTGTTGAATCCTCAGTTCGGCAAATCTCGGTCAGTTCATGCAGGTGGCAGATGAATGGAACGGAGACCGAATCGTAGTTGATGAAGACTGCAGAGGTTTTCCGAGTCCGTGTCTAGGTCGTTTGTGTGGAAGGTCTTATAATCCCTCCTGGAGGACATTCCACCAAAAATGGCAATGCCAATGGAGACGGAAGGAGTCGTAATAAGAAATGACAGGGAGCGGATTCACAGCGTTCGGGATAGCATGAGTAGAAAAGACAGCATCATGACTGAAAGGGGAAGAGAGGGACAGGAATTGGCATGGGGAAGTGGGACGGGGAAATCCATAGGCGTGTTTACAAGTGGAGGGGATTCCCAGGGTATGTCATTGAAAACAACTTTGCACTAAGCTTGCCATTTCTAATGACAACTGAGAATGACAATCGACTTTCTTTCCGTAACTGTAATGAAAGATTCGCCTAGCAGACAATTTTTTTTCTCCAGTAGATTTCTCGGGTGTTATTATGCGATTGTGAACAATAATCCCGAGGAGTAACGAACATCATTCAATTTAGGGGAGATGGAGGGGATGGGAATGGTGATGGGCAAGGGGGGATTTGAGAAGAAAGATTTTTTTTTACTTTTTTAAAGATACTTTAAGAAGAATCTGAAATAAAGTTATAGTGTTTTATCCATTAATTTGAATGAATACATTTCTCTATCTGTTTTTTAATGATTATAGATCAGTATCGATACTGAGAATGCAGCAAGCATTAGTGATGATGCATTGCTTTGACATTGTTTTGACATTAGTCACATAATGCAGACAGTTTGAACATGCAGACAAGTTTAATCAGTACATAGCAAGGTACAATTTGAAGTTTTGTAACACTGTTAATACTGTATGTAGATTTATATTAACATGATTAAACTACATAGCTCCAGTAAACGTAATTGAAACATCCAGGTTCTTAGATTATAATTAGCGATTGTAATTAGATAGCTAATCACCACAACAATCATCAAACATTTTTCTTTTTGTGTCTCACTCAATCATGAATTTTAAAATGTTAAAATTACGAGGGTTGTCCTGTAAAATCGTGGACGTGTTGTCTAGTGTGAAAAATAATCATTACTATGTTCTGAAATTTTCACTACCCTTTAGTATTTGGTGAATAAACATAACAAATTTTGGATAGATATATGCATAAATAGACAAATTATGAGATTTTATGTTATGTATTGTATCGCCTTATGGCACATGGATTGGATGATAATGTCAAAGTGTCTAAAACAACGTCACGTTTCATCTTTGCTGAAAATGAAGTTGGATATGAGTCCCTCTACAATTTAGGAATTTCATTATGCATGTACTCGGTTCTCCATAAACAGTTGAGGAACCAATCTAGCGCACACACGCCATCTTATGAAGATTTATTAATAAGTTACGGACAAAATTCTCACCATCATTTAACTAATATATATATATAATATAATAATAAACATACAATCTAATATCAATGGTCAACAGTGACGGCATCTTTTGCTATTACAATAGCAGTTTATTCGAATGTTTTGTACTACCCGGGGACTCGATCAAAAATGAATTTGCTAAGAAAACTCCTGTTTCATTTGTATACTTAGGATCTGGTGATTTTTTGAAGAAAAAAAATCTTCTATATTGTTTTAAAGTCTCTACAGGTGTCATTACATCTAAATCAAATTAAATTGCTCTCCAGTGTGAAGTAACGTCATCAAACGTTGCCATTTTTCATATGTTGTGTTTATCACTTTCCCATTTCGAATGCCCGGAAACTGTCAAAAATTAACCAAAGCCTTGAAATTTTTCAAAAGACGACATAGATTATGGAATCGAATTAGCAAAATTTTAACCCCAATCTTAATGTATTTAAAACTTTTATTTCGTTTATTCTCTAATAAAACCTTGGTTTTTTGACGGGCTGCCCTGTGCACATTCAAGCTTAATAAAAATTTTATTTTTGTCTCTATTTTACCAGAAAAATTATGATGCACTTAAATATGATAAATAAACATTTACTGAAAATTTTAGCTTAGTTCACCGATTATTTTTCGAGAAAAGCGTTTGTCCACGATTTTACCAGACAACCCTCGTAAGTATGGATTTTTTTTTTTAGACAATTACACTTATTCATGACAAGTAATGTGATTGTTTATAAAAATGAATGATAAGCATTAATTTTAGCATTTAAAAATTTTCAGGTATGAATTCCAGTGTAAGAGCTGTAGTAAGAATGGGTGCCTACTTGGGCTGTAAAGTTTTCTATATAAAAGAGGTAAATGGTACCAAAAGTAGGCCTTTCAACTGCCGCTAGGGGTCGGTGTTATGAACGATAACTCACTGCTGAAAGGAGTTTTCCACTTAAGTATAGTAGCGTGGTCCCTTTTTTTGCCCTTATTTTACAGAATATACATGAAGATACGGTATTATTTTTAGTTTCATTGTGTATAACAAAGTATTTCTAATTAACATTTTGTACAATCATTATTAATAACTTGCAATATCAAGAAATACAAGCCGATTTCCAACACCTACTGAACACACAAATTCCGGAACATTTTTTTTCGAACAGAGTACGGTTCCTCTATTACATACAAATGGGCGGAGACATTTAAATTAGGTATTATATAAAGGAATAAAACCGATGAATTGTAGCGTGAGATAAGAAATAATAAGCAATATACGATGGGTAATAATAATCTACAATACGTTTGAATTTTATTTTGCATCATTCGTATTCTTCTTAACTTGGGGTGAGTGGGAGTCTTTTTTAGTACTTCTGGTATTTTTGTCGGGGTTTTAAAAATCCCCCTAATCGCGATAATTTTTTAAAATCTATCATTGTTGAATAAAATGTCAATATATTTTACCCACTACAATAATTTTCTTTTACATGATTGTTTGAAAAGCACAGGCGATTGCATAATAATTAACGGTAAATACACACAGACATACACTACCATTCTTTTGTAAAGGGGGGAGGGGGCTGAGAAAAAGAAAACAAGAAACATGAATTTGATAAAGCAAAAGAAAAAGATCGAGGAAATCCTTTTCCAAACTTGAAAACGATTAATGTAGAATTAGGAGTTAATAAAAAATACTCATATTTTTATTTGAAAAATTAAACTTCAACATTAATGTGTGTTTATTATGTTCCCCAAACGAAGTTGGGGAACATATTGTTTTTACTCTGTTTCTTATTATGTTCCCCAAACGAAGTTGGGGAACATATTGTTTTTACTCTGTTTCTTATTAAGGTCTTCCGTCTTCACGGAAGACCTTATAGTGATTCTATTGTTTCTTATTATTATTATTCTTTTTTTTTAGACAAAATTTTGTGCAGGCGATTTCTCGTAAACTATTCGGTGGATTTCAATGAAAATTTCAGGAATTATAGGTCATTATATGAATTTTATATAAAATTCCGTTTTTTGGAAAATTCGCTACCAGTGCCAAGTTATGGACATTTTCCTGATTTTAAAATGCAATTTTGTCTTCGAATGTTCTCGAAAACGGCTCAAGATATTAACTGGAGACTTGTTAGAGATGATAGACCATGAGTTATAGATGTGCAATTTTGACTTCGTTTGCGTCGTCAGTACTTCCGGTCGCTACAGGAAGTGAATTCAAAATGTGCACTTTTTCAACTTTTTTTGTTTTTCAATATTTTTCTTTGATATAATTAATGGTAATTAAGACCCTACTTGAAAGGCCAAATATATAATTTATTTAAGAATTGATCAATCCACACACTAGATATTCGCATTTAAAAATCTGAAGCGTGTCCAAGATGGCGGCGGTCTCGGTAAACTCCGCCATTAAGCAAGTCGGGTTCTAGAAGGTCAGCTGAGCGTTTAGATGAACGAAACTTCTACCAAAAAGATTTATGAAATGTAAAGGATTCTTTAGATTGCTACATCACAATTTCGTTGCATTGAGTATAGTTTTAATATGAGGTTTCCTCAAACTTCTATTGAAATTGCTTTTGTCTGCATCTCATAGTAGAATACAACATGACTACAAGTGGAAATACGATGACTACAGTCTTTAGTTTTGCACCAGGGAAAACTTATCCTAAACCATGGTTATAAGTAATAGCTTTTCAAAAAACTTGCCTGACTTAATATTCACTATGTTTCTGAAGTATTACTTGACTTCTGTTTATTTTACCTCGCAGGCTTATGACATATTAAATGAATAGCAAAGACAAAAGCAAGAAAAACATTTTTTATAAAAGATTGTTTATTAAAGGTTATATGAATATTCTTGTAATAAATGCAAGTTATTGAACATAAAGAGTATCAGATTCCTTGACCGTCGGGGGGCGAGTGATCTTTTCATGAACGTGTAACTCATCTCCACTTTGGGGGTAAACAGGAAACAAAATTCGTGGAAAATTTTACCGAATTCACAGCTTTAGTGTTACTTGGCCGTATACGATATTATATTTGAATAATGTGATAAATTTACTTTCTAACGCTCGAAATTCCGGTAATAAGAACATACATTTCTAATTTTCATTGAAGCTATCAGATCCATTAAATAGATCAAACATTTCAAAGGAATAGCGTTAAGAACTATTTGTGACCTTTGGCCCGAAATAATGTATCCTGACCCGACTTAAGTAGTAGACAAATGGCGACAATAGTGCAGAAATATAACATTGGCATGCCTGTATATGAAGTTGCATGGAATAAAAAGTTGAATACATATCGAATCAAAGACAGAAAACAGTATTATCTGTTCATCACTAAGAGATTATCTATCCTAATAATTACTGTTAAAACTCAAGTAACAATTTCCTATGTGTTCATCTTGAGCAAGTTTGGCGCGAAGATTTACTCGTGGCGTTTGACGGAAAATTATACTGAAAGGAAAAAGAAACGCAGGGTAATCTTTTGAGGTGAATTAAATTTGTTTTTCTGAAAATACTTTTTAGTTTTCCTATCTACCTTTTAAAATCATCTTTCAAAAAGATATAACCAAATTCTCATATGATTTTGTCTAATTATTCATAAGTTATTGAAGGTCAAATGACGATCCCCCCCCCCCAAAAGTGAAAATCGAAAACTCTCATTATCTTCAATGTCTATCAGAGTCTTATTTCTCCTTTGCATGGAATTTCATCAGAGGGTTTATCTTTCAAATCCTGGCTATATTTAGCATGGATAACCACTCAAAAAATAAGTCAAACGGTGCGCGCATGCGCCAGTGAGAGGAAAACAACCGTAAGTTGACTGGCTCAAAAAACCAAATTGCAGAGTTGTTTTCTTTCAAATTTCGTATGAATGTGATGATTATTATCATCTACTCTATAAATGGCTGTTTTTGTGGTAGTAAGGCCGCGATTTAAAAGATGGCAGGACGAATAACCCGCTCGTAACATGACTCTGTTTCGCGTTACCGTCATCGTCACGGTTGATTGAAAACCACTCCAAACCCTCTCTGACAACGACTAAAACGTTTAATGGCGGAAAATTTACAAGAGACTGCTAAGTAAACCGTTGTTGCCTTTTTCATTAATTAGGCAATTTGAAAACAAGACCCCATTGAACTTCCGTAAACTGTGCCAAGATTGCAATAAATTCATAATGTCTCTTAATATTGAAAAACGATGTGCATACCTCATATGCATCAAAAAATGCAACAAGATTTGTTGACAAACTCGTCGTTATCAAATTGTATGTGTTTTGGGTTTTTTTAGCGTTTTCCCTACGTGACGTCATAAATTTTACGGTTGAGTAATTCTGAATACTGATTTTGATGCACAGCAACTAAATATCCCATCTGACTAATTTTCGTAATTTTCGATCATGTGGTCAAATTTTTATCGAAAATTATGCTACCCTGCGTTTCTTTTTCCTTTCAGTATATGAATAGTGACCGCTTTTCATTATTCTAAGACAGATGTACTGTTTCAGAAGTATGTAAAGTAGATTTAGAGATGTGGTCCCAATAGTGTAACAGTAAGCGCTTTGTATTTTCATGCTGGCGACCCGGGTTCAATCCCCTTTGTTTCCGTAAAAAAAATTATCACTTTTTCAGCTCGATTTTGCGGGTTTTCTTTTTTCAGAATCGGACGGAAGACCTCTCGTTGCTCGCAACGAGTTTCTTTTCTAGTTATTATTATTATTATTATTATTATTTTTCTTCTTCTTCTTCCTGGAACTTTTTTGTCCGGGAATGATCTTGTAAACTGTTCATCCGATGTAGGTAAAACCTTTTTAGGGTTAGTAGACATGTTATGTAGATTTGCGGAATCAAGGTCATTTTGCGCGCACGTGCTTGCAAGAGCGTGCACGTGCAACACGTGAAATAACTAATATAATAGATATAGCCACAACTGTTCTATTTTTAAATGAAATGCTTTGAAACTCATAATTTGAGGATATATTAGTAGTATAGACATGACGACATGGTGAAAATAGCAAGATCTCACGCGCATGCACGTGCACTTCGCTCTGATTGGCTGCAACTAAAGTCTCAATATCTTTCTTGTTTTTTGACGAAATCCTTTGAAATTTTGAACATAGCCATGCATTAGGATATCCTACAACATGAAATAAAGCAATTATCATGAAAACACGTGCATGCACGTGCGCTGCAATCTGATTGGCTGAAACTTTAAACAGCTATAACTCCCTTGCTTTTCAACCAAACAGGATGGGATTTGGAACATAGATAGATAAAATGGACTTCTACAAGTAGGTATGGTCACCATGCACATGCATACACGTGCGTGTACATGTGCTGCAATCTGATTGGCTGAAACTTTAAACAGTATAACTCCCTTAGTTTTCACCCAAACGGGGTGGAATTTAGAACGTAGATAGATGTAATGGACTTCTACAAGAAGGTATGGTCACCATGCTCATGTATGCACGTGCGTGCACGTGAAATGAGTAAAATTAAACATACACTTGAATGAGCGTATTTTTTTTAATAATTTTGGATTAAATACTTTAATATTCAGTATATTAAAAATATAGATTGTGTAGACAAGATGATATGGTCATGACGCAAATGCATTCACATGTGCACGCGTGCAATGCTAAAGTTTAAATGATTTTTGTACACTTCTTTGTTAATGTTGTTAAAATCTCAGATGCATAGAGGTTGTCTTATTTAATGAAGCTTACAGGGAATATGGCACCAAAAGGGAGTTGAGGAGCGTTTGGGGAACATCTGTAACGGTCCCCGTTACAATTAGCACTAGTTATTATTATTATTTTTCTTCTTCTTCTTCCTGGGTACTTTTTTGTCCGGGAATGATCTCGTAAACTATACATCCGACTAAGGTGAAATGTTTTTAGGTTCAGTAGACATGTTATGTAGATTTGCGGAACGAAGGTCATTTTGCGCGCACGTGCTTGCAAGAGCGTGCACGTGCAACATGTGTAATGACCGATTTAATTGATATAGGCGTAACTTTTTAAATTTTTGATGAAATGCTTTGAAACTTATAATATAAGGATATATTAGTAGCATAGACAATATGACATGGTCAAAATAGCAAGATCTCACGCGCATGCACGTGCGCTTTGCTCTGATTGGCTGAAACTAAAGTCTCAATATCTTTCTTGTTTTTTGACGAAATCCTTTGAAATTTTGAAAATAGCCATGCATTAGGATATCCTACAACATGATATATAGCAATTATCATGAAAACACGTGCATGCACGTGCGCTGCAATCTGATTGGCTTAAACGTTAAATAGCTATAACTCCCTTGATTTTCAACCAAACAGGATGGGATTTAGAACATAGATAGATATAATGGACTACTACAAGAAAATATGGTCACCATGCACATGCATACACGTGCATGTACATGCGCTGCAATCTGATTGGCTGAAACTTTAAACAGCTATAACTCCCTTGGTTTTCAACCAAACGGGGTGGGATTTTAAGAACATAGATAGATGTAACGGACATCTACAAGAAGGTATGGTCACCATGCTCATGTTTGCACGTGCGTGCACGTGAAATGAGCAAAATAAAAAAAACAAGTGAATGAGCGTATTTTTTAATACTTTTGGATTAAATACTTTAATATTAAGTATATTAAAATATATAGATTGTGTAGACAAGATGATATGGTCATTACGCACATGCATTCACATGTGCACGCGTGCAATGCTAAAATTTGAGTGAACTTTGTACACTTCTGGGTAAACGTTTTTAAGTTTCAAATGCATCGAATTTGTCTTATTTAATGAAGCTTCCAGGGAATATGGCACCAAAAGGGAGTTGGGGAGCGTTTGGGGAACATCTGTAACGGTCCCCGTTACAATTAGCACTAGTTCATATTGTAGCAGCGTAAAGGCGTATGAAAGTTGTTTTTTTTTTGGGGGGGGTGGATGGGTGGGTGGGTGGGGGTGGGTGAAGAACTCAAGATTTATCCCTGAAAAGAATGGGTTACCCCTTCCCCAGATACTATCTGCCTGACATGTATATATATTTCTTAGCTTCGCTGTAAATTCTGCAATGAATATTCCGATTTACTTATCGATTATAAATGCATTCGAAGTTTTTCCGAGTTTATATAAAAATTTTTATGCATTCAGCTAGCATCCAAAAACGTGACAAGAGTATAAAGTTGCTTTGAATATTGAAGTGGTCAGTATGCGAGTGCATTAATTTTGTTTAGACAGTGATTAAATGTGAAGAAATTATTACGTCTTTGGTATTTTCTGCTTATAATATTTTGTTTCTTTTTCGCAAGAAATTGATTAAATGTGTATTTATATACATCTACGCGTGTGCTTTAATTTTCGCAATGAACAGGAATATTGCGATTACGTGCAGGAGAATTAAAAAATGTCCCGGAAAATCGTCAAAGTTTATCATAAGTGATATTCATCGAAGTCTATAGAGAGTCTTTTTTTATTTTAAAAAATAAAAGCTGGTGTCTGCACTTTTCAAATACGAGCTACAAGATTGTGTCACTGACTCGCTTCCTATAGAAAACACGCTTTCCAAAGGTATTCACCTGTGGCGGAATGGAATCACGTGACATATTATCTATTCTTAGCAGGTCAACAAGAGGTTAATCCTATGTAAATATACTCACCGAACAGATTCAAAATCATGATACTTTTAAGTAGAAGACATAGAGCGCAATGTTGTTCAACAAAGATATTTTCACACAATCTGTATAAATATAATATACACATTATATTTTGATGTCGACTTTGAACAAATCTGCGCTCGATGTTTACGAAAGCTCTGAAGTGGGTACCTGTCACATATTTCTTTTGATATTCATGAAAATCAAAGGACCCCACCTTCAAAACACAGGTTCGCGTGTTCTTTTTTGCAATTATTTGAAATTTTTAAACGTTGGACCATATACTACAGACATAAGAGATCAATGTAATTTACTTTTTAAGCTTTTTAATGAAAGTTTAAAATTTGACGAGTAACCGGGGACCACAGATAATGGCTTATTGAGACTTCTTCTTTGTTTAGAGCAGGCTGGGGGTATCTAACTGTTTACACGCAATGCAATTTTTAGCATTTCCCAAGTGTTTCTTTGCTCTCAGTAGAATCCAGTGGTTTTAAAATTTAGCACCAATGTTAAACTTATTTTCTGTATAGTTGGGACATCGGTTTACTGCATATGATTAAAATTTTTTAATTAAAATAAAATGTGAAATCTACCCTCCTTCTCAGTTCTAACCTAATTAAATTTTTATACTAGGTCGTTCCCCTTCGTGCTTAGTAACACAAATGAGATGATCAATTGTTGCATTTACTTGTAAAAATATATATATTTAAATAGGAAGCGAAAAAGCGCGAACACAAAAAACATGACATTAAATTTTCTTCTTTATAATAATCGTCAAAGAGAGTTAAAACTATTGAATATAGTCTGTTCCCCATTCATTTGACCCTGTTATTTCAGGTAGAGTGAAGGCATTCTCTTTCTCTTGGTCAAAACTTTTTGTGTACAAAACAATGTACATAAGGAACCCTTTAGTGTATATAACAATACCAATGCTGAAGCAGGCTATATGTCATTCCTATAAACGATAACTCATAAATCGGCACTAAGTTGGTCATTTTTCACACCTGAGTTACCTGTCCTTAAACATAACATCGGAAAAGTCAATTATAAATAATTAAACTTTTTAATGATGTAATTAAATGTATGCATAAGTTATTATCTTTTTTGATAATTTCATATACCTGTAAATCTATCTATACAATTTTTTTTACCATATGTGCAATTTGAAAAATTAGTTGAAAGGCCTACCAAAAGTTATTTAACTAGTCCATTTAGGAAAAGTATTTCTAGTAGGGCCTAATTTTGTTCAAAGATTTTATAAGTTTAAGTTTGCTTGCCCTTTTTAACTTAAGATCTTAAGTCTCTAAGTCTTGCATTGAATATGAATTCTTTGTTTAATTTACATGTTAAATTCACTGACAGAAATATTACGTCAAACACATGAGCATGATAAATGCTCACATTAATATAATACAAAAAAAAAATTAAACAAGCTTTATTGCCTACTTAGTATATAACTAAAATAAATGTGTAATATAATATTTCATTCAGTTTTGAGTTGAATTATTATACCACCTGACTTGATGTAACATTGTAGGGGTACCAGGGTATGGTAGATGGAGGAGACAACATTGTGGAGGCTACATGGGCCAGTAGTTCAGGGATTATGCAGAGGGTAAAGCTTCTTAAAAAAGTTCTCTAACACTTTATATATAGTTATTTACATTATTATACCCCACGCAACAAGTTGTGTGAGGTATAATGTTTTTGACCTGTCCGTTAGTCAGTGTGTCTGCATACATGTTAACTCTCCCGATTTAGGCGGGAGTCTACCGCTTTTTCACTCCATCTCCCGCCTACCGATTTAATTCAGAAATCTACCGCTTTTCTACAAAAGCTGCGTCTAAAGTATTTTTGGTTCGCTTGGGTATCCATTTTTGAAGCCACTCTCATAAAATCTCGCTAGATATCGCGTGATTTGACTCGGAATCATACAAACGCTTTTTTTGTACATAGATTTCAAGCACGGATTTGACAACGACAACAACACAAGACTACCAGTGATTACATTGGTTACGATAAATTAATCAACATCCCTTCCATGAAAAAGGAGATACAGCTTTTAAGAATTAGATGAAAACATCTGAAATCGTCTTTAAAAGCACAGAAGCTCACAACTTTATCAATAAAGTCAATAGAAATCACTCGATTGACCAAGCCATGTGGCACATCTCTACTTTCGTTTTCGATCATCGCGGGAAATCTGATTTATATAACGAAAGATAGGAACTTGTTTTAGATCAAGATTAAACCATGTCATCATTTGTTTTGTTTAAAAACTGAATGAACATTCAGAATTATTGCTTCTAGGCTATATCAGCAAAGATCACTCTTCAAAAGGCTAAGAAAAGCAGCCAATCCAAGCAAAATGATGAGCATGAAAAATATTTGAATTTGTACAATTTATGTCAAACTTAAGGTGTTTCTGTCTTCTTCTTTGCTGTTGATATTTAAGATTAATTAGTGTAGGTACCTGATTTCATTTAAGGCTTATACTATACATGTATATTACATGAAAGATATCGATAATCCAAGCGTTAAACAACACGCGCGCAATGCTACCGCTTTTGAGGTCAGAATCTCCCTATTTTTCATCACAATAGGTTAACATGTATGGTGTCTGTCAGTCCTGGGTTTTTTTTGTAAGCACAACTCCTCATAAACCTCTGAACAGAATTTCATCAAACTTTGCAGATGTTTAGGACGCAATGTGTAGATGTGCATAAAACCAGGAAATTCCAATTACTTTCTTTTTTCCGGGAATTTCCGCACTTTTCAACTTAGATTTTTGGCCATACCTTGAATAAGAGATGAACAGTTTGTCAGCGCAACTCCTCTTAAACTGATGCACAGAATTCTATTAAACATAGCAAATATTTAGGACACAAATGTGTAGATGTGCATATTTTCAGGAAATTCCAGCTCCTTAATTTTTCTTGGAAATCGGCACTTTTCAACTTAGATTTTTGGCCATACCTTGAATATAGAGATGAAAAGTTTGTCAGCCCAACTCCTCTTAAACCACTGCACAGAACATTGTCAAACTTTGCAGATATTTAGTACACAGTGTGTAGATGTGCATATTACCAGAAAATTGAGATTCCTTTATTTTTCCCGGCGATTTCAACACTTTGAGTTTTGGGGGAGTGTGATTTATGTGAGCTTGCTCACTTTTTCTTTCATTGAAATATATCATAACTGTACATTATCTTAATGTCAATGCTATGGATAATTAAGATGCAGCTAATTGCTAACTCATTGTAAGATAAAAAAAATAATAGAGATAACTGGCATCCTTGGTTCTGTTTGTTGTACAATATATCAACTACCTAATCATGTTGGGAAAAGGGAATGAGGTCTGCAATTACAGAAATGTCACTAGTGTTACAACTAAGAAAAATAAATTGTCTCTCATTCATTTCTTAAACACTTTTGTGTGCTTATTTCTAATATACATTATATGTTTTATGTTCACTTCAGGACTCATGTAATTTAGAAACAGTTAAGATAACTGATGCATCTTAATAAATCTGAACAGAATTAAAAATAAAATTTAGAAAATTGCGTTAATATTCCATAATTTAAGTGAAAAGTTTAACTGCTTTACCAAGAAGTTTTTCTAGTATATATGACCTAATTAATTTTACCTGGAGGCCTAGGAGTGAAGTATCATTTTCATAAATAGAAAATAAAGAAATTATTTATTGCAAGAAACAATTGATTATGAGATGCATCCTTGGCTGGCTAATATTCTCTATAATTGATGTATTAAAATGCATAGGTTTATTATGATGGAAATTATACATTGAAATTAATTACTTTAAAAACTGTTCAAAGAAATTTCATTTCTTTCTTAGAAGATGCAGTTGTATATGCACAATTAACTATGCATACTATAAGAGGAACATTCTCATTTTCAAAACAACATACATGCAGGTGGTGTCTACAGTGGCCATACTTGTTGTTATATAAAATCTAGCATGTTAGTACATGTACTACAGAGTTGCTTCAAAAGTGATACCCTGCTGATCAGTAAATACTTTTGACAGGGAGGCACCGTGATAGGGAGTGCTCGTTGTCAGGATTTCCGAGAAAGAGGAGGCCGCATGAAAGCTGCAGAAAACCTGGTCAATAACAACATCACAAACCTGGTAGTGATTGGAGGAGATGGCAGTTTGACAGGTGCCAATCTCTTCAGACAAGAGTGGGCGGAGCTTCTCGATGATTTACTCAAAAGTGGTAAGGGCAGTAACTAATGAACGTAAGATTCCTCTGTTGAAGGTTTTGCTGTCAAATTTTTAATTAAAAGATAGGAAATGTAATCTAATGTCCACTTGTATAATTTTACGTACTCTATATACATGTACAAACCCTCCGTATTTTTTTCCATTGTGACGTCACAGTCTACCGAAACAGCTTGATGATGTAACAGAAGAATAACAATCCACACAATTTATGGACGATTTTATTAATCATAAAACAATAATATTATCTACTGACTAAATCTCAAGTCAGAAAAACTTTAGAGGAAACGTAAATTGATTATATCTTGTATAAAGTACCATTGTTAAGTAAGTCCGCATATGTACGAAACACTCCGCATTTTATTTTGTATATAGCAACGTCATCCGCATTTTTTGTATATATAGCAACGTCATCCGCATTTTTTACTTCAGTAGATAGATTTACATGCTTACTTGTTCTGATGACGACCGTCACAGGTCGAAACCGGTCAACAAAATAAATTTACTGCTGCATTCTCACGAAGTGTTGGTGATCTGTTCTGTACTTTTAAGTTTATAACTTTAGTTACAGACCCTATTGAATACCTTTCGGTATCCACACATGAGAATCTTCGGCAATTTTAACCTCAAGGTGTTGGTCTCCAGCTTTTCTTTGTTTTGTATCCTACATTGTTACTGGGACCCCTGCATACCATAAGGTATCCACCATTCCGAACTGCGCTATACATTATGGCCACCAACTCCATTCCAAAGTTACAAGAATCGTATATTAAACAGAAAGTGAATGAATCTCTCAAGGTAGACATCAGTAACCCCAAATAAAGATTCCGCAATTCTTCACAATCCGATACGGATATATAATATTCAGAAACAATTAACAAATCTCAACAAGAAACAGCAAGGAAAGAAACCTCTGTTGCAACATCCGATCCAGTGGGATCTTCCGAGAAACCGAAAATATCAGAAGAAAATGTTGCCATTTTTAGGACACTCCGAAAACTTCATATCAAACTCCAAAGAACGGAAGGTCATGCCGCATACCTGAATAAATGCCAACAACAGGACCTAATACCTAAAACACTAAGAGCCAAAATTGTTCCACAAATTCCAGACACTAATGCTTTATTTCTCCTAAAATGGGAGGAAGCACACCTTAATTTTAGCCGCAGCCTCATCCACTTACTTTATGAATATTGGAATACGAGAATTAATACGATTAATACACAAATACTTCATTTAAAATCCCAGCTTACAAACAAAGAAAATACTAACGAAATGGAACATATAAACTATTAAGTGCAATCCCAAACTTTATGAAGAAGAAGGAAGCCGATAAGGAATCAACAAAAGCATTCAAGGACAATAAAAAATCCCAGTAATTGTTATCTACAACCCCTCGCCCCCCAAATATTTATTGGACAAATTGTAGCGAGGATCTACATACCTTCACGTTTCGTCTGAACGAATTTCATCATAAAACTACAATGAACTTTTGAACATTCTATAGAAATTATCTTTGTTTATATTTATACATGTTAATTATTTTAATGTAATTTTATGAACAATTATTGTCCTCCATAAAATAGGACTATTCAGAAGTAGAAATTTATGAAACCTAACTACATTTTATGTTATCCCAACATTTATAGGAAATGTAATCTAATGTCCACTTGTATAATTTTACGTACTCTATATACATGTACAAACCCTCCGTATTTTTTTCCATTGTGACGTCACAGTCTACCGAAACAGCTTGATGATGTAACAGAAGAATAACAATCCACACAATTTATGGACGATTTTATTAATCATAAAACAATAATATTATCTACTGACTAAATCTTAAGTCAGAAAAACTTTAGAGGAAACGTAAATTGATTATATCTTGTATAAAGTACCATTGTTAAGTAAGTCTGCATATATACGAAACACTCCGCATTTTATTTTGTATATAGCAACGTCATCCGCATTTTTTGTATATATAGCAACGTCATCCGCATTTTTTACTTCAGTAGATAAATTTACATGCTTACTTGTTCTGATGACGACCGTCACAGGTCGAAACTGGTCAACAAAATAAATTTACTGCTGCATTCTCACGAAGTGTTGGTGATCTGTTCTATACTTTTAAGTTTATAACTTTAGTTACAGACCCTATTGAATACCTTTCGGTATCCACACGTGAGAATCTTCGGCAATTTTAACCTCAAGGTGTTGGTCTCCAGCTTTTCTTTGTTTTGTAAAAGATTTTGAGATTGTTGATTTGGCATTGTATTTGAGGACTTGACAGTTTCGCTGTACGTAATGATTCTGTTCTATAGGTCGTATTTCCCAGCAGCAGAGAACAGACTGCACACAACTGAATATCGTGGGACTGGTGGGATCCATTGACAATGATTTCTGTGGGACAGATATGACTATTGGGGCTGACACGGCTCTTCATCGCATTGTGGAGGCTGTGGACTGTATAGCCACAACAGCTTCCAGGTAAAAGTGTCTGAATTACGTAGGCCTTGAACAGAAGAATTTTAACTCTTTAATAACTATTTGGGAAGAAAACTTTAAAAAGCATTCTTATTTGTAGAATGGGGAATATCAGTGTTATGTTAAAGATTTTGCATTGATAGTATTAGACCAATTTTAATCATTTTCATTTTCTGAAATGCACGTTTTATATCACCAACACATGATAAAATTAGATTACTAGTATTTTGATTATCATGATTATAGTTCCAGCAGGGTTAAAGTGAACAAGTTTTACTATCATTTTACACCAATCTTCTAAGGGTTTATTTTAATATCTTACTTTTACCCCTCAGCCATCAGAGATGCTTTGTACTTGAAGTGATGGGGAGACACTGTGGGTATGTACATAATTATTCTATCCTTTTTAATTTCATTATCATAGTATGCTTTCATCTGAGATTGGAATAGGAAACATTCTAGTAATTTATAACCATATGAAGAACAGTTGTTTACTTGAACATATTGAAAGTGGTCAGATTAATCACACGTTCATGTTAGTACATTTACCTGTATGTTTTCATCTGACAGGTACTTGGCATTAGTGGGGGCCTTAGCCACGGAGGCAGACTGGGTGTTTATTCCTGAGTGGCCCCCAGAGGAGGGATGGGAGGAAACTCTCTGTAAGAAACTGGCCGCTGTAAGTGGATACTGAGAAAACTCATTATAGTCCTTTTTCAGTGGTGCAACTTTTAGTAATTTCAGATGTTATTAAAAAAAAACGTTTTTTTTTTATGCAAGTAAATGATATTTTAACACCATACAGTGCTAAAGAGTTCAGCGCATCTCATAATTTATTGATGTTAAACAAATACAATGCATGTAACTAATTAAATATGTGCTGTTTTTTTTTTTGGATAACTTTCATTAAGCTTATTTAAACAGATTTTAGTCACCAAGCATGCATTGTCAAATTGAACATGACTAAAACTTAAGCATTTTACTTTAAATTCTCAGAAAGAAGAAAGAAAGAAATTGTACCTCACAGTAGTAAAACAAATGTATATTAATTTTGTGCAACCATCTGTTGATCTTAACAGGAGCGAGCCATAGGACAGAGACTGAACATTATACTCATTGCTGAAGGAGCAATAGACAAGAAAGGGAATCCCATCAGTGCTGACATGGTGAAAAAGGTCTGAAGAAATAAACTTAGTCATAAAACAAATTTAAGCAAACACAAAAGACAAGTTAATTATTGGGCTTTGCATCAAACATGAAATGAAGTGAAACAATTGTATACTCTCTGAGACAATGAGTGACAGAAATATTTCTGTTCGTATTTTTATAACCTTTTAATAATCTTTACATTTCAATTAATGTACATGTAGATGTACAAGAAGTTCTGTAGTACTTGATGTCTCCTTTTAATGCTTAAAGGTGATAACAGAGAGGCTGAAGTATGATACAAGAGTTACAGTCCTTGGTCACGTACAGCGAGGAGGAAAACCCACAGCATTCGACAGGATCCTGGTTAGACATACTTTCACTGATAATTAAATATAGAACATTATCTTCATTTCTTGCTGATTTTTACTCGTCTTGAAGGACATGCCCAGTACATATTATGCCCCTTACTGGTTGAAATAAGTGGTAGTCTGAAAGTTTCATGTATTTTTATAATACCAGTAAGCTGTAAATTAAAATTTGTTAAGTTTCTGTGTACAGAAGAGATGCAGATTGAAATTTATTCTTCGTCTGATTGAAAAAAGATTCCGTTGGTCATTGTTTTAGGCCAAAGAATGGGGTTGAATATATCATGATTTAAAATTTACAATGCAGATATATGAAAAATACATTGTCGATTGTACTAGAGATACAGTATATGTTATTTTTAGAATTTTCACATTAATAATATGCCTTCATGAACTAATTTTATACTAAGACTAAATTACTGTAAGATTTGTTGAGACCATTTTGTTGGGAACATTATCCATCGTCAGGGTGCCCGTATGGGAGCGGAGGCAGTGTTGGCGCTGATGGATGCTGAGCCGGGCACCCCCGCCTGTGTGTGTTCACTGGACGGGAATCAGACTGTGAGAGTCCCACTGATGGAGTGTGTTGAAAGAGTAAGTGGTGGTTAGACAATCAGAGACACTGTTGTGTAATACATTGAGATATTTAATGTACATTTAATAACCAGTGATCTTAGGATATACATATCTCGTTAACAGAGATTGTTTTAGAACTTGATAATCTTGTTTCTTAGTAACATTGGAATTTTCTTAATCATGCTCATGAATAAAAAGTTAATTTGTTTCTTACTCAGTATTTTTTTTTTTTTTTTTTTTTTTACAATTACCTGCAGTCCTAACTAGCAAGTTTGAAAGTAGAGTGTAGCTACAAAGATAGAAACAAATTATGATCTTCTAAAAGTTTTTTTTTTCTGTTTAAATTTTTTGGAGGTTAATTTTTCATGTTGCAAATGATACAATTTCAGACACAAGCTGTGCAAAAAGCCATGAATGAAAAGAAGTTCGAAGAAGCCGTCAGGCTAAGAGGAAAGTAAGAATCATTTATCTATACGATAAATTGAATCAAAATATTTTACGGAACATTTTGTAAAGGCACTGCATGTACTTTTATATGTCACCAGGAGTTTCCAGAATAACCTAACAACCTACAGAATGTTGAGCAAACTACGACCTCCCAAGGATAAATTTGATCCTTCAGGAGCCACCAGTGGGGTATGTTCAGATGGAGTTTTTCTCAGAAACTGCTTATACGTGATAAAGCTTTATACAGCAGTCACTAAAACCCTGTCTACAGTTTGTGAAAAGTGGTCCTTATGTGTGCTGTAAGTTACCGTATATCAATGCTTCAACAATTGTGTGTTTTAACTTCAAAATTATTACCCAGGATCATGTTTGTGTGATTACTGGTATCATATGATTTCTAAACTTCATCTGAGACAGTCTGCTTTGAAAGGTTTGATAATGATAAAATTGTCTTTTTTGAGGAATTCTTGTCTCTTGAAGTAAAACATATTTTAAAAAATGGACTGAACTTTTTAAAAATATAAAGAGGTGATGTAATATTGCAGTGTAAATTAATTACTATTCTTGGAATACAGGTACTTAGTATCTGATGAAATGAGTACTTACTAGTATGTATCTGATGAAATGAGTACTTACTAGTATGTATCTGATGAAATGAGTACTAAGTATCTGATACTGAAGGTTAAGTTGGTTTTGTAGAAGTATTTGGATTTTTTGTTTTCAGAGTGGGAAGAAACTGGGTGTAATGTGTATAGGAGCACCTGCCTGTGGGTCTAATGCAGCCATTAGGTCCTTTGTCCGTCTGGCCCTGACCAAAAACTACACGGTCCTGGGCTTTCACGACTCCTTTGATGGACTTCTCTATGGCAATGTAAGAAATGTTATAATCAGGGGATTATCAAATTGGTTTTTATGTAGGTGAAAGATGGTGGTATTCTCTCACTACTAACACAAATTCTATAAGTACAGTGTATCATATGTATGGATTTGGACTCTGTTTAGAATTTTCCCACAACTCCTCTTTTTCTCTCCTGCTTATTGAGGCATGACAGTTTTATTTCATGTAAAAGCTAGTGTTATTTTGCATATAAAAATATTCAATACGATTTCAATTCTTTCTTCAGAATTACTTTGACTTTTGCTTTAAAACAAAGCACTTTTTTAAATACATGTATAATACTTTGCACTAGAGGGTAAACATTTTGTTTACATGTATGGAGGAAGACATGTTTTGCATTTGTTTACTTTCCTTTTTTATCTGATACAAATACATTTCTAAAAGTGCTAGCTGTCAAAACACAAAACTTTATTTTGATGCATTACAAAATAGGGATCGTGTAAATCAACAGTTTGAATTTTTCCTCAAATGTTATTTTTGGTTGCAGTTGACAGATATTATAGATCCGGTAAGACTTAGTTCTTTATCTGAAAATTATCTAGCTTTCTTTCAGCTTTTTTTCAAGTCGAGATGAGAGTTACTAGGACAACCAAATGCAATCAATGCATGTATACAGACTGCACTATCTTTGAACAATTTTAACCAAAATGATATGAATTTGTTGGTAGTCCATGTGGAGAAATTTCTCACATTTTCAACTTTTTAAAAACAGATGCATGCTAAATCATCAACCTTTGAGGAAAAGGTCCTAAAGACATGCTGAGAAATGCTATATTTCTTAATGCTTGGCTTCTGATATAACCACATTGAATTCAAAATAACTGAAATAAATTTTGGCTATCAAATGTTGCATGCTTAGTCATAGTCTAGGAACAAATGTTCCACTGTAAAGAAGAATGTTAGACATTTATCAGTATGTCACTTTCACATCTGATAAGCAAAGATTAAAAAAAAATGTTTTTCCTATTTCATGAATTAATTATGCTAATTACAAGCTTTTTAAATGCAAAGCATATACATTGTCAATATACATAAATCTTCTTGTATTATCTATTTGGCAGATTCTAATTATTACTTTATCTTGGTTAAAAAAAAAAGAGTCTTTCAAATAGATAATTGAAAAATGCTTGTTACAATATATTAATGAAAGTTAGCATAAATTATCAAGATTGCTTCAAATGTTATCTTTTACGAAAAATTACATATTACAGTATAGTACTTCATACTAACTAGTCAGAGGTGTGCATATATACTGTATATGAGGAAATTTGAAATACATAATTTTTTCACCTCAAACTACTTCAAAGATGTTGCAAAATATTTTAGTTGAAAGCTCAAATAGTGAGCTTTTCTGATTACACAATATCCATCATCCCTCTAGCTGTCTGTCTGTCCATCTGTAAGCTTATCACATCTCCAACTTCTCAAGAACTGCTGGGCCAATTTTAACTTAAGATGGTACAAAGCATCCCTGGATGAAAGGATGTTTAAATTTTTAATTTGAAGGGACAAGTCCCCTTAGAAGGAGGGATAATCAAGAAAAGACAAAATTAGTGTGGTGTCTTTGCTCAAGAGCCACTGGACCAGAAAAGCTAAAACCTATGAGGAAGCATCCTGGGGTAGTGTATGTTCTAAATTGATCAAATCATGACTCTGCCCCCCTCTCTTGGGGTAGGGGGGGGGGGGAGGCAAATAAGGAATCAAAGTTTTAAATTGAAATATGCAGTGAAAATCATTAAAAATCTCAAGAATCACTTGGACAGAAAAGTTGAAACTTATGTTGAAGCATCCTTAGGCAGTACATATTTTAATTTGTTCAAACCTTGAGTCCCAGCGATAATTCGGGGCCATACTAGGGATTCAAGGTTTAACATTGAAATACAGTGTATATACTGTAGATCACTAAATTATCGCGACATCTTATTTTCGCGAGATAAGCATTGATTCTTGATAAGCGAGACAAAATTTTCACGAATTGCGGTTATTGCTCTATATAATCCTGAGGAATACTATTATACGCGAGAATTAAATTTTCACGAGCACACTGACTCGCGTAATTACGCGAAAATAAAGTTCTTGCGAATAAAAAGTGATTTACAGTAATTAGGACAAATCTCTAAAAATCTTCTTCTCAAATCTTCTTGAGAACCACTAGACCAAAAAAGTTGAAACTAATCAGTAATGTTTATGTTGACATTGAAATTCAGGGGAAATTTTTAAAATATCTTCTCAAAAACCACTGGGCCAGAAAATGTGAGAATTAAGAGAAGCTTCCTGTGGTAGTTCAGATCTTGCCTATGGGGATAGGGTGTGGCCATGGTAAGTATTATAAGGGGGGGGAACTAAAGAACAGCAGGGCTGAAGTTATTCATTTGAGCATTGTGGCCCATGGGCCTTTTGTTTCTAATGCAATTTTTTTTATCTGTAAATATCCCTTTTCATTAAAAGTAAACATTTGGTATATGATCTTTATAGCAGTCCTGTATTCTTCAGTATTGTGCACTGATGCTTAGTTTTAAATGTACTCACAAATTATACTGTAGATCACTGAATTTTCATCAGATAGTCGTTGAGTCTTTATGAGCAAGACATAATTGACACATATTGTCATTATTCCTCTATATAATTGTAAGGAATAGTTTTATATGCAAGAATGAAGTTTTTGCGAGCTCACTGTCTCGCGTAATAAATTGTTCTCATGAATAAAAAGTGATTTACAGTTATACATGTAATTGAATATCCTTGCATGAATTCAAGATTTCTGTGTTTTTTTTAAATGATTTAGCAGTTTCTCCCCCTCTATGTTACACTATTAGCCCACACATCCTTCCTTCATCTACCCTTCTCTAAATGTTACTAATTTCTTTGTACATGTATGTTATCATGTATTAAATTTAACAGAGGGAAATAATTTTTTTAACTAATGCATATGTATTGTACTGTAAAATGAATGTTTGATTTCAATAAAACAGCAGTCTAGTATTGTTAATTGGGTACTGATATCCCTGTTTGTCTGTTGTCAGGTGAAGCCTATGAGTTGGACTGACGTCCATGGCTGGTCTGCTTATGGAGGCTCTCTTCTAGGCACAAAAAAGTAAGTGACTTAGGGTAGTGCAAAATGGCTGTGAAATCAGTTTTAACTCATTTCTTTAAAAATGTGCACAAAAAAAGAAACAAAAGCACACTAATGTCAATCTTCATTATCTAGGAAAAGTTTAAACTGCAGAGCTGTGGAAAACTGCCGGTCATGCCAGCAAGACCGGCGAAAAATGTCTGTGACCGGTAAAAATGCTATCGATGTCTGCCCAAATGACCGACCTCTTTCTTTGTTAAAGGTTTTTGATTTTCCATTTTGATTTAGGCCATTCATCGGCACACTTCCCAGCTTAGTTATCGTACCTTATAAACGATTGTGCAATACTTTTTCTTTGCACGACTGCCACGAGATCTAGGCTATAGGAAATGAAAGCGAAACCAGCATTGTCTCGCATGACCTTTTAATTTACAAATGGCGCAGAATTAGGTAAAAAACATTAAAAAAAAATTAAGATAAGACTGGCTAAATAGCTGAGTATGTAAAACATATTGATAGAAAAAATCAAACACAGTTGAGTAAAGCGGTAAACCTATAGTACTTCTGTCGTTCCGACTGTCCCAGATTTCTTTTTTTTTTTCATCGACCAAGTTCATGATGTTGGTATCTTTATTATCGATGCACAGAGTTTCTTGGACTCATTTTCGAGGCAAAACATAATTCCCAAATGCATTAATGTTTTTTAAAAAATATGTTTACTATGCAGAATTATCATGATTATCATTGTTACTTGCTAAAAAGTGATGAAATCTAGTATTGTTATAAATGCAAACAAGAGGCCCAGGGGCTACAGCGCTCACCTGAGGACATCGGCTAGGAAAAAGCACATATCAGATCAGAACTGAAAGTTTAGTGAGGTGGGGGGGGGGGGGCTTGAATTTTAACCCCCCCCCCCCAGGGGTTCATGATTTGAACAAACTAGAATCTACACTACCTGAGGATGATTCCATATAAATATCACAAATCATGGCTTTGAAGTACTTGAAAAGAAGATTTTAAAAGGTATCTCTATATATCGCTATGTAAATATTGGGTCGGCCATTTTAGCCCCACCATAGTCCCTGGGGTCATGATTTGAACAAACTTGAATCTAAACTACCTGAGGATGATTCCACATGAGTTTCATCTTTTCTGGCCTAGTGGTTTCTGAGAAGAAGATTTTAGAAGATTTTTCCTATATATTCCTATGTAAAAATTGGGTCGGCCATTTTGGCCCCACCCTACCCCCGGGGGACATGATTTGAACTTGAATCTACACTACCTGAGAATGATTCCACATGAGTTTCATCTTTCCTGGCCCAGTGGTTCCTGAGAAGTAGATTTTTAAAGATTTTTCCTATATATTCCTATGTAAAAATTGGGTCGGCCATTTTGGCCCCACCCTAGCCCCGGGGGTCATGATTTGAACAAACATGAATCTACACTACCTGAGGATAATTCCACGTGAGTTTCATCTTTCCTGGCCCAGTGGTTCCTGAAAAGAAGATTTTAGAAGATTTTTCCTATATATTCCTATGTAAAAATTGGGTCGGCCATTTTGGCCCCACCCTAGCCCCTGGGGTCATGATTTGAACAAACATGAATCTAATCTACCAGAGGATTATTCCACATGAGTTTCCCCTTTCCTGGCCTATTGGTTCTTGAGTAGAAGATTTTAAAAGATTTTTCCTATATATTCCTTTGTAAAAATTGGGTCGGCCATTTTGGCCCCACCCTAGCCCCTGGGGTCATGATTTGAACAAACTTGAATCTACACTACCTGAGGATGATTCCACATGGGTTTCATCTTTCCTGGCCCAGTGGTTCCTGAAAAGAAGATTTTTAAAGATTTTTTCCTATATATTCCTATGCAAAAATTGGGTCGGCCATTTTGGCCCCACCCTAGCCCTGGGGGTCATGATTTGAACAAACTTGAATCTACACTACCTGAGGATGATTCCACATGAGTTTCATCTTCCCTGGCCCAGTGGTTCTTGAGAAGAAGATTTTTTAAAATGCCATTAATTTTTCTCTAATTCATAATTATCTCCCCTTGGAAAAGGGCGTGGCCCTTGATTGGAACAAACTTGAATCCCCGTTACCCAAGGATACTTTGTAGCAAGTTTGGTTGAATTTGGCCCAGTGGTTCTTGAGAAGAAGATGAAAATGTGAAAAGTTTACAACGACGACGACAACGACTACGACAACGACAACGACAGACAACGGACAAATTTTGATCAGAAAAGCTCACTTGAGCCTTCGGCTCAAATGAGCTAAAAATGAAAATGGTGGAGGATGGACCTGGAAATGGAGACTTTTTAAAATGTTTTATTAAGTAAAGTGTACTTAAGAAAATAAATGTAATGCTTTTCTTTTTAATTTTGCAACTTACTATTTCGGACTGGCAAAAATCACTTAAGACCGGCAAATTTTGTCTTCTTGCAGGTCCGAATGACTGGCTATCTGAAAAAAGTTTTCCACAGCTCTGAAACTATGACAGTCATATTTATTCTATTCTTTAAAAGAAAAAAAATTGAGATATAAATCCATATATTGGAATTCTTTAGCTGACATTTAGAAAGTGTTTATGTCACCTAAATGCAATCTAACCCTCTCGTATTAAATAAAATATTACTTTCATAGATGTGTGGGATCAAAATATGGTCTGGACAAAATTGCAGAAAAACTCAAAGAATATGATATCAGTGGCTTATTAATTATAGGAGGTTTTGAGGTGAGTTCAGATTCAAATAAAATCTTATAAAATAGCATAAAATGTAAGGAAAAAAAATTATATACTGTAAGCTACATGGAAGTATACATTATACATTTTATAATATAAGCTTTAAGAGTACAAGTTAACCTGACATAATATTTTAGGCCTATCACAGTGCCTTATAACATGTAAGCTATAACTACATGTATAACCTGACTTAATTAATACTTTAGGCATATCACAGTGCCCTACAGATGGCGGAGGCCCGGAATCAGTTTGAGGCGTTCTGTATTCCTATAGTGGTGATCCCCTGTACCATCAGTAACAACGTGCCAGGGACAGACTTCAGCCTGGGGGCAGATACAGCAATCAACGAAATTACTGATGTAAGTCAATAGTTACCAACGATTAATAATTGATGTGAGTCAAAGGTTACCAACGATCAAAGAAATTACTGATGTAAGTCAAAAGGTTACCAACAATCACCAACAATGGTTTTACTGATCATGTAGGTCAAGGTTACCAGTAATCAATGAAATTTATTTTGAGAGCACTAAATAAAACAGAGCTATAAAAGTATTATTTTCTAACATCACCTTACTTTCATCCTGTTTTGCAATGCTTATACTTCTAGATTTGTGACAGAATCAAACAGTCTGCACTCGGAACTAAAAGGCGGGTCTTTGTCGTGGAAACAATGGGAGGGTACTGTGGTTACCTAGCAACCATGAGTGGATTGGCAGGTGGTGCAGATGCTGCTTATATCTTTGAGGAAGAAGTGAACATTACAAAATTAAGGGTTTGTAGTTGAAAAAACTAGACTTTGTATTTGATGAAATTACGAGGGCCGTTCAAAAATTACGCGGACTGTGCTATTATTTACTCTTACAGACGTCATATAGTTATAAAATTTCACAGAAATATGTATCTTAAAGATTCCAATAAATTTTGGGCAAAATTTCTGTATTTTAAAAAAATTCTACTAAAATTATCGGTATGTTGATCTCGTTGATGGAGAGGTACGGCGCACGACAAAAACAATTGAAGCAAAAGCATGCGGATTCAAAAATTTAACTCATTGATTTTCTAAAATTCGCGATATTTTTCAACAATTTTCTCAAATGTACCTTTATATTGTTCTATTATTATGTATTTAGATTTCGGACGTAATATTTGAAGTACTAACAGAAATATAGCGATTTTTCTCTGATGCGATTCCCGTGAAAACGACTGTGAAAATGACGTCTCCTGAATTGACGGCGCACCACACTTTTGTTAAAATATGTGTAATGCTCGCGATATCGGCAACATAGATCCAAAATATGCATAATAAAACATGTAGTAAACTAAGGTACTCGTGACATTCGCCCACAAATAGCAAATTGAAATTTTAGACAGTTAGACCTCTGTAAAAAGGCTATACGGGAGGACGGGAAGAAGATTATAGACGAAAAGTTAACTTTATCCGGACTGTAAAGAACGTGATTGAGAGTCACCAATATCACACTATATCTCATAAGTAGTTTTTGGTTTTAAAACAAAAAAAGAAAGAATATTCTTTACTTGTTTAATAGATTTTAAGCTTGACAAGAAATGGTGTTTTGATGTTGAGTAGATAAGGTAACTCAAACTATACAGGTACTTAAGGGAAAATGTTGAGAAAATGAAAGCTCAATCACATATTTTTAATAATGCTTGTGACGTCGAAGATTTTGCTGCGCCGTGACTTAAAGGTATGTCCTGAAAAATCACTCAAAATTGATACCAATTTACAACATTTTGATATGAAATTTTGAAGACCATATAAGTAAAGATTCTTTTATATTATCTGTGAAATTTTGCCCGATTATGTCGTCAAATATTTCTTCTGTGCAACAAGTCCGCGTAATTTTTGAACGGCCCTCGTATATACATGTCAATTAAGTTTCTTCCTACTGTGGCTTTAAATTTAACTATAGAAATGATATTCTTTTAAAGAAATTAATAGAGTTCATCTTATTGATATAGGATGATGTCTTCCATCTGAAGGACAAGATTGTTAACTTGGGTGTTCAAAGAGGGCTCATTTTAAGGTAGTGTACTGTCTGCTTTTGCTCAATTAAGAATTATACTGAGGAGAATTTTGCTGTCATCGATTCTCTCCATTTGACTTTTTCTTCTCATGTACATGTATGTTCAGTACAAGTATATTATGATAAACAGTAAACATTTCTAATCAGAATTTAAAATATTTAATGTTTGTGTTTTGGGAATGTATAGATGTACATATCCAATGAGTTTTGCCATTGACAGCCAGCTTACATTTGAATTTTTTGACAATTTTCTGGTGTGAAATTGAACTGTGTCTTCTTCCAAAGCAATATGAAGTTTATAATATATAATTGGCAAAAGATTTTTTTTCCTTATTCAGAAATGAAAACGCAAATTCAAACTATACAACAGACTTCATTGAGAAGCTTTTCTCCGAGGAAGGGAAGGGGGTTTTCACTTGTCGTAAGAACGTCCTGGGCCACATGCAGCAGGGAGGCATGCCATCTCCATTTGACCGAAACTTTGGAACCAAAATGGCAGCCAAGGCCCTTCAGTATATGGCTGATATTGTCACTCACAGTACAAATGCTGGTAGGTATACCCTTAAGATACACTGAATTATAAAGCAGCAAATTATATTTCTAATGATGTTAATGGTTATGCAAATTTTTTCATTATTTTGTTTTCAGGGACTAATCCCATTTTTGTATCAAAAAAAAGTTTGACGGGACGCAAACAACCCTCATTTGTTCGTCATTATGGGAATTTAAATTCACATGTTATGAAAAATCATCACTTGACAAATTTTTCCTCAGGTTCACTTTAAATAATGATGAAATTTGACACCATTTCTGTTCATGTGTATGCAGTGGTTGTCTTGTGGTCACTACACAACATACTTTTGGATTTGAGAAGCTTTAAATCTTTTTTTTACTTGTATAACCTAAGAATGTCCCATATGCTTTCATGTATGAAAAATAGCCTAAACAAAATTTTCTCATATTATGCCTCTGAAAGAGTAATCAGAAGTCAGCAATCATCCTCTATAAATTTAATAAGTGTTATTTTAGGTTAAAGTCATCATACAACTTATGTTAAAGTATAAAACCATAACTTATTGCAATTTTTCGTTGTTATGAAGGCAAGGCGAATGAGGGTTGGGCATTACTCATGGGGTTACAAAGAATGCACAATTTCCTGAAACTAATAAAATTACAATGGAATGATATGCAATGGAATTAGATCTGACAGAGCCTAATGATTTCATTACACACAGAAATTTACACAGTAACAATATCATACAAAGTATTAAGAAACACTAGTTGTCTAAGGCCTATCATTTAGAATTCTCTTATTTTATGCTAAGTGTGAGGAGCATTCCTGATGTAAGAAAGTCAGCAATTGAAAATACTTCATGAGAATGAACAATTAAATTAAGTTGATATGTTTCTGTAATGCTGTGTTTATAAGTACATGTACATGTATTTTTCTTTAAGGAGCTCACATTTTATGTTAACCTTTTATCTTACAGCAGGTAAAGTTGTGAATAAAGACCCAACATCGGCAGTTTTATTAGGAATGCAGAGACGCCACCTGACCTTCTCCCCAGTGGAGGAACTCAAAAAGACAACAGACTTTGTGTATGGGCTGTTTTATACTATAATGTTAAAATTTTTAAAAATTCATATATCTATTATGTGTATTAATTGTTGATTTCAGGTTTGAAGCACATACCATAAACTAAAGTGGAATTTTTAGCAAAACTTAAATTTAGTGATTTTAAATCCATATTTAATTTTAGTGAGGAGTTATTACATCTTTTTTATTGTTGCATAGAAGCATAGATGGTCCTCTTATGTGGAATAAATTGTTAGAAATATTTAAATTTTGTGATTTCTTCACCTTCCCTAAAAATTGCAAAATTCAATTCTTGCTAAATTTCTGTTCATATAGTATCTTGTAAATTATCAGCCCAAGTTCATATTAATGATGTGCATAGTTATACCCCCCGCAAACGAAGTTTAGGGGGGGTATATTGGAATCACCATGTCCGTCTGTCCGTCTGTCTGTCTGTCCGTCTGTCTGTAGACAAGATTTTGTCCGGACCATTACTCAGAAACTATTGGAAGGATTTGTCTGAAAAGTTGTACACATATTATTCACCATATGAAGTTGTGCACCTGATATTTTTCATCTTGATTGGATTATTATTTTGAATTTTACAGGTGTTTTTTCATTTTTATTTTGTGGTTTTGTTTGGACCGTTTCTCAGAAACTATTGCAAGGATTAATCTGAAAATTTGTACAATTATTATTCACCATATGAAGTTGTGCACCTGGAATTTTCAACTCTTTTTGTTCATTTTTCTGCATTTTACAGGTTTTTTTTAAATTTTAATTGACTTGTTCATTTTGGGCTCATGTATAAGGTTTGAGACATAGAATCTAGAATATCTGTACAAAAACGTGAACTACAGCTTAAAACTACTCATAAAAACTTTAAAAAAAAGAAACATCAAGTGTTAAAAACAGTTTTTACATTGCACAGAAGATAATGTAATTTCATTTGTCTCTGGGGAATAATGACTGGACATGCATCCAGTTAAAGATAAATTAATGAGTTTGGTGTTGGAAGTTGTTTAGTCATATCTCTTATCAAGTGTGTGTGTGTTATCAAATCTTCAGGGAATAAGGCACAAGAATTAAAGATCTCTCTTCTCTTATTCTCTTAATTCTAATTTATGGTCTGTCAAAACACTTCATTACTGGATGACCAGTTCTTTATTTTCAAAATGCATTTCAAATTGATATATCAAGATTAATTTGATTTTGTATAATGTTTTTTTTTTTTTCAACAATCAGTTTGAAGAGTGACATAACACATAATTGCAATATATTTTTATACGCCCGTCTTAAGTCAAATTTTATTATGTTATAGGCTTCGTGTCTGTCTGTTTGTCTGTCCGTCTGTCTAGCTGTCCGTCCGTCCGTCTGTTAGCTTTTCTCGTGTCCGGCTCATAACTTTAATACTATAAGGCCTAGAGTTATCAAACTTTGTCATCTGATACATCTTGGGTAGAAGGTGTGTCGCGCACAAAAAGTATGTCGCTCTGACCTATAATTAAAAAGTTATAGCCAAATATGGAAAAATCCTGTCCGGTCCATAACTAGAAAACTATAAGACTTAGAATCATCAAACTTGGCCAGTTTATGCATCTTAGGTAAAAGGTGTGTCGCGACCTATTTCAAGGTCACTGTACATGTGACCTTTAATTTAAGTGGAATTTTAAAAAAAAAAATTAAATTTTTTCTCTTCATTTACACATTCAGAATAATGTAAAATTATTGCACTAACCTTATTAGAAAAATGTTAAATCAAGAAAATACTTATTTTTTAGCATATACTTGACAGCAATCTATAACAAATATAGAGTATGTTAGAGAAATTCCACCACTCCCATGAGTCTAATTATCAAGCACTGGTCAAGAAGAATGATAACAGAAAATTGCATGACAATTTAGAGAGAGAAATTAATGAGTTTAGTGTGAGGAGTAGCTGTAAGAGCATCGGTGCTATCTATATCCCTTGAGTATTGGGCCAAATGGGTAAGCCTGTAGGATTAAAAATAGCTCTTGTTAGGTAGCCGAAGTTTGAAAATGAATTTGATGAGAAGTAATTAAAACAAATTTGATATTGCATATTAACTATTTTGATATTACAATAATATTATTAACTTAAAAATTAATTTTATGGTGGTAGGGGTGGAATCTGCATGTCCACATGAATTGCATATTAACAATTAACTATCTGACATTAAATCCAAAAAAAAAATCATTGATGTTTTATATCTTTTAAAAATGTTTTATGGTAGATAGCGCAGATCCAATAATCTTTTGGGAGTAATGAGTAGACAAGCATCCAGTTAAAGATTAATTAATGTGTTCAATGTAGGAATCTCTTTCATTTCTTCAGAGCATGGTCTAATCTGTATCCTTCGGGAATTAGAGGAAGAGCTGTTGGTCAGTTTATATTTGATGGCCAGTCTTTTATTTCCAAAATTAATTAGGTGTAGATTAAGTTGTGAAGACTAATTTGATATTTTTAAATATGATAGGCATTTGGCAAGGTATAGAAATCTATGAATGATGCAATATTTGTTATAATTAATGCCTACACCACAGGAGATAGATAAACAAATTTTTTAAGGTGTGTAAAAATCATTGAAATCTAAAAATCAAGGTTGACATGATTTTCCTGCACTTTTAACTGTTTAAGATACATTGTAATTGTATTTTTTTGACAGGCGTATCATGCTGTGGCATGGCACTTTATTTTAATGCAGTAATAAAGTAAAATGAAATGAAAAAAATTAAAAAAAAAAAAAAAGTTACAATGGAATTACAATGTATTAGTATTGATGTTTCATTTGTTTGCACCTCCGTTTCATTCATTAAGAAACATGATGAGCAATTATATTTCACTGCAAATTTTTTTTTAAGTAAATTGTGAACATCTCTAGATCCATAAAGTATTTTTAGTCCCCTACCGGTGAAACCGGAGGGGACTATAGGTTTCCTCTGCGTCCGTCCGTCCGTCCGTCTGTCTGTCCCCATCAGTCTGTCCCACTTGGTTTTCCGCACTTTTTTTCTAAACGCTTTGAGATATTGAGCTGAATTTTGGTATTGAGCTGAATTTTGGTACATGAGTGTATCTTAATGAGTTACAGATCAAGTTTGAATTTCGTTTGGCTTCATTGATTTTTGACAGAATTATGGCATTTTGAATATTTTTCATTCCCACTTGGTTTTCCGCACTTTTTTTCTAAACGCTTGCAGATATTGAGCTGAATTTTGGTATGTGAGTGTATCTTAATGAGTTACAGATCAAGTTTGAATTTTATTTCGCTTCATTGATTTTTGACAGAATTATGGCATTTTGAATATTTTTCATAATCGCTTATTAAGATCGGGTTTCGAGCTGCACTAACTTGCGATTGTCGACAAAAATATGAAACGAGGAAAAGACGATGGATAAATGAGTTGAATTTGTGTGGTCTTAATGTTTATTATTTTATTAGATTTAAGGCATTTACAACTTGAAAATCTTTCAGTTTAACCTTGGACATGACTTTTGCACATTAAAATATGACATCCTGAAGAAAAAAAGGGGAACCCGGTAGGGGACATGTATTGCTTATGCAATACTCTCAGAATGCTTGTTGAATTGGCACCTTCTCTGAAAAACCCAGCGGGGGGTATTTGTCCCTATTGGACAGTTCTAGTTCTACATGTATGAGGTTCTAATTGACAGAAATTAACCATTAGCTCTCTGTTAGTATTGATGTCTATTTTTATTTTAAAAATTTTTTTCCATTTGTAGACACAGAATTCCGACAGACCAGTGGTGGTTAAATCTCCGCCCACTGCTGCGAATTCTCGCCAAGCACCGGGAGAAGGCCTATCAAACAGAAGGGGTCATGGCAGGAGTGGACGATGTGGAGGATGAAGACAATATTTAGATCCACACCTAAAAGATCTTAGATCCACCACTTTGTCCAGTCAGCAACCCACCCCTCAAAGATCCTAGATTCATCACTTAGTCCAGTCTGCAAATCCATCTCTCTGCTTAGTTTACCATGTTAAACATACCGTTCCCAAGATTCTAATGACTTTAATCCCACACAGTCAGACTGTTATATCTGAGCATGAAGAGTGTGATGCCACAAATCAAAAAAACAGAATGAGTCCAGGACACAGGTTACTGAGGGCTGCATGTTTATGTTAAATTTAATCTTAGTACGCAGTAGTTGGTTACTGGATTTTAATTTTGTTGACTACTTTAATTCGAGACTTCACTTCAAGAAATAAATAGATTTGTCCATCTCTGGGTACTTTTTTGTAAATATGGGGTACACGTACTAGCGTACTGTATGAAACAAGCACCTGTGGGGGTAACACAGGTGTTCCCAAATGTACTCACAATCTGAATTAGTTGTTGGATTAGTTTTGTTATTAGTGCCATTGTTGTTATTTTGCTTGATTTAAAAAGTTGTACCTTTTTAGTTTTGTTAGAGACGATTATGTTTTCTTAGGGTCTCAACTATATTATCTTTTGATAGAATGCTGTTATAATAAATAGTAGATGTAGTTGTGAACAATCCTTTTTTTTCCATCATCATTTTGACATTTATCATCATCTCCATTCTGTGTGAGTCATTTACCTTGCGATTACAGGTAGTGTGTCCATTACATAGCAGTAGGTTTTTACAGGGACATTCATTACAGATGTTATGGTTGTTTTCTTATCTAGAGTTTAAAAATTACATGTACATTTATTGTACATTTATTACTTCCAACAGCAACAAATTACATGTATATGAATTTTTCCTTGTTCCTGGTGCTTTTAAAATAATTTTGTACATACCGTATTTGTGTTTTAACATTTGTAGACATTTAAAGTGTCTAAGTAATACTAGTTTATTTTATTGTCCAGTGGTAATATTTATATTAAGTGAGTGGTTTTTTTTCTTTGTTTTTTCAATTTTATTTTTTATAATTATTTCATACACTCTGTATTTTACATTGTAAGGAATAATTTACAGTTCTTAAATGAAAAAAAATTATTAGAATAAACATGCAGTTCAGGGTTTAAAAAGTTAAATTCAATATATATGTGTTTACTATGTTTCACTTCATTCTGCTGAAATACATCAGTTGTGCTACTTGTTAATACTGCTAACTGTGTTTTTTTTATAACAGAGCTGCTAGTAAACTTTAATGTCTGGAATTTCAAAATGCATAATTATATTCATTTGTTTGAAATACATACATGTATTATTCAGGTACAGTATTCATGTTTGAACATATAGTTTTGAAGAAAGAAACTTTTGATGCTTTAAAGGATTATTGTTTAGTTTTATGCTTTGCCAGTATTTTGCCTTTTACAGATTCATGCTTTGTGATATACATGTACAAGGAAACATGTTTTTAATGAGCATGCATATTGCATAATGAATATACATATTACAAACTAAGCCAGATAATTTCACCTCAGAGGAATGTAAACATGGATTATTAACTGTGAATTACAGAAAGCATACAGGACCACTGTCTGTCCTGTAGGTCTGCTGTTGAATAGTTTATCTACAGTAGTTAGGTTGGTTTTTGTGTTCATATTGCCTGTGCTTTTTATGTTGAATGAGCATATGTTGTTGTTTTTGTCTTTTTTTTAATTACCTTCTTATTATACTATTATATTTAGGTTTCCAGTAGAAATCCTTGTTAGCTTATCTTTATGTCAACTCTTACGAGTGAACTGGAGTACCTCCCATATTTACTATGTCAAAAATGACTTTGTATAATCAAAGGTCAAGGTCAACACTGCACAAGTCACTATTCTTCATCTTAAATTTAGAATATTTCAACATGCAGACTTCGTTTTACATGTAGTTTTGGTAGGAGGCTATTATAGAAGGAAAACACCATATAAAAGATTTTGTGATGAATAGATCAAGGTCAAAGTCAAGGCAAAAAAGAAAGATTATTAGAAAAGTACTTTTCTCTGTGTGACTTAATTTGTCCATTTTCCAGTCGTTACAAGTTAGTGATGAAACTTTATGAGAAATCCCTATTTTATATTTGGTAGATCTGATTATATTCTCTTGTTGCTTCATAATTAATAACTACCCAGTTTTCTTTTAAGTAGTTTGAACCCCCCCCCCCCCCCCCCCCCAATGTCTTTAGTGATTTGAAAAAAAAAAACTGAAAGTAATTTACATTCAAAGTAGTTTTTTAAGCAGAAAAGATTACAGTGTCATTCCAATTTCATTTCACACATGACAGTTTTACAATTTGTTGTATCAGACTTAACAAGAAAAATATCTTGTTACAGATTTATGTGTGCTTTCCAAGAAAAATCCACCTACCAAAATAGCACTGAAATATTTTGAACTTTTGCTTGAATATTGCTTCACTGTAGCCTCCTCCCCCTTCCACAACTACATTCATTTGGAAACCTTTACAGGGGAGCATTCTACTCTTATGTATCCATGGGTCAATTTTTTTCCCAGATAGGGTGTGAATGGAAAGCTTTTTTATCCTAAACCAGGTATACCCTATACTCACTATGACCTGTTTTCAGTAATAATTGTTTTATAGTTAACATTCTATCTTAACCAATCTTTACATTTTTTTTTTCTAACTCTTTGTTTTGCTGTCACAGATGAAAATAAATCTTCAACAGCATGCAGTGTTCTGTGTTCTTTTCTTTTATATCACAGACTGGATGATTTGATGATAAATATTCAAAATTTCAAATCTAACACAATCAATTACATGTAATAGCCAGCTTGGCCTTACATGCTGATAAATAGGATTGAGTGAATTAACCAGTTGTATAATGATCTGAAAGGGGATGAAATACCAAATTGCCATTTTTTAAACAAGCATATAACATACTCTCAACCTGTATGTCAGTTATTACATGTACTAGCAAACAAACTGTCATTTCCTGTTGTAGGTCATTAACGTACTGATGTCGGTATGTTTGTTGCAGGTCACTGATTTAGTTTTATCTTCCTCTCAACTTTAGGTCAATGACAGACTGTCTTGGTGGTCTGAAAAAAGCTCTCCTTACATGATAGCTTCTTTTGCTAATGGCAGATGGGGAGAAATTGCTGAACAACTCAATTTAGAGAACATTTTAAATTCAGAAAACTATCAAAAGGTTTAACCATGGTGCTAAATAAGTTGTAAACCAACAAGAGAAGAGTCAAACTTGTCTGCATTAGTTCAAAAGCAAGACACTGAATCTACTACATACTTAACCTTAACAATCCAGATTTTTGAAGCCCCAGATATCCAATGTAAAAAATCCTTAAAGCAAGTCAAACTTCAAGGTCAAGGTCAAAAAATGAAAAATAATTGTACGCGGTAAAGAACTATATGCGGTATATTGCATTTGTTTGCCCCCACAAAAGTCAAATTTTGAAAACTTCCTGAAATGTGCTGAATTCAATAAATTGTACGAGAAATATAAATTAACAGAAAATATTATAGTTCCAAAGCAGTGTATTCACAATTTTTGTTTTTATGACGTCACAAACTAGTCTGATTTTATATCCTTTTTCAGAAAAAGGACAAAATGGACAATATTCCAACAATTTTAGCTTTTAAAGTTATAGAGCGCATGTGTGTTCAGGAACAATATTGACATATTTCATTGATATTATCATTCTACACATTATATCAAAATATTTATCCTGAACACACATGCGCTCGGTGACTTTTATTTAAAATATCGACGAAATATGTACATTTTTCTGTAAAATTCATAAAAAACTGAAATGTACGTCATATTTGTGACGTCATTACGTACATATGACGTCATTACTTATGAAATTATTCAGTGCTTTGAAGTCAGCATATACTCCCCTGTTTAAGGACTTAATCAAATATTACTCCATCAAAGTTTGATTTGGGGGGCAAATATTGGTTAATACCGCATAAAGTTCTTTAGAGAGATTTGTGAAAAGCCTTTGCACTTAAGAGCCATTCCCTGTAATTATTTGAAATTTTATATAGGAGCTGTGGCACGCATAGTCTCAGAATTTCTCCAAACTCTCTATGATAAAAGTCATTGATACCCTACACTGAAATCAGGCAAAAATTGGTTGCTAATGTTTTATAGTTATCATGGCAACATGTCTTAAAGTTCGAAAAATGGCATTTTTTAACATGTTTAGAGCCCTATAGTTAACATTTGCGGCAAAGCAAACAATTGGCAATAATTAATGACTGTTTCCAAAAGTTGAAGGCCAGATGTCTCAAATGCATAATAAACATGTTTGGTAAATCAACTATCACATACGTTACTATGGTAACAAAGTATTCAAAAGTAAAAAAAATATTCATTGTATTTTATAAAGTCATAAAAATAAAAAGCATGCAATTATAGAATGAAATGTGACCAAATAATAGAAAAAAGAGCCTTGAAACATATACCAAGAACAAAATATGATATTCCATTTTGGTTGGCAAATTGGTTGCCAAGGTTTTTATACCACAAAGAGCCTTCAAAGTAACACTGTGTGCTTAAATCTGATCCTATCTTTTAAAAAAAGCACATTTCCTCATAACTAATGATCAATTTTATAAGATGTTGGTGTGCTTCAAGTTTTCCCATTTGAAAAAATGCAGATTTGATTCTTTGAATAGAGTGTTGCTATGGAAAAAAGCAGAAAATATATGCTTAAAAACCTGAAAAATATTTTCTTTCCTTGGATACGTACCCTTAAATGTAGATTCCCAAAACTATTGATATTTATTAACAGCTAACCTGACTTTTAATTTTGACTATCATCCAATCTCTAAGTGGATGCAAGAAGTTGGCACACAGGGTTTAATATTAATATAAAGTTCACAAAATCGAACATTTTCCCTTCTTGGTAACCATAGCAACAGTGTTGTTTTCTTCATCAAATTTTATCAATATACGATATTCAACTTCAGTTCTAACAGATAAGTACTATCCAAGCTGAGTCCTTTAATTTGTTTCTTGATTTAATATGACAATTTAATTCTTAATGCAGCGAAAAATAATTCAGTTTTAAGCACTGGTACTTTGTTTCCATGGTAACACTGCAAAGTAGCAATTATACCCAATTTTTCTTATGGTTTTGGTGTTGCAAGGTCCTAAGGATGCATATTTGCCAGTCTTGAATTTTCATGTTTTTTTCTCAAGACAGTAGCATTAACCCAATCTTATATAGTTACTGGTTTTGCATGGTTACACTGTGTTACCATGGCAACCATAAAAGTTTTTTATAGAATAATATTGCTTATACTTATATATATACTTAAGGTCAAACATTTTCATTGTTTTTCTTAAGTCGTTGATTGAATTTGAGCATGTAACACCTACCATTAGTGAATACAGAGTGTTTTTCAGCATATTTCAGCATTTTAAATGTATTCCAAATGTACCCTTGGTTACCACTTACTTAGAGTTATATTCTAAACAGTTTCTTTACAGTATCAGTGACATCAAGGTGTGATGCTTTTGTGAGAATGGTTTGTTAATGCTTTTTCTAGTTTTTATTAAGCGGCCACAGTGAAGATTTAAAGTGGCTGAAAATCTCGATTTTTCAAACTTTTCCGGCTGTTGGCATAGCAACCGAGACACTTAGCAACAATATTTTGTTTAATATTTGTTTCTGGTGTCAAGTACTAAGCATGGGTGAAGTTTCATCAAAATCGGTGACCATGCGTGGCAACGAAGTTTAAGTGGTTACAGAAAATGGCTATAATTAACATCTATTTAGAAGTTTATCATGGGCAGTTTGTTTCGGGTTTCGAGTTTTTCAAAAGTAGGCCAAATTCCAAGGATAAGGTCAAGGTCAAAATTGTTGGTATACGAAGGATGGTCTTCTCATGGGGAATACCCCCTGTGAGATATATAAAAGCTTATTTTGACTTATAACAAGGAATATACATGTGGATTATACAAGCCATTTTATACACTTTTTATACAAGCAGTTTTGTACAAACTGTTTAAAAGTTTAGGGTGAGGCATCTCCACTAGGCAAGGGGTGACAATCTGCTCCTCTCCTCTTGAAAGAAAAGAGGAGCCAATCGTTACCCTTGTCTAGCGAAGAGGTGGCTAAGGATGAAATTAGTTAAAATTTTGCATAAAGTGGGTCAAATTCAAGGTCAAGAGGTTAAATATTACGGTATTCAAAGAAAGGTTTTATGCCCCCATTATCAAAGATTCAGGGGTATATATAGGTTTTGTCCTGTCTGTCTGTCTGTTTGTCTGCAAAAACTTTTAACCTTGCCCATAACTTTTGAGTTGGGAGGGGGGGGGGGGGGCAAGGCTTTCATATTCAACAAGTGTATTCCTTGTGAAAATACCTTTCCTCTGAAACCGACATATTTGAATAGTCACTGTGACAATATCTTTCACTGGGTATAAAATATTTTTTACCTCAAGAGTTTGACCCTCTTTTAAAAAACTTCAACCTTGACCTCAGCTTTTGACCTGTAGAGTTTGACACATCCGATATACTTCTACCCCTTGCAATTAGCTACAATTTAAGGGACCATCTTGTTTGATCTTTTGAACTTGGAAGTTTGACTTGCATTAGAGAAATTTTAACCTTTTTCATATGCTGCCATACTGGTGTTCTTGTTTAAATCATAATTATTTGTCCTTCTTTCATCCTATTCAAGCTGGTACTATACTCAATTGACTGTTAAAACCCATGGCTCTGCTCTCTTGTTGAAATACCATTTTCTTATTTCTGGTTCCTATGTCCAAGTTTTTGTGTTTGTAAAACACTGATGCCCCCCGTATGGCAGCTTTTAGTGAGGGTTGAAGTTTCTCAAATGCAAGTTATACTCTAAGGTCAACGTCAAAATTTTTGGTATCGTAAGAATTTTACAATGAACCTGTGAAATTTTAAAAGCCCAAGTACTAACTGTACAAAAGTTATGACCAAGGTTAAAGTTTTTTTAAATGTGGGTTAAACTATAATGTCAAGGTCAAATTTGGTGGTACCCAAGGAAAGGTCTTGTCACAAGGAATGCACATGTGAAGTATGAAACCCTAGCACTAGTTATTCAAAAGTTATGGCCAAGGTTAAAGTTTGGTAATTGTTTGTAAAAGTGGGTCAAATTCAAAGGTCAAGGACAAGGGTCAAATTTGGTGGTACACAAAGAAACTCTTGTAACAAGGAATACCCCTACGAAATATGAAAGCCATAGCCTTACCCACTCAAAATTTATGGTCAAGGTTCAAGTTTTTGCAAACAGATAAAAGACAGATGAATGGGACAAAAACTATACACCCCGAACCTTGGATTAAAAGGGCATAAACAGGTCAAGGAACAACAAGGGCACCCCAAGGCAGAGTATCCCCATAGAAAACATCTATAAATCAGAGCAGCATTTGACATCCGATCCTTATGCAAATTAATTCACTTCAGATTTGTGCAGGGCTTCACTGCCTCATCCACAAATGTACACGATTGTGCTATATCCCCTGCAACTCCATTGGTAGGCAAAATAACCAAACTTTTGCGACTTCCATCCTACAAATACTTGGCATATATCGAAATCATTTTTTTATCATCTCGGCACCAAAACTAGACAAATTGTTTTCCTTCAAATAAATTTATTGATATTTAGCTAGTCTTGTGACACTACTGATAGTTTAATAAATAATCAACAAACTTTTGCAATGTAAAAGTTCCATATTATCTCATATGTCATAAAAATTCACTTTGTTTCTGTATACAATAACTGTCAATATCAATAACAAAATGTGATCGAGTACATCATTGATGACTTGGAACGCAAATGATATGTTTTTCTGCCAAAAATGAACTTTTATAATACATGTACCTTTATATATAAATTTTCAACAACCCTTTTTGCAAAGTTAATTCCAATGAATTACAAATTATGTTTTGCATGATATTGTGTTAGTAGGCAAAACTGCCAAAAAAAACCATGCTTTGAAAAATCTTGCATACATGTACCTTTGCTATAACATTTCAATCGTTTTAGTCCCAATTATTCACCAAAAAAAAAAAAAATTGAAAAAAAAAATTATTTCTTTTATTGTATATTTTTTCAATGCCTTGTTGTAACAGTGATAAATTTACTTGTACATAATATATTTTTAAAAAAGTAATAAATAACCATTCAACAATCTCTCTCATCATAACAAAAAACAACTTCAAAAGCAGTTTTACAAACAAAACGTATCTATCCATACAAACATTGCTATCACTAAGTTTAAATAAGCATGCACTCTGTCCACCACAAATATGAATATATTAAGACACAACATCTGGTTAAGATGTGTCAGCACTTTCCTCCATTTCCTCTTTTGAAATTTCCCCTTTGACCTCCGTTTCCATTGGTTCCTGACTCTCCTGGTTAGTTTCACTAGAATCTGTTTTCATTGGTTCTTCTGTTTTTGGTTCCTCCTCTACAAAAGCTTTAAGGTCTAACTGATCTAGAAATGACTGCATGTCCTTCACTGCTGTCCGCCGTGCCATTCGCACTTTCTCATCATCACCGGCCTCAATTCCATCTAATTTCAAAATTCCTCTATTTAACATTTCCTCTAGATATTTATACTGCTTGTCTGATTTCTTTCCTGAAAATGCATTTACTCCTTCTTTTATATGTGCTGTATCACTCACTATTTTGTCGATCTTCTTTAAAGGACAATTTTCATTTTCTTTCTTTGTTTCTGTAGAGGCACTGTCTGTTTGATCGGCACTCTTTTGTACTGTAGGTTCCTTGGAAATCGTGTTTTGTTCACTGTCACTGGTCTCTGTTTTAGGAACGTCAGCAGTTTTCTGTGGCGGTTTGTCCTGACGCCGCACCTGTTTTGGTGATTTGGGTTGATACTGTTGTTGCTGAGGAGGCTGTGTCTGGTTTGGTTGTGTTTGCGGTGGTGTCTGATACTGTTGTGGAGGCTGGTAGTGTTGGGGTGGCACCTGATGGTGGTGTCCTGTCTGTTGTGGAGGGTACTTCACCTCTCCCTGGTGGTACACAGGTATCTCCTTAGCAGGTTGAGGTTGAGGCATATGTGGCTGTGGCATCTGTCGATACTGCTGTTGTGGATATCCTCCTTGGGGTCCTTGGGGATAACCTTGACCCTGTGATGCTTGAGGGTATCCTTGACCCTGTGATGTTTGAGGGTATCCTTGACCCTGTGATGCTGGAGGATATCCTTGACCCTGTGATGCTGGAGGATATCCTTGACCCTGTGATGCTGGAGGATATCCTTGACCCTGTGATGCTGGAGGATATCCTTGACCCTGTGATGCTGGAGGATAACCCTGTTGAGGGTAGCCACCTTGGTTTCCCCCAGCATTTCCTTTGTAGAAAGTATATCCCTGAAGATCTGGCTGTTGACTTGGTTTAGTCGAAGATGTGTGATGGACTGGAATTTCCCTCACACCTTGATATGGCTGTGGCATTTGTTGAGGAGCAGCAGGCGGTGAACTCGTCCTCTGGGGCGACCCCATGCGACCCGGTGACTGCATCCTCTTTGGGGACCCAAGTCCTGCTGGTGATCCAGCTCTGTGTCCTGCTTGGTGTGTCCATTTTGGGGGTTTGGAACTTTCATGGAAAACTGGAATCTCTCTGGAGAAAAATGAATTTTGCTCTGGGAAACCAAAACCGTGCTGTCTCTGTAATACAGAATAAAAACATTCCAAGTTTACTTTCACTGCTAGAAGCTACCATTCTATTATACAAGATCATCCTGTCATAACCAAAAGATAATAATTAATCGATCAAATATATTGATCCATCCACATTTGCTAACTAATGTTCAGACCTTTAACATTTTATTTTATCAAAGAATGTGATGCATCTGCTATTACAAATTGAATTCCTTGTTAAACACCCATCCCTACCCCCAGGGTTTACAGTTATCCTAATTTAACAGTGTCATGTCATCTCTTTTCTATAACAAAGCTAAGAATTTACATTACCTTAAAACTTTTTTCGAAACTTATATCTTTATTTAATTGATGTTCAATAAATTTTCACAAAATAGATTAGGTCCTAATTATTATTTTGTTCAGTGAATAGGTAAACAAAAATGTATAACCTTACCATTCTTATCCGTGGGTCTTCCCAGCTCGTGCTTTTAGTGTTGTGGTCTACGAAGTAAGGCCAACCTGTATTACGATCATGTAACATTTCCCAACCTTGTGGAAGATCAGAGTTGTTGTAAGGATTTGGATAAAACTGTCTGCCAGCCATGTTTTATAAATGTTTTTCTCGATTCTTCTCAAACCCTCTGGAGGCAACTAGAGCGCCACCACATTCGGGAAAGCTCGGGAATTTTCGATGGCCGAACATCGTGAATGGATAAATATAAACTGGTTCAATAACATTTTTTTATATGATATAGATATTGGTCATGAATGCATAATAGAAAATAGGTAAGAAAGAATTATATCATCAGCTTGCATATATTCATAAGCCATGACCATATATCTCCCATAGGTCAACATCCCATAGGCCAATCAGTAAAGTGTGGAGAGAAGTACAAAGTGCATTATGAAGGTGTACTTGATTTCACCTCAAAAGTGTAAGGTTAGGTCCTTAGTCTCGTACTTCCGATACACTTTGTGAGGAATATAAGGGCTCGGGAAACCAAAGCATTATAAAAGAGTACGTGAAAAAGTATATATATTTACCAAAGCTTTTTTGAAAAGGCACGTAGCCACTGGAATACAGAAAGTTTCTTTCTTGTTTTTAATGGTTTATGAAACAATATATCCATCATGTTGTACTTTATGTAGTATGCATTGAAAAATTGTGCAATTTAATGCAATTAGATTTTTTATTTATGTATATTCAACTTGATTAAACATTAATATTAACTAATATTTCAATATTTGTTTCAAGTATTTGTTTTTTAGCGATATTTTGACAAGAAAATAACATTCATGATTCAATGCATTAAAGATTATTAACACTCCGATTTCGATTACTGTTTTGTTTCAGACTTATAATTTCAACTAAATTTTATCAGAAATTAAATTAATTGCATTACGTAAATATTTTTTACATTAACAATGAAACATTTCAACATGTTCAAGTTAAATTAGATCGGAATCAAACGTAAAACCGTAACCTGAAATCAAAAATTGAAATAACTCCTAAAATAAGGAAAACATACTTATTTTAATCATGTTAATCTAAAATTTATATTCTTTATGTTAAACTAAAGTAGAAAAACATACCAAAAGCAGTTTAATTGCATTAAATTATAAATGTTTACTAGCGTACTCTATTTAGTACTCTATCTAGCGTACTCTGTTTAGTAGGACCGCATTTTTCCAAATATAATTTTTTTTAACTACAGACTCTGGGTGCGTTCAGAGTACTACCGTTGGCTGACAAAAGTTACCACTGGTAGAATTTTTTACCATTGGTAAGCCAATGGTACCAAAGTTTGCCAAAAAATTTTACCATAGGTAGATTTTTCTGCAGACGAACTAGAGCTCTGTTAGCGATGGTAACTTTTCTAATGACTCAAACAAAATGGCGGGTACTGATCGAGTTGGTCCTACTAAACAGAGAACCCGAGAGATCTCTAAGTTTATCGGGCGGTATTTGGTAAATTCAAAGAAATTTCATGCATAATTGAGTTCATTTTTATTCTATAAATCGTTTTTTATCTGTAAAATTAATAACAAGATTATTCTATGAAAGTTTTCCCACAGGAAAAAAGTTGAAAAAGAAATAAATCATTGTAATGTTTTTACCACACCTATATACATAAACTCTGTGTGTATAGGTTTGAAACATTTTTTTTAATGTGGTTTTTCTTGACTGAAAGTTTCAGAATCTTTATTTTAATAACTTTTTAAGTGTATTTAATGTAGAATCAAGATTTTATTTACTAGTATTTAATTATTTTACATTCGACAATCCGGACGACAAGTTGGAGAAAAAAACAGTTGTGGAATGGTACTTTACTGTACTAAAAAGTATTTCTGACAGCATTCTCTTGCTGCAAAATGATACACGAAGCAAGAATAATAATATTGGTTTGACATTTTCTTCAGTCTAAGAAATCTGTCATTGTTAACAATGGTATACACCAATGTCACAAATGGTACGCCAATGGTACCATTGTTAACATTGGTGAGTTTCCTACCAACTCTACCCAAAACTCGTTCAGAGTACATATGGGTCCAATGGTACCAACGGTACAAATTGTTACCATTGGCAAAGAGGCTATGGTACCACTGGAGATACTCTGAACGCACCCAGAATTTCTTCATTTAAAGTCAAGTAGCACCCCTCCCTCTTTTCGTTGCAGTATTTGGTATTGTCAAATGATTAAATCATTATGAAGTAATGTACCCAGTCTGATATATATCATGTACATGATATAGCCTAAACATTAATTGATAAAGGCAATATCCATTATATAAGGCCAGTGTTTGATCGAGTGGATAGAATTTTTTAGTTTAAACATGTTAAAAGTTTCTGACACTTTCAGACAAGAAATGCTATGTTGAAAAACATATAACATCTACATACATAAACTCTACAAGGGAAACTAATTAATTATTATAAAAATGGTCATTAAAAGCATCCCCCATTCAACATTTCAATATTGTTCATGGGTCACATGAGAACAACCTATTCCAATCCACCACTTAAGATTTTAAATCATTGTTCTTCGGACTCGATGAATATTGTACTATCAAGTTTAAGTTTCAAGTTTTTATTTAAGAAGAAGACCCCAACTGAATACAAATAATACAAGATTTTAAAATATTATAAACAAGAATGCATGAAAAAATGAGTGGTACTAATGTTATTTACAATTCACATGTAAAGTTCAAATAATAAAGTTATCAAGGTGATTAAATCATCATTCAGACCTCAAAAATAAAAATTTTGTCACATGATGATCAGACGCTTGATGGTCATGCTGGAAGAACTAAAACTCACAATCAAACGCGACTCGGGGTCAAAAACCCCATGACGTAGAGGAAAATAAACAGAGCAGACGCATTTTTGTTGGAATCATGTCTTATGCAGCTGTGTTTCGTGTGTTTTGTCGATCAGCTTGCAGATTCTCAAATCTTAATAATATCAGAAACTTTAATGCATCAAAACGTCTCTCCAGTTGTGATATAAGCTGCAACAGGGGATCAGCGTTTCGCTGTAAGTATAAAATTACACAGTTCGAATTTCCTTTACTTGCTGATAAAGAAAGCTGTTTTACGCTTTAAGGGTAATGAACGTCAGCTCTAACGATATTTTTCCCCTTTGTATTGAATAAATGTGGCAATTATAAGACTTAATTGTGCTGCTAAAATATTGCATTAAGATAATTACGTGAAATTCTTAAATAACAAGAACTTGAAGAAGGATTGTCAAAAGACATTTTATATGGCCTGTACTATATCTGCGTGTTTTCACAACTGCATTATAAAAAGATATCAACTGCAGATAAATGTTCTTTAATAATGCATATATTTTTATCTATACATATTATTATCTGTTAAATAAATTTATAGGGATGATAGGGTATCAAAAGTTAAATTGTTCAAGCAGCAACATATAAAACCATGCCCCAGGGCCATAATGTCAGGTAGAAAATGGAGTTCTAATGACCTGTATGTAGGGATGTCCCTGTTGTTGAACGTATGGGCCTATACATGCATTTCCATTATGTAATAAAAAAGAGCATACAATGTGAACAGAAGATAATTATACTTGATGTAATTTGTAACAGTTTACAGCACTGAAGTTGACCCTGATGACCCGAGAACAGTCCCAGAAAATGAATGGGAAAAACGTCTAACACCAGAACAGTATGCAGTCACCAGAGAAAGGAAAACCGAGGAGGTAAGAATCAGCTAGTGTGTAAACAATATACAGATTAATTCACACAGTCTCCCTCTATACAACTTATAACCTTGTCAGCACTGGCATCACAGTTACACCTCGGTATCTTGAATACCATGCCAGCAATTTTTATGCCCCCCCTTGAAGAAGGGAGGGCATATTGCTTTGCTGCTGTCTGTTGGTCGATTGGTCGGTCAGTCTGTTGGTTCACCATCAGTTTCCGTTCATTTTCTTTGCAGTGGTTGAACATATTGCAATGAAATTTGGTATACAGATTTATCATAAAAATATCTAGTTCAAGTTCTGTTTTTTTTGTGTTCTTCTTAAAATACACAAGTAATGAGACTAGAAGGCATCTATGTCGATTAGCATTTTATTCTAGACTAAAGCATACAAGCATATGTACAGTGTATAAGCCTGGGCATGCAATTCGATATTCCTGGGATAAAGAGCTAATGTCCGAAACCATAATAAAGTTAACATAAACAGTTCACTGGTTTGTTTATTAATGCACTTAAAATATCCAAACACAACATTTCCTCCCTTCTTATTTTTTTACGTAAATAAAATAATATTGAAATTTAACCGTTAATTTTAAAAATACTTAAGAAGAAATAATTTGTAAAGATATACAACAAATAACTTTTACTACATATCTATTATTTACAAAACTAATGTGGTTGCAAAAGAAACTTCTGTTTCTACGCGCACTACAACCACTGCTAAGTTATTGCTGTCATGGGAATTATTATTACCCACACGGTGCTACACAAATAACCATTCACAAATTTAATTTGACCACGGGCTTCCTGGTTCGCAGCGGATATCTTCGTTCGGGCGGCGCATTAATTATCGGCGGTGATTTAATCGTCTCGCCTGCTTCACTGTCAGTTGCTTTATCGTCGATAATTGGTATTACCGCATCGGAATTTTCATTGGAATCGGCCTTGAACTCGGCATCTCTGATTTGGTCGGCGTGTCGCTTCCAAATTCCTCCTGCTTGTGTTTTAATTTCGTAATTCAACGGTCCTTTGCGCTGAATGATTTCTCCGCTGGTCCATTTCTCCTTCCCGCGGTAATCTCTAACGGCCACGTGCTGTCCAGTGTTAAATTCTCTTAATTTCTCTGCTTTGGTAGTGATAGCAGTTTTCATTTGTTTATCATTTACAGTTCGTCCCAGGTCAGGTTTGATGAGGTCAAAACGGCATCTAAGGTTTCTCCCCATGAATAACATCGCTGGCGTTTCATTTGTTGTGGCGTGAGGTGTGTTACGGTATGTAAGAAGAAAATTTGCTAACTTCTTATGAATGTCCGCATTTTCTTTATCCATGGCTTTCATTCCTTGTTTAAAGGTTTGAACGAAACGTTCTGCCAGACCATTTGTTGCAGGATGATAGGGTGCTGATCGGATATGGTTTATTCCGTTTAGTTTCATAAATTTTTGAAATTCTTCAGACAAAAATTGTGGCCATTGTCGGAAAGACTGCTGTAATGTTTCTTGCAAAGATATTACGCAAAGTAATTATCGTTTTGGTTGAAATTTTCTGCATAGGAATAACTTCTGGCCATTTTGAATGTGCGTCCACGACAAAAGAAACATGTGTCCTAAAAATGGTCCTGCGAAATCAATGTGGATACGTTTTCACGGCGCTGACGGCCATTCCCATGGATGTAAAATTGTGGCGATGTTTCTGGCATCCAGCACAACCTTTTACAAGCTTTTCGATTTCAAAATCGATTCCTGGCCACCAAACGTAGCTTAAAATCAGAAGTTTATTCGCACAATTCCAGGGTAGCTGAATGGAACATTTCAAGTAGTTTTCCCGAAATCGTTGTGGAATGATAACTCTGCATCCCCACATGATGCAGCCTTGACTCACAGTCAATTCATTCTTTCTATTAAAGTAGCATTTAGGTATGGATCCTCGTTTTCAGTCCAACCATTAACAATGCAGTCGTACACCTTTGACAAACATTTGTCTTTAGACGTTTCTCTTCTAATTTCTTATGCGTAAGACATGATATTTGTTCCATTTGACTGAGTGTAAACATATCTGCCACATCAGTTAATTCCTCGGCCTATGGGGAATTGTTGAGTCCGTGTATTCGTGTGGCGCTTGGTATTGCGATATTCAATGTGGTACGTATATCCACTCAAAAATATAGCATGTCTCTGCATTCGCGCTGCGGAGGTTACTGAAATTCCTTTCCTAGGATTGAAAATTGACACTAACGGCTGATGATCGGTTATCAAGGTAAATTCGCGAGATACAGATATGTGGAATTTCACCAGAGAAAGACAATACCTAGAGCTTCCTTGTCAATTTGACTGTAATTTCTCTCAGCTTTGTTCAAAGTTCTTGAAGCGAACGCGATTGGGTGCTCCGTCCCGTCCTTCATATATACTGCCCCTAATCCGAAAGGTGACGCATCACACGCTATATGATATGGTAAGTTTGGATCATAGTGACATAATACTTGATCAGAGGTTACCAACCTTTTTGCTTCCTCGAACGCTTCCTGACATTCTTTGGTCCACTGCCATTTAACATCCTTTTCCAGGAGTTTGTGCAACGGGTGTGCAACGGATGATAGATTCGGAAGGAATTTGTGATAGTAATTGACGAGCCCTAGAAATGCACGGAGTTGGGTGGTGTTGGTTGGCTCCGGGGTATCCCACACGGCTTTAATTTTATCCTTGGTCTTGTGTAATCCTTGTTTGTCAATTAAATGACCACAATACTCGATTTGATCTTTGAAGAAGTGACAATATTCCCATCCTCGTCGCCAATTTTGTGTTCTTCTTAAAATACACAAGTAATGAGACTAGAAGGCATCTATGTCGATTAGCATTTTATTCTAGACTAAAGCATACAAGCATATGTACAGTGTATAAGCCTGGGCATGCAATTCGATATTCCTGGGATAAAGAGCTAATGTTGAAACCATAATAAAGTTAACATAAACAGTTCACTGGTTTGTTTATTAATGCACTTAAAATATCCAAACACAACATTTTTGGGTACAATTGAGCCATTTTGGACAGAGTTATGTCCCTTGGACTTAGAAAAATTCCAATAATATTTGCAGTTTCCGTTCATTTTCTTCGCAGAGGTTGAACATATTGAATTAAAATTTGGTATACAGATTATCATTAGAATATCTAGGTCAAGTTCTGTTTTGGGTAGGATCGAGCCATATTCGATAGAGTTATGCCCCTTGGACTTAGAAAAATTCCAATTATTTTAACCTCAATATTATATGGTACATATTATCTTGAATTCTCATATATCTTTGTTCCATTGAGTTTGATATTAGGAGGTCTGGCTGTATGTGTCAATTCATATCTGTTGGCTTTCGATTCAGACATTGATTCAGACATTTCTTTTTTAATTTGATATGACTTTCCAATTTTCTATAAAGGTCACATTTGCATGTGTAATATGTTTGTAAATGTATATGTATATTCTATTGACAGTATTTTTGATTTAAGTCCTTCAATTTTTTTAGCCATTCAGTGGAAGTTATTTGAACCATTTTGAAAAAGGCACTTATCATTGTGTATGTTGTGATGCAGAGCTTTTCAGGTAATGTAACAGCAAATCCAGTCATTTCTTTTCATGAAAAATATATATTTTGAGAATTTGCTAAAATTAAATATACTTTTTCATTCATATCAAAATTTTATTGATCCTAATTCAAAGTTCAATATACATGTATTGTACATATATATATATTTTTTTCCTATTTTCTAACTGCCATAAACCATTATTTTTTTTTTTTTTTTACCATTTTGCCTCCACAAAAGATTGATGGAATAAAATGGACACAAATACTGTTGGCTAATGATAAAGATTATTTATTAAATTTTAATCACATTTATCAATGGATTTTGAATAGTTCTGATGCTAAGTACGACTCCCATTGTGGTTGGCCCTCCTTCTTTGAGGCTGCTGGAACTGAAAACGGTGATGAGTCTCATACACACATACTACGCCGTCCTGATAACAGCATTGGAATGGTGCGCACAGAGGTTATATGTAAAAATGTAAGTTGGTATTTGTTTCTTTTATAGATGAGTTATAAATACAAGATAAACCAAAATGTCATGTCACGTTTATGATCTATTAAAATTGTTCTCTTCAACAAAATAACATGTAGCAGACTTATAACGGAATCTTGATTACAATCTAATTAAAATTAGGTCTTTGATATGCTTCACTTTTTGTAGCAATCTATTTGAAGTGGATCAAAGATCCAATATAATTTTAATTAGATAGATCTTTATTGATAAAATAAATAAGGAAATAATTTAATTCCGTCAATCAGATGAATTATACATGTTTGTCTTTAAGTACATGTATTTCAAAAGCTATTTTGATGCTGATTTTCACCGTTAATTTCCAATAAATTTCAGATTCATGTGATAAATTTTTTTACAGTGTGATGCTCACCTGGGCCATGTCTTCAATGATGGGCCGGAACCCACCGGACAAAGGTTTTGCATCAACAGTCTGTCTCTCAAGTTTAAGTCTTACAGACCATAAACTGATTTCTTACAAAGTACCAAAGTCTGTTTACTAATTGGGTATAAATTTCGGAGAAAATTGTAAGGAGGATTTGTTTGTCGAATCAATTTTTTAAATGTATACACGTGAAACCAACCGACAATCCAATAATTTTTTAATCAAAAAATTGTTTTTGTTATTCATGCCTGGCAAGAGAGTGCCATATTCATTGTTTTTTATGTTACAATACCGGTAATTTCAAAACAATTTTGAATATTAAGAATAATACTTGATTACTTTATTTCTCTTTGAGCTCTAAAATTGTGTTCATCTAGCAAATGGTAAGGTCACAAAAATTTTTGAATTCCTTGGCTTAAAATAATTAATATATGAAATTTGTGTGAAAAAATTGAATTTTCTTGGATATTATTTTTGTTTGCAGTATAAGATTTTCTGTACATTTTTGGGTACATTATAGATCAGATGTATGATAAAGAATGAAGTTGAAGGTTTGTCTCAATTTTAATGATAAATGTTCATTAATGTGACCATTTGGGGGGGGGATAAAAAGAAAATATGTGGCTTTACAACTATTAGAAAGAGTAAAAAAAAATTTATAAAAAGAGGGTGTACAATAAATGGTTGTATGATGAGATTTTTTATTCAGTTCTAGTTTTTTCTTAGAATCTCTTATTAATACTTTTTTTCCCATGATAATTATTAATCTCTGTTGCTATGATAAGTTCTGAAGAAAACTAATGGAAAAGTTTGTCCACATTAATTTAAGTTTTCCTGATCTATATGCTATTTTATTTTTCCATTTATATCAAAATTAGAGAGTTATACACTAAATTATTTTCTTAGAGATTATACCAGGCATGAAATATACTGATACAGTATTACATATAAACATGTGAGTGGGTAATGTAGCCCACAATGAAAAATTTGATCTTGAATTTTTAAAAAGCATTTGGAAATTTAAGGTATATTGTGAATTTGATTATATCAACTTTGTGATTAACATTAAGTAGATTTATTTGTATATTTAGTTTTTTTTTTGTTTTTTTTTTTTAGAGTATCTGGTATTACAGGTATTTACACATTTAGATGAAAATAACTACTAGTCAGTTGGACATAAATGCATGAATCGATCCTGATCACTGTTATATTTGCTCAATTAACAGATCTGACTTTTTTTCCTAAAATAAAAACATATATATTATTTGTTAAAAGTAAGGTTTATTTAATTTCTTGCCCAATACAATTATATATCGACCTTTTATTTCTTTTTGAGTGTCATCCAATGTTATGTATAATATGATCTTTGGTATATTTCTGTTCCATTATTTTGTTTTTTTTTTTACTTTGAGGTAGTATAGTTGTTTGTGCAATTAACTGTTATTTGTTTAACCAAACCCTCTTAAAATGCCCAAGCTTAGTTGTTTTCATTCAAGGGTAGACCCTATACTTATCCAGTTTTCCAGAGATTTGCTACAAACCCTATTGAAGTGCTATGCTTAAGTTGGGAACATTTTGCTTAAAGGAGTATTGGGAAATTTGTAGTGTTGTCAAATCGGTTGAAAATCAGAATCGATTAATCGGTATAGCATCGGTTGACCCTAACCAACTGATCATCGGCCAATAATCGAATCGGTAATTAATAATTATATATAGCCCTTTGCATAAAATAGGTATTATATTTCATATAAAATTTAGAATTTTCATTTTAAATAATGTAAGTAAAGGTGCATTGTACAGATCGCAATTCTAAAAACAGTATATATGCAGTTTGATTAACAATTTCAGTAATACAGACTTTTGCATGACTAGGAATTACTTGGCCTGGGAAACAAGCATTGACAGATCAGGTTTTAATTTTCATGATCATCTAAAATATATATCAAATTAATTTTTTAAACTGTTATAAGACATTTAATATTGCAAATCCTTGTGATTACGCATGAAATGAAAAGTGAATTCTCCCAGATACTGAAAACTAATATATTTCTTTATACAAGTAGTTTAGTTTCTTTAGTTTAGAAATACAATTATCATTATCTTATGATTTATTTTAAACAGATTTTAAGTACATGTATTTTAAAATAGGTAGTAAAGGACAACACTTGGAAGATATATATTTTAATAACAAGTCTTAGAGCCTGTTCTTGAAATAAAAGTGAGAAAACTATTTAAAAAAAAAGGATATGTGCTGAAATATACCAATTAATCGATTGTTAAAATCTCCAATCGATTGTCTAAAATCGACAGCCTTTCCGACCGATCATCGATTATAAATCGATCATCATGACAACACTAGAAATTTGCTCTCTTGAGAAGAAATTTAAAAATACACTGTTATCCAGACTAGTGAGTAAAAGGCTCCCTGTTGGACTAGGCCTAGAAAAAAAATATGTTTGTTTCCGCTTTCAGGCTGAAAAAATATAGGGTAGGTACAAAATGTAGGTAGGCAATTTTTTTTTTTTTTTTTGAAAAAAATTTTTTTGCTTCTTTAATCAAAACGTGTGTAGATGTAACATTAATGACAAAAGAAATGGTGTTTTCAAGCATTAGTGTGACTTAACTTATAATAGAAAGGTGACACAAACTTCTTTCTGTCTTGAAAAGCTTGCAAAGTTGGAGGCTATAATTCCCTGGTTGAAATCTTGCACATCATGAGACAAAAGCATTAAAAAAATGTTTAGGATCGGCACTGTAAATTAGGGTCGGTCGGGAAAGCGGAAACAAACATATTTTTTTTCTAGGCCTTAGAAAGGACGTTGCTATCTGGATTAGTAAGGGAAACTGTGCTGTCTTGAGTATTTAGGGAACTTTGCTATCTGGATTAGTGGGGGGAACTGTACTGTCTGGAATATTTAGGCAGACTCAAATGGGACATATTGTGAGTAGTACATGCATTGTCTGATAGAGTGAAGAAGAAGGGGTATGCAGCACTGTTTGGTGCTAAGGGCCACAAATCTGAGTTGTTGGGCATAGTAACTAGGCTTTCGACAGAAGGGGGAGTACTGTGCCATTGAAAAATTGATACTGGTGCTTGCATATTTGATGAATTTGAATATACATGTATATTAATTTGTCCAACTGTTTTTGTTGGCCAGTCAGAGTCATATGCTAAAAATTTGAAAGTTGTTAAAGATGTCTTATTTTAGTTATTTTATTTTGTGTAACACTTATTTTTTGTGTGGATTTTAGTTGGGTATATACATGTGTATATCAAATAACTTAAAAAGATGTAATGACTTTTATGTCAATGTATACCATGAGTGATTAATTTTTTATTTACATTTTAGAACTTCAAAACATTCTGTAAATCATGAGTATTATGATTTTTGAATTGGTGACCTACCTAGCTGCACAACTGTAGCTCTCAATTTTCGCAATCCGGGAGCTACTACAGTTCTACAGCTAGTGACCTACCGAGTGAATTTTCTTTTTTCTTTTTTTTTTTTTTTTTTGCAGATTTGTGCACCTTTTTTTAATATCTTTAAAGGATTTTTGACATGTGGAAAGTTTCAAATCAAGCTGTAGTATATGATGATTATTACATGTATTATTTGTGATTTTGTAAAATAAAGACCCAATCACATTTTTGTCTATTTATAATTTTATTGAAAAGAATAGAAATTGCCCTAACTCAAGGAGAAGATGGGGGGGGGGGTTCCAACTTCGTTTCACAACCAAAATTTTTTTATCAGGGTAATACATTACCAAGTTACCCTTGATTCATCTGTATTACAACAAATGGGGGGAGCCAGTCATGGACCGTCGGAAGGGGGGGCGGGGTGTTTTCCTGTTCTCCAGCTTCTGTTAATTTTTGTTAGATAAAAAAAAACGATCAAAATTACATGAATTCCTATTCTATTGTTCCTAAATTTCGATATCTGACACCAAGGTACCATCATTTTCTTCTGTTTGTTAAATATTAAAGATTGGTCTTTACAGCATATACATGTAGTACATTTAATATACCAATATATATCTGAAACTACATCATTACCCTTACACTATAATTAAGAACGATCAAAATTAAAAAAAAAATAAATCATATATTGCATTACAAAAGTTTGCAGAGGAAATGTTATACATACACACATACACAACAGATGGGCTGGTCCCTCCCAAATTTTTTCCCAAATATAACTTTTTACTGTTGAAACTAGAGGTACTGTTGGCACTGAGTTCACTAAATGATATATATACCCCACTTCTCGTATGATTATAATTGCAAAGTCCATGTTTTGCTCTGGGAGACCCAAACTACGCGTCAGATCAAAAAATAAATAGGTGGTGCACAATGGTGACTAGGAGGACTACACGTGTATCCCCAGCTGCGTGTACTAGTATACAAATACTGATCACGTAAGTTTTACATTCCTTAGTCAAATTCAAGATCAAAACGAAAGCCTAAAAATTGGTATGAAACATAAAAAAAAAGATCCAGTGCTAGAATAAGTAGGGTGAATAAGGGGAAGCACAGTGATCGATCTCTAGAAAATTTTAAACACAAATCTGCGAGGAGGGTATAAACACGGACCCCAGGATATCCCAGAGGTGGGATCAGCTGCCTAGGAGGAATGAACATCATCTGTCAGCTGGTCACACCCGCCGCGAGCCTTTGCATTGATCAGGAAGACCGAACATTCCGTAGTCAAATTCGTTAAAAAAAAACAAAGGCTTAACAATATGGTATGAAGCAAGTATGAATCTACACTAACTACGGATGCTTACATATTTATTTTGACTACCTGTTACTTTTTTCCTACAAGTATGAACTCTTATTGTGGCCCCCAGGGTCAAGATTTAAACAAACTTAAATCGACACTATTTGAGGATGCTTCCACGTATGACTTAGCTGTACTTGAGTAGACGTTTTTGAAGATTTTTCCTATTTAAAACTTTGATCGTCCATTGTGGCACTACCCTACCCCCAGGAGTCATGATTTGAACTAGGTAGGCCCAATCGTTTCTCTGAGCACAGTTCTTGAGAACAAGATTTTTAAAGATTTTTGTTATATATTCCTATGTAAAACCTTGAACGCCCATTGTGGCCCTCACACCCTACCCCTGGGGGCAATGATTTGAACAAATTTGAATTTTACAGTCCTGACAATGATTCCACATGAGTTTCATATTTCCTGGCCCAATGGTTCTGGAGAAGAAGATTTTTCAGGATTTTTTCTATATATTCCTATATAAAACTTTGATCATCCATTGTGGCCCACCCACCCTACCCCTGGGAGCAATGATTTGAACAAATTTGAATTTTACAGTCCTGACAATGATTCCACATGAGTTTCATATTTCCTGGCCCAATGGTTCTGGAGAAGAAGATTTTTCAGGATTTTTCCTATATATTCCTATATAAAACTTTGATCATCCATTGTGGCCCACACATCCTACCCCTGGGGGCAATGATTTGAATAAACTTGAATCTACAGTCCTGACAATGATTCCACATGAGTTTCATATTTCCTGTTCAACTGGTTCTTAAAGAGAGGATTTTTTAATTATGCCATTCATTTTTCACTATTTTAATTATTTCCCCTTTGAGAAGGGCATGGCCCTTCATTTGAACGATTTTGAACCTTCTTTACCCAAAGATACTCTGTGCCAAGTTTGGTTGAAATTGGTCCAGAAGTTCTAGAAAAGAAGATGAAATTGTGAAAAGCTTACAACGACGAAGACAATGACAAACAACGGACAGATTTTGATGAGTAAAGCTCACCTGAATCTTTGGCCCAAGTGAGCTTAATTAAAAGGTCTATATAGCGACCACAGAAGATATGTTAATGCTGACTTTTATCAAGGTTGCTGAAATCCCTGTAACACGAACTTATCTGTCAGTAGCCTGCCTCGGCTTAAAAAGTGTTCGTACTCGGAGCATGCCCTCGAATAATATATAGAATCAGAGATGCAGACACTATATGCAGGTAATAGGGGACATAACTTCACAAATAAGGAAAACTGACAATGGAAAGGATGAAAATGAAATAAAATCGTTTAATACACAATTTAGTTGTTAGTGAGTCCTTATCGTCTGATTTCAAATAAGAAATTTAAAACCTGTTTTCTATTTCAAGTTCACTGGGATAAGTTCCTCAGCAACCTGATATTAAAATTAAGTGTGTTTATTTGATTGAATAAATCATAGTTATGAATTTCAAATCATAAATATTTGTTCATTATGCTGTTGAATTTAGAACCGATTTACCTGGCTTAATTTTCAACGGGCTAAGGTCTAAATTCAACACCTTTGGTCTCAATATCTGAACCCAGGTCAAAATTCTAACCAACCCCCCCCCCCCCTGGAATTTACGATCTTGACCTTTTACCTTTAAGAACTCGTCTTTCCTAAGCCATAGTAAGTATATGCTGTAAAATTCACTACAAAAGTTCATAGCTTCTCGAGATATCGCGCGAAACGAAAGTGTTATTTAAATCAGACATAATTTGAGAATTTTTTAGCTTGACCCTGAATGAAAGGAATAATTGTCCCTCGCTTCTCAAAAAGTCGGGGATATTAATATCAGTCTGTCTGTCTGTCCGTCTTTATTTTTATGATAAACATTTACTGTATACAGAGAAACTCATATGAAGAAATGACGTATAATTATTTTCTTAAACAAAACTATGACTGGGCGAATTTAAAACGGGGCAAAATTGTTTGCAAGTGTGAAAGGGCGAAAATAACCCTGAATACAGTATGACGAACTTTGAAGAAATTACGATTTTCAGAACCGGGGAACCGGCCACAGGCATTTGTTTCGGAAATAAATTTTTAACCCATAGTTATACTAGGGGTTAAAAATTTATAACCGAAACAAGTGCCCGTGGAACCGGCTCCATTATGAATGCAGATAATTAATAGGTGTTCCAGGAATAATTTCTGTGTGAGGCTGTAAGGAACTGTTGTCGACAGTGGCACATAAGTATAGTGAAAATAACATCGTCCGCTTTCAGGAAAGGTTAAAATTCGAACACATAAAAGTTTTTTCTACAACTTAATTAGCATGTTAACGGTGAAACTAACAAAAAAATTCACTGAATATTTAATAATTATGCAATCCTGAATCCTTTTTCCGGAAATTTCTTGTTAAACATCATGTCCAAGAAACACCAAAAGAGAACTGCGGAAATGTCCTTATGTCACGTGTTACAAAAAATTCTTTTAATCTGTCAACAATTACAGTTTAAAATTAGTCCAAAACAACAATACATAAAATTTCTTTGTAGGTGTGTTGTGTTAAGAATGCAAATGATCTGATTTCGTGTGAAAAGAGAAATGCATGAACGATAATGATAGAGGCGTTTGTCAGTCCAACGCCAACGCGACAGTGATGCGTAATAAGAATATTTTCGCACTTTTAATATCATTGCAAGTTATAAGAAGTTTGGCACAATATGTGATCGAAACTCGAAATGGTAAGATTCAAGGACTGGCAGACCGATGGGTGACGTCATTTCTTGGAATACGCTACGCTCAGGCTCCTGTAGGAAGCAGACGTTTTGCTCCGCCTGTACCGATACCAGCATGGAACGGAACTTTAGAGGCATTGAATTATGGTCCTATTTGTGTGCAGGCTATGGATATTCTAATGCACAAGTTTTTGAACAATCTGAAAATAAGTGAGGATTGCCTGAATTTGAATGTTTTTGTTCCAGAACAAAAGGATAAGACAAAACGTCCAGTCCTTATTTATGTACATCCTGGCCAGTTCCAGTACGGTGCTGGGGCTATTATTAATGGTTCCTTTCTTGCATTGGAAACAGGATCAATAGTGGTCACAATCAACTATCGTCTGGGAATTTTTGGATTTCCATTGATTCGATCTCTTAATTTTAAGAATTTGGGAATACAAGACCAAATTCTAGCCATCAAATGGGTCAGAAACAACATTGTCGCTTTTGGAGGTGATGAGGACAATATTGCCTTTTTAACAGACTCTGTCATAGCTAAGATTCTTTATTCAAGCACGAAAGAAGCTCTATTTTCCAAAATTGTCTCTCTGCCATTTGATATTCCCTATTCACCTCAGAAAGCAGACACAAGGCAGAATTTTATCAAGGAAACTAAATTAAAAACTCTTTGCAATTCCACTGGTTTACTGACATGTATTAAAGAAATGAGTCCAGATTTTCTGCTCAATGTGAGTTTGAACCAGTCCCCTTGGACCTTACCCCAGTTTCGACCAGTTCAAGATGACGATATTGTGAAAGGTAAGGGCAGTCAAAACCGTAGGTATATTGAACAACTTCACCTTAATGTGGTTGCTCCATCTTACATCTATCGAAAAAAGTCGGTGATAGTTCAACAGCGACAGTACCCATGCACCCAAGAAATTCTTAAGAAGGCCATACATATGGTCTCATCAATGACATCATCTAATGCAAGTACCTTGCTGGAGACATTTTACTTTCCTGATGATGTCACTGCAAATAGTATATGCAACGAAGTTTTACGTCTCCTCTATGATTACACTTCTGTATCCTCTGTAAACAATCTTAACCACCTCAGTGGATCAGTCCTACTGTTTCTAGCTTTGTTGGAGCCATACTATGTGTTACAGGGTGGAACCAGTGATCCATTGTGTATATTCAGTGGAGGAGGAGAGGGGTGCGATTCTGATGCTAAGTCCGTCTTTGTGCTGACAGCTGTTAAAAATTTTTTGCAGCATGGGTTAGTGGGTTTCTATCAAGTTTTTTTCTTCTTTGTGAACTTTATCTTAAATATTTATTCTTTTATTACCAGTTTCATACTGCAAATATGCATACTAAAGTACAGTGTATTTATGCCACAGGTGCTTGGGAAACAACCCCCCTTCGTTCTGTACCCTGACCTTTTTTTAACTAAAATATTTTTCTATGATATATTCACAAAGTATAACAACTGAAAAATCCAAAATTTCAAATAAACAATCATTTTATAAGAATTATTACTCTCTGAAACTAAAATTTTAGTTATATCAGAGAGTACTATGTATTTTTACGGAACAGGGAGGGGGGGGGGGTCCATTCCAATGCACGTTGTTTAAAATTACAAAAATTACAAGCAAGACCACTATGCCTGTTGTTTCTTTCCTTCTTTGACACAGAAAATATCTTTAATTTTTTAACTGCATAATATAAAGTATGTATACAGGTGTCAGTAAGGGGGGGGGGGGGAGGTTATGCAAAAGATTTGTACTTTTTAAAGCTTATTTAACTACCTTGACACAAATTCCATGTTTACATTTGAATAAAATGGTCACCACTTCAGATCATAGAAGGTTAATGCACCATACTTACCATCATGATTTGAAAGGTCCATAAGCCAGAAATCCCCTATTCGACAAACTTGTTTTTCATTTACTCCAGAGAAGTTCAAAGTCCTTTTCCCCCAAATTAGTAGCTATTGATATTGTCATGTCCCTTCTAGGGAAGTGTTTATTTGTGCTCTTAGTATATTAATATCCCCCCCCCCCTAAAAAAATCAAAAAATTATATTATGATAACTCAAAAATTAAAAAAATTATACCGGTATTATGATAACTTTCCTGAAAATTCCTGTAAAAAGAATTCACCCAAAAATGAGCAGACTTGGCTATTTTAAAAAAAATCATAAAGAAAATAACAAGACTAAGTTTAAGTTTCTTTGATCATCTTAACTGATAAGTTGTCAAAACAGGTCAACATCTTTTAGAACCATTCTTATCTACTGCAGAAATATGAACTGAACACATAATTCTTATAGAATCAGGGAGAGAGAGAGAGAGAGAGAGAGAGAGAGAGAGAGAGAGAGAGAGAGAGAGAGAGTTTTATATGGTTTTTAAATAGATAAAAAAAAACAACTGTTTAAAAACTTAATTTTTTCCAGCTATCCCAGTTCAGATATTCAAATAACATGGCGTCCATATACCAAGCAAAGCAAAAATCACTTGATATACAATGGTTACAAGACATCAGCAGCCAATAAAAGCAAATGGCCTCTAGTTCAACAAGAAAATATATGGTTGAATTTAGCACCAGAATTTAAAAAGACTGATTACATCCAAAGAGAGTCCTGTCAATGTGCAGGTAAGATACATGGTTGAGTATACATTAAATCATAGAAAATTAATCTAAACATATATACTTGAAAATCAAAACTTTTGAAATGATGGACATATAACATATGACTGAATTTTGAGTAATGAAATGTCTGAGAATTGTAGCCCAAAGGCCTCTTGTTTTAGATGCAATTGGTTAAATTGGTAAAATGCAAATCCATCTTCAAATTTCAATTGTGCATTATGTCGAATCTGTGAGTCTGTGACAGATGATAAACTATTAAGAGGCAGTTATCATTTCATTGATATGCATTGCAAAAAAAATTGATAATGATAATGATAATCAGATTTCAGAGGAATAGACGATTGATTCATTAAATTTTTCTTTGTTTGATTTGTTTTATTTCACAGCCACAACAGATTGGGGGATGTCAGAAAAACAGGTCAGTATATAATTCTTCCCACAATAGTACCTCCCATTCATATATGTTTCCCCCAATCTTCTTTGACTTGACAATGTTTTGTGTCTACTGATAACCATCAACATCACTTTTTATTGTAGCTGGAGATTTTGCTGTACTGCCTTGTGTTTTGCTGTTTATTTCTGACCTTTGTAACACTGACGTTGACCCGAATTCTGTGCTACATAAACAAAAGGGCAGTTAAAGCAGCGAGAGCTCAGAGAAATCTAAAGCCGGTCAGTTCTGTAGATGTTGGTCATCATAATGGTGCTTGTCACCAAGAAGTGGAGGATTCTAAATTTTAATTTCCCTTCTGTACAATGTTGAAGTTAATTCATGTGGTGCTCACATAGGGAAACTTTTAGTCATTGTTAATAGTAGGCGACAATATTTTCGAAATGAATAAACAATACTTAGTATTTATAAATGTTATAAATAAATACTGATAGATTATATCCCTTCATGTTCTAAGCATTAATTTCTGCAGTAAACAGATAACATTGGAGATATTCTGTGCAGTACGATATATTAAGGTGGAATGCCACACCAACTTTTTATTTTATAGATCTTTGAGTCATCCTTTTTAAACAATGGCAATCAGCATTGAAAGGCCAATATTAGCTCTTGATTATTTTATATGAATTTTTTTGTATTTTTTCGAAGAAAATGAAAAAAAATTATTTACATCCAAATAAGTTGTTTTTGAGTTAAAAGTTTGCTGTAAATGAATGCATCATATGAATATCTAATATAATATGTAAAGAAAGGCTGGTTAGACTTTTTAATTTTTTTTATAAAAAAATTATTTATGAAAATAAAAGACATTATTTGTGAATATTTTTTAAACCTATGGTTAAAAACACCATAAAACTAGTCACAACCGAGGAAAACATGTTTGTCAATCATATTTTAAAAAGAAATTGAAACGAAATTGAGAAATTTTAGAGAAATTAATTTTTTCAATATTTGGACCTAACCCGATCAAAATTAAATTGATCCCGATCAAAATTAATACAAAATGAATTAAATACTAATTTATTGCCTCTTCATGTATTTACAATGAAGAAATCTATTTTATTGTCAAGTTAATAATGTTTTAACCCTTATTACACCCAATCAGACTAGTGTTCTTGGGGAAATATTTTTTCCAATAATTGTACAATTATGGTTGGGATCGGTTTAATTTTAATCGGGATTGGCCAAAATTTAAAAAAATTAATTTCTCTAAAATTTAGCTATTTCGTTTCAATTTCTTTTATAAACATGATTAACGAACATGTTCTCCCCAGTTATGACTGGTTTTAAGAAGATTTTAACCACAAGTTTAAAAAATATTCACAAAGTATGTGTTTTATTTTCATAAATATTTTTTTATTTAAAAAAAGATTAATATCTATAGGGCTTTTCTTTACATACTTTATTAGGTATTCATGTGATGCATTCATTAACAGCAAAATTTTTACAAGAAAGCATCTAATTTTGATGTAAATAATTTTTTCCATTTTCTTTGAAAAAATACAAAAAAATTCATATAAAATAATTAAGAGCTAATGTCAGCCTTTCAATGCTGAAACCATTGTTTAAAAAGGTTGACTCAGAGATCTATAAAATAAAAAGTTGGTGTGGCATTCCTCCTTAATCATTATTGTTTTTTAGGTCAATATTGTATTTTGAAGATGGTTAAATCCAATTCCAAATTTTATTTTGGAATGTAGGGGGAAGTTAGTTTCATTAACAGTGAGTGGTAGCCTTTCAATGAACATTTTATGGTAAATTAAAGGTAAAAATTTACAATTACATGCAAAAGTGTGGGAAGGGGGGCATCCCCCCTTACCCCCCAACCCACCCCATCTTAGATTGTACAATTTTGGATCTCAGCCAATCAATGATCGAGATATGAATTCTTGAATGGTACAAAAAAATCAATTTGCCCCCCCCCCCCTCCTAAACATTACATCTTCTCTGTTCAAAGATTTGTAATCAGACTGACGATTTCCTGTCTCTTGGCTTTGTGTTTATGAAACAAATAAACACTTTAGTTTAATTCTCAGATATATCTATGAAGTACATAGGGCACTGAACAAAGGTACTGTGATATCTTAAACATGACAGATCTGATAAAATAACTGTCATATTTGACTAATAGGATACAGAGTACCCGAGAATGCAGGTTCTACTGACATTTCCTGGATGTGACAGTCATTAATGCTTATGATATGTATCAAACCAAAAACACGGATAAATTTCTTTTAATTTTTTTAGCACAATTTATCATAGATTCCTTCTTTTGCCTAAAATGAAAGAGTTTGGTGAATTTGTTAATACTCGTAGTGATTCCTTCATACTGCTCTGAATACCGCTAATACTGTCTTCATTTAGTCTGCATATAATGTCTTCATAGCTGTTAATCTCACCATTCGTAAAAGGATTCACAATCTTGTTATCAAAGAACACTCTTTTTGGGATGACTGTACCAGTTTCTAAACAGATTTCATTGTGATGGAAATCAAACTGTCCATAAAATTTAAAGTAGCCATAGAGTAAATCTTCTGGTGACACCCCAACATCACATTCCCATTTTCTGGACCCCAATGAAGGTTCTGAAATGTTAAAAGGGAAAAAAAACACTAGACATATCAAAGAAGGGAGTCAATTAATTTTGAGTATTCATCCATCAATCAATAATAATTCTACAAGAGCTCAAATCAAGAATTAATGTTCATAGTTCTTACATATTCCCATCAAGAATCAAAGTACTGATAGATTTTATCAAATGAAGGCTCTTGCCATTCAGATACATGCCACATACAATAGAGAAATAATTACCAGGTTCAATCTTGAGACTTCCTACTGGTGGAATGACCTGGCACTGTTGTAAATAGAACAGAGCTAGGGCCGTGAAGACAAACTTCTGAGGGAACCAGTTCACATAGTGTGTCGCCCATTGCTTGACTGTCAGTATGAATGGTACTACACTCGGTGAAAATACACTAATGGCATTCAGATATATGGATGCATTTATTCCAGTATTGTTCCTGAAAGATAAAATGAAATACTCTTTGCAGCAAAATATGATAAATATACATTTTTCATTTGAACCACATTTGATTTGAGTACATGTATATCTTTGACATGGTAGGCAAAGACAGTTGTTAACAATTCAATGACAGGCTACATGCTGGGTGTAGAGTGGGGCAAATTAAATTTTAGCGGAGTTGCTAAATGTGTGAATTGAGTCTGAGATATTTTTGAGAAATGTTAACCTAGGAAATGAGCTGCAAGACAGGACAATAATGTTTCACAAACACATCTTTATTACATTAGTAACTTACCCATAAGAAATATCACCGTGAACTCCTGTTACAGGATGATGGAATTTGATAATTGGAATTCGAGCATTTAATATAGGATTGATATTCTTATATGAGTGAAGTCTCTTTAATGCTGTATGTATTTTCATCAGAAGTTTGATTCCTTCATCTTTTTTATTATGGCCCTATAATACAAGGAATAAAATAAGTTCCAATTTTATCAACAACATGCACTGTACATACATGTGATATAAATGGATTAATTTACTAGATGACAGTATAAAATAAACTGACAAAATCTGATGTGGGGATATGTAATAATGTAACAGACACTTGGCTAGCAAATATGTACCCATAAATCATTCAGAAAACATAAGTCAAATCTAGTATCTGAAGAAAGTTTTACAATGCACTTTTGTTCAGCCTTATAGTTTTTTGGTAATGGACCTGGTCAGTTCCAGCAATTGAAGCAAACCTGACAGTGTGCATCCTTAGATGCATCATTCAAGAGAGTTTGGTCAATATAGGATTTATATATACATGTACTTGGAAACTTGACCTGCTCTAAAAACCTCAACCTGCTCAAAAAACATTACCGGAAATGTGTTCATTCTTTCACTGAAATTAGAGCATCTGAAAACTTGACTGGTACAATAAAACATACAATAAGCATAATCCATGTTTCTCTGATTAATGTTGGGCAAAGATGTACTTGAAAAGAAAACTGTCCCTAAAACTTTAACCTGAAATGTCAAAGCCAACATTGAACACAAGGTAGTACATGTTTTTACATTAGCCCCCCTCAAGCTTTCTGGCTCGACTGTTCTTGAGAAGACTTTCAGATAACCCAACCTTATATTTGCCTTTTCTTGATTATCTCCCTTAAGAAGAAGGGAGGGGTTGGATGGCCTATGTTTCAAAAAAATCTGAGTACCGGGGTAACCCTTTACCAAAAGATGCATTGTGCTAAGTTAAATTCAGTTGGCGCAATGGATCTGGAGGAGAAGATGAAAACGTGAAATGTTTACACGCCAACAATGATACCAAAGGTGATGGAAAATTAACAAATTTTGATCAAAAAAAGCTTACTAAATCCTTTAGCATGAGCTCATATAATGCGATATCCCTACCTCTTTCACTACAACCAGATCTAAATCACTGTTTTCTGTGGTGAATCCATTGACAACTGATCCAAAAGGTAACACTTGATGATCAGGATGAGTGAGGTCGACAATGTCTTGTATACACTGGGTGATAAAGAACCAGACTCGTTGTCTGTCAGTTATATTACCCCCTCTCTCTCCTAACACTCTCATCTGATCTCCAAGCTGAAAAATAGAAAGTCAAATGTAAGGTAAATTCCAGTGAATCACATGTTCTTAGAATGATACTCTTAGTCAATCATACCATTTCAAAGAGCTAGGTACTGTGTCCTTACGTTTTTATTTTTTAACTTTTCGTAGAGATTTGTTTGTGACAGCTCATTCACATTCTGACATTTTGGCTCCTGATTAGTGGCTTTCCTTAGTGTCTTCTTTGTAACCTTAAATACCCTTTTCTCAAGCTGCATCATATTAAAAGTGTTGGGCTGAAGAAAAAAAACAAAACTGCCTTTAAGGCAAGAGAGAGAGAAAGAGAGAGTTTTTTTTTTTTTATGAAGTGCAAACCAAAGGAAAAATGACAAAAAATTCAGATACATAGATTTTCTTAAATGATTTTTAGATGAAATGAATAGGATACAAATTACTCACATTTTTATTAACTTCAGAAATCATTTTTGTGACATCACTCGCATTTTCATAAGTAACTAAAACAGTCTACAAAAGAAAAGAATATTTATCCTGTTTTTAAATAAAATAATAATAAAATAGTGTATGGCAAAATACTCCGTACAAGTACCTATATTAGAAATAATGTTCAGCTTTCACACTTCAAATTTCATTGAAATTATTAAATTTCTAGGATGAGTTTGATTCTTTTCTTCACAAGTAAATGAAAAAATATGTATACTTGTATCAATGCAGTTTGCTTCAGGTCAATTTCTTTCATGGAAAAGCTCTTTAAGTCTTAAATTTTCTTTAGAAAATGACAAGTTTCATAAATCTGAATTCTTGATACTGACTTTACGGTTTACGATGACAGCCCTGGACACTGTACCCAGTCTCTCACACATTGCTATAAGATGGTAACACGTATCCGGATAACAGTGAATCAAAACAGAGCCCTGGGCCTCGGAGATAAATGTCTGAACTTCACTGGACCTGTAAACATTGGGAATAGACCAGATCTGTTTCACCTGGGGCCTGTTGGTCTGAAAATCTTTACCTACTGAGAGAAGACAAGAAACTTAGAGATCACATTGCTCGATGGGTAACTCCACTGTAATATAATTAAGTTAGTAAGTCCAATGCAGATCAGGGAGCCATAGAATAGTTTTATACTCTGTTTGTATAAAAAAAAACGTGTCAGAAAGATTGAAACAGGGGTGACATAAAAGAAAGTCTTTAAGGAAGTAAGTGAAATATAAATTCACTAAATAGCAACAGGAAGGTTGGTTAGTTTACTTTATATTTTACACCTAAAAGTCAATACATATCAAAATATAGACTAGCAAAATGGTAATCTGAAATTTAAACTAGATTGAACTTTCACAATGTATTCATATTAACTCCTAATTTTACTTACTATCTGTAGAAGCTTCATCAAAAGAAGATGACTGGACGTTCCTTCTGACCCACCTTCCCTGACCATCCAGGACCCAAACTTTCAATGTGTGCTACAAAGGAAGGAAAATAAAAAGCTTTCATTCAAGGCAATTGGAAAGTAAAATTCACAAGAGTTGTTTCCCTTATGAAAGTTGAAAACCATACTGAGTCCAGTACTGAGTATTACCTTACACTTACATAGAATGTGACCTGGCGTGAGGGCTTTTCCTGAGACACAGTTCAATTATTCTAACTGGCATACACTGTGGATTGATGCTGTATCATTGTCTAGTGTGTGATATACTCACTGTTTCTGTATTGGACAGGGAAGAATTTAGACTTTCTGTACCATATTCTTTAGTAGCTTCTAAACCATCTGTGATGCTCATTGACTCATCCATGTCATTTCTGCTTTGTTTAGAAGTTACTGGTAAAGAGATAAATTTATCTTTAGAAATTGAGCATTCATTGGGTAATTTATAATTGATGCAGTAGAATGTCTTAAACTGTCACCATCAAATAGGATGCTCAAAATAGTATAAACTTCATGTTATTGTATGTCACAGTATGAAATCATACCAGTCATATAAAAGATAAATACCTGTAGATTGAGTCTCATTTTTGTTGGCACTTTTCTTTTTCCTCTTTTTTGAGCTAGATTTTTCTGCAGTCTGAAAATAATCTCAATATGTAATTGTTTGAAAAAAATCAACAACAATAAAAAAAAAAATAAATAAAAAACAAAAAACCAACAAAGTAAAAAACAAAAACAATTGCACAACTGAGGACAACCTGTTTCACAGTATGAATAAGCATAATTTAAATATGTCTCATTTACTTGAGAGTCTTATCTTTTTTTTGTACCTTTTTAGAACTTGGTATTTTAATTTTAGAAGATGACTGGTCTCTAACTGTGAAAGCAATAGTCCTAAATGTCACTGTTGTGTTTCTATGAAACAAGTCCATACCATTTTCTACAATAGAAGTAGAACAAATTTTGAAAATCAAATATTTGCCTTTGATGGTGGTTACTTGCACAAAGGCATACTTACATAGGGTCCCGAACTGATGTGGTCTTTTTCCTTCTAGCAATCCTTAAAAATACAAGATGCCAAAGGGTCTTAATTGTCACCTGAGTATCTAATATGCAACGTATTGTACAGGATCCACCGAAGTATCAAACTGGAGGTACGGAGAGTGAGCTCAAAGAATAATACCCCTGGATACAAATGTCCAATTAAATTTTTTGAATTTGCCAAAAAGACCATGGTTGAAAAAAAACACCTCCTCTAGTAATAAGTATTTTATTAGCGAAATATGGACATCTAATGTTTCTCCATTTGCCCCACATGCTCTGACACTGATAGTATCTCTACCTCAGAAGGGAGACAATGTGATATTGTAAAATACATGGCATCCTATTAAGTGTATTAGCCCAAGTTAGTAAGTTTGATCAGCAGAGCACTGGTTTCCCTTGCCAGATATTCTGGGTTTAGATTCATTTGGAAGCACACACTTGTCTCTCTTTATATACACAATATAATTGTGATGTTTTTGGGTTTATCTTGGCAATATCTCTTGGAATTGGTCCCTAATAAGTGACTGGAAATTATTGAAAGTACCAGCTTTACAGGATATTGTGGATCCTGTGTTTTAAATTAAGAACTCTGGATCTTTCATCTTTATAATCTAATACCAAATTTTGATTCAATGAGCATATTAAATGTTTCCAGTCACAGTTTAAATATTGAGTACAAGCTATATCTTTGTTCATTATCTCTCTCCTTATATAACCTGTCTGGAACCTAACATCATAAGGTTCACCTCACTGTATGGGCATTAGACTTCAAAGTTATGGCACCTGTTATCAGTGTAAGGGAATTAGATTACATAGTGAGGGCACCTGTTAAGGCATTAGACTCTGTAATTTAAATTAATTAGAGCACCTGTTAGGGCATACTTAGTCTAACCTTCTAGGCAATAGGCTCCAAGTATTAGCATCACTACAGCATTGTTAGGTGTCAAGGCACCTAATACACTTAAGGCTTCTGTTAGGCTCCAAAATTAGGGCAATAACTGCATGTGCTCCAAGTTTATAGCACTAATCAAGCTCCATGTTAAGGGTCTTTCATACAACTATGGCGATCAGCCAGGTATTGATCGCTGGTGGCCAGAGAGCTCAGTCAGTAGAGCACCTGACTGAAGATTCAGGGAGCCCAGGTTCAAATCCCAGTCTGGTCTGCTGCATTTTTCTCCTCTCCCATTACATTTGGTGCTGTGTCATGCCCTGTAATTGACAGGTGAGAGGCCTGCCGGAGATGTAAGGGTGAAACGATTACACGTGTAAACGGCGACGTTTCGATTAAATGTTCTAAACGTTTACAAACTGAGTAAACGTTTACACGAAGGTTAATATCAATTCTATCAGAAAAAAACCTTTCATCCAAACAAGTTGTTTTATTTCATATTTACCAAAGAAAACACACTCTGTGTCTGTTACAAACATTTTTTTCTGTTATAATCGATACCCGAAACATAAAACAAAACTATCTAGAAACCAATATGGTCTAACATATTTAATTCCGATTTACAAGTAGTGAAAACTAGCGATGTATTATTTTAATTTTTCAAGTATATGTTCTAAAATAAATAACCACTGTTGTTGCTTTTTATTGATTAGGAAATAAAAAGTATCATGCTTATAACGGTATAATGATGAATATAAAGCTTTGAAAAATTGAACGTAAACCGAAAACCCTCAATGTTATCGTATTATATTTTTATATTACTATCGTATCATATTTGTATATTACTATCTCCTTTCAGTTTTTGACACTTCCTACTCTTTCGTCATAAAAACCAACAAATAAACAAAAATGACAACTCATACTTACATTAAAGAGAAAGAATGGTTTATTAAATTAGTGTTTCATGAGTAAGTAGCCATAAAAATTCAACACATAAAATTCTCACGTTTAAACGGTACCGTTTCGTTTACTGCTGTTCGTTTAAACGTTTACAAAATTCAGTAAACGTTTCACCCTTACGGGGATGAGCCTCGGTTGGGGTCTTTGAGGGACCAAAGACCTTTGAGGAGGGAGGAGTGGGATTTCTGGTGGCCAGATAGCTCAGTTGGTATGGGTAGAGCACCAGACAGGAGATTCAAGGGGCCCAGGTTCGAATCTCAGTTATGTTTGCTGCATTTTTCTCCTCTTTCGTTACACAACAAACTTGTTAATCCTAAATTCCTTTGAGTCTATCCCCTGCTTTTTATGTTTTGACATGTGCAGGGGATATCCTACACATGCCACAATATAAAAAGCAGGGCCTGGGGATAGAGTCAGAGGAATTATCTTGGATTACAAACTTGTTAGAGCCATAACATATATTACATAATCTTTTTAGAAGTCTGAACTCTATAAGTTTTATAATTTTTTAAGTTTGACATTAATTAAATACTAACGTCTAAATAAGTCGAAATTCGAAAATACAAAGTGAGAAAATAGAATCTTGATCTTTTGAGGCAATCAAATTGATTATCCTTAACATTGTGTAACTCGAATTTCCTCTATGGTTAAAGGCATAATTTTTTCAATATTTGACAGGGTGTCAATTTGTTTCACTGAAGAATTAGGTATTTTAACGTACTTTTATTGGCCTTTGGTAAACTTTGAATAAAACCTCTCAGGACATGCGGTAAAAGCCATGTCGTTTGACGAACTTTTCCAATGAGGGCCGCCATGTTGCAAATTAATCTAGAATCCAAAAGCCTTTCATAACTTAAAATTCTTAGGTACATAGGCCCCCTATATACTTAGTTGAGGGGATAAATTTGAGGGTATAAGTTGATGTTTTATGAATTCGTCTTATTAGTAATCTGAAAATATGAAATCTGTTTTCAAGAAAAGAAATAAAAATCGTTTGCTTTAAGGATAAATTTGACTGAACATGGCCGCCTGATCATGGCATGAATTTTACTTTTTAAAATTTTACTATTTTAGCCTTAGTGAGGAGTGCAAGTTGCCCTACAATAATATTTAGTCAAGGAGTTTGTGAAAAGCTTCCCTTAATTAGAAATGTTTGTTATTTGCGATATCTGTCAGTGTGAAATTTCGTCAGGTAAGGGGAAACAAGATCCTTTGGTAGAAACTGAAAGTTGATTAGTATTCTAAGAAATCATGTGTAAAATGAGAGTCCAGACTTCTTATTGAGCTTATATTACTTTTTAACACATCATGTGTGATTTGCATTCACACCACAAACTTTTTTGAGAGTCCATTCGGACAAGTGACCAAGATATTTACTTGTCCGAACTTCAACTTCACTTGTCCGAAAATTTTTCAATGAATGTCTTGTTATGTCAACTTGAAAACAATTAAAAAATTAAATGTGCTTGATTTATAAGTGTTGTTATTGATAAATAAGACAAACACATATAAAACAAAATTTTATCTAGACTTCCTGTCCTGACAACAGCATAAATGTTCAAAATGTAATATCAATCAAATATATTACTTTTTAACACAGCGAAATTCAGGTTTATTACTGCTTCCATTGATAAACTTTACAATAGTTGTTTCTATGATTATTATTATTTGGTTAGAAAAATCAGTCAAGTACCCAGCAATATTCACTTGTCCGAAATTTTTTTTCATTGGTACCGGACAAGCGGACAAGCGTTAATGTCGAGCCCTGCACAATGCCAAATAAGTAGCAACAATTAGGAAGTAAATCATGTAAATCCTGTATAAAATCATGTAATATGTTGAAGCTGCGACCTTTAGGGTGAGCACAGATACTAATTCAGTTTAAATTCAAATCAGGCTTGTCAAACAGCACATGACATTTGGTGAGTGTAGACTCTGATGTCACGTGACAATGTATTTAATTGCATTACCAAACAAAAGCCTGGAAAGTGCCGACTTTATCGAACATTTTATTAACTATTTAGGAACGACTTTACTTTACCGGTCCCCAGAAAAACGCGCTAATATGTAGAATCGCCGAAGGCGACTTCAGTATATATATGAGATCGCGTGAGCGATTGAAAAAAATTTAAATACGAGGTTTTTTGGCCTTTTGACCCCAAAATTGAATTCTACGGTTAAAAGTTTAGTTTAAAACTTTGTTTTTAAACAAAGTTTTTAACCTCGTTCATTGAAAAAAATTAATAAATAGTTGTTTGTTCAAGGAAAAAATTGACAAAGAATAATTCTGAACGAAGCGCATGCTTAGTGTCATTTCTTTCGGACTTAGCCAATCTTCCATGTAAACAAACGAAGGAAATGCCTATGAATCTGAATTATGATCTTGGAAAAATTACAGAAACAACTGAATTTCTTAACTTAACTAAAAGAACGATTCACTAACCCTAATCCATCGTATGGTATGCAAGGACTAAGACGTTCAGACGAAATCTCCCGGGCGGATGCTAAAATAACCCTAATCAGTCGAATAATGTGCGAGGACTAACCCTAATCTCTCGGATGGACGCGAGGCTAACCCTAATCAGTCGAATATTAGTGCAAGGACTAACCCTAATCTCTCAGGTGGGTGCAAGACTAACCCTAATCAGTCGAATAGTGTGCAAATTTTTTGAGTTGAGTGACGTAGTTGTTACGTCATAGTCCAATGAGCGCGAGGATCTTGCGGACCTGGGGACCGGTAAAGTAAAGTCTACCCACTATTTATCTGCAATATTTCCATGAAATCAAGGAGATTTTATTTTTCATTGAACTTTTGTTGTTATTCTTGCTAGAACATAACTTAAACAATCCATGCAGGATACTGCGGAAAAAAAAATGTTTGAATGGATGTGCAAATCTGAATTTTATCTTTCACCCAGGTGTTGTCATTAGAGCTCACTATTAAGTATATATTCCGTAGGTCCGTGGTAAATACACTAAACATAATTAATTCACAACTTTATGATGAAAAAACTGATTTAATACCATCAGCAGTTCAACACTCAATTTAATTACTTCTCCTGAAGCTAGGATAAGCCTTACTGTGAGACCATAATAAAGGTTCAAAGATTTAGACAGGGATAAAAAATTTAATTTTCTTTACAACAGCAGGGCCACAGTTTATTTTTATAATAAATGTGTACATGAAAAATCTAAAAATGCTCTCTAAGTACATAAAGGCTTAGATTGTTTTAGAGAATATTTTTTGTAATGGGCCTCTTATTTTTCACAGCTGACCTGTATGACTACCACATCAATGGTAAGCGACATCAGGTTCAGCTCCGACGATACCAGACCCGCAGAGATGAAGCCCTGAGAAGTGTGTATGTCAGGGGATTCCCACCCGCTACACAGGAACATGAGCTGCTCGCTTATTTCTCCATGTTCGGACCAGTGGGAAAAATTATCTATGATGAGAAAAAATCCGCAAAGACGGTATTTACAAAATAATTGCTCTTCAAATTGACTAATAACTGCATAACAGCATTCTTTTATTACAAGAACTTATTTTTTAGCTGTGATGTTAGATAATGCTTATAGAATTGTACTAGTTGAATTCATATTATGATCTTTGAGTGCACTAGTCTGAAATCTGATAATAATGCAAAACTAGCCAGGTTTTCTCTTTTTAAAGGATGATTATATTTGCTTTATTGATACTTATTTCATATATTTATTATTAGTGATGGAACGATTGTCGGCGACAATCAATTGTCGGTCGTTAGAAGCTCTTCGATGCTACTAATCGATTATAAAATAATTGTCACCGACATCGCTAACAAAAATTAAAATTGTCAAACTTTAATTTTATTACCAAATCCAAGTGCAAAGAGCATAAAATTAGTGATGAATGTTGAAAACATGAAAGGATCCCGTGCCTTGTTGATACTTTTACCGCCATGATTAAATATGGGGTTAGACTAATACCAGGAAACGGTAATATTGCAAGTAAAGGAAAACATAATTAGTCTAGTCAATCTTTAAACGTAATTATAATCATAAATACAAGTCTAACATGAGGATAATTACTTTTAACACTTGCAATTTTAACTAATCAAAACTAATTTTAAGAAATAAATACGTACATGTATTAAATGAAAGGTGGGACTAATATCAGTAAAATACCCATTGCATGGACTTTATAAAAAAAATAAATTCCCATTCTGTTTCAATAGTCCTATATTGTTTAAAGTAGACAAAATACTATTTTCCACTTTTTAAAAAAGAAATTTCAATTAAAATTTTTGAATATTTTATGTAAGTAAATGTTTTTTTATGTAAAAGTCTGACAGAAATCTGAATAAGTTTTAACTTTTCTATATTAATTTTATTGAAGTTCAAAATTTCGATTATAATCGATTATTAATCGATTATGCCCAGCCGATTATTACCGATAATCGATTATGATTTTTTTCCGATTCCCCATCACTATTTATTATAGGGATAAATCCATATAAAAAATGTTTATAAACAGATACATGCATTTTGATTATTTCTTTTAGTTTTAGACATGTAAAGATTATGAAAATTTAAAATACATTTATGTTGTTTATTTATTGTTTCATGTTAGAAAGTACCAGCCTTTGCAATTGTGGAATTTGTGTCACCTGATACAGTTAAAACCGTTACAAGTTACGGACAACACGTCTTAAACAGCCAACACGTAGAAATCCGACCCCGAACATTTAAGGAGCTGCGAACAGAACCTTATTTCCCATGGCAGCGCCAAGAGAATAACAAGGACATGCCATGGAATAGGTACCAAAACAATTTTGAAAAGTTAGCAGCCAAGAATATACAGGTGGGTCCATATGAGAGCTACAATACCTACCAGCCCAAAGGGAAAAAAGCCAAAGGTCCCAAGCCAACCAAGCAGGGTAGAGCCAAGGATTCTGAGGGTCAGGAGATAATCCCCATACAGCTGGAGGAGTTCAGGAATTACTTAACAGAACATCAGTGTGTGGGGGTAGGTACACCTGGGGGTTAGTAAACGAACATTCAAAAAATCACAATATAATCTTAGTAATTAAAGCTGTTCATGATCAAATTTGTCAAGTCGTAATGGGCATGATCAGATTTGTTCTGTTGTTATATATCTCCTCTATTTTAGTGTTAAAGTAAAATGATTAAACACTTACAACAAAGTATTTTAAATGTAAGTTTAGCATATTATACTAGATGAATTTCCTTTCGTTTGGATATCCACTCTTGCTTGAACCTTCTTTGGGTGTTGACTTAGTGAAAACTTCTTTGGCATATTGGTGTTTGAAAAGACTGAAAAATTGAACATTCAAGGGAAAAAAACTTTGTCTGTTTTTATATTCCAAAATAAAGTACCATACAGTTAACATCCAATGATCTCAAGCAATCTTTCCTGTCAATATCTGATCATCCAACCATCCACTTGATCTTCCAAGGGTGTGACTTATATTCAGGGCACATTAAAAAAAGATGTGCAAAACACATAAAAAAAATTTAAATGAAAAAAAGGGGGATCTGGTGAAACATTTAAGTTACCACCCCACAGTCTGACTCAGGAGGATCAAGTGCCATGTCCAGTGTTTTATATGTCCTGTTACTCTCTATTAGATTCAGACTCAGATGATGCTGTTAGTCGAACTAACACAGGTTACGGCTCTAGAGTTCCAGTACCGCTATACAATATGTAAAACTCTCGAGGACGCTCTAACACCATTCTTCCCAGGTTTGTTCAACTTGATCAAAGGAGACAAATTTACTTTTCAGCGCATTTGTATAAACATGTATTTACATTGTATGTGGTGCGAATATCGTTCAGGTTTGTTTGTAGTGTCATTGACTAAAAATATTGTTTTCTTTTTAATCTCATTCTGTAGTGCAAAAATAATTTTAAACAAAAATGTTGTTTAAAAAAAAATTAATGAATCTTGCAAATAAATGTATAAATTTAATACAAGTTCATGCAAACAAATGTGGATAGAGGATGTATGATGAAAAAATAAGACAAGAAAGCTACATGAAATTTATTGCTCATTTATATTTCTTTAAAAGAAAAGGATCTTAAATTTTGGAAATAAAATATAACCTGTGTATTAAATGTAGGGATGACAGTAAATCAGTTTGGGTCATCTGTGAATGGATTTGGAATCAAAGGCTGTGACATGGACATCTTTATTGACCTGAGTAAACTCGGAATTCCTTGTAGAACGGGGGTGAGTATGGGAAGAGTGGAACTACTCTAGAGACGCAAATTTTCCTGGGGATCAAATTTGGTTGATATATAATCTAAAACAGTTTCATGGGCAGTAAATTTCATCCATTTGAAGATAACAATATTCAATATATAGTCATTTAAAATTTCGTGTTGGATTTAATTTTGTTGAAAATTGTAAACAACGAAATAAACCAAATTTAATCCCAAATGAATTTTTCTGCTTTTGCAGTATATTAAAATTGACCAGTAAACATTTATTTTGTAATTTTAAGTGGAATTTAATTGTTTATGCTAAAAAAAAAGGAGTGTGTGAGTTATGGTAATTGCTAAAGAAATGATGAAAAGAAGTATTTTTCACTATTTTGATAACATTTAAATACATGTATATAGTCACACCTTGTTATCTCGAATTTGATGAGAACAGGAAAATACTTTGATATATCCAAGGATTTGAGATATCCACGGTAAGATACTTAAGAAATAAGCAGTTAGGACTTCATTGAGGTTCTTTAAATCATTTTTTATTCATGAGAACTTTCTATTTGCACAATTACGCAAGAGAATGTGCAACAGTGTTTGGGAGGAATGAAACATGAGTAGTAATATGGTGATCATGTATATAAATACACAATAATTAACTTTATAGCAATACACTGACAAGTGTTTCCTTTCAGAATGTGACCTTGCCCTTTGTGAAGGATCTGTACACCCTGAAGAAGAAAGCTAAAGCCCCTCTGACCCAGGTCGATGTGGACGGAATGAGGAACCTGGACAAGTTGAAGCTGATCCAGCGGATTCTGACTGAGCATGCTCCTACCTGTATGGAGTCCCAGATTATACCAAGTCAGCGATGTCCCATCTTACGCTTCACCGATTACAACTCCCAAATCAAGTGTGATCTCTCCATTAACAACAAGTACAATATATTTGAAATAAATTTTTATATGCCTTTGATATTTAAACAGTAATATTTAGCTACCTTTAAAGGAGGACGTCAACATGCTGTCAGAAAGGTTCTGTGTAAAAATTGGTTAATATAATCAGTGGATGCGTATCCAATAGATATATCAACCATGTCCTGTCTCTAAAATATAGCAACATTTTTTTGGTTCACTCACACAGATTGGCCCTACAAAACACCAGGTTACTCCAGACCTTCAGTTTGTTTGATGCAAGGATCAAGCCCCTGGTCTACACCATCAGGTATTGGGCCAAGGTCAAGGACGTTGCTGGGAATCCCAAGGCCTCTAACAGACTGTCCTCGTATGCCCTGACCATGCTGGTCATTTACTACCTGATGAATACAACGCCCCCTGTGTTACCCCCAGTGGAGGAACTTGCCCGAATGTGTGGTAGGTATAATCTTACCACTGGGTACTGTAAAGTCATGTGCAAAATGTGTACTCGTATAAAAAGATGCAGGCATAGGGTTTTTGGATGATGTTCCGAAAGAAAAAACCCACCGATCATATGGATAAAATGCATCTGAAAAGGCTATTAAGAATGAAAGTGATTTTTTTAAGAATTTATAATCCTCAAGTGTAAATTATGACAAGTAAAAAAAAAAAAATTATTAAAAAGAAATGTCAGCAATATATATTATGAAATTCATTACAAATATATAAAAACCACAAAAAAAATTAAAGGACAATGAAGGTGAATTAAGATAATATAAATGAGTAATTATAATTGTGTGATATATTTTTCAGGTAGAGAAAGAACTATTATTGACCAATGGGATTGCTCCTTTGTGTCATCTCAGTTTATGCCCCCTACTACCAACATACAAACCATAGGTAAAAGATATTTCTGTATACAAAGTAGGTTACTCTCAGTGCCAGATACATGTACATCTGTATTTTCAGTTTTAGAATTTCATGAAAGCTCTGTGTCCATTATGAACCCTGAAACCTTATTCATTTTCAGAGGAGTTGTTACACGGTTTCTTTCAATACTTTGGTAATTTTGATTTCCTGTCAACCCCCATGTCTGTGAGGACGGGAAAACCCATGACCTTGGCCCGGGCAGTTCTGGAAAAGACCCTCAAGGTAAATAACTGCTTTAACCACTAGAGAGGGAATTAATATCTTGCAGTTTGATTTGAGTCACAGTTACTTAGATATTAATACAAATGTTTTGTTACCTTTCAGTTTTACTCTTTACAAAAAAATTCAAGTACTGTAGATTCCTAATTATACATGAGGAATTAATTATTGAGTAATATCCCGAGATGCATAACTTGCTAAATAAAATTAACTTGTTTTTATATTGTACAAACATTACTTTTACATGTAAATGTTGATATCAGAGAGTTCATATGAAAGTAATAGTTTTTTTAATTTCAAAATATTTCATCCCTGATTTAAAGGATAAATGGGTAAATTTACCCCATTTCACAAGATCATTTACTTCTTTGTAGGTTGGATCCATGATTCTTCAGGATCCATTCGTCCTAGACCACAACATTACACAGAATGTCAATTCAAACATGGTCATCAAAATCATCAAAGAAATGAAGCTTGCCGAGGCTAAAGCACAGCGCTGGTTTGATGTGGCTTGTGCAGAGACAAAAAGCATTATGGACATACTAGATAACGAAATACCCCAGGGGTTTGATATGAAGAAAATAAAACTTAAGAATCCTATGTCGGAGGAGCTTGGTACTTACCAGATGCTCATCAGAATGAACATGGACAAGCTTTCCCGCGCGGATGTCCAGGCCCTGGAGGCCGGGGGAAACATGCAACTCAGCTGGTGTAAAAAGATGATGGTGTTCTTATACCGCCTGATAGAGAGAAGTCTCATGTTTGACTGCGATTTGGCAGACGTTAAACTCCCGGTCAACCTGAAGTCTTCTAGAAACTACACCATCTACAGATGTGTGAACAAACCATTCCGCCCAACAGCTATGGGTGAGGAGGGACAGGAGTCTCAAGAGTATATGGAGGGTCAGCAGGGAGATGGGGAGGGTCAAATGACAGAGGAAACCAGTCAGGCAGCTGGAGGAAGCTTGTCAGAGGGTCAGGATAAACCAAGCACATCGGGGGGTCAGGATAAACCAGGTACATCGCAGGGTCAGGAGAAACCAAGTACATCAGAGAAGTATCATCAGTCTACTGAGTATGATGAAATGGGAGACTATGATGAAGACTACAATGATAATCTAGGCTGGGCACCTGCAGGGAAAGGTCCCACATCTTCCAGCACTGTTGATGGAACAGAATTAGTGGCAGTGAGGGATCCCCTCCAAGAGGATGAGGAGGACGAAGAAGATCGGAGGAAGCAGGAGGAAGAGGAAAGGCTGGCAGAGGAGGAAGACAGGAAGAACGATCCTTCATACATCCAGTACGATTTCCAGGACTCCGAGTACTACATCGACATGGATGTTAAGGTCATGTGCAGGATTTGGGTGGAGAGAAAGAATGTGATGAAGGAGCTGAAGGATAGAGGATTTAGAGAGAATCTGCAGTTAGAACAGACTGTTTCTGAGAGGCTGTTCTATGAAATCCACGGTCCCATGAAGTGGCCTGTCACACAGTTCCGCTGTGTGCTGCGATCCATTGTGACGGACAACGGAGCCTCAGTGTTACTGGACTGTATGGCTGATCCCCGACAGAAGGAGTACGATTGTATTTTCCACTACATGAAAAAGTTCATAATCAAGAGTGTTGATAAGTACTTTTATGCATAGACTGGCAGAAAAAAGGAACATGATATAAACAGTGTTTTTTGTTGTTCCATTTTTTTGTTGTTGTGGTGTTTACAGTTGTAAAATGTTTCTAACAATGTGTTTGGTTATGATTGCATTGCTTTTATAATTGAGATCAACAATTGTATAAAGTACATATACTGAGAAAAAAAAATATTGTTTTTGATATATGGATGTTAGATGATTCTAGATTCAAAATTCTGTTTTGATTTTCTCTACATGTAGTAGTATTTCTAAATGTAGATATATTCACTGAATATTTAATAGTACATATAGTACCGGTACATTAATACATTTGCTTTGTTTTTCTATAGACTAGTTACACAGCATAACAATTCATGGTAGCACAGGTATTCAAGTTGAACTGTGTGAGAGAACTGGATTTTAGTGTGAAGAAACAGTTTAAAACCAGTGCATGTACATCATATGTCCAGTGCTGCAAATTGTTCAAGGAAAACTTTATTTAAAGTACATGTACATATACATGTATTGATTTCATTAAAATTTTGCCTGAAATTGCACTTGACTTAGTTAATTGATAAAAATTTAAAATTGATGGTGTTGTTTTTTGAATGATTTGGTTTGAACATACTGTAACTTTAGTTCCTTATTTTGAATTTTTTTTTTACCCATATGGTTTTGTTTGATGTTTAGCCAAGGTTGTTCCAGCGAGTTTAAGGACACAGGCAGAAAATATCCAAGATTTTGTGTCCAGTCTCAGAACTTTTCTATGAAAAAATGCTGGGAATTCATATTTCAGACAAAGAATGCTTATAAATTACCTGTGTCTTGACCTTGACTGAATTCAATTCATTAGATCAAGTTCTAAGTCACCTTGAGAAAAAATGTATAACTCCTTTCCTGACCAAGTATAACTTCATTCTATCAGGCTTAATAGCCACTATGAAAGGAAAAAAAGTATAATTTGTGTCTGGTCTATAATTTTCATATGAAGAAATGTTGCAAGTTCATAAATCTTGCAAAGACTGCTTGTTACTTGAAGGTAATTTTTTATGACCTTGATCCAAAGTCATTCAACTGTAGAAGTTCGGGCTTTATGGACCATGAATGTCGGCATGGAAAGTTCAATTGTTAGAGCATCTGAAGGGGCTCAGGTTCAATTCCTGGTCCAGCCATACATTTTTTTCATGTGCATTTCTCCTTTCGTACAACATTTGGTGGCCAGAGTGGTGGGGGGGGGGGTCTTGTTCAGGTTACAGTTAAATTAGTAATTCCTGGCAGGGCACTAGAATTTGTGTCTTCGAAGTCGAATCCTGTCTCAGGAGGGAGGAATTTAGAAGTTCAGGCTTTTACGGAGCATGGACATCAGTCTGGATAGCTCAGTAGTAAGAGCACCTGACAAGTAATGCAGGGGTCCTGGGTTCTATTCCTGGTCCAACCATACGTTTTCTTCATGCATTTCTCCTTTCCTAGTACAGAACCAAGTTCAAGTTTTTTTAAATTATATTTTAAAATATGTACGGTATTTATGTATATATAATATAATTCATCTTCTAACCATGTCATATAATGGAGAAAAGGAATGTCATACCTTACACAAGATATTGTTTATAGGTCACTGGAAGAAAAATTTCGTAATTCATGTGTGATACATATCTTTTTTTATTATGGAAAAACTTACTTTGTGTCAAGTTCTAGTCAAATTTTGTCATATATCACCTTGGTCATTGTTTATATAGAGAAAAAAAAACTGTATTTTCAGTTACAAATCTTTCTAATCAGAGACATACAAAAGATGTCTCTGATCTAATGAAGAAATATTTGAAGAATGTATTTGAAATAATTATTACTTATGATCCAGGGTTGTATGATAATCTTGATCCAAGGTCAATTTTGCAAGATCATGCAAGGTCATTGGTAGAAAAAGTGTAGAGGTGTATTGCTGTTTTTCTTATGAAGAAATATTGAAAATTTATGTTGATAATTCAAACAAAAGATTACTTATGATCTGAAATTAATGTATCATGCAGCAACCTTTTTCTGATTTTTTTTTTCAAAATATTTTAATAAAAAAAATCAGTGTTTTTATGACATCAAGAGTTACCTCGCTTTGTCAATAAACGGAAGTAAAGAAGTTGTAAACATGGCCGATGAATATTGGTGGGAGGACGGAGGATTTCTTATCAATTCTTGAAGGAATGCGAACCAGAAGAAATGTAAGAGTAAGTAAGTACTTAAAGAAAAACAAATCAATTATCCATATGAAATCATAACTGCAAATTGGTAAATATTGAAAATTGTAAGAACGCAGAAGCGATAAATGCATTGATTTATTTTTTTTTATGTTCATTTATAACATCTGGTCAGCTGATTGCTGAGTCCATTGGAAGAAGTAATAATTGCGAGGTTTCTCAAGAATGACCCCTTCAATGTTTTCAAAGCTCAATTTTTAAGACTAGTAAGTGTTGTGTCGCAGTAAAGAAAGACACGCTAAAAAATCGAGAATGTTCATCTTGATCGTGTTGATTGTGTCATGATAACTTGAGTAATATCTTTAAATTTTACTTTAGATATTTATAATCTTGTCACAGAATGCAAAAGTCTGTAAAAAGGGGACATCATAATTTGTTTGTAGCATACTGTCACTGTCAGTTCATTTTGAATTTATTTACCATTGAACTTTCAGAGATCCATTTCACATGTTTCAATATGAAATATAGGTCTTATTTGCATTTTCACTGTTGAAATTAGTAATGAGTGCTGAACTTTTTTCTCATGTAGCTCAACTAATGAGAGACAGTACACTGTGTCGTTAAGCAGTCTAAAGCTTATGAAAGGTTTCGTCAAAACCCAGTCCTCTATGATTAAATATAGAGCATCACTGCCTTGACAGATTAAGTTTTTATATATAATATATACAGAGAGATTAAAAAGTTTTTAATATATAAAGCAATTCGATACTTCTAAAAAGTGTTAATCTCAGCAATTTTTGACATGTGTAAAATACACACAATGTTTTCAATTTTCAAAATTCACCATCCTGAAACCAAACATTTTATCATTTTATTTTACTATCATTTGATATCTTGATTATGACAGTTAAGCATATTTAGTGGAAAATGGGTTTTGCTATAAAAATAATTAACATGATTAAAACTTCTAACGCTTAAATGATGGAAATGTAAATGTGAAATCTAGCATTTTCCAAAAAATTATATAACCCTATATGTAAAATGAAAAAAATGCAACAACATGTTCGTTTAAATCAAGGCTGATAATGCATATATAAAGTGGTTAAACATTCAGGAGATGGAGAGATATGTCGTTTTTACTACTAAAAACATGAGTGATTAATAAAATATTAAAACAATGAAATACAGAATTAAATGTGTTGATATATAAACAATATAATTTTGAAAAATATAACTTTAAGAATTGTCTTTTCCATAATGCCATTCTTTGCAATTATAATGTCATTTTGACTACATGCATGTGCATTTCCATAATATGCTTAAATTGAATTAATGCCAGTCATCATAGATGGTTATCAGCAATATAATGGTGCATTATAACAACTTGATCTAGCTATTATAAAGGTTAACATTAGGTAAACTTGAGTTCATTTATTGAGGAGGGATTTACTTTATTTGTACAGTTGCAATACATTGACTACTAAGTGAAAATCACCATATATTTCATGTATATACTAGATGGTCTTTCTAAGTTCAAGATGCATAATTTGTCTTATGGATGTTACTAAAAAATGGGTCAAATATTAATAAGATATTTTACTGTTGGTAGGAGGATGTAGGAAAAATTATATTCAGACCATCAAACCAATGAATTTGAATTTATGTAAAATGAATATATGAGGAAGCTGGGAGATTGAATTTCAGTTCATTGTTGTAAAATAAGAAAGATATCTTTAGGGGATTTTTTTGATATTAAAAGAAAGTTATTGCTGTAAGTTCGTTTACTATGTAGGAATTTACACGGATTTTAAAATCTGTACATATGCTATAGTGGATGCGAAAATTTAACCAATTGCCTATAAATACACTTTGTGGGACCCCTATTACATTTTGATTCTATCATATTACAAATATTGAAATATGTTGTTTCAACTTCCTTACTCCAATTAAACAGAATTACAGTGACAGCAGATTTCTGCTGGAGCAAAGTACATAAAGCCGTAGCATTCCTAATGATATCACATATTGGGTGTGTTGCTGTTCTAATCTTAGGTAGTTCCATTTATTAAGTAGAGGGAGTGGAGAAACAAACATATTTTTTTCTAGGCCTAATGATATCAAATATTGGGCGTGTTGCTGTTCTAACCTTAGATAGATCCATTTATTAAGTAGAGGGAGTGGAGATAGTAATACTTAATAATACTAGAAGACTCTTTTTACTTTTTCAAAAATTTATCAAACTTTGATAAATGAATTTGTTAATTGTTAAATAGCCATCATTACTGATATTGTGATCTGCATGTGTATGCATCTAGTTCGTATGTTAGTCTTCATGTATATGGACAAAGTTTCTAACTACTGATGGGAGAGGGACCTTATTTGTTAATTTGATGTATGAAATTACTTATTGAGATGCATTGGGCAATAGCCAATAGGTATGTAGGTAATTCTAACATATATACATTATTTTTTTTCCACTATGTATTACATGTAATTGTAATACTTTTGACACATAATGGTATTTTACGGGTGTGAAGGGACTAAAAACACCATCAATACAATGTTTTTGCTAATGTTACTTGTTCCATTATGAAAAAAAAGAATAATAAAACTATACAGGAAGTAACATTGTCAAATAAAAAAAAAATCACCCAAATTTCTCTACTTACATGTAACAAGGAATGAATTACACACTGACCAATAAGCCGATATTTAAGGTAATTTATATAGTTATTAAGTCAAGTAATGTATCACAATACTCTTCCAAAAAATAAATTTGAGGGGAGGAGGCAACAAATTTTACTAAAAAATTTTGCTTATTATAATTGTTTATTGATGTAAAGTGTTAATAAAAATGATATGGTGCATGCCATGCTCTATCTATGGGCAAGTGAGGTGGCAAAAAGGCATGAATTTGATGTCTTAAACCTTTAAAGTAATAGCATTCAAACTCATTTTTTTTTCTTTTTTTTCAGATGGGGAAGAGGTGAAGTAAAAGAAAGAATTGCAAAAGTGTTGCCATGGCAACCAAACGACCAAGTTTGAAGGATCGAATGATTGAGAAAATCCACTCTGGTACTGCAAGGTAACACTGACAGCAGACTGATTTATTTCATAATACATGACTGAATTAATTGATATTTATTACATGTAATGACTCTTTGTCATTTGGTATAGTGACTGCCTGATGCCTAGAAATCTATAGCTTCTTTTTATCCACAAGGAATATTGAAGCTTTAACGCTGGAAAAAATGACAAGAATAGAATTGAGACCTTCGACTTGTTTATTATTTCTATAAACAACTAGGTAACAAATTCAATTTAAATATGGACCTGGGGACTGGTTTGGCACTGTGCATGTTAGGTGAAAGACCTATGTGCCAGGATAAACATGGTCCTGACAGAGTTTATAAACTCAGGTAATATAAACATGATAATGTATAATGTTGATGTTCAACAACATCTTATTATTATAGCCTATTAGGCATATATGTGATAGAGCACAATGTAAACTGAATTGGTGTGGCAAAAATTTGGTATCATTAGTGTTATAATTATGTTTTGTTTTTTTTTTGGAAATAGTCCGTTATCCTTTTCCTCTCAATTATCTGTCAAGTGCCATTCATTTTCTTCTTGACATCTTGTACAGTATAATATAAGATGAAATACTTCACACTACATCCAGTTTAAATGTTTCCAATTCTGACACTAGGACTTACTGATATGTTATATGACCATAGGGTAAGCTGATATGTCATCAGGCCTCTTTTTTGTAAGGTTTAAGGTTTTTTCGGTAATCTTTATTATACATGTAGATTGTGTTTCAGATAAACTTCATGACTGTTTCCGGTAGTCAGTGCTTGGTCTGTTGTGTTGTGTAATTGGTTTACTCTGGTAATATTTATTCACGTTATACTGTTGGTCATGTGTATTAGTGGTATTTCAGTTTGTCAGTGGTTGCTTTATACTGTAGGTCTTTGAGTTTTAGTATTGGTAGACATCATATGTACTGCATGTTAATTTATGCTAAAATTGAGCCTTGGTCACTGTAAAACCATGTGTGCAAAGAGGCATAAAATTGAAACCACTAAAAAACACATAATATATGAATTTTTAAAGTGGTTAATGCAACAATTTGAAGGAAGTTTGTCACAAAGTCAAGGGAGCCAGAAACAATTATAGAGAATGGTCGTAGTCAGCAACAATTGCAGATCTGTAAGCTGATGATCATGCAAATTGTACACACCCTATAGAAAATATAGTTACTGTATTAAATTGTGTCATATGATATAACCGTTCTATGTACTATTAGTCAGTATAGCTTTGTGTCCATTATATCCTGTTTTTCTGACCTAAAGACAATTATAGAAATTTAACTCTGTAGATTATCCCTTTGAACATGTTGAAGGTCTTTATTCACATATTAATTTCATTTCCCATCAAATCTCATGAATATTTAAATTTTGAAACTCAACTTCATAATATTTCAAACATCATCTGGTTTTTGAACATCAAAAAATGTCTTTTGTTGACAACTTCTTCCATGGATGTCTGACTGTCTGAGCAAACTACTTTTTTGTTGGTGTGTACAGTAGCTTCATGCAGAAGAGAGTCTCGCTTAATGGAAATAAACCAATGATTAATGTATCCCCTTGCAAGAATATTCAGACTTCAGAGATTATTAGAAATTTTCAGGGCATCTTGTGATTGGTTTTTATCTAATCAATAATCTACAAATTTTTATGAAGTGGGATAATATGTGATACAAGATCTTTGAAAACAAATATACCATATATTCAGACTTCAGAGATTATTAGAAATTTTCAGGGCATCTTGTGATTGGTTTTTATCTAATCAATAATCTACAATTTTTTAATGAAGTGGGATAATATGTGATACAAGATCTTTGAAAACAAATATACCATATAAAGGATTATTGGTCAAATGACCTTGAATTTCATCTTGGCTTATTTTAAGGGAAAATTTTTATGCGCCCAAATCGATAGATCCAGGGCGTATATTGTTTTTGTCTTGTCTGTCTGTTCATCTGTTTGTCTGTCTGTCTGTTGTCAACTTTAAAATTCGCCATAATTTTTGAACCATAAGAGATAAAGACTTCATAATTGGTATGCATACTCCATTATTAAAGTCCTTTTAAATGACATCAAGGTAAATGACCTTGTGACCTTGACTGTGAACTTTATGCTAAAATAGCTTTTTCCACTGTTTGTCATAACTTTTGAACCGTAGAAGATAGGGACTTCATATTTGATATGCATACTCCTCTAATAAAATTCTTTCAAATGACATCAAGTTCAATGACCTTGTGACCTTGACTGTGACCTATATGCAAAAAATAGATTTTTCTACTTTTTGCCATAACTTTTGAACCATATGAAATAGGGACTTCATATTTGGTATGCATACTCCACTAATTAAGTTCTTTCAAACGACACCAAGGTCACCTTGTGACCTTGACTTTGACCTATATGCTAAATATAGCTTTTTCGAACTTTGTTGCCGCCGGGCACATAGTGTTTCACAAACACATCTTGTTTTTTACTACCCTTGTTACTTGTATATGTATATATTTCTAAATGCGAATTAGTGTCAATGCGTATTAGATGTACCGGTCACCTATAATCAACATATGTTACTTTTGATCATATTAAATTACACCTTTGGTTTTCCCCGGTAAGCTATAAGGCCCATGGAATAATGTGTCGGCTCAATAACTAATTCTCAGACAAATTGTAGGATTTTATCATCATATTGAGAAATTGAGCTCTCCAAATTCATTAGTGCTAAGCATAAAAGAGAGAAGATTTACGTACCGATATTGCTTAAATTTGTGATAAATGGTTGTTAATCTCTGAAATTTTCTACAAAATGGACTGTAAAAGATTGACGTGGCAAGTAAAGCGGCTGAAAATTTATCCAGAGATCAAATTTAAGTACAGTGCTCATTTTTGAGGAATTGTATTGATTGTTCCCCCATACTATGCCTATTATCTGTCGAGTTGAGCCTTCTCTCCAAAAACATGGAAGATGGATGTCTTCTCATAACTTGATTAACTCCTGGCCAATTCACTTCATTAGTCATATGTCAGTCAATCTAGCATGAAATCAAATGAAATTGAAACAGCTCTACAACATCTAGATTGCTGGAAACCCAAATCTGGACTAGGCTCTGATAGGGAGAGAATCAGATGTGGGTCTGTTTACTGTGTCCATTGATTCTTATGTTAACTGATGGTGCCATTGGATATTCTTTTGTGAAGATATGCCAGATGAAGTTCAAAGTTGATAAGTATACAGTTATACTTACTTGTAATACCCCCTTTCCAAGACAAGAAACAAGAGAAAGAGAAGTGAGAACCTTGAACCTTTTAGAAAACAAATGTTATTACACTTTTTCATTAATTTGAGGCAAGATTTGTCAGATATTGTAAATTATGCAAAAGTCAAGCACTTCTTAATACATGTTTCTGAAACATTTTTTTTAAAAGGGGAGATAAATGTTAAAACATTAAAGGGGAGATAATTCTTAATTTAAATAAAAAAGTGCCAATAACAGCATTTTCAAAAATTTTTCTTTTTCCAAGAATAAGTAGGACTGTAGTTCCCCACCCCACCAACCTCCTTTCCACATTTGAAGCACCTAGGTGAATTTCCCTAGCCTAACTCCTTTTGACCAATTTACTAAATTTCATTAGCAACATACTTCATATTTCATCTAATTATAAATAGTGGATCAAACTGAGTTGAAGAACCAAAGCCATAAGGAAGAATGAGAATATAGAATTTCATTAAGATGCTGAAATCAACATCTTATTGTCAAAGCTAGGCTTTTTTACAGTCATTTATACATTGTACTAGAAATTATAGCCATCGTTCATGATAGTGGCTGATTTGTTTTGGAGACTCTGATATTAAACCATACATAACATTGCATGCTGTAGTCTATTGACTTAGCTGATGATATATTTAATGGTCACAAGATGCATGTTATGCCTGAAAATTGCATAACAGATAATTTTCTTGACTGGGAAGTGTAGGGAATGGGAGAGTAATTACTGGTTTACTGCATGTGAAATGAAGTCATGTCTTCTCTTGAGGGTTATCACTATGATTATGATTGCAGTTTTATCAGGCTTTATATGCACATTGGTGATTAATGGCTGAAGTGTTAGACAAAACAATAATATCAAATACTCTTTTAGAGGGTAATGGAAAAGAAATCCTGAATACATCTTAATTGTTTCCAAGAAAAGTATTTTGATTTTTTAAAAACTAAAATACAGTGTACACTCACCTATACAAGTAAGATTGAGCTGAACTTTGGTCCAATACACAATGTCAAGCTTATATTAGGCAAGTCTTAGAAAATTTAGTATTTATTTCTGGAAGGGGAAACAAAAATAAGATCTTATATTAATAGAAATTGAAAATAAAAGAATATTAAATGACTGCCGTCACGAGAAAAGGGCCCTTAAGGTCAAATTTTCATAAATTGACTTTTTGGTAAATTTTGATAGCCGGACTCTTTCTAAATGCAAATATACATAAATTTTGAAAATATCTAATTTTTTTCGGTATTCTATGAGCATTTTAGTGAGGCGCTCAAAAAACAACTTTGACGTTACTGGCTGAAAACGTAATGACGTCGCCTGCGTCTTATTCAATTTTTTTTACTCAATTTTTTTGAGAATTAAAAACTTGAGAACGTATATCTTTTTTCTTCCAAGCGACTGGAATGTATCTATTCCTAAGGGATTTCGTATGTTATTACTATTTTCATGCTATTTTAGAGCAGATCTAGTAATTTCGTAAAGGGGGGGGGGGTCTACACAGAATCTAGGTACGGTTTATAACACAATTAGTCGGAAAATAATATTTGTTTTTAAATCCATACAAATTATTCTTTTGATATAAAATATAAAATAATTTGATTCAATTTATAAAATATATAAAGCATTTCTTACACTTAAACATTAAAAGAGAGAGAGAGAGAATCCCAGAAGGACACTGCGCGCAAAACGGGGCATCCCCTCAGAAAAAATGCACTTCGATCCCGATGGAAATAATTTTCTTATCAGTCGTCAAAATTCATCATTCACTCACCATCACATACAAAGGTAACTTTTTTTCCCTATAACTGTTATGATAGGATCAAAACACCATATACATGTATTTTCTTTATCACCGAAAAATGAGAAATAAAGCAGATACGCAAAAATGTTTATTCCGTTTATAAAAAATTATGACTGCATGAATTGAATTCATGTTCGCTACTTCCATGCAAGCGGATTTTTTACCTCTTTGAATATTTCGTTAAAAATGCTAGCTTCAATTGTTTCATCGTCGCAAACCACTGCCAAAATGTACGTTCCTCTCCCATTCTGTAGGAGAGAGCTATATGCGGACCGGACCGTGGCTGGAGACGATGCAATTGTTTATGAAAATCATTTTCTTCGTCTGTCTTATCAGATAGTTACGGTGTAAACATATAATAAAGAGGCAAATGGTGTCAAAGGGTTGTCTTTGAATGGTTTATGTACCGTACCTTAAATTGAAACTTTCTTTGAACTTATACCTAAAATTGAAATTGTATTTTAACTTCTTATTCTTTTTTAAAGTAAATCACGATTAAAATCTGTCACAAATATTTCTGCACATTCTACTTTTTATTTTTAATTTAGAGGCACCATTAATGGCATTATCCCCTGTTCCACTTGAACATAACATTTGTATATTTTTACGGCCAGGAAAGGTCATCTATTCACCTTCCTTTGTGACATTGGCTAATCTGACACCTAATAAAAGCTTTTCACATTTCGTTGCGACTGTAATAATGAATAACGTCCAACACACGTTAATGTATTTTGCATGATGTTATATTGTTATGTTGAGTTATGATCTATAACACTAATCCATTTTTTTCTTATTTATTAGTTCAATAAATACATGTACTACTTTCTCGATATATCGAAATAAAAAAAAAATATTTGACTCGATTTCGCCTGTTCCCTACAACTCAGTGACGTATAGCATCGTTTGAAAAGAGGGTGGAGGACAGCTAGAATAAAAATTCAATTTACCACAACCCCACAACCCCCCCCCCCCCAAAAAAGTGGGGTTTGTCCAAACTCGAATCCAATATCGCCTTTGGGGGGAGGGGTTTAGATCAGACTTTTTTGACCTATTGTGCACTTTAATTTGACTATGCTGCAAAAAAAAGTAGGGGGGACAGGACTTTCAATGCAGCCCCCTTCCCGATGCTACTTGCGTGCGACTGTAATATAGACAGTGTTTTTCTTTCAATGCAGAAGTATTTGAGTTTTTTTATGATTCCTTTCCTTAGAGTCATTTTAGGATTATGATATAAACTTCAGTATTTCGATTTCAACGGAAATTTAATAAATGTCGAGATATGCCGGGTATTTAGATTCATGTACATGTATCAGAGTTGAAGATTTTAACGTAAAACGAGACTTATTTACTTCATATCATGAATTCAGTAGTCAGTGAAATATATTTCACGCTCATTAGTTTTGCACGAATGTCATTTTTTTTCCCACAATGAACATCACAAGTGCTACAATTTATTTTTTCATCATTCTAAAATTAAGACTTCTTTGTTGTCTAAGGTTTGAAGTGAATTATGATTTTAAAAAATTTCATAACTTTTGGAAATTACACCTATAACCACTTGTCACTCATACTTTTTGCTCTATCAGAGATTTTAAAAAAGGTGTCGCCATATCTGACATTAGCCAGAAATTCGTACGTCTTTTCGCTAGCTGCAGAACTGAAGCTCCCCGAATAAAATATTTTGACAGAGAACTACAGTTCAAATAACTGTATATTTATTGCGCACAAAAAAGTGCGTTGTTTCTCTATTTATTTCTCCATGTTTTCAAATGCCATCTCAAAATATTTCGAACTGTGTGCTTCTTACATATTGATTCACTGTTTTCACAACAAAACATCCCTTATAATTGTTGTTAATAGCCCTCCTGGCCCTGATATTGAGATCATCGAAAATTTCGTTTATTTATACTGCCATTTTGGTTTGAGAGATATTCCGTCCACACATTTCGTGCAGATGTCAACTACGATAGCACTTTATAGAGGAGTGAGGTATTTTCTTTTAAATCTATCTTTTTCGCGATTGAGGTAAGAATTTGGAAGAATAAATCCAGAACTAAGCGCAACTTTTTGAACGCAATAAATGTACAGGTTTTACCATGGGTGGCACTGTAGCTCTCCGGTCTTCCGTTTTTTTCGGAAAGCTACACTTCTTCAGCTACCTTTTCGCTTAATCTATAGTTGGTTTTTTCTGGTTTATAAATTAATATCCTCATTCACAATATCACTGTCGATGTAATATTGTTAATTTCTTCAAAATTTGGTATAAAGTTTTTGGGAAAAGTCTACAATAGCTGTATTTAATTCCTAAACATATTGCAATTCAGTTTCGAGTGGGATTTCATTCATTCATTTCATCGAGACAAATTAAGAAAATTGAAACATGTATTTATAGGATCGTTTTAAATTAGTTTTCGAAACAAAATTTATTTTTAGCAAAATTTTCATGGCATCCCCATCCTCCGTATTTTTTCCATTTTTTTTTTCCGTAGCATATTCTCTTACTGTTGATTTAGTAAAGAATTATTTATTGCTGGTTTAGAAGGTTTAATTGTATCTCCCATGTTACCAGAACATATATCCAGTCAAAGAGGGGTTATGTTTTTTTTAGCTTGAACTTTAACCGGCTGTCTTTTTATTCGGAGATTTTTTAGGCTCGTCTACTTATCACTCCCACCCTTTTTACACACATTTTAAAATCGAGAGTTCATAGTGGGCTGGCTATTGGGGTACATCAGTATGATTTACTATGGATTAAAATTAAAATGGCTAAATACATTTTAAATTATGGTATATATTTTTCAGAAAAAAGAAGCGCTTATAAGAACGGTAATACTATAAGTGCATAGACCGCTCACTCACTCTTTCTCTATCTCTCTCTCTCTCTGAAAAAAGTACAATGACGTGTATGGAATATACCTTTTGACATTAAAACTTCCTAACATGAATTCAACTTTAAGCATTTGGAAATTTCTCAAAAACAAATTTGCAGCATCTTTAATTTAGTCATGAATACACTGTATACGCTGTTCCTAGCAAGGTGCATGTCCAATGTCACGTATCAATCAACATCAAGATAAATACATGTACTTAAACAGATTAATGAATAAATTCACGTATTATTAAATAGTAAAAATATCATACTATATACCTATTAAAAATGTCCGCATCAAATTTTAAATTTTTGTCACACTTTGAAATCTAATTTTATTTCTTGATCAAGAAGCGCAGTTGACAATTTTATTTTACTTCCGTGTTTACAATACCACAACTTTGACGTCGTTTTCTGAGCATTGTGACGTCAAAAGATAAGGGCCCTTTTCTCATGACGGCGGTCAAATACTTTAAAAACATATCACACAGGTAACTACAAATAGAATATTAATATGAAATATGCTAAATATTTTTAAAATAAAAGGGTAAATGGCAAATGCTTTAAAAAAATATTGGGAAAAAATTTGCAACTTTTATAAGCAAAATGTTTGTAGTTGTAAAACTTTTTTCTCTGCTAATCTAAATATCTTGATAAATGATTCTGTAATGGTGAACACTGGACAATAAGAAGCTTCATTAACTAGTGCTGTAGCACGGGAGAGTATTTTATTCCTTTTACAGATGTAATTCCACCATTGATCATGACTTACATTGCTTTTAGCGAGTGTGACCTTCCTGGCCTGGATACATTTACTCCTGTCATAAATCAATGTACTCACTCAACAGACGTTAATTTTAATCAATGAAATGTTTTATTTGATTGAGGAGTCCTTGCTGGGCTATCCATTGTCAGTGTGAGTGTTTTATGTTCCAGATTCCGGACTGGCAGTACAGAGGATCTGTCCACCGGCTCTGACTCAGGTGAGATAAGGACACGAAGAGTAAACAAAATATTTTGAAATCTTCACCCAAAATCAATAAAATCCCCTGTTCTTTATCATGTTTTTAGATTTATCTTTTGCACTTAGAGTGTTAGGCATTTTTCTTTGTTCATCAGTTCTATGTTTACTTAAAGGTCATTCCCCTTAACTGAGACAAAAACATTACTCTAAGGAGATTTAAGTGTCAAGTAAATGTTATTTCATTATTTTGAATAAAGAAAAATAAAAGAGAAAACTTTTTTTTTTAAAAATGCTTACATGAAAATTTACAGAAAGAAAAAACCCACACACTACCAAATGGTATACACATCCTCAGTCAGAGGCCAAGACAGGTGAAGGACAGGTTGAGAAGGTCAAGGCCACAATAGAGTCAGTCAGTAGCGATACTGTCAAGAATGGAAAGAAACCAAAGAAAGTGCAGCCTGAAGGCACAGTGGAATATAAGGTGACCTGATTATTTAAAGCATATGGAGAGTAGATTTAGAATTATGCTAATCATTAAGGAATATGTGTCTTGTTTGGTTTTATGATATGATCAAGCAAATGGCTTGCATAATAATTTGCATAAATGCTGAAGGTGTTTATGCATAAAATTATCAAACAAGTCAATTGTTTGATCATCATCGGAGAAAACCAAAACCAAAACAGTTATTCCTTATCTTATATTTCAATCTAGTAGAGCTACAGTCTTGTTAAAAACATGCATGTAGTTAAAAAAAAAAAAAGCAGAATATCCCATTTGAAAGCTGAATAGTTTTTGTTGTAGAATATTGTAAATTTAAGAATGGCTGTAAAAGGAACTTTTTATTGCAATAGGCAATGTATTTCATTGACCAATTGTGTATCCTAATACTTGTATTTGTTTAAAAAAATGCCATGAGTACTTTGAAATTAAAGTGCTAACAGTATTGATTTGTTTATATGGGACACTTTAATATTTTATAAAGCTGTGATGATTAAATGACTGCCATGTTGAGAATTTTGTTGTAGGTGTCAGAAAATGATACTCTGGTCTCCATCGCAGCACATTTTGATACGACCCCTACAGCGCTCCAGAAACTCAACAAGATGTTCACACGAAATGTGTTCGCTGGACAGGTAATGAACATTGTGGTCTCTAATAGTTAATAGATGAAAAAAAAAGGTTTCCCTTTTAAGGTCAAGATCTAGTAAATAACTTTAGACTAATTTTTTGGTGCTAGATCCATTATGACGTCATAATCAATTTCAACTTTCTTTTTCCCACACTTTACGGCTTTAGCAGAATTATGTAGAAAAAAGGGTATTTTCATGACATTCAATTTGAAATCGTATGAAAAGTAAACCGGATACCTATATTAAATTTGATATTGGTTTAAAGAAGAGGCAATGAACATACTAATTACCGTTTTCTGAGAGACTGTAGGCAATCTGGATACATTTCCTTTGTCGAATATGATAAAAACTCCCATATTCATGACTGGTTTTCTTAATTTTTCATTGTAAATGACAATTTAAAATACAGTTTTACATCTTGTTTACCTACAAATTATGCCCCGAAACACCTTATTTGACCAAGGTAAAGTTGTAAAGCATCAATAAAGGAATTTATTTCTCAAATTTGATAAATCTCTAGGCACCTTTCATTTACTAGATCTTGACCTTAACGTTGGTTTATTTCTATTTCGAAATATAATCTCTAATTTTAAAGAATTTGGTATTTTAACCATAGGGAAGGGGTTGGGGAAATTGTTAGTGTGGGACCATAATAGATCAAAGTATACTTATAAATGAGAACAATCTTTAAAATCCTTCCTAACATGAGAAGCAATGCCATGATTAATCACACTGATATACAAACTTTATCAGGTAGTTTCCATTCAAGTTTGTTTAGATCCAGGTCCTATAGAATAGGTTGAGAGTACTATATTGGAATGGAGTTTTACAAGGGAGTAAATGTAGGGGAAAATCTTCTCAAGAGTTGCTAAACTTCTCTCATTCATTGTATACAAGCTTTTAAGATAATAATTGTTTTTAAGTTCTGAGCTTTAGCTGGAGTTAAGATTGGACTGAAATCTTCTCTACGTTGACTGTACATGCATTGATTTCGAAGTATCCTATTAAATGTTGTGGATTCAGCTTAGAATAAAGCATAGCTCCCTAGCTTTTGGCTATAGGTTGGTGCACAATTTGAAGGCATTTTTCCTGAAATTAAAGAGAGAAATAAGCCTGATCTGTTTCATATAAAGGTAGACTTTCATTGATGCATTTTAAGTGATGAGGGCTTACTGTATATACTCGCCTATAAGTCAGTTTTTCGGGAGTTAAATTTTAGTCCAAAGTCTAAGTCTGACTTATAGGCAAATCATAAAAGAATGGTATTTTTCTGGACGGCCAAACGTAATATTCTATAAATATTTTCAACAGTTATCGGTGAACAAAGTCTGGATTTATCATATCATGTTTGTATTCGAAGATTAAACATTAATTACATGTATTTATATAGTATATGTATATGTATTTAATAATTTTATTTGTTAATCTTAAGAGGGCATTATCTATTTTGATCAATAATTTAAAGGTAAAAATATTAATTGAAACCAGGTTAAAATATCAGATCATTCATTTGAAATTGTCATCTGGTTCTGGCAAAAAGTTGTACCGACTTAAAATTATAAGCAGGTCAATGGCAAATTCCTTCAAAATATCCTAAAAAAATACAACCGACTTATAGGCGAGTATATACGGTACTTATGCTAGCAAACGCAAGAGTCAGCATACAAAAGCATTGTCATTTCTTCACAGGAAGAGTGTTATCTATAAATGCTTATAGAATATGCACACTTGATATTATATAATGAAGTGTGTTCATTGCAACATGAAGTGAGAAGAATTGACCCAGTTTTTAAATGGAATGTTTGTGTAAGAGTACCAATGTCTGATTAATGCAAATGGAAATAGCTTGATCAAGTAGTTATTTAGTCCGGCAATAACCATTTACTGGGGGTAATGTTTTCACATTCCACGATCAGTTTAAACAATTACCCACAATGTCTGGTGTGAAAGACTGTAGTTTCATGTGCAAGTTTCACTCCTTCACAGTTATTTAAAGAGTGATGTGATCTGATATTGGTGTTGATTAAAATGGTATTATGAATCCAAATAATGTTTTAAAAGAAGGTATATTTTAATATAGCATCATGCTTAAACATTGTTTTTTAAATTAAAGTAAAACAAATACACCATCCACACTGCAGGATGATGGGAGATTGATTTTTTTTCAGCAGGAAATTTTGTTTAAATAACAATTTTATTGAATAATTTAAAAACAATGATGTAATTAATGAAGACATTAATTTTTTGTTGTAATGAATATATGACTGACATTTCATTGATGAGGAAAATCAATAAAACAGATATCACTGATGAGTATATATCCATTGTTCAAAATGTTTTAATGGTCATTTTTGACTTCATTTGAAAAAATATTAGAAAATCTAGAATAAAAACAATGTCTATATTGCTGTGTGTGGATCAGCTATTACATTTCCTTGACTTTTGTAGACTCTGTATGTACCGGATGGTTCAGTGAGGTCGAAGGTGGAAGAAAGTATAGAGAAGTCACACACTCAAGTGGCAAGTCCTAAAAAAGACCTTCCTAACATGGTAAAATTATATACTGGTAACACAAAAACTGAAAAAAAACGAAGAGAGGATATCTTAAATCACAAAAAAGCAAAAGCAAAATGTGTATAGATAAAGGAAAAGTGATGTTTTTATGTAATATTTTATAGGCATCAGAACTTGGGATGGGAGGGGGGAGGGGCTTAGCCTCCTCACTTGGACTTACCTTTTTTTGTTGGTTTAGCCCCCCCCCCACCCCCTTCAATTTGCTTCTGATGCCTATGATATTTATTGTATATGATAACAATAGCACAATACTACCGAATAAATACCGTATACTAGTATATACCAAAAGTACAGATAAAAAACTGTAATGGGAAAATGTCTAATTCATCACAGTAGCCTAGACAGGAATATACCACATACCATATTCTACTAGCATCATTTGTTCTTCAGCAAATTTGGTTATATCAGTGATGACCATATCATGTGGAAATGCAATTTGGCACTTGAAAGCAGAGAAAAATGTTAATGAATATATATTACATTGTGACATCTTGAGCTGTATTTAATTTATAAACACACTGGAAACTCATATTATTTTATTGGCAGTGATAAGTAATAAAGTGAAGAAGGTACAGATACATGTATGTATGAATTTTGTTTAGGATCTACCCCTGATAAAGATGGCTGATAAACCTCCAGCCCGAGTACCTGGTCACGTGGAGCGAGTACCTACCCCTCTCTCCTCACCCACAGAGAAGGCAGAGTTTGAGATTCCACATAAACTGTCAGAGGAGGAGGCACGGGAACTCGATCAGGAATGTTACGAACGCTTCATCAAAGTCAGCGCCAAACATATTACAGATGGACAGGTTAGTAGGTCAACAGGTTAGTAGGTCAAAGACATCTTACATATCACAGGATATTTAAAATACTCTTGCACCAGGAAACAGAATTACTTGTGAAGCAATTGTCATTACTGGGTGAAATAATGTTTCTTATTATTGGACAGGTTTTACAAAATCGCATAAGTATGATTGATGTCTGTACATGAAACATTCCTAGTAAAGAAATATATTTTGCATATCGATGGTATAGACTATTACAAATTGGATCAGTTTAAATGTATTGCAGTAAGATACAGTTGTATGTTTTATCCTATCTCACTGGCAGTTTATAATGTACATAGCCAATCATCTAATTATTTGTGAACTTTAAAACAACATTCTTCTTGTTTACTGATCCATTAAAACTGCAAAGTGCAGGAAGCTATAAATTGTTCCAAGATTTGCATGAAAGTGAGAGATTGTAAATTGCTCTTTTTATAATGTTTATCATTATCTTGTAAATGTCAAAAAAATTGTTAGTGAAATTAGGCTCTGGGTAATAGAATAGGAGATTGGAATATTCTACTTTCTTGTAAAAATTGTTCAAAATACAGTAGTTGGACTGAAAATAACTTGCAGAGAAAACATTTCAAAATTTTGCTAATAAACTTTTGTCATGTCATTCTTATACTAAAACAAAAAAGTGTCTCCCAACTTATTCACTACTCAAGGGCATGCTGTGGGTACTATCCATTTTTAAACATAGGCAGATTACTCACGCATAAGTTAATGTTACAGTGATTTCAACCTCCTTTTAAGTCTGCATTTGGTATTAAATTCAATGGTCATTATAATGACTGCATTTGCAAATATTACCCATCTCTGAGTGGTATTTTGGCTGACGTGTTTCATACCAGTTGTTAGGCCTTTGTTTTTGTATTAAATTTGATTATGGAGTGTTCCATCTACTTGATCAAATATAGGGCTCATGGCTGGTGTGACCAGACAACAGGGGATGCTTACTATTTTGAGGCACCCGATCCTGCTTCTGGAATTTTCAGCGGTCCTTGTTTATGGCTTTATGCCCTTTTCACATATTTGTTTTGTTTGTAGTTTTTTAGCTCAAGTGAGCTTTTCTGATCAAAATTTGTCTGTTGTCTGTCGTTGTCGTAGTAGTCGTCGTCGTCGTCGTTGTTGTAAACTTTTCACATTTTCATCTTCTTCTCAAGAACTACTGGGCCAATTTCAACCAAACTGGCTACAAAGTATCCTTGGGTAAACGGGATTTTTGTTCAAATGAAAGGCCACACCCTTTTCCAAGGGGAGATAATTATGAATTAGAGAAAAATTAATGGCATTTTTAAAAAATCTTCTTCACAAGAACCACTGGGCCAGGAAAGATGAAACTCATGTGGAATCATCCTCAGGCAGTGTAGATTCAAGTTTGTTCAAATCATGACCCCCAGAGGTAGGACGGGGCCACAATGGCCGACCAAAGTTTTTCATAGAAATATATAGGAAAATTCTTTAAAAATCTTCTTCTCTAGAATAACAAAGCCATGGTTGGTCATATTTATATGGAAGCATCCTCAGTTCGTGTAGATTCAAGTTTCTTCAAATCATGACCCCCGGGGGTTGGGCGGGGCCACAATGGCCGACCAAAGTTTTTCATAGAAATATATAGGAAAATTCTTATAAAATCTTCTCAAGAATAGCAAAGCCATGATTGATCATAATTATATGGAAGCATCCTCAGTTCGTGTAGATTCAAGTTTGTTCAAATCATGATCCCCGGGGGTTTGGCGGGGCTACAATGGCTGACCAAAGTTTTTCATAGAAATATATAGGAAAATTCTTTTAAAATCTTCTCAAGAATAGCAAAGCCTTGATTGATCATAATTATATGGAAGCATCCTCAGTTTGTGTAGATTCAAATTTGTTCAAATCATGACCCCGGGGGGTTGGGCGGGGCCACAATGGCCTACCAAAGTTTTACATACAAATATATAGTAAAATTCTTCAAAAATCTTCTCAAGAATAGCAAAGCCATGATTGGTCATTCATATATTTATATGGAAGCATTCTCAGGTAGTGTAGATTCAAGTTTGTGAAAATCATACCCTTTCCCCTTTAAGGAATGGTTTGGACTACTTTTGGGTTTAAACTTTTCAATAATAAAGTAATTTCTGCTTTTATGCTAGCCACAGTGCTCGGGTGAGGGATGTGGCCCATGGGCCTCTTGTTAAAAAAAAATATATAAAAGCCAGTATGTTTTCTGTAGATCATTCTTCTTTGTTTACATGTACTTCATAAATATTTATTGCTTTAAATCTCCATGCAAGCTGTCATCATAAACATCATATTATTATAACAGGCCTATATCAACTCTGCTGGAGAGAAGGTAAAAAGAGGAAATGGGTTTTAAAATTTCATCTTTCCTGGTTCGTTGCATTCATTAAGCTTATTTTTAGGGAGTCTTAAATTGGACAGAAACAAAAATGGGCATCCATAGTGGGCATGTTTGTGCTTACCAAATAAAACCTTGTTGTTAACAAGACATAGCAAGCTGTTACTGGCAAGATGAATTACCCGATTAACTGAAATCAATTTATCCTCAAATTAAATGCTTGAAATCGTGAAACACAAATGGTCTTGTTTTATGATTACCCTTTGATAACACTACACAGATGTGAACTGTGAATACATTAAAACACACCATTTCTAGTTATTTTTCTATTTAAACAAGCCATTTTTCTCAGACTTCTTTTCTTTTACATTAATATTTTTGTCTCATAACTACAACTAAAACAAAAGTAATTGTTTTGAAATGTTATGAAAATTTGAGAATTTGCACAAATAATAAATGCTGAAAATCTCAAAGGATAGTATATACATATACAAAGTTTTTAAATTTTTATCCATATTTATTGAGAGGGATAAAGAAGATTTGATGCTAACTGTTTTACTTTTAAAATGATATTGGTACAGTGTATTTGTATGTCTTAAACTAACTTCTCTTCATGGCATGGATAAATTGTGAATGTTTATCACCATGAATCACTTGACATTTTTTTGTTGTTTTTTTTAAATCTCATGTCAAAACTTTTCACTAACCATTCAGAAAAGACAAGTCAAAATGTCCTCAAGTACCATTAACTATTTTTTCCTTAATCATAACAGGGGTTTAGCATGATTTTAAAAAAATCAGTACTCGTTTCTGTTGCATGGACATTCAATAAGGTCATTCTCAACAAATTGCTCTATCTCTTTACCAGCATATTCTGAACATCAAAGAAAAAAAGAAAGAATTAAAATAACTTTCAATTTTTTCTTGTCATAACTTGTTGCAGAATTGATTCCCTTTATGGTTCTTTTAAACAGGGAGTTGTGAGTGGAGTCTTGTTGGTGACCCCTAATGCTGTCATGTTTGACCCCAATGTATCGGATCCACTGGTTTTGGAACATGGAGCAGAGAGATATGGCGTGGTAGCACCGATGGATATGGTGATTAGTGCCGCCATGTATCATGACATTGCTGCCATGAAGGCCAAAGGTCTATGGTCAGTGAATTTATTCAAGAACTATAAATTTCTGCACTTGCAGGGCTATTTATGAATCACACAAATATGTTAGATTTATAACATTTAAATACAAGAATGAGTTAAGTTTGTGTACTTTATAAAATTCCAGGGCTTATTTTTTTGAAAACTTTGGTTCATTTTCTTAGTGAAGGGGGAAAGAAGCCTGAAGTATACCATGACAAGAGCTGTACTCTTTTCAAGTCTTGGTGCGAGGGTCATCCAAATTTTGAGGTTGCCAGAGCAGCATCTGATGCTGGATTTACGAGTGACCGATTGACCATATCTGACCATGTGTCCACTCCTACCAAAGTCACTGCGAGTCCTCAATCCGATTCTGCAAGCTTGTGTTCATGTTCTGCTAGTCAGGGAGAAGGAGGGGCTTCAACAACCAGCTCCCCTGTTAAAGGTGACAATGGTCAATCCAGTGCTGTCAGTAACACACCTGGCAGGGATAAAAACAATGAGGGTGAATTTGAAATTACGTCAGCTAACGATTTTGGAGAATTTGTTTCTTCCGAGTCTGATTTGCAAGAATTTGAAAAAGTGAATAGTTCCTCCCCTGGTATTGAGTCAAAGAAAAATGGTACAAATAAGTCAAATAATGTTTCACGTCATTCTGAAAAAGAGAAAGATTTGATAACATTTGGTACAGAATCCGAGTCTAAGCCCATGTTTTTCAGTGGAAATGAGAGTGATAGGATAAATGACCCTAGCCCTGTCCCTGGGACATCACCAAATGAAATGAGAATAGGGAACATTGTGTACCATAACCTCCCCGTGTCGGAAAGTTCTAAAGGGCAGGTAACTGCTAAAGACATAGAAAATGCCCAGGTAGCTCTCTCTAAGTTAAGTGTGGAGGAATTTGAACAGCAAAGGTCTCGATCCACTCCTGTAGATATTCCAGTAGTTCAGCAGCCCAGCCAATTAGAGAGTAGGTCAGCTTCATTTGGTTCATTTAACGTAGCTCCTCACTTGAACGCTTTTGTAAATTACGCAACAGGACTGTTTAAAAATTCTGAAGTTAAAGACATAGGGGAGGTAACTCAAGATAATGAAAAGGGGAAAACTGATATACTGGATATTAAGGGGAAAAGTGACATGATAAAACAGAGGTTGAGGTCCCTGGGTTCCTCGCCTAAAGAGAAGTCAGATCCAATGGGAGCGGATCTTGAAGTGGAGGTGGAGAATGCAGTAAAGCTCGCAGATAAACCCGAGTTATTCCAGTCCTTTGATAGTAAGCTAACTATTGTCTCTCTACTTCGTAGAATAGAATTGCACACTAGAAAAATATTCACAAACCTGTCTCGTGATTTTAAATCTTTGCAACTAAATGATATATTTTTACTTATTCCTTGCAAGTGAAAATATTTATAATCCTGTCTTGAAGTTGATATTTGAAAATATTTGCAACTAAAAAATAATTATTTTTGTTGAAAATATTCAAATAGCTGCATGTTTTGAGGTTGAGGTTGAAATTTGAAAATCTGTGCAATTAACTTTTTGGAACTTATTCCATGCCAATGAAAATACTAATATAGCTGCATGTCTTAACATTAGAGTTGAAATTTGAAAATGTTTTGCAATTAAAATATATATATTTACAATTATTTTCTCTCTTGGTTAACTTAACAAGGCTTGGGTAAGTGTTTTGCTTTTCAGAGCTTGAGTTTTATTTTTCTTGAGTCTTTTTCTTTTATTGACATTTATTACATTTTAAAAAAAATGCCTTTCATATTGTTTAAATCTCTCCAAATTTTGTCTAGTGACTTGCTTCCTTTTTAGCTCACCTGAGCCGAAGGCTCAAGTGAGCTTTTCTGATCAAAATTTGTCCGTTGTCTGTCGTTGTTGTCGTCGTCGTTGTCGTCGTAGTCGTTGTCGTTGTCGTTGTAAACTTTTCACATTTTCATCTTCTTCTCAAGAACCACTGGGCCAATTTCAACCAAACTTGGGACAAAGTATCCTTAGGTGAAGAGAATTCAAGTTTGTTCAAATGAAGGGCCACGCCCTTTTCCAAGGGGAGATAATCATGAATTTGTTAAAAATTAATGGCATTTTTAAAAAATCTTCTTCTCCAGAACCGCTGGGCCAGGAAAGATGAAACTCATGTGGAAGCATCCTCAGGTAGTGAGGATTCAAGTTTGTTCAAATCATGACCCCCAGGGCAAGGGTGGGGCCAAAATGGCCGACCCAAGTTTTACATAGGAATATATAGGAAAAATCTTTAAAAATCTTCTTCTCCAGAACCACTGGGCCAGGAAAGATGAAACTCATGTGGAATCATCCTCAGGTAGTGTAGATTCAAATTTGTTCAAATCATGACCCCCGGGGCAAGGGTGGGGCCAAAATGGCCGACCCAAGTTTTACATAGGAATATATAGGAAAAATCTTTAAAAATCTTCTTCTCCAGAACCACTGGGCCAGGAAAGATGAAACTCATGTGGAATCATCCTCAGGTAGTGTAGATTCAAGTTTGTTCAAATCATGACCCCCGGGGCAAGGGTGGGGCCAAAATGGCCGACCCAAGTTTTACATAGGAATATATAGGAAAAATCTTTAAAAATCCTTCTCAATTATCACTGGGCCAGGAAAGATGAAACTCATGTGGAATCATCCTCAGGTAGTGTAGATTCAAATTTGTTCAAATCATGACCTCCGGCCCTGGGGATAGGGTGGGGTCAAAATGGCCGACCCAAGTTTTACATAAGGATATGTAGGGAAACCTTTTAAAATCTGCTTTTCAAGTATTTCAAATCTATGATTAGTGATATTTATATGGAATCATCCTCAGGTAGTGTAGATTCTAGTTTGTTGAAATGATGAACGCCTGGAAGGGGGGGGGGGTAGTAAATTCAAGCCCGATGTGCTCAGGTGAGCGCTGTGGCCCCTGGGCCTCTTGTTTATATTGTTGGTGAACTTATCTTTTGTAAAATTGTTGTACATTATTTATTTCTTCCAACATTTGTGTTGAGAAAATTCTTTATTTTGATATATGTAATCAAATTGAAAACAAAAGAAATTTTCTGATAAAAAAAACCCTTATCCATTTTATGATTTTATGAAGTATATGATACTAGTTGACAATCAAAACTAAAAGTGTCACTCCGCACTCAGATGGCAGCCTGTCAAATTTAATTCAAGGTAATGATTTATCTCCCCTTTTCTCTCCACCACAGTGCATTTTGTTAACACCAAAACAGATTTTTACCCTTTCACTAAGTTTACCTTCTTGTTTAATTCATATATTACATTAAAAATTTGCTGATTGAAGATAATTTTAAAATTTTTAATGCTTAAATTGTGTAAAAGTTGTCAGTCAAATTTCATAGAAGTTGGTATTCAATGTTAATTTCAGTTTTATTGCCACTGTGGTATTTTCTACTATATCAAGATTAAACCTCTCAAAAAGAAATACAGTATATAGAAGACTAGCTGACACATATAAGTTTTGATTCTCTTGTTGTTCACTGTGTGTCTTCTTACAACCATGTTTTGTCAGTGACCAGTCATTGTTAACCAGTGTGTGTGTGAGTTCATGTGGCGTTATGTTTTATAACAGAGCTTATACAAAGCATTAATGACCAACTTTCATGGAAGTACAGTAAGTTTACTAACCTAGCTATTGCAAGATCTGTGTTAATGCTGCAATACCTTGAAAGCAAATATGCCATTGCATTGATTTCATGCAGGAAAAACTTCCATATAAAAGCAGAAAACTTTGTACAAATGTATAGTATTGAGGTATTTGGCAGTAGATAAAGGCTTGCAAGCAAAAAATAATACTATATGCAGAAACTGCTGTATGATAGTATATACTTGCTGCATTGCAAACAGGCACTGGCATGAGTACATTTTATTATAGTAAGAAATTCCTGTTGGCATGTTTTATCCCCATCTTGCATTTTTCAACACATAGGTTGGCTAATACTACTTGCTTGTTATTATGTATAAATCATGAAGAGAATGTGAACAAAGTGTTCCTAGAGTCAAAGTTTGGCCATATGTGTAAGGTTAAAAATGCTGCATTATTCTGCATTAGCAAGGAGAAATCTCAATAGGTCCTTTATATTCAATATTTGTCATTCAAGTGCATAATATCAATGTGCTGAAAAATCTTCAAACAAAGTTTAAAGCATGTTTTGTTTTGACCTAGGAACACATGCTTAAGTTATAGAGGTTAATATTGTTTTATTTAAATTTAGTACTTTGATTTCTATGCCCCCCTTCGAAGAAGGGAGGGCATATTGCTTTGCTGCTGTCTGTCGGTTCACTTAGTTTCCGTTCATTTTCTTCACAACCGTTGCACGTACTGAAATGAAATTTGGTATGCAGATATATGAGATGAATATCTAGGTCAAGTTCTGTTTTGGATACAATTGCGCCATAGAAAAATTCCAATTATTTGCAGTTTCCATTCATTTTCTTCACAGAGGTTACACATACTGAAATGAAATTTAGTGTACAGATTTATATCCAGGCCAAGTTCTGTTTTGGTTACAATCACACCATTTTTGACACAGTTATGCCCCTTGGATTTAGAAAAATTCCAGTTATTTGCAGTTTCCTTTCATTTTCTTCGCAGAGGTTGCACATACTGAAATGAAATTTAGTATATAGATTTATCAAATAAATATCTAGGTCAAATTTTGTTTTGGGTACGATCACGCCATTTTTGACAGAGTTATGCCCCTTTGACTTAGAAAAATTCCAATTAATTGCAGTTCCCGTTCATTTTCTTCGCAGAGGTTGCACGTACTGAAATGAAATTTAGTATATAGATTTATCAGATATATATCTAGGTCATGTTCTGTTTTGGGTACGATCTCGCCATTTTTATACGCCCATCTTAAGACGGGACGTATTATGTTATAGGCTTCATGTCCGTCCGTCCGTCTAGCTGTCCATCCGTCCATTCTTGTCCGCCTCATAACTTGAATACTATTAGGCCTAGGGTTATGAAACTTTGTCAACTTATACTTCTTGGGTAGACGGTGTGTCGCGCACAAAAAGTAGGTCGCTCTGACCTTTAATAAAGATGCTATAGCCAAATATGGAAAAATCCTGTCCGGCTCATAACTAGAAAACTATTAGACCTAGAGCTTTCAAACTTGGCAAACGTATACATCTAAAGTAGAAGGTGTGTCGCGGCCTATTTCAAGGTCACTGTGACCTTTAATTAAAGTGAATTTTTAAAAAAAACTAAGTCTTTTAAATTCTAAATTTCATTATCCTAAACAATGTAAAAATATAGTTGTATGCTTATTAAGAAAACGTTAAATTAAGTAAAAACTTATTTTTTCATTATATACTTACAGCAATCTGTAAAAAATGTTTATGCTTTGAGAGGAATTCAGTTTGTCCCATGGGCTTAATTATCAAGCACTGGTCAAGAAGAATTTTGATAGCAGAAATTTGCATGTCAAATTAGAGAGAAATTAATGAGTTTATTGTCAGGAGCTAAGAGCATCTCTAGATCTGATGCAGATGTTATCTTAATTTATCTCTTGGGAGTTGGGCAAAAAGAAATGGCCTTATAGTTGCTTGTGCTAATTAAGAGTTCTTGATGGCTAGTCCAGATAAAGATCTTTCAATTGATGTAATGTAATTAAAACAAATTGACGTTTTAGAGTATGATTAAAACTAAATTAGTATTGTATAATATGATTAAAACTAATTATATATGTGTTCATTGAAAAAAAAAATTATATTTCAGTTTTTATATATTTGCAACAAAGATGCTATAGCAAAATATGGAAAAATCCTGTCTGGCTCATAACTAGAAAACTATTAGACCTAGAGCTTTCAAACTTGGCAAAAATATACATCTAAAGTAGAAGGTGAGTCACGGCCTATTTCAAGGTCACTGTGACCTTTAATTAAAGTGAATTTTTTTTAAAAAAACTACAGGTATGTCTTTTAAATTCTAAATTTCATAATCCTAAAAAATGTAAAAATATAGTTGTATCCTTATTAAAAAACGTTAAATTAAGTAAAAACTTATTTTTTCATCATATACTTTACAGCAGTCTGTAACAAATGTTTATGCTTTGAGAGGAATTCAGTTTGTCCCATGGGCTTAATTATCAAGCACTGGTCAAGAAGAATTTTGATAGCAGAAATTTGCATGTCAAATTAGAGAGAAATTAATGAGTTTATTGTCAGGAGCTAAGAGCATCTCTAGATCTGATGCAGCTGTTATCTTAATTTATCTCTTGGGAGTTGGGCAAAAAGATGCTTGTGTTAATTAAGAGTTCTTGATGGTTAGTCCAGATAAAGATCTTTCAATTGATGTTCTAGTGTATGATTAAAACTAAAATAGTATTGTATAATATGATTAAAACTAATTATACATGTGTTCATTGATAAAAAAAAAAAAAAAATTATATTTCAATTTTTATATATTTGCGACAAATTGCAGTCATGTCTCACTAGTATTATTTGTTATAATCAATCCCTACACTGTAAGTCTCTTAGAGATGTATAATAAGAAATGGAAATTAGATAATTGAAATCTGTGTCAATCTGTTAATCAAGGCTACCTGATTTTCTTGCATCCTAACCAATGTATGATTATTGAACAATATTTGACGGGCGTATCATGCTGTGGCGGGGCACTTTATTGACAGAGTTATGCCCTTTTGGACTTAGAAAAATTTTAATTGGGGGGAGGGGGGCATAAGTGTTTTACAAACATCTCTTGTTTGATAAGAAATTCAGTGGTACATGTAGGCTACTAATTTCTGATTTATGGACATTTAACATGAATGTACATGCGAAATATATTGATATTGTTTACAAAAAAAATCCAGCTTTAAACTAAAATCTATCAGTAAATTTATTAAAATTTCTTTCTCCTCTGATTTTCAGGATTGTCAACTTTAAGAAATACATTTCTTAATCAGTGTAGAGAACTTTGACACTAAGCTCTTCTGACACCCTCCCTCCACTATTTCAGAACTGATCCCCCGCCCCGCTGTTGCTGCGGAGGATCCACCCCTGTACCTCTGTCTACATCTTGGTAAACCCGTCAATAAACACGTCTCTGAGACAGCACCGATCCAAGCCTACACAAAAAAGAAAAAGAAGCCCGAGTACTGGTTCTCCATACCCAGAGAAAAGTAGGTCATTTAGGCTGATCTCAGGAGTAAGAGAGGCCAGGATTTACTTAATGAGCTAATGATAAACTGTTATAATGATAATGCTTGTAAATCCTCTCTCATAAAATTGCCTAAAATTTGGAGAATCATAAAATTCAACATTTTTTTTAGCATCTGAATTTTATACAATACCATATATCCGGGTTTTTTTCTCTATTTTTCACTTTTTTGTGATCATATATAATCGCAAGATATAAAACACACAGAAATTATGTCAGCTATAATGTGACATAAAATCATTACCATTTGAAACAAAAGAATCTTCAATCGTAAAAAATAACTTAGGCAAAATAAAAACTGTATGAATCTACCCCTCTTTTGCAAAATTTCCAACTTGTGAAAAAAACGGATACGGTATATGGTTTGCTGACAGTAAGATTGTTATTGAGATTATCATCGTGTCAGCTATCAAAATTATTTTTAAAAATTGCTCTAAATACTAGATATTAGTATGTTAAATTGTAATGCCTAGCTATGTTTGATTTCCTTATATTGCTACTTTCAAGAAAAAAAGGTCATTTAGATAACTGAATAATCTCCACATACTGGTATATTTTGCTTTGTAGGGTAGACCAGCTTTATGCATTCTTCGTCCAGTGGAAGCCAGAGTTGTATGGGGATGATGAGGAGATTTCTGCTGAGAGGAGGGGCTTTGTTGTCCTTGATGAAGATGACCCAGATGAAATGGAAGTTTTTGAAGAGTACTTCAGCAATGGACTGACTGCTTTACAGAAAGACTGGGAGGTAGAGACTATGAAAATTAATTAAAGAGTTAATCTTGATACCTGCAAAACAGAAGTAAAGAAAATGCTATGTCTTACATTTAATTTTTTAGATAATCAGTGCAGAAGAGGCCAGTAGGAGGAAATCAGAACCCGAGGAGACACCCATCTTACCAGAACTTCACGGACAATCCACCATTGTACAGGACTATCATGTACTCATGGTAAGACAGGAAATCGGACCTGAGGGCCATAAAACTAAATGAGCTCACTTTTGATCTTAGTCTCATTTTTTCCAAAGGAATAAAAAAGTGAGACTGAGATAAAAAGTGAGGCTCATCTTAGTTTTATGGCTCTCAGGCCTGATCTCTCAGTGGATCTGCACTCTGCCATTGTAGAGGACTATCATGCATGAATGGTAAAGCAGGAAATCTGAACTTTAAGGGTATATCTGTACAATGAATAAGAAATTATCATATGGAGCTTATTGTTTCCAAAGAGTTTCCTTAGCAGGAACATGAAACTTGATTTAAAAAAAATAAGTTGAGGGCTTCAATTTGCTGTGGTGTTTATGAAACGTAAGATGTATCTTTTGTATTACAGCTCAGTCGCCACATGCCTGCCCGGACTATAGGTTACCCCTGGACTCTGATCTACAGTACAGAACAACATGGCTTTAGTCTGAAAACGCTGTACAGAGATATGCAGGGTGTGGACAGCCCGGTCATGCTACTGGTCAAGGACACTAATGACAATGTAAGTAAACAGGTCAAGGACACCAAGAACAACGCAAGTACACAGAGGTCAGGGACGTTCATTAGAGACCTACATACTAGTATATAGGTCCCTGGTGAAATTCACTTTAATTTTTGACATGACATGAATTTTACTTGAGTGCTGATTTCACATAGATTCTAGTGAACCATATTTGAATTTTACATTATACACTGTACACATAAGCTTGGTTTCCTATCTTGTGAAAGCATAGTGTACTCTGCAGCACAAGGGGTAGATGGACTAAAAATGATACAAGGCCATGTATGATTTCTACTAAATAAAATAACATTGACATTTTACTGACAACAGGGTATTAGGTTTTTAGCTCACCTGAGCCGAAGGCTCAAGTGAGCTTTTCTGATCACATTTTGTCCGGCGTCCGTCTGTCCGTCTGTCTGTCTGTCTGTCTGTAAACTTTTCACATTTTTGACTTCTTCTCAATAACCGCTGGGCCAATTTCAACCAAACTTGCCACAAAGTATCCTTGGGTGAAGGGGATTCAAGTTTGTTCAAATGAAGGGCCACGCCCTCATTCAAGGGGAGATAATTGGGAATTAATGAAAATTTGGTGGCATATTTTAAAGATCTTCTCCTCAAGAACCACTGTGCCAGGAAAGATGAAACTTATGGGGAAACATCCTCAAGTAGTGTAGATTCAAGTTTGTTCAAATCATGACCCCCGGGGGTAGGGCAGGGCCAAAATGGCCGACCAAAGTTTTACATAGAAATATATAGGAAAATTCTTTAAAAATCTTCTTCTCAAGAATGACAAAGCCATAATTCATCATATTTATATGGAAGCATGTTCAGGTAGTGTAGATTCAAGTTTGTTCAAATCATGACCCCCCGGGGTAGGTCGGGGCCAAAATGGCCGACCAAAGTTTTACTTAGAAATATATAGGAAAATTCTTTAAAAATCTTCTTCTCAAGAATGACAAAGCCATAATTCATCATATTTATATGGGAGCATGCTCAGGTAGTGTAGATTCAAGTTTGTTCAAATCATGACCCCCGGGGCTAGGGCGGGGCCAAAATGGCCGACCAAAGTTTTTATATAAAGATATATATAGGAAAATTCTTTAAAAATCATTTTCTAAAAAATAGCAAATCCATGATTGGTCATGGGACTACTTTTGGATTTAAACTTTACAATAAAAAGCCATTTTCTACTTTTTCCTACCCTTAGTGCTCAGGTGAGCGATGTGGCCCATGGGCCTCTTGTTAGAAGTGGTTCCAGAATTTTGTGACATACATGCTCATACCATTCCTTTGCTTACAAGAGTGCTTAAAATTACACGAGTTTGAGTTATCTTCCTTTTTACATTGAATGAATTTGAAGTAGTCTCGGAAACTCTTGGTTATACAGTTTATGTAGAAATTTTGAAATGATGAGCTATTTCCTTTGTTGTATAGATCTTTGGAGCAGTGACATCCTGTGAACTGAAACCAAGTGACCATTTCTATGGAACAGGGGAATCATTTCTATTCACTTTTTATCCAGAATTCAAGGTATGTAGAGATGTCTTAATACTCTCTATATATGTATCAGAAGCAAATAATATTTTACAAGAATCTTGTTTCTACATTTACAGTGCTAAAGTATTACATTAGGTTAGGCATTGTATAGATTAATGACATTTATGCTAGCCATGCTTTTCCTCAACTTTCTTTTGTTAACCCACTGTCCAAGTCCTTTTTGATATTTGTAAACTATAAACAATATATGTGTTAGAATAATTTAATATTATTACCTAAAACTTTATGTTGTTGTATTTTAAAATTTTCAGGTATTTAGGTGGACAGGTGACAACAATTTTTTCATCAAAGGCAACCAGGAGAGTTTATCTATAGGAGCAGGCCAGTTAGTATATATACTTGTCTGATTTAACCAGGTTTGATAAGAAATAAAACAATACAGGTCTTCTAGGACATATTGATTGAAAACTTTTAATAAAGGATTATTTCCTCCCTATTGATAACTATTTTGGAAACTATCAAGGATTGCTTTATAAAATATTTTTCATGCATGAGTAGTTCATCAGGAAAATAATTGTGATTTTTCCCATTTAAGTACATCCTGTTGATATTTCTAGAGGCCTGTTTGGTTTGTGGTTTGACGTTGATCTGTAAGCTTGTCCTGTTTTTAGGTATAGTTTATTTTTATTTTTAGAGGCCTGTTTGGTTTGTGGTTTGACGGTGATCTGTACCACGGTCAGACTCATCACTGCGATACCTACGACAATGATGTCCTCACCTCATCAGAAGATTTCATCGTCAAGGTGCTGGAGGCCTGGATATTTTCTCAGGATTAGCTCAGTGTGGCTCCTAGTCTGGTAGACGTTTTATGTCTCTCCGATTCAGCAATAATTACAGAGAAGACTTCACCAGTTGTTGATGTTTGTACTGCTGAAGCGTCAACTTAAAATATTGACATGTCTACAATAAACCTGTCATGTCTCAATGTATATAGATCTTCATTGACTCCAGTCTCAAGGTCGTTCACTCAAGATGATACAGATTGATTGTGATGTCATTTGCTTAAGGTTGCATTATTTGAACTTTTATGCCAGAGAGGAAAGAGAAATTGACACTTCATCTGAAGTCGTTTTCTAAAATATGAACTTTTTCCAGAAGAGTGAATTAATTTGCTAGGTATTCAATTTATGGTATTTGATTGATTCATCAATAAGTGTGTAATTTATATATGCTTAATGTCTATATGCAATAAAGTCACCAATTTTAAATAAAGTCAACTTGGTAATAGAGAATCAGAGATAAATTTTGTGTTCAGTTAATTGTGCTTGATTATATAGAACATGATATCTAGTCATATTATGTAGGCTTCCTGTGTTAATATTATACATTTGCTTAGAAAATAGTGCTTGTTTTATTGTTGACCACAAATATTGTGATACACTAGTTATAAACTTATAGCGATGTTTGTGATTGAGTATGTATGAATTTGTGATGATATAACTTTGTAAAGAACAAATAAGCAGAGAATTATTTACAGTGAAACCTGTCTAATCCAACATCCATTGGGAGATTCACTCTTTGTTGTAATAGACAGGGTGTCAGATTACAAAGTGTAAAGAACAAGGAAAATAGTGAAGGTCGGAATTCACAATGAAACCGATTACACAGATGTTGGATTAAACAGTTTTCCCTGTATTTATGTTCTCTTTTCTGGATATTTAGTTATACTGGTTCCTAATGTGTTCAATGAAAGGGGTAAATTCTGTGAGAAATAAAGTGCTGTTTTGAACATAAATGTAGTTTTGTTTAACTCTAAGTGATTTTCTAAAACATTTCATTAAAAGATATACATGTATCAATCAACTAACGTTTCAAATAAGATGTAAAATCAGAGGAAATGCTAAGTGTGCATGTGTGTATGTGTGTTATGTGCAAATAGAATAAGAAAGAATGGTGCAAAATCGAATTTATGTATCAAACTTTGTCAAAAAAAAGTGCTTCAGTATGTATACATGTATATGTTTTATGCTTGCAAGTTTTTTTTGTATTGATTAATATTAAAATGTTGTTCAGAATGTTATTTCATCCTGGATTCTGTGATATAACACAATGTATAAACCACTTAAAATGTCAGCATTTACATTACGTTATCTTTGTTATCAGTACTAAAAGTATTGTATGTAATTGTAAATCACTCTGTGTTTTTGTGATATTGAGTACACAGGCACTTCACATTTTAGAGATGTTGTTTTTCAGACTTCATCCTTGTCAATTTGCAGGCAAGGAGAAATTATGTGTTTGTGTTGAGAAATGCTCATACATTCAAGTGTGATAGAGAAATTGTGCTTATTGTTTATCAGACTTGTTGTTTGTGATACAGAATATTGATAAACTGTAGGATTGTATTAGGTCACATTAGAATCTGACAAAGGAGAGAGTACTGGGGTGTTTTTCTTTCAAAAATTATTGAAAAATTCCATGCATTTTTTTTTTCTTGGAAATAATACACTGTAATTTTAAACATTCCTCATTTAGGGTTTTAAACTTGTAAGACATAATGTTTTATATGAGTTAATATTGAATATAGTATGTTATTTGAGAAAATAAAGAATTTAGTAAGAAATGTTTTATGCTGTTTCATATTTCATTAATCCAGAAGTAGTATTTTGCTTCTTTTGGTAAATATTTTTACTACCTTGACCTGTCCAGCAAGTCTCAGAAAATAAATCTTTGAGTAATTTGAGGAACTTTGACCTTCAACAAAAGTTGTCACACTGGGGCATCAGTTTTTCACAAACACATTCTTTAATAAAAGTGTTCAGACCAGTGTGAAAGTGCCATTTATAATTGGTTTTGTAAAGTAGATGTCCTAAGATGGCTAAAAATAAAAAAAGAAAAAAAGTCTGGTAGCAAGTTTTGTAATAAATTGACACTTCGCCCCAAGACAGTGCACATTTGCACATTCCAAATCCAACCAGAAATAATTACGAATCGTTCAGAATGAAGAGAATAAAAAACGACTTTTCTTCCTTTTGTGGCTCTACTGATCAGAGACCAGAAGGGCTTTTTTGATAGTAAGGTGTCCATCTGTCTGTCTAACTATCCACCTGTAAACAATTTTTCAAAAAGGATACTCCTACAGTTTTGACCTGATTTCAGTTTAACTTGCCATCAAGTAGACTTCACTTCTCTAATTCTTTTTAATAGCTAGGTACAAACAAGTAGAGCTGCAGTCTCATTAGAGACTTTTGGTTCTCTTTATGTTGAAGGTCAATGAAGGTCTGTTCCATGCAGTGGATTTAGTCTCCATATGTTTATGTTGAAGTTTGATTATTCATTTTAAAGTAGTAAACGGGCACGTAGCATCAGGGGGTACCCCCCCCCCACACTTTTTTTTTCCAGAAATGAGTTCTATAGGAAATTTTCATTGAAAGTCAGGTTGCCCACCCCCTCCCCCTTCCGTTTTTGTTGCAGTTTTGTCAAAAATGGTTGTATAAGGGTAATGCAGTGTTTGAGTTAGAAATTTAGTACTAAAAGAAGTTGGAATTTGATCAATTCATTGCCTTCGAGTATTTTTCTCTGGAGAAATAATTTTGAGGCAAATGTATGCACCTTACGTTGAAAGTGAACTACATAAACTCAATGTGTACAACTTTATATAAAAACACGTTTTTTTTCAAAACTTTAAAGATTTTATTTTCTTAGTGGTTATAGCTTCTTAAACACCTACACAAAATGAGAGATAAATGTTACATGCTTCCCAAGGCTTGATCCTATTATTCAAGTTTTAAAAATACATGCCTAAACCCAAAGTGATTGAATTATAGCTTTTTTGCTCAAGATAAAAGAAGGAAAGAAAAGAATAGATATTCGACTGTATCAAACATTTTCATCAGATGGTCTTCCCTGTTTCCCATCTCCTATTTTCAGTTTTCTCGACTGTTGCTTTAGAAGCGTACGTTTGTGCAGCAGGTTTAAAGAATTAAATCGGCATCAAAGAGATAATCCTGGGAGAGCACGATGTGCAAACTTCATCACTTACTATTTTTAGAGAATTTTCTTGTTCTCGGGTTTGTAAATAATATTCCCCACGTCTGATCTGTAATGACGTGATGGGGGTAGCGGCTTTGCTTGTTTTACCAATTACAAAAGATCTTGATAGAAGGTGGTTTAAGTCAGAATCCAGAATTTGTGAAGAAGAACGCTGTTTGACGCTTTATCGAGGTTTTATCACTACTTTTCACAGTTTTCCGGTGATATTAATTTTTTTTTCTGTTCAGTGTAATAAATTTAAAGTCTTATCAAGTTGTTTCATTTATGTAAGAAACACCCTATACCACAATTAAAAGTATATATACATGAATGTGTGATATATGCCAAACGTTATCCTTTCTCAAAAGCATACTTTGTTATATACGTACTTTACTTTAAAATTTACAAAAAATTCTTTGAAATATGCATATTAAAAACATAACTATTGATACCATTTATAATATAAAAAGAGATACTGTTTGAAATTACCGTGGCACTGAAATATGAAAATATTGGGTTAACACAAAATTTACAGACATCCTTAAATCTCGTAAAAAACATGATACTGATGGACATAATTAAATTTTTGCCAGTTATAAGAATACATAATTATAACTGAATGTAAATTTGTATGACTGCTTATTTCTCATATTTAAGTTGGTTCCTTATGTAGTAATGAGTACAGTCATTTTAAAACTGATACAGGTTACTGGCAGATAAGTTGATGTTACCAGGAATCCAACATTAATTTCGTAACACCTATGGTCGCTTAATTACATTTTTAGCAAATATAATCTATCAATGAATGTGTCTATTTTGGTTTACAATTTTTATATCGATTATTAGGCCTTATTTTTGTACTAAATTTGATTACGCATTTTTCTGTTTATTTGATCAATACATAGGGCTGACGGTGGTTGTGACCGATCGACAGGGGATGTTTTCTCCTCCTAGGTAACTGATCCTAACTCTGGAATTCTGGGAGATATTCCTGAGATTGATCACTGTTCATTATTTTCTACCTTTTTATTCTCATTTTATTTGCTCTCCGATCCCTTAACTTTAGATATGATTCTTGTTTTCACTCATTGAGATTTAAGCTTACTTCAAAGAACTCGTAACTGTTTATTAATTCCCAGTATCAAACCTTCTACACAAATAAAATCCTTTCATTATAACAAAACCCATCGTTAGCTAATAATGGCATGTTTTGTGTCTTTAATTTATTTTCAAAAACCGTAATATTATGTACTTTATGATTTCTCTCTTGCGTTTACTTTATTTTAATACATTAATCAAAACTCGAGGGGCGGGGTGCAGATGTCTTGCGCAATTGTTGCTGATATACAGTCTGAGAATACAAACCACAAATCTCTAGAGAAGAATTTGATTGTGCATTTAATTCTTTGAGCACATGTACAAATGATGCGCCTTTGCGAATCGAAATCATAAGAAATGGAAAGTAATTCTTTGTTCCATAAAATCCAATCTAGAAGATAACGCCCGACAACTGCTCTTTTATCAAAGGATGTTTTTTGCTTGGATCTTTTCATAATTAGATTTTCAGTGCTTCATACTTTAAAAAATTCCCTGTCTTCATTTTTGAAAATATATATATGTTCATATTATAAGAAAAACTCATTACTTTTGTAAAATGGAACCTCTCCAACTCATTACGGTCTGAGGTAAAGAAAATGTTTTACCGAAAATTAAGATGTTTATTGTCTAGTACTGTGCGTCTTCAGCTAATTTTTACGGTATTTTTACAAATGATTTTTTAAGAAGCTACAATGAATAATGAAGCAGATGAGTATAACATGATTTATTTGTTTCTTGAGAGCCTCATTTTTGCTTCAATTTTGCTTCAATACTGTTACATCATTAGACAATTTTTTTCTATATCGTTTAGAAATAGATGCATGCATAGCAACATATGGTGCTTAAGTATATGGTTTTTATCAGTCAATTATATTTCATTTTTTTAGACTACCTTTGAAATAAATTTGAAATCTCTGACGAGACTGTCAATCTATTCGTCTGTAATTACTTGAAACCCTTTTGTTATTCATCATATTTTAGAACTATCTAGCCAAAATTGAAAAGGACGATTAGAACTTTGAAAAAAATGCGAATTTTAGTAACCAGGGCAACATTGTTTGGTGAAATAAAAAAGGTAACTTTGTACCTTAGTATGGTAAAACTTGAACGAAATCCCATTGACTGTAGAGATTATAGTATTTATTTCTTTTAAAAGATAAATTCGCGTTATCTTATTTTTATTAACCTTGAACTAAAATTATAATTGAAAAATTTTAAAAATCTATATGATAATATTTAAAAACAAAAAAAAAACACACACACCCCCACACACAAAACAAACCAACCAACCAACAAAACAAACAACAACAACAAAACAACGTTCATATACATTCAAAATTCATAAATGTAATTGCTCAAAATAGTATAGTTTTCTTGAATACACATTTACCAAGTTTTATTGAAATTGGACCAAAATCTATACTGTGATGAGCGCCATTTATGCTTTTGCTATTTCAAAACTCAAAGAGAAACTATTTATTCTTTTGTAGCCTGTCAAAACCAGAAAGTGAGTAGAATCAATTTTTAAAACAGTTATGCTAGACCTAGGGTTATTTCCGCTCGACCAACACGTGGTTGGATAATGCTTGTGAAACAAAAACATTTTCCATGTATTTTATTGAAGGTCATATAAAATGTAACCTGATACGTTTCTTAGGTAATTAAATTTTGTAAAACATATAAAGTTCCTAATAAAATATCAGACTTAAACTGCAGGTGAGTATCATTTTTGAACGATTTTCACAGATTATTCTATTTCAAATAATCAACTTACCACCATTCAACAAATTAAAAACCGATAAACAGAATATTTCATTTTGCTATAGACGTTTTTCGTTAAAATGAAAGGTTCAAATACAGATACGAAATGCTGTAATCCATTAAACATCTTTAAAAAATAAAATTGGCACTTGTATAAGTTCGAAGTCCCAAACCTTATTTTTGGATGACGGTTATAGGTTTGTTTGAAGTCTGGGTAGTGCTAAGACTTGACAATTCAGACTCTTCACAGATAGACATTCAGATGGTGAAATAGTCAGAATATAAGGAGTTTTAATTAGATGTCAACAATAGTCATTTAAAAATCAGCATCGCAGCGGGAGAAAATTACTAGAAATACGCTCAAGTCGTGGGATCCACTCACCGAAAAATGGAACCATCTGTAGAGAACAGTTTTAATTAGAGCATAACAAACGCTTCTCATTAGATCTTGCATAATATGTTGATCTATTGGTGAAAAATATAGGCATTGTATGAATTCTTTGCTGATGGGTGAGAAATATTGCGTCAAATTCTGCAGCACTATTTAAAATGAATCGTTTTTCTTACAATTTATTTTGGTATATTCCAAAATTCCATTTAAAAAAGCTTTCAATTTAACAAACCAAAAATTGAATAACTGTTTTAAGGAGCATGGCTGTTTTCTTTTAATATTAATATAGAATTGCTGTCTGTAATCTTGGGGTTAAAACCTGTCGATTGTTGGCCTTTACTCAAAAACTATGTCTCACAATTTTTTTTTTTTTTTTGAATTTATCTAGGTAGATATTATCATAAAAATCTAATTTTATATAAATTTACAAGAACCAAGACAAATTACAAACTTCTTTATCTCAAACCTGGTGATCTAAGAAAAAACTGCAAAACGTCCGATTATAGAGATATGGAGTTTAAAATACATCTATAAAGAAAAGATTGTTAATTGGGACTTCAAACACATTTGTATATATTCGAGATACCCCTGGTTATGGTGTTCGAAATAACGAAGTTAAACTGTAAAAGTAATATTGATGTTCAAGATGACGAAGTTCAACTAAAACAACCTCGACCCGCAATTTTAAGAAAGCGAGGAGACATGTAGTTTTATTCTTCCGTATGTCCATATGTCTGCCTGTCACTCACAAATATACGAGGGTTGATCCAAAAGCAATGTCACAGTGTACATATCTTTTGTGTTTGGTGTCATATTATCAAATACAATAAACCAAAATATGCACATATATACTAGTAAATCTAATTAACATCGTAACTTTTTTAATAATGTTAAATTAAATGAATTTTATAGATGTTTAAAAAATCAAACAATAGGGGTGTCGCCGCGTCACATCTAAACGTCTCATTAAAAAAGAAATTTTAGGATATAAAAGACAAACACATTAAAAAACACTTCAAGCGTGTCTTATCGCCCAAAAATCTTCAAAGACAAAATTAACTTTGTATAAACATGTTTGTCTAATGATCGAATAAGATTAAATGACGCCATTGTAATTTTTTTATTTAAAAAATTGTGTTTGACGCTGATGCATTGAACAAAGGAAGTGTCAAGGGGGGGGGGGGGGGGGGGTAACGAGCTGATATGCATTTTTATATATTCAAAGAGCAAATGTGATCCTGTTATATATCGCCATTTTAAAGTTACGTGCAAAAACATAGTTCTTACTCTCAACAGCTTTTGAGATAATACAAACGCTATATAAAGCAACAAAAATAAAACGAAGTTTTATCCACATAAATAAACATTAGTAATAATGACTTTGAAAACTTAAGTCCTAAGTCAAAGAACATACCCAGTAGTTCAAGGATTTTTTAAAAATCAGTGTTATCGTAGCTCTCTACACATACGAGGTAAAGCAGGAGAGGGAACCAGACTGGCCTCTTTGTTTACATTCAGCTGCGGTATCAGATTAATTCTGATTCTGACAAAATCGGACCTTGGTATTAGTATTGAAAAACTCACTGTCAGTGTCTTATCATTTATATTAATAGTTTTAAAATAATTTTTTCATTAGAATATAAACGTGATTCATGTAAGAAATTCTTTACTCTGTACTGAAATGAGTACTTTGATTACTTCAAAATGGGGAAATTACCAGTATAGACAGTTACACTGATTGATAAGACTTACAATGATAAAAAAGTAAAGAAGAGTCATGTTTATAGATTTTAGGGAGTGTTATAGATCATTGAATTATTTTCAGAGTACAGGAAGGCTGAAAGAAGAGAGGTCGGAAGGAAACGTTTCACACGGTATCTGATGTTGTCAAAAGACATCGTGTATCTGTTATGTAAATGTATTTGGACACTGTCTTATTAAATTGTTCGAGGAATTTTGACAAAGGACTTTGTTATGAAAAGAGTGAATGCGCAATGGCTACCAAGAATTCATTAAAGAACAGAAATTTGTGAACATATTCCGAGAATCTCAGATAATTATATTGGGAAACGTTTTTAGGTATGACGACGAGTTTCCATAACATGGCGTTATTTAGATGCGGCGACTACCAAATTTGCATATTGTATATAATTCTATATTTTTAAAAGTATTATTTACCTTGAATTAAAATTTTCAGGTCCGATTTGAAATAAATATAGCTTCCATCATTTATAATTATGTTGTTGTACGTCGACCAGTAGCAATTTATTGAAGTTGTGACATTACTTTTGGATCAACCCTCGTATATACATAAACGTTGTTCAAATTTCACGGTGTAAATAATTATTTAGGAGAATACAAATTCATGTATTTGTGTATGCTTAAACAAAACGTTTTTCATTAATTTCCCGAAAAAATCCCTTTTTTAAAACAAGTTTCTACATGTAATATTAGTAAACTTTTTATTGTTAAAAAATGCATATATGATATATAACATTTTTGTATGCATTATATGTCATTTGTCAAGAAATTTTACGTCGAGTAGTACACAGATTTAAATTCGTTTTACAACTAAGTGACAAAATGTCAGTTTGCCAGATCCACCACTTTTCGAATTATTATTGCTATTAACTTTAACTCAAATGGCATATTAGAAATTCCAACAACAGATGAAACCTGTCAAATTAAGTATTTTTCGTTTTTGAGGACTGATGAATATCTTTGGATATTCTTCTGCTCTCCCCCAGTATGAATAGATCCTAAGTGTTTCCTCCATACTTAATTCTTGAATAACTAATGTAAAGCATCTAGAGCAACTTAGGACACTTCTTATACATCTTCATTTCACCCTTATGTCATGCCTTCTTCACCACCTAGACTTTTTTGTTCTCGCTGGCTCTTTTCACCTCAAGTGTTGCTGTTTGTTCACCTAGTAAAATTATCCAAGCACATTTCTATAGCTTAATTTAATACTGTCCTTTTCCCAGTGTCGTCATGGACTTACTTTATATGTTCTTCTTTCAATTATTTGTAGATTTTTAAAATAAGATCTTCTTGTTCTCTCTGCAGCCTGAAGTCCCTATAGTTATGTTGTCCCTAATCATACTACTCTGTAGGCAGTTTTCCAGCTCAACAGTACCTATACTTTCTCTGGTTCAAGTTCCTTACTTATATATGAAAACCTGAGGCATTTTAAACAAGTATTTTTTGAAAGTTTAAAGTGTTCTCGAGTTTCGAATAATAAGCAATCATATTGATTGGAAGCATTTCTCTTGAATAATAACATTAACATTAATAACATTAATTCCGGTGACATTAAAATAAGGTCCGAGATTCGTTTGGACTGATAACTTCGAAGAGGAAGGCATGAACCCAATCCTATAACTGAGATTTCTTGGTATCAATTACAGTTGGGGTGCAAGATAACATTTTATGTGTCAGTGACCAGTTATCACCGAGAATATTATTATTGTAATACATGTATTTCTTTTCATAATGGACAATATTGCTTTCTGATCTTTAAAAATGTCTGACTTTCTTCTATAAAAGTTATGATTGCATAGGGAAGAAAAATGTAATATTTAACATATTTTGTCAAAAACAGTATTTGCTTAATCTGCTTCCACACCAATACAATATTGCAGCATTCAGGTCAGTCCGGGTGATATACGCTACTCCTTGCCTTGCAATACCAGACTTTATGGTTGTGATACATGTTATGAATCAAGGGTAGATTATTTCAAGGTTATGCTAAAAATCTTATAAAGCTAGTGAATTTTTTTGGAAACACTCGAAGGTGACATTCTAACTCATTTCTAAGAAAAATTCTTGTTAAAATCTTCGCCAAGGTGCCAGTTTCTGTGTTTCAAACGCATCGTTTCGTAAATCAGAATCGACACTTGTATCTAAAAACATGGCATTTTAATAACATTTTTAACACCAAAGAATTACCGCTGTATGAACTGAAGTGGTTAAGAGCATTTCATTGTGTACTTTATACTGAGTGACTCTAGAAGGATTTTATTATCGTTATTTACGTGTTCCAATGAGACACACCCATTCAAATTTTCTTGCCTTTGGATTTTAACTTTTGGGCTATTCTTCCGAGTTCTTTCCGAGACTTCCTTACAAGAACAAGTGTTCTTACTGGTTACAAAATGCATGGTCACTCAGACAGTTAAATGCGTATTTTCTTTATCAAACATAGCAAATAAAAAAAATTAATGGTTAGGAGAGAGAGAGAGAGAGAATATTGATTTAAAGAATTTTAAATTTGACACTTATCCTGTGTTTCATAAGGTCAGTTGTCCAATATCTTCTTGTTGGAAACCTTACTTCAAAGTTCTCTTCATTGACAGTAACTTAATGAGCTCTCTAATTCAATTTTGATGAAATTCAAGAAAGCCATTCATATACGAAAACTGGTAATTACATGAAGAACATCTAAATAATGGAATATAATGCGATGAAGGCCATTCCATTGTCGCATTAATACCGGGATGTCCAGAGTTCCAATTGACAACTCAAGTGGTATTGGTTCCCAATATCCTTCCGCAGTCGGGAGACCAGCGCTTAAGGTGACACACAACCAATCCTGCGGGACAGAATAACAGCTGAAAGTTTGCAAATCCTGCGGAAGCCAAAATATTTGCTAAGAAACATTGGATAAAGGAGTAGGTATTTTTAAGATAGAGCAAAACTAGATGAAAGAGCTTTTTTTGTTTTTAAGAAACACATGTTAATGCTATTTGGAAAATAGTAAAAATCGTTTGGTTTATTTGAAATATTGTCTGTTTCACAGACAGATAAAATGTTTGTCTGGGATTATCAGGTTTTAATTAGCGGATTAATCGGTGCATGTCGGGATTATTTTCCTAGCATTAAGCCTGAGTGATGACGTGTTGGGGGGAGCATGCACCTTAACACTAAAGCCACTGATTTCGTGCTTTCTGACTTGTTTGTATTTTTGCTCCTTCTAACTACTGGTCTGGTACTTTAGTTTTGTCCGGTGGTTCAGCATTGTCAAATATAACAGCCGCCACTGAAGAATATCTGTCATTATGTAGTGTTCTTGATTTCAGGGGGAGTGCGTACTACATCGCGTGCGGGGATTACAGCGAACAAGGATGGACGTGTATATTTTTCTTTTCTTAGGATTGTTTTCAAGGTAAGGAATATTTTCATCTTTTTCGACTTCTCTTACTTAGTTGCAGGGAATTCACCTTTAAAAGAAAAGAAAAAAGTTTCAAAAATGAAATATTAAAAATTAAAGTTTTCTTTTACATGTTTAATGGAAGAGATAATTATTTAATATAAAAATATAGTAACCTCCAGAACAAATTTAATGAGTTCCTTGATAATCTAACATGCATCTTGATATCCGAACATGCATGTAGACATCCGGAAAAAACACATGTATATCCCTAAAATAAACAGACAAAACACAGAAAATCGCAGCAGGTTTCAATGCTAACGGCAAATATAGGATCTTTTTGAAGCGAAGAATCCTGAAAAAGATTGCTCTAGTCATTAATGGGTCTAGAATCTCAAAACGACGGCACCGCGGGAACCACTTGCTATTAAGCAAATATTAATTGGTGTATTTTGTGCCTAATTGTAAACTGTGCGGGAACGAAGTTGTTTGAAATGTGATAATGACTTGAATTATGCACCATTTCTGTAAATTTGTAGCTTAACTAAAAGGCTTATCTGAATTTTAATCCCAAACTAAAATCTGGTGTACATTTTCTTAAAATTAATTTACTAGGTCTGATTTAAAGACAAGTACATAAATCTAGGTTAAGAGATATAATTTTTACGATGAAAAAATCGTTGTACAAACTGAAATATGTAATAAAATTTTGCAATTTAAACAGACATACAAATAATCTCTGAAGGCATCCGTCTAATTTTGCAATTTAATCAGATATATAATCTGAACCATTCGTCTGTATGGTTGGAAATTTTGACTCGCGAGTCTTGTAGACCCCCTGTCGCGAGTAACAAAAAGATTGGCAATCGTTTATTAGCACTTCGGATGCCGCTAACTCGTGCCAAAATCATCACCTGATGCGGGGGAGTAGGCGCTGAATCTGCCTTTCACTGCGTCTAAAACTACGTGTCGTTACAATAAAACCTAATGCTCACTTTCTATTTTTGTTATTTGTCAAAGTTTAACACACTCGTTCTATAAATAACATTACGGGTGAGCAACTTGATAAGCTCTGAGAAGATAGGGATTGAGGATTGATGAAGGCTTTGTGTTCTATATCTGTCAATCTATCTTTTTTATCATAAAAAATGCATTAACGTCCATCACCGTCATAAAGTGTCATAAAAATAACATAACTGGGGTAAAGATCTCGATAATTTATTATTATATATATAAAAAAAGAAATGATTCTTGCCACATATATATCGCAATGCACTGCATTTTTGGAATTATACCATTGTCTATACTACGTCCAGAAAAAGCTGAATATAGAAGACTTTAGTATATCATGTCGTCTGCTGGTATAAGTGAAAAATTCTCGACAGGGACGTTAAACAACTTACAATCAATCCTCCACTGGTCATTTGAATGGGTGACCCCTGACTTTACGTTCAGTGGGTCAAAGTAAACTTCACCAGGTCAATATCAATAAATGCAATTTCAATGAATATCCTTGATATATACGGCTGTTGCCATATTTTAAGATACAATAAGTGACCTCAAAATGTACAAGGGTTAGCATAATTTCTACAACAATATGATTGTCCTAGACAAGAATGTACAGGGGGAAATGAGCAAACTCTTATCAATCAGAACACACGGCAATCGCGGTGTTACATAATGTTTTGTTGTAAAAGTTTGTACTCAAAACGGTTGTGGTAAGAAAGATTAAAAAGAATGTAATAATCCAACATATGTACATGTAGTATATGATGTGAATTAATAAAATATACGTGAGGACTTCGTATTGTTTTGTCAGATGACCTGAGAGAAAGACTCAAATGATATTTTCCTGATCAAAGTTGTCGTTCTACTTTATTTCATTTACAATATCCTCTTCTTCTCCAATACTATTGAGTCATTTTCAACCAAACTTGACACATACTAGTACGAGTAGTATCCTTGGGAAAATGGGAATAATCCAATTTAAGTGGTCACACTCTCTTTGAAAGGGAGACAATAAAAAATTAAAAATAAACATTTGATGGGTAATTAAAAAATCTTTCAAATAACCACCTGGTCGGAAAATTTGAAATGTAAAAGAAAATACAACATGGTGTAGATTCATAATTATTGCTTTTAAATCTAGACCTTCGGAGTAGGGTGGAGCTACAGCGGAAGATCAAAGTTTTACATGGTTATATGTACATGTCGCAAAAAAATCTTTAAAAGCGTTCTTGGGAACAACATACCGAGGATCAGTCAAATTATTTGAAATGTTAGCACCCACAGGTAGTATATCCAAGTTTATCCAAATTATGACCCAAGGGGTAGGATAGGGTCACGATGGACAATCAAAATTTTTCATCTGAATATATTTACATATAAAAAAATCTTTAAAATGGACTTAAATAACATACATTTAGTCATATATTTGTTAAAGCATCATCAGGTAGTGTAAATTCAATTTTCAAGCATGAGCCCTGTGTTGAGGGTGGGGCTACAATGGGAGATCAAGGGGGTCAAAATTTTACATAGGAATAAATTGGAAATTCAACTGTGAAGAGAAACCAGAAGAACTATAGTTATTCAGGCAATCATTGATGCCTAAACATATATTGGCCTCTTGATAAAAAATCGAAATAAGCTTTTAAATAGGTTTTAAAATTATTAGTATTAGATTAAAGAGTTGATAATGTGATAATGATCCATAATATGTATTCCGTAATTTAGCAGATAGTACCACCATTAACTTGAGTTCATCGCTATTGCTCTCATCTGGGCACCTGTATAGAGGGATTATATACACCCACATGACAAGGTCTGCAAATACGACAATTATCAGCCTCTCTAGCTAGATATTGGACAATATTTGACTTGGGGACTTGTCTAATTACCAGATTGTTTGATATAACGCCACGAAGACAAATACATCAAAATAATGGAAATACTAAGAGAATTCTGCGATTAGGCTTCTGATAAGAAATCCAAGTCTATTACTAACGTAATTTCTGTAGACCTATATTCGATTTCGTAGATTTAACGAATTAGACCTTTTTAAAAATCTTAAAAGAACAAGAAAAAAAAAAACGATTTTGCAAACTTGGGAGCTAAATACACACAAAACACTTACGTATATTGCTCGTATATGACATCAAATATTTTACCCAACAGACACATTAGTTTAATTAGATATTCCAATGTTGAAATATGTGGAGATCACGAACATTATTCGAGCTCAAAAGTCCATGAAACATTAAAAAGTAGGAGCGGAGGAAACACGGACCTCCAAAACATCAGAGGTGGGATCGGGTGCCATGGAGGAGGGTGCATCCCCTGCTGACTGGTCATACCCGCCGTGTGCTCCTTGACATGTTCGGGAAAAACGGGAAAAAATCATGGACAACTCAGTGTGTAAATAATGGTATAACAATCAGTTTGAAAAATATCAGTCAACAGTTGATTTAAATAATAAACTGTAATTGCTGACAAGGTCATTGTATCGACCATAGAACTAACGAAATGATGACTTTAAACAAGACTGCTGATATTATGAATTCATCAAATTGTATGTCAATAACTTACCTGGTTTTAGAAATTATTCATACATAGAACATGCTCTTCCGTTTCGCATCAACTGAGAGGCATAAACTCCATATGCAGGTGACAAAGGTATATTGCTGCATAAGTAAGGGAAGTTGACGATTGTAAAGTTAAAGTCATCACGTTTATCATAAAGCTTTGTTGTAAGATAACTTCTTTTCACAAATTTTATTTGAAAATAAATTTTGTTGTTGTGACTTTAAGGATATAACTATTGTTAATTGGCAATACTTCGTCGATAAAGCTGAATGACGGGTTGAAAGCCACAGCAAGTGTTTTCTTCTTTTCACGTTAAAAAAAATTGAAAAAAAAATTCTTCATATGAATACAAAAATTGGTCTGCAAATAGCGGGGTGCAATTGGTACCCATGGGAATTCCAATAGGTTGATGAAAAAGATGGTCTTCAAAAACTACACAGGTATCGTCAATCAGAAACTCCAGCATCTTTTTAATACATTTCCCAGCTTCAAAGTACTTGTGCATGTGTACAATTAGAATTCTTTTTAATAGAGAGTAATTTTGCATATGACCAAATTGGTAATGACAAGTATTCTGACATCCTTTTTTCCTATGATAAACTAAAACAAAAATATAATATAAGCCTTTATAAATGTAACAATTATTATAATAAGCGAATAAAGTTATGTAAACTTAAGAAAGGCAAAACGTGTGAGTTTTCATGTGAAGTCATAAATTGTAATAGATATAGGTACATGTAAGTGAATAGATTGTTAAATAAAGAAACGTATGATTTAGTTTTGACGAAAAACTTGCAATTTCATTGTTTATAATACACATTTACCATACTTAAAAAGCTTTTTAACCGAAACGTGAAAACATAATTTTCCTGAACCCTGTATGGAATTTCTTTAACCCGATAACTCGGTTCATGAACGCGAAAACCTGATGAGCAATAATATTTTTCGTTTTAGTTTTTACCAACCTTACATATTTCTGACCGTGAGCCGACTTCTAGGTTGCTCAGTTAAATAGATAAAGTGATTGAATCCCGCCATTAACGCACTGTGACGGTGGCTTTTAAGACAAAACAGACATTTGTTTCATTATTTTATGACTGAAGTTTAGATAATGATATAAATTGTTATACACTGACCCGAAAAAAACTAATCTCGTCAATTTTCAAAAATTATATTACAAAATAACAAAAAAAAATTTTTTTTCAGTCTTCAGTTAAGAAGTATGTAGGAATTTTTTGTTTATTTAATTTTTTTTTGCATAGTAGTTAAAGGTTCAAGTGACCTCAGTTCTTTTAACCAAGGTGCATTTTAAGGTTTACGCAACTAGTACAGGGGAAATGAACTCTAAGAATTACGTTTATTTTTTGGTGAAAATTTGATTTTATTACAATTGATGCAGAGGTGTACTCTCATCTAATCTGTTCAAAACAACCTCTTGAAAATGACATGTGTAACAGCACAAATACTGTATGAAAACAATATATGAAAGTTTCTCAATATATCCCTCTCCGACTGAGCTATTTCTAAATCCTTTGTAGTATCTCCATCCATTTACTCATAAGAACTAATGCAACATCTGGCAAGTAATTCTGTTTATATATGGAGTTTATGATAGGGATTTGGGGGATTTATTTGATAATTAACTCGTAAAACCAATCGAACACGTTTGTTGTGTTGTGAACCGAGTGTCTCATTTGTTTTAAATCATCTTGACTTAATGGCTAATACGACACTTACAAGCAACAAAGAATGTCCGAAGTCTATTTGAATAATGAATATGATTATATGTGTACAATCTCTCAAATCACAAATAAAACAGAAATCTGACCAAATCAAAAACCTTTTACGGTTCAAAATGAAATTACTCGTATGGAAAACGTGTATCTGCAATAATTACGTTTTTGTGTAAATGTAGATTTATCATACAGTGTTGCAATATCAATTTATGAACTATTCTCTTGAATACCGTGCGACACATGTATCTAATCTTGTGTTGGTTTGCTTGTTTAATGTCACTCTGAGAATTTTTCACTAATATTGAGATGTCACCAATTGCTGATGGAGGGCTGAAATTTAGACCTTTCCTTAGTACTAACGGTCTTTGAGCAATGAGGGATCTTATTCGCGCCAGCACCTTCTGAGACACAGGACCTCGCATCGGGTTATACGGCTCATCCGAAGGACCGGTCTCCAGGACCCGCAGTGAGATTCGAATCCGAAATGTGATGATCAACCCTTACTCCGCTGATATTGCCTAACTTTTGTTCTGTGGGTGTATTTTGGCTTTGTATATGTTTTGGGAACATCAGTAAAATTAATGCTTTTAATTGAAATAGGTATTAAGAGCATTTCCAATTTTTGGAAGCGCAGAAATTTAATTACAAGTATATGATGAGATAATTTCTTGTATAATACAGCATAATTTAAACGAATAGGATAATCGTGCTAATGTTGCAATCGAGAAATCTTTATGTTGACTCACAAGCAGCATATTTTTTAATTGTTTTCTTTTTATTGAAGGAAGTCATTTAAGAATCCTAATGTCAAGTTGAAAAGTCATATCTGAGTGTTGTCAATGGGCCTTTTCTTGCTTGGCGATAAATATAGTTGTACTGTACTTGTTAAAAAAAAACAAAACAAGAACTGTTCGTTTGGGATTTCCTTACATCCCTAATGTGTCAGGCGTGGTCCAGCATGCATTTAGAACTACTCACATTTTAGTAGTTGAATTTAGTACCACTTTTTATATGAGTTTTCCTTGGGACATTGAGTGATTTTGTAAGGTTTAGCCCACTTTTTGCATATTCTCCAAAACATAAACCACTTTGTTTTTCCTCTTTCTTTTAGATAAGATGTGTGTAAGTGGGTGGTGTCAATCCACTACTTATGTGAAATCTGACACCTTTAAATGAGCACCAGAGTACGAGTCAGACCTTAAATCCGAGTGTCTATCCCGCTTTATTCGGAGGCGATTGACCGTGTAATCCAAACATCTTTAAGATTCTGATGCCATATGTCACAATTATTACCCGATCTGTTTAGCTTTACGGCAATATGCAGCCGTTCTGAGTCGTAACCTTAGCTGACCTATTATTTACAGAACGGGCACTGGTTTACATATCCGTGGCTCTGTCATTTGCAATATTATCTTTGATCATTATCTTAATAAATGATTGTTTATTGTATTTATACATGAATGTGCCAAGTAAAAGTGCTCTGGAAAGCTCTACTTCTGTTTCTCAATGGTCGACACCGCCCTTTTCTGCTTTTGGTAGTATAAGAAAAAATTTTATTTATTAACTTTATATTAAATGTCCGTTGTACATAGTTATGTTCACTTCTGAAGAGCACACAAACAAAGATCAGTATAAAGCAACTGGAAAAATTCCTGACAATATCTTTCTTCTTCTAATTACCGGTATTAAAAAGTACACGTATATATTATTTAATTTATTAAAAACGTGACTGAACATTTCGAACATCAAATTTCCGCGATGAAATGTACCTGTGTGATACTAAATATACATTGTAAAATAAAAACGATCGCAGAAAAATAAACGGATTGGAGATTTTATCATTGAATATATGCCAGCATTCAATTTGCAAGAACAAAATAAAATTGAAGATTGCTGATGCATACAGCAACGTCTATTAAGACTCTCGTAGTTCTGTTTTTGCCTGCAGTCATGATCTGAACGACGTCTGCACACTTCAATATCTTGGCTTAGCAATGAAATACATTAATTTGTGTTCACTCCATTATTAACTCTTCATGTTCATTTTCTCTCCCCCTTTATATCATTCCAAGAACAAAAGTGTGATTTTGGCGGAAGGCCGCAAAATAACCAAAATGGTTAGACTTGTTTTGATAGATAAAACAATTGCTTATTACATGTAAATCAAAATATCTGACGGCCTTAGTCGGTAAAACAGTTGATTTTCCTGTGATCTCCGCCAGTTCTTGCATGATTTAGACAGTGGTGCATTATCTTGGAATGCAATCAGTTTATGATTATTCTCTCTGAGGGTAAACACCTCGGAGCCAAAACTGGACTTGTTGCAGATTTTATCTCTCCGTATATCACATTCTCAATGGGTCGTGTCGATAAACATTTAGCACGATTATTTTTGCCTTGATTGAAAAAAAAAATTAGTTGTTTCTGTCAACGTGTGAGGTAGAAATTTTCATTTAAAGATAACTTTAAATGTGGTTGAATATTTACTAACTGTTTCATGATTGTAAATGACGTTATTAATTAATTTAGATTTTGTTGGTTTTTATTAGCTCATCTGAGCTGAGAGCTCAAACTTGTGAGCTTTTCTGATCACCCAATGTCCGTCGTCCGTCCGTCTGTAAACTTTTCACATGTTCAACTTCTTCTCAAGATTTATTATTGTTTAACGCAGAATCGGCAAATATTTCGGCCATATTTCGGCACTCAAAAAGCACAGAGCAAATTTCAACCAAACTTGGTACAAAGCATCCATGGGCGAAGGGGAGTTTAAATTGTTAAAATGAAGTGCCAAGCTCCCTTCCAAGGGAAGATAATTAAGAAAAGACGAAAATAGGGTGGTGTCATTAAAAAAAATCTTCTCCTCAATAACCACTAGGCCAGAAAAGCTGAAACTTATATGGAAGCATATTGGGGGAAGTATTGATTCTAAATTGTTCAAATCATGACCCCCGGGGCGTAGGGTGGGGCCACAATAGGGTATCCAAGTTTTACGTTGAAATATATGGGAAAAATCTTCTTCTCAAGAACTTTTCTCAAGAAAAGCTGAAGCTTATAAGGAAGCATTAAGGGTAATGTAGACTCTAAATTCTTCAAGTCAAGGGACAGGGCGGGGCCACAATAGGTTTACATTGAATTATATTATTAAGGAAAATATTTAAAAAGCCCTTTCTCAAGAACCACTGGGTCAGGAAAACTTATACTAATGTGAACACACCCTTGGGTAGTGCAGATTCTAATTTATTCAAATCATGATCCCCGGGGTTAGGGCAACAATAGGGAATCCAAGTTTTACATGGAAGAATATAGGAAAAATCTTCTTCTCAAGAACCACTGGGCCAGAAACGCTGAAACTAATACGGAAGCATCCTGGGGTAGTGTAGATTCTAAATTTTCCAAATCATGACCTCCGGGCATAGCTTTGGCCACAATAGATTTTACAATGGGGGAATCTAGTGAAGAACTGCATAGCCAAAAGTTACTCAAGTGAGCGTTGTGGCCCATGGACCTTTTGTTTGATTTACTATATACATATATATTTTTTAAATTTTTGATTATGAAGATTTATGTTTTATTAAATAGCAATAACTCAAATATTAAACACGCATACTGAGTATATAAATAATACGTGGATTCTAAAGCATGTAATTTAAACCATTTTCTTATGATTTTAATTTGACAAAAAGTATATATTTTTCTTTAGTACCAAAACATTTTGCCAATTTACATCATCCACCCCATAAGTTAATGACGAGGAAAGAATAATGTTATTGTTTAAAGTGGTAAGGTAAATCATAATGTCGTGTCGAGATTTTTTTCTTCTAGAAAACTCACATAAATCGTACTGTTTCAGAAAGCAGGCCATTTATGTAAACCTTGTATATTAAAAACTTTTAGATTATTTGTATACTCTCAAGAGTAAGAAAATTAATAAACATTTACAGTTATACGGCCACTGAAGCGGGTAAAACCCACATTTTTACTATTTAAATAAAAAAATATTTATATTTAAACGATTAAATTCTTTTTTCATACGTCTCAATTAATATTACACTCACGTACAATGTAAATGATGCTAAATATAGCAGGTTTTACAATACTGGAGAGAGGCTGAGGTATAAGAGGATGAAAAGTATTATTGTATCTGCTACTAATATCTGACACTTATATTTAATACTGTATGTTTGTAGTGTTGATTCTTTTGAAAAAAATCAGTCGATCTCCACCCATTCGTCAGATATTTATTGTCCCCCGCTGACAGTGGGGAAAACTTTAAAATTGATTGGTCCAATATCTAATTAATTGACATCAGAAAAATCCCGCAAAGGCGACAGCGTAACACCAGAGGCGATTTAGTGAACACCAAATCGTCAGTAGAGTAAACCAAAAACTAGTATTTCATATGTATCAAATCCTTTATGGCCAGAAACATGCACACCGACGATTAAGAATCATTTAGTGGCATCTTCAATATCGATATAAGTTTTTAAATTTAAGGTTTATATTCATTGTCATATAATATAAATAAATTACAGTAATATAAAATTTGCAACCTATACGTGAATAATCATGTACACTGTAGGTTTATATCATGTACAAAGTCTTTTTAATTACCAATAAAAGTTGCAAAACAATTTTAAACTGAAAATCTGACATACACATACAATGTTCAAGTAGGAATGGGAATCGCACATGGTACTTTCAGTGGTGCAATAGCTCTTTTCTTAGCGTAATTCTTATTCTTAGCCATGTTAGCGTAAACGTTTTGTATGCGTTTCAAAGGACTTTCTATGGTTTATTTCGTGATTATAAATGAACAGATACGTTTCTTCGGAAAATTAATTTTACAAGAATGTTGAAAATCATAATTAGAAACTATTGGTTGTGATTTAGTTTGAATCTAACTAACCAGTACCGTAAATTTTGGCGATAATAGTAATGCCAGACTTTAAACACTATTACTTTTTCTTAATGTTTCCATATATAAAGTTTTCTACGACATTATAGGGTGAAAAGTTGTGAAGCAGAAAATAATAAAAAATAATAAAGAAGAAAGAGAGGGTAAGAAAGAGGGAGAGAGTGGTGTGAGAGAAAATATGCCGGGAGAGGGAGGCATAGAATAGGGAAAAAACGAAATGGAAATTTTTTACCTGCCCTATTCCCGTGTCTCCTCGACTCCCTACTCCTGGTGGGAGTGGGGAGAAGATAACTCTCTCATACTCCGTTCTCGAGAGAGTGGGGAGTGAGAGGAGAGATTGTGTGATAAATATTTTATATCAAGAGAATCTTTTAAAGAATAAGCAGTCAAATCTTTATACCCATATTTGCATTTTTTGTTTGCTTCAGTACACAATTTAATAATTCTGCAAATCCGAGGAGGGGAGTTGGGTTTGAGCCCCTTTTTTCAGCGAGGGACACAAATTCTCTGAATTACAATTGTAGCTTGTTTTACATATACTTGCATGATATGGAGAACTATCTGAAGCATCGAGACTGATAAAAAGCTGGATACTAGTACCTTTTCTCATATGGGAGAGCTTAGAAACAATGTATTTTTTCTGAAAACGTTGGATAGGAGAAACAGGTAATCCTTCTGAAAACCTTTGAATTAAATATAGATTTTTTTTATCTTTTTTATTTAGATTCACAGGAACAGTCGGGCAGAAAAGCTATGTTGCTGAATCTTCCAACGTCTTTACGACAGCCTTTCTGAAGTACAATAAGCATTTCCGCCCCTATAACGAGTCTGCTACACCGCTCCTACTGAATGTTCGATTTGATTTGGTAAAGGTTTTAAAAGTAGACCCCGAAACTCCGAGTATGACTTCTATAGTGGATACCCGATTTGTGAGTATAATTCAGTTAAGAGATTCGTGTTTTATATGGAGGATCTTTTATGACATATAAAAAATAGAGATTCTTATATTATTATATATTTTTATTGTGTGATAAATATTTTATATCAGACAGTGTACATTCAAGTTTGTTCAAAACGTGACACCAGGTAGAGGGTGGAGCCACAATGAAAAAAAATTATTTAAACAATAAAATGCTTTCTTTGTTTGTTATTACTGGAATTAACGGAAGCATATTGTGTATTTTTTTTGCAATTTGCGTTAATTCCAGTAATAACAAACAAAGAAAGACATTTTATTGTTTATATTTATATCTGTTTAAATAATCATTTAAAGTAGGATTAAAAAGATTAATTATTGCATTAATGATGCGAACGTCTTATACGTTTCATTGATGGAACAGCCACTGATCAAGAAATTTGTACAGGCGACATGCCTAATGTAGTTCATGCAGTGATTAACGGAATGGGTTTTCTGAAATAAAGGAGAAAATATTGTGGATGTAAATATATTACATGTACAGAGGCGTAGTCACAAACCTAAAAGTGCATGAAATTCTTTGACAAGCAAAAAAAAAAAAAAAGGAACTTTCTGAGGGGGCACCAGAAGCACGTTTTCGTGACTGATCCAAAAAGTCATGTGTGTTATATAAAGAAATATTAAGATGTACAACATGTAATATCCATGGGCTCATATGGGAGAGATATCAGTCATATCACAATGGTGTAGCCCCTGAGTTTTTTTTCTGTAAAACGAAACAAAATTGTGGCATTGGAGAAACATGGCATTAATAATATTAATCATATCATACTTTAAAAAATTTTAAGGGTGTGGCGTCCCTCACGCCCCCTTAAATCAATAAGCCAAAGTGATATCAAATAGTGTTTTTAAACAAATAGTGTTTTTAAAGTTGATTGACATTCATCACAGGCATTTTCTCCAATTGCAGCTATCTTGTAGAAATTACTTATTTTGATGAGATTTGGATTGACTAGAATTCTACAGTACATATATACCGGGTATGTAAAAATAAAAGAGTGCTAATGAATCAGCAAAATTAAATAATTAAAAATCCGGAGGCTTGACAAAACTTACTTTGTGACTAGTTGTGTTATACAAGAAATAGGATACAGCAAATAAATAATGACTTTCAGATGTCAACACAAGGGGTAGCTTGTGATTCTCATTTAATTTTGTTAGATAACAGATGCTGAGTGAAACAGAAACGTCTAAACTTAAATTTATGACCCGCACTCCCTATCCCAAACTGGCGAACACAAGAGGTCTTGACAGATTTAATTACTATTTTACATTACTATATTATACAACTATCACTTCAAGAGAAATGCTTACTCAGTTGTTGTTGAAAATAAAAAAAAATTGCCATAAAATGAGGTTTAATATTATTTCAACATAGCTGTGATTTTGTTCTACATTAATAAGTGCGGGGGCACAGACCTCTTGCCCCCCCCCCCCCCCCCCGATCTGAAAACTCCGAGTATGCTGCCCCCCCCCCCCCCACCCCCTGTGACTACGCCTATGATGTATGAAGGAGAAAAAAAATCTGCTGATGATCGTAGAATAGCAGAGCCATATTGACTCCAGTGAGCTTTGTGACCCATTGGCCTCTTCAATAAGATGAATGACGTAGTAAACAACTTAATGTAGGGGGTTCAGGTATAAATTTTCGATGAGATATATTTAAATAAATATATTCTAGCATAAACATGGAAACATTCGGAAATATAAAAAACTTTACTTGGTGAAAAAATTCCAAGTAGAACAGAAGTTATGAAATTATCAATGTTGTGAATACTGCTATTTTATGTAAGGAAATTTAACTAAAAAATTGATGGCACAAAAAAGAAGAAAAATCCGTTCTTATAAATGTCTAATTTTATTTGGAAGTATGGCAAACTATATATTTTGCTAATTTTCTGTTTCCATGCCAGGTAAAAAATATCCAAGATGGCAGCAAAATATCCAATATGGAACCAATATTGAAAATGGCGGATACATGATAAAATGCTTTCAAAATATAGGAAAAAAATAATGATACTTTATAAATTCTTTACAATTTATTACTTTAAAAAATGTATAAAAATAGTGATCTGAATCAAATATGCTCATTAAAAGTCAGAGTTCTGTGTGGACATCACAAAGAAGAAAGCTGTCAATATTATATGAAAATGGCAAAGATCGGGAAAAAAGAATTCACTACAGTTAATTCACAACTTTATTAAAAATTTTAATAGACCGATCTTTAAAAAAACATGATATCAAATTTTCGGTTTCAATCAATAATTGTATATATTTAAATGCTTCCTGGACAAGTTGAATGACATCTGCTACTACCGGGGGTACCATTGTGTATTTTTCCGAAGTCTGCTGAAAAAAAAAATAACCACAAAGTATCATGTTAATAACAAAAATATTCTTATAGGACCTAGTTAGAAGAACTTCGGGTTATTCAGTTATTATACAGTACATTATATGTATTTCAGAATCTAGAGGAAATCCTGGCAACAGAATTTAATTTTTACATTTATATCAGGGACCGTTTAAAGTTCCTGTTTAAAGTAGGAAATGATATTTTTCAAAAAGATAATATTATTTAATGTCGCATTTATATTTTCTTTTGTGGTTTTACGATACAAAAGTGTGCATGAATTTAAAGGTACAGAGAAACTGTTCAAAGTTTGATGGAACAGCCATTGGAAATCATTAGAAATTACACAACCATAATATTCAGAAAGGAATCAGCTTTCTCATATGTATGTTGCATTAAAATATTTCGATTACTTACCGTAGTAAAATTGATTAACGGAATGGGTTTTGCATTGAGATGAACATTAACAATGTTGAGAAAATATTCAGATAGGATGTGTTGATTCCTTAAATATATACGGAAAGCCAATCAAAATGACGCTATCAAAGGAGAAAAAAAATACAGTGCCATGCATCAAAGGGGAAACCCCGTATTCAATTTTAGCACAACTTCGACCGCGTTAATTTTTAATGCAAACTCTTCAGAATGACATAACACACATATCATACGAAAGTTCAAACAATGAAGAAAAAATTCAGTATGTTTAATTTCTAAATAATTATGAATAATAATGCTAAAATTACGTTTATAAACATTGATAAATTGTGTTTAAATGGCACGATTACATAGGTAAACAACTTAATGGACTTTTGCAGTGAGCGTTGACTTTTACAGCTGACGATTTAATTTTACACTAAGGCAATTTACAGAAGCTCTTTTACGATGTAATTATTTAGCTCAACCTTAATTAAACGAAAATGACGGGTTATTTCAAAGAACAAGTACTAGTAAATTGTACTTTAAAAAATGACAACCACCCTACCATCAACTCCTGGTCCTCACATGTTAGTGCCCCTAACAATTCTGTACCTCCGTACATGATACAGGTTTGAATTCGAAGTAAACCGTGAACTGTGAAAGTCAATGCTTCTCGCAAAAGTCCACTATCCTGCTTTACATAACAAATTCACAAAATCTTTTAAATAAAATTATTTAAAACAAGATATGAATTATATTAACACTTTTGAATCTAACATATTTATTTATATTTCAGCAATGGGTGGACGGGCGACTTTACTGGTACTCAGACATCATAAAGCACGTGACAGTCAACGTTACTGAAGTGTGGACACCCGATGTTTATTTCCTGAATATGTGAGCATATTGAAAAACATCCATTATAATAAGTGTGTTATGATTCATGTCATAATCTACTAGAGGCGCCTAGAAGGAATATAAAATCCATGTCGACTGTTCACTCCAGCTGTGAACCCATGTATTGATAAAGCAGATGATTGTATATTGTTTAACGTCCCTCTCGAAAATTTTTCACTCATATGATGAGGACGCCACCAATTTTGTCCCATACTCGGTACTCAAGGCCATTGAGCAGGGAGGGTCTTTTTTCATGCCAGCACCTACTGCGACACGGGGCCTCGGTTTATACGGTCTCATCCGCAGGACCGGTTTCCACGTCCCACAGTGGGAGATAAGGTAGACGAACTTCAGAATGAAAACAAAGGCTTAACAATTGGTATAAAACAAGAAAGCCAAAATACGACCCAGTGATAGAACATATATTTGCTTAACAAAGTTATAAAAATTTACGAAATGATGACTTATAACAAGGTTGTTGAAATCCCTGTACTTCAACTTATCTGTCAGTAGCCTACTTTGGTTTAAATTTGAAAAGTTATAATTTATTGGTTGAGAATCAATAATTTGAACTAAATGTTTTAAAATTTCATACTAATCTTAACAATTTTTGAGTCGAAAACACTCAAATTTGACTTTCATATAAACTTTTTTTTTAATACATTTTTTGGTCGTTTTTATATTGTTGTTATGAATTAAGCATTGATAAAAGAGGGGAAATCCTACTATGAGACAGGGAACCTGGCTTTATTCTGAGGTTTGTCCTCTTGGGAAAATTCTTCTCTAGACTGATTCAGGGTGGAAAGCTAGTTAATTTAAAAAGCGAGTTATGGGGGGTATCCTACTCTACAACACTGTTACTTTTGGATCAAAATGATTTTCAGTGAGCTTGATTCCTGTACCTTGCCCAGTCTTCGTTAGATGTCACGAGAGGAACTATGAATGTCATCCTCAGCTCTACAAAATATTATAAATGCTAGAACTATCGACATATTCTTTTCCTTTCGCTTTTCAGATTTTAGCTTTTATAACGTAATGGCATGGTACTCCAACCTCATATAATACTACGTGCCCCACGGTCTGAAAAAGCTTTTTAAGTGCCCGAAATCACAAGTAAACAAATACTTACTGGATGTCAAACAACATTCAATCATAAGAGCTGCATTTTATCTGTTTTCTTTTTTGCTTTTGTAGGGAGTCCCAACCAGAAGTACTAATTAATCCTCGCTTTTTGACCATAGAGTCCACAGGAAAGGTCTATTGGTACCAGCGGACCAAGCTCATTACTCCATGCTCCTCAGAATCTAACGGAGACTTTGTCTGCCCAGTGACTTTCGGTTCTATGCAGTTTCCTCAAAGTGAACTCGACTTTGACCGCATAGAATGTGAATATAGCAATGCAAATAGCAAGAATGTTAACGTCACTTCCGTTGCAATGGAAATAGATACAGAGGATTTACCGCGTGTACCTTTCTCTAAGAGCACGTCAAAAAGAGGAAGTTGTGTTGCTTCTATTTCCGTTGATCTGGAGGCAAGCAACAGGGAGAAATATAGTTACCAGAAATTTGAAGCTCAAAGGGGGAATATGAAATCATCGTCTGTCTATATAATGGCCAACTTAGTGACTGTTATTTTGTCTCTAACATGTGTTTGGGTAAAATAAAAGATATGTAAAGAAAGCTATTTAATGTGAAAGTAGACATGAATATAAGCAAAAATGAGAGATAATAGTTCATCATGCAAAGGCAGTTCGTCTCTTTGAAGAAGCAACCTGTACATGATATGAATGTTTTAAAACTGAATTATTTGTAGATACATGTACGTGTCTATTCCTTATCCACCACTGACTTATTCTTCCAAAATATCCATTTTTTAAAAAAATGTGTTTCAGAGAGTATACTGCGCAAATCTTTAGTGCATTCTAAATACTTCTGTACCAAAGCTTGTGAACACTATACAAAGGACGATAGTGACTTTTATAGCTGTAGTAACTTTGCTAGTACATGCATTTATGCTGTTATACACGTAGCAGAATATTTAGCGCTTATCAAATCGACTGCATAATTGCACATAGGTATAAGCAGGTTTTTGTAACTTTGAATAAAGGATACAATATATCTGCACAAAAATACTCATGTAGGTTTTTGCATTATTAAGCCTTGAAAATAAAGTCTGTTAATCCATTTTCATTTAGTTGGAAAAATATTGTATGTTGTTTTCTTGAATGTATAAAATTATTTTACAACAACTGTATATGAAACTGTCAAAATGGTCAAAGAGTCAATGCTTTTTATATAGTTTGAGAGAGAAAGAAAGAGAGAAAGAAAGATAGAGAGAGAGTTTTCTATAAAACAAGTGACGTGTAGTTCATCATATAAAAATCAAATTAAGCAATCGATGGATGTCCTATCCCAATCTTTTGCATAAATTAACTCTAGCTTATATTAATTTCTCAGATACTAGAATACATGTTTTGTTATATGAAAGAGTCTGTATTAAGGTCTTCGTTTTATAGATCACACTGACATTAAACATTTAAAATAATCCTTGCATTCTGTTTTGTATCATCTAGATGCTATTCATTGATTAAAAATGCCAAAAAAAAGCCATTTAAAGTCTTGCAATTGTCTCACTGAAAACGCGTAGCCATAGCCATAATGATTTAAATGGTCAGTGAAATGGGGTAGCAAGGTATGGTTGGAAATGGTTTCCAATAGACTATACATTCTTTTGTGTTTATGATACATCCAATAGAATCGATAGAAGTGAACATTAATTAACAAATTATTTAATTGTTATTATGAAGACGGTTTTAAACAGCATTGTGAAGGGCTATTCGTAAAGCCATGTACGACGGGGAGTTTAAACTGCCATGGATTAATTCTGAATACATTACACAGAATCTTGCTTTTGTGTATATGTATTAAATTTTTTATCAAGATTTTAAGCAGATTGTGTTCTAATGTTTTGGATTACTTCGAATCGGAAACTAATCACCAATATCTAGGTATCGTTTTCATTGGGTATGTTTTTCTCAGTTTAATCAGTGTGTGGCATTAGTTTGTTTGTTTCTTGTTTTAAGAAATCGAGATCTCCAACACATAGACAAAGGATAGAGTGACTGGACGCTAAACATTTTAGTAGTCTTTTTTCATGTTTTTGGAAGTCCGACATCTGGGACGCATACAATCGTGTCTTGGTACTTTTGATTTGTGTTTGTGACATTGTCGATCTAAACAAGGAGTCAATATGACCGCTCCAACGGCCCCAATAGGGTGGTCCTCCGCGAGGATGAACATGCACTTTAAACCGGTAACACCAAGGAAGGCTGAGACAGGGATGTACTTTAACCTCCACAAAAACGTGAAAAGGTCTCTGCTTCCCAAAGAAGTTCAAAACATGGAAACCCAAAGTGTGGACCTTGCCAGACAGATACTTCACCGCCAAAGACAGAAGTCTCGGATTTCCCGCGAGAAATACAGGCAACTCGTCTCTCAAGGATCTTCTAGGTTCACAGTCGTCAATTCCGAGCCCGGAGGTCGTACAAATTTTTCTGAGGATTTTTCTAGAAATCTTTATCTTCCACCCGTTGGGCGCCAAAAGCCAAACACACCTATGACCCCTGGGTCAAGGTACACTGCCGATGACGTCAGAAGTATTGTGGATAGACTGTCGACATACGATCCATGTAAAGTTCCAGAGTCCAGGGGACAGTTTATAAAATTACCGCCCCCTATCGTGTATAAGAAAAAATACAGCGAAAACGAGGTTCAGTCAATCGTGGACCGATTATCGGAGTATAACCCACTGAAAGGTCCAGCGGAATCGAAAGGGATTCCAACCATAGTTCGCAGAATCCCGCGTCAAAGTATGGTTCCACCACAGAAGTGTACTTCCGATGAAGTGGAAGACATCGTAGAAAGATTGTGTAGCGTTCATTTTGATATTCCTGAAAAGGAACATCGGTACGTGCCAACACCTTATCCACTTTCAGCACGATCGTAAGATGTATCCATCGATTAAGGAAAGATTTCGAGGGAAAACCCTAAATTTGTTTGCAGCCAAGTGCAAATGATCTTTGGATCTGTTTGGAACTGAAAGCTTATGTGAGTTTTCGATCGAACGGTCCTTTGCCGTCTAACCATGCTTCTGGATTTCGATTTACTACAAGCATGACATTTTCACACTGCAATGGACAAATTGCAAGAAATGCTGGCTTTATAAATTCAAGGTGTTTTCTGATTTCGATATCAGTTTGTTTCGATTCTATTTTAGCTCCACGGTTGATAAATGAAATCCTTGGTGCTATCTAGTGCTGCATTTGTGTCTCTTACTTGTTTTGTTAATCGGTATAAGCACGTCTCTAGTCTATCAAATCTCACAGGAAGAGTTTGACTCTTATCTACAGTGCTTAAATGTTGAAAATGATCAAATTTAGAGTCATTTTGATCACAAGTGTACGAATTTCAAATATATGAAATAAATAATGAGTAATTTCGAATGTTTGAGATTTTTAGCTCACCTGAGCTGAAAGCTCAAGTGAGATTTTCTCATCACATTTTGTCCGTCGTGCGTCTGTAAACTTCACATTTTCGATTTCTTCTCCAGAATTACTGGGCTAATTTCAACCAAAATTCTCACAAAGCATCATTGGGTAAAGGGAATTCACTTTTTTTTTTAATGAAGGGCCATATCTTCTTTCAATGGGAGATGATTAAAAATAAGTGAAATTTGGTGATATAAAAATCTTCTCAGGAACCATTGGGCCAAAAAATTGAAACTAATATGAAACCTTCTTTACATAGTGTAAATTCAAAATTGTTCAAATATTGGCCACTAAGGGTAGGGTGGGGCCAGAATGGGTGATCATAATTTTGCATAGGAAAATTCTTTAAAAATCTTCTGCACGAGAACAGCAAAGCCATGATTGGTCTGACATATTTATATGGAAGCATCTTCAGAAGAGTAGAATCAGATAAGTTCTTTCAAATCATGACTCCCGGGGGTAGGGTGGGGCCACAATCAGCGATCAACGTTTTCCATTGGAATTCATAAGAAAATCTTCAAATATTTTCATTCCTATTGAAACTACATTAATGAGTAATTAAATTATCTAACAAAAGTTAATTGCTGTTGGATCAAACCTGGTGTTATACCTTCATAAGCATGGCATCTGAACTACATGAATTTTTTTGTGCCCTTGTCATTATTTTTGAATATTCAAGTATATTGGGGGAAAGTCTGTAAACGCAGTGTTTAGTTTGGATACCTATAACTTTTCATTATTTTTGAATTCCGCAAACGTTGTCCGTGTGTATCATTGGTGCTCCCCATCTAATCCCGTAAATGATGAATTGACGTCTCATGTGACTCTACACTATGGTTGATTTTTTGGTATATAGGGTTGGAGGTACGTAGACTTTGCAAAATTAGGTGAAAACTGACCAGAAAGTACACGAGCAGCTTTGCCACTTAAAACATAATTGTCATGGTTAATTTCTCCATATCTTGTACTCTAAAAGAAGAAAGTCACTGGGTACCAATTACGCCCTGTTAGCAGACCTATTTTTGTGTTCATATTAAGCAGAATTGTCCCAAATCTTAAAGTGAAAAGAATAAAACACTTGCTGTGGCCTTCAACTCGACATTTAGATCTATCGACGACGTAATGTTAATGAACAAGGGCTATTTCCATTCTTATGTCGATACGATATATAATCCATTAAATGCACACTGAATTTTCGACGTACTTTCAGTTATTTTTCGATCATGAGATTATTCATGACAAGGAGCACACGGCAGGTGTGACCGGTTGGCAGGGGAGGCTCACTCCTCCATGGTACCTGATCCAACCTCTGATGTTTTGGAGGTCCGTGTTTGCTCTGCATTTATTTTGTATTGTTTAATGGACTTTTGGTGCATGAAAATTGTTTGTTATCTCCATATATTTCACTTGGTAGCAGTGAAGTTGAGAAGAAAGTACCCTGAAACTCCCCATTCTGTTTCCTTGCACCTCTTTGACTCTGAACAATAAAACAAACCATGCAAGAATCAGGATACATGTGTATATTGTAAAACATGGGTAGCTATATAAGTCAATAAAGAGAATCAATTTTGTAGGCTTTTTATTATATTTATTGAGGTATACATCAATATAAAACATATGGCATCTGAATAAATTCTAAATTATTTATATTTTCCTCATCTTTTCATTAAAAACTTACAGAAAATTTGGATTTTTATTGCGAAATAACAGTTTACACAAAGAGTTTCTAATAATGGTCATATAAAATCCTGTTTGATTGACTCTTGAAATATTTTTAATCAATAATCAATATTCTTTTTCAAAATGTGTACTGAAATAAAAGAAAAACGGGAATTAATGCCACACTGTAAAATAGTATACAATGTATAATTAAGAAAACATCATGACTGAAAAGATGAGTATAAAATGAATGATATCTACACATGTATAAATTATGATTACCATGTCTTAAAATCTACAATGTACAATTTGAGTCTGAATATACAGAGATGATATCAGATATAAAAAAGATACTACAAAAATATGGATTCTAAAACTTTTTAAGAAATCCAAACATCATTCAACTTTCGTTCTAGTAACATCCATACCAAAACTTTTTCCCCCTTCAAATGCAGAAAATTTGTAACCTATTTCTTTTCTTTTACATTTCATCTTATTTATATTAAAAGATCACAGTTGAAAAGATTTTGCACTACACTTATCAGTGTAAAATTACTGTTGCAAAATAGACTATATCTATCTATTTATTTCATCCATGAGGTAAAGTGCAATGCATTTATATCTGTACATGTCATAGCAAAAGGATATAAACACAATTTGTACAGCAGAAATGGTAGTTAAAACCATTTCTCATACAATTTATTTCATACACTCTGAAATGGCAATGAAATGGTATATATACAGAAATGAAATGAACATCTATCACACCAAACTTGTTTATCAATATTGTCCTGCATAGTGGAGATTACAAGTCATTCTTTGCATGTTGGTTAGTATTGTCGTCTATCTGGATAATCCTGCTTTAACTTATTCTTGAATTCCCGTGAAGCCATAACAAGGCCAATGGCAGAGAACAGCGTGAAGAAGGCGGAAATGATGAAGAATCCGTAGGCCCAGGAGAGGTAATTCTGATCAGGACGGGGCACCCACTGCCGATCCTCCTTCTTGATTCCAAAAATAATCGCCTGGATGAGAATTAGGACCACTGAAAAAAATTTCAACCATGAACATGGGAAACTTTAGCTGCAATAATGTAGCCCTCTCCGATTTTTTTTTATTCTGATGTTTTCTGGAGAGGGCTACAATTCCATAGCATCTCCGTAATGGTGCAAATATTTTTTTTTAATAGGAGCGACTGCAGGCAAAATAAATTATTTTTACATTCAACTTACTTCTAATAAGACGAAATTTTTATTCACTGTCAACAACAGACCCCTTTAAATGCGAAAAACTTGTAAAATAACTCTGCATGTTTCCTGGTAGTTTACTTCAGCAGCCATGACAGTTCACGCGTGACGTAATGAGACTTTCGCTTGAAATTTAGAACAACTGAATAAAGCAATTATCGGTGTTTATAAATGATTGTGCTGAATTTCATCACAAAAACATAGCTATATAAAACCATTTTAAGGGTTATTTTTATGCATGCAGCGATTTTTATGCTTAAAATAAGGGAATTCCAAAAAGATCCGCTCCTATAGAACCTAAATTCTCATTGGCTGTCCCAAAATACAATCTATCAAGGTCAGTAAACATGGCGGATAAATACGAGTTGTGATGTTGACATACACGAAAAATAAGCGATATAGGGATCGTTCTGTATATCTTTGCATTGATTTACGTCTTGGATGACTGCTTATTTGGAGTCAAGGTAAGAAATGTTAATAAAATAGCCATTTACTGATAAATCCGTGCGGGAGCGAATCACACCCGCAGCTGCACCATTATGGAGATCCTAGTTGTAGAGGGGAGAAATTTTGCAGCTAGGGAAACTTGTCCTCTCTCCTTAAAACAGTTCACAAAAAATTACGACTAAGACTAAATTTCACCACTCTGTAACTTTTTACTTAATAAATTCTTTTTCTAAATAATTATTTACAATTTAATCATTAAGTATATATCAATATAATGTAATCCAAAAAGATTTTGGCAGCTTAGATATTAGTTGTAGAATATGAGGAAATTTTAGTCTCAGTCATTTGAATTTCTGAGAAAATGGTCACAGATCTGTAGAAATATCTCTGATAGTAAAATTCTAATTCACTCAGTTAATTTTAACTTACCAACAAAAAAGTAGACAAAGCTACCACCCATTAATATGACTTCATGTAGATATATCGGGAAATAGTTCAAAGCCAGCAGAATCAGAATGATAGTTGCAATAAACTGGAAAAGGATGCAGACACTGGCAATGACTTGACACACTATGAACCAAGCTGAAAAATAAAACATTCAATCATTCATCATTTTTATTTCTCAATTAAAAAAAAAAAAAAAATAATTTTGTAAATGTTTAAAATGACTTGAGTTACTTTAAACTGTTTAAAAAAAATTATCAATCATGAGATGATAAACATAAAGCTCTTGAACTTGAAAATGCTTCAAACATGATATACACGTACGTGCAATTTTATGACGTATTTTTCTTATGAAATTTGAAAAAAAAAAATCAGTATTAATTAAGGTATGAACAATAGAATCGATGTAGTCTTTAATAAGTAATTGCAAACATTATACAGATTTTGTAGTTGTTGTTGGAGGAAACTCTGGTTAAATACCGGAAGAGAGAAATTATCAAGTTTGGGAGTGTTTTACTTAGAATTCTTGCGTTTTTTACAGATCAAATGTATTAAATATGTTAAATTCTTACGTGGTGATAGCCATTCCCAGATCACTCGGTACTGGTCGGAGAAAATATACCAACAGCCTTTGTAGCGTTTTCCGTTGTAGTCTTTCCAAAATGTGTAATCATTGAAACAAAATTCCCAGAGACCCGCTTTTACAAATCTACTGTCTGCCTTCGAAAACGATTCTACCCAATACGGACTGGCAAAAGACACCACCATAAAGGTGAATGCCACAATCGAAAAACCCAAGGCGATCAACGACTTCGCCATCTTGTTTTCAAATCGCCTCCATTAGATCATCTACCTGGAATGTCAACACCTGTGGACGTTCCAAGTTTAAATCATAGGGGTGGTCAGCATTGCAGGTGCGTTGCTGTTTAGAAATACATGAGATTGGCAAAATTGCTGATATGTAATAGATGTGGAGTTTACATTTTAATAATTATTATTATAAACTTTAAAATAAGTCCAGTATCTTGTATCTTTATCATTTGTTTACTTGAAAGAAATTATGACAAACTAATATTTTTAAGTGCAACTCCGATTTAAGGGAGATAACTCGTATCCTCACGTTTGAATATGTATACCGAGTGGTACAAAAATTTCAAATTATGAAAATTTGAGAGATATTTAATTTTCATGACTATCAAGACTCCCAGGATGGGAACAGGGCTAACAATATTTTATGGAACTTGTCTAATTACTTTGGTGTAATAATATTTAATGTAAAAAAAATAATAACAAAGCGTTTTTCTAAGCTGACATATATTATATGTATACATATATTATACATGTATATCATTTATCTGTTCTACGTCCTTTTTTCTCTTTCTTTAAATTTTTTTCCCTACATCTCAACACTATTTGAAAACGATATACTTTCATCTTAGGGCTATATGAAGAAGGTAATTTATGATATTGTATTTTGCTATTTTTTTTTAATTTGAAAAATAATCATGATAATAATTATAGAGAAATTCACATGAAGGCAAAACATTTTTGATTTTGTTATTGCTTAGCTGCAGAACTGTAGCTCTCCGAAAAAAAAAATTATTGACAGACTGGTCTGTCATTAATTTTTTTTGCGAGAGCTATGTACAGTTCTGCTGCTAGTCATTGCTTTGAGCATGAATAAATGATACTATCAAATCGCTATACTGGTTTAAAATATTTTATTATATAATACAAGTACAAATTACATATCAACAAGATCAGTAAAAAATATCTATAAATATATCTATATACATTGTACACAGGTAAAATTACACTTGGATGACAAATGGTTAAATTTAAAATAGCTGCAAAATTTAATTGACTTGTTTGAGGTGATATTATTATACTAAAATACATGTACTTTTTAATTGAACTTAAATTAAAATCTACTAAAATAAGTAGAAGAAATAGTGCAATACTCTTCAAGAAGGCAAATTTTTTTTTACGAAAATGTCAATAACAGAGAAGTGCAGTAACTCATACACTTAAATTGCACTAATAAATTTTTTTTATAACATCATTTACTTGAAAATGTTTTAACTACCGGTAACTTGTGGATGTCTTGGTGCATTTAATAATGAATGATGTAAATGAGATATATGGACAGATGTAATGAATCCCTATTTACAAATTGAAAATGTGAACTGTGAAGTTCTGTGTATACATGATTTCAATGAATGAATCCTGCTATCAAATGTCTCTCCACAAAGAAATTGTGGAGAGAAAAGAATCCTTCTCCAAATAAATGGCAGATCAATGTACATGTATTTGGTCATATTTCCAAACAAAAGAAAATGAATATTTCCATATACAAAGTAAATGCCGATACTGTCAGAAATGGCACTCTCCTCCCCTTAATAGATTGGTTGGGCGGGTTTAATGATCTGTCCCCCATATCTTGGTTTCTCCTGACTCATCTTCTGGTCGAAGCGGACCTGTGTGGCGGAGAATGTGGCACAGAATCCCCCAAACACCAGGAGGAAGCCGGACATGACCATCAGACCGAAGGAGTAGGACAGGTAATTCTTGTCCGGATTCTGGATCCACTGTCTGTTCACCACAGACATTGTGCCGAAAATTAGGATGCAGATACCTGTCACAACACCTGCAAGAAAACAGAAAAAATAGGTCAGGATTTATCTATATTTAATAATTAAAATATTATTTAGAAACTGTTTTCCTAATTCTTAATATTGTGAGGATGCTGCAAGTTCACACATTAACTGCATTTAAATAAACTTCTGCTAGCTGATGGCTTATCTTTTAAATATAACTAACCACTTTGTAGAAAATGTTAAAATCTCCTTTACATGCATGTAATGGATTTAAAAATCACTGCACCAGTTAGACTCATTTAGTAAATTTATATGATTAATTCATTTAAAAAAAAAACACCACATAATTAGACTCATCTTTCAAGAACAAGTAAATTCATTTCATTGATTTGATCATTATCAAAAATGTAAATTTAAAAAATTAATTTCTGGGTTTTGTTTTTCCATTTTATCATCAATACCGTCTTCTTACCACAGGTAACGGCTGCGACCCCCACGGACATGAGCGCCCCGAAGCTGTTCCTGCCCTTTAATACGTTAAGAATGAACAAGATGAGGAGGGAGAGGACCACTATCTCTGCCAGCAAGGTCAAGGTCATCATCACTTGTATAGACAGGAACCACGCTACAAAAAGTATACGTCATAAATCATCTGATAAATAGTTGAAAATGTGTGCTGTTTGTGACATTTTGGGCAAGGAATCAATGGAATACTAAACAGAACAGAATAAAGGGGGACAACTCAAGACTATATTTGAGACATTTCAACTTTCTCTCTCTCTATACACTCGTAAAAGAAGAAATTTAGGCAGCTGAAATAGTATTCAAAATTCACATACATGTATGTGCCTGCTGAGACAGAGATAAAAGTTCTTTTCATATATATGTATTCAAGTCTCTGGTGTTGGCATGTATTTTAAAATTTAAATGATATTTACTCATTTTTGAGATCAGTAGTTTTAGGAGGATTTTACCCTTACTTTGGACTTTCAGTAGGGCGTGACTTTCTCGGCGCTACGTAATGGCGAATACTAGTAGATTCTCATTGGTTACGAAATTAATAACATCAGGAACTTAAAATTGTTGTTGATAACGATGAGACGACTTATGCCCCACCTCTGTGCCGTGAGAGAACTTTTAATTGGCTATTTATTACACCAATTGACATTCGGCTGCATTTCTATCATATGTATATTTCAACAGTGATGGGAAGCTGTGTAAATTTCAGAAGCTATAAATTAGGTAACATCGAGAATGCCACGCCTTACTGAAAGTCCAAACTCAGCGTGTAATGGTAATATTGTCACTTTGACACTTACATGGATTAATCCAGTGGAAGATTGGTCTGTATTCATAGGAATAAATCCACCAACATCCATCATAAATCTTCCCATTGTAATCATTAAAGTATGTCCAGTGATTGAAACATGCTGTCCACAAACCCAACTGAAAAAGACAATTAAGTGATTATGAACCATTTTTGACATACAAACTACAAATCAGGAATTCTGAAAGAAACTGAAATTAATGGTAAAAATCTTTTATAGTTCAGATATGTCTTTTTGGACACATAATTCACATATACCATCTTAAAAAGAATAAAATTTTTGTCAGGTGGGAAAATAAAACATGATCTTATTATTATATTGCATGTACAACAAAAACAATCGTTCATATAAATTCAATTTTTACTCCACTTTTGACTATCTTAAGTACACAAAATCAGTTTCATTTCCTGTTTAGCATAGTGTACCTGGAAATGGCTCTTACCTTGACGAATCCGTTCTTCAGTTTATATTTATCATCGGCCTCCAACCAATTTGGTGTCGAAAAAGCAATGAGAAAGAAGAGGAAGCCTATCGCAACAAACACTGCTGACGATATTAACAGGTACCTCGACCTGTTCCAGGTAGCCATTTTCTTTTCTGACACACCGGAAGTTGACAGGTGAGAAATGAATTTGGAAGAGTCCAAATAAGATCAAGGGGTAAACAGATGGAGTATACTTTATTATTGCAAGAAAAAAATAATAAAGAACTTTAAAAATCTAAATTGTTCATAAAAGGTCCGTGTAACACTTAACAATTCAAAAAACGATTTAGAGTTTTAGAATGTTAATATAATAGTTCAAATTTCTAAATTTCAAAAACTCAAACTGATTTCGTATATTGGAATTTAATATTTTAGTTCAAAAACCTAAATTTTCAAATTTCCAAACAGGTTTTAGAATTGTAGGTTTTTAGATTTTTACCTTAAACATTCAAAATTCAAATATCCAAAAACAAATTTTGTATTTTAAACTTTTGAGTTTTTAGTCTACCGTTTATTTAATAAGTTTACACTTAACAATTTAAAGTTCAGTACAGTTTGACAATTTTTGATACTTCAAAATTTACTTCAAACTTCTAAATTTCAACTTTCAAAACGTTTTACATTTTTTGAGATTTAGAATTTTGATTCAAACATTCAAATTTCAAATAACATGAATAACCAAAACACTTGGAGTTTTTATATATTTACTTCAAATATCCAAAATATCAAGTTCCAAACCTGATTTGAATTTTGAAACTATTACAAAAACACTGTTGGTTAAGCAAAAGAGCTTTAAGATAGTTAGAATATTGAGCGGATATTCAAAATTCAAATCGGGTTTGGAAACTTGGTATTTTGGATTGTTAAAGTAAAATTCTAAAACTCAAAGTATTTAGGTTATTTGAAGTTAGCATATTTGAACCAAACTTCCAAATTTCTAAAAATCTAAAAGGTTTCAAAGTTGGATTTTAGAAGTTTGAAGCTGATTTCAAATAATCAAAAGACGAAAAATATTACTGAACTATAGATTGTTAAATGTAAACTTTCTGAACAAACAGTAGACTAAAAACTCAAACGTTTAGATTACAAAAATCGTTTTTGGAAATTTGAATTTCGATTTTTTAAGGTAAAAATCTAAAATATCAAAATTTTAAAACCTGTTTGGAAATTTGACATTTTAGATTTTTGAACTAAAATATTAAATTTCAATATACCAAATCATTTTGAGTTTTTGAAATTTAGAAATTTGAACTAATATATTAACATTCTAAAACTCAAACCCATTGTAGAAATTTGAATTGTTAAGTGTTACACGGACCATAAAAGTTAATAACAAACTGAAAAAAATGTCTTGTAAGTATTTTTGAAGATATTTTTCATTTTTGTAATTGACTTTTAAAACGTATTTCTTTTGTTTTTGATTTGCTCATTACTGTGATTATTTGCAATTAACTTTTAAAATTGAACAATAATTTAGTAAATAATTCAACAAAATTCTAGCTGCAGATTTGTAGCTCTCCGAAAAAAAATATATTGATAGACCGGAGAGCTACAGTGCCACCCATTGAAAAAACTGTATATTTATTGCGCACCAAAAAGTGCGCTCGGTTCTTGATTAATTCCTCCAAATTCTTACCTCAATTGCAAAAAAAGGACGATTAAAAAAATTTCTTTCTCCTCTATCAAGCACTCTCATAGTTGACATCTGAACGAAGCATACTGGACCGAATTATCTTTGAAACCAAAATGGCAGTATAAATACTAGTAAGCGAAATGTTCTATGATTACAATATCAGGGTCAGGAGGACTATTAACAACAATTATGAGGAATGTTTGGTTGTGGAAACAGCGAAAGAATATGTTAGGAACATACGGTTAGTAATATTTTGAGATCAAAGTTTTAAAAACATGGAGAAATAAATCGAGATCCGAGCGCATTTTTTTGTGCGCAATAAATATATAGTTTTTTCAATGGGTGGCTCTGTAGCTCTCTATCAATATATTTTTTCGGAGAGCTACAGAACTGCAGCTAACAAAATTCATGAAGTTTTTAATGAATATGAAAAAGGAAAATTGAATGAATTATGTTTTTAATTACTATCAACGATTTATTCATACAATTTCCTATGGTAGGAAATTGATCCACACTTCTTACATGCATATTGATTTAAAAATAATAAATTTAGGATTTTTTTGTTCATTAATATGTACAATACATACGACTCAAACTTGTAATAAAAAAGTCATGGCTGGCTCGTAGAAAGACTCAAGGATCTGAAGAGATCTGTAACTTGCTGTTATGAAACAATTGGATGGACGACCAGAGTTGTCTACGGTCTGTCAATATTATTTTCGGAGAGCTACAGTTCTGCAGCTAGGATCTCAACGACTCCAATTGTTCTTGAAGTACAGTTCTTAATAAACACTGATATGCACTTACATCTTAGAACTGTGTTCATAGTTTAGTCAAAAAGGGTATTAAACCGACTCATTCACTAAAACAAGAGGCCCAGGGGCCACATCGCTCACCTGAGCACATCGGCTAGGAAAAAGCACATGAGGATGATTTCATATGAGTTTCATCTTTCCTGTCTCAATGGTTCTTGAGAAAAAGATTTTTAAAGATTTTTCCTATATATTCCCATGTAAAACGTTGATCGGCCATTTTGACCCCACCCTAACCCCGGGGGACATGATTTGAACAAACTTGAATCTACACAACCTGAGGATGTTTCCCCTTAAGTTTCATCTTTCCTGGCACAGTGGTTCTTGAGAAGAAGATTTCTCCCCTTGAATGAGGGCGTGGCCCTTCATTTGAACAAACTTGAATCCCCTTCACCCAAGGATGCTTTGTGGCAAGTTTGGTTGAAATTGGCCCAGCGGTTCTTGAGAAGAAGTCGAAAATGTGAAAAGTTTACAACGACGACAACGCTGACAACACCGCCGACGACAACGACGACAGACAACGGACAAATTGTGATCAGAAAAGCTCACTTGAGCCTTTGGCTCAGGTGAGCTAAAAACTATACTTGTCAAAATTTCTAAGTCCCCACTTTTATTATTTCAAGTATTTAAAAACCTTAACATTAATTAACTAGTTGTTCATAATTTTGACTTAATTGTTTGATGATTGCCTGTTACGGCCAAAAAAATTGAAATCAAATGTGTAATTACTCATCCATGACCCTTTTTGTTAAAAAGCATGAAGTGCGAGTTTCATATGTTTTCGGATGTATTATCCATTTATTTAAATTGCCATGTGTTCTCCATCTTTAGTTGTTTCGGAAAAACAGAAAAAAGCTTGTTTAAAATGCCGTGTATTTACGAACGTCAATGTGCAAGTGAAGTTGCCATGGTCCACGCTGGTGGTAGTAAAGGAAAGTTGTATTTCCTTTGTTTGTATTTGTTTATTTTATGTAAAACCGTTAAAAATACCGTCAGGAAGATGCACAAAGCTTACTTGTATTCCTTATAATCATTAAAAATTGCTAGATTTTTAAGAAATACCGCTTAACCACCCAAGAGTTTAACCGGAAATTCACTCAAACCGGAACCGGAAGTGCCCATGGTCAAGGCGTATACACGTACTACAACAACACATCAACAGGGCTACTACATAATAATTACTAACTATTGTGGAAGGAACCTATCTGCACGTGCAATTGCTCTGCACTCATTAAAAATTAATTCAAGTCGCCTTAATTATCCAAATTATTAGAAACAAACTGGAAGAGTGGTGAATGTGTTTAAGAAGACCTAATGTACTGTAGGATTAATATTTGATACAAACAATTTCGGTAAGCTTCAATGTCATCCACATCTCAACCCTATAGAACATGAACGGGACAAGATGGACCAGAGATTGAGCGCTATTCCAGCGGCAGAATCTGGTGGAAATATAGAGGACGACATAGTCCATACATGGAATAAGCTTCCATGAAGTTTTTTCCTAAATTGTGTGAACTCTTTGAGAAGCAGTTTTCTTGATCTTAATTCGTTTGCACGGAGGACAAAAACAGCATTGAACGTTGCGAATTTTTAATTCTAGGGTGCCTTCACTCTTCTGCATTTTGTGTTATTAAAAGTCCTTCAATATAATAAAATTAAGTGAATAAAAAATATTTTGCTTCTTTTTATCCTGTATAGTTTTCAATTTATATTGTCTTAATTATTTAATATAAAAGCAGTGTAAAACAAACACTTACGTGGGGACTTAGAAAGTTTGATCAGTATATATGTAAATGAATCTGTTCAAAAATGTGTAATGTAATTTTAAATTTGATAGTGTTTGAAGTATAACTGTGCTCAGTGCAAAAAAAAATTATGAAGTTTAAAGAATTTATGTACAGTGTTTTTGATTAAAAAAGTTGTATTTATGAAAAAAAGTTCAAGAAACACTTTTTGACAGTACATTTATTTATTTATTATCAACAGATACCAGAGATACAGATTTACATCTCTTGTAAACACTTAAGTCAATATATACATTTAGGTATATTTATAACAAAATAATCACAATTATGCGTTAAAATCCAAGATACTCAATAAAAAGAAAAAGTATACATTAATGAAAATGTTCATTGTAAGAAATTAAAACAAACATGTATAAATCAGAAAAAAATCTTATACGGATACCCCTCCCTCTCTCCGAGAAAATAAAAAAATAAGACAAGAATTTTATTCATGACTTTCTGGGGAAAAAATACTGATTGGATTGGCAACCGATGGTTTTAAATCAATCGTAGATAAAATGTACTACACTGTACATAACATTTACAATTAAGTGTACAGAATTCACTTTCAAATTAAATCACTGTATAAAATCGTAAAAAAAAAACTTTACAAAGAGGAAAAAAAGTATTAGACGAAGGGATTTCTTTCTCCTTTTAACATCTAATTTGCAGCAATTAACTGTATATGGCACGAAAGTTTGCTTTCAACTTTGTTTAAAATTGCCAACAGGGAGCGTTTCATCTAGAAACTTAACATCCTTAAACCTACAAAAACTGCCACACATATAGAAAAACATTTTTATAACTTTGATAAAAACTATACATTGAGATCAAAGCCGCCACATTCTTTTGGCGATACCGGAAACCATCAATCGCCACTGTCCGGAGTCAATAATCGAGGAGGACATGCAGCACTGCGGTCTATCATTTAATGGCGTACCAGACATTTCATCTACTGGCAATGAGACATCGAATTTTGACCAACTGTCCATTTTCAAGACCGGTATGGAATTGCCACTGGCCCATCATTTGCGTCTCGACGAAACCGCCTAGCTGACATGATAGTTGTCAAACCGGAAATGACGAAACAAAACATGGCAGGGATGAGGATGTAAAAGGACCAGCCTTGGTTATGTTTTTCGTTATTCTCAATCCACCTGAGATCATTTAGAGCCTTGGTATGAAAGACAATCATGCTCACGAAACAGAAAAACGCTGAAAAAATACACGTAGCATTAGTCAAAGTATTATATATGAATTGGAAAGATGAAGACAACTCAAGGCGTATTCAGCTGGCAATGCGTACCTGAGATGAAGTTTGCCATTGCAGTGCCTAGAAGAATGATGAAAAAGTACTTTTGTCGTAACATATGAAACATGATGACGACGTACACGATGACAGCAAAAATCTCCAGAATCAGCGAGACACACATGATGCCCTGTACGCCCTGTAACCATGCTATAAAGAGAAGGGAAATTTTATCAAACGTATTACAACCATAGTTTATGGTTCTATATTGGTATAAAGAGGCGGATTCATATTTTACATTACATTCCAAGTATACGTTTTTGAAGGTATGTTACATGTAATTGCATAATCCTCAGCATAGTGTTATGTACAATGTAGAATAATTAATTAAATTTTGATGATCACTGTAAATAACTATATCCCTATAAAAATACAATAACTACTCCCTATGTTTAGCCATGACCTCCGGCAATCGTTTATAAAGACGTAAAACAGAATACTATCGATGTTACAAATCAAACGAATGAGTTGTTGCTGGTTTTACGATGTTTCTTTATACTTACCTGGCCAAATCCACTCCCGGATATCGTCAAAATCAGAGGACAGCATCCACCTGCAGCCGTCGTATCGGTTTTGCGTAGGGTCTTTGTAGTAACGCCAGTTATTGAAGCAGGCTTCCCAGAGCCCCATGCTGAGGAAGCCCTGATTGTCCCCTTCCAACCAATTCCCTGTCCCAAAACTCAGAAGGAAAAAGACTATGCCAACAGAACATATCAAAAGAGAAACCAAAACAAGCTTACTGGCTTTATTAGCCATGACGCTATTATTAGACAAGTCAAACGGAATGTAAATACAGGTAGGGCGAGTCCATTTTCACCTGAGCAAGGGATGTTTAAAATGATAGGATAGTTGCACAATCAGTCGTACGTCAATGGACTTGGTTATTTAAAAGTAGAAAAGATTGTGATACTTGTCTTTTTTCTTTCAGTAAAAATTTATTTTGAAACTTTGATTTATTTTCGCTGGTTACAAAGTAAAAAGTATATTAGCAAAGAACATCAGTGCAAGTTCTGATTTCATAGAGATGTTTCAGCACTACTCGTACTTGCGTAGGCCCAGAATTGTAATTTCCATTGACAGCTTTTTGCAAAGGACGAGATATGTTTACATCCGAATTTTGCCTCTATTTTGACATTGAATCTGCAACAAAATTTGATTTAAAAAAAAATGATTTAAAAAGAGTAGCAATGAGAAAAATCAAAAATTTATCAAAGAACTACATGTATATGCGGTATATTGCATATCTTTGCCCCCACAAAAGTCAAAATTTTAAGAATTCTTGAAATGTTCTGAATTTTATCAATTGTATGAGAAATATAAACTAACAGGATATCTTATAGTTTCAAAGTAGTTTATTGACAATTTTTGTTTTTATAACGTCACAAACTACAATAGTCCGATTTTATATCATTTTTTTAGAAAGAGGACAAAACGGACAAAATTTCAACAATTTTAGCTTTAAAATTTATAGAGCGCAAGTTTGCCCAGGAACAATATTTACATATTTTACAGATATTATCAATCTACACATTATATAAAAATATTGAACCTGATCAGACCTGCGCTCGGTGACTTTTACTCAAAATATCGGCGTAATATATACATTTTTCTATAGAAATCATGGAAATTTTAAATTTACGTCATTTTCTTGACGTCATTTCAAACATATGACGTCGTTGCAAAATGTTCAGTGCTTTGAAGTCAGCATATATTCCCTTGTTTAGGTACATTATTATATATTTCTCCGTCAAAGTTTGATTTGGGGGGCAAATATTGGTTTTTACCGAATAAAGTTCTTTGTTACCTTCTTGTGATATTTTATAAACTCTCATTTAAAGCCAGCACTGTGCAGCTTTTACAACAAGGATGACGGTAGTCTTTTTTCGTATTGTACTGTTCTAACAGACACCGTAAACAGCTCCTGGGACATAAATGGGACTCAACGTATCTAATCCTTTAAGTACATGCATGTATACATATCTATGGCACGCCAAATTCACAAAAATGAGTTAAACATACATGTAGTTTCACAGTTGATAAACTAGGTTTATCGACTGTAAACTATAGTTTACAAACCGTGAACTATAGTTTACAATTCGTTAACTTGTATAGTTTTCATCTGTAAAACTATATTTAACGGTTGTTAACTATAGTTTACGAATGCTAATCTAGGTTTATCTGCCTGTAATGAAACGTTAACAATAGATTTAATTTGTTGATAAACATAGATCCACGTTTGTTAACTAATCTACAATCGTAAACTAAAGTTAAGAGTTGTTAATCATAGTTTCACAAATCGTGAAATTATATTTATCAGATCGTTAACTATAGTTAAGAGTTGTAAACCATAGTTTACAAATCGTGAAATTACTGTATCTATCAGATAATCTATGTTTTGCAATCGCAAATGATTTTTTCCGGTGTTAAGTATAGTTTACGGTTGTCAAACATAGATTATCGCATTAACTATGGTTTACAGATGTAAAATATAGATTAACGTTGTTAACTATAGTTTACAGTCCGTAAACTATAGTTTATAACCGGTAAACCTAGTTTATCGACTGTGAAACTATGTTTAGGTCATTTTTGTGAATTTGGCGTGCCATATATATCATCACTGTTAGAGGACGTGCAATTTTGTAAATACTTCTGAACATTGAGAAGCAACATGAGACCTCCTAAGCAGTTGTACTTTTTTTTAAATTCAAGACTACCACAAGATATTAACCATGGAAAGTACTGGAAGGGTACCAACCTGTCCAAATTACCCATGCACTAAAAAAGCTGTACGAGATTTATTATCGGTGTTCATTGAGAAGATCCTTCCCAGGGTTTTGATTTCCCCCATACTTGTATTCAAACTTTTGCTAGTTACTAGCATTTTGCAAGGAATGACACGGGGCAGCTCTGCTGAACAAATTTAACTCAATAAATATTGTTTGCGTTATATTTTATTAAAAATAAAACATTCATTGAATGATAATATAAAATTTTAATAAAGATGACATGACAATGGCAATATGGTAATGGATGTAAATTATGCATTTTTTTCAATGAATCTGCACATGGAGTTAATGAGATATTTGAAATTACTTACAGTCCGTGTACCTGAAAAAAAGGGAAAACGACAGTCATAAAATCCTATGTGTTTTAATTTAAAGGCGTATTTTTACTCATTGTATTGAAAAAACCTTGTTACTCAAATACATCATTTTCATACTGATTTTCTTGCATAAAAATTTCTTATTAAGTTTAAATTTAAGGATATAAAATTATTCTGATAATCACTCGTTGTTCTTGATGTTTAGAGCAAATATGAATCGGCATCAGCATCGAAATAAATGTTTGTCCTTTGCGCAAGGATTAAATTAAAAAAATATATAAAACAAATAAAACTTTCAACAACATAAACTGAAAAAATATACACATGTATAATGTATAAAAACTTGACGACCCATGTTTTATATGTAGATGCTACTTTTGTGGATTCAGTAAACAGTTGGCTGTGACCGAAGCATGTGCCCATCATACGAAGGGCGTTCGCCATATTTGTCTTCCAGTCTCGCTGTCATGGCGGCGACAAAGCCACACATAGAACCAAACAGGGACAAAAATCCGGATACCGCCACCATGGCGAAGGACCAGGATAAAAAGTTCTTTTCTGGATAATAAATCCATTTTGCTTCCAATTCTGGCTGGTCGGATTTGACACCAAACAAGATTAAACAAACTGCTGAAATGACACCTGCAAAAAAAAATGGAATTCATACTGAATTAATTCTTTGAATTATCTTTTATCAACACACCCCAAGTACATTTTCGAGACCGGTATTAACGAAATCAATATTGACAATTAAATGATAAATTATAAGTTTAACATCATCTAGAGATACATTGTAATCACCTGAAACAAGAATCATGACTGCTATAGATAAGAGTGCGAGAAAATTGGCAGCTCCCGGACACACACCCAGGAAAACTAGCACGCCCATGATCCCTCCCACTAACTGCAGGAGGAGGGAAATCGTCATCATCACCTGGATGGCAACCAACCACGCTGAAACGACAGAGATACTGAATCATTCAAAACGATCCGTGAAAGTAAAAAAAAAAAACTATCTAACATCTAAAATAAAATTGCATCCATGTCATAATTATCAAAAGAAAGGGCTTTTAAAGTCTTTAAATTATTCTACCTTATTTTCGATGTGACCCTAATGAAACTTTCGTTGCCCTTTTTTCGAGTTAAACATTAAAATGTTCTTTACTGTTTCCTGTTTGATATTTTAATATGTGGATTCAGTCACTAACATTTTTTAATACTTATTCTCGATACTTACGTTGATTTATTAGTCACTTTAGAATGACTCATCCCTATAACATAGTCCGACCCTTCTAACATATGTGGAGTGGGTCACTTTCTGATTTGGACATACACATATTATACAGTCAACTGTAAGCTACTCTATACAGTTACTTCAATGTATTCTACCTTTCTCTGATTAACACATACTCATTTCTCAACGTGGATTCCATCTTTCTGATTGGCATAATTTATACTTATATTGGTCTAACTCATCATTACAGGACCTTACAGGGATTTCCATTAATAAACATATGTATATATACATCTGTACAGTTATACATATAACCTAGACTTCTCAGTTAATACTTACATTGGTTTGGTTCTAAAAGTTTTTATTAATGTTTCTTTGACTTTTACTTCACTCTCCTCTATACTTTTAAAATGGTTTGAACCACTCTCACGTTTATATTCTCATCCTTGATACATAGCTATTTGATTAGTTCCTACAGGATCCCCTGGATGCTTCTGTGGATTCTGAGACCTTGACTGGGTCACACTCATATATTTACATGGATTCAGCCACCCTCTGATTGAATGTTTCAAACTCGTACCTTGATCCACTCGAAACTTATGTGGATTCAGCTACTCTGTGATTGGTTCATACTCATACCTTGATCACTCGATACGTACGTAGCCTCAGCCACTCTCTGATTTATTCATACTCATACCTCGATCTCCTTTACACTTACGTGGATATAGCCACTCTCTGATTAGTTCATACTCGTACCTTGATCTCTTATATACTTCCGTGGATTTAGCACTCCCTGATTTATTCATATAATTATACTCATACCTCGATCTCCTCAGTACTTACATGGATTCAGCCACTCCCTGATTGGTTCATACTCATGCCTTGATTTTTTGATACTTACGTGGATTCAGCCACTCCCTGATTGGTTCATATTCGTACGAGAACATCCACCAGCAACCATTGTAGAGCTTCCCATTATAACTTGTCTTGTGAGAAAAATCTTTGAAGCAAGCTTCCCATAAGCCAAGCTATAAAAGTAAGAAAAACTGTTACTCTTGGCAAATGAGAATTACCAATGTCATATTTATTTCAAACAAATTCATGCCAACTACACTAGTTTTATCATCCTTTGAAGTGTTGCAATGCTTGGTAAACGATTTTTCAGGAGTAACGAGGGTTCTCTCATATCAGGGTACATGTACATAGAAGATAGAAAATGTTCTGTGGTTTTACACAAAAGAATACGTTAAAATGATACCACTAGCAGATAATTTATATGATTTATTTTTTTTTCAACCAATACCTATAATACAGGTAAATGTTGTATTTATTAAGATCATTTGTAGTAGACAACGACATTGGCAGTGAAAATTTCAACTATCATGGAAAAAAGAATACGTAACCCCCCCCCCCCCCCCCCCGAAACAGATTACTCCTCGGTTATTGACTATTTTACTGGTGTATCTTTCGAAATAAAGCAATAATTATTATATCAATGTTTTTAAAGTCTTAAAACGGCATAACGACCATAAGCTTATTTCATGATTGAGTCAAATCTAACAAAACATTTATAGTTGTACACCTGAGGCAGACATTTTGACACAGAAAGGAATACCTACGCTTTCAAATCCCGAGGAAGTCCTGTAATTTTTGTCTGATTCCAACCAAAAATGCGTAGAAAATCCAATCACAAAAAATATTAGTCCAACTACATTAAGAATAAGAGAAAACAATAAAAGACATTTCACTCGGTTCATTATTATAGCGAGGTAAATAATTATTAATCTATTTAAGGCATATTTTTACTGGAAGATTCCATTAACTCAGGTGCATGAGGGGTGTGAAGGTATTCAGGTAGAGGAACTCGCGCACAAAATCATTCGATTTACACTTCAAGTTATGGGACAAAGCCCATTTTGCAACAAAAAGTCATGTTTTTATACTTAATATGCCCATGGCAGCAATATAATCTTAATTTATGGATATATCTAGCTCGTATAGTTTGGTGTTAAATTTAACACAATGCAATCACACATATTCGAGGGATTTGAATGGTCAGTGATGCCCCACTATGACTGCTAACGGCAAAGATGAAAGTTTGCGAAATGCAAGTCAAACTCTAAGGTTATAAGCTTAAGGAATGATGTTGTTAACCAAAGAAAGAACAAGTTTCAATGAATATACAGGAAAGATGAAAGCCCAAACACAAACCGTTTACAATAGCTGCTGTATGTATACGGGGGCATCAGTGTTTCAAAAACACATCTTTGTTTGAAAGATTTTCACAGCTCACAATTCGGTTTGGTTTTAAGGATACAGGTAAACTTTCGGTGAAACTAATTTCAGGAAGCATTGAATATTCAGAACTTTATGCACATCACGGGCTTTACTTCTATTTTGACTCGATTACAAACGTTTTTTTTTTTTATAATAATGCATGGAATGTTCCCATGTCCCAAATGTTGTTTCCATTACTCCCTTTTTTCATTTTATCAAGGCATTTTACCACGATGGTTATCATGTCGTAATCCGTCTATGATGATCATTGGCCACTTTGTGGACAGCGCCAACAAGAACACGTTTGATCCCCTTTCTTTCGATTTCGTCACATCCCTCCTCACGTTAATCCCTATAAGTAACTACTCACTACTAAGTCCAATATCAGATCTCCAAAACCGTAGTCAGGGCAGCATGAAGGTTCTAGTTTCCATCACAATTTTCGGTCTTCTCGCAGGTATTGTATTTATATTATCCAAAAAATGTCAGTCCATATGCACTTTCGTGAACAATATAAGAATTGGATCAGTTGTATGGACAGAATAATCAAAATTTCTAACAGGATACATGTTTTTACTAAAACTTTTTAACATCGCTTAAGGTACATCGACTTTATGATAAGAGGAATAACTCTCTATATATGATATCAATAATTTTTATTCTCTTGAAATTGTGAATTTGAAGGACAATTTTTTGTCGAATGTGAAACCGCAAAGTTTGTTGAAATTGTTTGTTATTCAAGAATAATTTATGTTTCTTTTTATAACAAAAAAATAATTGGAAAAAAATGCTTGAGTTAGCAGAGGAATAAAGCTATGAAATAAAATATAAATATAAAACATATAAAACGATTACATTGTACTTTTGTCAAAATAAGAAGATAAAAATATCCTGCATGTCCAATAAAAGTGTGTAAATATGTTTAAAGAAAGATTTCTCCCCCATTTTAGCATTCATTGCTGGCGAGAGATGTCAAGGAGCAGCCGACTGCACTCTGGAGACATGCGCTTCTGGGTCATTTATCGGCTGCACACAGGGAATATGCACGTGCCTTACGGAGAGACGTACGTTATCCAAAATTTGAGCAGAATTTTAACGGGTCCAAAGTACAATGATCGAGAGTTTCTGTGAACTTGTTACTTTTGGCATTCTAAAGATTTTCTTATCTTGGATACAGTTAATCATACTGGCTATATATATATATTTAAACGATCAACATTAAGTTCCAAAGTCCTAAATAGGTCTCAAAAATACCCCGAAAAATGCCTCCACTCTTTTCGCTAAGTTCTTAGAACTTTATTTGATTTTTAAGAAATCAAATCTATTTATCGTCCGACTTTATTGTCTCTATATTTTTAAAAACATAATATTATATTCGCTTCTTCTACTTTACTACTTGAACATTTTCTCAGTCTGTCTAACTACATGAGTGGACTTTCTATTAATTCAAACATCGTTTATTCAGAAGGATTTTATTATCGTGTCATAATTATGTGTTATACAAATGATCCAATGATATGTCCTTTTCAAGGGGAAAATGTTCGCCAAAAGATTGGATTTGTTTGAAATCCATGTTTCTCTAATTGGAGGAATATTAATGGTAGTGGAATGGTTTGGTAGTATACATGTTTCGGAAATAATTTTTTAACCCATAGTGTTGTTATATACTATGGGTTAAAAAATTATTTTCGAAACAAGTTCCCGTGACATGTACCGGTATAATTACTAGTATGTTCCTGAACGCTTTTAAACTGTATGTTTCATACAAAAAAAAAAAAAATACAATGGGTCTTGTCAAAAAGCTTGTTTCATAAAAATACAATAGGTCTTGTCTTTGCTTTCGTTTTTTCTAGGATATGCATGTACTTTTTTCCCGCATTAATAAATTTTGTTTTTAATTTTAAGGTTGTCGTGGACTTCGGGACTGCTATGGACTTCCGGCCTGCCCGGACCAGGACGCTTCCTGGCACTGCTTTGACAACGTCTGCAAGTGCATTGACATCTAACGTGATCGTACTTATTTGTATTGGCATAAATAAACAAATGAACAACATGACCAAAGGCATTTTTAAATTTCAAGTAATAAAATATGAAATATATAACAAATTTTTTCAACTGGATAAAAGAATTTAAACACGCCTGCATTCTGTATAGTAAGCTGAAAGGGGTTAATTGTAGATAAAATTTTACATCAGGTCATCTTTAAAATACGTCTGTTTGTCCTTTCCAGTTCCGACTCAGGGTAAAAAATTTAGTCGGTAGGTAGCTAGGTGGGATTTTTTTTTTCACTAAAAGGTCAAGATGTGTTTACAGATTACTGATGACCCCGTATGGCAACATAGCGAAGGTTAAATTTTTCTCAAATGCAAATCATATACCAAAGTAAGGCCTTCTCACAAGAAATACAGTGGTGAAATATGAAAGCCCTAGCACCAACTCTTCAAAAGTTATGGCCAAGGTTAAAGTTTTTTAAAGATAGGTCAAACTCTAGGGTCAAGGTCGAAGTTGTTGGTTTCTAAAGAAAGGTCTTGTAACAACAATTACATATGTTAAAGTATGAAAGCACTAACCATTGAAAAGTTATGGCCAAGGTTAAATATTTTAAAAAGTAGGTCAAACTCCAGGGTGAAGGTCAAAGGGTCAAAGTTGTTGGCATTCAATGAAAGGTCTTATGATATCACACGGATCACATATATGAAGTATGAAAGCCCTATCCCTTACCTTTCAAAAGTTATGGCCAAGGTGAAAGTTTTTTTAAGTACATTAATCTCCAAGGTCAAGGTCAAACGTATCCAATGGAAGGTCTTTTCTCAAAGAAACTGAAAGAATACATATGCGTTGTATGAAAGTCCTAGCACCAACCGTTAAAGACTTATGGTCAAAGTAAAAGTTAGGAATGTTTTTGTGTAAGAGTGTGTCAAACTCCAAGGTCAATAGGTCAAATTTTGCGGTACCCAAAGTAAGGTCTTGTCACAAGGAAAACACTTGTGAAATATGAAAGCCATAGCCGCACCAGTCAAAAGTTATAGGCAAGATTAAAGTTTTTGCGGACAAACAGATAGACAGACAGACGGACGGATAATGCAAAAACTATACACCCCGAATTTTCGATTACGGGGGCATAAAAATATTGGCATTCGTATCGACGGAATGAGAAAATAAAGGAATAATAAAAAGGAAAAAAACCGATTCCTGGTGGTTAAAAAAGTTTTGAATCAGGATATTTTTAGCCAATCGGTCGGGAGAGGGCAAACAATTTTTTTGTAGATGACCAAGTACATTTTCTGATCAAATAAATATAAATAAGACATGTCGAAGTTTATACTTAAATAAAAAACTATGCACTATCGGGAGAAGGGGCGGGGAGTCGATCTGGAACATTTAAAGCAAAAAATTCAAATACACGTACATGTAATTTAATATGGAGAATGTTAATTGAAATGCCGGTCGCCGTCTCCCCCTATTTTTGTTTGCAGTTTATGGTTAATTACTATATATGCTAAGGGATTAAATGTTTTGTTCCTTGTATAAATTATTGTGCCCCCCCCCCCCCGGCACGACCAGATTAGTTTATTTTTTGTGTTGTGTCTGTGCATTTTTCCTTTCTTTTATTTAAATTATAAATTAAATTTAAAAAAATCTATCAGTGATCACTAATAATATGCATGCATTGCTTCTTTGATAAAAGTTAATTTAGCATACCTGTATTTACCGAATTAAATTGCCTTGCCTATTGTATATAAACGTTACAATACACAATTATAAAGAACAGTGTCGAGGGAAAAATTCTGTTTAACTATTAAAAGAAATTTCTTAATGCAAACGCAGAGTTGATATAGTGCGGATCTAAAAAAAAAAAAGTAGGGAATATTTTAGAAATACGCAAAAACGTAATTTTCCCCGCTCTGTAAAAAAAAAGTGTGTATGCGCACGCAACATTGGAAAGTTTCCGCGACCTAACGGTTACTATAGTGAAGCAACGCGTGCACTCATGGCCCGCGTGATCATAATGTATTGATTTTTATGCTAACACGTGCCTTACAGCTGTTCAGTTGTTGACATGTCTTGAACAATTCTACATGGCTCAGCTCAATGTCCAGTGGATAAAGGGAAGAAAATTAAATACAAACTAAAATGTCGGTTGGATTTATTGGGGCTGGGCGAATGGCCCAGGCCTTGAGTCGGGGCTTTATATCCAAAGGTAAGTTAACGTATTCTCAGTCTAAGTCTTTTATCCCCCCCCCCCGTCTTCATCTTTGTCAATGTCAATGAGAAGTACTGAAAAAATGTGGTACCACGGTAATTTTTAATTGATTGATATGAATATACTTACCTTTTGAAAAAGTCCAACAATTTCCAAAATTTATTTTTAAGGGCCCGGAGTGGCAACCTATTAATTTAATGAATTGACTGTCAAATTTGTTCATTTAAAAATTATACTAATCCATACGAATTTCTGAATCTGTTAAGTACTACGCTTATTCAAACAACAGAATGCTAATATATATTAACTGTGTTTGTTAATAAATCACATTGTGGTAAAAATGCCATTATTTATCAGTGTAGACAAAACTATTTTAAATTATTGTATCCATTATTTGCACCTTCCTAAACTTAATAAATAATCTGACAATCTTTGTAAAATTAGATACATAAAAATTAAATGGCAGACCTTTGATATTTTCTTTGAAAATCTCCAGTACAGACTGGATCTAATTACCAGCTTAAATTAGTTCGAAGTAGAAGTTTTTTCCCACAAAAGATTGAAAATAATTATAAATAAAAAAATTTCATGATGTACAGCATCATATAAATATATGCCGTAATGCGAGCATTGATGTATAACTAGTAAGCAATCACATAATTATATTCTAATGCTTGTCAGACGCAGTATTATGCCTATAGTCGATTCCAGGCAATGTGCATTCATGCGATATATAGTGTATAGTGTTTATAGTATTTTTCCTGGTAAAATACAAACAGTTAAAAAAGTAATCTACGTGTTGCTGAAGTGCTTCATAAAATTATCATCTTTAAATAGAATATTTTCAACATCACATATAATTCAGCCAGCCAGAGAAGGGGGGGGGGGGGTGGGTGGGGGGATGGGGCAACTTGATTAATAATTTTGATCCTTCAGATCTACTGAACATACAGGCCTATACGTATACGACTGATACGTATGTGGTGGATAATATACCAAAAACTGTGTATTTTGTATGGTAGTATTTTATTATGTGCAGAAATAGGGCCTACATGTACCTAAAAATTACCTGGAGAAAAGAAAAAAAAACTCTCTGCCTTGAGGTAGAGTATTCAGTTTAGCGATATGTTAATTTATTAGACAATTTAACACACTGTTGATTTTGAATAACCGCTTTCTCTAAACTTTGACCTTCCCAATGGAAAGCTCTCATGAGAGGAAATGAGTTTGAGGAAGTACTGAGAACGAATATTATTACGGAAGACAAGGCGTGGATCTAAAGATTGCCTGGTGATGTTGATCATACGTTAGTAATAAGTAGGTCAAAGACCTACATTACTTTCAAAATGAGTTCAAACTTTTGCAGATAAGCCACGGAAAAGTCGGGCTCATTGGCTGTTTCTCAAATAATCATCTTATAAAGAGATGTTATGATTTAAAGGTGCGGATCCAGGAACTGAAGTTAGCGAGGCGCCAAAAGTAGGCAAGTGGTCTGGGGCCGCCTTGAGGATAAACTTGGGTCCATTTCAACAAAGATTGCCCATAACCCAAGGGTGTGAAGCCCCCGGAAGCTCCTGGATTCTAGAGATTTTGTAGGGTTAAAATGAGGCCTGCCGAGTAGACATTTTACATTTTATATATTTTTTTCCATTAAAAAAAAAAACAAACAGAATTACAGATTTTTTTTTATGTTTAATGTCAAAGAGTTAACAGTCTGACGCTTGAGCTATCGTAACTTATTACTCATTATCTCACAGGTGGGTTTTAGATTGTCGACTCGTTCATTTTTTTTATTACTGATTTACGCTATATCTTTGATAATTAAAACATGTATAAGGAGATGGGGGGGGGGGGGTGTTGGTGTTAATCCGCCATTGATTTTGCTGCTAAAAAAAAATCAATGTTCAACATCGATGGCTTTGAAAAGTATTGATTGACTTAATTTACTGTTTCTACATATGACTTATATCTTGAGTAATAATATGTTAAACCTATAGTTAAGATAAAATGCAAGAAATAGTATTAGTTATCCAGGTTCAATGAGTTTGAGGAAATACTGAAAACGAATATTATCCATACACCCTGAGGCCGAAGGCCGAAGGGTGTATAAATACAACCCGGGGTAAATGTTGATACATTGATTGAACCTGGATAACGAATTTATTTTCTATGTATCCATAGAAATGCTTTGTAAACATAAAATTTAATACAATCTACTGTGTCTCAACCTATCGATAAGATTTACTACGTACTATGCATCGTGACGTCATGCCATTTGCTTTGTATTATAGAAAAACTTGCATTGTGACGTCACGTTTTATTTACACCCGGCTCAAGTCGGGTGTACGGAAATTTACAACCGACTTTGTAACCAATCAAAGCTCGTGTTACAAGCTACATAGGAAATAATATTAGTTATCCAGGTTCAATCAAGGGTGTACGAGTAGACATTTTACATTTTTTTATTTTTTTTCCATAAAAAACACCCTGAGGCCGCAGGCCGAAGGGTGTATGAATAAAATGTCAAATTAACAGTCACCCTTGATTGAACCTGGATAACGAATTTATTTCCTTTGTACCCATAAAAATGCTTTGTAAACATCAGAGTGTGTCTCAATCTATCGATTAGATAACTACGTACTACAATGCATCGTGACGTCATGTTATTTGGCTTTTATCATAGAGAATGTATGCATTGTGACGTCACGTTTTATTTACACCCGGCTCAAGTCGGGTGCACGGATATTTACACCCGACTTTGTAACCAATCAAAGCTCGTGTTACAAGCTAGATAGGAAATAAAGAGTATTACTGTATAAGGGGAAAAAATGATATTAAAACCTCTAAAATGAGGAATATGCTCAATTTATGCCGCTGAAGGTTGAATAAAAAGCATTTTACGGGAATACACACTTTACTTTTTCCATATTTGAATATTTTACTAGAAAGAGACTGTAATCTAACAAGAAAACTTTATAATGAGCACTGAGTGTTTTTTTCTATAGAATTTTCCCCCGACTTGTGTAGCAATATATACTTACCACCTGCATAAGGCGGTTTGACGTCTCCCAATATTGATTCGAAAGAGTAATATGCGAAAAGTTTTTAAAAATAGACAAGCTATTGACAAACAAGATAATGAATCAAGGATATCAACAGTCCGTAATACGCAAAGATTGTTATAATTGAGTCACATATGCAAAACCCTATCATTTGAAATATTGATCGGGAATAAATATGGTTTGGTATCGTCGTGTAAAATCTCTACAACAAATCCCTTCGTGCCTTTATGGCATTTGCTCACGTGACCAACCCGTATTCACATCCCGAAAAATGTTAAGACATCGTACTTAATATCTTATTTGTTAGGGACTTAACTTCTTTGTTGTTCTTATGTCTGTTGTTTTATGTCAGAACGTGATAAAATTCTTTCTTTGGTTCTTAAGGTTTCCATCAAAATTAGAAATATAATTCGCATCACTAACCTTCTTCACAGGAGCTTTCTTACACATTTATTTTCTTTTATATCTAGGTGTTGTGAAGCCCCAAAAGATGATAGCCAGTGACATGTCGGAATCGGTCCTGCAAGACATGAAGGTAATCCTGTCCGCTCCGGTGGTATATCTTTAGATGAATTAGGTCTACAGTATACATTTACATGCTTAAATTGTTTAATTATGATCTATATTCTTGTCTATTGATTAATAACATGACCTTCTCACAGTCCTTGTAAGTAAAGGTAGCCAAACTCTCCTAGAAAAACAGTAAATCCAGATTGTTGTTTTTTTTTTATCAGGGTACATGTATAGGTTGGGATGGATAAGATGGGACGCTTTGATATATGCATCTTCTTTCCTATGGCAGTAATGTAGCTTGACTACTGTCAAATGCAATTGTTATGGATCCTTGGTGCTTTGGGAAAACATTTCATGCTATTTTATATTTTAATCAGAAACTGGGTATAAGGACCACTAACTGTAACATTGAGGTTGTGGAGAGGAGCTACCTGGTAGTACTGGCTGTCAAACCGCATACAGTGTCTGATGTACTGAATGAAATCTCGGACTTCTTCACGGACGAGAAGATCTTTGTCTCCATAGCAGCCGGGGTACCTCTTGAGATCCTTGAGGCGGTGAGAAGCATTGAAGTTTTTGTTCAGACTGAAGTTGATAATTTCTTTTTTATTTTCAAACATCTCATTAAAATCCTTTCTAACTATTTTCAGAATTTACCAAGGGAAACACGTGTATTACGTGCTATGCCGAACACTGCCAGTTTGGTGCATGCAGGAGCTACAGTTGTTGCACCAGGAAAGTCAGTACGCAAAGGCGACGCCCCATTAGTACAAAAACTGTTCCAGACTGTGGGTCTGTGCTTCGTAGGAACGGAGGATAAACTGGACGCGGTGACCGGACTCAGCGGAAGTGGACCAGCCTATGTAAGTCTAATAACTTTAAGACTTTTTCCCGTCAGGGACTTATCTTTGTGAAATGAATGGAGGCTTATAAATCTTTAAAAACTGACATATACAGCATTTCGGTACATTATATCAGTTAATTTTCACGATTTATCCAAATATTTTCTTTTCACTATTTTATTTTTCATTTCCATTGTTTCATATTTTATGATATGATTTTTTTAAAGGCCTTTGCTACCATTGAATCTCTGGCAGATGGGGGAGTTAAAATGGGACTTCCTAGAGACATGTCTACAAAACTTGCCGCACAGACCTTATTTGTGAGTCTTCTGCCAAACAGTTAAAATCGTCGATCACTTAAATAATAAAAATTTCTCGAAAAGTCACATCAAGACTCTCTGCTTTCAGGGTGCTGCAAAGATGGTTCTTGAATCTGATAAACACCCCGGCCAGCTGAAAGACGAAGTTTGTTCACCAGGGGGAACCACGATCGCAGCCATACACGAGCTGGAGCGCAAAGGATTCCGAGGGACCATCATGGACGCTGTGGAAGCATCAGCTCTGAAGGCCAAAGAAATGGGTGAACAAGAACTCCAGAAACACGAGGAGTCTCTCGAAATGGAAGCGCAAGTGGAGGAAAAAGAGGTGGAGAAAATCAAAGCGCAAGCCTCCCCCAAATAAGATTGGAGCTCATCATCTCACAGGCTATTTTATAGGAGAGATGGCGCCATAGTTACTTAATATTTCTGAATCCCAAGCCATCAAGTCCCTGTGTTTGTACGCATATACGTGTCGCAGACACATTAACATACGTTTTTGCTGTTAGTTTCCGTTGTGCAAAGGACCAACTTATTCCTCTGCAAAAGAAATCAAATGTTGTATTTACAATTATTTTACAAAAAGCATTGCCAGTATTTGACCATGTACATAATATGTACATATGGAATATGTATGACAGATACTAGTACTTTTGCAATTAAAGTTATCTATAGTTTATTAAGTAATTATAGTTTATACATGTATCTTACCGGTGGTTTATACATTTTCAGTCAAATAGCACTGCTAAACTACGCTATTTCTTCGTGCAGCATTATCAAAACAATTTGAAATTGCCATGATCTCATTTGTTATGAAGTTCAACTCTTATTTCTTATTAAAAATATGTACCTGTATACATACAAAAGCAATAGAAGTAATGTGGTCAAATACCATTTTTTTTTTGTATCTAAACTTGCACTTTTTACTGACAATTCTGTAATATATTTACATTTTGTGTTAGTGTTATGCTATTGAATTATTTTTATGTTTTTTGTTATATTCACGAATTAAAACTTTATTTTTAAGTCTAGCTTGTTTTCAGATCATCACACTTCGAGATAGTCTTTTAGCCAATAGCAAATCTTTGGACATTGATGATATCCGTAAACAACGGATTATGTATTTTAAAAAAGAACTTTACCTTATGTTTGTGCATTTTTAAGTGAAAAAAATATTGGTTTTGAAAGCTGAGCTGAACATTTTGACTGAAAATTTCACTTCTTACCTAGTCGTACGTCTATAACAATTGGTCTCGAGATGTATGTGCCATTGATGATATAAAGTAAATATATAAAAATGAATTAAAAATAATTATGAAATGGTGTTGTCGAGAATTTCATTAAAACATCTTTCGAAGGAAGTTATATAAAACATATCTCAGGCCCTTCACATATTTCATCCTGTATTGGCCTGAGACACCCAAAAACAGGCAGAGGTCCTTTCCAATTGTTTGTATCAGCGAAGTTGCCTTTTCTGGGCAGCCTCACTATGAGACCAACCTTACAACCCACTGGTCATGTTCCTGTCTGCCAAATTGTTTGCAGGGTATCGGTCAGAGGTCTTGATGTTAATACTTCCTCAGCCTTTCAACATTTCAGCTTGTACCAGATCGATGCCTGGCGCTTTCCCATTCTTAAGAAGTAAGATACTCTGTTTTACTTCCTCTATTATTGGTAAGTATCGAGACCTTCACTTATTAGCTCTACTGGTCAGAGACCAGAAGAGCTTATGTGATAGTAATGCGTCCGTCGTCCGTCCGTCTGTCTGTCTGTCTGTCCGTCTGTAAACAATTTTTCAAAATGCTACTCCTCCTACAGTTTTGATCTGAATTCAATATAACATGGCACACAAGTAGACTACACTAAGATACATAATTCTCTGTATAGGTTTTTGATTTCAATGGACGGTGTTGCCGTTGTTACTTAAAATAGAATTTTTTGTGAAAATCATTCAAAATGCTACTTCTCCTACAGTTTTGGTCAGATTTTAATATAACTTGGCACACAAGTAGACTACACTAAGATACATAATTCTGTGTATCGGTTTTTGATTTCGATGACCGGTGTTGCCTTTGTTACTAAAAATAGAAAAAATGTGAAAATCATTCAAAATGCTACTCCTCCTACAGTTTAAATCTGATTTCAATATAACTTGGCACACAAGTAGACTACACAAAGATACATAATTCTATGTAGCGGTTTTTGATTTCGATAACGGTGTTGCCATTGTTACTAAAAATAGAATTTTAAAAAAATATTTTCAAAATGCTACTCCGCCTACAGTTTTGGTCTGATTTTATTATAACTTCGCACACAAGTAGACTACACTAAGATACATAATTCTGAATATTGGTTTTTGATTTCAAAGAACGGTGTTGCCGTTGTTACTAAAATAGAAATTTCTGTGAAAAACATTCTCCTACAGTTTTGGTCTGATTTCAATATAACTTGGCACACAAGTAGACTACACTAAGATACAATGAACGGTGTTGCTGTTGTTACTTAAAAAAGAAATTTCTTTGAAATACAATTAAAATGTTACTCCTCCTACAGTTTTGGTCTGATTTCAATATAACTTGGCACACAAGTAGACTACACTAAGATACATAATTCTGTGTATCAGTATTTGTCATTATTCTATTTATTGCTTTTGTAAAGTGTTATATCCCAACTGCTACTTTTCTCTTTCTTTATAATAAGTACAAACCAGTAGAGCTTCCGTCTCGACAGAGACTTCTGGTTTCCGATTGTCCTGTTGATGGATATTTCTGGTTTTATGCTCCTTCGATGTGATTTTTCCAACAGGTAAGTTCTTCTATACTGGAGGCCAGTTCTCCATTTTGTTTTCGTACTTGTGTATATCTGCTTTACAACCCCCCACTCAGCGTTTTTGTGATGTGATACACAGCTTGTGCATCTTGTGCTAGCTTGTCAATATAATCTCTCTTGTCCCTTCATACAATTTTCTTAACGTCTTTACTGAGTACCTTTCTTTTAGCTGGTCTTTTAGTCCGACTGACTTAGCTTTTAGTATTTTCTTCTTTGCTGTTTTCGTCTTATTTCGACCAATTTCCAGGTCTTGGACAATATCCATTTTTCTTTGTTTTTCCTTTTTCAACTCTAGTGTTTTCTTTCCTGTCTTAAGAAGTATTGGTGTTGAATTGTTCAATGCATACCGCCGGAGTACATGTGTACTTCTTTATTTTTTAGGATAGAAAATCGGTTTACACCTCTAGCTGATTTCGTGACTGTCGAGTCTTTGTGTTTGCTCACATCCACCGGAGGTGACCGTTCTTCCACTCTCTTTATCTTTCTCAATTTCAATTTCAGCTTAACTAGAACAAGGGTGTGATCTCTTCCTAAATCGGCCCCTCTTAATATGCTCTTACCTCTCCACCTTTTGTTCATAGATACATGATCAATTTGGTTCTTTGTGCGACCATCTGGTGAAATCCATGTTAATTTATGAATGCTCTTGTGTTGGAAGATGGTGCCTCCTACAATTAAGTTATTTTTTTTTATATAAATCTACTAGTCTTCTGCCATTGTTGTTTATCACATCACAGCCATATTTTCCAAGTTTGGATTCATTGTTAAATTGTTGCCGAATTTTGCATTGAAATCACCCAGTATGAGGAGTACATCATGAGCTGGGCCCATTTTACAAAAGAACTTACGATTAAGACCAAAAGGCAAAAACTTTAGTTGATTTTAAAATTCTGGAGAATTAATGATAAAATTTGATATTTGATAATATAAAAATACCATATACCACAATCCTTTTAAAAAGATTGAACCATTTAAATATAATTAATTTTAATTAAAAAGTTAAACGCAGATTTAAACTTTGGTTCTTTTGTAAAACAGGCAGCATCATGGTTTTTCTTGCACGGCTCTCTGCAGTTCCTCCATAGAGAGAATCCCTTTTTCTATGTCTTCTGTAGTTGAGAAGCAGACTACATGTACAATAATCAGTTTAGCATATATTTGAATGGAATTTAATCTTGCAGAAAGAAGTCTGTCGCTGAATGGTTTTCAACCTAACGTGCACTTCCCTAGTTTCCTACTGAATGCATGCATTAAGCCTACACTGCTGTTATGCTGTTCATCGTTTCTTCTCGAGTGAAGTACTAATATATTTGATGAACAGTGGCAAATTTACTAGCCTAATTTTTTGTCCATCTAGTTTAGATTTACCTAGTCTTTGGATGTTATACCTGTCCATTTCCTTTAGGACTTTGGTAAATTTTTCTGTCTGGTAGAGGGTGCTGATATTCCAGCAACCAACTCTACATACTTCTTTAGGGTTAAGGATGTTCACTCTCTGGGTGTCATTTTCTTGCTTGGTTTGACTGCCATCTTTCATGTGTTAATTTAAGTTAACTCATATAGCAGTTTAGTATCATCTCAAACAGTGTGAATCATTCCACAGAGAGGTACACATAAATACGTGCGAGACACCCATGGTGGATGTAAATATTGACCAAAAAGCGTCTGTTTGATGCACTGGCCTGCCAAATTCCCGGATCTGAATCCCATTGAACATAAGGGACTTTGAAAAGGAATGTCAAAGCCCCCTCCCCGGCCCTTTCCATAAAATCTCAACGGTTTAGAAAGATCCATGCAGTATGTGTTGTAGCAGTTAGGTAAACATTCCTATTCAGGGTTACATCGAATCCATGAGAAAAGGATTCTTGCAGTAATTAGAGCTAGTGGAGGTCTTATTCTAAAGCGATTATTTTATGTAAATTTTCATTTTGAGGGTACACCATGTCCTTGACACTTTGCTAAAAAGTAAAGGATATGGAGATAACGAACAGTATTCAATATCAAAGTCCATAAAACAATACAAATCAGGAGCAGACTCAAATCTCCAAAACATCGGAGGTGGGATCAGTTTCCATGGAGGAGTGAGCATCCACTGCTGACCGGTCACACCTGCCGTGTGCTCCTTGTCATGATCGGGGAATAACGGAAAAATCCGTCGTCAATTCAGGTATAAATAATGGACTAACAGTTGGTATGAAAAACGTCCGTCAGCATTTGACTCGATGATAACTTGTATTTGCTGACCAGGCCATTGTATCGACCAAAGAACTTACGAAATGATGACTTTAAACGAGACTGCTGAGTGATTGTCCCTAGAACGTCGCCCCACAGGTGTCGGCACTCCAAAAGAGATGAGGACATCTCATTCTCTGGAGGGGGACAATGTGGAAGTGTTAGTTATAGGCATCCTACTAGCTTGGGCTAGTTGGTTAACCCAAGCTATAGTTCAATTGGCAGAGAATTGAACTGGCAAGCCACAGGTCCCGGATTCAATTCCCAATAGAAACAAATAATTGTCTCTGTTACATTTGGCGCCCATGTTGGAACCTGGATGTTCTCTTGCGGGTGTGATTGATTGTCACTAGAACTTCGCCCCACAGGTGTCGGAAACTCCGAAAGAGATGATGACATCTCATTCTCTGGAGGGGGCAATGTGGAAGTGCTAATGAGGTATACGGCATACCACTAACTTGGGCTAGTTGGTTAATTAGCCCTAGCTATAGTTCAATTGGTAGAGCACTGGACTGGCAAGCCAGAGACCTCGGGTTTTATCCCCAGAAGAGGCAAATAAATACCTCTGTTAAAGTTGCAGACTGTGACAGAAAACAATTAACCGAATAGTTCATTTTAAACCGCACTCAGTCTGCAGCTAGTGCCAGCTATAGTACATGCTGAGGTACATTTGATTAGTGATTGAATTGTAGTTGATTCTTTTCCTATAATTTGTTGTTATTATAACACGGTTTGGGTATTTTGCAAATCCAGATTTTATAGTTGACTTGTCGCTGTAGGAAGTTAATATCATTTCATATATTATAAACATAATTAATTCTTAGGAAGAAATTTAACCTGAGCAAACTCAAATTTTATAATCACATAGAAAAAGTGTTACAACATAATTTAAAAAACAAAACTGTTAAAATTAACCGTTCTAACAAAAATCGTTTATTTCTATGTATATAATATAAACATTTATGGGATGTTTTTAGATAAATAATTAAATACATATGTATATACTACATATACATCATCATGAAAGATGTCCCTGATTAAATTTTTTTTTAATTTTAAAAATATATTAATATAGGCGTTTGTATAGTCGTAATATGGAGAGAAAATGGTTTAACAAAACATTGCATCATCCAAACTGGAATCTAGGCGTGTACTCGATTGAAACTCCGCCCCCTTTTTAATCTACTTTCATTTTAGACCAACTTCCGGAGAGGTCGTTACAGTTGATTGCACGTTGCATCCTAAAACGTGTGTACATATAAAATCTTATTATGGCTCGGACAGAAGATCAGAGATTCACTGTCAGTGAGAGCATGACCATAGGATTTATAGGGGCTGGCCGAATGGCTCAGGCCATGAGTCGTGGCTTTATATCAAAAGGTAGGAAATATAATATTTGTCATCAACTGATTTTAGCAAGTCAGTGGCAAAGAGAAAAGGGAAATCACTCTAAATGTTATGTTTTCAGTGACTGAGTGAGATTGCATCACCACAAGATGCCGGTTGCATCGGATTAATTATGATTATACTAAAAAAAATGATCTTGTGATAAAGAGAGATATTTGTAAACGCATGAGCTAAGTTTAACTGAAAATGAAATTGTCAATGGAATTTGATATTTATCTGTTTATAATTGAAACTTTTTTGAAAAAAAGATTGAAGAGCAGTGGCGGATTTAAGGGGGGGCGCACCCGGCGCGCGCCCCCCCTAAAATTGTCAAAGTTAGCGTAAATCAAATATGTTTTGGTAGACCTCATTTTCACCCTTCAAAATCTCTAGAATCCAACTGTGGGCCCCCACCAGGGCTTTGCCCTGGACCCACTGGGGGCCTCAGGCGGCCCCCAGACCCCTTGCCTAAGTAACTCCAAATCCTGGATCCGCGCCTGAAGAGTAATCATTGGAGATTTTTTCATATAATCTTAACTGTCCGTTCTCACGACAGTTTCCTGAGGGCCTCATATTGCAGTAAACTAATCCTACATTACACAAGATTTCTTGACTCTAAATCATATTCCTTAATACTATACTCTAAGCATGCTGGCACTTTATAAAAGTATAAGATCTATATGATGTATATGAATACACATTAAATATGTCTTGATGTTTGGAAGGTATAAATACAATTCTTTGTTGATTATATTAAGATTGGAATATACAATAGAATTTATGTTTTCATCCATTTTTTAAAAATAGTTGGGTATTGATTGACAATGCCAAGGTCATTAGGGGATCATGTATCTACTTCATGATGCAGCTTTTTCTTACATCATGATCAGCTGTCTGTATTGGTTACTTGTAAGACATTCTGAAAACAGTAATTTGAATTTGATTGCATCATCTTATCTACCAGCCAAAAAGACAAAAACAAAACAAAACGACAGCTGAATAATGCCTGACAAATACTGATCTAAATGACCTTCTAAAGAGAGAGAGAGATTATTATTCTCCAACTTTTGTACCTCAGCTGTTTTATTGTCCAAAGATACTTATCCGGTAATTGTTGAGTGTTATACAGTGTATGTTCATTGACAATTAAAAAGGTTAAGGAATTTGAGTTAAGGAAGAAGAAATAAAAAACCAAAATGGTAACTATATGTAACAGTGTAAACAGGAACAAATATGTTATGAACATACACTGTAGTACACATCTTTGTCATATAAATATTGTGGAAAATGCTAGCTCTGTACTTTATATAGGTGTATATTTTGTACATGTATCTCTCTTGTCAAAATACTTCACTTCTCAATTCTTCTAAAACTTTTGATGTAACAATGGGTATTAATTAGCTTTTACATAATAATTATGTACATTGTTTGCTGACGTTGAATAACATTTATTTTTCTTATTTAATAAAGGTATCCTAAAACCCCACAAAATAATGGCCAGTGATGCAGTTCCCCAAATGCTAGATTGTATCAGGGTAAGTTACAGGTTCTTCTAAGCTATATTTTTAACTATGCTTGGAATTGCAGCCTTAATGCAGAGTTTCTCTATTGTAGTTTACATACAAGAAAAGTTAGAAAACCCCAGTCAGCTCCCTTTAATGCTTGAGTGTATACAACACAGATCGCAGGAGTCCGATTTAGATTTTAATTTTGCATGACTAATCTGCATCATGGAGATTGTCATACCTCAGCCTTAATTTACAAACAGTTGTTGACTTGGCTGGTAAAATGTTAACCAAAAGTCATTTAATGAAAGATTTGGAGATGTTTCTATTTCTAGGTTTATGTTGTAGGAACAAGGAGTAAGAACCTCGAGAAGTAACCTGGAGATAGTAGAAAACAGTGACCTGGTCATCATAGCGGTCAAACCTCACATTGTGTCCACCGTACTACAGGAAGTGTCCTGTAAAGTCACGCGAGAAAAACTCTTCCTCTCCATAGCAGCAGGGGTCACACTAGATACATTAGAAAGGGTGAGTGATTCCAAAGATTTTCAAGGTCTACAAGTAGTGATTGGTGTTTTAAAAGGCATTTCATTCCTTGCTCTTTGAAAGCACACATGGCCTGTTTTATTTATGACTGAATTGTTCCAAGTTTGTGAAAGTGTGCAATTTTCAAATTACATTTGTAAAAGTAAGTTTCAGCTGGAGGGCACAAAGACCAGGCATACCAATGCAAATTCAACAAACAAAATTAACTTTTCAAACATACTCCAGCACATATATATATAACAGCAATTTTTTATCAGGCTACTTTCCAAATATAATTGTTCTACACCAAGTTCTTCTAACTTAAATAAAAGTACATACATCTTTCTCCACTCCATAGCATAGACAACATTTAAAAAATCTTTGTTGTATCAAGTTATTTACATGACTGTATGCTATAATTGTTTATGTGATTTCCAGAACCTTCCATCTCAGACCAGGGTGGTAAGAGCCATGCCTAACACTCCTGCCCTGGTCCAGAGTGGGGCCACAGTTATCGCCCCGGGGTCCTCTGTCCTCCCGGGGGACAAGGAACTTATTCAGGGACTGTTCAGAACCATTGGAATCTGTGAGGCTGGATCTGAGAGTCAGCTGGATGCAGTCACAGGGCTTAGTGGTAGTGGGCCCGCCTATGTAAGTCCTGTAATTCAGCCACTGCTTATCATCTTGATGTAGAAAATCTGTCATGCAAATCTTAAAAGCTCTAGCCTAGCTATATTATTATTTAAAAAGGCAGATTGATAGAGATGTATTTCTCTATTGCTTTTAATGTTGTACCTTCACTACTTGTAGGGATTTTTAGCAATCGAATCTCTAGCTGATGGTGGAGTCAAAATGGGACTTCCACGAGACCTAGCACAAAAATTGGCAGCTCAAACATTACTGGTGAGTTCTAGTAAAGTTAGCAGGATACTATAATGTTGCATGTATAGAATATAAATGAAGTTCTCCTTTTCAGTTCACTGAGTATTAAGATTTAAGGAAAGAAAGACAGATTCTTTAATATAGGAAGGTCAGCATTAGCAAAATATTCTTCATTTATATCATTATAACCTGTAAACTGTTTTATTCTCCAGGGTGCAGCTAAAATGGTATTGGAATCAGGGAAGCATCCAGGACAACTGAAAGACGAGGTCTGTTCACCAAGGGGGACCACTATAGCTGCGATACACAGACTGGAGGAAATGGGTTTCCGCTCAGCGTTAATTAGTGCCGTGGAAACCGCCACAAACAAAGCTAAAGAAATGGGGGCTCTAGAAAGCCAGAAACAGCAAGAGACTGTGTTATTAAGAGAATCATCAACTGAACAAACGAGCAATGTTCAACAGGCTAGATCATCTCAGTAATATAGTGTGTGTGATCTCAATGTATAGTTCTTACCAGACTGCTTCATGCCTTGACACAAGTCTGGGAGAATACTGTTTATATGTAGGCAAGATAACTAAGAAGCTAGTGTGATAATGGTCCAGCAAAGGAATTAATTTGAACATGTCACCATGGGAAAAATTATTGATAACACAAAGATTGATAGGTGATGTCTATATGCCATATTGCATAATAGTACATTATTATTGAATGCTTGATTAATGCACCTGCAGAAAAAGGAAATATGATGACTCTTTTTTACTTTGGGTATTTTTATGAATTAAAAAGTAAATTGAGATTTGTTCAAGAATGATGTTTATATACACTGTATAATAAAATATTGCCATGATTAGTGACAATTTGAAACACCTCTAGGTTACTTCGTTTGTTTTTCATGCTTGCCAATTATAGATTCCTGGACCTTCCAAGGTACAAATATAAAATCCTTGGAAAGATGTCTTCAATTTGTTATTAACTGATCATCATTTCCATCAAGTGTTCATCAACTGACAATTTTTAAAAGAGAACAAAATATTGTAATGTATGGTTGTGACTTTTTTCCAGATTAATTTTGCTTTCAAAACATCTAATAAGTTGCCATATGTATATGTACAATGTACCTGCTTTTAGTACTTAATTTATGATGTGGAAACATCTTTGTACAAATGAAATACGATTAAAGTAAGTTTTCTTATTGCATTATTATATGATTAAAGTACATTGATTGATTCATTAATTTTATTTCTTATTCTTGCATTATTATATGCATTTATTCTGTTACAGTTACATGGTACCTGTTTTAGTTTTACATAGATGAAGTCCAGAGAATTTTGGTAATCAAAAAGTTCGCAAACTAATTGAATAACTTCCATACAAGAAACAATATTTGGTTTTAATGTTGATTAATTACACCTGAGTAAACAGGTGTGATAACATTTAAACATTTTCAGCTTCTGCTCTGCAACTACTGAACCAATTTCAACCAAATTTGGTACAAAGCATCTATGAATGAAGGGGAACAAAAAATTTTATTAAATCGGTAATTATTTAGATCATGAGATGTGTATCATATATAGCCTCTACCCAAATTGTGAATTTTTCCTCTCTATATGTCTTTAAAAATTCTTCAATGTACAGGATCATACCACTGTATGGTCAAAAGTACATGTGGGTATCAAATAGATTAAATAAAAGCATGATTGCCTCTACCAAAATTGTGAAATTCATGGCCCTGGGGTCAGGGGTTCTTGTGTTGGGGGGGGGGCTCTATTGATTATATAGTGAAAATACATGTACTCTTTGAAAGTCTTCTTCTCTGCTCCTAGGTATTAAATAAACTAACTAAGTGCATAGTTATAATCTGCCTCTACTAAAACTTTTAAAAGCTGATGGGGTTGAAAATCTTCTTCTCTGCTCCTAGGTATTAAATTAACTTCTGTAAGTACATTTATAGAGTGCCTCTTCAAAAGAAGATGTGTAAGGGGGGGGGCTCTATTAATTATATTAAAAATTCATGAATTCTTTGAAAAAAACTTCTCTGCTCCTGGGTATTAAGCAGTTGAACTACCTATATAGTTATAAACAAGGACCCTAGTCTTCCAGAATTGTGAATTTCAAGGCCCCAGGGTCAGGGGTACTATAGAGGGGGGGGGGGCTGTACTTATAGACTGAAAATGAATGAATTGTTTGAAATCTGCTCCTTGGTATTAATCAAATATTTTGAAAAGCAAGGATGCCTTTCAAAAATTGTGCAATGTGTGGATCTACTAAAGGTCAGGGGTTCAACTTACAGTGTACTGATTATGCTGAATATTACAAATGCCTTGCCTATGGGTTTTAAGTAACCAAACTAAGCAACCTAAGTGTATAGTTTGATTCAAAGATGCCTCAATTAGCATCTGGCTTAAAACATGGATCAAATTCAATCACTATGCATATCAGGTACCTAAGACCTATGTCTTGTAAATTAAGATTTTAAGCACATCAACCACTGTTTTGCACATGATCACTGATATTAAGCATTCTGTCACAAAAGTTAAAAATTTTTTCCGAGTTTTATATTTCTTTCCATGTGAGTTAATTTCTATAACAAGAACAGGTACATGTAATTTGTCAGAAATGGTCATAACTCGGCAACGGAATGGGTGGATATTAACATCCTTTCCAAAAATAAGCATGGCGACCATTAAAACACAAATCTTCTGTCTCAGGGGAGACCTTTATTCAAGGTGGATAGAGAATGGGTGCATCCTTTTTATCATATCTAATATGTTTTTAAAATCAGGTATTTAATACTTATATCATTGTTCAAATATTCAACTATTTTTCAAAGTGTAAATTGGAGGTCTTTGATAGCAAATTGCTTAATTAAAAACACATATCTTTTCAAATTTGCTTTCACTGGGCAAGATGACAAGTATCATTTTTAACCATCAGCCTTCCTTCACTAAAACGATTAATCCAATCATTAATTTAATTTATAGGAACTCATTTATCTCAATAAACTGTATACAAATTATTATATGATACTGTAGAGGGATTTCTAAGATATTACAATAAATTGTACAACTGAGACAACATTTTTCATCACAATTAAGTGACCTAAATAGTGACGTCATTTTCACATTGTGACGTCACAAACAAGGAGAGAAACTTTATTCAGCATATGCTATTTATAGACCTTGTGTATGGCTATGTGTGTACCGAATTTCATTCTAATCTGAATTGTGGTTTTGTAGATATAGAGATAGTTTGCGAACTTTTTGATCACCCCTCGTAAGTTCCTACATGTACCTAAAAATCAAAAGGGGATAACAGTGCACTGTTTGATGTCTATCATGCAGTAGGTTCTCAAGATATTGATTGGACAACACATGGTCTAACCAACAACCTATGATTGGAAGGTACAAACCTTTCAAAAGGGCATACAGTGTAAAGTTTGTCTTTAGTGTCAATTATATGACCATTGATTCTACTGAAATTGACATGTTACACTGATACACTGACAATGACAAAGTCCATGTTACCCATATTTAAAATTATTTAGTTATGTTGAGATAAGAGCACAGAAGTATATTAAATGACTTTAATTGATGCATGTATTTCATAATATTTTATTCATGACCTAAATAAATTTCTAAATCTTCCAAACATGGTAGTGTCCTGTATATTTCCAAGCTGCGCTTCATCCTGTTCTTTTTGTCGCTGTTTTTCTTCCTTCATTTTCTTCCTCTCTTCCAGTCTTCTTTTCATGGCTTCATTTTTTTCATGATAAGTGTCAAATCTTCCTGTTAAACGATAATGCCTCCTTCTTTGGAGATAAATCTCTTTGCACTCATCTTGAAATGTTGGATCACTATTCCTTGAAAAGAAAATGATTTTAAGAAATGAGTTTCATCCATGTTTCCAACGTGCTTACAATAAGGTTATTTCACAGTTTGCATCATAATGAAAGAACTGTACTAGAATACAAAGGAAGACAACTGTAGGTAAATACAAGTCCTCATGATTTTAAGTACATATACTAATTTATCAAAGATGAAATGATCGAGCCATGCATGGTTTAAAAATGGTAAAGGAAAGAGCCTCGTCAACTTCTTGTGCATACTTTTTTTTATCAATGTAGTGCATGTACATGGTGTGTAAAACTATATTGTATCAATTAGTTTAACACAGGGGCCTGTTCAACAAAGCGAATGTTCGCGAGCGCTTGCCAAATTTCTTATACCTCCAGTAGAAATGTTTGTGAGTGCTTGCTTTTTTGAACAAGCCTCAGGTGTAAAATTCATTATTGTTGATCATTCATCTTCATTCTATTCTGTGATTCTGTGATGTACTATCTTGTAATGAAACTGGTGTAAAGCATTTCGTATGCCATTTTCAAAATTATTTTAATATGATTATCAGATTTCATTGGAGCCCAAGAAGACACAAACTAAGAAACCTCTATATACTATTTAGATACTTACAGATCTGTTAAACATTGATTGTATTTTTTGCTCTGTGTCCTGCATCTCCATGGAAACAATACATAATGTTCATCTGAGCATGCCATAAAATCTGAAAAGTTCATATGTATTAATTTGGTAATACTGGTGTATCACTGCATGAATGCATCTAATCATCCAAAGGACTTATCATCCATATTTATATTAAATACACATTTAAAAAATATTATAGAAAAATATACCATACTTTAAAAATTCAGGACTAATGTACATTTCGTGAATTAAATAATCTTCATGACAATAACAATTTTAGGTTTGCTGAGTATATATGGACATAAATTTATCCAAAATTAAATGCGGGTATGTTTAAAATTCAACAATAAAAAGAATATTTTCATTTAATCGTAGAAATAGCAACACAGGGCTCTACATTAACTTTTTTCCCTACTTGTCCATTCGGACAAGTGACCAAGATATTTACTTGTCCGAACTTCAACTTCACTTGTCCGAAAAAAATTTCATTGAATGTCTTATTCTGTCAACTTGAAAACTATTACATAAATGAAAAAAAAAATAAACGTGCTTAATTTATTAGTCTTGTTATTGATAAAAAAGACAAACACATATAAAACAAAATTTTATCTACACAACCTGACCTGACAACAACATAATTGTTTGCAAGTGAATCTGTAATTCAATCAGATTTATTGCAACTTACATAGCGATTGATGCCAAGTTTACACTGCTTCCGTTTGTATTCGATAAACTTATCAATTAAATCAATAGTTGTTTTTTTTATTAATATTCAAAGACTTCTTTACATGAAAAATCACTTGTCCAATGGCATCATTCACTTGTCCGTAATTGTGAACAACATAACCAACTGACAACAATTGTATCAAATTATTTAAATCACCTTATAATGACAATATATTGACGCCATTTTTATAGCAAAATCTACTCTATTCAAACAAATTGAAATCTATGAATTAATTGCCTGTATCCGTGACAGCCCTAGACATAATCCGAATGTTCCTGGCATCATTCTCATGTGAACACATCAACTGAACCATATTTAAAAAGATATATTCCCAAAGAACCTCAAACATTGAAATCTATGATGCCTGTTTACCTAACAGTTCCTGCTCACAAATAATCTTTCCTCGTTCTCTCATTACATTTCCTACCAAGGTATCCTCTTCCACTTTGCGCAAAGTTCTATCCTCAGGATCACCTGAAATATTTATATTAACTGATATATATTAAAATCACATGAATTACATTAAATAATTATTTATGAATTACATTTTATACAACACACAACACAGAAGATTGTTCATATGAATGCAGAAATATTCTGGAAGGGGTTGCTTGTGCAAAGATTGAATAAATGGAGATTCTACATTACATTATTAAATGAACCTAGGTGGTAGATGTTTATGTTTTTTAAAATTAAATATTGGTTGTTTCTGAGAGAAAAATGGGGTTTTGTTTTACATATGTACATAATTTTAATTTCTAACTTTAAAAACCCTGTTATCCAAAGAAAAATGGGTTGGTTCTTCAGAATGAGAGACTTAAAACAACTAGGATCAAGTTGCTGGGGCAAAATTTGATTGAGTTTGTTTCTGAAGTGAGAAGGACAAAAACTTTAAGCAACAACTTCAAATAATATTAGAGAAAGTAGTTATAGTTCACAATCAGAACATGCTACCAATCTCAAACAATCCAATCTCAAGCATGCTGCACGTTCAAGTTCATTACAAATTCGTTACACAACCTTTTGATTTGGTCATTTTTGAAGCAACCCTTTTTCCAATTTAAAAATTACCTAGTCCTTTAGGACCCCCTGCCATATGATGTGGTAAAACTGTTTTGATTTTGCGAACATTTTCCTGTGTAGGGTTTTCTGTACTATTTGTCTGCTCCGCCGATTCAGGTGTGCTCATGTTGACATTTATTCTACTTTCATTTTCGAAGGTTGTTTCACTTTTTCTATCCCCTATATCATTGTTAAAAATGTTTACAAAACAGTCTGTGAAAAATTGCCAACATATAAACTTTATTTTGCTTAATAATTTTGTTTGGCTTTTCATCCTCGAACTATACTGTAAAAATACATCATTTTTATTTTTATTAATGAGGTAAGGGGCTTTCCCCTTCTGGGCATCGTTGTACTTTGCCTACCATGGACAATCTTTTACAGTAAATCTTACAAAGTATTCAACAAATGTGGCGTGAAAAACCGGTTGTCGGATTTAACTAAATACTGTACTACGTGACTTCCATTCATTTGTGTAACAGTTAGGCTATGGAAAATCATAAGTATCCCGCCGGGGCCCCACTTTCCCCTCATAAACAAATGGACAAGGTGTAATGGACAAGTCTTGAGGAAAGGTCAGTATTCATGTCTTTACTGAAATTACGAAAAGTTACACGATTATATAATAAAACATTATCTTTTTAAAGTATAAGACATGTTCTTTATTTATTCCCATTACTTTGTTTTCGGTGTAATTAACTAACATGTGTATCTTATAATTATTAGCATGAATAGCTTCGAATCATCATCATGATCATGATTACAGAAGCTTTCCGTTAGACATACCGCATTGACGTACGTAGCAGGATTGAAAACAGCTTTCAAAACATAAGCAATAAAGAAAAAGAGCGGCATGTTAGGTTATACTGAATTGGCCTTTCCCATGGGGATGCGTGTATCACTGCCTATATTTTTAATAACTTGTCAAAAAGTTATGTAATTCACAATATAATAATATTATTTTAAGTATATATACATGTATATATAAGATGGTGATGAAATGAAAACAAATGATCTTGTGAAAGGAGTTTTCCGATTAAAAATATTTTTCCAACAGCCCCACCAGATAAAATGTTTTCTGTTGTTGAATATATCAGAAACATGAAGCCTTTTGTCAAATTTGCAACTTTTCCATTGAAATATATGATAAATATAGATTATAGGCCTAATACCATGTTAATTATTTTCCTTGAAATTTTAAAATAGGTGTACTTTATATAAAAAGTAATGTTAAATGCCATCCAATATAAATTTTTGGGCAATCAAAGCCACAGGTACCTGACGTTACTTAATTTTCTTTTAATAAAAAAAATATACCCCCTACCTAATATAATAAACTTATTAGGTAGGATATTAACGTCAGGTGCCTGTGATCAAAGCACCTCTGACTTTGAAGAGTCATGTCACACCCTTAGATCTTAATCTCTGTGCAAACTTTATGAGTTTCTCATTTATGAAATATAAAAACAAACATCCTCCGGTCCTCGTGAAATTTAAATTCCTGGTAAGCTTCAAACAATTTTTGGAAATCTACATTGATTTTCAGCCCGTATCATTGACCTTGTTCCAAAAACTTTTTTTGAAGAAAAAGACGACGATACCTTTTTTTCTGGATTTACACAACATTGACCTTAGTGTCAAGTATATATGTCCTTTTTATGCGTTACAATCTCGACACTTCGTTATGCTTTAATTACTTTTGCCCTATTTGTTATTTGACTCTGTCTTAAAGTCAAGATACACCCTCGAAAAGTTTGTTTCTTCTGTTGCTACCCCTCTTAGTTTTTCTCAAAAGTTACAGGGATATTTAATTAATTAAGGCAAAAGTTTGACCACACACAGTATCCTCTCCTCGCAATCTTCAATCCCATGTAAGTGACAGAATAAAGGGCATTACAGTGATTACACGATCTTGTTTACAAACATTCCTTAAAATGTAGCAAAGTGCATGTTTAGATGAAAATCTGATAGACTAAGTTGATCATTGATAAAATATTCGTTCAACACTTGAACAAAAGTCATATCAATGATTTTATTATAGGAGGTGAGATCGCCATTATGACGGACATTGAGAATTACGAATTCTCCGTGGACTTCCAGACAGCAGCCACCAAGGAACTGGGCTTCCTTAAAACAATAGACGAATACCCTTCTCTGTATGGAGGGCCTGTACTCAAATACGCCATATTCAGGTACCGCAATTATTATGTTCTTAATTTTTCTTAATATGTACGACTCAGCGTTTTATGTGTCCGTCAGTATATAAGACAATTTAATATTTATTATATACATGTCTCACCTTTGTGGTCAAAAGGGGAGGCGGTCACGTGTTTGTGTATTTAAATGAGATTTTTAAACGATAAGTTGTTTTTTTGATGCTGCGGAAATAAAGAACCACATTAACTTACTAAAAGGATTTTTTTTTTCATATTAATGTATTAATTTTAAAAAAATGGTATATGTAAAATATTATTGACCTGTACTATGCAGCAATGCTTCATTGATGGAAAAGCCTTGGCTATCTTTCAAACACCTTCAAAAACCCTTCCTAACTAGTTTAGTATTAAAATATTGCATAAGGAAAGTGGTTCTCATAAGAAATCAAGAGTGGAAAAATTATTAAGTGGTTGTAAAATTGACAGTTTCAGAAACCCATTATTTAAGGAATTATCTATGTTTCCAACTCACTAGTTGATGTCAGGGGCATCAACTAATAGTTGGATTCCTTTCTACAGTTTGAAACAAAATTGTGAATTAATATTTTAAAAATGTACAAATTTTAAACTATCGTTGATGTCCCAGGCATTTCAATTTCAAGTAATGCCCACTGACAAAATTAATAAATTTTAAAAATGTACAAATTTTGAAATGCATATTGACATTCTGGTAGGATGATTAAAAAAAAAACTCTTCCAACTTTCAAAACTTTATCACAGAGAAATAAATCGAAATGGAAATAAATTATGATTGAAATAAAACCTTGATAAAGTGCAAAGAATCCCTCAAACAATTTAAGGAATTTTGAATCCTACTGTCGATTGCTATAAACGGAATAATACACGTACACGTAGTGTTGACGTAGACAGGGAATTGAAATTATATTACACTGTATTAACTCGTGAATCCTTAATGTAGGTATGAGACGTTGTGGCTGCCATTCGCTGCGGAACATAAGGATCTAACTTTGACTGCCCCGCTAGACATCGCATGGGTGTGGCATTGTCATTTACTAGCTCCCGTAATGTACGTCAGCGACTGTCTGCGGACCTGTAATACGGAAGTCAACCATAGCCTTACACCAACTGTAGACGCCGCGGGTACAGAACAGTTATGGTCAAAGAAATACCCGGATGTTAATTTTAATGTGAATCTCGTCGAAACGGGAATCAAACCACCTTCATACGAATCTCGCATCCAGTACGACTTGGAAGCCGCAGCAGAAAGACAGCAAATGTTCTACTATCAAGTCTCCTTACCTCATTATACTGATGAAAAGTTTCTTCAAAATGCTATAACGCGTTACAAGCAATTTCTAACATTAAAGCGGCTAAATCCAGAATCTTTCGTTGTCCCATGCTATGATGTGGACTTGATTTGGCATTCACATCAAGTTCACCCAGTTGGTTATAAGAAAGATACAGAAACTCTTCTAGGAAAACTGTTCAATCACGATGATTCTGTCAATGATAGAAAAGAAGGATCAAAACTCGTCATCTCTGATCGGGAGACACGAACGTTATGGCGCGAAGCATTTGGAACGAACTTTTCAGAATTCGGTGCCATGTACAGAGGTAAACCACCGAGAGGTCATCTGTTTTCTGTTTCCAGTAATGTCATAGAGCAGCACTGTTCCAAACATTTAGAATTTCAATTGAACAAAGCAGAAATTATAGACTATACGTCGGCTTTGAAAGTTCATCAACTGAAACTGAATGCAGTATTTAGAAACGGGGTAGATATAGAACTTTTGAAGCTAAAGAAGCCTGTACAGGGAGTATGGAACACAACCTCCCACAAGATACCAATGTATGATATCGACACAGAGATGGTTGAATCCATCAGTGTGGAGCTTTTCAAATATGGCGCGCTAGGAAAACTTGGAAGTAAAACTTTAGTGGGAAGCGGCAGAGTAACTTGCAGAGAAATGTTGCAAGATTGTAAAAAGCGTTCATCAGATGTATCTTCGATTGTACGTTTATCTAATGGAGAATCTATTGAACTACACCACACAATCAAGATTACAGAATCGAGAGACTGTGCTTTAAAGTTGGAGGCCGGGAACTTTGAGATGGCGATCATTCCCGAACACAATGAAGATCTCTGGGGACCTATGCCTTTACCGCGCCTCCCTGAAGGAGTTGACAACAGTTGTTCTGTGGCAAATCACAGGTAAGGTGAAAGAAAATTAAAAAAAAAAATGTTATGTAGCCTGCATAGTTTCGTTAATCTACTAGTATTCTAATATACCCTCTGAAATTGTATTTTTTCCCTTAGAATACGAAACGCAGATGGAGAAGTAATGTTCACAGCTCGCGTTATACACAGTTTGCCACTGATGACGTCAGTGGTACACGTGTACTATCATGATAAGTTGAATGTCGTCTGCCATTTGATAGGACCTGACACTTTACCAACGCCAACACAGGTGTGATGAAATAATATAATAATTTTTTACATGAATTTTATCTCTCTAAACTTAAGCAAATGTAAGATCTACTGATATTTCCTTTCGATACTGCAAAATAAGAAATTAAAAAAAATAACTTTCCTTGTTTTGCAATAGGTTCAGTCATCTGATGAAAATTCCCCAATTACTCTCTCACCACAAAAAGGAGAACGTGCTATGATAATAAAGAATAACGAAGGAGACTGGGCAATATTAGTTGGACGCTGGACAGGGGTCAGGAAGGGTGTTCCAGGGAGAAGAGGTAGTTCTATAGCTTAACATGAACACATTTGTCTTTAGATTCTAGAAATTAGAGGTTGGGGTTAGTTTTAAACTTCAGCGCTCAGTCTGAGTTTTCTCTATTTTAGCTACCAAACACCAAACAGGCAGAGCACCAATACGAGGTAGTCCAGGCCACTTAGAGGTCACGATGTATAGACTACCTACAGGGGAACGTTCGGTAGTTGAACTTGACAGTGAACAGTTCCGTTACTATGACTTCACAGTCAAATTTCACGGTTTTGAGGCAGATTTTTCCAAATGTACAGTCAAAATTTCTCCAACAGATGGAGCTGAAAATCTTGCGCTGGTATTTTGTATCAGTGTTTTACAAGTACTTTGTCAACCAAGACCACCAGATTGGGAACCAGTCAAAGAAACTACCTCAGAAATGCCTGCGTATGTTAGCAAGAAGAAAGAATTTCCGGTAGACAAACTAGCATTGGTAATGGCCTTTGGATTTCAAATATGTTCACCATCAAATCATCTTCTAAGAAAGCACTTTAAGAAAAAGAAAGAAGATAAGGAGCATGTGGCGCCTGTTTATGCTGGTGGCACCGTCAGTGAGCCAATGCATGATACACCTGTCATTGAGCCAGATGTTTATGATGATGATGATGGAAATGACGATGATCAAGAAGTTGACCAATGGGAGGCAGCAATGTTTTGTTGTAAAGACGAGGATTTTGAAAATATGTTGGCAGATGAAGATGGAGAAGATGGTGATGATGGGAATGTGGACAATGCTGACGGCGATCCAGGAGGATGTGGTGGTTGTGGTGGCTGTGGAGGGGGTGACGGGTATGGGGGAGAGGAGAGTGGTGGCGGCTGGGGTGGGGACACTGGAGGATACGGTGGGGATAATGATGATGGTGGTGGTGGTGGTGGGTGGGGTGGAGATACAGGAGGAGATGATGGAGGTGGTGGATGGGGAGGTGACACTGGGGGCGGCGGTGATGGGGGTGGTGGTGATTCAGGGGGTGGCGGCGGTGGGGGAGATGGTGGAGGTTGTGGTGGTGGATGTGGTGGTTGTGGGGGTTGAAGTTAGACATCATATTGTTTATAAAGAAGATTTAAACGGTGTATAATTGGCAAAATTTGTTTTCCATTTTAATGAAAAAAAAAAAGATTTGTTTACTGTGTGAAAGGGATAAATGCCTTTATTATTAGATATCTTCACAATTTATTTATGCTTTGGGCATTGATAAGGAATTAAAGAATTGTAATTGAAACTTGCAGCAGCTAAAAATACGAAAACCTTTTTTGGAACTCCATTACATTGTTTCCAGTTTCTTTTTGATATATTTTTGGAAGAAAGACACAATTATAAGAGTTGAAAATGGCTTCATTGCATTACCGGAGATTTACAATTTAGTCGATTACCATAACCAAAAATTGTAAAAGAACATACGATTTCATGAAAGAAAATTCGAAATGAAGCATTCTGATCGGAATGCCCATTATTACAAAGATGTATCTCCCAGAAAGCAAATAGCCGTTAGGTTAGGGGAGAGTTTCTTCAGAAACAGACAACTTATATTATGATTCGAGGCTATGAGCAGAAGAAATGAAATCTAGAACGAAGCGTGGGTTGAGGATGAAAAGGTTCGTCGCTGTTTTAGGAAACACAGTAACAATGTTTACAGATCCTTGTAATGTCTGCAGTTTCTTTCCACTTTAAGCCACTTGTTTTATACTTTCGTTTTTAGCCACATGTACATCTCTTCAGTAACTGAGTGATGTTTTTTTATGTTGAAGATTACATGATAATCCAATTTTATTTTTAAACAGTGAAATACATATCAAGACATTGCAGAACAGTTTTAATTTTTTTTAACGAGACACTGCTTTAATAGAACAGTTTTAATTTTTTTCATATATAAATTATTTCTAAAAAAGTGAGCGAAAGTGCATAAAATATTGTATTATTAGTCAATCTTTAGACAGGCGTCTTCAGAAATTGGTTCTAATTACAATTGATAACATCATTAGATTTTGAGAAGAGTTGATGGAAATATATTGGATGTAAATATATACTTACTAACTTTTGCTAATTATTAATTAAATTCTTTAAATTGTCCATTCGTAAAAACCTGTACATTTTCCCATGATGATTCGGAGAAGCGGTACATCCTTGTAAACAGAAGAGGAAAATGTTTCTGATATTTATACATGTATATATTGATTCCGAAATAATCTAATAAAAATATTCTGTAATGATATGAAAATACTTTACATTTGATTAGAAATTGTTTTAGTTGTGCAATATTGATTCATTTTCGGTAATGCAAATACTAGTATCTTGTTTATTGAATATTAGGATAGATCTGAATTTGATGTTCATTGTTTAAGATATCTGTAAGTAAAGGAACATGTGTAATATAATGTTTTTTACCATAAATGTTTATACAAATTATACTCTGTTGCTGGTGCTATGGGTATATACGTGTAGTTTTAAAGAACAATATTTGTTTATTATGAACAGATTATTTTGTTTTCATTGTATTATTTATTTTGTAGTTTATGTCCTTATAACTGTGATTAAAAATTTCCTTGAGAATATTAATGGATATACGTGTATACATGCATATTTACATATTGATTCTAGAACAACAAACATATATTTACTTTTTTGATTTTGTTTGTATATTAGAGTGTACATGTACTGGTATATTAATATTATAGTTTTTAGCAGTTTCATATGTTATTATTAATTTTTTTTCTTACATGTAGTTCGTCCATGTATATGTGTTGTATTATCTACAATAAATTTTAAACACAGTCCTTTAAGGTATGACAAGTTTTATTTTTTGAAAAAAAAGTCAGACTTTCCATATATTGGGTAAGTAGTGTTAACAAGTGAGCATGCATTATGTAAAAAAAAAAAAAAAACTGAAGTTATGTATTCAAAATTCCCAGGATCCAAACTATATAGTAAATTAATGAATTGAGAAGGACGGTTTAATTGCGATCCTGTTGTTTTCCTTAATATTCCTGATACGTTTGTATAGATCTCCCATTGAAGCCTTACCTTCCAACCTCCATCACCACCCCTTCTGCCTGGGGTCATAATTTGACTTAAGATTAATATTTTCCAGCCGATTTTTGAGACGTATAAGCCCTTTAAGTTTTTCAAGATGTAATTGAATATTTATGCTTTTTTTCTCCCCTTGAAAGAGAGCATTGCGCTTGAATTCAACAAACTCAAATTCCCTTCCCCAAGGTTTTTAAACAGACAGACAGCTAGATAGAAAAAATGGAGTGCATGGATGATGGACAAACCTCTATCAGGAAAGTTCACTGGAGACTGGCTGAGGCAGTGGCGTATATTCCATGTAGGCAAAAGGACTGTAGCCTACACATCATTTTGTCAAGGATAGAAATTTAGTTGAAAAAAGGGGAGTTGATAATAAATTTTGCCTACTAATATATTACTTTGTTGCAAAGGCCAAAAAAAGCATTCTTAGCAATCCGCTTTTTTAAAATTGCCTATCCCATGTAAATATTTTCAGTCGTGCTTTTAAAGCCGATATTAATGTGTTAAGTCTTATCAGACAATTTCAAAACCATCGACAGCAACAGGATAATTGAAATTGATAACTGGAAATATTTTTGGTTAGTAGGAAGTTAACGTATTGATCGTATTTCGATTACATGTATTTAGAAAGGAAGTTTCTATACTTTCTGAGCAATGTAAAAATAGCTAAAAGTTCTCAATTTTGTGAAGTGTTCTTCCTATCATGATATTGTCTATCCATACTGCGCCTCAGATTAAATCTGTGACTTCACACACTAGCCTACACATCAGGAGAAAGGAATATACACGAGCTAAAAAGGAATAACAATTTTCTTCTTTTTAGGTGTATGCGGATATATATCGGAATTCTTTTGGTTGATAGAGATATTTTCATTACGCAGTGGTACATCTTCCTAACCTCATTCATGACAACCACGAAGCAAGTCGTGCGTGCCTGGTGTCACAAATTAATATGATTTTTAGGATAATATGCAGATTTAAATTTATAAAAGATAAAGTAAGTATATCAAATATACACAATAGAAAAGGGGGAGCGTTAAATTTTCGTAAACGTTTAAAAATTATTCAGTCTGCTAAAAAAATAAACCAATTTTAAAATTCTTTTACGCTATTAACTAGGCTACTACTCTTAGGGGTTTTCCCTTCATGGAAATTTTGAAACTAGGTCTTTTAAAAAACAATCTGTGAAAAGCAAAAAGTCTTCTATGACAAAATAACGCATTTATGAAAAAAAAAAATTTAAAAAAATATTGTGCATTATAAATATTTGTTTCAGATACACGATGGTATTATATATGGACGTTCCACCACAAGGCAGTCTTGGTCCACATATACCCTTACAAACAAAAGGTGTAAATGGACAAGTCATGAAGACAAGTCAGTGATTTAAGAAATGAATGTAATATTTTTTTCTTTGATCGATGTATCAAAGAAAAAAAATATTACATTCATTTCTTATCATTTAATTATGACTTTAAATTGATAAAATGAAAGTTTCTTTCACTTTTCAAATTAAATTTATGCATCAAAAACAGTGCGCACGAATACATCGCCATAACGTTAACGTTGCTGAAAATTCTATACCATGCTTTTCAAATATTGTCGTGTGATTACCAACAGTCTCCGAAATAATTTACAGTTCTTTAACACAAAAAACTTACCTGTTGTGTTATGTATATTTTCTCCGGTAAGTTATCTAGTTCAAAAATATAACAGTTCTAGGTCACAGAAACTTTGGATTTCATTTGCGCATCTTTTCATCTGAATTTCAAACTGAATATACGAGTATATCACAACATGTCAATGTTGTAAAACCTGAAAGAGTCTGCCGCCGATAGTTCAAGATTAAAGAATTCCGTCCTCAATATTCATAGTGTCCTCGATCATTCGTTTCCCATGATTTAACAGATTTACGGTTTTCCCCGCTTTGGTAGCATAATAAAACATTTTTTCAGAGTTCTGTTGTTTCATACCAGACATCTAAAAGTCAAACATTTAAGCAAAGTATGCCGATTAAACAATTTCCTTGACCAAGAGTTACTTACATACTGGAGGTTAATTATTCCTTCATTGTTCAACCAATTTAAAATTTTTATATTTGCTATTTTGAATTAGAAATCATTATTTTCCTGAAGTATATAAATTTTTGGAAGCCTCCTTTATTTAAAAAAAATTATTTGGTAAAGATTTTCCACCAAATATTTCTACTATATTTTCTTAAACTTGGTAAGACAAAGAGGGAAAATCACTGAGTCGACCTCCAATATGGCGGCCAACGGGAGGTAACTTTCGCTAAATTCAGGCCTATCGAAAACTATCTATTGTCGTCATGCAGACGATTTCATTTGTTTTAGCAAAGGGGAATAATTCAAAATGAAAAAACGAAAGTAGAAAGTAAGTCAGGAACGTAACGGACAGGTTCCGAAATTCAGGAAAATATTTATAAAAGCAAAAGTATTTAATTAGGCCTATTCCTTCAAAAAGTAATCCGGAAGCGGGAATATACATGTAAAAAAGTATGCTTAGTGCAAGCGAACTCTAGATTTTATTGATGCAGTTATCAAAAGAATTTTTTATCCAATCAGAATCAAGTATTTTATAGAAATTAAATGATTCTAGTATCTTGAAGTAGTACAAAGATAAATCATACAATTATTATTCCGTGTTCGAAAAGAAACAGCATCATATACTTTCTTTTTGTGGGTTAGATCACGTCTTTGTGTACAATGTAAACTTTCAATACAAAAAATGTTCATCCTGATCGGCATTCTATACGAAAGCTTTAAAAAATGAATATGGAATGTCAATTGATTTTTGTCGAATATAAGGTCGTGTTTTGTAGGGTTATGCTTAATAATTAAACACAATGTGGCAATTTCCTTACAGTTAAATAGCTGTTAAAAAGGATACCTGTTATTCGTTAAATAATTATTATGCAGCCATAAAACCCTACCATAGATAGTTAATATTCTTTGTATTTTTAAGTTAGCTTCCAATGTCTTTAAGATACATGTAAAAAAAATTATGTATACTGATTGAAAATGCAGCAGTGAAATAAAGAAGATGGGCGGATAAGGCGGGCAGAATGCCTATAGCATCAGATATTAAGAAATCACATTTGGTATGTAAATTGAGTATATAAATTTACATCTCATTATTGAAATTTATGAAATTATGAGGAAAAAAAAAACATTTTCTGAGAAAAAATAAATCTCTTTAAAAATTTCATTCATAAAAATATTCCATTTGACCCCGGCAATAAAATACCGAAGTATCAGACTGACTAACGCGCTAACCACTAAGCTACATGGCTCTTGTGAATCAGTGGCATTTAAATCATGTTTGTGATATGACCATTGACTTAATGGACTTGAAGTATTTGTTGCGAATGTTTTGTCATAAAAGTGTATTTTTAAGGTCTTCCCTCCATTTTTTTGTAAACCAAAAAATATATAAATTATCGCAAACTTTTAGGATTATCCTTCGTGGCACATTGAAAAAAATTGTTAAAGTATGAAAAAATGATCGTTTTTGTTCTTTTAAGTCAGTGTATGCTTTTTCATAGGCAAATATTTTCAGTTTTTGTGAGATTTTTGTAAATAATAGAGATTTTACATTAAGTATACTTTAATATACGATGAGATATGACATAAAATTTGGATGTAATGTCTGATATTTCTTATAGCCCATCTTCTTTTTAATCATAGGCGAAAGATTGCCATTATGTCGGACATTGAGAATTACGAATTCTCCGTGGACTTCCAGACAGCAGCCACCAAGGAACTGGGCTTCCTTAAAACAATAGACGAATATCCTTCTCTGTATGGAGGTCCCGCCCTCAAATACGCCATTTTCAGCAGATTTGCAAAAAGTCTTTTGTTTTTGTCCTATGATAATGCTTCTCCTTCGTGGCTGATATGTTAATAAAGCTTGTTAAGAGAAGTCACGGTGGCTTGTCTACCTGAATGTTGATATTCTAGTAGGTCCATATGAATACTGCATGATTCAACTGCCAGCATTTGCAAAAAATAACTTGTTTGAATAAGCCACAGAGCAAATTAATATTTTATTGCGATCAACTTTATGTTGAATATATAATTATATTGATTAACAAATATATCTCAATTCAGCACTATAAGACGAATTTCCAATGTTCACCTATAAATGGTACATATTGTGTTTGATAATGCCCTTCAAACAGTTAAACGATCGATTTCGTTCCACACACTACGGACAGATTGTCAAAATGTCGGACGACTGAAGCGAGTAAATTTATTTATTGCTAGTATTTTTTTTTATTTAGAAAATTAGTTTATTAGGCTAAATTCCTTTGATGGAAAGTGTACACAAACTGAAGATAATTTGTTTCGATTAATTTGGTAGATACTAGTACCGATATTTTAAATTCAACTTTCTAGGTATGAGACATTGTGGTTGCCATTCGCTGCAGAACATAAGGATCTGACTCTGACTGCCCCGCTAGACATTGCATGGGTGTGGCATTGTCATTTACTAGCCCCCGAAATGTACGTCAGCGACTGTCTGCGGACATGTAATACGGAAGTCAACCATAGCCTTACACCAACTATAGACGCCGCGGGTACAGAACAATTATGGTCAAAGAAATACCCGGATGTTAATTTCAATGTGAATCTCGTCGAAACGGGAATCAAATTACCTTCATACGAATCTCGCATCCAGTACGACTTGGAAGCCGCAGCAGAAAGACAGCAAATGTTCTACTATCAAGTCTCCTTACCTCATTATACTGATGAAAAATTTCTTCAAAATGCTATAAAGCGGTACAAGCAATTTCTAACATTAAAACGGCTAAATCCAGAATCTTTTGTTGTTCCATGCTATGATGTGGACTTAATTTGGCATTCACATCAAGTTCACCCGGCTGGTTATAAGAAAGACACAGAAACCCTTCTAGGAAAACTGTTTAATCACGATGACTCTGTCAATGACAGAAGAGAAGGATCAAAACTCGTTGTCTCTGACCGGGAGACACGAACGTTATGGCGCGAAGCATTTGGAACGAACTTTTCAGAATTCGGTGCAATGTACAGAGGTAAACCATCGAAAGGCCATTTGTTTACTGTTCCCAGTGAAATCATTGAGCAGCACTGTTCCAAACATTTAGAACTTCAATTGAACAAAGCAGAAATTTTAGACTATACACCGTCTTTGAAAGATCATCAACTGATACTAAGTGCATTGTTCAGTAATGGAGTAGCTAAAGAACTTATAACACTGAAGGAACATGTCCAAGGAGTATGGAACACATTCTCCCACAAAATACCAATGTGTGATATCGACACAGAAAAGGTGGAATCCATCAGTGTGGAGCTTTTTAAGTACGGTGCCCTTGGAATATTAGGAACTTTAGTGGGAAGCGGAAGAATAACGTGTAAAGAATTAATAAAGAATTGTAAAAACTTCTCATCAGACGTGTCTTCGACTGTACGTTTATCTAATGGAGAATCCATTGTTCTACACCACACAATCAAGATTACAGAATCTAGAGACTGTTCTTTGATGTTGGAAGCGGGAAATTTTGAGACGGCGATCATTCCCGAAAATAACGAAGATCCCTGGGGACTCATTCCTTTTCCGCGCCTCCCTGAAGGAGTTGACAACAGTTGTTATGTGGCAAATCACAGGTATTATAAACGTCCATAACTAAAGGTACTCTGATTATACTCCTCTGAAAATTTATAATTAAAATCTTTTTCCCCTCAGAATACGAAACACAGACGGAGAAGTGATGTTCACAGCACGCGAAATACACAGTTTGTCACTGATGACGTCAGTAGTTCACGTGTTTTATCTCGATAAGCTGAGTGTCATCTGTCATATGATAGGTCCTGACACTCTACCAACTCCATCTCAGGTTTAAAAAATAACTTTTTTAACATTAATGCAATCAGTGTCTTCAAAATAACCGAAAACGTTGCAAATATTTTGTGACAAAAGCCAAAAGCAATCTTGATATTTTTTTTACGAAATTACAATAGGTTCAGTCTTCTAATGAGAATCCCCCAATTACTCTCTCACCACAAGAAGGAGAACGAGCTATGATAATAAAGAATAACGAAGGAGACTGGGCTATATTAGTTGGACGCTGGACAGGGGTCAGGAAGGGTGAACCAGGAGTAATAGGTAAATTGTAAAGCAAAATAATTTTGTCATATTTTTTTCTTCAGAGGGTGATATATATAACTTGAGTACAATGGACTTTTTTGTATTTTAGCCACCAAACAAAATGCAGGTAGAACAGCTACAGGAAGCCCAGGTCACCTAGAGGTTATGATGTATACATTGCCTACAGTTGGGAAGCGTTCGAAAATGGTTTTTTACAATGAACAGTTGAGTTATGACTTCAAAGTCAAACCTGAGAGTTTTATAGCTGATTTTTCAAAATGTACTTTAAACATTTCTCCAAAAGATAGTGCTGAAAATATTGCACTAGTATTTTGCATCAATATTTTACAAGCACTTTGTAAACCACTCGGAAATGGTGATGTAGGGATTTTAGAAACCACGTACGGCGATCAAAATAAATGGGATGATCTGCCTTTTAAAGAAAAACTTGGGAGGAGCTGGGACAAGGCTGAATGGGGCGTAGAAGATGGGGACGGCGATGGAGGGGGAGATGGAGGGGACGGGGGAGGGTGTGGTGGGGGATGTGGAGGGTGTGGGAGTTGAGGCTGACGTCAGATTAATGCTGCAGAAGAATTGCATGCTGTTGATAATGCTTTTTGTAATTTAATGAAATAAAATATTTGACGTTTTGATATCTTTAGATATCTTAATGCTGTAGTCATGATAAAGAAACGACGAGAAATGTTCATTGTCTGAAATAAATCTTGAAACCCGTAATGATAAAATTGTATGGAAAATGTTGAACGAAAATATTCAATACATATGTTATAGGGATGTCAAATCGGTCAATTTTCAATACTCGGTTACTCGGTCGTTTTTCCGATCGAGTACCCGGGTACTCGGTAAAAGTGTAAATAAATATGAACAAGTAAATTGAAGACTGCAAAACATGGTAAACACTTGTAGAAATAAAACCAGATGCACTGATAGGAGGCTTATCCGTAATTTATTTCTATTGTAATAATGATGAGCATTTGTGTGTAGTCCACTTCGTGCCCGACGAAATTTAATATAACAATTTTTAAATTCAATTTATTTATCAATTTATTTATCAGATAAACACAAGAAATAAAATCATAAGTTGTTCACAGTGTTTTTGTTTAAAAAAAATAATCTGCTCCGTAATTGTAATGTAACTCTTTGTAGCGTTTGACGACCAGGTATCGGTCGTCAGAGCTACGTACAGTATCAACTTGAACTTGATCAAGTTCTGCTAACAGAGCGGATTTACGATTTTAGTACACTTGTTCGATCCGAGATTTATATAATATTACGGGACGGTATTTTGTAGTTTGATGCAACGATGGACATCAGTTTTTTTAAAGCCTTTGCCTTAAACCAGTTGTATTGGCATGTAATCAAACAAAACCATATCAACAATCGCACGTGTAATATCATCCGCTCTTTTCCCGAGAATTTACGGCTTCTCGGACAGTTGACAAACTCATCTAATTTATTTAATTTAAAACATAATGGATCTTAAACGATGTTCAGTGAAAACAAATCAAACAAAAATAAGGGAAGAAGGCAACCGAAGGTGAGAAAAGCCAGGTACCCCAGGTACTTGGTCACGATAATTACTGTATAAACACTGTCACAGGCGATAACGGTCATTTAGAGTCGTAGTAAACCCTAATTACTGTATGTACAATTGCAATGAGCATTTTACGTTTTAAAACAGATTGTTTAATACATTAATAAATAAGATTAGAAATATTCAAAAATATACATCCGAGTAACCGAGTACCGATTTTAGTGTTCGATACTCGGACGTTCAGGTATTAGCGAGTACCCGGTTAACCGGGTACTCGTTGACATCCCTAATATGTTAATAAAAGGAGTTAACACTAAACATGTTTATTCTCTATTTTGTAGATTGATGAGAACATTAAGAAAAGAGAATGATACGAAATAATTTGCACTTTGCCGTTTTCATGCATTTTTAAATGTTTCATTGAAACAATGTAAATTATTTTCCTCATGGAAATAAATAACTATATATATATTATAAATGTTAGTATAATTAAAATTAAACTTAATTTACTTGTTATTACATGTACTTAATGCACTTAAAACCAGTGTAACCTACCCATTTTCAATGTTAACTGTTCTGAAATGTCTTTTCATAAGCATTGAGAGGTTCCTTCTAGACTTTCGGATGCATCCGATACATGTATTCAAAGTTATTTAAAAAGGTCCAAATCTTCAGGGACAATAATATTCGAAGCTATTGAACACTGTGCAGTATACTTTGATTATTAAATAAAAGAATGAAATATATATGGAGATGACGAACAATATTCAAGCACAAAAGTCCATTTAAAAATACAAATCGGGAGCAAACACGGACCTCTAAGGTGCAATGAAGGACTGGGCTTCCCCTGCCGTGAGGTTCTTGACAATTCAGTGTATAAATAATGGCCTAGTAATCATTATAAAAAGCTCCAGTCAGCATCTGACTTAATGATAAACTGAACTTCTTATACGAAGTCGTTGTATCGAATATAAAACATCCGAAGTGATGACTTAAAACTTTTGATATCATTGTCTCCAGTTTGTTTGCCTCTTGTTAGAAATTGTTCAAAAGTATTGCATGCTACTGCGTATGGGTTCACTGAAAGATAAAAATTCCATATGTAGGTGATAAGAGTATATTGCTACATAAGTATGGGAAGTTTTTGACTGAAAAGTTGAAGTTTATCATAAAGTTTTGATGTAAGGTAACCATTGACGTCTTTTTCAAGTATAATATAAAAATATGAAACGGATGTGTCAAACTCTGTGGTATCTTATACTTCAAATTTACTTGGATATATCGAGTCCAAATATGAAATAAAGTTATTTAACTATTATTAATTTATAATTAAATGTCGAGTTGAAGACCATAGCAAGGCAAGTTTTGTCTTCTTATGTAAAAGTTTTTGCATAAAGTTTCTGCTCCATATAATATAAAGATAGATCTGCAAATGATTGTGTGCAGTTAGTACCATGGTAATTCTAGCAGAATTGTTGGAAGATCTGATCTCTAACAACATGAAAAACTACATAGATAAATTAACATCAACTGTCAATTAGAAACTTAATCATCTTTTTTAAATATCACCAATCATCCTCTTAATTTCAAATAGAGAACTTACTTGTGTGTACATTCAGAATATTTTTCACAAAGTAATGCAATTGATCAATGAAAAGTAAGTAAATCTACGAGTTCCATTTTTATTGAAAAAAAGCAGCTGTCTAAGATATCAAATAGCCCGGGAGTTAATTTGTCATCGGGAATGGTTGTGTAAGGTGTTGAAAGGTTATGATGTGATTGAATTTGGTTTGTGATTTCATTATTTCTTAAGGTTCCTTGGAGTATAAAATCCACTTCTGATTTACGATTTACACCAATTTTCGAATATACGGAATAAAAAAAGGATCGATGTATGGTAGAACATTTACTAGAACCCGTTTTATATCTTTCTATGAAGGATCTTTATGGAGTTTTGGAATCCAGCATCAGTACAGTAATTGAAATTCTATTTGAATGTTGGGAATATTAAAACTATTTAAAACTGACGAAAGATTTTGAAGAATTTACTCCTTATATAGAGAGCTGTGGGTATAAGTTGGATTATGAATGGAACGTGGGGGGAATATGGGTAAAGTCAATCAGGTGCAAGATTGGAAAGTAATTTTTCTCTGCCAGAATATCACAGAGTTTGCAAAATGCATTTCAAAAGATGTCGTTATGAAGTTCAAAACTGCTATGCAATAGAATAATAATACTGAAATAATAATACTTAACAATTTTCTCTTTTTTTTTTGCCCCACCCCCTTCTTTTTTTTTTTTACACAAAAAACTTTCTTTTTAATGTAATTTATTTTATTTCTTCAGTTTTATTTAATTCTGTCCGTAATTCAAGATTGGTATGGGTTAAGGTGGAATATCCCTCTGATAAGAGAGATAACTTTCTTCATACATTTTGTCATGAATTTCATTGAATTGTCATGCCACAGTATCATTCATAAGGACCATTTTGTAGTCAACTCAGTCTAGCCTGTTCTATCGTACAGATGTTGATTTCTAGTTTCTATTACTAGTATATTTATTATTTATAATAGTTTACCTAAAACATTTATACTAAGTTCCTTTAAACGGTATAAATTTAGAAATTTCTATCTCTTAACGTAAAAGTCTTTTAATTGTACAGAAATTTCAGATGCTGAATTGTTTATAAACATTTAATTAATATTTTGTTTCAATAAAAAATATTTTCAAGGGCGATAATTCTTGTTTATGGATGGGTGTTATTCTACATGCACAGAAAACAGTTTGATATTCTGATTTAAAAAGCAACGCTTCAGTATGTTTTCTTATGGGAATTAGATAAGTATGAGAGTAAATATTATTTTTATATATACCTCATATTTGTAATTTAATTGGGAGATAAAAAATAATTGATCTTTCTATTTACCATATCAAATTTCTTCACATCATGATTTGACATATTATTCATTTCTGAAAAAGTAAGCAACGCTTCATACTTCAAAGTATTTTCCATTTGAATTTCATGCTATAGTTGTTGCTGAAAATCAATGTTGGGAATTAAAAAAAAAAGTCGTGAAATTTGGAGCAGAGGGATATTGCCTCTTAAATTTATGGAAAACATAGGGGACGAATGGACGATATTTTATGCTTAATAAATACACATACTTCTACTTGTCTATATTTCATGTAAATTACACAACTAGTACTTTTGTGGCTTCTTCCCTGATTATCAAAATAAGAAGGTAAACGCATATGTTTTTACTTAATAATTATTATGTAAAGAATTCGAAAAACACAAAAAAGTCATGTACCGTTCGAGTAGATTCGTAAAAATCACAATATTAAACATTTTCCAATTCTTCAATCGATTTGAACAAGTTAGGATGCAGCATCACATGTCATTTTTATCAAACTTGACGGACGCTATTGTTTCTATTGAGATAGATTGTGTGGCTGTGCACCTGCATTGTTTAATGAAAATCGACTAGATGATAAAACGCAAATGATAAAAACATCAAAATCCTGACATTCTAATTCCGTTGACACAAGGGGTTCCCTGTAAAGAGACAGTGTTATTCTTGTTGAAAAATTGTCACCCAGAGACACGTTGATATTTGTATGCTTTGCCGCTTCTACAACAGTATTGTTTCTAAGGGTATCACGGCTTTGGAATACGATATTATTTTTATTTACGGAAAAGTGTAAATAGGCCAAGGCTGTGGATTATATCTAAATAATTTATGAAGGTTAGATTTCTTTAAAATCATCAATAAAACACAGCAAAACATGTTTTGTCATAAGAAAACGTACAACATTTAAAAACACTGCATATATTTAGCGATGCAACGTTGGAATGCGTTTACCTGCGGAACCTTGAGGTATAAATAGATTATTTGTTTATATGTTTAAATATATACAGACAACTCGTGGACTTATCTAGAACATACTGGTAACAACTGAATGGATTCTACATAGACTTGAACATTATTTTCATTATGGTGTTATCCAACAATGAATGGAAATGTTACAGGTGTACCTGAAGAGAACGGTGGTACTTCAGTATTATCGGCGGGTGAGTTTATCACTTGGGAGCTATTTACCATATAAACAAAATAATATTCCTTATATCAGATTGCAAAAATTTAATCTTATCCGTTGGACAGTTTATTTTTCTTTTAAAATATAGTCATACTATTTCTAAGTTCAATACTTAAATTTTAGAAGACCAATACAAATCTTTGGGTCATCTCTTATGTTTCCATTTTGCTATATAAATGATCATGAGTGAATTAATTGTGAATGGTCTTTGAATTCATGTTATTTCAGGTAAATATGTATTTGCGTCAAATTTTTACAAGAAATATCATTCGGTATTGATTGCAGGTGATTCCTCGACGTTACTTGTGTCAACAACAACAACGCTTCCATCAGTTCACCATGATATAAATTATGATCCACCCAAGCAATTTGAAAGTAAATTCTACTTTGAAAATGAAATAATTTAATAATTATACGATTGAAGGTTCAAAATATACTTAATCAGTGTATGAAGGTAGGCGTCATAATTTTTAAAATAAATTTGATGTTGTACATAATTTATATATTCTACAATCTTATATATACGTAGGCTTACAGTGAAAGTTGTGTCCCCTTACAGGGTATGAAGCAGAAGGGACAATTCATCTGGTGGCCGTGGTATCCAGTGTTATTGTGTTCATTGGGATGATATTTACTCTCAAATCCATTGTAAGCTTTTTAAGGGCCCCTCGACGACCCAGTAACAATACGTGTAGTACGTATGGCAATGCTTTATTCATTATTTTTCAAGGCTTGAACAGATTTTTACAAAAGACTGTTTTGCAATTTATTCTATTTATTTATCAAAAATAATCCTCTGACCCTCTTTACCTTTCATTAATGTTGTCAAATCGGAGGATTTTTTAGTAATCAGTTACTTGCTTACTTTTTCTCGATTGGAAGACAATTTGAGTGAATTAAGGAATCACTGTCTAATTAGGAGAGTATGCCAGGGCATCAACAATAGTGGGAAACATGGGGATAATTTGCATAACGGGCGAGGCCCGTTATGCTAAAATTATCCCATGTTTCCCACTATTGTTGATGTCCCTGGCATACTCTCCTAACTAGACAGTGATTCCTTATATTTTCATTTCATTGTTAGATAAAATGGTAGATTTAGACTTAAAAAATGTAGACATAGACTTAAATTACACGAGGACGTCCATACCAATTTCAATAGTCCTCGCCCAATGACGTCAAACACCTAGGCAGCCGCACGAGAATTACATGCACATTTTACCTCCTTAGCGTCAGACACAGAGACAGATGCGCACGAGATTTGCATGCATTTTAGGCCTCCTTAGCTCCTGACCTATCGACCTGCCTAATTTACATTCCGGCAGAATTATCAAGAAATAAACTCCGACAACTTTCAAAGAGTTATCGCAGAGAAAAAAAAATAGAAATGGAAATATAAAGTATGTAACATTTTCTTTGATAATGATAGCTTAAGAATATAGTGGCTTTCAAAACAGAATTATCTGTTCAATCTGTTATCATTCTTTTTACATAAGGCAACACATTTGCAAGCATAAATCTTAAGCATTCAAATTATAATTAATGCTTTTAGTAAAATCATGAAATGATTGCAAGGAAACCTATTTCAAATTTTATTCCCACCATTGTGTTTTAATTTCCCCTTCTTTATTCTGAAATCCGTAAGACACGTGTTGCAGAGTCGTTTTTTATGCTTTGCATGATTATAAAAAGCTTGGTATTGGAAAACAAAAAGAAACATTTTCAGAAATTATATGATCCAAATTATTATGAAATGAAGAATATTACAACACGACTTCTGCTTTATCATTCAGGTGGCATTAGACCTGGTCCATCTTTTCTCAACTGGCTGGCAGACGAGCCTCCTCCCTACCCTGGTAAATATTCACGGACAAATGTGAATTATCTCCCTTCTTACGAATCTGCACTTGATATTGATCGACGTCTGCGATGGGCACGTGATGCAGCGGAAGTGGCAAGGTCCAAGGAGGAGGAAGTGAACCAAAAGGCACTTACATCAGAAGAACTGACTAGTGATGGCGGAGATGATGTAACAGCAGTTGTATTTATTCTGGGTGGAGACTTAGAAACAAATCAAGAAAACTCAGCTAATCACGGCAGTGATAGACAGATAAACAATGTATACCCAACACCAGATACTTCTATAGAAATTGAAAGAGAGAGAATAAATGTACTTGAAGAAAGTGATTTACAAGGGGCTACGGGAAGCCTAACACGAAACTCTGAAGAAGATGTGGACTGTGACCGAAATTCCTAGTATTCAGTCTCAACTAGAACTGTGATAACTTTTAATACCCAGTGATTATCTTTATACGTCTAAAAATTTAGTTGTTGTTACATAAAGTAACGTGTATTCCAAATATGTTTACATTTATATATATATGAAATCTTCATATCAAGCCAATTTTTCTTGATTACCTGAAGTTGAGTATCTGTTTTATACATTTTTCATTCATATTGAATGAAAGTTATGATGAGTGATACATGCGTTACGGTGACTGATCTGGGTATACCAATGAAGAGAGATTATACCCATGTACTAATTTATACGTGTTCATACATCTGTTTAAATTATCAGTGATATCATACATGTATGTTGATATGATTGCTTTATTTAATCATTTGATAAAAGTCAAAAATTCAATAGAGTTGTTTGTTTTGCACTAACTTATTCTATAATTCTAACTGTTGGTTTATAAAAAATGCAAAAAGTTTTAAACTTCAAGATGATAAACCTCAAGGAGATGGGCGTGAAAATTTTGATATATCACATTCATATTAATTTCTAAATCATAACACATTAGACAAAAATCTAACGGTGAGATTGGAAAAAAAATGTAAAACATCTCAAAAAGAATAAAGGTACTTTAACATTGGCTTTACATTTTTAAGTCAACAGTTCAAACGGTGCACATTTTTCCTTTAACAGAGAGATATACAGCTAATTCAAATTACCTTCTTAAAAAATGAATATTATAGATAACGGACAGTATTCAATCTCAAACGTCCATACAGCCAAGGAGCAAGGCAAACACAGACCTATAGAACATCACGGATGTGATGAGGTGCCTTCGAGGAGTGGATATCTTTTGCCGACTTGTCTCAACTTGCTAGCGCTCCTTGTCATGATAGGAAAAACGATAAAATAACCCAAAACAATTCAGTGCGTTATTCATGGCCCAACAATTAGTTAAAATAAGTCACACATCGTTTGACTTAATGATAGATTGTATTTGGTGTCATGACTCATGGTCATTTTTTGACCATAGAGGTTGCGAAATGACTTGAGACGAGAGTGTTGATTGTCTTTCATTTAATTATTTGTCAATACCTTACCTCGTTTTAGAAATGTTTCATACTTAGAGCATGGTCTTGAGTATCAAATCAACCGGGATACATTACTACCATATCAGGGTACCGGGTAATAAGGATATATTGCTACATTAGTAAGGGAATGCGACGATTGAAAAGTTGAAGTCATCACATTTAGCTAAAATGTAATGTTGTAATGTAACCATTAACGTCTTTTTCTAGTAAAATATCCAAATATGAATCAGATTTGTTAGATTTTCTGGCATCTTTTATTTCAAGCTCATTTAGAAACATGAATAGACGAAACTATTGTTAATTATTGATAAATCGCCAGTACATCTAACTGGTGAAGTTGATGGCCACAGTAAGTGTTTTCATCTTCTCATGCATGATTTTGAATAAATTATGCTTTATGTACACAAAAACAAGTTTGCTTATATAACGGGCTCAATTCAAGGTCAACACCAGCTACCAGGGATTTATCAGGCTATTTTGGGAAACGCCATTTTTTGGAAATTGGGAAAAAGTTATCGGCTTTTTAATGAAATTGGGGAAAATATATATATGTTGCTTAAACCATGTATTCACTATTCAGGTTCAATTTATTTACTGCAGTAATTTGGGCTACCAATTAACAGACAATTAAATATGATCCAACTTCATTAATCATCATACAAGATCAAGTATGAAAAATAGACTAATAAATATGCTATGTAAATTTGAATTCAATGAGTATTCATTTCATACAACTTAAGGTAGTATATTTGTATGGCATGATATTCCAATTTAGGTCATGGGAGATCAGGATCCTCCTTAAGTCCCTGGGGAAATATAATAACCCTCCTGCAAAATAATTCAAACTAAATGCACATTTTCTAAAATATGCATTGAAAATATATTTTTCTGTCTAAAATAATGCCTTCAGTTTTTACCATTCACTCGTAGATCAATTGAGCTAGTCAAAATAAGTAAATAAACCTATAGAAATACACACTATCACTACTTCAGAAAAAATCTGAGGAAATTCGGAATAAAAGTTGGCGATGTTTTTAAACATGTGTTAGCTTTGCTAAATGAGTTAAACTGAGGAAAATTACTAATTTACTTGGTGTTTTTCCAAGGATAATTGAAAAAAGCAATGTTCTGCAATTGGGAAAAAATACTGCCAAATTGGGAAAAATTGAACTCATTTTCAATTGGGAATGGCCCACAATGGGGTCGAATTTCGGCCCCTGAGAAGGCACTGATAAATCCCTGGCTACTCTTTTTTAATAAAAAAAAAAATACATCAAAGTTTCCTTTAAAGAACAAAACGGTTAATGTGACACGAGATGAACTGTATATATAATATAAACGTGATGACTTTAACTTTTCAATCGTCAACTTTCCTTGCTTATGCAGCAATATACCCTTCATCACCTCAATACGGAGTTTATATATTTCAGTTGATTCGATACCAAAGGGCATGTTCTACCTATGAACAATTTCTAAAACGAGGTAAATAATTAATAAACAAGTTGATGAAATAAAAATATTAGCAGGCTCGTTTAAAGTCATCATTTTGTAAGTTCTATACAATGACCTTGTCAGCAAATACAATTTATCATAAAGTAAAATATTGACTGACCTTTTAATACTTATTGTTAGTCAATTATTTATACACTGAATTGACAACGGATTTTTCCGTTATTTCCCAATCATGACAAGGAGCACATGGCCAGTGTGACCGGTTGGCAGGGTATGCTCACTCCTCCATGGCACCTGATCCCACCTCTGATGTTTTGGATTTTGTACTGTTTTATGGATTTTTGATCTTGAATACTTCTCGTTATCTCCATATGTTTCATAATTATATATTCCTATATATCTCTTCCTGGAGCATTAATTTTAAGAATTTACAGAGTGAATACTATGCGTACAGGTAATCGAGATCTTTAAGTTATGTACACTGCATATTGATGTCAAATGGATCAAAAAAGATCATTGCATGACCAAGGAGATCGTTCAAGGATTTCACACCTTTCAAGGCATATTATCAAAAAAAGGACAAAACTTGTCTCTTGGTTGTCTCCTTTAGTCTTTCACTGATCACTCTTGGTACCATTTGATTTTTTGGTAATCTTCATAGACCTGACAATGATCTCAAATGGTCACAAAAGAGACATTTAGCGAACCCTCGAAGGTTACTTTACAGAAAGCAGTGCAACCATTAATCTTTTAATAATATTTTAGTGAACTTTCTTTGCGCGTTTAGACCGCATATTAAGATCACAAAAGATCGAATGAATTTTATATCGACCAAATGTTTTACAAACTGTGTAGGCAAAACCATGCATTTTTACGATCTTTGAAAGACTAGTTGGTTAGAAGACACGAGAGACTGGAGATCATGGCTTTATGGTTAAGAGCGTATTGAAAGATCATTTACACGGTAGCCAAAATTATCAACGGTCGCCGACCTTGTTTAAATGAGATTTGATAATCGTATATATTAAGGAAATCAAAGACCTACATTGTGAACTGATTACAGAAAATTGCTGACAAAGATGTCTTCGATTGTTGAGATAAAACTTAAGATATTTTTTTCGTTATTTCATTTTTACGTTCAAACTGAACAAAAATCTTTCAAATATTAGTTTACTGGTGAGAGCTTGTGCAAGGTCACAGAACATGGTATTCATTGATAAATAGGTATGTATTTCTTTTCTCAAAAAAGGTATTGATAATTTCCCTTGTCAGGTGAGGAATATGATTGTTTTTTTTTCAGTAAATCGAGTTACATTATCTTTATAATAAAAACTTATCCACAGGATTTTCAGAGATGTATATTATATTCTTAAAAGTTACTAGTATTTCATTCCATAGTATTCTGGATTGAGAGACTGATGGCTTGATTAGAGGGAGTATATTAAAACAGCCATAAATTTCTCAATAGAGAATAATTTCATAGATACCTTGACACATATAGTTTTTAGAAAGACGCAGCATGATAAGATTATGAGACAAGCAAAAATAAGGAAGTGATGCACGGATATTGGGTTTTAGATTAAGGAAACCTCTGGAAATTTTAAAAAAGTGCTTAACGAAGCTCTACGATGTACATTCACCTATGAACTTTATGTGGAATGACGAAGTAACCTAGATATAAGTTTGTGTCACAACACTTGAGCAAGGTTCAAATAAACAGACAATGTAGACCTATGTTTATTGTTGGAAAAGGAAGCGTCATGAGCAAATATTTTCCACAAAAGCACCGAACATCTGTCCAGATTACATAATTTACGAATATATCAAGTGTATTATAAGTGTTTTGAAAGTGAAGTGACAAGCGACGTGGAGCGGTGATAACAAATTATAAACAACAATCAAAATACATGACTCTGTGTTCAGCTAATCGTGACTTTGAAATAAAGAACGACTTCGCGATTGATTGTAGAGGGATGTTTAACTTAGACTGACAAAAGATAGTAGTTTAAGTACTGTAAGTGCAGAAGAATGTCAACAAAGAATTTACAATACCTAAGGACTCTCGTCTCGTGACGACATATTTATGGACGCGCTGTACAGATTTTACAACGGTAAGTGAACTTTCTTTGTGAAGAAGAGCAATTAGAAGTACAAGTTTAACGTGTTTAAAAGATAAATTTGAAAACGAATATGTCCGAGAATTCTGGACAGTTTGCCGCTGGGTAGAGCTTAAAGTTACAGAGTTATACAAGTTCTAAAAATACCCTTGAACTGTATATTTGTATACACTTTTATTAGGCGTTCAAAATGGGAAGAAACAAAAAACCAACAGAAAATTTTAGAAAGGTTTTAATTTCACAATTTCTAAATGTTAATTGTTCATAATACCAAGGTATTTTGTATAACATGATTATTAATATAATCCATAATTATTACAAAGACATGAAATGGATTTCATCTTTATAATTTTTATTATTTGCAGCTGATGTAGAATACAGATGGATTCAAATGGTACAGGTATGAATGTAACATGGGGAACCATGAGTGCTGAATAAAATTACTTTTCTAAACGACAAAAAAAGCACAATTAAATCGTGTAGTTCAGATTTTGCAGGAAATGTAGAGCATCGCAGCAAAGAAATTCTCAGTTTCATTTATTATTTTTTCTTTTCATTTTTGAAGAAGACCTCCATCCTTCTTTGCCAGGACATGGAATGAGTCGAATTATCATAACGAACATAAAAGGTAAAAATGGGAAAGGAGAAATAATTTGATGAATTTAGGAAAGCAGGAAAGGAATATGGGATTAAATCACTGAGATCACAAACATTATTATCCTACTGAGTACTTTGTTTGGTCAAAACCCTCATGCTTGCTCATCTGCTCAAAGACATAAACAATGAACTTTCTAATTTTTAGGTCACCTGAGTAAACTCAGGTGACCTATTGCTATCTGTTTTCGTCCGTCGTCGTACGTCGTACGTCGTACGTCGTTCGTAAACTTTTGAACATTTTCAGCTTCTTCTCTGCAACCACTGAACCAATTTCAACCAAATTTGGCACAAAGCATCTATGGGTGAAAGGGAACAAAAATTGTGAATTTCATTATCCCTGCCCCCCTGGGGCCTGAGGGGTGGGGCCAAAACCACTAAAATTAATGCAATCTTTGAAAATCTTCTTCTTTACTCCTGGACATCAAGCAGTCAAACTGTTTGCATGATTGTAATCAGCATTGAGTCCTCTACCAAAATTGTGAAATTCATGGCCCTGGGGTCAGGGGTTCTAGTGCTAGGGCAGGGCTAAATAAGTAGGTAGTGATAATGCATTATTTCTTTGAAAATCTTCTTCTCTGCTCCTGGGTATTAAATAAACCAACTAAGTAGTTAGTTATGATGAGCAAGAGTGCTTCTACCAAAATTGTGAATTTTATGGTCCCAGGGTCAGGGGTTCTGGTGTTAGGGCGGGGCTCTCTTGATTATATACATTGAAAATACATGATTTCTTTGAAAATCTTCTTCTCTGCCCTTGGGTATTAAATAAACTAACTAAGTGCATAGTTATGATGAGCAAGAGTGCCTTTATCAAAACTGTGAATTTTATGGCCCCAGGGTCAGGGGTTTTGGTAGGGGGGGGGGCTTTATAGATTATATAGTAAAAATACATGAATTCTTTGAAAATCTTCTTCTCTGCTCCTAGATATTAAATGAATTAACTAAGTGCATAGTTATGATGAGCATGAGTGCCTCTATAAAAATTGTGAATTTTATGGCCCCAGGGTCAGAGGGGGGGGGGTTATACAAGATTATATAGTAAAAATACATGAATTCTTTGAAAATCTTATTCTCTGCTCCTGGGTATTACATAAATTAACTAAGTGCATAGTTATGATGAGCATGAGTGCCTCTATCAAAATTGTGAATTTTATGGCCCCAGGGCCAAGAGTTCTGGTGTTAGGGGGGGGGGGGCTCTATTGATTATATAGTGAAAATACACAAATTCTTTGAAAATCTCCTTCTATGCTCCTAGGTATTAAATAAACTAACTAAGTGCAAGTTATGATATGAGTGCCTTACCAAAATTGTGAATTTTATGGCCCCAGGGCCAAGAAGGGGGGGGGGGGCTCTATTGATTATATAGTGAAAATACACAAATTCTTTGAAAATTATGCTCCTAGGTATTAATAAACTAACTAAGTGCATAGTTATGATGAGCAAGAGTGCCTCTACCAAAATTGTGAATAATTTTATGGTCCCTGGGTCAAGGCTTCTGGTGTTGGGGGGGGGGGGCTTTAGATTATATTTTTATTCTTTGAAAATCTTCTTCTCTGCTCCTAGGTATTAAATAAACTGAAGTGCATAGTTAAGATGAGCAAGAGTGCTTTTACCAAAATTGTGAATTTTATGGTCCCAGGGTCAGGGGTTCTGGTGTTAGGGTGGGGCTCTATTGATTATATAGTAAAAATACATAAATTCTTTGAAATCTTCTTCTCTGCTCCTAGGTATTAAATAAACTAACTAAGTACATAGTTATGATTAGCAAGAGTGCCTCTACCAAAATGTGAATTTTATGGTCCCATGGTCAGGGGTTCTGGTGTGTGGGGGTGGGGGGGGGGGGGGCTCTATTGATTATATAGTGAATATACATTAAATCTTTGAAAATTTTCTTCTCTGTCTCTGGGTATGAAGCAGATGAACTACCTAAATAGTTATGATGAGCAAGGGCCCTAATCTTGCAAAATTTTGAATTTCAAGGCCCCAGGGTCAGGGGTGGATGTGGGGCTCTACTTATATACTGAAAATGAATTAATTGTTTGAAATCTGCTCCTTTGTATTTATAAAACATTTATTTATTTTTTGATAGGCAATTTTAAAAGGCCTTTTTAAAATTTGTGCAATGTGTGGACCTAGGGTCAGGGGTTTATTTCACAGTGTTAGGGGCATTACTGATTATTGCTGAATATTACTGATTAGTTGGAATGCATTTTTTTTCCCCTACCTTGTGTATGGGTAATACCCCTGCGAGGTGATCATGAATAATTCATGAATTACCTTGAATTTTTCATGAATTTTATTCATGAAACATGAAACGTTCATGAAGATCCTATGAACTTATTATTGCATATTTAAATCAATAAACCAAGCTAAGCAACTGCTAAGTGTATTGTTATGATGATCAATGGTGCCTCTTTCAAAATTGTGAATGCCATATAGCATCTGGCTTAAAACATGAATCAAATTCAATAACTGGAAAGTTGTTGCAGAATGCTCAGGTGACCTATAAGGCCCGTGGGCCTCTTGTTATTTTTAACATATGGCGTACAGTATGAAAACTATGTAATCTTGAATGCAACACGCCAACTTCTATGAAATTCAATGGTGTGAAAGAGATACAAACTACAACCTTTTGGAATTTCAGAACCCAAGCTTTTTATAATGGAGGACCCTGTCTTTATGGCTATTACAGGAGTGATCCTTTTCTTTGGACTTTTGTTTCTAGTGAGGGAAATCATCACTAGGATAAAGGACCGGCAGCACGGCCACCATCCTATCAGACGAAGAAGGAGTGGAGGTGAGAAAACAAATTAAAAGCGTAAAGAATTAGATAATATAGTTGCTTTAAAATATATTTTATTCAAATTTATGAAACCGATTAAAATCAGGCATAAATGCCCATAATCGTTCTCTCGATGACAATACAGTTCAAAGAGAAACTACAAATGAAGGCTACGAAAAACAAACCTGAGATTAGATTAAAGGCAAAAAAAAAAATGATATACAGCATCGAGTACAATTTCAAAACTACAAATTAAGATAAAAAAAAGCAATATTTGATTAGAATGACATATATATGAGGACAAGGAACAGTAATCATGTGAAGGCCATCAAAACAATACAAATTAGGAGTTAAGGAAAGAAAACCACTAAACAAAATATATAGCACGAAGAAACATTTGAAACTAACAAGTGAAGGTAACAAAACTAAAGGTGAGATTACAGTAAAAGTCACCAAAACAAATAATATACCACGGAGGACCAATGGTTTAGATGAAGAAAAGAGAGACATCCAATGTTAGATACAGATTTTCCAATAACATTCAGGATTTGTAGGCTATGGTTGAACAGAAAGGACTTAGATCCTGGTACATGTACATGAAAAAGAGATCAGATTGAAAATATTAAAACATGATTTTTAAGCCATCATGGGTTTTAAAAAATAGGTGCTTTTCTTTCGCCAGTACTTCTTAGATTATGCTAACTCGTTAAGCGTCTTCTTTATTAAAAATTGTATGTGGTCAGTATAATTTTACAGATCAAGAGAGCGAACCAGCAGCCTCGCCTTCATCGACGCCATTTTCTGACGACCCTCCGCCATATCCAGGGAAATATTCCAAAACCAACATCAATTATCTCCCTTCATATGACTCCGCAATCAAAATGGCTCCCGAGTTGCGAATGTGCAATATCAATGAAATGACTCCACCTGCGGAATTTTCTGGTTTTGATGAAAGTGAATATTTAGATTACAGTGATCATATAGGCACCGCGGAAACAGAAAATGATTCTGTCTCTATCCAAGTGAGCCATGAACTTTTGACAAATCAAGAACGTGAACTTAGAACAATAACAGGTGATCAGCAGGTACCTAGTGAAGGAGGTTCGTCACGCCAGACATCTATAAATGTTGATGGATTAACGTTAAATCCTAGAAGTTCAAGTGATGAAGAGAATTTATAATTATTGCAATCATTTTATACAAGAAATATTTAAAAAAAAAAAAAAAAGAACCTACCAACGTTAATCTAATGCTTTTACTTAAATTATTTGCATTATATAGGTTACAATTGGGAAACATCGGGATACAGAATAAACAAAAGGAATTGATTATCTCGTTATTTATTTTTCAAATAGTTCCATCATTTTTATACGTAATTTTTACGTCCCCCTAAACGTACATGTATGGATTTTTTTTAATTTCTGGGTTTTTTATGTATTACTTGTGACAAGACCTTTCTTTGGGTATTAACATATTTGAGTTTTTTTACCTTGACTTAAAAGTTTGACTTTTGTAAAAAATAAAATCTGTTTTTTTTACCTTGGCCATATCTTTTTAACAGTCGGTGATAGTTCTTTCATAGTTTTCAGGTATATAAGAGTTTTAGCAATTTCAAAATTAGAATTAACCTTGGCCATAGCTTTTAAACAGTTAGAACTAGCTTTTTATAGTTCATAGATGTATTTCCCGTGACAATTTTGACTTTAACCTTGGAATTTGACTTTAAAAAACCTTTGAATTTTTTGATGCCATGTATGTGACATTTATAGATTTCACTTGTATTAATTGTTGTGACAAAACTTTCCCTTTGGTACTTTTATTTTGAACTTTTGACATTGAGCTTGGAGTTTGGTCCAATTTTAAAAAAAAAAAGCCTTTGCCATAACCTTTGAACGGTTGGTTCTTTGGCTTCGCGAAACACTGATGCACCCATGTGTCAACTAATGACGAAGGTAGTTTCTCAAACGCAAGTCAAACTCCAAAGTCAAAATCAAAAATGTCCCTACCCAAAATGCACTAGTCTCAATGAATATGCATTTGAGGTATGAAAGCCAAGGCACCAACCGTTGAAAAGTCATGACCAAGGTTAAAGTGCTTTTAAAATTGGGTCCATTTATGATTTTTTCATACCCAAAGAACAGCCTTGTCGCAATTAATATATTTGAAAAGTATGTAAATCATATATCCAACTATTTAAAAGTTTTTGCTAAGGTTAAAATTTGATAGTTCTAAATAAAGGTTGCCACATTCCCAGGTCAACGTCAAAAGGTATTCAAATGCATGTAAATATCTTTCCCAAGAAATGCACCTGAAAACCATAGCTCCATCCAATCAAAAATTATTGAAAAGGTACAAGTTTTTCGGACAAGTAGATAAACAGACACATAGACAGACGGACAGGGCTAACAGTGACATAGTCATGCCAGATATTTTGTACATGTAAGATTTTATTAATATCAAAATACTTTGTGTTATAATTTGTTTGACTTCGGGCCCTTATTTTCACTAAATTTACAAGGCTTTAATGTAAATCTACACCTCTTAAATTCTTAATTCATAACACTTTAAATAATTAAAATTTTAAACATTATATTCAGCTTAGATTCTGTGATTTCTCTTACAGGTAAATATTCATCAACATTTTCAGAGAAAGAATGTATAAACAGTAAACATATACATTGATTTTTTCTAAAATCTATTCATTTTATGCAGATTCACGGCAAGCCTTTTAATAGTAGACCATTCTAATTGATGACAAAGGCTTAAGCAGTGTATATTGTATTGAGTTGTGCAGGCCAATCGAAATTTATCAGTTGTCCTCCTTTCAGCACGGAGCGCGAATTGCATAATTCACACGTACGTATACTGTAATTGGAATTGTTGAATAAATCTTCGGTGACTGGCACTGGAGCAGAAAATTGGTCACACATACTTGGCCACAGACGAAAACAAAGCTTGTTCTACACTGGAATTGCATTAGGGTGCATTATTCTTCATAATATATCACTTCTTGTTTGGGAAAACAAAACAATGTGAAGTGCTTACTTATGTCGACACGTTTTGGGGATATACCCCGAATGAGGGAGTGGTAACCAGAAACATCTTGTGACTCTCAGTTTAAAATTCTCCCTATTTTTAGAAGTTTGAATTGAGTAATTTATTTGGTGCATTTATATTGACAACTGTTCAACTCTACATTTGCATCATGGTATAAAAAGAAGTGTCTACATTAAACAACGGACCAAGGTAAGATTTATTATACATTATGTCCAGAAACCAGAACTTGAGTTGATTTTGATTTCAGTTTATTTTTAATACCGTATACCCGGTATATATGTTTTGGTTCAAAGAGTGAATACTCAGTTGACATTATACATATTTGTAACATAGATAATGGAACCATTTTGCTACGAAAAATACAAAGTATGAAAAATTTGCCATTCGGAGAACATATTGGAAAATTGTCAAAAACAGAATATACATGTTTGTATTTTTACCTTGAGTATATTACTTTCATTTTTTGTACACATTTAAATATTAAACATTGAAATATTTCTTATTCTTATATTATACAGTAAGCAAATCACAGCTTCCATTTCTTAATTTTTTTGTCTTTTCTTTTTAGTTTATATGTATTTGTCTTACTCAACTAGCTGACTCTTTGTCCTTGTGTTTTAACTCTGTACCCAGAATAGTACAGTTTAAGTGTACGAATTATATAAGATGGCAAATATCAGCACAGGTAAGTGATATAAGTATATTATACAAATAATGATTGAATCGATGGCCTTATTGGTTTTATTGAATGGATTTCTGGTTCCATAAACTTATTCATTTACTGATTCAGAATCGTTGATGCCTAGAGATAATACAACTATGTTTCTCGTGTCCAGTCATGTTACAGCTGTAATTCCCGATAAGTACCGTGAGTAGATCTGTTGTTCTGACCACTGATTCAGTTATATCTATCTAAAAGCATAAATGTTGCATTTGATAAAAATTCAAAATCATGATTGTGAACCAATGTATGTGCTAATATATGTATATACAGTGTATTGTTTTCTTTCAAAAATGTTAACATGTACCCGTACAGCATTGTAGTGCTGACTGATTCCTAAATTGTGGGTTTCAAGGATTTTCAGCCTTTATCTAACTTGATGTTAATAAGTTTGAGTTGTAATCTACTTTTTGAATTTTCAAATTAGCATGATAATTTTGCATTAAATCTTTTCGTTGCTAGGATACCAGACTGACGTAATGGCGGATCCCGTGATTCTTTCCGTCCTGGCTGGTTTTGGAGCCATTGTGATAATAATGCTCCTCAGGGTGCTTTTCAATAAACTCTCTGGTGAAAGGTCAGGAACGGAGGGCACCAGAATGCAAAGGCTTCTTAAGTCTGAAGATTATATCACAGTTTTCAAAGAATCTGTTGAATATCACCAAATAAACACACGTCCTAGCTCTTACTTGAGACTACAGAAAATAAAATCATAACCAATGAAAATAACTTAATTTGTTATTAGCTTTTAAAAAATAAAGCTTACTAGATATTTGATCCGTGTTGTAGATCGTTCGATATCCTCCATTTCCTGTTTTGGATACGACGATCCACCACCGCCATATCCTGGAAAATACTCAAAGACAAATGTGAATTATCTCCCTTCATATGACTCCGCCATGAAAATGGAACAAGAAAGGCAAGCAATGAATAATTTACCAGAGAGTACGGGTTCGGCAGTATTTTCCATATCCAGCGAAAGTTCCGCTACCTTTCCGAATTCAGCAAACAATAATGAAACTCAGAACAGTAATGACGTCATAGACTGTACAACTTCCGTCTCAACGGCGTCGATAAACTGTGAAATAAGAAAACTTGGTGATTCCCCCACTGACACTGTGTAACAGACGGGTGAGGAAAGACAGACTACAATAGATTCTTCTCTGCATCCGAACAGCAGCGTTGATTTACATGCATCCTTCAACACACAACAACAAATATGAAAAATAAAATTGTTAAATCAAAATATACATGTATTTATACATGTATATGTGTATTTATGTACAATATATGTGTTAGAGTAAGAATTTCAGGTACCAAAATAATCTTTCTTTTTCTAAACAAAATAAGTTGTCACTTCCAAGCATATTCAGATGAGTATAGAAATTTACAAGAAAAATACATTTAAGTATCATTTTAGGAAGTTGATATGAATATTAAGCAATTTGAAACTATAATTTTATAGAATTATCGAACTATCTAACTGTGCATGCGTAATGATAATAATTAAGGTCAAGTAAATACCAATTTATTCAAGGACCATTTTGCTATTATTATAATATAGTTTACATCATGGATCTTGTAACTTTCATTTCAGTGTTCATTACAACTGCACTTAAGTAAAGAAAATGTTTGTACCCATCGAATGTTTTATCTGTGAACATGCATTTTTGTCTTTCATTGTCAGTAATTTATATCAAATATGGCAAGTGATATCTTGAACTGAGAATATTATCAATAAAGAGAAGAAAACTATTGTGTAATAGTACCAAACCATAGCGAACTGTGTGAAGTCCTCTATAACAGGAAACATGGCTGATAGTTTTGAAAATAAATCTGACCACTGTGGGAGGATGGTCAGCTGAGATATTGTTTGTCAATGATAACATTACTTTGACCATTCGGAAAATCTCGTTGAGATGGATGAATACAGGTCCATATTATCTTGCACTTATCATTTCCGGATAACGCGCACCTGCCCGATGTTACGAAATATATGATAGTTAGAAAATGTTCTAACTGTGAAGAAGGGTGGTGAGAAAAGTTTCTAGTTGACACAATGTTTGACAGGTCATTCAAAATATCACGTAAAGGGAGTATTGGAACTATTATCTATTTGGAATTTACTGATTGAGGATGAAAATTAAATGTCGCGAAAATGAGCTGGCTCATCCTCTTCTTTGCCGTTAAATTGATTAACTTTGCAGGTAAGTTTTAAAAATTACAACAATTCAATTTTTAATACGTGATTTTATATACTAATGTGAATTCATCAATATTCGTAATAGACCATTGTTCTTTGATCTCATGGACTATCCTTAGGACAAAGGCTTTATCATCGTATCTCTGCTTTGTATTTACAAGTTACCATAAAATCACAAACTGGTAAAATTTTAAACAAATGCCAAAAAAAAAACCGACCCACGAAACTAGAATGGTTCTGCAGTATCTATAAAAACTGACCAGGAACTTTTAACTCCATGTAGTACTGACTTGACGTCATTTTAATTCGTTAGGGTCAATTAATGTTGTTAGCAATAAAAATTGAATTTAGTCCATGAGTGTTTGTTTCGTGGATAACACGTATTTTAAGAAAATTTCCTCTGCTCATATTTCGATTGTTATATGGACTTTTGATCTTGAATACTGTTCGTTATCTCCATATGTTTCATGAAATTATATATTCTCGGGATGTTAATCTGTGTGTAAGTAAAACAATTGAATTCACGAGCATTAGTCCCCAAGAAATCAATGATGATCTTACAGAAATCTATTTTAAAGTTTTATTTGAAAATGCATTTTTAATTACAAATATTTAAGAGTACTAACTAGTTTTCTTAATCAACAATGAGCTGAGATTATCCTGTCTACAAAATTCAATATTGTCTCAGACTTCCAAAGTGCAATGAAGAAAATAAAGATAGTCTCATACAGAAGCAACTGTTTTTTCCTATTAAGGCTTACTTTGCGACAACTTAATTTACGCTTCTCTCTTTTTCATTTTCAAATTCTTTTAAGTAATCTATGATTCAAGTCTATTTTAACGTACTAATATACCAAATATCGAGAAAATAAATACGGATTGATATCCAAATATCTATTTATAATTAATGTTTTTGTAAACTATCTGTATATAATGTATCTTCTATAAACATAAATACATATACGCTGAAAATTATTGTTGTAGTCTTTAAATGAGAGAGAGAGAGAGAGAGAGAGAGAGAGAGAGAGAGAGAGAGCTCTTTGACTTTGAAAAACCATATCTATGAATTCAATTCACGTATAAAAATAACATGATTTTCAGTACGAAATTCTGAATAGAATATTTTTTAAAATCATACGTATCATATACATTAAGAAGTTATTAAAAAAAAATTAGAATTGTTTATTGTTTACGACAGTTTGCTCTCCACCTTCCCCACCAATGAACGTCAATGTTGTGAACAGAGAAAACTCGTTTATTGTCACTTGGGATGTACCTTCACAAACCTACGGAAAGATCACCGATTACGTGCTACTAGCGACCATTTTACCGGAAGCGAATCACACCATATACAGATCAAATATACCTATGACAATCATAGGTGAGTGTGGGGCGATACTTAAAATGTTTGAATTATGAAACTTTGGTTGAAAACATTCGTACTTTTCCTTTCCGTTACAGATGCATCTTTACATGCTGGAAGAATGTTCCTTATAACAGTGGCAGCTGAGAACAAAGATGGCCTGAGCAAACCTTCCAGACCTTTCTATATACGAAAACGTCAGTATTTTCTACTTAAATTGCAATGAATTTAAACGGCAAATATACAACAAAACAAGTTACATCACTTTCCCTTTGTTTTAAGTTAAATAACTTGAAGAGGCAATACATTTTTTCATTATTTTTGTAGCCTGTGGAAGGAAAATCACAATGGAACCAGGATCAAAGAAGATGATTTCTTCTCCAGGTTTCCCAAGTCAAGTAGCAAGGGGAGTGCACTGTCAATGGGATATTATAACAGCAGAAACGCATTCACTGCATTTTCATTTCCTCCATGTTGATATAGGAGAAAACAATTCAACAGATCATTCCCTTTGCACAGATGCTTTCATATCAATAGGTGACAATTTACATAAGATTTGCAGAAATAGTTCAGACTTATTCGGCAGTTCAATGGAAACAGTTTTATTTTCTAGTGGAGTAAAGAGTCTAAACATCACAGGATTTCAAATGTTGATTACAACAAAAGGTAGGAATATACTAGTAAGCTTATAAATTACATGCACTAGTACTCATTACTTGTAATAATGTCTAACGAAATTGATTAGTATGATTTCATACTTTAAAGATGGTGTCATTACGATATTTAGTAAATCGATTTCATGATTCAGAATTCACCAAATATGCCAAAGTAATAAACTATTTTGATACCTTTTAGTTAAAGCACCTGGACCTCCAGTAAATATTACGATGACATCAACCACAAACGGCGTGTTTATCAAATGGTTACCTCCAGGTGGACATTATTTACCCTTGACATCATACACTCTAAAATATCGCCTTACAAATTACCAGAGAGAAATCGTGCTCTCTTCCAGAACTACATGGTTTAGCATTGATACTCGAAACTTCAAAGGACAGCTTCTCATGATTTCTATATACGCCAACATAAGTGAAATAAAAGGAGAAGAAAGCAAAGAATTATATTTTAGGGCACGTAAGTAATTAATAATTCACATACAAATTTTAAAGTTATGACTTTTTTATTATGATCATAAAAGATAATCGACTTTAAAAATATTTTTAGTTTTCCTTATAATTAGAATAAAGAAATTTGTATTTTAAGCGTGTCACAGGAGGATTAAATTATCAGAATCAGAAGTAGAAATAGTGTCCCCTGGATACCCTGGGCCCTACCCTCCTGGTGTCAGTTGTGTATGGGAAATAGTTAACCCGAAAGCAGATAATATGACGATTACAATAGTGGATATGGACATAGAGAGCAGCTTATCGTGTAGTAGTGACTATTTGGCTGTTTCTCTTGGGGAATCCTATAGAAAATGTGGAGTTACTGATAGACCGACGAAAGTGACTACTCGGAATAAGAATTTGAGTATTGGATTTGTGTCTGATTTCAAAAGGCAGGGACGTGGATTTCGAATCAAAGTTGAAAGAACTGGTAAGTAATAAATTTTAAAGGATCGGTTAATTTTTTTTAATACCTTTGTTCTAAAAATATTGCTGTAACGAATGAATTCTTTTCTTCTTAACCAGAAGCAGACATACATAAAACAACGTCAAAGAAGTATGATTTTACTTCAACACAAGAAAAGAGCTATTCTACGAGACCTTTGGTGACAAACACTAAATTCATTGAAGGAAGCACAGAATCTCAAGCTAGTACAATTCAATCAATACATGAACTAACAGAAAATGTAGTGAAGTCAACTCAGAATTTGACTTTAAGTCCCTTTTCAGAAAAGACAGAATTAAGTAAAATAACAGACAATCTTGATCTTACACATTCAACGCAAAATGCGAGGTCCGACACGACTCCTTTCACATTTGAAACAATAATGGAATTTAGTTCAACAAAAGCATCGACTTCGTCACTTCAAGCATCGATGAACACGTCATTTAAAGACAAGTTGAGACCATCAACATCGTCATTGTCATCATCAACATCATCGACATCACCACCACCACCAAAAACATCATCAACATTAGGGTCTCTTTTTAAGTCAACCACGACTTTAAGAAAACATTTGACATCAACGGTTTCACCGTTCACAAATAACAATGCTAAGTCAGAAGTTTTATCTACAGAAACGTCAAAATCATCCTCATTTCTTCGCTTTGAACAAACGCACAAACTGACAACAGAAGCAAGTATATCCTTATCACATCATCACCTTGAGATTAATGAAAGTAGTATAGGTAATTCTTATTTAGTTGAATTTAAATTAAATATGAAACATCAATACATATATAATTAATTGTTCTTCTTTTCATCATTATGTAAAAGAAAAAGAAATGTTTCTGTTATCAATAATATTAGAACACAAAATAGAATGCCCACTATAACTCACTATCAAACAATAAAAAACATTTTATTAGGTTTTTTTTACATACCACGAGTTGAGAATTAAGCATATGATGATATTATACAATCCATTTTTCAGAAAATGTCTTGCATAATATTTCTGTAAACCTGGAGTTCAGGAGCAGAAAAAGAAGTCTCCGTGATTCCTCCCCCAGTGATATGCTTTCGTCCTTACATGATAAGGTAAGAGACAATATAGGTATGTGTGTATGGTTATTACTATTGTATCATTTACATATGTCATTAAAAAATCACCAAAATATGAAACAGAAATGTGTTAAGTGCACCATACAGTTAATATATATATAGGCAGTACAACACGTTTGAAGAAGCAATTTTTCTTTTGGAAAATGAGCATATTTTTAAATAAGAATTAATCTGCCGGCATCTTTACCTCTATTTCCTCTCTCTTTATCATATAAACATTCCTATTTCAGCTGTTTGCCATTTTCAACAACCCCTCTGGTATTCTTGTTGATCTTGAACTTGATCTGATCAAGAACGTGACAAGAACGTAAGTATCATTAACTCAGCTATATTTGAAACATTTGCTGGGAATTCGATAAATATGCGGCATTCAATATACAAAGGACATAGTTATGGAAATATAATGATGTTTAAAATTATAAGATTGTTTCTTATTTCGTTTCAGAGAATATAATTCTATGATTGTGTTACTTACCTTAATGTTCAGTGTGCCTAAGCTTTTGACAAAAATGAAATCTGATGTGGAATTCCATCTCAGAGGATGTATCAACGAAACTGTCTCTAAAAATCTATCAAAAAACTGTATAACTTTTGATAACTGGAAATTAGACTGCAAGAAGCTATCAAAATTTTGTGCAGAGAAAACGTTTTGTAAGTTTTTTAAATTTCTTTAAAATAAATAAATGATTTTTCACATGCTTCAAAATCCTATTAAGTCTAATTATAATAAAATCAAGAGATAAGATGGAAGAAAGTTGCTGCTACTTTGTAGATAACCAAGAGATAACGTCCCCTTGTGCTTTGGTCCACGGATATTGCGGTAACAATTCAGTCTGCACCATAAACAGGTCTGCAGAACTTGGGATTGTTTGTCTAAAAACAAACTTGACAGTTCAAACCTCTACAAATTCAAAAGCATAGTAAGTGGACAAAAACAGCACAATTCGAAGATATTAGAATTGAGAAATTGGGTAGATTGTAAATGTCAACACAAATGATTAAAGTTTTAAAGAGAAAATCTTTCGATTAAATATATTAATAGATGCATATCTTATTCAAGAAGCAAAAGGAGTAGTAAGGCTGAATATGCACACTACATGGCTACTTGTCCGAAATATCTGACGTTTTCCAGTTTTCTTTTTCACGATTCTGATATTCCTGGCACGTAAAATATCAAAATAGTGAAGAAAACCTGGAAAACGTCAGATATTTCGGACTACATGACTGCCAAATATGTGCAAAAATCTATTTTAGTGGGAACCAAAAAATGACTTTTGTGATAATCGGAGGTTCTTTAGCGGCAGCAGTGATCTTACTCTTACTAGTATTTGTAATATTCTACCGCAGATGTTCGAAAAGGAATGTGCCAGTCACAGTAAGTATGATTTAATGCGTTGATTGACCCTTGGTGTGAAAATTATATAAATTATAGAAAGGAATACCGAATTCACTGCAGCTTTATGTAGATTAAATTTCAAGTAAAGAGACTTGAAGGACCAATAAACATTTAAGATGTTACTTTTTATTACCTTGGTATCAGTAGTTATTGTATTTGGGCATTAAAGCGCTTTTTGAAATTATTTAGCATCATCAACCTTTCAACGACATTTTGCTCAACAGCCGGTACATTGGTGATAAGAACGTAGAATTCACGGCCTTTACTTCCAAGGATCTGCAAAAATACAGTAAAAAGAGAAAAACGATACTGAGCTTTTCGTTTCCAACAAAGTCTATCAAATCATATGACAAGGTACTGCAGTATACAAAGATAACCTTAGATAGTACAAAGACGTGGAATATAGATAATTGTTTTTGTACATTAAAAAAATGCAATAAATGGTGTTGAGCTGGTAAAATAATAAACTTTCAACACTTTAAAATATAGCTAAGTACTTGTATGCTAATACATGTTCTATGTCCTGATATTCATTAAACATATAAATAGATATGCATATATTGATATTTAGCGAACATTCATTTTGCAGAATGGAGACATAGTTGAACACAAACTGAAACAACTCGCTTTTATTGAAGACCAAAAAGCATTGAAGAAGCGACTTCAGCTGAAATACCGTTCGCGGAGTACAAACAGTGTTTAACACCTTTTCCTGAAAAATATTTTTATAATTTTAAGATGTTATTTTTTTTTTAAATACAACAAAATACCAATTATATATTTTACATGTTTTATTTTTTCAAAGTAAAACAATACAAAGTAACAAACATGATTTTCATGTGCTATTATTAATTTTTCATGTTCATGTTATGTATAAGCTTTGTTTGATTAATGCTTTTCTACATATATGAAATAAATTCTATTTTTCTTTTAAAAGTCTCTATATGTTTATGTATCATTTAAAGAATACCCTTTTATGGAGACCATTAAAGGTGTCTTAAAAGGCATTTTAAAATTTCTTTTGTAGGCTTTCTGAAAATAATTAATCAGATAGTTTCAGTACTTGAAAACCACTTACGAAAATCACATGAGAAGAAGGGAAGCTTACTTCCCTTTATAAAAGAATTCAAAAAATAATTTATTGCTACGATAACTGTGGGTGCCATTAAAACAAACACTTCCCCGGCATACCTGTGTCGACGAGGTAAATAAGAAAAACTACGGATAGGACATGACGCTTGAAATATGTGCATCATGATGTCTTAGGAGTGGGTATTATCATTCTCTTAGCAGATAGGAAATAATTCAAAATCAATACTAGAACATTTCAAATATGTAAGACATGTAAACATTATGAAATGCTTTGATTACAAGTCGTAGATCCCTAAAGGTGAAAGAGATTTCCGGATACAGTATTTTTTTGATCCTGAAAAGTACAGTCCATAAGTATATTTTAAATTGTTGTAACGTATAATAAAATCAAAATATTAGAAAATGTGAAAGTAGAACAAAGGATCGTGGTATCAACTGTTTGAACAAGAAAATAAAAGGAAGCTGGATGGGGTGTTCCCCAATTATTTCTTTGTTAGATATAACACCCATTAGCACACCAGGGTAGTAATAAACCGATAACAGCGGAAGTGGGTGTGGGCTTTGGTGACCTCTCTCTCTCTCTTGTGTATTTTGGGGATTTAGCCTGTTTTACGTCATTTAAAATTTAGGTGTGATATAAGACGCATCTAAAGGGGATGCCAGGGACATTTTAGCCAGAAGAAACATTACACTAGAAATAAAATAAAGATGTCTAGATTTTTCGTGATCTGTGTTCTACTTTATTCTGGATATTCATACGCTGCAGTTCTAAGTAATCAAAGAGGTATGATGCATTTTTCAAAGAAAGATTTTTGATGACAGGTCTTTTTAAATAGACAAAAAATATTTCTAATGGTTATATTCTTTAATTTAAGATATTTGTTATTCTTTTTTAGATGGAAATACTTTAGACAGAAAGGTAAATTGAAATCTATAATACATGTAATGTTACTAGTAAATTGATAAAATAATAATAATAATAAAAGAAACTCATAATTTTATGAAAAACATGTGTTGTTGTTCTGCAAGCACTCGCAATTTATCAATTTTATTTAATGAGAAACAGTTATATGAGAGAATAATAGTAATATTGCTTAGAGGGATGTTTTTCCAGTTTTGATTCTCAGTCAAGAAATATTATTTGTCTTAATGATATATATTAGGCCCAGGACTCCCATCTCTGTTTCTTATTTCGAAAAAATATAATGTTTAGGTGGATAACATAGATTCATAGGTACAATGTATAGTATTGCAATTCAAGTTTCTATATCTTTCAGTTTCTATAAATGAAAACACGTCAAACATTTATGATTTTATGTAACGTTTATTTTTCTTGAAAATTCAAATAAAATTGCTAAAGTTTCGTTCGTTTTACAGTTATCAGCGCTTCGTGATCTTGTAAGTATAAACCAAATTTCTTTCTTTTGAGAATCAACTTTCATTTATAGTACACGCATTGTATATGTTTAATATTTTATTCTTTATTGACAAAGATTTTATAAATTGTTATTTAATTTAGTTAAATGAAATCAAGAATGATAATATTGAAAAGGATGCTACAGTCACTGTAAAGAGCGGTTCAATTGCAAAGGAAAGCGATATGACATCACCTAAAATGTCCAACATAGCAAGCACTCAGAAATCTTCGCAGTTATCACCGGAAGAAATTGCCGTTTTAAAGGTTAGCTGACTCATAAATTTTGAATTTCTGAAAAAGGGGTGTGATTTCAAACAAGCAATTCGTTTTTTCTGGTAAAAGTCCTTTAAAATAAGAAGAAATTACGCAATTTTTGATAGATTTTATTGCTACCAGGTTTTACAGAGATCAACAAGTTTAAAGTTCTGAATATTGTGATTTTCAATTTTCAAAAAATTCATTGCAATCAGATTAAACAGAGATTTAAAATTTAAGAAGCGGTTTAATATTGTTATAATTTTTGAAATACTATTTTATCAATTTAATGATAATGATAGTAAACATTATGATTTATTGCATATTCAATTGTTATACAAAATTTTATTTCCTGAATGATTCAGCCAATGAAATTGCTTGATACAAGTGAAATTAAATTATTTTCATATCACCTAAAAAGCTGCGAATTGGAAATGTGAAATGTTCACCTGTAACGGCATGTAAATATACATATACTCAAAAATGTATTGCTGGATAAATAATATGAAAATAAAAAAAAATTGAATTTTTATACACAGAAACTAAAAGCAACATTAAAGGATGAGATAAGGGAAAGTGATGAAGGCCTAAAATCATTCAAAGAATATATTAAGAATGAGAAAGGTATAATTTCTTTAATGCACAAAAATTCAAACAAACCATAAGTATGACTCGCGAAAACACATTAATCGATTTATATGATTTTTAAAATGGTTTTAAAAAAGTATAATCGGTAGTCTTTTATGTCCAAATTAATCCAATAAAATAATACAAATACATAGAAAATTAAAAATTAAACAACAGGTATTCATATTCTCTTTAAATTAATTTCAGTGCCAGAGCAGGTAGGCACCTTTTTAGATGGACCTTTACCTGTGGAATCTGTTTCAGACACAGATCGATTGAAACAGTTAGCCTCTCTTATGTCTGAGAGATCTAAAAAGGAACAAAGTAAGTAGAGTACTTAATAATAATGAATCTGAATACTATACTTTAAGAATTAAAGGATTATCTACCTGTTTAACTTTGATCCAAACACAGAGCTTTAGGAATTTATCCAGGCATTTTTTTTTCAGCTGAGAAAGATGGTTTTGGTAGACTTCAAGAGAGTAGTAAGTTGTAATGTTGTTACAGAAATTTTAGATGCCAGACAGGAGCAGTTATAGCTAAATGATAATGACACAGATTTATAAAAGCTTTAGATTCTTTCAATAATAAGATTGTTTATTTTCAATTGAATTTTTTAAAATGCCCTGTCTCTTTAGTTCTTCCTTTTCTTTGCGAATAGAAATGTGTTTGTTAGAATGAGTCAGAAAAGACACTTGATAAAATGTAATAGTTGTATTTTAACTTTCAGAAAACACAATTTCAACTCGCAAAAAGTCCTTTAGAGAAAATCGTAAGTAATGGAACCCATAATATATATATTTACAAAACATTTTAAGAATAAAATTATTTTGTCTTACAATAACATAACATATCATAACATTAACTTACATAATTAGAAAGTTATTATTTTAATATCATTTTCTTACTCACCTGAGTTGGAGGCAGACGTAATCTTTTCTTATCAAAATTTGTCGTCATTGTTATTATCATTGATGTAGTAAACATTTCACAATTCCCTCTTCTTCATAAACTTTCAAGAGAAATTTCAATCAAGCTTAAAATAAAGTACTCTTGGGTCGAAGGAATTTCAATTTTGAATGTGGGACCATGTCCATTTTTAAAAAAAAAAAGATATCCAAGGAAACGTAAAAAAAACCCAGGAAATCATTTTAAACACTCTTCCCAAGAATAACTGGAAAGAAAATTTAATCATCATCTGGTAGATTCTTAATATTAATTCAGGTATGCCATTATCATGGCTCATATGGTAATCTGGGTAGAGATACGGCGGAGATTTAAACCTGGTACCTTACAATCACTTAGCAAGTCCTCTAACAACAGGCTTTCAAGACCATTTGGAGCGTGATGAAATATGTATTCAGAAACCTTAGGAAGGCTTCAAATCAATAAAGCAGTGCGGGCTTTAATAATGACAATGCGTAGGGTAAAAAAAAAAATGATGACAAAACTTTCACTGCTTCATGTAATACTAGCATTATTTGCCATTTCATATGATTAAACAAACAATTTTCTTGGAAAAGCAAAATCAAATTTCCATTAAAAATATTTTCTCTCAAAATCAAATATGCACCTCTCTTCTAAGATTGTACTTGCCAATGAAGAATGTGAGAACACAGTATGATAGCTAGTATTTCTTATAATTAAACAAAAACTGGAAAAGCAAATTCAGTTGCAAATTGCATCTTGTTTGCCCCCTCAAAAGTCAAATTTTAAAAAGAAACGAATTCAATAAATTAGAAATATAAATTAACAGAAAATATATGTTATCAAGCAGTGTATTCACAATTTTTGTGTGAAACATTGGTTTTTAAAAATAAATTAAAGATAATCGCAAGTAATGATCAAACACATTTATATATCTACACATTATATCAAAATAGATTGAACACACCTTCAGAAATTTAAACAAAAAGATTTTTCTGTAAAGTCTTTAAAAAACGAGGCTGGGTCATTACTTATGTGCTTTGGCAGCCATTTTAATTAAATATTATTCAAAGTTTGATTATAAAAGGCAAATATTCTCCATATGAAGATATAGAAAATGATCAAATTTTAAAATAAAATGTATGAATTTTTTCTTACTTGTGAAATGATAGTAGACAGCTTAATTTACCGTATTTCTTTAAAAAAAAATTAAGTTAAATCTGGTGGTTAATTTGAAACATTGATATAATTTGTCATGATCAAACCCATTTATATATTAAGATTAACCTTCAGAAATTTAAAAAAGTTTTCGTCTTTAATACAATTTAAATATTTTTTTAATTTTGGTTTTTTTAGTATTTTAAAGTGATTGAAAGTCATGAATTTAAACATACTTTTTATATTCCCCTTTGTTTCTTTTCAGTTCTCGACGTGCTGGTGGATAAATTACTAGAGGACACAGATTTATTGCTAAAGAAAGGATTTTCTCTCACAGATGTATTAAACAATTTATCCGGAAAAGGTTTGTAAACATGCAAGATGGAATTATGATTATTTATGAGCCGTTGCTTTAACTGGTCAAAAACTTAATTTAACTAGTATTATAGTAAATATTATAAAATTAATATAATTTAACAGAAAAAGGTAATAAACAAAAGACATTTATCACTGTATATGAACTTTTTTTCATTATAAGATTTTTGATTGCCAATAGAAAATAGCAAAGAAAGACTCGCATCTATAAGGAATTAAAAAGATTTTTATAAACTTATGAAACGTATATTTACATGCTCTTTTAATGTTTCTTTTAGCAAAAATGGAAAGGGAGAGAACAGCACTTGAACAGACATTAGAAAAACTTTTAAACAAGGAACACATATAGAAAAAATAAATAATATATTCAACATTCGTGTGTTTTTATTACTGAAAGTGTTGATAATATTTTCCTATGCTGCTGCACAACTGAAACACAACAGACTTTCTCAAGCTACAAGAAAATGCAGTGACCTGTCTTTTAATAGAGTATTTAATAGAGTATGCTAAAATGAGATAAAAAAAGTACATAGCATATGTATATAATACGACAATATTTCAATGGAATACTATAGTATTTGTTATCCCGATAAACAAATGTCAAAGTGAGAAAAGCAAAAGTTTCAAATTGTTTTTCAACGATAAAACTGGAAGAAAATTTGCTTGTATTTGAAGACCATTGTATGTTTTATTTTTATATTTCAAAAATGAAAGAATATGCAATTTAGACAATAAAGAGAAAAAAAGTATAACAAATAATTGAAGATGTTCATTTTGATATTTGTATTTTTGCAAATTAATCTTTACAGATGAAGAAATATTCTTACTGTATCCAGGACATGTTCAACTTGGAACACAACCACTGCCTCTAACATTGTTTCACCTTCATCCTATAAAATAATATTTGTCACTCTTCAGTTTATTTATAGTTTCAATGAAAGAAGAAGTTTTAGGTTGGAACAAATATTTTGGATGATCATTTTCCCCATGCTTAAAATGATTATATGTTTAAGCTTGAAATGCAATACTAGTACAAATGTACGATATATAATGCACAGATTGCTATTTCATCGTTCTGTTACCACAGACAAAGTCGAGGGTCTATCCTACCATCAAGGTTTCAGAATATCATTCTTTTTGAAAATGTTAAAACAATTGTCCAAAGTACATGCAGTTAGATATTTGTAGTAAATGATGTTTTCTTGCACTTTTGAATTTTTTTTTTGTTTTTGTATAATACCCCTCAAAAGAATTTCTGAAAAAATAAGAATAACGATAAACATGGTCTTTATAAATTATTATTAAAGTCTGTAAAGATCATATCATTTAATGTTGTACTTCTCTACTGAGTTTGATTAAATGCTCACTGTAGTAACAATATCTAATCAAAGCATTACAATATTTTGAAGCTTTTGGCGTGCTTAAATAATTTCACGAATCAAAACACTAAATAACCTCTTGATGCAAGAAAAGAAAATGATTTTTCGCTCAATCATACTAAGCAATATATCAAACAACCGACGTTGAATTCGGATAAATGTAGAATGCGTTTTTACAAAGTATTGCTATAAACACTCGATTAAATTTGTTAATTTATTTTGTTATTCTACAATGAGGAGATCAATATTGATATTTGTTTTTTTGTCAGTTAGCTTTACTGATTCTCCGGACAACAATGTAAGTATACTGAAAGGAAAAAGAAACGCATATTAAACTTTTGATTTAAAAATTAAAACAATTATTTCGAATGTGTTTTCCAGCATTGTTATCAAACATTTTTATTCATCTTTAATTAACAATCTACCAAAATCTTCTGTGATTTTGACTGATAATTGATATGTCGACACGCCCCAAAATAAAACTAAAAATTCTCATAATCTCCCTTGCGCATCAGTAACAAATCTTGATTTTCCTGTGCATTGAGTTCACCAGAGCATTTATCTTTTTCATAGGATTATTATTCAACCCTTCCAGCGGTAGTCTTAATGGTTGAAAGTAGCTGTATTCTTCCAAAGCCAACAAATTCCCTGCACAATGAATCCCACGAATTTTTTAATTAGTGTAGAATGTACAGAATCCAGTTGGTTTGGTACATGTGAATGTTTGTAAAAAAAGACTTGACAAACACTAGCTACATATACCCAGTGTAAACATGCTAAAAATATTACGCATACGACGCGTGTGAGAGTAAAATCGACGTTAACTTGCCAAGTTCGCGGCCCAAATTAGAGCAGAGAGTTTCTGTCAATTTTAGAGTAAAAAAAAAAGGAATATGATTGTCTGATGTATAAATATCAGTTTCAGTGATAATGCTTTGACAATAACCGAGGTGGCATGATGAAAAGCCCTATCTTGATGTGACGTTGTTATGCACCAAGTCAGCTTCATGGTTGGTTGGAAACATTTTAATTTAACTCTCCGACAACCGAAAAAAACTTTTTTGCTAGAAAAGTTGAAAACAATCTGCACAGCAACATGTTGTTGCCTTTTTATTCACTTATGCAATATTGAATTCAATTACTAGACCCAATGTAACTTCCGTCAGCCATACCATGATTGCAAGAAATTTATACTGACTTCAAATACATGTATGCAAAAACGGTGTCTATAACTCTAATGCATCGTATGGCACTACAAAATGTGATCACAAAATTAACATCATCAACATGCGCGTGTTTTTGACTTTTTATCACTCCCGTACGTTGTGCAAAGTAACCAAAATACACATCTGACCAATTTTCATAATTTTCGGCCACATAGTCAAAACCTTTACGCATATGATGTTCTTATGCGTTACTTTTTCCTTTCAGTATCTTTTAACGTACATTTCACTTTGCTTATTCAAAAAAAAATAATAGAAAAAAATATAATAATAACTAGTGCTAATTGTGGCCACATAGTCAAAACCTTTTGGTGTCATATTCCCTTGAAGCTTCATTAAATAAGACAGAATCTATGCATCTGAGATTTTAACAACATTTACAAAGAAGTGTACAAAAATCATTTAAACTTTAGCATTGCACGCGTGAACATGTGAATGCATTTGCGTCATGACCATATCATCTTGTCTACACAATCTATATTTTTAATACACTGAATATTAAAGTATTTAATCCAAAATTATTTAAAAAATATCATTCAAGTGTATGTTTGATTTTAATTTCACGTGCACGCACGTGCATACATGAGCATGGTGACCATACCTTCTTGTAGAAGTCCATTACATCTATCTATGTTCTAAATTCCACCACGTTTGGGTGAAAACTAAGGGAGTTATAGCTGTTTAAAGTTTCAGCCAATCAGATCGCAACACATGTACACGCACGTGTATGCATGTGCATGGTGACCATACCTTCTTGTAGAAGTCCATTATATCTATCTATATTCCAAATCCCATCTTGTTTGGTTGAAAACCAAGGGAGTTATAGCTGTTTAAAGTTTCAGCCAATCAGATTGCAGCGCACGTGCATGCACGTGTTTTCATGATAATTGCTTTATTTCATGTTGTAGGATATCCTAATGCATGACTATGTTCAAAATTTCAAAGGATTTCGTCAAAAAACAAGAAAGATATTGAGACTTTAGTTGCAGCCAATCAGAGCGAAGTGCACGTGCATGCGCGTGAGATCTTGCTATTTTCACCATGTCGTCATGTCTATACTACTAATATATCCTCACATTATGAGTTTCAAAGCATTTCATCTAAAAAAAGAAAAGTTGTGGCTATATCTATTATATTGGTCATTTCACGTGTTGCACGTGCACGCTCTTGCAAGCACTTGCGCGCAAAATGACCTTGATTCTGCAAATCTACATAACATGTCTACTAACCCTAAAAAGGTTTTACCTACATCGGAGGAACAGTTTACAAGATCATTCCCGGACAAAAAATCCAGGAAAGAAGAAGAAGAAAAATAATAATAACTAGTGCTAATTGTAACGGGAACCGTTACAGATTCCCCAAACGCTCCCCTTATACATTTCCAAGAAATTCAGTCGATATCGACGATATCGACAATTTTATGTCGATATCGTATCGATATCGATCGTATTCAGCACTATTAATTTGAAATATTTGGTGTCATATTTGAGACTCTCTATTGTGTCGATGTCGTCGATATCGACAATATCATGACGATATCGTATCGATATCGATCCTATTTGCACTATTTATTTTGTGAGTGTTACATAATTTTACAAAGTCACAAGTGAAATCAAAATTGATTCATAATTGGCATGAATATGAAAATAAATTATGATTAAGAATGTATTAGGGTTGTTATTGTTTAAGATTAGATTTAGAGTAAGATGTATGGGTTCAATTCTTGAAAATGATTTAACAATGATATTCCGATATCGTCGATATCGACGATATCGACAGTAAGGTAAACTTATTAAACACAGAAGTGTTGTAAAACTAATTTTTTTGTATTTAGGGTGAAGGTTGGCAAAGTTATATGCTTTTAACAATCATGATTCGATATCGATACGATATGGTCGATTTCGACGATATCGATGGCAGGTAAAATCTTTGTAAAAGTAAAGTAATAAAATATAAACACATTCAAAGTAACAGGGAAGGTATTTACAAAGGGTTTAGCAAACATGATTCGATATCGAAGCGATATCGACGATATCGACACTTCAAAAAGATTTATAAAGTTTAAAGTAACAGTTGTTAGAAAAATATTAAGGATTGAAAGCACAATTCTTGGAACAACCATGATTCGATATCGGCACGATATCGAAAATATTGAACAGTATGGAAATTGTCCTAAAACAGGAAGTATTGTAATAAACAAACGAGAATAGAGAAATATAATGGAAAACTATAAAAAAGTAATGTGTCGATATCGTAACTACATCGTGTCTTGGACATAACTCCTCCCCTCCTTTCCTCTAAGCTTCAACAAATAAACTAAACTCTATGCATCTTAAACTTAAAGAACGTTTTTCCTAAAGTATACCAAGTATATAGCAAATTTTTGCATTGCACGTGCACACACTTGCATGCATATGCGGAATGACCATATCATTGTATCTACACTATTAATTTATTTAAACGTACTTAATATCAAGGCATTCAAAAAGTATTCGAAAATACGCTAAATCAAGTGCGTTTGTATTTATACATATTGCACGTGCATGCACATGCATACATGTGAATGTTTACCATACCCTCTTATAGGGGACTATTAAGACTATCTATGTTATAAATCTCATCCTGTTTGGCTGAAAACGAAGGGAGTTATATGCATTTAAAGTTTTAGCCAATCAGATTGCAGCGAATGTACATGCGCGTGATTTCATGAAAATTATTTTATATCATATCGTAGGATATCTTAATGCATGACTATGTTTTAAATTTCAAAGTAATACGTCAAAAAACGAATAAGATATAATTGTCAAGAGATTTTTGTTTCAGCCAATCAGAGCGAAGCGCACGTGCATGGGCGTGAGTCATGATAATTTGACCATGTCCTGATGTATATAATACTAATATATTCGTATATTCTGAGTTTCAACACATTTCATAAGAAAATAGAAAAGTTATGGCTATATCAATTATATTGGTCATTTTAGATGTTGCACGTGTGCGCTCTTGCAAGCACGTGCGCGCAAAATGACCTTGATTCCGCAAATCTACATAACATGTCTACTTACCCTAAAAAGATTTTACTTACATCAGATGAACAGTTTACAAGATCATTCGCGGACAAATAAGTACCCAGGAAGAAGAAAAATAATAATAAGAAACAGAGTAAAAACAATATGTTCCCCAACTTCGTTTGGGGAACATAACTAGTGCTAATTGTAACGGGGACCGTTACAGATGTTCCCCAAACGCTCCCCAACTTCCTTTTGGTGCCACATACCCTGTAAGCTTCATTAAATAAGACAAACTCTATGCATTTGAGGCTTTAACAACATTTACCCAGAATGTACCAAGTTCATTCAAATTTTAGAATTCCTCGCGTGCGCATGTGAATGCTTGTGCGTAAAGACCATATCATCTTGTCTATACAATCTATATATTTTAATATACTAAATATTAAAGTATTTAATCCAAAAGTATTAAAACAATACGCTCATTAAAATGTATTTTTGATTTTACTCATTTCACATGGAAGCACGTGCATACATGAGCATGATGTCCATACCTTCTTGTAGAAGTCCATTACCTCTATCTATGTTCTAAATCCCACCCCGTTTGGTTGAAAACCAAGGGAGTTATAGCTGTTTAAAGTTTCAGCCAATCAGATTGCAGTGCACGTACACGCACGTGTATGCATGTGCATGATGACCATACATCTTGTAGAAGTCTATTATATCTATCTATGTTCCAAATCCCATCCTGTTTGGTTGAAAACCAAGGGAGTTATAGCTATTTAAAGCATAAGCCAATCAGATTGCAGCGCATGTGCATGCACGCGTTTTCATGATAATTGCTATACATCATATTGTAGGATAACCTAATACATGCCTATGTTTAAAATTTCAAAGGATTTCGTCAAAAAACAAGAAAGATATTGAGACTTTAGTTTCAGCCAATCAGAGCAAAGCGCACGTGCATGCGCGTGAGATCTTGCTATTTTGACCATGTCATCTTGTCTATGCTTCTAATATATACCTATAATATGAGTTTCAAAGTATTTCATCAATAATTTAAATAGTTACGTCTGTATCAATTATGTTGGACATTTCTCATGTTGCACGTGCGAGCTCTTGCAAGCACACGTGCATGCACATGCTTTCATGATAATTCTTATAATACAGGCTGTAGATCTCCCTAATGTATGACTATGTTCAAAATTTCAATTGATTTTATCAAAAAACAAGACAGATATTGAGACTTTAGTTTCAGCCAATCAGAGCAAAACGCACGTGCATGCGCGTGCGATCTTGCTATTTTGACCATGTCATCTTGTGCATACTACAAATATATCCTTACATTATGAGTTTCAAAACATTTTGTCAAAAAATAGAAAAGTTACGGTTTTTTCCATTATATATTGGTCATTTAAAGTTTTGCACGTGCGCGCTCTTGCAAGCACGTGCGCGCAAAATGACCTTGATTCCGCAAATCTACATAACATGTCTACTGACCCTAAAAACATTTCACCTAAATCGGATGTGTAGTTTACAAGATCATTCGCGGACAAAATTTTCCCGAGAAGAAAAATAATAATAATAATAATAATAATAATAATAATAAGAAACAGAGTAAAAACAATATGTTCCCCAACTTCGTTTGGGGAACATAACTAGTGCTAATTGTAACGGGGACCGTTACAGATGTTCCCCAAACGCTCCCCAACTCCCTTTTGGTGCCATATTCCCTGTAAGCTTCATTAAATAAGACAAACTCCATGCATTTGAGATTTTAACAACGTTTACCCAGAAGTGTACCAAATTCATTAAAACAGCATTGCACGCGTGCGCATGTGAATGCATGTGCGTAATGACCATATCATCTTGTCAACACAATCTATATATTTTAATACACTAAATATTAATGTATTAAACCCAAAAATATTTTTTAAAAATACGCTCATTCAAGAATTTACTCATTTCACGTGCACGCACGTGCATACATGAGCATGGTGACCATACCTTCTTCTAGAAGTCCATTTCATCTATCTATGTTCTAAATCCCACCCCGTTTGGTTAAAAACCAAGGGAGTTATAGCTGTTCAAAGTTTCAGCCAATCAGATTGCAGCGCACGTACACGCACGTGTATGCATGTGCATGATGACCATACCGTCTTGTAGAAGTCCATTATATCTATCTATGTTCCAAATCCCATCCTGTTTGGTTGAAAATCAAGGGAGTTATAGCTATTTAAAGTTTAAGCCAATCAGATTGCAGCACATGTGCATGCACGTGCTTTCATGATAATTGCTATATATCATGTTGTAGGATATCCTAATGCATGGCTATGTTCAAAATTTCAAAGGATTTCGTCAAAAATCAAGAAATATATTGAGACTTTAGTTTCAGCCAATCAGAGTGAAGCGCACGTGCATGCGCCTAAGATCTTGCTATTTTGACCATGTCATATTGTCTATGCTACTAATATATTATCACATTATGAGTTTCAAAGCATTTCATCCAAAAATAGAAAAGTTACGGCTATATCTATTATATTGGTCATTTCACGCGTTGCACGTGCACGCTCTTGCAAGCACGTGCGCGCAAAATAACCTTTGTTCCGCAAATCTACATAACATGCCTACTGACCCTAAAAAGGTTTTACCTAAGTCGGATGTGTAGTTTATAAGATCACTCCCGGACAAAAAAGTACCCAGGAAGAAGAAGAAGAAGAAAAATAATAATAATAAGAAACAGAGTAAAAACAATATGTTCCCCAACTTCGTTTGGGGAACATAATAATAAGAAACAGAGTAAAAACAATATGTTCCCCAACTTCGTTTGGGGAACATAATAATGCATAATTGACCTGTGAGTTTACAAGGTACTGCTAAATAGAAATTGAATACTGTAGATTCCTAATTATATGCGTGGAATTAATTATTGAGTAATTTCGCGATCTCGTGAAATAATACTACTTGCCTTTCATGGTGCTAAAATCTATGTAAAATATCTTGAACAACCATCCATTCGCGAATTATTATTCTCGCTATATGACGTAGAAGAGCCCATTCGCTATAATAAGTACTTGCAAAAAGGAATCTACAGTATGCAATATGTTTTACACTATAATAAAAAGAAAATAATTCTCAACTATGGTGTTTTTTACCCTTTGAATTCAGTTTGTCCAATTGGAGTTACAAACGTTTCTTGTTTTGCTAATCCCTGTGAGGTGCCCTCGAACACGCCCTGGTGTTCAAACTGTCTGTCGATAAATTCATTTGTTTACATGTACCTGAACGACTCTAGATTTTAGATCCAATTACTAGTACTTTATAATAAATCTTTCTAAAAAAATTCCCCCTGACTTCATTCTATTCTATTAGAGTCTTTAGTACTGGAAAAAGAAAGTTGAAAGTGATGATGACGTCATAATGGATCCAGCATCAAAAGGTTAGTCTAAAGACGTTTACTAAATCTTGTTAAACTCAAAAATTTATTGCAATTAAACGCAAAAATTTACTGCGTTTAAAGGCAAAAAGCATTGCCTTTAATCGCAAAATTTCTAAATGAGATATATTAATGGCGAGGTTTTGCTCTAAACAAGTGTTGGATCAAAATTAAATTTAATAAAGAGTTACATGTAGTTAAAGTAAAATTAAAATTTATCCGGTGGTATAGGAGGAGTTGCGGATAAGAGATACCCTTTTAATATTGAAGAAAAAAATGGCAAAGTTCCTGTTTTGGGAAACCAAAATTATGTGTCCGTTAAAAAAAGTAAAACTGGTTGTGCATAAGGGCAGTGTGTAACAAAAATTCAAGTTTCATGAGATTTAATTCAGTAGAATAAGAGGAGTTGCGGTTAAGAGATGGGTACCCCAAAGCGTAACAGACAGACGGACGTACTGACAAACGGACATTCCGATCACTATATACATTTCAAGCGGTGGGTATAAAGAGCATATCGATCTTAAAGATACGCTTCCATGGCTTATATAAAGCAAATATATTTTTTCAGAGAAAATATTCAATGTATTATTAATTCTTTTTAATAATATATATATATTTTTAAACGAGAATGGTTTGATAAAATGGTCATTTCTAATATCTGATCACAAAAACAATTTTCTCTTAACGTAAAATTCTGGAAAATCTGTTGGATTTTTCGCTCATTTACAATATATCAAACAATTGACGTGCATAATATGGAAATTTATACAGGACTTTACAGAGTTTTGTCATAAAAATGTTGTTTTCTTTCTACCATTTAACAATGAAGCAAATAATACTGGTATCAATTATTTGTCAGTTATTTGTCAGGAAGCCGCTCTGATCCTAGGTCTCCGCCAAAACTGTAAGTACCCTGATGTCATACACTGCACAGTACAGTTAATATAAATATCTTTCTAATTAATTTAAAAAGTATCAATTATCACTTACATCATATTTGAAATTCTGCTATAAAGAAAAATAAATAAAATTTTGTGTTTCAAATAAATTCTAATATTCATATCATTGGATTTGCCAAGTTAAGGTTTTTATGATCTTTATATATTTTTGCCGATAGGGTGTCCTGCAGACAAACCAAAGGTTCAATGTAAAAAAGATCCATGTGATTAACGGAACAGATGTCAAAACATTCCTCAAGCTCAATGTCGGTAAGAACATTAGTAAAGCTGTTATCCTTTTTTAAACTAGAGTAGATTTAAAATTGATTTTTAAAATGGCAATGAAAGTATATTCTCATTCTCAAATTCATATTTATTTTCCCTTTACATAGTTTTATCTTTTTGGGGTTTCTTCCAAACATTATGGTTCTATGAGACTGGTTTTCTACCCTCTTGTCCCTACCTTTTCCCAGTTAAGTGTTTTGAAAACTTTCTAAAACGACGTTTTCATGCAATTTTTAGCCATTAGCCTTTTTTGTGTATTTTTTGCACTTTAACAATCGAGATTTTTAAATCCTGTAACCTTGTTAAAATATTTACAACATCTTTATAGAATATTTTCATTTAGTCCATACGTTTTCACCCAGTATTGTTTTAAAAGAGTCGCAATACCTCAGATTACACAGATAGTCAATTCGCACTAAAATTCTCATGGTTTTTGGTTGTTATTTTTTCTTTTGACAATTCTGTGAAATATATTCTCATTGTAAAACACGAATGCAAAATGTTATTTTCACAGATTATTTTCATAATCTTTTTTTCGTATGAAGAATTTTAAGTTTTATTTTCATATAATTTGAAGTTCACTGCTATTTAAACTATGTAAAAACATTTTTAATTATATATTTTTTGAAAAAGTTTCCTTCGTACGTTACTTTCATTTGTAGTCCGTACTATTGTGGAGGATGTTTTAGAAAATTCTACATAAGCGCATTTCCAGCTATAGAAGTAACCCGTTTGTGTATACCAATGGAACCATCTCTTTAAAAACAATTAAGTTCTTAAAAACAATGCAATACATTTGTTGTATTCAATATAAACTAACATTACATGAAGAGAGATGATGTTGAATAAATAAAATGAATCATTGTTTTAATTGTTTTGTATTTAATACCTATATGCATATAAAGGAAGAAAACTCCAAGATTTCTCTCAGTCGAGTCCTGTAAGAGTGTTACACTTTTGAATTCCTGAACAGTATGACCCATTACTATTGGAAGAGTTTCATTGTTGAATGAATTTGGTATTAAAATAAGCAATAGAAGGTTATCAAGCTACATTCATTAAGATGCACATTTCTTTATAAGCATAATAAGCTGATAACCCATAAAGTTGAATAATTTTGTATTTTTTAATAAGGTTATGAAATACAGAAATTTGGCTTCATTTGATTCTTTTGAAATTCCTTAATACAATTAATTAAAACCTGGCGTTTAACCTTCTTTCTTGAAGATTATAAAAATTTCGAAAATGAAAATCGACGAATTCCATTGAAATGAGACATCTGTATGGTTCTTGTCTGATGCTGCTATTTTGAATTTTGATGTTTTTTCTTTAAAAAAGTTTTGAAGTGCATCAGTATTTTAAAAACACTGTCATTTAAACTGATATCTAGAAATATATTGACCAAAAAAATGGACATGAATTTATTGATTCGTATCCTTGTGTCCTCATGTGTTTCCATTCATTTTCGTAAAGTATAAAAAGCATATCGACGTCGAGATAATGAATCTCAAACAATACTTTGTGGCAAACGCCTCAGGTTTTATCTTTAATTTAATATATCTCGACTCAGAAGCTATCCTGCAACATTCACGAGAACGCGGACTTAATTTCTTAAATCAATAGCATAAAAACGTATATACTTTTCATATCTCTATCTAAAAATTGCTTTTTATTTATAAAGGCTCTCTGACAGCATTGATAGCTGCTGCCTTTTCAATAAAAATGGAACTTGTAAATATACTTGTCATCAGTTTCTCATTTATGAAATTATTTTGTTAAAAAGCGTTCTGTTTGTACACACAAGTACTCAGAAATTGATATTAAAAGGATAATTGCTTGAATTGGAGACCAGATCTTCTATCCATCTGTAGGAATTCCCATGGGCGCGAATTGCTCTTTGTGATTAGCAGACTTATTTTTGTCTACATTTGAAGCAGAATGTAATCAAACTAGTACAAATGAAAAAAGATAACACGTGCTGTGGCCCTAAAGTGCAATAAAACGATGACCTTTATCGATTAACAATACTTATTTCTTATAATATATCGACACAATATATCAGAGTGAGCTTGTCATTAAAGATAACACAAAAAGTGACTATTGTGTTTCAAAGTTGGATAGAAAAAAATTTAGTGGTACATTTAATCTGACAACCAAGTTTTCGGTAAATGTGATGACTTTTCAATGGTCATCTTCCCTTCCTTATTCAGCACAGGCACGTAGCATCGTTTTTGAGAGTGAAGGGGCCAGCCAGAGAAAAAAAATTACTGACCTGGAACAGTTGGCAAGCAACTGGGGGGGGGGGGGATGGATAGGCAAACTTTTTTCAGGTGCCGACTTCTTTCAGTACCAATTGTTTGGAATACAATACTACATTTCCCTAACATCAATTTACCGTAGTAAAAGCTGGGTGGGCCACCCAGTCTTTCAATGCCCCCCACCCCCGTTGCTACCTGCCTGCAGCAATGTACCAATAATACCTGTAAACGGAGTCAAATGCTGACTGGCGTTTGTCATACCTATTGTCAAATCACTTATTACACACTGAATTGTCAACAAATGTTCCCAGTGTTTCCCATCATTGCAAGGAGTACACAGTAGATAGAACCGCTTGGCGTTGGATGCTCACTTCCCATGGCACATGATCACACCTCTGATGTTTTAGAGGCCAAAGTTTATGTTGTTTGAATGGATTTTGGGCTTTAACACTGTTCTTTTTCTCTATATAGTGATGCATTTAGTTGACTAATGTGAGTACCAAAAGTTGAGCAATACAAATACATGACATACTTATTTCATTAACCGATTTGGCACTCTAAATGATTGATTGATTGATTGATTGTATGTTGTTTAACGTCCCTCTCGAGAATTTTTCACCCATATGGAGACGCCGCCACTTGCCGGTGGAGAGCTCCAGATTTTTTCCTATACTCGGCACTCAGGACCATTGAGCAGGGAGGGATCTATTTCGTGCCAGCTCCTACTGCGACATGGGACCTCGGTTTATACGATCTGTTTCGAAGGACCGGTCTCCACCTTCCACAGTGGGATTCGAACCCGCGACGTAAGAATCAACTTCCTACGTCGCGACTCTAGAGTAGACGCACTGCGCCATGCGTACTATACATAATACTATTAATTCTGTGTATCTATGACTCGCTATTTAACATAATAGCATTTGATTTTTTAAAATAAAAAATTCTTTATGTACTAGATACCATTAATCTTAACCCTTCGATCATGACCTTGGAATTTGATTCACTTTTAAACGCGTTAACTTTGACCATGGTTTTTGCAAGGCTGTCTTTTATATAATTATATATATATATATATATAAAGTGAATGAACTGCGACAAGTTTTTCTGAGTACATGAAATAAGATTGAATCCTTTGACGTTGTTTTGTCAAAAACTCCAAAGTTACTGCAAAATGGTGGGAAAAACCTGACACAATTAAGATTTTAAAAAGTACATGTAACTTTCCCTTAATCGACAAAACTGATTTGAATAACTTTTGTGTGAAGGGATCACGCCCTAGCATTTGCATTGACTTCATCATAAAATTTTCAGATATTGCTTATGACCTGATAATAATGCGCAACGAAATGTAAAATCCATAAAGATTTTAATTTTAATTCATTTTCAAAATTTTAACCAATCTAAGAATTAAAAAGAATTTCCTTGAAAATGAAGAATTGTTAATTATAAGCAAGCATTTTAATAAATACGATAATGCATTTCAATATATTAATCAATTAGAAAGTGGAATAAAGATAAAAAGAAAATTCGAGAAAAAAATATTTCATTTTTTTAAAAACAAAGTTATTATCTAATTTTTATCTTATAATCCAAAGTTTCTTTTTATCAGGTTATGTTTTGTAATAAATATAGTTCATTGAAATTTTAATTATTAGTATAATGCATATAATGTATTTTTCTCAATGTACTTTTCTGCATGGCTATTAGATCGTGTGAGTATCCTACATTCTTGCATCAAGAATGACTCTCCACTTTAGAAAATGTCCAATTTACACATCGCAAAACAGAGATGCCTCGTATAATCAATTGTCTAAAGTATATGCAGTTAGATATATCTTTTAAAATAAATATTTGAAGTTAACGGCAATTTGCTATAAGCAATTAAAATGAATATTTAATACACATAAAAGGAATTTATACGATATATTTATCAAATGAATAAAAAGCATGAACTTTTTGGATTGTTGACAAAGTCCATAAAAATCACGTTATTTTTAATGATCTACATTGTACTTCTATACTTAAAGTTATGCATGCATTTCCTATTAAAGAATCTCTGTGGTTGAAAATCTTATCGAAATTTTACATTACTAGTAATTTGAAGCGTCTGGAATGCGTAAATAAATCTATGAATTAACTAGTTATTATCTTGACTGCATGAAGAATTACCGGAATCTCCGCTCATTTTCAATCATGTAATATATCATAAAACTAAGGATTTTTTTGGGTTTTTACGAAGCAATGTCATAAAAGCACAACTTTATTATATCAATTTTATTCAGTCATTCTACAATGAAGAGAATATTATTGATATTTATTTTTTGCCAGTTAGCTGCTTCGATTCTTGGACAAAGACGTAAGTAGTATTATCTATGTACATGTAATTTCCATTTCAAATAAAAAGTATTTCATGCAATAAAAGATTCAAATTCTTCATGATTATTATGTGCTTTATAGTTTACCACCTACTGCTAAATATAAATTGCAAAGAATGTGTATTCTACTGAACACTGCATTTAATAAATAAGGTATTTATAAACATCTATCGGGATATAAATACGGGTTGGTCACGAGATTAAATTCCATAAAGACCGAATATGATGAATTTAATCTCGTACCAACCCGTATTTATAACCCGATAGATGTTTTAAAATGATACCTTATTACTTATATTTACATTTGTGACTTATTCATACTTTATGTTTATCTGATTATGACTTTTAACGTGTGAAATGCATTATTTTTCAAACCCAACGGCATATATTTAATCAACTAAACGCGCGCCAACCCTTTATGACGTCACTGAGAAATTACGTCAAACGTTTATCCATACGCACATCTACATGTATGACCTCTTGACCCCGTACCGGTTTTTATACAGTTATAGATATGCATTGTTTTCAGTAATGTTATATCAATATTTACATTTGCTGATGTCTTTCCTTATATAACAAAGCTAATAAAATTGAAACTCAATTTTCAATGACATGCAGTAGGTCACATGATCAGACTTTCTTGTGTATGGAAAGCAAGCTGCACGAGCAATTTGGAAAGTTGCGACTGTAACGTCATATGACGTCGTAGTAACGGAATGTTGAATTTCAAAATCAAAGTTTTTATAATGCCTATATTTCTTTGTAATATGAATGGAACGTAAAATATAAATATAAGAAATAAAAGATCATTTTTTTATAGTTTCATTGGGGTATGAATTGAAGTCGGTACGTGATCAAATCTACTATAACGCCCTTCGGGCGTTATAGAATTTGATGACGTGACCGACTTCATGTCATATACCAATGAATCTCTAAAAATGATATCTTATTTCTTAAATGAAAACATTTGTAAATGTAAATATTTTCAAATACAGTAAAACTTCTCTAAACCAGCCAGCTGCCGGACTGAATAAAATGCCCGATTTCTCGAGAATCTAGCATACTGAAGAATTGCACATTTTCAATGTACTATCTTTGTAAACAATATGAATTGTTCGATTCTAAAGTGAATTTTGATATTTATCCCATTGACGGTACAATTATGTCTGTATTTACATTCAGGTTGTCCTCTCGGAGTTCCAAGGGTGTTATGTAAAATTAATCCCTGTGATGAGCGCCCCAACACACCCTCAGGCTGGTGTTCAAACATAAGAGGAGCTGTCTGTCGGTATGTTCAATTGTTACAAGTACATATTAAATCATTTATACCCCCGTTTGAAAAGAAGGAGGGTATATGGAGGGTACAGAGTAACCAGGACGTCCGTCCGTTCGTCTGTTACGCTTTTGGGTCCCTTATCCGCACATTCTTATATACGCAAATTCTCATATACCAGTGATTGAAATTTAATGAAACTTTCACAGAATCTTTGTTACATAGTGCCATTGTGCACGTCTTATCATACTTTTAATCGGACACATATTTCGGGTTTCCCATGGCAAAACATGGATAATGCCATTCTTTCTTTAATATTGAAAGGTACCCATATCCATAACTTCTCCTATACCACTGGATAAAATTTAATTATACTTTCACAAATTCTTTATAACATAATGCAATTGTGCACCTCAAATTGTACATTTTGATCTGACACATTTCGGGTCTTCCAGAGCAAAACATGAACTTTACTATTATAATACATGTACTCTAATGAAAGGCGGAGGTATCATTTAATGAGCACAGTGCCCACAGTACCTTTTGTTACATTTGCTGTGTCAACATAGCCAAGTATGAAATTGATTTCAATGCATTTTACGTGTCCTATAGTAACGCGTAGAAATATACATAAAGAAACTCGCGATAAAATGGCGTCAAGATGAAGCTATTTATGTGTCGAGACGTTATTAGAGATTTGCATTTCATGTACAATGTATTAATAGATTTCATGAAGCGCGTATCTGCCTTCGTGACAAGTCTTATTTACACACAAATCACTCACACGAAACTTAAAACAGTTCTTATTGTATCATTTGGGATGTGAAAGACAATTATTTTTAATGACTTATGAATTATATTTCTAGACATCTAACTTTGTATGTACTAAATCAAGCAACAGATTTCAATGAAAATTTAGATAAATTTTCTCCCCTCTTTATGACGACTCAGTCAATGCAAATACATGTATCTGCCTTCCAGTTCTATGAGAAAAATTGAACATATTTAATCAATTTTGGACATTTTTAGTATCACTTTATTGTTTCCTTCTTTAATAGTCCATACCAGTGTGGAGGATGTTATAGAAGATTCTACTTTTTTGGGATGAACGTCACCCGATTTTGTATTCCAAGAGAACCACCTTTATAATAAGAAAGGGCTTAAACGCATTTATATAAGATTTTGTTAATAATAATAATGTTCATGTAGAAAGTAAATAAAACATAATTGCATCGCAATAAAATTAATGACATTTTAAAACAGTCATCTAGTAGTGATAACTATCTCCATAAAATGAGAAAATATATTTGTAGTCGGCTTGTTTGTTTGTCTCAATATATTTTTAAGTTTAAAGGTCAAGAGTCGCGTAGCAAGGAGTTGATCCTTACATCGCAGATTCGAATTCTCCTGTGGGACATGAAGACAGAACCCTCAGATGAGATTGTATATTAAACCAAAGTCCTGTGTCTCATTAGGTGATGGCACGACAAAAATATTTACTCACTACTCAGTGGACCTGAATGTTGGGCATAGGTAAAACAATTTCAACCGGCTTTTGTTGGAGTCTCCATATGAGTGAAATATTCTCCACAGGGAAATTAAACAACATTCAAACAAAAAACCCAGACATCACTATGACAGTAAACTGTTTTCTCATTTGTAAACCACAAGGTTTTAACTACCCTTTTTGATAGTGCCACACCAGTACACTCATACAGAGATGTCCAGGAACGGTGAAATAAAGGGTGTGATATTGGGTAAAACAAAGGGTCTGATATGGGTCTGTGTAATACAGAGCGCATGACTTTGTTCATACCAGGGATGCAAATATAATAATTATGTTATAACAAATACGATTGACGTAAAATATGTATAATTAGAATTACATGTACATGAATTATCCTAATATTACAATAGTAATACAATAGTACAACAGCAACAGTATACGATACTGCTGCATTTTAAATGTTTATTTCTATAAAAGGCATGCATTCTTTTAACACACTTTACTCTGCTATTTTAATTAAAAGACAGATTAATTTCTTTCTTTATCGTAGTCCGATATATATATATATATATAGTAAAAAATCTGCTTACACTTTCTATGATCGACACATTATACAGAAACTCATAGACATCGTTAAGAATGGTTTTAGGCTTCAAATGACATTTGTGAAAAAAATGGTATAAATTTAATTATTGAATCAGATTTTAATTGGTAAAGACACCAAAGGGTCTTGTTGCAAGATATTTTTGCTAAGATAAATACGGTTAATCTTTCTAGATGTAATGAAATGAGAATTCAGTATTATTAAAACATATTGAAAAGTCAATGTCTATTTAGGGCCTACGTGAAAAGAAGGTACAGAATTTTGATAAAATAAATTTGAATACACGTAATTGAATGGCATTACAAATGTTAGAATATTAACATAGTTCTGGGAAGTATATTATCATTACAAATATTGTACGTGTTTGAATTGAACAACAATCATTAAACCAAAATACACTGCCCTTACATAACAAAGGTACGAAAGTCATGACGAATTGATAATGTTTTCCTCGTTCAGTAATAACAAAACAACGAATTCGTGTAAGCAGTTTAAGAGAAATTCATTTAAGATTTTATAAAATACACCAGTATAAATAGTAATACAACATTATAATTTGAGTTCTTTTAAGAACTGACGCGAACTTTTGTGATATTCGTCCTTCTTCAGTCAGCCGCACTGGTAATTGGACAAAGTTGTAAGTATAATGATTAATTTAATGTTTTGGAATGTATTTTGATAGGACTACAAAAACAGAAGAGTTTCAGCTTGGGATCAATATTAAAAATTCAACTATCAAGATCCTAATTCATTCTAATCCTTTTTCACACAGTTCAGAAAAAAATACACTTCCAGTTCAGTCAGTAAAAGTAGAAACCGCTGCTGAAATTATTTCTGACTTTTTTTTTATACCAAATTTGTTTTTTAAAGATATGTCATGGAATGTTTAAAAAAGATGCTAAGGAAGTTATTCTGTTTGATAGATGAGAACTACTAGAAGGCATTGAAATATATATTTTTTTAATTTCATTAGTGAGAAAAATCGAGTTAGCTATTTGACAAAAGATTTTGAAAAGGATTTGAAAGAATAATTGACCCCCCCCCCCCAATATTTGATATATAAACTCCGTATCCAGTTGATGAAGGTATATTGCTGTATAAGTAAGGGAAGTTGACGCCAGAAAATTTAAAGTCATCACAATTATCACAGAGCTTGGTTGTTAGATTATCTTTATTTCCTTTTTGATATATTACATTTACTATTCTTTTCTCTAAAGCCACGTTCTGTAACGACTACAGTATATCGGGTGAAGAAGAGTTTCATAAGGAGAAAACCAGCTGCTAATTTTTTCCAGAGTGGTCCTTTTGTCTTCAATACATCTCAAATTTGCGTTGTTAATATTTGGGAAGGCTGTGTATATAGGGTTTTTGGACAGTTTCATATCTAATTATTATCTAATTATCCGGAGATTACAGTATATATACTGAAAGGAAAAAGAAATGCATAAGAACTTAATATGGGAACTTTTTTTTGACTATGTGACCGAAAATTATGAAAATTGGTCAAGTGTGATTTTTGGTTACTTTGCACTAAAATCGCTGGTCAAAACTACTCAACCATGAAATGTATGGCGTCACGTAGGGGAAATGATAAAAAGTCAAAAACACGTGCATGTTGATGATGGTAATTTTGTGATCACATTTTGTTGTGCCAAACGATGCATTAGAGTTATAGACATCGTTTTTGCATATTTGCAGCCAGTATAAATTTCTTACAATCGTAGTATGGCTGATGGAAGCTACTGTGGGACAAGTAATTGAATTCAATATTGTATAAGTGAATAAAAAGGCAACAACATGCTGCTGTAAAGATTGTTTTCAACTTTTCAACCAAATAAAAGTTTTTTTGGTTGCCAGAGAGTTAACTTAAAATGTTTCCCACCAACCATGACGGTGACGTTGGCGCGTAACAACGTCACATCAAGATAAGGCTTTTCATCATGCCACCTAGGTTTTTGTCAACTCATTATCACTGAAACTGATATTAATACATCAGACATTCATGCTCATTTTTTTCACCCTAAAATTGAAAGAGAACTTCTGTTCTAATTTGGGCTGCGAGCTTGGCAACTTTGCGTCGATTTTAGTCTCACACGCGCACGTACGCGTCGCTTGCGTGATGTTTTTAGCATGTTTACACTGGGAAAATGTAGCTAGTGTTTGTCGAGACTTTTTTTACAAACATTCACGTGTGACAAACCTGCTGGGTTCTGTACATTCTATCCTAAATCGAAAATTAGTGGGATTCACTGGGCGGGGGATTTGTTGGCTTTGGAATAATACAGCTAATCTCAGCCATTAAGACTGGTTGAATAATAATGCTATGAAAAAGACAAATGCTCTGGTGAACTCAATGCAGATGAAAATCAAGTTTGTTACTGATGTGCAAGGGAGATTATGAGAATTTTTAGTTTTATTTTTTAGGGGTGTCGATATGTTAATATCAATATCTCAGGAATTGTCACTCAAAATCACACAAAATTTTGGTAACTTGTTGACTAAAGATGAATTAAAATGAATGATAAAAATGATGGGAAACATATTTGAAATAATTGTTTTAATTGAACTCAAAAGTTAAATATGCGTTTCTTTATCCTTTCAGTAAATATATTTTTAAACGAGAATGGTTTGTTGAATTTGTCAATTCTATTATATAATCGCAAGAACAATTTTCTCTTCACGTAAAATTTTGGAAAATCTCTCATTTACAATATATCAAACAATTGACGTGCAAAATATGGAAATGTATACAGGACTTTACCGACTTTTGTTTTAAAAAGCTTTTCGTTCCACCATTTAACAATGAAGCAAATAATATCTGAGTTTCTGGTTGAATTGGAGACCAAGCTAACAATCTGTAGGAGTTCCAATAGGCACGAATTATTCTCTGTGATTACATTGTAGCAGACTTATTTTTGTCTACATTTGAAGCAAAATGTATTCTAACTAGTACAAATGAAAAATGAAAACACTTGCTGTGGACTTCAACTTGACATTTCCTTAAAATGATGACGTGTTATCAATTCACAATACTAGCACTTCTTTCAAATTATACGACACGATATATCTGAGTGAGCTTGTCGTTATAGATAACTCAAAAACGGACTTGTCTATTTACTTTCAAACTTGGATAGAAAAAGACGTTAGTGGTACATGTACATATAACCTGACAACCAATCTTTATGATAAGGTTATGGCTTTTTAATCTTCCCTTATTTATGCAGCAAAATACCCATATCACATGTAGACTAGGTTTATATCTCTCAGTTGATTCAAAATGCAAGAGAATGTTTTTGTATGAACAATTTCTAGAACCAGATGGGTTATTGACAAACAAGTTGAAGAATAAAAAATATCAACACCTAGTTTAAAATAATTATTTCACAATTCCTGCTGTCGACGCAATGACTTTGTAAGCAAACACAACCTATCATTGAGTCAAAACTGACTAGCGTTTTTTATACCTATTGTCAGGTCACCTTATACATACTGAATTGTCAACATATTTTTCCATTATTCCCCATCATTGCAAGGAGCACACGGCATATAAGACCGATTGGCAGGGGATGCTCACTCCATCATGACACCTGATCCCCCTCTGATGTTTTAGAGGTCCATGTTTGCTCTGCTCTAAACTTCGTATTGTTTGAATGGACTTTTGGGTTGAATACTGTTCGTCATCTCCATATATTTAATTACAAGAATGATGCTCTTAGTTGACTAATATTGGAATCTAAAGTTGAGCAATACAAATGCATGACATACATGTACGTATTGCAATAACTAATTTGCCGCTCAATTATATTTTATTAATTCTGTCTACTTATGACTCGCTATTGAACAAGGTAGCTTTTAAATTGTTTTTCAAATAAAAGATTCTAAATGATACATTATTTTTAACCCTTTGATCTTGACTTTGTTATTTGATCTACTTTTAAACACTTTAACCTTGACCATGGTTTTAGAACGATTGGCTTTTATATGATTATACACTTGAATTAATTGAGACAAATTCTCTCTGAGTAACAAGATTTTCATCCTTTGACTTTGTTTTGTTAAAAGCTATACACGTATTCGACTTCATTACCAAATTTACTGCAAAACTTTGGCTAAATTTGACACAATAAATATTAAAAAAGTAATTTTTCCTTAATCGACAAAGCTTATTTGAATAACGTTTACATAAAGGGGCCATGCCCTGGTACTTACATTGAATTTATCATTAAATTTTCAGATATTTACAAATTTCCTGATACATGTATATATAAAATACATTGTTACTGTCTTGAAATATAAGCGATATTTGGGCGAGGGTAAGAAAACGTGATAGAGGGCGAGGCTTGCCGAGCCCTGTTATGTTTTCGACCCGAGCCCAAATATCGCTTATATTTCAAGACAGGTATCATGTATTTTGTTTATCCTGCAACATAATTTTACCATTTGATCGTCCAAAACTAGCTATTTTCGACAGATTTAGACACATCTCTGCAGATGAAACTATGACGCCATGGTGTAAACATTGCAGTATACGTGACGTCACAATGCTTTTAGAACGTCGGAATACAGGCACGAGGCTTTATTAGGGCAGTGACCGGATAAAGCTTTGGTTTATTAGGTTACTTTATTAGGTCAATGCAGGGGGTAGTTGCAGGATAAATAATAATGCACAACGAAATGTAAAATCCATTGTGATTTTAATTTTATTTGATATTCAATTTTTTTTTATTAATCTTAGAATTTTAAAGAATTTCGCTGAAAATGAAGAATAGGTATAGGCAAGCGTTTTAATAGATGCAATAATATACATGTATTAATCAATTAGAAAGTGGTATACAGATTTAAAACATTAAAAAAAATTATTTATTTTATTTTTTTTTTTTACATAATTATATTTCATATCTAATTTTTATCAAATATCCAAAATTTTCTTTTCATCAGGTTCTGTTTTGTAATGAATATAGTTCATTTAATTTTTGATTATGATATATAACGCACAGACTGTCTTTTCTCATTGTACTGTTCTGCACGGTTTTTATATCGAGTGTGTATGCTACAGTCATGCATCAAGAATAATATAATAAGAACTTAAATTGAATGTTTCATTTCTGTGTTTAAAACACATAATAGGGATTTCCACCATATATATCAAGAGAATGAAAAACATCAACTTCTTAAATTTTTTGGATTTTCCTAGTACAAGATCTCTGTAGTAAATATTATCTAAACTTCAAATTATTTTGAAGCTTATTAACATGCTTAATAAATCTTTTAATTCACTAGCTAATTAGCCTCTTGACAGCATGACAAATTACTGGATTTTTTGCTCATTTTCAATCATCTGATGTGATATATCACACCACCAGGGATTTAGAATGGGTTTTTTTTAGAAGCAATGACATAAAAGCACGACTATATTACAGTATATCAATTTCATTCACTCATTCTACAATGAAGAGAATATTATTGATATTTATTTTTTGTCAGTTAGCTACTCCGATTCTTGGACAAAGACGTAAGTATTACTTATGTAAATGTAAATTATCATATCAGATGAAAAGTATCTCATGCAATAAAAGAATTCAAATCGTTCATGATAATATTTTGCTTTCTAATTTACCACCTACTGCTAACTATGAATGGCAAAGAATATGTATTGTACTGAACACTGCATTTAAAAATCTATGTTAACAATATAAAATTAATTGTTCGATTCTGAAATGGATATTCATCCCATCGACGTTACAATTATGTCTGTATTTCCATCAGGTTGTCCTTTCGGGGTTACAGAAGTTTCATGTTTTATTAATCCCTGTGATGAGCCCCCAGTACACCCTCAGGCTGGTGTTCAAACATAAGAGGAGCTGTCTTTCGGTATGTTTATTTAAGGAATGAAGCTTATTTCAACTTATGTTATCCGATATAACATAACTTGGGGCAGTTTACGCTTTATAAACCGCGAAGCGGTTTATAAAAAAGCGTAAACTGCCCCAAGTTTTGTTATATCGGATAACATAAGTTGAAATTAGCTTCATTCCTTATAATTTAATTTCTGTGTAGATAATGAGACAATATTTCCTCCGGAAAAAGGTTTCAAATTGAGCATTATTTTAAAAGTAACGTCAAGCGGAGTAATACGTTTTTGATGTAACTCATTGTGACGTAGGCAAGTTATGTTATACAAAATGTTATATGTTCCTTTGAATGATTCAGCCAATGAAATTGCTTGATACAAGTGAAATTAAATTATTTGTTACTAGTACATATTTAATTAATATTTCCATTTCTAATTTTTCTCTTTGTGATAATTCTTTGAAAGTTAGCGAAATTAATTTCTTGATAATTCTACCGGAATGTAAATAAAGCAGGTCAATAGGCCAGGAGCTAAGGAAGCCTGATATGCATGCAAATCTCGAGCGCATGTGTCTCTGAATCTGACGCTAAGGAGGCCAAATATGCATGAAAATCTCGTGCGGCTGCCGTTGTGTTTGAGGTCAAGGGGCGAGGACTATTGAGATTGGGATGGGAATCCTCGTGTAGTTTAAATGTATGTCTGCATTTTTAAAGTATAAATCTACAATTTTATTTCACAATGAAATGGAAATATAAGGAATCACTGTCTAATTAGTGTAGTATACCAGGGACATCAACAATAGTGGGAAATATGGGATAATTTATGCATAACGGGCTTCGCCCGTTATGCAAATTATCCCATGTTTCCCACTATTGTTGATGCCCTGGCATACTAAACAAACTAGACAGTGATTCCTTAATTTACACCCCTGTTTGAAAAGTGGGAGGGTACAGTCATGTATATAGTGATCGAAATGTTCCCTTATATCACTGAATTAATTTTAATGAGACTTTCTCAGAATCTTTGTTTCATTGTGCCATTGTGCACCTCCTTTGTTACTTTTTGATCGGACATACATTTTTGGTTTCCCAGAGCAAAACATGAACACTTGTATTGCCATTCTTTCTACAATATTGAAGGAAACCCAGCTCATACCCAAAACATATATCACTGGTTAAAATTCAATGATACTTTCACAGATTCTTTATAAAGCCATTGTTTAACTTCTATTTTATTTTTGCATCCAATACTTATTTCGGGTCTCCTGTAGTAAAACATGAACTTTACCATCATTATACTCTAATGAAAGGCGGAGTATCATTTAATGAGCTCTGTGCTCACAGTATCTCTAGTTACAGTTGCTGTGTCAACATACCCAAGCATAGAATTGACGTAGAAATATATATGGAGAAGCTCGAGCTAAATATAAATCAGCGAGCAATTTAATTTGTAATTCATCACACAGACTAAAATTTGCATCTCCTTTCTTCATTCTTTAAGCTAGAGACGTATAAGACGTCTCTGTTTAAGCTAAAGGCTCAGTCATCAGATTTTATACAGCATATAAACATGATGAAGAGTACAGAATAAATACACAAAGGATATAAATATCAATAGTAGTTACAAATTAGACTTTCGTAGAGCTGTAGCTTTATATAAAATTTTTCCCTATTTAGACAACTCTTTTACATTTTGACTACTCATTAAACTTACAACTTTAAATACACTTGGTTTGACATAATAATACTTCTTAATGTACATACTTCTCAGATTTTCATAAAATGGACATTTTAATATGAAATGAAATACATATTCAATATCACTAGAGGAGCATAGTGTGCAAATTCTTTGAGATCTAAGTGTATTATTATATCTACCAGTTTCAGTTTTTAATTGGTGGTTTGATAACCTAATCTTGGTAGCATTCTCTTATATCTATCATCAATAGGTTTTCTTAAATATCTTTGTAATACAAAATTATTTACAACGTACTGGTACAATTGACCTTTTGAACATGAAGTTACAAATGAAAAAAATGTTTTGTCTATAAATATCCATCCTTTGCTCAATTATTTTATATGTACAATTAGCAACAATGTTGGAGTCCCATAAATAGCTCAAACCTAGTCTCCCCAATTCTTCTTTAATGCACATAATCCAATTGTATGCATGTATTCATATTTTTATGAAGCGCGTTAGCTGCCTTCATGTCCTTTAAGAAAAACTGAACAATTAATAACTGGACATTTTGCAACAGCACCGCATTGTTTTCTTCTTTTGTAGTCCTAACTACTGTGGTGGGTGTTATAGAAGATTCTACCTATTTGGAATAATAAACGTCACCAGATCGTGTATACCAAGAGAACTGCCTTTCTGATAACAAAGTGTTTTAACTTAATGTACAAGACTTTGTTAATTATAATAATATAGAAAGTCAATAAACACACAATTGCATTGTAATTGAATCAATGTTTTTTTTTTAAAAATGTCATTTATTGGTGCTGGTTGTTTCCAAAAAAGAGACAAATTGATTTGTATTTGGCATGTTTGTTTGTCTAAGTTTAAAGCGCAAGCGTGGCAATTAAGGAGTTGATTCTTGCGCAGCGGTTCAAATTCCTCTGTTGACCTTGAAAACGTTCAGATGAGATTGATTGTATATTGTCTAATGCAAAGTCGGCAATTTTTCAGCCATGTTTCAGCGGATCTACCAAGGTTCTGTGTCGCATGAGGTGCTGGCTTGAAAAAGATCCCTGACTGCTCAGTGAATGCTGAGCATAGGTAAAAAAAATTGCAATTTTCATCTGCAAGTGGTAGCGTCTCCATAATATGAGTGAAATTTTCTCACCAGAAACGTTAAAAAACATTCAAATAAAAAATAATCAGACATCATTATGACAGTAAACTGTTTTCTCACTTGTAAACCACAAGGCTTTAACTACCCTTTTTGATTGTGCAATACCTGCACCATCATACAGAGATATTCCGGGAAGATAAAATAAAGGTTGTGATAAAGGGTAAAATAAAGGGTGCTGATTGAGGGTGTGTAATACAGAGCGCGTGACTTTGTTCATGTCGGGGAATCGGATATCCTAGATTATGTAGTATATCTTTAATAAAACAAACGGTTGACGTAAAAGTACGTAAAATTAGAATTGCATGAAATATCTAAAAATTACATAAGATCCTGCTGCATTTTAAATGTAAATTTAAAACATGCATACTTTTAACATATTTTAATCTGCTTTTTTAATCCAAACAAGCAAACAAAAGAAAAAAACGGAAAGATTCTTTCGTAAATCGCAATCCAATATATAGTTTTAAAAATGTATGTCTTCTTACACTTTCTATGGTTGATATATTACACAGGAATTCATAGACATTGTTAAGAATGTTTTAATGCTTCAAATGACATTTTTGAATAATTAGTATTAATTAAATTATTGACTCGGACTTTAATTGGTAAAGATTCTTAAGGGTCTAGTTGCAAGATATTTTTGCAAAGTTAAATACGATTAATATTTCAAGATTTAATGAAATGAGAATTCGGTATTCTTAAAATATGTTGATAACGTCAACTTCTATCTAGGGCCTACGTGGAATAAAGGTGCAGAATTTTGATTAAACAAATTTGAATAGACGTAAATAAATGACATTACAAATGTTAACATAGTTCTGGGAAGAATATTATCATTACAAATATTGTACGTGTTTGAATTGAACAAGATTCTTTAAACCAAAAACCTGCCCTTATTTAACTCTATAAAGGTATGAGGGTCATGATGAATTGATAGATTAATAATGTTCTGCTCGTTCAGTAATACCAAAACCACGAATTCGTGTAAACAATTAATTTTTGGGGAAATCATTTAGGATTGTACAAAATGCACCAGTATAAAAAGCAGCACAACATTATAATTTGACGTCTTTAAAACAATGACGCGAACAATTGTGATATTCGTCTTTCTTCAGTCAGCCGCTCTGGTAATAGGACAGAGTTGTAAGTATGATTATTATTTCAATGTTTTGGAAAGTATTTGAAATTTGAAAGGACTACAAAACAAAATTATATCAGCTTGGGATCAATATTTAAAAATAAGTTCATAGCAAAAGGTACACATTTAGTTCTGTCAGTAAAAAATTCGTTGCTGAAATTATTTCCGTTCTGACTTCATTTTTGTTTATACCAATATTTTTTATTTGAAGAATTTAAAAAAAAAAAAAAAAGATGCTACATCAAGTAAAATTATTCTGTTTGATAGAAAAAAAACTACTTGTAGGCAATGAAATATATTTTAAAATGAAAAATCATGTTCGCTATTTGACAAGAGTTTGTAAAAGGCGAGAAAGAAGCGTAAAAAACACTTGCTGTGGGCCTTCAATTAGACATTTATTTGCAGCAAAGACGCATCAAAAATTCACAATTGCTACTTCCATCCATTTCAAATCAATATATTTCACTAAACTTTCTTTTACCTGATCACTGCAAGGAACACACAGCTACTTGACCGGTCGACACGGGAAGCTTACTCCTTCATGGCGCCTGATCCCACCTCTGATGTTTTGTAGACCCGTATTTGCTCTGTTTTCTTTTTGTACTTTTTATTTCGACCCCCCCCCCCCCGTTTTAAATTGTTCGTTACCTCAATATGTTAAAAAAAATCTTTGTTCAAAACCCTATTCCTTGCTTTAAGGAATCATCTTTTAGTTATCTACTAGGGATTTTTCCTCGACTAAATTCTTCAGACAGCGATTGATAATGCACCTAATATTATGTTATAAAGCAAGGATGCAGCTGATTTGACTCTTCAAAAATGATCTGTATTTATTCTCATTTTTGACAAACTATTACATGTACTATTCTATACTCTCAAGTCACGTTTTGAAACGACCACAGTAAATCGGATGATGAAGAGTGTCTTATGGAGAAGCCAGATGCCAATTTTTTTCCATGCAGGGTTTCCCTTTTTTCTTCTATACATCTCAAATTTGCGTTTTTGATATTTGTGGTAGGTTGTGGGTAAGGGGTTTTGGACAGTATTATATCTAATTATTGCAATGTATTTTTGTTTTACAGTATGTCCTGCAGGGGTTCCAGTATATAATTGCTTCGTAGATCCATGCAGTAACCCTGGTTGTACAAACATTAGGCCAGCAAGATGTCGGTAAGATAAAAAAAAGCAAACTAAGCTGCATTACACTCAAGTAAAACGTAATATACAAATTGTCTTATAAAGTCATGCCTGTTTTAAATGATATACTCAAGCACAGTGTTGTCAAGTTAATATCTGCAACATTATGTTGGACTTAAAGTCGTACGCAACGTAGTTTGAACTTTATTGGGTTCTTCCCTGGAGTTGAAGAGTTCCACTAAATGAAGGACCTACATTGTATGTACAATACTTTTAATGTCTATATATGGCATTGTACCTCTTCTACAACAAATTTTGATGAAAAAAAAATCTGGAATTTATGTTTTGTAATTTTTGTACATTTTTCTTTGAATAATACAAAATTTTTCCTAATTTTACATCTTTTCAATACCCCTGGTAACACATGCTCATTTTTTGTCTAAGAACATATAATGGTATTATAACTTAAAATTTAGAATATCTTGAAAAATTATCAGTGGGTAAGGTACCTTGCGTATGTCCTTAAGGTAAAATCAATTGAATAATAAATAATTTGTTTTTTCATTTTAGATAGTTTAGGGTATTTATAATATTCCTGTATAATGATACAGAAGTAATTAAATTTATAACTTGCACATTTCATGTTTTTGTTTACAGACCCAGGCTTGAAATAAAAATTATCTTTTATTACATCCTATTGAAAATTGTCATTTTTAATTTTAAAGGAATTTATATGAAGATTTTTTTCCAGTTCAAACTATTGCGGAGGTTGTAACAGGGATTACTATTTAGGACCATTCAAAGTCAATCGCTGGTGTATCCCAAGAGAGCCGGGGTCGCCTTTCTGATGGGCGGAGTCGCCTTTCTGATAACCAAACATTTTTATTTATGATTAGAGATTATCACGACTATGAAATAATAGCGAACTGAGATAATTTAATAAACAACTAATTTAAGCTGAAAAAGACTTTGTCATTTATCAAACTGAAGTAAAATTTCTGTGCTTTAGAGTGTATTCCAGAAAATTGGTTACATATTCGACAAACTGTGTTTTCAAAGCTTGTTTCCTGCTTTTAATCATGTCCCAAATGCTTGGGAAATATTGTATTCCTCAGGTTGCTCAATCATCTCATTATTTCAGAAAAGTTTTGCAATAAAATAAATTTTGACATTTGTCAGAGTAATAAAAGGAAAATTTATTGATTTCACTGACTTAAAATTTTGCTTGTGTTGATAAAATAAATGTTTATGTAAAATGGTTGATAAAAATTGAAATGAATTGGCATAATTTAAAGAAGATTACAATTCAGAAGAAAACATTACGTTGCAAATGCTTGTTTGAAAAATAAGAAACATTCATCAAACAAAACATCGGTCACACTAAATTAATTATATCGGTCATACTAAATTAATTAATGTGAATGTTTTTCCTTGTTTAGCAGGACATAAACATAAGTTAATTGGTGTAGACGATTTATAAGAATTTCATGTAGGATTGTCTATTTAAATGCAAAGCTACATAAAAACTCCAAATCTCACCCTTTTCAATCATTGTTCATATACTCTTAACGATGAAGAAAAAAAACAGAAATATAATTCGTTCTTGTAAAATAAATTTCACTGATATCTGGACAAAGTTGTAAGACTCTCTTACAGTAAATATGTGTCATCAGGAATTTAATGTATTTCCTTGTATTATAATTTTAGGAAATATATGGAATTCCTATCGTGCTTAGGAATCGATGATGAAAAGAAGAGTCTTTTCACCCAATAACTCTTTACTTGGTACATGATTTTGATTGCTAAAAGAAATATAAACTTAAAGGAGGAATGCTACAATCAGATTTTAATTCATGAATGCTTTAGACATCCCTTTTAAAATATGGATTCAACTTTTAACGACCGATATTAGTTCTGAAATATTTCATTTTTATCATGCATTTTAAAAAAAAAGAGAGAAATGTATAAAATAGCTTTATCTGTTACATGTAATGAATAAATAATGATACTCTAAAACTAAAAAAAATATGCCAAGAGGAGTCAGATGAAATATTTTATTTTGTTTATTTATAAGTTAAATTTAAATACTTTATTTGTGAATATTTTTTTTTAAAATTTGGATAAAATCATCAATTATAGCTGTCAGAATTAAAAGTAATGCACCCTACTGACTTACAAGTTTTAAATATGTGAAACTCTGAGAGTTTTTAGTAAGTATTTGGTAAAAATGGCACAAATGCAAAATGCACACTGATGTGATTTTTTTCTTAAATTGGTTATTTTTTTCACCAACATACTCTACTCTTACTAAATGTCATCACATAAATGCATTTTTTTGCTAATTAAAAAAAAAAACAACTAAAATCGCATACGAGGTTTTCTTCACGAGTTTTATTACAAACTCATACTAAGCTATTATGCATTTATTAACAGCAAATTTAAAACCCTAAGGCATCTTAATTTCAAATCAAGCAATTCTTAGTTTATATTATCTCTGGAAAAATGATGTAATGTAATCAAACTAATATCAATATCTCAACAACAAAACCTTAGTATAAAGAATTTCTCCTTAAAGAGAATTTCGGAAAGAACGCCCACTGAGTCTTGTCAAGAATCAGAAATTAACCTGTAATGAATATCAGCTCTGTGGATAAATTGTTATACAGCTCAACGCACTTTTTAAGCTCACATGGTTTTTCGCACAAATTAAGGTCACATTGTTGAAATAAAAATTACCATTTTCAAACTGCAGTAAAATGACATAACCCTACATTACATTACCTATATAATGTCAAGCATGAATGTCTTTTAAAATTATTTTCTTAAGTTTCCAAAGTGGATGTTTTAAAGGGGAAATTTATAAATAAATGGCGGGATGTTTCGACTATACGATTCTACCAAGGTTTTTACAAACTGTATAAAACGAGATTTCCTTGATACCATGTAGTTGAAAATTTTAAATTTTCTTAAAGGTAAGTATTTTTAAAAAATCTTTACTCATTTACCATACACCTCTTGGTTTTGTCGAAATGTAGCGCCGAAAAGGGATAACATTACAGAAGGAACCCACATGGTAAATACGTGAATTCACTAGTACTTTAGTAATTACACGTATTTCCTAAAACAGCTACATGTAGTACAATAATTCATGTATTTACTGAACAGTTTAGGAAATACTAGAAATTCCTGATTTCACATATTTACTGTAACATATTTACATGTCTAATCTTATTGTTCTGCATTAAATATAAAAAATAAGCAGGATAGTGTTGTTATCAAAAAAAAAAAAAAAAGAAATATTCAGGGAAAGTGACAGTACTAGTAATTCTGTAGACGGTGCAAATATATTCCTAACATAATTTACATTTATATACGTATCCTTTTCAATGACCAATGACCAAAAAAATTAAAAAATAAATACAGTTAGTTATTAATCATTAAATGAACAAATTGCATAAAAAGATATCTACGTAAAATTAACCATTTATATAATAGTGTTGTGTTTTGCGTGCACTATGCCTAAATAGTGCACGCAAAACACAACACTATTATTATTATTATTATGCTGACTGTTGTTACTGTATAAAAAAGGCAATATTTTCTTCTTTAAGGAATGACTCTAATTCTTGGCCAGATTATCGAGTATAATATGGTTTGGGTCAGTTTACGCTTTATAATCCGCGAAGCGGATTATAAAAAAGCGTAAACTGACCCAAACCATATTATACTCGATAATCTGGCCAAGAATTAGAGTCATTCCTTATAATTTAATTTTAAAATAATTAAACAACTGGGGATGTAAAATTGTGTTGTTTTTATTAGTTCAAATTTACCGCGCAATAATACAACCGTAGTAACGGAAGTGATGGGAAGCAAGGGGAGGTAAAAACTGATACATAGATCTAGCAGCCATGATGCTTGTTTACATGAGGTAAGATCGAGCAACTGTTTGAAGTTAAAGGTACATTCATTAAATCTGGAATTTTTCATGAATCCGAAGGACTGGAAATGAGGGTATTGATGGATACAGATGATTTAGCTGGTTGTCAAGGGGGTGTGTCCCCATACCAAACCAGATTATACAAAATGTTATGCGTTCCTTTTTGGAAATCAACCAATGAGAGACAAGAATACAAACAGAATTAAATTATTTCCCAATGTTTCATCACCTGTAACATTCGTCTACTCTATTATGACGTCACCTTATGCAACATGTACGTCATAATCTTTTTCTTTAAGTTTGAACGTTCCATGCTTTAGGTATAATCTACAGATAGTTTTAGAAAATACTATTTGAGTGAAGGAAGGGGGGTTGCAAGAAATAATTTTAGAAGATTTATTTTGTTTATTTTTAATTTTAATTATAAAATATTTGAAACTAAGTTTATATATATTATAGTACAATACTATAAATATCGGCGTCTGTGGCGTAATCGGTAGCGCGTCGAACGCACAATCTCGGGGTCGTGAGTTCGCTCCCCGGTATGGGCATTGTCGGATTTTCCTCAAAAATGGAAGCCGTGCTCTATTTCGGCATAACACAGGAGTCTGAAGTTTTTATCGTCAACAAAAATAAAAAAAAAAAAAAAAAAAAAAAAAAAAAAAAAAAAAAAAAAAAATAAATAAAAAAAAAATTCGGAAAATTTTTTTCCTACCCTTCACTAAAAAACCCCCAGGATGGCAACGTGTTTTGGCGGGACCCACCTAAAAAAATAGATCTGGCTTTGGTCAGAAAAATCTCGCTACTAATTCAGTATCCATAGTGTTTGTGCTATTTATTTAAGTTAAGAAATCCAATCTGCTTGACGACTACGGACTGTTCATGACCCCTTTTCCAGTTTTACAGCTTATCCTGGACTCCATGCCACTAAACCGGAAGTGTACTCCGAAGTGAATATATGACGTAATTGAAGAAAAGAAACAAAACAATTGTATGTAAAACTTCATGTACAATATTATATTACCATATGTGATTAATAAAAAAAAATATTTTTTCAAACAAAATAATGCCTTATAAGATCGCTAAGTCTAACTGTTTGCTCTTTGTCGACTTGGCTTTTCAGTGATTTAAATTTGGCGCCTTGTAAAAACTGAATTATCTGTCCCTGGTACACATCGTCATACAAGTAAGAAAAAGAATTAATAACTTTTTTAAGTTCTCTTAAATATATTTAAAATAACTGAATCAAATTACGTTGAACAATTATTTATTTTATTTCATTTGAACAAGTTTTTATAGACGTCAAATATACACTGCGAGATTCTCTTCCGGTTTAGTGGCATGGAGTCCAGGATGAGCTGTCAAACTAGAAAAAGGGCTAGGAACGGCCCATAGTCGTCAAGCAGATTGGATTTTTCACCTTGAATAAATAACACAAACGCTCCGGATACTGAATTAGTCGCAAGATTTTTCTGGCCAAGCCCAGATCTATTTGTTTAGATGGGTACCCCCAAAACACGTTGCCATCCTGGTGTTTTTTTTGTTAAGGGTTGGAAATTTTTTTTCCGTATTTTTTTTTTTTTTTTTTTTTTTGACAATAAAAACTTCAGACTCCTGTGGGCATAGTATGCTTACGCTATATAAATCCTTAGAACACTATGCGAGAATTCCGGATTTTTGTAATGTTTGCTTGTAAGAGTTATCGTTCCTGCGGGACGGTATATAAACTTCCGGTAAGGTTACGAAGCGAAGAAAAACATGGGGAAATATTATTGTTGTGTCACGAAATGTCACAATTTTAGTGGCAGGGTTGGTTCATTTGGAAGGCAAGTAACTTTACATAAACTTCCTAAAGAAGTGTACACAAGACGTGCGTGGATTCGCTTGATCAGTAGAAAAAACTGGAAGCCAACTAGTTATACTCGTGTGTGCTCAGATCATTTCAAAGATGGTGTCGGGCCAACTTCCCAGGACAGAAATAAAATACCGAGCGAAAACTTGCCTCAAAAACAGAAAAAGATCCTCGTAAGAAGAGATCCACCCAAGAGAACATGCAGTGGCCCAGAACGTGTAGACACTTTAGTTAATACCACAGGCAAAGCAGGGATATTGCATCACCATTCGTGAGTAGTACACTAGTACTGTATATGTAGCATTCAGTTGCTATTTTATACTGTAAAAAAAAAAATAATGGACTCATAGATTAACCATGGACCATAATCATTCTGCAATCTGATAAACATTAACACATATTTATTGTTTATATGAAGTGTGTATAGGCAACTATTTTAATTAACAGTATGGGGCTCATGCACCACCCACTTCCCTTCTTAATGTATTAATTACAGTAAGTTTGGTTACATTTAGAAGAATGTTTTCTGTATCAGAGTATCTCTTGTATGTTTTTTATATGATTTGACTTATAATTTTTTAAGCTGACCCAGTTAATGGACTGAACTGCTGAAACTGTTTTATATTAAATTTGTAGGTATTCTGCTAGTGAATTGGTTGATTTGATGGCACATGAAGAACCCAGTGGACCAGGAAATATGTCCAAAGAGACCCAAACCTTTTCACAGTCCTTAGTGTCTGTTGGAATAGATACCAACCTACCGGAGATTACGATTGAGTCTATACAACATTCTAATGAGTTGATGATGTTTTACACAGGAATGACTGACAGTGATACTTTTTTCGCATTATTTTATTCGCTTATGGAACAAGGAGCCGACAAGCTGTCAACAGAGGTTTTGGGCACAATGAATAACAATAAGTTAGGTCGTAAAAGAAAACTGAGAAGGGTAGATGAATTTTTGTTAGTGATGATGAGACTTAGATTAGGATTACTGTTAAAAGATCTTGAATTCCGTTTTAAACTGTCTTCAAGTGCTGTGTCAAAAATTTTCAATTCCTGGATACTTTTTATGTATGAGTGCATGCAATCTCTTGTTTTTTTGCCAGAGCTTGAAGTTTTGAAGCTACATGTTCCTAAATGTTTCAAAAATTTTTCAGACACACGTGTAGTTTTAGACTGCACTGAGATTTTCATCCAGAGTCCATCTTCTTTAGAAAACAAGTCCCTGACTTTTTCTAATTACAAATCACACGACACATTCAAAGCATTGGTTGGAGTAAGTATGACAGGGGTTGTAGTTTTTATTTCAAAACTCTGGCCAGGATCAGCTTCTGATGTTGAAATTACTAGAAATTGTGGTTTGATACATCTTCTTATGAGAGGAGATGCAGTCATGGTTGACAAAGGTTTTATTCATATAGCTAAAGATTTCAAATGTAAAGGTGTTAAACTTTATTGTCCGCCTTTTAAATCAGAACTCCAGTTTAGTAGGGGTGAAGTAGAAACTACTCGTAGAATAGCTTCAGCGAGAATTCATGTAGAACGCAAGATGGAACAGATAAAGAATTTTAGAATTTTACAGGGTATTATGCCTTGAGCAATAAGTGACTTTGCTGACCAAATATTCTTTGTGTGTACTGCTCTTACCAACCTTCTACCACCCCTGGTGTCTGAATAAATTACTGGTACTTACGCTTTGTCAGAACACGTTTTATAAAAAACTGAAATAAATTGTTTTACTTCAATTTTATTTCTTAATCTTACTTTAATATGAACAGTATCACATGTGTATATTTTACATATACATGTACCCATTTACCTGGTCCCGGGATCATGAAACATCTTAAGCTAAAGTCAAAATCTTTTTTTTTTTATTATAAAATGTTGTAAAGGTCGAGAAGACCAAAATTAAAATATTTTTCAATATTGCTTCTCAGATGAGTTGTTATCTGCAAATTTCTAATTAAATCCTCAATTGATGAATATTTTATAGGTGATAGAAAATTTGACTCAAGTCTAAGTTTGTTTCATGATCTTGGGGCCTGGTGTATGATACATGTTTATTCATACATGTACCAGTATGTATAAAAATATTGTTTTTAATTTTGGATTGATCAACTTAAATCTGAACACTTCTCATGAAAGGCATAGTTTGCCATATTTTTATTTTACTCATCACTATCCCTACAATTAACCCCTTGCATAGGACCAGACCTATTTAAACAATTTAGAGTGCTTCGCTGCACATGTCTCACCTCTGTGGACACACACTTTGCATTGTCATATTATTCTGTCAGGATGGAATTATCAAACTTTATGCCATTATTTTAAGCCAGGGGGATAATAACATCAAATATACAGGTTTTAAAACAGTGTGCTTGTATTTATTTATGAGTAGACACAGTGTTCAACTTAAACAGTTTTATTCATTTTAAAGTATGGTGTATCTAAATAACTAATATTTACAGAAACACAGTGAATAATGTATATGCATTCTATATCTGATGTAAAACAGATCTTTAAACAATTTATACAAAGAAAACAAGTGTACTAAAACTGTAAACTCTCACATCACCAGTTATAGAAGTTTCACTCAATGTCAATATTGTCAAATGACACATGATATTATTAAAGGAAATAAAACATAGGATATATGCATACACTATGATTTAAAATGATGCAATTCAAAGGATCATAAAACTTCGTCTTAGTTTTTCAAATTTGGAAAGAGCTCTTCAATGTAGAATTTTTTAAGCTTCGTGAGTAATGATTCCCAAAAAGAGTTGTCAAATTGGATGGGAATGACTAAAAAGTCTTTGATCGTATAAATAACAAAATCACATCTCTCCATTTGACATACACCCATTTGACCCTGCACCTGGGTATAATATTTATGACTTTTCTTCAACTGAATTGTATTTGTATCATCAACATAACAACAAAATGTTTTATCCTTGCAAGCTTCTAAAATAGTACACTGTCTCCATTTAAAAGGACACTTTACTTCCAAAAGATATTTGTGCATTTCAAACTTTACTAAACCATCAGGGCTTGCACCTAAGTAAGAGCAATGTGTATACAAAACCAGCCCCATATCTTCAACAATGACATTCTGTTTTTTTTTCAATTTCATGTAAGCTATATACCTTTTTTTAGCAATGGGTTCTTGCTTAATCCCCCAATGCACAGCACTATTTTCTATAGGTTTACCCTGACCCAAGAGTCTACATATGATATTATCCGATTTTGTGGAATCTTTTTTTGTTTTAATTTCATGAAAATTTGAAGCTGTTATACGAGCTACTCGAGCTGAAACCCACAAAGAATTGTTATGTTGCCCTTTAGTACGAACTTCAATTTCATCAACTATTTCTTGATTGCATGCGGATATAAAAGTCAAAAAGTCAGATTGAGACATATTTTCATCTTGAACAGTTTTTTGTAACGCAATATATTTGTCCGACAGGTGAAGAATATGGTCACTAGTCTCTACTTCTTCAAGATGAGCAATATTGAGGTCACTTTGTACATCAATATTGTCATTGGCACATGGGGGAAGAATGTAAAAAATAGCAGCACGCGAGTTATTTCCAAGTTTTGCGCACAATGAGTTTCTAAATTTTATGCTATCTACTTTATAATTCACCGTTTTTTTTTCTTTACATTTTCTCCAGATAATTTGATCTTTTTGAAACTCATGTCTTGCACAGGTTTAGTGTCTTTCTTTCTTTTGCTGGGTCGATTCCACTCGCAAGGCTTTGAAGTGCATGGAACATCATCGTCTGCAACAGGGCGTCCTTCCAGGGCAAACAACAGTCCGGCAACATGGGTACATCCTTCACCAAGGCTGAAAATACATAACATAATCATATACATGGATTCATATCAGCTATGAGAGTTTATATCATTTATCAAATTGATTAAATAATGCTTATTCACTGAGATATTAAAAATAAAATTGAATTGTTTATTGTTAGAATTTTTGCTTTATGAATGCATGCATGATTGAAATAATCCATTTATTTCATAATTTTAATTTGGCATATTTATATAATTTAAGAGGTGTCGAGTGGTTACGACCCGATTCCGTGTTCGACCCGCGTGGTAACGACCCAAGTGGTTTCGACCTACTTATAATTATATACATACAGGTAAACAGAAGGGTTCACACTATTGAAGACGAAAAACATTTCTTATTAGACTGTCAATTGTATAATAATGTTAGGGAAAAATATTTTGATAGCGTGTACAAAGAGCACCCAAATAGTAATGATAATGATTATTTGTTCAAGGTTCTAAATCAAAATTACCAAATAAAGTTAGCCAAATTTGTACATACAGCATATAACCATAGAAAGAATCTTCTGCATGTGTAAATTTATATAAATGTTATTAATGGAAAAAGTGACTTATAGGTCCAATGGGCCGGGTGCAGATTCAGTTTGACGTATTTTGTTTACACTGTATATTGAAATGTCTAAAATGCACAATGTCACTATAATAAATGATTACTTACTTACTTACTTACTATAAGGTATGGTGTATACCTTAGGTATACACATGGTTACACGGTAGCTGTATGGCTTCAGGGAGGGATACGTGTCAATTATTGGTTGTCAACATTGAAGTCAATAGTAAACTTGAAATTGTTTTTAGGACAATGATGCAATTAATATCATTTGAAATATATAAATAATTTATATTTGAACATTTTTCCTTAAAAACTAACCAGCCCTTTGTGGGATAATATACGAATTTATGGTCTATACATGTATATTAAATGTTTAAATAAACATAATTATTTAGCAATATTTTTAATAATAAACAGTCACGAGCGGTTAAAAAAATCTGAATATTTTGAATTAGACCCCAAAAAATGTTTTTAAACTATCGAAATTGTTATAATTAATATTGCTTCGGAACGAAACCACTTGGGTCAAAACCACGCGGGTCGAACAAGGAAAAGGGTCGAAACCACGCGGGTCGAACAAGGAATCGAGTCGTACCCACCCGCATTCATTTAAGAAAGGGATTTTCATTTAGCTAATACTGATAATTCATACCCTGCTGGGCAAGTGCAACTTGCTTTCTGGACATGGAAAGGGGGTTTCTTTGTCATTAGGATCCACTGCTCATACACACCCTGCTTCATTGACGGATAACATTTTGATCGTATACAGCAATACTCGCTGTCAGGATTTATCTCATTCAACATAATCTTATGTATGTAGCCCTCTTTGAAAAAATTTAATCCTCTAATGTATTGTCTATAGCACTGCATTTTCTTTGCATCGACAGTCCTGTGGCTACTATGGATTAAATAATTCTCCACATCTTGAATTTTAATGTAGGGAAACATATTCGATTTACCTGCCCAACCTGAATGCAGGTCCTTAATATCTGGTACAGGTACATCTGAAGTTTGACACGATTGATGTGGGGGTATTTGACTGGGCGTCGTGCACGAACGATCTTTTATAGCCTTCACTACACGTTGGGCGAGTTCCAGCTTGTTGCCACTCACTTTTATGTGATTTACAGAAATGTTTGTATTTGAGATTTCTGGTAATTAAGTATGTCTTCCACCGTGGTATTGAATGATAACGGCAAGTCTGTGCCTTCATTACGAAGTGGTTCCATCGCATCGTTTGGAATATAGCGCTATGGAACTCTTTACCGGAAGTGTACATACCGTCCCGCAGGAACGATAACTCGTATAAGCAAACATTACGAAAGGAGGGAATAGTAGGGTATGGGTTATATAGAGACAAACTGACAGGAAGCATAATAATGAATAATGAGTGAGAGCAGTTGCATCGGATATGCGTACAGCCTTTAATTAATTAATTTTTGATAAACAAAATAAGTCTTCCCGATCAACTTCTTTTAATATAAAACACCCTTTAAAACATTAGGATTTTTTTTTACAAAATTAAAAGGAATTGTAGGTTAATTTTAAAAATTTATTGATGTTATTAGTCTTATGATACAAATGCTTAATAATATTGTCGAGTCACAAACACATAACAGGACAACTCATAGTACCGAGCGCAATCCAATGAATGACGTTTTCTTACTTTTGGTAAATAACCAACCACAAAATAGTTCTAAACAATTTTCAAGCACTCTTGGGAATAAAGAATATCTTGAATAACTTTGTCATTCCCAGAAATAGCGTTATGACATTTCAGTAAACATACATAACAAAAGGTTTGGAGCTCTAAATCTGCATTGCATCTCAACAACTGAAATTCAAATTTTAAATGATCATTAGAAATAGCTTAGTTAAATATTTGTAAACATAAAAAAATGGGAAAAATAAAATTGAAAATGTCGATCTGAAACTGTGTCCTTTTCCCTATATTAAATGTTCTTGCATTTAATTCTTGATAAAACCTAATATTCATAAAAGAATGAAGTGCAATTCAGTATAAAAGAACGTGTGGTATGTTGGTCCACTGTTTTCATGTACATTTATCTTGAACAAGACAAAACCTTTCTAAATATGCTACGCCTTTTGATCCCGTAGACTCAAACTTGAAGTTTGAAGTACTCCAAATGTTAACATTCATATGAACTTTTGATTGAAAGATAAGGTTTTTGTATTTGACACGTGCATCGTGTGCCAAGATTTTACAAGTGTGCAGTGATTTTGACCATGTTACCTTGAACATAACTTTTAAAAATATTACTCTTTCTTTTTAAGGATCATCTAAAGATGTGTTGTAACTCTTTTGCTTGAATGAAATTTAAAAAAAAAGAACTTCTTTGTTTCGATCAATCCATAGATTTATTAACTTTGAACGCGGAGAAGTAGGTGGTTTTAGTGCTTTGTTGATGAGCTTTTCTGTGAGAATATCTATGGATTGAATTGATGAAAAGGGTTATGATTTATTGATGAAATAACTAATGTTTTAATATACCGGTAATATGCACAGTTTATCTGAAATTGTAAGATACTCTTTAAAGATATATATAATTTCTGTTATCTGAATACATTAAAAAAGTCATCAAGCTACAGCTTTTGCAGAATTGTTTGACCAATTAAGTAATTCAATTTTGCCACAACAAAGATTGTTTTCATCCAGTTCCAACTATTGCGGAGGTTGTTACAGGGATTTCTATATGGGACCATTCAAAGTCAATCACTATGTTGGGTTCGCCATTCTGATCGGAGTCACCTTTCATATAACCAAACGCCATTTTGATATATATATATATATATACAAGTTTGTAGCATCAGAAATTGTCGACCATTTTTAAAGAAGAAGTGATACCGGTAGTACTCTTTAATAAACAAATTAGAAACATTAAGACAGTTTTGTTATTTAGAAGAATTTATTTCAAATTTTGGGTTCAAGAGTGAATGCCACCGAAAAGAAGTCAATCTGGTTTGCCTGAACTGTCATCTTTGATGGGAGCATATCCTAACACGTTTTGAAAAGAATGGGACAATAATAGTAGTACATATTTAAACATTTTGATCAGTTGTAATATACAAGTGGGTTGCAATTTTCATCTAAATTATCTTTTGAATCTTCTTCATAGTTACAATAATTTCAGGGGCGTAGCCAGGGTGCTTTTGATGTGGACGCCCGAGTAGGCAGGGGGTTTAGAGACCGACTTAAATCCCAAAGTGGGTCCAGGGTAACGCTCCTTGGGAAGAAGGAGGGGGCAAAGCGCCCGGAAGCTAGTGAATTTTCTACGATTTCGATGTGCATAATCGATCCTCCTGATCGCATTTCTCTTACACTTTAAACGTTTGTTACGCAGTCATATTCGAGTCCTGTTCTGTTTTGTACAAAAAAAAAATAAAACAAACAAAAACAACAAAAAAAAAAACCGGACAAATATTCAAAATTGAGATAGGATCTGTCCAAATCGCAGTAGGATTGGAAAGTCAATATTAGAATGTAATGCATTTAGAAAAAAAAGCCTCAAAATAAGTAAACAAAATTCCGGGAAAATCTTATGATTTCAGAACGTTGCATATACTATCGTTTCCCCCCTAAAACTGATCCTGTTAATTTTCATTTTTTTTATCGCTACTCTAAATCTTAATTATTTTTATTTTTAAAATTAGTTACTTAAAACATACATATTTATTAATTTTATTTATTTTATTGCGAAATGATGTGTAAAGTTTAAGAGCATACATTGATATTACCCATGCCCCCTATTTCTCTCCTTTAAAAAAAAAAAATGATGTGGACGTTTTTTGCGTACAAACGTACGCCTGGCTACGCGCCTGAATTTTATACTTCTCTGAAAGAGAAAATCTTTTGCTCGGCAGCAGCAGGACCCTGTCTTATTACTCAGTTAAACGTGAGACAGCAATTTTAAAATAAACATGATATTATACGTGCAAACAAATTGTTTGAATTTAACTCTAGTGAACACTTTAGCGTCATCTTACCTCAGATAAACTTGTACAAATGGATCAATATATCTCTTTCTTTTACCCAAATGTATACCAAGATAGATATATTAAATTTCTTCATTGTATGCGTTTCAAATGATTGCAAAGCACTTGAGGATGATAGTTCATACAGTACACCCCTTAACCTGTAGATAGTATCATAATATAATCATTCATATTAAATAAATATGTACACTATTACTAAATAAAACTTTATGGAAACACTACATGTACGTGCACATTTGTTCACATTTACACGTCCATGGACTTCCTTTCCAAATTTCCTGTGGTCCAAATCACACATTTTTTTGTACACGTTATCACCACGTACAGTGTACATATATACCCTGACCTTCACTCGTCATGGGAGTTTTAAAAGTCTCACTCTTCGTTCTGGTGCTGTCCGTTTTGTTTTATATTTATAAAGAATACAAATATACACAGAAAGCACCTTTACCTTTCGATGGACGATTTCATCCGGATTTTAAAGAAGTTGTGGATAATTTCAGGTATGATTTAAAAAATGTTGATATAAATTATCTTTGCATAATTTAATTGGCATAAGATAAAACTCACGAGGGTCAATAAAAAGGATTATCTAAACACATTGTTTATACTTGCTCACAGTAATAGTATTGCCATAATATTTATTTTAAACATTAAATTGTCATCCTCCTCGACAGCTCGTTCGAAACGTTTTCTCCAAATTCGGAAAATTTTTTCGTTTTCATCATGAAAAAAAATCCCCCATTTCGTACATGCATCTTCAAGTTTCGACATGTGTTAACTAAAGGTTCCTTTTGAAAATAGGTCTCTCTATATCTGTGTGTCTCTCATGTATTCAATGTTTTGAAAGGGAGAACTTCTATCGTGGAATTGAGACTGGAGCCTCACTTTCGATTTTTCACGAGGGGGAGCCATTAGTGGACGTATGGGGTGGGTATGCTGATGTGACCACGAAGAGACCCTGGACAGAAGACACACTTTCCATTATCTTCTCCGTCACTAAGGGAGTAACTGCTTTGTTGGTGGCAGTGTTTGTGGACAAGTAAGACAAATAAAGCTTCCATCGATCAATTATAGCAAATACATGACTAGGTAAAAATTGTGTCGTTTTTTTCTTGCTCACCTGATTTTGAAATACATTTTTTTTCGATTCACATTTTTAATAAACTAAATACTGTCTTAAGTTTATTGTTCCTTCTTTTTTTTTTTTTTTTTAGAAATTTATTCTAAAAATTTATAAACTACGAAATACGATTTTTAGGGGATGGTTAGATTATAAAAAATCTGTGGCGTATTACTGGCCAGAATTCGGGAAAAATGGAAAACATGAAATAACCGTAGAAATGCTTCTAAGCCATCAGGTACTTGCTTCAAGGAAATCTAACTCTATTTTCCAATGACTTGATTTTATTCCGACTTACATGTAAATAGGTTATAAAATGGCTTTAATCTGGCTGAATACATTTCTGCAGGGAGGTCTGTCTATAACAAATGGAACAGTTCCAATGCAATGGATAGAAGAGCACCCAGATAAGGTGTACAGGTTTCTAGAGGAGCAGACCCCTTATTGGAAACCTGGTACATATGTAAACTACATATACAATCTAATCTTAAATTAAACAAATCTGAAAATTGCACTTGTAAATGCTCATACAGAGTGGGAAAGAAAGATCACCAATTTCTTTATGCGAGGAAGAATAACACAAAAAACATTTTTTTTTAATAATCTTAATATTTTTTTTCAGGAACTTCGTATGCTTACCATGCTATAACATACGGTCTTTATGTCGATTCCCTTTTAACAAAGGCGGATCCAAAACACAGGCGTGTGGATCAAATTTTTAAGGAAGAAATAGGAGACAAATTTGGTAAAATATACAAAGTCATTGTATCAATTGTATTACATGTATAATGCTTAATATAAAAATCATTTTTATTATAATACCGGTACATGTGTGAGTACTATTAAAACTCTAAATCAATGGTAAAATCTTTATTATTAGGTGTTTTACTCCTATCCAAAGGTTAATTGTATGGTGTTCAAAACAAATGATAGAAATATAAATTATATGTCTGTCACTCTTTTATTATGACGGCCATGATTTTCTTTTTTTTTTTGAAAAAAGCACGATCTAGCTGACACGAAAAATCAACATTAATATCTTTTTCAGGTATTGAGTTTTACAATGGACTTCCATATGACAAATATTATAGGACGACGAGGTATGACATGACTCCGTTCCCTGTCGTGCTGTGGAAGACTCTGACGTCATTAGATTTTGAACCCCTTCTACTGATCTACAAAATAATGAACAAGGAGTCCATAGTGTCAAAAGCTATAAACTCTGGGACTGATCCAACCCATCTAGTAAACCTTACTCGTTTTCTTTAAACGAAATTTATCAATACATCAGAGAGAGAAAGAGAGAGAGAGAGAGTATCAATAACATCAGAGAATGAGAGAGAGAGAGTATCAATAACATCAGAGAGAGAGAGAGGGGGGTCTCTATCTACAAATTCATCAAAACATATTTACAATGTAAGATTAAATGAGAATTTGAAGAAAAAAATCTTCTAAATTTAGGATACAGCGTATAATATCCCAGAGTACAGTAAAATTCCACAGTCTGCTTTAAACGGATACAGTAATGCTAGAAACCTTGCAAAGCTGTTTGGAATCATTGCAAATGGAGGAAAAACCGAAAAAGGGATTCTTCTATCAGAGAAAACAATTCGAGCACTAGAAGAAACTCTAACATCTGGAACCAGTCTGGATGGAACGATAATTCCGACATTTGGCCGTGGAGTTACTATGTTGATGGAGGATAAACAAATGGTAAAATGATGAATCTAACTAGTCAATAAATTATGAATTTATTCAGTATCTCGCAAAATACTAAATTTAATATAAATTTTCCAAACCCCCCCCCCTTTAGAACTACTGGTAAATGTGATGATTTTTGGTCCAAATATGATTATTTAGTACCAGTGTTTGTTGCACTATACAGAATGTATTTTTCTGTTTTTTATTCTTAATAAGAGAATCAAGTGTTTCCAATAACAACAATGTTAAGTCTCATATACATGTACATGTATGAAATTTTATCCCGGCTTTTGACACCCTTCCCCTAACCCATTGAATTTTTGTCTGATTCTAAGTCTGTCAACAAACGATAATGTTTCAAAATTAACCTAGCGCCAGAATTTATTATTTCTGTTTGGATCTTTAAAGATATTCCATTATATTTACCCTTTATTTTTTTTTTTTACTAAGATTGGGTTTGGACATGGCGGGTATGGAGGACAAATAGCATACGCGGACAAGCAGAGGAAGACAGGGTTTGCTTACGTCACTTCCCGGCTAAAGGAAGTCAGAATGATGCCTTTATATAGGGAAGTCAAACAGTATAGTGATATATATTACAAATGTCTAAAGAAACATTTGCAAAATAAAAGAGCGTAGCAGATAAAATAAACAATAGTGTAGTGTTTTATGGAATAGTGATTACGCTATGTGTTCATGTTTGTATGGGAAAGGCGAGTTTTCGAACCAAATATATATACCCAATGTACAGTAAAAAATTTAATAGATCAGCAAATAAAATGTTCATGTGAACAGAGATCTGTCGAATGTAATTCTTATGTCCTTAAATTTCAATAAATGTTTTTTCATGTATTTTGTTCATTTATTGACTAACAATCCGAGAGAGAGAGAGGAGGGGCGTAATCTTTGGAAAAACTTGGTTCTTTGCTTTTGATGATTATTGTTATTTTCTGTAAATAAATATCTTGGTATTTATACATATACCGGTATATTATACACGTTTTCTATCCACCCATCACCGAATTCCCCAACAACTACCCACTTTCTAAGTTCTATCAGTATACAGTCGATATTAATGCTCTATTCATATTCTAAGTTCCTGCCACTCTGTGTCCTCGTATGTATAGACACAATTACTAAACTCCATCTCATCATCACTGAGTAGTCCTCTGACCTCTTATTGGGTCTTCATTCCCCTACTAACTGATGCTGGTTCTCTGACCTCTGTATTGGATCTTCATCCTTTAGCTGATGCTGGTCCTCTGACCTCTTATTGCTTATTGGGTCTTCATTCCCCTAATTGATGCTAGTTCTCTGACCTCTGTATTGGATCTTCATCCCCCTAACTGATGCTGGGTCTCTGACCTCCTATTGGGTCTTCATTCCCCTTACTGATGCTGGTTGTCTGACCTCTGTATTGGATCTTCACCCCCCATAACTGATGCTGGTCCTCTGACCTCTGTATTGGATCTTCATCCCAACTAACTGATGCTGGTTCTCTGACCTCTGTATGGGATCTTCATCTCCCTAACTGATGCTGGTACTCTGACCCCTGTATTAAGGTCTTCATCCCCACTAACTGATGCTGGTTCTCTGATCTCTGTATTGGATCTTCATACCCACTAACTGATGCTGGTTCTCTGACCTCTGTATTGGGTCTTCATACCCTTAACTGATGCTGGTTCTCTGACCTCTGTATTGGGTCTTCATACCTCTAACTTATGCTGGTTCTCTGACCTCTGTATTGGGTCTTCGTCCCCTCTTACTGATGCTGGTTCTCTGACCTCTGTATTGAGTCTTCATACCCCTAACTGATGCTGGTTCTCTGACCTCTGTATTGGGTCTTCATACCTCTAACTTATGCTGGTTCTCTGACCTCTGTATTGGGTCTTCGTCCCCTCTTACTGATGCTGGTTCTCTGACCTCTGTATTGAGTCTTCATACCCCTAACTGATGCTGGTTCTCTGACCTTTGTATTGGATCTTCATCCCCACTAACTGATGCTGGTTTTCTGATCTCTGTTTTGGATCTTCATCCCCCTTACTGATACTGTTCCTCTGACTTCTGTATTGGGTCTTAACTGATGCTGGTCCTCTGACTTCTGTATTGGGTCTTAACTGATGCTGTTTCTCTGACCTCTGCATTGGATCTTCATACCCCTAACTGATGTTGGTTCTCTGACCTGTGTATTGGATCTCTATCCCCCTAATGATGCGGATTCCCTGACCTCTGTATTGGGTCCTCTTCCCTTTAACTGATGCTGGTTCTCTGATGTCTGCATTGGATCTTCATCCCCCCTAACTGCTGCTGTTTCCCTGACCTCTGTATTGGATCATTATCCCCCTACATGTAATTGATGCTGGTTTTCTGACCTCTGTATTGGATCTTCATCCCTACTAACTGACGCTGTTTCTCTGACCTCTGTATTGGGTCTTCATACCCCTAAATGATGCTGGTTCTCTGACCTGTGTATTAGATCTTCATCCCCCCTAACTGATGCTGGTTCTCTAAAAACTGTATTGGATCTTCATCCCCCTAACTGATGCTGTTCCTCTCACCTCTGTATTGGATCATTATCCCGCTAACTGATGCTGGTCCTCTGACTTCTGTATTGGGTCTTAACTGATGCTGTTTCTCTGACCTGTGTATTGGATCTTCATCCCCCTAACTGATGCTGGTTCTCTGACCTGTGTATTAGATCTTCATCCCCCTTACTGGTGCGGATTCCCTGACCTCTGTATTGGATCTTCATCCCCCCTAACTGATGCTGTTCCTCTCTATATTGATATTGATATTTCTCTATATTCCCTAACTGATGCTGTTCCTCTCACCTCTGTATTGGATCATTATCCCCCTAACTGATGCTGGTTCTCTGACCTCTGTATTGGGTCAACATCCCCCTAACTGATGCTTTCACCTTACTTTGAAATTATAAAAAGGTGCTGATGCCTGTATCATTTCTACCTTGTGTTTTAGGAATGGATACAGCATTCATTGTTGCTTTTTGAATTTCTTTTCTAATTATGTTCCCCAAACGAAGTTGGGGAACATATTGTTTTTACTCTGTTTCTTCTTATTATTATTATTATTTTTCTTCTTCTTCTTCTTCCTGGAACTTTTTTGTCCGGGAATGATCTTGTAAACTATTCGTCCGATGTAGGTAAAACCTTTTTAGGGTTAGTAGACATGTTATGTAGATTTGCGGAATCAAGGTCATTTTGCGCGCACGTGCTTGCAAGAGCGTGCACGTGCAACACGTGAAATGACCAATTTAATAGATATAGCCAGAACTGTTCTATTTTTAGATGAAATGCTTTGAAACTCATAATGTGAAAATATATTAGTAGTATAGACATGACGACATGGTGAAAATAGCAAGATCTCACGCGCATGCACGTGCACTTCGCTCTGATTGGCTGCAACTAAAGTCTCAATATCTTTCTTGTTTTTTGACGAAATTCTTTGAAATTTTGAACATAGCCATGTATTAGGATATCCTACAACATGAAATAAAGCAATTATCATGAAAACACGTGCATGCACGTGCGCTGCAATCTGATTGGCTGAAACTTTAAACAGCTATATCTCCCTTGGTTTTCAACCAAACAGGATGGGATTTGGAACATAGATAGATAAAATGGACTTCTACAAGTAGGTGTGGTCACCATGCACATGCATACACGTGTGTGTACATGTGCTGCAATCTGATTGGCTGAAACTTTAAACAGCTATAACTCTATTAGTTTTCACCCAAACGGGGTGGAATTTAGAACATAGATAGATGTAATGGACTTCTACAAGAAGGTATGGTCACCATGCTCATGTATGCACGTGCGTGCACGTGAAATGAGTAAAATCAAACATACACTTGAATGAGCCTATTTATTAATAATTTTGGATTAAATACTTTAATATTCAGTGTATTAAAATATAGATTGTGTAGACAAGATGATAAGGTCATGACGCAAATGCATTCACATGTGCACGCGTGAAATGCTAAATTTTAGTTGATTTTTGTACACTTCTTTGTAAATGTTGTTAAAATCTCAGATGCATAGAGTTTGTCTTATTTAATGAAGCTTACAGGGAATATGGCACCAAAAGGGAGTTGGGGAGCGTTTGGGGAACATCTGTAACGGTCCCCGTTACAATTAGCACTAGTTTAATGTGAAATACATGCAACCAGAAGATATGCTTCACCTATAGGCCTTCCAACATTGTACAAAAAATCCAAATTCTGGACATTCAAACATAAATTGTTTGACTAAAGATCTTCAAATACTTAAAGATAAACAAATTTAGGCTGAAGCCCACTTGCTACAAACAATCTGATGAAATAAAACACATTTCTTAATTTCTGGAAAAATGTTCTATACCGTGATAATAAATTTAAAGATTGGCAGCTAATGAGTCGGAATTTGGAACATTATAGAAATTTCAGCTTCTAAAAATAAAATGTAAGGAATTTGATATTGCATATTTGATATTCGAATCCATCCAGTTTTTTCGTTTATGATTAGTGCAATAGTTACCAACGACCAATGTGCCTAAATCCTGTTAGCAAAAAAGCGCATATACTAGTAATCCAGTGGTCCCCTTTGAAAATATCGAGTGAACACTCAATCAGGAGCCCGTTTCACTAAAAGGCGTAAGATACGACCAAACTTCAGTTAGGCCTCGGGGCGTACGCCAAAATTTAGTCCGGCGTAAGTTGCGTTTCACTAAGAGGCGTACGCCTGGCCGTAAATACTAGTATCGGACTAAGTTAAGGCCAGACTTACGTCCTTGACAACGAGCTTATGCACATGCGCATACATATCATAAAGAGAGAGAGAGAGAGAGAGAGAGAGAGAGAAAAATTTGTTCATTGAAAAGATATATGGAAAAGATCGCATATTCTTCTTTATTATTTATTGCAATATTTGTTTTGAGGTCTATAATAAAAACTTAAAAGCTTTGAAACATATTTAGATTGAAAATAAATCGTAGATTGAATTATGTTGAAAGGAATACACTCGCAACTGTGTTTTGTAGTGAAATAAAGAATTTAAGAAACCTCTCTCTCTCTCTCTCTCTCTCTCTCTCTCTCTCTCTCTCTCTCTCTCTCTCTGATCTGTCATGTTGATTTCCATAGCGTTTTCTTAAATAATGTGAATTTCGTAACAAACAAACATGTAAATATCGATATTGTCGTCTGCAATATTCGCTATTGACTCTGCACAATCAAAATGTCTTCGGAGAGTAAAAAACGTAAGCCAAACTGGACTGATGATGAAATGAAAATTCTAACATCTTGTGTAATTGATAACAAAGATGTATTATTTGCAAAACTGCCGGCTTCAGTGACAAACGAGAAAAAGAAAGCTGTATGGGAAGACATCACAAAGCAGTAAGCATTTAGGTTTTTAAAATAACGATCAACAAAAATATAATAACATCTCCGATTTGATTACATACAATTTGTTCATGTCTACATGTTACATATAATGTATATTTATGATCAAAAACCTAACTAAATTGGCAAAAATAGGAATGTTATTTAGGTTTTGTGTATTTTTATATATTTTTTTTAAATTTCTAACAAAAAATATACAAATGAAGGTAGACTGGGGATTCAAAAATATATTAAGTGTTAAAATTTTACTGCAGAATAAATTCTTCTTCTGCCTTGTGCAAGAGGGAAACAGAAGAAATAAAAAAAGAAATGGAAAGATGCAAGATCCATTGTGAAGAAGAAAGAAGCCAGTAGAAAATACCAGACGAAGAGAGCGGGCGGAGGGCCTCCCCCGGAATCTGTATTCAAGGCATGGGAACTTGACGTATGTGTTTTCTAATATTTACCTAAAATTGATATAATTATATGTACTATGTATTTAAAAAAACCTTTCGATCGTTGCTAAGATGAGTTTCCGATACTGACATAATTATTTTTTCATTAATGTTTCGCACCGTTTATTATTTTAAAAAATTGGAAAATTAGGCAACAACTTTTTTTTGTTTTTATTGCTAGATTTTGTCAATTATACCGGATGAACTTATCTCTGGGATTGACGGAGGGGTTGATACTGCCTTTGCCAGTAATTCTGAAACAAGTATGTATAAATACATGGTACATGCAAGTACATTGTAAACATACGTTCACTACACCTCATAATGTTGCCTTCCCGACTTTTGCTTCGTATACTACTATAGTATTTGATTTTCCGTGCTTTGTATATTTAGTGTTATTGTAGTATACAGTAGTTATAGTATAAAAAAATAGAAATATATGATATCTAAATACTAGTATTTCTTTGTAACAGATAACTCAGCCTCATCATGCACTGCAGTCCCATCGGAAATTTACGCTGGAATTCCATCCTTGATTGGTTTGTATAATTATACATATTATATAATATACTTATAAAATTTTATTCATAAAAATTATTATAATAGATAGTCAAAAATTTGATATGCATGTTCTTCACACGCGGAACACATAAGTGTGTAGATTAAAAATATTGATTTTTTTTTTCAAATTAAAAATTGTATGTTTGTACGCATGTGTATAGTAGAAGAAGTTGACGTTCCAGAAGAAGCTCCAAGTGTACATGTGCCCAGGCCTTCCACCGACAAATTCGTTGCTTCAACTCTGTATGGATCTAAACGTAAAGGTAAAAAAGAAACAATGCCAACGCTATGAAAATTAATGAAAAATGTATTAAACATTCCTTCAGTTTTAATTTTCGCGTAATTTTACGTTTGTTAAGAAAAAAAACCGTAGTGAACTGTTTCAACTTCATTCATGCACTTTTAACTATTCATTTTACACATATGATTTTATTTGATTTTCTTCTGTTTCAATTGACATTGTTCTGATTATAAAACTTTTCATTAAAAATAAAGACACGGCCAGCGACCCCGACGCTGAGTTTATGCTGAATTTGATAGGAGTGAAGGAGAGAAGAGCCATCGCAGAGGAGAGAAAAGCAGATGCCCTAGAGAGAATAGCGGCGGCATTTGAAAACAAATTTAGCATTTAATAAATTTGAACACAAAATGATAAAGTAGTCATGTTCTTTATTACAAAGTAAGTGTGTGATTTAATAAATAGATGAATTGTTAAAATAAATTTGCAACTTGAATGCGCACATCCTGTGCTCTCCTTGGTGCGTTTGCGTTAAACACGGCATTGTCATTGATGTTCTGTACAACCCCACCCTCAAGTAAGGGGACTTTCTCTGAAACAGCTAAATTATGAAGGCGGATACAGCATTGAATAATTTGAGAACATCTACTTGGTGAAAAGGGGAGTACTCCTCCAGTTCGATGTAAACACCTGCAAAGATTTACTTCAATGTAAATACTGTGGAATCATTAGATTTCGTGGTGGCTCAATTTTCGTGATATTCGTTGGTAGCCCCCCCCCCCCCCAAACCACCACGAATTTACATCTTCATAGGAAATTTAGAAAGAGATATCTTTGTTACTGAATCTGAAAACCCATACTCGAAATTACGTATACATCTCCACAAATAACCAAAAAACCCACAATCTAAGAAAATTGGCCCACAGAATTTTAAATGAATTCACAATAAAATTGTAAAAAAGGTTTATTTATGGTTGCAATAGATATACATTTTTTCTCAAATAAAAAAAATGTAAGGTCGCGTTTATCGTAATGAACGTTTGAAATAAAATATTTGCTTGCAAATATGACATATAAAGATATTTAACGAAAAATTGCGTTTAAATTACCTAAATCTGGATTTTAATACCCCAAACGATTTTTCTATGACAACACGAGTCTTTCCATGGGCATAGTTGTAATTCACCTCGTGTTGATCGGCTGGGGATAAGAATGGCGTTAAGAGCCATTCCTTGAGAGGGTAGCCAGAATCCCCAAGTAACCACCCACCCCCTTCGAGATGTTCCATAACACCTGACAATCCCGAGTTGCTCAAAACGAAAGAGTCGTGAGTTGCCCCGGGAAAACAGGTATTGATTTGAAGAAATCTGAAATAATATCAAATAATTTTTTTTTATCCTTTATGCATATGTAAGCAAACAATTAGCATTCTTATATTTGTTATATTTGTTTGGTTATATTTGGTGCAATAAAGTTATTTTAAAATTGACAACATTTACATTTTCAAAGGTTGTTATTTCATAAAACCCTTTTGACGATATATTAAATATTTTAATTTTCTCCTGTTGAAGTTTTGGCGTATACAAGGGTATTTCTATTACAAAAAAATGATGTGCTAGTATTTATGCTTTAATCAATACCGTTTATACCTCATATTGGAATCTGTTACGGCCTGAATATTTTAGGCATGAAAGTTTTTTCTGCATACAAAAGCAGGCTCCTGTGGACCACTCATGCCCTTAATTGGTATTAGAGTACCATCGATTGCACCAACGCAATTTGGAAATTTGGCAATGTCATAGAACTCAGATTTTACATGGCGTAATTCATTGGCAGTAACTGGAAACTTAATGTTGTCCACTGTTGTATTTATTGCACTGCACACTGTATAACAATATGATGAATCTGCGTTAAAATCATTAATGATATATATAAAGAATATTTGAAAAGGAAATGTACAACTGATTAAATGTATTACAGGCATGGCATGAAGGATGTGCAAACAGAAACATGAAGGAAATAGTGTAAAAAAAAAAAATTTTGTACCTCCAAAAAAAAACATGTACGAAAATCCTATTTTATTATGCAGTACCAAAAATTTTCTTCCAAACAACATCATTTTCCCAATTTTTAACCTATGCTAAGACGTATCTGTGGAAAGTGGGGGGGGGGGGCTAAACTTACGAAAATATGTTCATTTTCTATACTAAGTATATCTTTGGAAAAAAAAGTCATTAGCCCCTCGGTTCCGACGCCTATGTATAATTATTATTATCAGTATACCCCATAGTACTTGCAATTGTCACTTTTCTGAAACTGCTTAACCTAATTTCGTGAAACTTTGCAGTTATTGAGAACACATTGTGTAGGCGCATATTACAAAGAAATTCCGCTTCCTTTTTTTCTGGGAATTCCGGTACTTTTTATTATATTCATTTTATCTGAACAAAATAAAGACTCAATAATTGCACGGAGTTTTAGTACATGTAACGATTACTTTGGAATTATGCCTCATTTTGAATTACTTGTGTGTATTTGATGTGAAACATGCCATTTATTTTGCATGATATTGTCAAATATTAAGAGGGGAGGGGCGTGGGATATGTTAACTTGCTCACTTTTCTTTTATTATCATTTGTGAATGCAGGGGACAAAATGTTAAAACATTCAAGGGGTCAAATCTCCATATCAACGATGCTACGTGCCTGCAATAATTTTTAATAAAAATAGAGTTAACATCATTTTAAAGTTAAAATAATGAAGTATAACAACCTGTATGTACTACTAGGGATACGGATGATCTGGAATCGCCATGAAGGTCGCCTACTTCCGAAAAGAAGTCTGCCTTTGACAGATATCTTAAGGTGATAATTACCTGTAAGATGTTTATGTGTATCTTTATATATATGTTACAAAAATATGTGTAACCAGGAATTTCAGTATTATCCTGAATTTTAGGAAATACAAAATTTATGCTTGGGATATAACGTATTTAAAATTTCAAGGAAATACAAAAATTTTAACTTTTCAATACTTTTTACACATATTTTGACTGCGTTTTCAAAAATTTAAAACTTGAATCATACAATATAAATAGATGCGCAGTATAATCAATTTTCATATCAGTGAGCATACCATATCTGAATAAAAAATATTTGAAATAAACTTTTATTTATGTATAAATTTTGAAAAGGTATGTATTATTTGTAAATATTAACTTAAAATATATGATACTCTGCTTTCATTTTTCTGGAACATGTGTTTTCACAACATAGTCTAATAACTTTCAAACTTTTATATATTTTTATCTAAAAAACTAAAATCGCTTACTGGCATTTGTATTTTAAGATATTCATTTTGGGCTACAATTTTTAGTAAATTTAAAACCCTGAAACATCTTATTTACAAATATTAAAACAATTTTTATGCTGTCTCCTCAAAAATGCAACACACCAACTCCCGACATTTGTGTACACAAAATGTTCGAAATTAAAGTCAGGAATTCAAGATAAAAGTTTACTTTGAGCATAAATTTTCCCTATCAATTTTAAATACTTTAAAATAAAAAAAATAGTTTGAATTTTGAAAATTTCAAAATAGGGGCTAAACCATAATTTTAAAGATGTGAGACTCGAAGGAAACAGAAGTACCCTTTATATCATCATTTTAAATTTGTACATTTTTTTATAAATGTTATAATAAAAATTATGTAAAAAATTTCAAATACACAATCTAACAATGCTAAAGGATCTAAATTCATAGCTTCTTTAGAAATATTTTTGAAATGTGAGTATTAGAAAATTTTACATAAATCGAAGTACAATAAAGGAAATCAAAATTAATGCATAACGTCAGCTTTAAGAAACAATTCTTATCAAATGCTACTTTAAAAAAATGAATTTTAGCATTTGTATTTTTACTGAATGTTTTAAAAATATGCAAATATTAATTATTCTGTTTGTTCAGTAAAAACGTGTAAAATTGGCTAAAATTTTCAGTAAATACATGAATTTCCCAGCTATTCAGTAATTATTGATGTATTTCTAAACGGCCAGTAAATACATGTATTTACTGTATGGTTTAGGAAATACATGAAATTCCTGATTTCACATATTTACTGTAACATATACATGTATAAATAAGTATGCAAATGTAGTTTATTTATATTAATAGGTACATTGTAAAACAAATTATATTTGTCATATCATGTGATTCCATGCGTCAGTATTTGTTTATTTATGTGCGGATATTTAAGAAGCATACAATGCTACAGTAAGCATTCACATATACATGTACCTGAATGTGGGTGGGAATGGCATGACTTTTGTATGTAGGTCGCCTCACAATAGGGTCAACATCATTTATCAGTTTTCGAATGACTCTTCCGGGGAACCTATACCTACTTACGAGATCTATATCATCAAGATACTCGAGAGGGTTGGTTCGGTCCCGAAAAACGCGTTCTCGCCGAGGTGTTTCCTTTCTTCTTCTGCGAAGCAGCCAGAAAGTCGCCATTATCCAATGTTTACGTCTATAGTTACGCCTGCCTTAGACCAGCCGTAGATTTTTGTCTTAACTTAAGGCGGGCGCAAAGTTACGCCCTTTAGTGAAACGGACCTTAGTCCAAATGTTAGACGTAAGTCCGGACTTACGCCGGGCGTAGAGTTAAGACAGGCGTACGCCTTTTAGTGAAACGGGCCCCAGGCTTTTTAAAAGGCTTGGCTGTGATTTTCACAAACAGCACGGGAAATTCAAGATAACAATTTTTAATTTTGAGCGTCCTACATACACAGGTACATTATTTACCTTTCTAAGCTCTAAGTGACAGTGTGTATGACCTGCATACATACTAAATAAAAAGAAAGACAACTCTTTCTTTAGTTGTCAGCTATCGTAACAACATGACCGGGCTGAAGAAAATAAGCGTGCTGACCATCGCGGTGGTCATTCTGGCTTATGTTTATAAGACGTTCATCCAGAAACCACTACCGCTCAATTTTGGGGGCACATTTCATCCGGACTTCCAAGAAGTTGCAGATCTTTACAAGTAAGTACTACGCAAAATAATCCTTCTCTTTATTCTGTTTATTGAGTGAAGCTCAAATAAAGTTTGAATGAATAAGCAAGGGTAGATCTAGGTTTTGTTCCTACAGGAAAGAAAGTTCAACTGTGAATAATAATAATTCTTTTTTAAATGCACCAAACGTAAAGTCTTGCACCCTACTCCTTTCCCAGCCTTGTCGCTGGTTTCCTTCCTTGGGGCTTCCGCTGTTGACATGAAATACGAACATTTGTTTTAAAAGATTTAAGATTAAAGCTTCATTTGTTATGTTCTGTGACGATACTTTTAACAGGGGAGTAAAACACTTTAAATGTACATGTATGTACAATTAAAATAGATTATATTAAGAGCTCTTCGTGGTTGAAAAATGGGAACACTCACCTCGTGATGTACTTGAACGATGGTGCTTACTAATCAATATTCACATGATGCGTTAAGAACTCTAAACGATTTTTTAGATTTATTTGATTAATATCTTAGCTGGGGAATACATTTATGGAAGAAATGAACTTTAAAGAAGTGAAAATGAAAACAGGAATTAAAAGAATCGGAGGTGTAATACATATTGGTTATTCAATTCTTATTTTAATATCAGTAAAATTTTGCTGATTCAAAAATGTTAAAATGTATTTTATGCATGACAGGTAACATCACCCTCTGTAAACAACGGATTTCCTTTTTATCAATGGCCTTATTTCTTCAATCGAATTTATGAATCACGAGGATTGACTAACAGTGATGATTACATTGAGTTTTCTGAACCCCATACAATGCCATACATGCATGTATTTACCTACAATGATGTTCTATCATTGCCTGTGTGCTAGTAATTATACAGTCGAAGCCTTCTATAAGTTGTAGAATATTAACAATTTTTCGACCACTTGGACCAAAGGCAGAAACTTGGTTTTCTTAACCGAAATTTCGTTTCCTGTCATCGTTGTTGTCGTTGACGTCAAGGTGAACATTTCACGTTTTCAAAAAAAAAAAAAAAAAAAAAATATTGGGCTATTTCAACCCAATCTGCTGAACAGTACTTTTGGATAAAGACAATTCAAGTTGTTTATTCAAACGAAGAGCCGCACCATCATTTAAAGGGGAAAGTTAAGATTTAGTAAAAAAAAATTAATGAAACCTTTCAAAAATATCAAGAATCACTATAGGCCAGAAAAGATAAACTTACTAGTATTTAAAAGTATTATAGCTGCAGAACTGTAGCTCTCAAAAAAAATATTTTGACAGCTACACCGGGGAGCTACAGTGCCACCATTGAAAAAACTGTATATTTATTGCGCAGAAAAAAGTGCGCTGTTTCTCGATTTATTTCTCCATGTTTTTAAACTGTCATCTCAAAATATTACTAAGCGTGTGTTACTAACATATTCTTTCACTGTTTCCACAACAAAACATTCCTCATAATTGTTGTTAAAAGCCCTCCTGGCCCTGAAATGAGATTATCGAAAATTTCGTCTTTTATACTGCCATTTTGGTTTGCAAGATAATTCGGTACAACGCACTTCGTGCAGATGTCAACTACCATGACTACGACAATACTTGATAGAGGAGTAAGGAATTTTTTGATTAAGGTAAGAATTTGGAAGGATTAATCCAGAACTAAGCGCAAATTTTTGTGCGCAATAAATATACAGTTTTACGATGGGTGGCACTGTAGCTCTCCGGTCTGTCAAAATATTTTTTTTTCGGAGAGCTACAGTTCTGCAGCTAAAAGTATTATTACAAAGTTTTGACTATAATTTTTATTTTACTTTTTGAATAGAAATTATCAGTACGCTTTAAAGTTAGAGTTCAATATTTATACTAGTTCTATATATTTAAGAGTTGAAGTTTCTTTATATTTAATTGGACAATGGGGAATATATTTTTGTAAATTAAGCTGCTTTTGCCTGGACTTTTAGATCCAAACTGAGAGCTGGAGTTGAACTGGGGTCGTCCTTCGCGGCTTATTATAAGGGGGAACCTTTAGTGGACATTTGGGGAGGATTCGCTGATGTGGCCTTAAAGAGACCGTGGACAAAGGATACATTGTCTATCATCTTCTCCACGAGTAAAGGAGTCACCGCTTTGTTAGTGGCATTGTTTGTAGACAGGTAAATTTTTCAAACATTAACCATATAAGATATTACGGAATCCGAATAGGGCCACGTAGTTCACTATAGCACCATCGAACATCGAATGTTGGTTGGGTCGATGGCGCGAGGACGCGATAACGGTGAAGCGACGCTGTTGGATAACGATAACGCAATTCAGCGATCGCGTTATTTCGTGACATTTGACCTGGACAATAACAGAAACACACTTGATCAGATTAACCCCAGTAAAAGGTTTAAGAAGTCTGAAAATACAGTCAATAAAAACAAGACATTATTTGTTTTGGCGTGCTTGTCATGGCCATTTAATAATATATTAAATATAACACAATGTATGCGCCGATCATGATGATAATATGGCAGCATAGGTAAATGAATATAGATAATGAGCAAGAGAAATACCATCTTGATCCAAGGAGTCTGGAAAAAACAGTACCCCCCGGAGACAGCATTCTTTGCAAAATTATGCCTAACAAAGTCAATAGCCACACGCATTGAAGGTCCGCAAAGCACATCAACATTGAAGGTCCGCAAAGCACATCGACATTGAAGGTCCGCAAAGCACATCATCAAGCTGGTGGATCCTATTCGGGATTCGATCCATGCCATGACGCTGAAACGAGAAATTAAAAGAAAACGAAAAAAACAACCGAAGAAAAAAAAAAACAGTTATAATGAAAATGTATTAGAAAAATGTTAGAGGTGCTAAAGGGGAATAAAATATAAAATTAAGGGGCGGGAGGGTGGGTTTTAAAAAAATTTTGCGTCTGCTTCCTCCAAATTACAGATTAAAAAGGAATATTCTAGAAGACATGCGCATACAAGAAATATCAAGAATTGTTTGAGTCCCGAGCCCGATGATTTATGAAGTTCAACGTTAAGAAACGAGCCCGATGATTTATGAAGTTCAACGTTAAGAAACTAAGAGCTATCTATCTTTGTATGTATAAATTGAAGCTGCACGAAATAACCAGGTTTATCCATATTGGATAAACCCCATTATTTCGTGACATTTGACCTTGACAATAACAGAAACACACTTGATCAGATTAACCCCAGTAAAAGGTTTAAGAAGTCTGAAAATACAGTCAATAAAAACAAGACATTATTTGTTTTGGCGTGCTTGTCATGGCCATTTAATAATATATTAAATATAACACAATGTATGCGCCGATCATGATGATAATATGGCAGCATAGGTAAATGAATATAGATAATGAGCAAGAGAAATACCATCTTGATCCAAGGAGTCTGGAAAAAACAGTACCCCCCGGAGACAGCATTCTTTGCAAAATTATGCCAAATGGGTCAAGTGACAAAGTCACGTGACCCATCCGCCACAAACTAAAACTGGGGCGGCAATTTTGCAGCCCAAAATAACAACAGCACAAATCGTGCACAAATTAGGTACAAATTGCACCACAATATATGTATTATGCCAAATGGGTCAAGGGACATATTCGCATGACCCATCCGTCTCAAACTAAAATAAGGGCGGCGATTTTGCAGCCCAGAGTAACAATAAAAGCACAAATCGTGCAAAAATTAGGTACAAATTGCACCAAATAACTAAATTGGTAAGTGAAAGGCACAAATTGCACCCTAAGATTAAATTTTTTAAATGAATGCAAATTGCATTGAAAATGATAAATGTGCAAATCGCAACACAATGGGGCTCATGACAAGCATCATGGAAATATGACAAAACAAAATTACACAACTGAAATGATCTAAAGCATTTCTCAAAGTATAAATAAAAATGTTATTTCCCAAATCTGAAAATGAACTCCATCTTCTCAGAACGAATCCTTGCATTGCGCCCTAATATATGGATAACTGATTGATTAACACGACCCTGGAACTTACTTACCACAAATGTAGCACATGCACTATTAATCCTACGTCTACCCTTTTGTCATTCTGCATTTGCAAGGCAATTTATCAATTAATTTGAGGCAAAATATGTGACCACATAATAAAAGTGTTAGGGAGTTAGTATTCAGTAAATGTCAAAGCAATTTTTGAATTGCAACTTAAATACTTTGTGTCATAATATTAAACAATATAAGAACAGAAGATAAATTTACGACAACGGTTTTATGTAAAAATTGTAAGCTGCTGACTGTAGGGTGGTATCAATAAAATATATATCGATACGTATCGATATTCAAGAAACATATCGTATCGAAAATTAACTTTCAATATGAATCGGACAGGCATTTTTCTTCTAATTCTGTTAAAAAGATTTCAGTCACCAAAGATCATTTCACTTTTTTGAAATAAAACTGTTCAATGATCATACAATTTTTAAAGGCAATAGCACAGTTAGTAGAATTTTTTTAAAGCATAAACAATTTTATTTTAACATGTTGATTTTATAGTCATTAAAAATTTAAATTTGATAGTCATTAAAAGTTTTAATTTGAGATGTAAGTTGTAATGACAATGATACAGGAACTCTCAATGAATAATTTTTATGAAATTCATGCGTTAACTGATTTATAAGCCTTTTTTGGTTGACTTGTTGTAGAATCCAATATATCGCATATCACTTTAAACAAAAATGTATCGTATCGTATCTAAATTTTTTTTGCTCAATACACAGCCCTAGAGCCTTACTGTCATCTTCACAACTGCGTATAATTTTCCTCTGAAAACCCTTTTGCATACAAGTGGGTTGCATCCCCAATGTGAAAAATGAGTGCATCTTAAATTCAATTGACTGAATATTGAAAAATTGTAAAGCTTTGTTTAAGGTCAATTCAATGTATTACGACCATATTTTGTACCTAAGAAATGAATAGTTCGATATTTTAAATCTTTGTAGCAAAATATTCTGATTGATCGATTATTATTGTTTTATGCCAAGTCGACAATATTTTTTGCAGATGTTATCACATGTAAAAATGCTCCACCAAAGGAATTTACCACATGTTGATTATTGACCAATTAATTGCACCTTGATTTTTACATTGAAGTCTATGGACAGCGCATGTTTTTGTAAGATATTTTAAAAAGTAGACTGTTTGAATTTCAAACTAATCCGAGTAACATCTTGGTGAAAATATGAGCTTCTTTGTTTATTAAAATATGATATAAAATGAATTTTATACTGAAGAATTTTTTTTTTGAGAAATAAATTTTTTTTTCATCAAGGCCAGATAACTCTTCAGGAACTTTCAATGTGCAAAATGACCGTCTCTTTACATGTTATTAGACTGAGTCTTGTGAATTTGGTTTATTTCACTTTTATCTTTATCTAGCGTTTTAACAAGTTTAAAATTATCTAAAATTGTTGAAAATCCCTTTATTATACATTGAATACAATAACATGGACGGAAACTGAGAATGGGATAAGGTTTTGGAGTTTAAAAATTAATGTGAAAAGTGGGACGCTCTTTTAATATTTGTACATAATGCAACAAAATTCTGCAAAGACTGAAACAATATCATTGTACAATGTGATTTTTTCCACATGAACACATGTCCCCGAACCAGTTTAGCCAGTCTTAAATGTTATAACAAAAACTGGAATGGCATCGCAAGAGACAATTATATGTTCCATACCAAAAGCCACTATTTCACTCACTCTTAGTAATGCAAAGAAAGCTCATGTAAAAGCAGACCTAAATAAAGTCGCTTCAAAATCATAACACAAATGTGGCAAAACACTGACAATGTTATCCAACATAGGTAATATAATGGGTTTCTTATATCCTGAGACGCATTAGTTACATCTCTTGTAACCAGCCCATAACTTCTTAATAATAAATGAATCGATTGGATTCTGTCAACCATGTAAGTTGATGACAAAACTGATTCCTGATAAATAACATTTGACAGTAGAAAAAGCCAAATTACTCTCTGACAGATATGCTATAAAATTAATCATATGATCAACAGGAGGGGGCCAGATATGCTGAAATGATAACTGTTGCCTGATATTGAAAAAAAGACTTTCTTTCTGTATTTTGAGATACACCGGTTTCAAGGACTGGCTATAGCTACGTATACTGTAGCTCCTGAATAGCTCTCCAAAACTGAATAGCTTTTAAATGTACATTAAACTTAAAAAGTCTGCATAAATTACATCCCGACTAATGCAATAATTCGTATGTTTCCAGATGATTTGTGATTAAATTGCTGTAAAACAAAGAAAAAATTGTCAATATGAATTTTTTTTATAAACTTTCAGCCCAGATCATAACCCTTAATACAATAGATACAAGTTCTAAGAAGGCGGTATTCCTGTATTATTCCTCAGGCCAGCCGACAGGTCAATGTGGGCAACACCAATGTTTACTTTACTAAACACCACACCGTAACCAAAAGAACTTGAACTATCTATATAAAAATGAAGTGCATCATATTGATTATTATAAATATTTCTGCCATACACGACTAGGAAATTGTGTCCTATACTTAAAATCACCAAGAAATGGAATCCAGATTAATAAGTCTAACTTGTTTTAATTTATTTATTTATTTTAAGAGTGGATTAGAAAAAAAATTGTTCAACTTTTTATTATTTGATTGATTCATTTAAAAAAAATAATAAATTCCATATACATGTATATTTAAAGAAATTGAATGTTTATGTACATGTAATGGCCCGATATTTTCTTTGAAAATTATATAAAAAATAACATTACTAGATCCGTAGAAAACATATCAAACATGGGAAATCCCAAATTATTACTATGTGACAGTGACCAGTAGATGGATGGATAGTTTACCAGGGTCCGACACTCGTCAAAATTTGATCTCGCCATTTGGGCAACCTTGGTATGATTACAGGTTGCCCGAATGAATTTCAGGTCGTCCAAATAAAATATCAAATGAAACAAAAGTTAACTTAAAGTGTAATTGTTTAAAATTTGTTAAGATAATTAAAAGAAGTTGTGTTTTTTGCATACTTGCCAACCTCCAGCATGTAAAAATCTGGTCATGACCAGATTTGGAAAGTAAAAAATCTGGTCATAACGCGTAACGACATTCACGACATAATTACCATGATTAAATTTTATAATATATATACAAAGTATTTGTGTATTGAGAATTCTTTTATTGAAAAAGGATTTAATTTACTATGACAAAAAAAATCAATATAATTTGATTTAATTTACATGTTAAAAATGAGAATTGAAGGTTTCATATTTCAATATTGACCTGATTCAGAAGTATATAAGTGTGCATTTTTTTAAAAGCCTTTTCACATGTTTCAGTTTCTGCTAAATTTGAAAGTATACCAATTTCAGTTTTGAAGTTATTTTTCCTCACTCTTAACTAATTAACTACTGTAATGTTTTAAATGTGAAGTTAGGCCTACACTGTTTTCGATCACTTTATTTTATCTAGAATGAAAGTTTTTTTCCCCAGGATCCTAGATATGTACATAAAGATCGTTTCTCTTTTTCTTGGTTCAATCAGAGACATGTGTTTGGTTCAATTTGTTCCTGTTGGCCCTGATAACGATCTAGTTCTATCGGAAGCCATTTTAATTGACTTCAAACATTGAATTGTCAAAACAACACCCAGTTAATTGTTTACACCTGCACTGATAATTAATCCATCGGCATTGTTTACACGTAGATCTAAGCTTGGGTTTTAACTGGAAGTTAAAAGTGCAACCTAATTTACGAACCAAATCCGGAAATCGGGAGATTTTCGGGTTGTTTGGAAAAATCGGGTGATAAGCATGACCCGCCGGGTCATAAAAAATAATCGGGTTACGGGTTGAAAAATTGGGTGTGACCCGACGAAATCGGGTGAGTTGGCAAGTATGGTTTTTTGTATTAAAAAATGTTAACTAGACATTTTTGCAATGTGAAGATGTATTCTAGTATTTTATCAAACAAAAATATAAGCAGAATCAGACATGCAGAATGCTAAAGTTTGTAGCTTAAAACATTCATTTTCACTTGCCATGAAGGCCTAAATAAATAGGGTCGAATAACCCTGGACTGAATTAATCAGGTGTTATATTACAGTGGACACCCAACATGGCTGTCTAGCAGCAGAATACGATCATCAGATGATCAGAAAGTTGTAGGGGAATGCAAGATGTTACAATGATGATTATTATTACTATTTATATTTAAGGTGATTGTTGACTAAGTTGGCATATTTTATATCTCAAATAAAACTTTATGAAAGACTTTTAGTAAAAATTGCATCAGCTGATTGATCGAACGCGAACGCAGATTTCGCAGGAAGTAAAATCTATGCAGCTGCAATTTGAAAATGTTGAATGGGTTGGTTTTGTAACAGGAAAATATGTTTTTAAGGTCTTTTGAATTTCATTTTAAAAAATTAAACATCATTATTAAATATTCCCAACTTGTCCCAGGTCGTCATTTGGGCGAGCCAGACTGAAAATCAGGTCGTCCGAAATCATTTCTGGGTGGAAATGACGAGGTGACGAGCGCGAATGTCGAACCCTGGTTTACAGACTATAATATGCAGGGTCTTAAGCAAATTTGTTATTCTAGTTTAAACCACGATGAATACACGTGTTTTAAATTTAGGCAAATTCCCAAATGTGCAAATAATGCACAACACACTCGCTATTGGTTTTGGCAATGGTGGAAAGGGGGGGGGGGGTTCATATTTTGTCAGAAAACATGCATAGGGTTCCCCTTTGATAACAAGTATGACGACATTTCAATTTCGCATTGTATGGAGATTCGTAAAATTAAAAATATAATAAATAATAAAAGGATTTAGGTCAAATTGAACTGTACCTCGATTATGTTGAGCTGGAATAGCAGGTTACAGGGAAACTGAAGAAGTTACAGTGACTCTGAGTCAGGTGCCTGCTCGACAATGGCGACATCATGTTCAGCACGTGGCGGCGTGGCAGTGCATAAGTTGCTTCAGGTACTCTATGTTTTAGGCCTGGATACGGAACTTCTTGTGATTTCTCTGGAATAAGGTCTCCTGGCCTTCGAAGCTCTTGATACACGTAACATATTTACTTGTATTTGACAATAAATCAGCAGATGATGATCGATTAATTCTTTTAAAAAATTTTTGCGTCTGCTTCCTCCAAATTACAGATTAAAAAGGAATATTCTAGAAGACATGCGCATACAAGAAATATCAAGAATTGTTTGAGCCCCGAGCCCGATGATTTATGAAGTTCAACGTTAAGAAACGAGCCCGATGATTTATGAAGTTCAACGTTAAGAAACTAAGAGCTATCTATCTTTGTATGTATAAATTGAAGCTGCACGAAATAACCAGGTTTATCCATATTGGATAAACCCCATTATGTCGATGACGCGACAATGCAATGACTATGATGCGATGGCACGATGGAGCGATTGTGAACATCGCTGCATCGTTATAATTATGTATTGTACCACCGCACAATCGTCATGACACCATCGTATTATCGCTATCGTGCTATCTCTTCGTTGTACCATCACATTTATAATCGAAATCGCATTGTTACGCCATTTCATCATCGTCATCGCCTTATCGCTTCATCGTCGTCGCATTATCGCGTCATTACACTAGCTACTAAAACTTCAATGGTGCGATGATGCCATATGAATCCCATATACACATGTATTTTTAAGCCCTAGAAATTTTGTAACTGAGATATTTATATCCTTTGATATTTGCAAGTTTCACAAATAGCAATTGCTTAAACAGATATAATCATTAACTACCGAGTTTATTTCCAGATTTATAGCAAGAAATGATACAGTCTACCTTATCATTATAATGAATGTGTTATAGAGGATGGTTGGATTACAATAAGCCAGTTGCCCATTACTGGCCGGAGTTTGGACAGAATGGAAAGGACAACATCACAGTAGCACTGCTAATTAGCCATCAGGTACAGTAGCAGGACAACCCACCCCCTCCCCCCACTGAAACGTCAGATATTATGTGGGAACATGGTCAGAACAGTTTGATTTTGTTATGGAGCATTCTCTACAGCTGATAAATCTAGAAATTCGATTAGTCCCAATAACTTTACAAAATATTTTGAATTATAAATTAAAAATACACCTTTTTCTATATTAGACATTATACTTGCTAGGAAACTGCATTAATTAACTGTTTCTATCGTTTGAGACAGGGAGGCCTCTCTGTTACCAATGGGACAGTACCAATGGAGTGGATTGTTGAAAAACCGGAAAAGGTTTGGGAATTTCTGGAAAAACAACGGCCAATATGGCCACCAGGCAAGTTTTGATTCTCTGAACTATTTGTTTTATAAATTAAGCATTAAGAATTTAATCCTGTACTTTTCGATACATTTAAAAACTTATTAGAAATCAAAATTTCTAAAACCTATGCAAGTGTTTTTCGTTATATGTACAATGGACAATTAATAAATGCATAATCAGTGTAAAAACTAATTATTGCACAAAAAGCATGTGAAGATTTTTGTAATTAAAAATGTAGATATGTTTGATTAGGCACAGGCTATGGATACCACGGCATTACATACGGGTTGTATGTAGATTCTCTTCTTACCAAGGCGGATCCTAAACACAGAAGGGTGGATAAAATTTTTAAAGAGGAAATAGGCGATAAATTTGGTAAAATTTAATTAATAAAAAATTTGAATAATCTTTTCTAAATCATTAATTAATATATTGGAGATGTGATTAAATAAACCAAAAATGAAGGGTAAGTTATGTTATAATAAGTCCTTTGTAATAAAACCACTCTTTCGGTTTTCATGATTTTGTATTTGGTACAGTAAGTACGTTTACCTTTTTTCAGGAATTGAGCTGTACAATGGTCTACCAAACCATCTGTTTTACCGGGCAGCTAGACACGAACCTAATCCTCTTTACGTCACTCTTTGGAATGTTATTACCTCTATGGATCCGGAGCCATTAAGTTTAATGATGACCTTGGCTCTTTCAAAAAATTCCCTTCTGACGCAAATGTCGCAATCAGGAACAGATCAACTCCCATCGGTATACAATGGACTAAATTTTAAAAAATAAATATTATTCATACAATAAATTATTTGGAAATTTTAACCGTTAATAAGTGACATACATGTACCTTTATTTTCAGGATCTCTCCTTTAACACGCCTGAATACAGCAGAATTCCCCAGTCCTCGATGAACGGGTACAGCAATGCCAGAAACTTGGCCAAATTGTTTGGAATCGTCGCCAATGGAGGGAAAACAAAGGAAGGGGTCTTACTTTCAGAAAAGGCCATAGAAAAGCTGAAACGGCCTCTTACCAGCGGGAAAAGCATGGACGGTGTCATAAATATAGAATTTGGTTATGGAGTAGGGATCGGTAGAGACGATAAGGTAAATATACTGGTAAATCAGATTTAAATATTCCAATAACAGTATTCACTTATACCATACATGTATGTTTGTGTCGTACTAAAAAAGGACATTTTTTCTGTTGCAGGGGAATGTAGTGTTTGGACATGACGGTGCTGGAGGTCAGTCCGCCTTTGCAGACCCCGCCCATAAGACTGGGATGGCCTACGTCACTTCCCGACTGAAGAGTATGACCATATCTGGTGACAAGGATTTTCTGCAATATAAAGCTGCATATTATCGCTGCCTGGAAAAGTATCTACAAAAACACAAAACCTAGGACTGACTAAAACTTAGAATTTCATATAATTATTTACTCCTAATGAGGAACTTATTGATTACGGGTTATATTGATTCCTTCTTGGAGTTTCATCTTTACATATCTTTCCTCTTTTCTTTCTTTTTTTTTTTGTAAGCCATTTTTTATATACATATAGGACTCTTTGTATATGGGTCAGACCCAAACTTAAGCTCTTGATGATCAGGTCTTGATAATAGAGTTTTTTCAATCAATGCCACCTTTATTCTAAGACAGAAGGCGTGCACCATTTGAGTAAATTGTAAATCTTGAAATAAAAAAAATACTTCAAAATGTTTGTTGAAATATTTTTTGCTAAATCTGTCCGATAACTTTTTAATTCCCCCCGAAGATTGGAAATCAGGGGGATGTATGATAATACTGCAGTACATGTAAGTAATTATTACTTTTATATAGTTATTATAATACCGTTTCTTATGGAATCAAGTTCATCTTTTGTCCAGTATTGATAGAACCTAGATAAGTGACTGTACTTACAGAATGGTACACTATTTACTAAGCCCTATAATGCTATATAATGTAAATTTTGTTTCTACATTTTATGTCAGTAGTCTAATAGTTATGCAACTTGATTATCTATGAAACACGGAAGATGTGATGATCATCTCGACGACGCGGTACGCTGTTAACGGGAACTTTGGTATTTCTGATTTATACTAACCTACTCTGAATGACAGACAGAGGGCGTTTGCAACTATTTATTGAAGCATTTGATAGTGGGCAAACTGTGTTTACTTTGTTGAAATACTAATGTGGGTTTTGGCTGCGAGTAAGTCGACGGTAAAAGAAAGCATCACGAAATTATATTCCGGTTATAAACGCTTCACGTGTGTCTTTTATTCTTTATAAATATTTGCATATCCACTGCTCTCTCCTGCTCTCTCCCACTCTGAACATGTATTCATCCACTGCATTTAAAGGACTACAGACCCAATTGCTTCTACTATGAGTGCAATTGCTCTATCACACTCATGTAGAACAGTCTCTTCTACGACTCCACATCCAGTTGAGAAGTATATATATGAAATGTTTCATAAGCGGAATAAAAATAAGTTTTTAATAATATTCTTTGAAAAAAAGGAAATTTAGAATATTTAAAATTGCTGAAATCTTTAAAAACAATGTAATTGTATAATAAAACTTTTTAAAAATTATAGAGAACTGCCACATTTTTACTTTTTGTATCATGCATATTTGAACAAAGAACGATAACTCTTCACACTTGGGTAATAACATTCAGAAAGAGAAAATTTCTTTATCTAGTAAATCTATTTCAAGAATGATTTCAGCTATTAAAAATGAATAGAAAAACTAAAAAAATATAGAAAAGCATTCTGGAGTAATAATCATTATAAAAGCATTCTCATTTTTCATCATAGTCACTGTGTAGAAACGGACTAGGGTAAAGTGCGTTACCCTAGTCCAAGATGGCGACAAGCAATCATTGATTTTTGTCAGAGGGTTTTAATACCGTTGATCGGTGACGTCACAACTGCATCAAAACAAAAATGTGATGACGGCGCTGCTTGTATCCAGATAACTGTGTTTGAGAGGGAAATACTTTTACATGTTTGTGATTTATTAGAAAAAAGGAGCATTAATCAGGTTTACTGATTTTAAAGCCGTATGTTTTTCTTTACTAAGACAAGAAGCTGCGTCCTTATTTAAGTCAGGATTTCCTCTGATATTCTTGAAAAACAATCAAAGAATGCAAATATAAGTAATAAACAACGATTATTCAGTGAACATGGCATTATGAATAGCAATAGCTCTGCTGGCATATTTTCCATGATGCGCAATATGCCAGCAGAGCAATTGCTATTCATAATGCCATGTTCACTGAATAACGTTGTTTATTTCTTAATTGTTGCCTCTAACGAAGAACTGAAGCATCTGAATCGTAGAACTGTAAATTATATTATTCATGTGTATATTAATTTACCGATTTGCTAATTCTTACTGTTGCAGAAGCGAAAAAACTACACAACAGTAAAGGCTGAAAAGGTAACCGGTTTTATTTAATAACATGAAATAGGAAATTTTTTAAAACAAAATACCTTTGTTTTATAAAAGAATGTGGGAGGATAAGAGAAGCCGAAGGATAAGACAAGCCAATCGTTAACGTTCTAATGTACCTAGCTACATGTATATAGGCATTTACAAGTTAAAGTTCACAGTAGTTGTCAAAATCATATCTAGATTCTGAACAAGCAAAACGTTACTTTCAGAATCAATTTAGCTTTTACGGTATTCAAGACTTTTCAATTTTGTATGCAAATGCTAATATGCATTACATAATTTAGACAAAAAGTAAAATTTCTTAAAATGAATCTGGCATATGGCTATCTCCCAGTTTCTTTCGAATTATCATATACATATTTGTCGAGCAACTTTATTAAATGCATGTAATATGCAATTTCAATAAAAGTAGCATCTCATATTTTACCAGTTTATTTTTTATTGTTGAAGAAAGCTTTGATAAATAGCTCATGCACATTTATACCATTGTGCTTTTAGTTTTAAAATATGCTATTAAATGAAAACCCAAATAAAGAAAAGGTCAAAAGGGAAAAATAAATACATTTAACATAATAAATGTAAAAATGTTGCATTTGATTTCAAGCCCATTGATCTATCAATCGTCTTTTATCTGTCGCCGCGACATCATTATTATATATTCCTTGACACAATAAGGAAGTAGATTAGATATATTTAAATATAGACATCCTCAAGAGGCCACTATTGCTTTGATAAGTGGATGGATCGCAGCATTGCTGATTTATATAGACCGTTCTGCATCCGCATTGACCCCCCTGCACGTACATGTGTGTCCCCAGTCAGTTCGTAATGAAATTCGTTAAATCACTTCCTCAAGTTGGGTATTGTGGTTAAGCTGACTACTTACTGTTCTTTTACTTGTGTCCATCAATTAATAGACTGCTCGTTAGAAATATATAAAATAATATCATTGCACAGTATCATTATTATTATTAAAGAAAATAAGTCAGAGGTATTTATTGACTTTGCGAGTACAAGTGGGTGGTCAGGATGTTTTAGGCATTATTTTTGTTTTCTTTAATAGCAAACCTAATAGTTACAGAGCTAGCGTTATTGCCAGAACCACTGTCAGAAGATTACTTTCTTTTTGTATACATTGAGTCCGTTTCAGATTTTTGTTGCCTTAATTGAAGACTAATAAAACTCTCTGTGATACAAAAAACCCCTACTTTTAGTGTAGTTGACGCTTGTTTATATTATAATATCACCCGTTACCTTGTTTTTCGTCTGTCTAATGGGACCTTAATTCATTTTTTTTTAATTGATGCAAATCGTGTCGTAATGCAGAGAAATATATCCTTTTTTGGAAAGCCCAATGAAGTTTTCACTGTATCCGTTTATACTTACTGTTCTTGCTTAGTGTAATAGGCTTCAGCGACAGACTTATTTGCGTTTCCGTTATATTTCCTGCTAGTTTTCACTTGGCTGTCATATCCTTTATGAGCATCTGTTATTGATTGCACGTCAATTAATCACATGCCCTAAGGAATGTAATTAATTGCCGATCTTTGTCCGATCGCAATGGACGTAAACCAAACCGAAGGAGACCTGGAAATCTCCAAGAATTCCCCTGTCCTGAATGTTCTGAACCTCACTGATCTTCAACACCAGAGGGAGACGCTACAAAAACTGAACGATCAACTGGCGCACCTGCTAACGCCAGTAATCGCCTTTCTGAGCCTTCTCATGGTGTTTGGAATCCTCGGAAATTTACTGGTTTTGTATGTGTACGAATTCAGATTTAAACGTTCCAGTTCGCGGTCTTTCATTTTGTGTCTTGCACTTCTGGATTTTGTGGCCTGCGTAATTGGAATGCCTTATCATATATACGATATGTACCATACCTATACGTACTTTGACGAAGGGTCTTGTAAAGGACTGTCTTACATTCTTGGAGTTACAGTGACGGCGTCATCTTTTGTACTGACACTTATTTCCATTGACAGACATCGCAAAATATGCAAACCGTTCGGAAAACAGATTTCAGATCTTGGAACTAAAAAAGCATGCTTTGCCTCAGTTATTTTTGCAAGCCTGTTTGGTATCCCAAATATTATCATGTACGGCAATTCATCTATAGAAGTACCCGGTGAAAATTTTACTGGTGTGGAATGTTATATAAAAGACGAATACGAATCTTCGGAATCCTACATTTACTTTGGACTTTTCTTCTTTCTATTTATTACTACAACAATCGTGCTTATCGTTCTTTATTCTCTGGTCGGGTTCAAGATTCGCCAACGAGCGGCAAATATTTCCACCGATTCTGGAAGCGCACGAAAAGAGAAAGTAACGAATAAAGGTCGGAGATCCTTTAGCTTCTGTGGAGTTTCGGATCCAGAAACAACAGACGAAATTTTATCTGAGACAGACGACAGTCTCTCCACAGTCAAAGTCAAAACAATTTCATACAAGAAAGGAAACGACGAAGCACACTCCGAGTGTAGAATGGAGTATGAAAATGCGGTGACACCAATTTTTAAGGGTGTTATAGAGCAAGAAAAAGACTCTAGTTCTAGTCAAAATTCTCACACCAGGTCCTCAATGATTCGGAAGAATAAGAAGAGTGATCAAAAGAAGAAAAAAAGCTTGCTAGAGTTTTACAAACGACAGACAATGTCTATGAGTGACGATGATAGCGAAGAGTGCAGACAATCTGTCCGTGGCTCCTTGTCAGTTAAATCGCTTTCAAAAAGACAAAAGAGAACCGTACGGATCACGGGAATGCTGTTTATGATCACGTTGATCTATATTGTCAGTTTCCTACCCCATCTTGTGCTCTTGGTCCTTGAATTTATGGACCCTGCCAGCTTTGAAAATCTTTCCCCGATGGCTTTCACGGGATATAACTTTCTTTTAAGGTCTTATTTCATAAACAATATGGCTAATCCCTTTGTTTATGGATTTCTGGATCCTAAATTCAGACATGAAGTATTGTTTCTTTTTAAAAGCATTGTACATTGTAAATATGGAAGAATCTTTCGACGGTGATGCTTTATTGGCAATAATTTTGACATATACAGTACTATATATTTCTGTATAAAAATGATGCTTTAAGTCTTTCATTTCTCCACCGATCAGATATTTTTGTTAAAACAATTTGCATGTATATATGTGTTAATTATTTTTACTTTGTTATAAAAGTTTCTAAAGAGCTTTACTCATGGGCTTCTGGGAAGTCAAAGTCCGCATATATTATGATTTTTTCAAATTTTGATTTAATATCAGTCAACGTTATATTTGCAATTGCATGCAGCAGGCGTTTAAAAATGATCTTAGTCATAAAATATAATACATGTAGTTTAATAGCTTTTAGTGGAAAATGAAATTAACAGTTTCATTGTATTCCTAAGTGTTTAAACACTACAAAGCTTAAGTGATACCTGATGATATACACATCCGAGATCTCGCCTGACATAAATGATGTATTATAATTATTGTATAATACTTTAAGCGCTGATCTCCATTTTTGTGATTTTTTCTTTGTATATATATATATAATATATTTCATTTTCTATAATAAGCCTGTTTTTTGTCTTAATTTTCAAGGAATTACTGATGAATTTTCCCAGTGCATTTTTTAAAAACTAAACAAGTTAACGTATTGTTGTCCTGTTTGTTTTGCAATAAAGTTTTATTAACAAAATTGTTTTTTATTGTAAAGAAACAGCAGTAGCTTCTCGGGAGGAAGGATACTTAATTAGGTTATCGAGGGCAATATACTACTTACTTAGCATGCCATAAACAACAGTCATGTTTTGCATGTAAAACACGTATTTTCTTGTTTTGCATGATACTTCTTTACGTGTTTGTCTTTCACTTTAAAAACACAAACAAACAGTGTTTCTTTATATGAAAAAAAGATATCAAGTTGAAATATTTTCTAAGATGTTCGACATTTTTATCATTTTATTATACATAAACAAATTGAAGCAGATCCTATTGTTGTTATTACGGACATTATAACAATCAGCCGTTGTGTAGATGGTATGAACTGACGCAAACCCTTCAGGATATTGACCAATAACGAAGGTAATCTGCGTTAATTAAGCTTCCTACCTCACTGTTTGACTACGTATATACGATGAAAATTTTTATACTTGTCTGGGCTCAGAAGAAATTAGGATTTTTAAGACACAGTGCTTCGTGCATGTAGTACTTTTGCATCGTGTCCTATTCACACTCTGTTATCATGTATTAAAAGCTAAATACATGTATTATAGTTACATTGAGCTTGAAAACAACACTCCAAATCATTTATCCTACAGTTCCCCCCGCTTGAAAATTGGGAGGGTATAAAGTGATCGTCCGACCATCTGTTAGGTTTTGGGGTACCCATCTCTTATCTGCAACTCCTCTTATATCTCTGAATGAAATTTAATGAAACTTTCACAGAACCTTTGTTACACAATGCTATTATGTGCCTGTTATATTACTTTTTTATTCGACACAAATTTTGGGTTTCCCATGGCAAAACATGGAGACTGTTGTTCTTTTTATCGCATTATGAAGTGTACTAATATCTTATCCGAAGAATATCAACAGTCTCGTTTAAAGTCATCATTTAGTAAATTTTATGGTCGCTACAATGACCTTGTCAGAAAATACAATTTATCATTGAGACAAATGCTGACTAACGTTTTTCATACTTATTGTTAGTCCATTATTTATACACTGAATTGACGACGGTTTTTCCCGTTATTTCCCAAGCATGACAAGGAGCACACGGCGGGTGTCACTCCTCCATGGCACCTGATCCCACCTCTGATGTTTCGGTGGTCCGTGTTTGCTATGCTCCAATTTTGTATTGTTTTATGGACTTTGATATTGAATGCTGTTCGTTATCTCCATATCCTTCCGCAAATCCTCTTATACATGTACCACTGAACGAATTTTAATGAAACTTTCACAGAATCTTTGTTTAATACAAAGTGCAATCGTGCACCTTCTATTTTCATTTTTGATCCGACTCATATTTCTTCGTTTCCCATAGCAAAACATGGACATTGCCATTCTTTCTACAATATACTGAAGGGTTACAATCTCTCATCCGCCACTCCTCCTATGCAATATAATAAAACGTAATGATTCAATCACAGATTCTTTTTTACATAATGCTACTGTAATCTTCATATTTTACTTTTTGCCCTGGCACTTATTTCGTGTCTCCCAGAGCAAAATATGGACTTTGCCATTATGATCATATGAATAGCGGGGGTAACATTGAGTGCCTCTAGTTTCAGATGAAATATCCGAAGAATTCATTTAAAGTTCTTTTTTAGTCAGAAATTTTACAATTCCAATCATTTATAAGGGATAAGAATATCTGAGATATCTCTTGGATATTCCATTGTAGATTATAATTCTGATCAAGTATGTTATGTTTCACATCATACGATGGTTTGCACAAGTCTAATGATGTGCATGTACTAGTATTTGATGTACGGAAGGCACTGAAAATATGTAGAATAAGTACATGTAAGTAATAAAATATTCAAACAGGCATAACACATGTCTTTATTAATATATCTCAATGCAAATGTTTCACAAAACTCTGCAGTATTGGAAGTTCTCATGTGGTCTTGATTGAAGTCACCTTCACATTGTCTATGGCAACTATACCAAGGAACCCTGTACATCATGTATACGGAGAATACAGGAAACAAAATTAATATCAAATCGTATTGTAAACCTCCCGCATAGCTATTCTTCCTCCAAATGCTAGCCCCTGCTTTTCTACAAGATATTTTATTAAATTAAATGAATGTTTAGCCCTCACTTTTTCTACGAGTATATACTTTTACAACTTTTCCTCTGGAATATTTTACAAAGGCGGTTTATAGACTGGCGCCCCTCCCCCTTTTTGATTTTTTTTATATGTAAAACTTAAATGTCCACTATCCTAAAATCAAGGGAAAACATCTCTTAATTTATTTCTAAGAACTCGTCAGCTTCCAGGGGCTTTGCCCTCGAACACCAACCAGGGCTTTGCCTTAGAACCACTGGGGGCTTCAATGCAGCCCAACCCCTAACTTTTACTGCCCCCTTTTTGAAATTCCTGGATCTGCCGCTGTTCTATGACATCCCCCATAACTTTTTGAAAGCAAAAACAAAAATCACCATAAATAAAAAATCTCTCCAACGTTGACTTTGCTCGAAAGCAAATTTTCTCTGAATCTAAATATATATTAATAATATGGAGCTACACAATTTGAACAGTTATATCGCTGAAATCTATCAAAATCAACACGATGGGTGCAACTATTTCTGAATCAACATATTATTGTAATGTTTGCAATTTTTTTGTCTTTAAAGATGCCATAATATTGGATGGATGGACCGTTATTGTGTAATTTTAACATTTGAAGAAACCAAAGTGAATCAGATTTGTTGATGAAACTGATCCTGGGTGAATATGATAAATAAAATGAGAATCCGCTAGTAATGCAAATTCCATACTCATAAAAAGTGACTGATAAAATTATATAGGAAAGGTTAACTTCACCAGTAAAATGGGAGAGGATGGTAAACTCGCAATACGTTTATTTCCAATACATCTCTCAGTCAAAACTGTTAACGATAGCGTTGGAAATAAAATTTTGTGGTGGTAATATACTGTATGATATACCTTCTTAAATTACCGAGGGGATTCTTCACTAATGTGGAAAGGTTCAGTACATAAAATCTTCAATATCTTAACCTTACGTCTATAAAGTACACCAATTGTACAAAAATAGTCGATCATGGATCTTCAAAATATATACACTTTTCTATGATTTTTATGTGATAAAAGGAGTAGTCGCCCACTGAACTTGTTTTTCTCTTTATCAGTATAAATGGCCCACTCATTTAAATAAATGATCACGGATTGTACTTCCTGATAACACGAACTTTTTGTTCACTTAATCTGGTGAATACATTTAACACGAAGTCTGAAGATGCAAACTCTCTTAAGAGGACTAGATCGATAAATAAATAAACTTTGATTTTGTTTCTATACTCATTCCTTTACTCATTAAATATAAATTTTTTCTGAGACGAAAGTGTTGACATTTCAACGTTTATACAGAGCATCTAAGAGTGCCAATTAGTTCCATTACAAAAAGGCATATAAACAATTTTCTGTATATCAATAATTCTTTGCAAGAAAGGTGTAAAAGACAATGTTTTCTTTTTAATTTCACAAAGACATATTCATGAAATGGTACAATTTTGACAATATATGCTGACTTTAACCCTTTACAGTGAGTGACAAAACAATGAGGGTAATGAGCATCTCCTTCCAATCGGTCACACAACCCATGCGCTTCTTGTCATACCGCCCCGTGGGGATCCGGGCTAGAATAGATCCTCAGTACCCCCTTGCTTGTCGTAAAAGGCGACTAAATGGGGCGGTCCTTCGGATGAGACCGTAAAAACCGAGGCCCCGTGTCACAGCAGGTGTGGCACGATAAAGATCCCTCCCTGCTCAATGGCCCTGAGTGCCGAGCATAGGCCTAAATTTGCAGCCTTTCACCGGCAATGGTGACGTCTCCATATCAGTGAAATACTTTGGAGAGGGACGTTAAACAGTATACAATCAATCAATCAATCTTGTCATACCACGGAAAAAACGTCGAGATTCAGTATGTAAATATGTCTTATAACAATTAGTATAACAAGGTCAGTCAGGATTTTACTTGATGTAAGATTTTATTTGCTGACAAGCTTATTGTACATGCATCAACCAAGAACTTTCGAAACTATTACTTTAACGAGTCTGGGAATATTCTTGTTTTATCTACTTATCTGTCAATAACTTTAGAATTTGTTCATAAGTAGAGCATGCTCTTCCATATCAAATCAATGGAGAGAAATACATCCCCTATGCAGGAGATAAGCATGCTGCATAGGGAAGTTGACGAAAGAAAAGTGAAAGTAATCACGTTTATCATAATACTTTGTTTTTAAACTTTTAGTCGAAAGTTATCCAAATATTAAACAGATATATGGAACGCCGTAACTGCCTTATGTGGAGAACTTTCATTATATGCTGGTACTTTGACATTATATGATGGCATTTTATCATTATATGATGGTACTTTGTCATTATATGATGGTATTTTATCATTATATGATGGTATTTCGTCATTATATGATGGTATTTTATCATTATATGATGGTATTTTATCATTATATGATGGTATTTTGTCATTATATGATGGTATTTTGTCATTATATGATGGTATTTTATCATTATATGATGGTATTTTGTCATTATATAATGGTATTTTGTCATTATATGATGGTACTTTGTCATTATATGATGGTATTTTGTCATTATGTGATGGTATTTTGTCATTATATGCTGGTATTTTGGCATTATATGATGGTATTTTGTCATTATACTACTTTTCATTATACTACTTTTCATTATACTATTTTTCTTTATACTACTTTTCATTATGCTACTTTTCTTTATACTACTTTTCTTTATACTACTTTTCAATATATGCTACTACTTTTTCGTCATTATTTGTAGTCTCGATCATCCAGATGCTTGTCTATAACACAAATTTGCTGTTCCTAGACTGGCAGTACGAAATTGAGGATCAGACAGGCAAGCCAGTCTAGGTATCGTAACAGTATTTCACTTAGGTTCACGTCAAATCATGGCTGAAGCAAAATAATCTCAGAGTCTTCCCTTCCGATTCGGGCATTTTGATACGAGAATGGAGCTGAATTTTTTTTATGAGATGAAAAACAAGATGTGAACTTCCTGCATTGACCAGATTTATTAAAATTTTGTGCGTGCTGATTTTTCTATATACTGTCAAGAGTGGGGACTGATTAGGTCCTGGGCTAGATTTTCAAACACCTGCTCGACTTCGATCGAAACAAACTTGCGTGCCTTGCTGGATGCCTTTGTATTTTTCGGTACTAAAATCTTTACTAAAAAGCTTGTCTGACGTGGTTTGCTTAAATTCAAAAAGCGGAAAGAAATAATATGTTATATAATTTCTCTTGATCGATAATATATCTTCAAGAGACCAAGCGTAAACAATGTTGTATACAATAATGAACAAAGAACATTGAATTTAAACTCCTGGCTCCAGAATCATAAAAACATAACTAAGACTTAAGTCAAATTTTTAATTAACGATAAAATATTTATTAATTATGGAATTTATATCTTCATTTGCACATAACAACATCTCTGTGAAACAATATTAAAAATATTTTAATTCTGATCTGCTTGACTTTACAACATTTTATTATAAAATAAAGAATTTGATCAACTTAAGCTTAAGATGTTTCACGATCCCGGGGCCAGCATTTTTCAAGTAATGTTTTGAATGACCTAACTGATTTTTTTGTTTCGGTCGAAGTCGAGCAGGTGTTTGAAAATCTAGTCCAGGGCCTAATCACTCCTCACTATTGACAGTATATAGAAAACTCAGCACGCACTAAATTTTAATAAATCTGGTCAATACAGGAAGTTTACATGTTGTTTTTCATCTCATAAAAAAATTCAGCTCCATTCTCGTATCAAAATGCCCGAATCGGAAGGGAAGATTCCGAGATTATTTTGCGTCAGCCAAGTGAAATACTGGTACCATACCTAGACTGGCTTGCCTGTCTGATCCTCGATTTCGTACTGCCAGTCTAGGAACAGGGAAATTGTGTTATAGAGACAATCGTCTGGATGATCGAGACTACAAATAATGACGAAAAAGTAGTAGCATATAATGAAAAGTAATATAATGAAAAGTTGTATAAAGAAAATAAGTATAATGAAAAGTAGTATAATGATAAAATACCATCATATAATGACAAAATACCATCATATAATGATAAAATACCAACATATAATGACAAAATACCATCATATAATGATAAAATACCATCATATACTGTCAAAATACCATCATATAATGACAAAATACCATCATATAATGATAAAATACTATCATATAATGATAAAATATCATCATATAATGACAAAATACCAACATATAATGACAAAATAACATCATATAATGATAAAATACCATCATATAATGATAGAATACCATCACATAATGATAAAATACCATCATATAATGATAAAATACCATCATATAATGACAAAATACCATCATATAATGATAAAATACCATCATATAATGACAAATTACCATCATATAATGGCATAATACCATCATATAATGACAAAGTACCAGCATATAATGACAAAGTACCAGCATATAATGAAAGTTCTCCACATAGGGCAGTTACGGCGTTCCATACAGATATAACAGATTCTGTTATATTGTTCATTTCAAGCTCACTGTGATACATCGTTTCGATATATAACAAATGAAATACAATGTAACAGGAATTATGATAATGAGTTGCATTTTTATTATAAATTTACTAGTAACTAATATATGATACAGCTGTATACATGTATAAGAATTCATAAATATTCAGAGAAAAATGTTTTGATTAAATTGATGCAATGTTACACGATTTCATATTGTTTTATGTTAAATTTTGGGTCAGAAAAAGCAATGAACAATTTTTAAAATAATTTTTCTTGGAATAAGAATTTAAAGTACATGTAAGAAACTTATAAACTTTTTGTGAATTAAAAAGTTCCCAACGACTGAAAACTGTTATATTTTATATTAAACTTTGATGGCCTATTGTAACCATGCCCTAACCCTTTGACCATGATTTGGACGAACTTGAATATACATTATATGTACCCACAAATAGCATGTGTATTAGATAGCGGAATTATCAATACAACAGTTTGTATCAATCTGTGTTAACATTGAAAGCTTTTTATATATTATTAACGGAATATTTGCAAATGTGTATGCGTAGTTATATATATGCATATCAATATGAGCTAGATAACGTTCGAGAGAACACTGCCAATGTACTTGATACATTTTTTCTTCTGATTAACAGTAGTATAAATTGAAGATAGATTTTCTCGATAATATCATGTCTTTTCTTTCTCGTTAGATAAATGTTCAAGTATATACCTTGGAGTGTTCAACGTCTAAATGAGATACGTGGAGATAACGAACAGTATTCAAGATCAAAAGTCTATGAAACGATTCAAAATAGAAGTGGAGCAAACATGGACCTCCAAAACATAAGAGGTGGGATCAGGTGCTATTGAGGAGTAAGCATCCCCTCCCGACCGGATACACCCATCGTGTGCTCGTTGTTATGATTGGAAAATGACGGCAAAAATCCATGGACAACTTAGTGTGCAAACAATGGCCTAACAATCAGTATGAAAAAGTTGTATTTGATGACAAGGTCATTTTATCGATCATAGAACTTAGGAATGACGACTTGAACCCCTTACATGGCACTTACGCATTTCTACGCATCTGACTTGTTAAACAAGTATAGTGTGTACAAACATTCATAACTTCGTTAATACTGCTAATATCAGAATAAATCTTGCACCGTTGGAAAGAGAAAATAATTATGATAAAATAATATACAGAATTTTTGTTTAGTGGTTGTACCTGTTTTTTGCTACCTTGATTTAAACTTTGCGCACTATTTGAGCGATTTTGCCATTATTGAAATCAATGTAACAGGTACACTGTATATGTAAAAATGCTAAATTTTGGTGATTACCTACCAACACCATTCCATCCCCTAAAATACTTAAAATTGGTTTGTACAAAAAATTGTACAACATGCTCATAATTTTCAACACAACTATAGAATATTTTTGATATATTTAACTAAGCAAAAAAAAAAAAAAAAAAAAAAACTAGAATGAAACTCATTCTTGAATAAAGGAAAATTACTGTATGATTTTTGTGTACAACGTTGCCATGGCAACTGAAATGATATTTTTATAATCATTTTCAGAAACTACACAATACCTGATTTCAGATATTCATTGGTATGTACAAAGATTACAAGAAATACTCAGAAAAATGCATTGAAATCTTAATATCAATTTGTCTAGAAATGCTTAAAATCTTTGCCATGGAAGGGGTTAAACGAGCCTTCTAATATTCTTATATGAACACTCTGACAAATAAGATTGTGATTTTGCATCATTTTGAAATTCTGTTTATTTGTTTTCTAAAAAACAGTTTAATTTAAATGAAATCATGCGACTTTGTTTAATACATCATTTTAAAAATCTTAACACGATATGTAATAAATGAAAGATGTTTTTGTCCGGTGTACTAGTGAAAACTGTCGTTAGTCCTCAGAGTCGCTCTAAAAATAGAATTACCAAGCGGTAGCCTTGCAATTCGGCACTCGATCTATTATCATGTTAAGGTAAGTCACAATCGTTATCGGTTGGTTTTCGTAAGAGTTTAGGGCTTCTTTTTTATCATCATGAAACATGACAAATATCGAATACTTCCCAATCTGATTAAAATCAGATCCGCAATCCGCTCCTTCATACCATCGTCTTTTTTCACTTCAAGTACTTATCCTCATTTTCCCTTTATTTTTTTATGGTCGCAACAGAGCCCTCGTGTAGCTACCATAAAAGATAATGAAGCGGATCAAGGATCTGATTTTAATCAGAATAATTCCCTAGCAGGTACTCACTAAACTTGAGAAAAGTTGATTTTCGCATTTTTCGATAAAATGCTGCTAAGTTTATTTAGTAAAAGCATGAATTTTGTAAATTCAAAATGCAACATTTATTTCAAAATATTTTGCAACGTCAATGTAAAACGATGTAGAATATAGTTTCTTTCTCGCTGCGTAGTGTGAGAGAAATGAAAGCGTGTGCTTTTTACAATTTATGTATGTAAAAATATCCAATCGGAGACAAATTTCATTATTTACTGGAATGTCATGTGTTATGTTATTTTCGAAAAGATTTTCTGTTAAGGATTACTATATGTAAATCTAAATATTACAAAATTCTATATTTTGATGACAAATATTGATCCAGCGTTTACAAGGAAATTGTGCATTTCACAAAAAAAAAAAAAAAAAAAAAAAAAAAAAAACAAAATTGACACTATCTGTCCTCCTGTAATCTCTGCTCGTCCGTAATTATTGTACATATGTATCTTTGTACTACCATGAAATATGTAAAGATAGCGAATAGTATTGGAGCTAAAAAGTCCATAAAACAATACAAAATTAGAGAAGAGCAAACACGAACATCAAAAACATCATAGGTGTGATACATGTAATGTGCCATGGGGGAGGAAATTAGTGTGTAAATAATGATCTTACAATCACTAAGAAAAAAAAGTCAGTCAGCATTTAACTTCATGATAAATTGTATTTGCTGACACGGTCATTGTATTAACCATAGCAGTTACGAAATGATGACTTTAAGCAATACTGCAGATATTCTTTCATCATCAGCTTGTTTGTCAATAATTACCTTGTTTTAGAAACTGTTCACACGTAGAGCATGCTCTTCCGTATCGAGTCAACTGAGAATTATAAAGTCAGTATGCAGATGACAAAGGTTTATTGCTGCATAAGTGAGGGAATTTTACCAATGAAAAGTTAAAGTCATCACGTTTTTCATAAAGCTATGTTGTTAGATAGTCATTAACGTCTTTTTCTAGTTAAAAATCCAAATATGAAACAAATGTGTCAGACCAAATGATATCTTTTATTTTAAGCTTACTGGGATATATCGTGCTCACGTAAGAAAAGCTGCAGATCTGTAGCTACCTTAAAAAATAATTTGACAGACCGGAGAGCTACTGTGAGACCCATTGAAAAAATGGTTGTGTATTGATTAATTCTTCCAAATTCTTACATCAATTGCAAAAAAATTAGATTTTTAAAAATTCCGTACTCTTCTATCAATTACTTTCCTAGTTGACATCTACACGAAGCGCGTTGGGCCGAATTATCTTACAAACCAAAATGACAGTATAAACAGACGAAATTTTCGATGATCTCGATTTCAGGGACAAGAGGGCTATAAACAACAACTATAAGGTATGTTTTCTTGTGGAAACAGTGAAAGATTATGTTAGGAGTACACGTTAGTAATATGTTGAGAACATGGAAAAATAAGTCGATAAAAAACGCACTTTTTTGTGCGCAATAAATATACAGTTTTTTTCAATGGGTGGCACTGTAGTCTGGTCTTTCAATATTTTCGGAGAGCTACAGTCCTGCAGCTAACAGAAGAATGAATAGCTTTTGTTATAATTGACAATATGTCGTGGATATATATAAAAGTCGATTTGAAGGCTACAGCAAGTGTTTTCTTCTATACACGTAAAAGATTTTGCGCAAATTCTTTTTCACATGAAAACAAAGGTCTGCTAATAACGGGGCGATTGGTACACATGGGAATTCCAATAGATTATCAGAAGATCTGTCTCCAAAAAACCACAAAGATTTTTCAGTCAGAAACTCAAGCATCTTTTTATCAAACGTTCCAATATTTTCTTGGAGATTTTTTTAGTATCCACATCTGATTTACACCACTTCTCAAATATTAAGTTGCACAGTACTCTTGAAGTTTCTCCTTCACTACTGTTGATATTTTAGTGAGGAGTAGAGAAAGAGGCTTGGTAGAACATCTACTCGAACCCACTATGTATCCTTGTTTGTAAGGGTTTTTATGAAGTTTCGGAATACCCTATTGATATAGCAATTCATTTAAGTTGTTTTAATATTTAAATACTGTAGAAGTACTCTTTTCCGCGTGGTATTAATTTACGCTATGTGATCCACGGAAATGGCTTAATATAAATGTAAGGCATATAATGAAGTTGTTTTAATATAAAAATTATTCCGCGGAAAAACCCGTGGAAAAAAGGACTTCTACAGTATTTAAAACTGACATGTATGATTTTGAAGAATTTCTTCCTTAAAAAGGGGGCTATACGTTGGTTTCAGTCGAGGGCTGAAAGTCAAATCTGACAAATAAAAAAACTTGATGGACAGTGGATAGTCTCACAGTCTGGTATACCACCTAAAAATCATGAGAAGCCAATATTAAATAATAATATAAGTTATTTGATGGACAGTGGTTAATTTTTGGGTCAACTGTAAACTGACCCAAAGCAGATTATACTCGATAATATGGTATCCCTTATAATTTAATTTTAAAACAATTAAACAACTTTTGATGTAAAATTGTCAATAATACAACCATAGTAACGGAAGTGATTTGAAGCGAGGGGAGGTAATAACTGATACAAAGATCTAGCAGCCATGATGTTTGTTTACATGAGGTAAGAACGAGTAATTGTTTAAAGTTTAAGGTACATTTCTTAAATTTGGAATTTTCCATGGATTCCGAGGACTGGAAATGGGGGGATTGCACGGATATGATGATTAAGCCGGTCGTCAAGGGGGTGTGTCCCCATTCCAAACCAGATTATACAAAATGTTCTGCGTTTTTTTTTTTTTTTTGGAATTCAACCAATGAGAGGAGAGAATACAAACAAAATTAATTATATATATATATAAGTTAAATGTACGGGACAATATGTTACTTAAAAATGATTTGACATGACTCTATGAGACATAAATTACGTTTGCATTTCGTGTGCCGATGTACACTTTTAAGCTTTCTTCATGTTGGCATTATTTTCTTTCTAAATGTGTTAATCATGAAACTTGGGATTCATGATCATTAAATGTTGCTCTTTACTATGATAAGAAATGAAATTCAATATAGTAAAGAGAAACCAGGTGATCTGCCCTGTCTACGACGTTTTGGGACAACCCTCGTAATGCGTTAATCGAATATGAAAAAAAAATCTTGGCTAAGTTTTATAGCTTAATTCATGTGTTAAGATCAGACAAGAAAGCCTCCTGTTCGTGGTAGGTTTAGAAATACTTGATGCTTAGCTATAAATCTCCAGGATCAAGAGATCTTTCTTTGGTACCCAGAAAAGATCCTTGTCACGAGAAAAACAGTCCTGAATATGAAAACCCTTAACTCCAACCAACTCGAATACGGGAAAAAAAATTGTGACCAGTAAGACAATGATATGTGATCAGCATGACGTTGTGGACTATGGGTCCCTTTGTTTATTGGATATTTTCAGCATTCTGAAGGATCTCAAGGATCAATGACTGTTGTTGCTTGCTCTTGTTCAGGTCAAAAGAGTCGCGAAAAAACCGTCTTTATAATACTGAAGATATAGAGTATTAGTAGAAATTCATATTAAGCATAATATCATAATATAGAATGATTATATTGATAAAGAAACATTTTTTACTAATCTGCCTAAAAATAAAATAGAAAAATATCTGAAAATGACCCTTTTTATCCCATAACAACATGCAGAGTCGAAAGGATCATAGCAGCACAATCGTGTATGTTCATTTGTTAGTGAGTAGATGAATGAGTTCTGTGAGAGACGAAAATGACGTATTTTACACCGGGATCAATGTCGAATATTCCTTGATTTATAGGTTTGCTATTTGCGAGATGTTCCTCCTTTCTGTGTCCTTCTTTATAATTTATTTCCCTTATATTGCTTGTTTTTCGACTCTATTTTAGATTTTGGCAGTAACCACATTTGGAGTTCAACAGATCAGAAAAATTATAAACTAGTGTAATCTTATGCAGTCTTTAATATAATTTCACACCAGGTACAATTATATGAAATTCTGCTTATTTATAGCACTCAGTCGGAGATGATCTGGAAAAAAAAAAATATTTGAGAAAATAAACAGCTAAATTCTATGAAGCATAATTATAATTTCTTCCATCGCATGAATTTACATTTGCAAAATGATTAGTGATTTAAATAGACTTCAAAACACAGGTCTTGTAGAATGGACTTTTTCATTCAAATGTTCTTCCCAACAAAACAATAGCTCAAGGGTCCTCCGAAAAATACGCTCTGGTGTGGTGTAGGGGCTACTCCAGCATGCTAGAGGTTCACGGCGAGATACTTTTGACTTGGCGCCGCGTTAGCATCCATTGTAAAAATTTTGAAACCCCAATGGAAATAAATTATTTTATTAAGAAATAAGGCTTTGTATATTAACGAATGGTACAAAATAATAAAATACTCAATATTTACGATAAAATTTACGCATAAAAAAACTGTTAACCTCTCTTATTAGCAATAAATCCATTATTTTTAAAATCGAAGCAGAACTTGAAACCAGTCGTCTGTTTATAATTCAGAAATGGAATTCAGAAAATCTGACGAAACGAAACTAGTGTAATGCAACGAAAAATTCGTTTTCTGACAAGCAATCCGCAAAATTAATGTGAAGTCAAATCGAAAGTACTTCTGGTGACAAATTGGAATTATGACAATTTTCATTAATTAACAATAATGCACACTGAATAAAATGGATTTTATTATTTCTTGTGGCTTTTATACCTCAAGCAAACACGTAGGTACCTGAAAATTGCTTGTTAACAGTTTATTTCACGCATAATACGTTCCGCCCAAAATCTCAGGCGGAACGTGCTCGTTAGAAAATGGCCTTCGGATGTAAGAGTCCGAGGTATATAAGGAGCGTAGGGACGTTAACCGAGGCTCTTACTTGTAGGAGTAGTAGGGGCATAATTATACTTCGGCTTGCATGTTTCATATTTTAATTTTGACTTTTTTGTTCCCTTTCTATGATTACTCGATTCAAATACTCACAAATTGCTATGAAGAACCTTTCAACCAAAACTTTCCATGGTTTGACTTAATGTACATTGTACAAAATTCAAACAAGTACATGTACATGTATATCGCGTCGGTGAGAGAAGGTATTGAAACAGAGTCAGACAGTTATTTCGCGACATTTTACAATTTTTTGGGTGTTTTTTAACATTTAGTTTAATTTTTTGGATTGATTGGGGTAAAATATACTGTACAATACTGTAGTGCATTGACGAACCTTATTATGTATTGATTGACGTGATTCGCACATTGTCAACAGCAACAACACCATTGTACTGAAAGTTATCCGTCAAGTCGCCGCCAACATTACCACGAAACCCATACTGTCATGAAAGAAAAAGATGAAACGATTCATTTCAAGGAAGAATTTATCAATTGTGATTAAATATATATATATTTACAATTAAGTTGCACAAAGCAATAGGGTCAATCACCAATTCTGTTACCTTTAGCTCGACCATGAACATGACATTTGAGTAAGACAAAAATATTTATATCATAACTATTCTGTTGCATGGCTTTATATCAAACCGAGTCGCCCGCCTGAATATGACATTTGAGTAAGACAAAATTATTTATATCATAACTATTCTGTTGGCTTCATATCAAATCGAGTCGCCCGCGTGGCGTAGTGGTTAGAACGTCTGCTCTGGAGTCGACGAAGTAAGGAGTTGATCCTTACGTCGCGGGTTCGAATCCCACAGTTGGAGTTGGAGATTGGTCCTTTGGATGAGACCGTATAAACCGAGGTCACGTGTCGCAGAAGGTGTTAGCACGAAAAAGATCCTTCCATGCTCAACAGTCCTGAGTGCCGAGTATAGGACAAAATTTGCAGCTCTCCATCGGCAAGTGGTGGCGTCTCAATATGAGTGAAACATTCTCGAGAGGGACGTTAAACAGTATACAATCAATGAATGAATCATATCAAATCGAAAGTTTCAAATTTAATTCTAGATATAATAAAACGAGGTTACTATCGTAATTTATATCAATTATCTAAAGACAATGGGAATGCATGATAATTGTACTTACAAAGGATTTACTTTTAGTGGTCGTTATAGTCCCGTTGAATGATCGCCATACATCGTCAGTAGAGGATACATACACATGATTTGCTGAGTCGATGAAGGCATCGTAAAAAAAGCTCAGTTTGCCGTTTCCTTTAACCAAGTAATCAAACTCTACACGTACAGTTCCTTCGATACAAGAATTAAAGAGAACATTATTATTGTAAAACAATGCATCATTTTCATTTATTTCATATCAGGCATTACACATAACAATGAAATAATTTGCTTTTTTTTTTTGTTCTGTAACGTCCCATTCGTTAATCTATATTCTTATAAGTGAAAAAAATTAATATTTACTCTTAAAGAGTTGATTAAGTAGAAATTTAAAGTATCCAATGAATAAGATGCTAAAGATACAGAAAAAGAGACAGAAAATTTACGCAATTAGACCAGATGTAAAAAAAAATTTAGGGGTTTGAATTTTTTTTTTTAATTTTTTGCTTTACTTTTTTTAATTCACTTTATTATTTACCTGTCACATATTTTGACGAGAACATAATTCCGGATTTTTTAGTTGTACATGTCTGTGAAGATCTGATGATGGCGTAGTGATCTCCGTCCAATGGAGATGGTATTAACCTTTCTCTCTGTTAAATAATTTCTATTCAAATGTTTAAATTAACTTTGAAATAGAAGAAAACCTAAGATCAACAAATATTAGTGAAAATGCTTGATTATAATAAATTTAATATTTTTGGCAGCTTGCTGATTTCTTGCGCAAGATTGGCTATAAAATAGGTATTTGCAGACGTTTCTATGAATTCAAGATATGCAGAAATAAATTTACTTACATGACTAAAATAGTATCAATAATTATCTTCAGATATGGAAAAAACTTAATCGGTAAGAGAAATTCATTCATATATTAACCTGATATGACAAAATCAATCTTTTTTGTTAGAGAAGTTAAGATTTTAGTGGTCGAACATTTGCGATAAATAGACTAATTACTTACAGAAGTCCTTGTAAAATTAATGGTATTATTTCCAGAATTTTTGAGGCAAAATTCTTGCTCAAAATCACAACGAGAGCTAAAACAGAAATTTAACACAATGAAAACAACATTTAAAGAAAAATTAAAGATAAATATCATCATTAAAATTGAACTAGATTCATACAAGGAATGTGTTCGACGGAACTCTATATCTGAGTTTCCCTATATATAGAGCAATTCACTTAGTCACTGTTCAGTTTAATCAGTCGTCAGCAGTGTAGACGGGCATATGCTATACAGCACCCCAAGCGACAAAAGTAACTGTGAACCTCTCCTATTCATGTCTATTGCAGGAGAGTAAGATACCCAAAAGGTCAGTACAGTATAAAAAACAAACAGCTCAAGTCAATATCGAAAATAGTCGTAAGAATATTATTTTTTGCATATTCATCAATATTCATAAATGTACAAAATAAAATAAATTAGCATATTTTGCATATGAATCAAATGTGAATATTTGAATATTTGGGGCCATTATTGGTAAATTAGTTATATAAACCAATGCACAGTCAACCAATTATTATATAAAATGGATCATTAGTGTAGTCTACAAATGATTTTGTGTGATAAGTTACATTGAAATCATAAATGAACCAAAACTGTAGAAGGAGACATTATTATAAATGCATTTTATAGGTAAATATATATTTTCATAAAATATCATTTGTTCAAAAAAAATTCTATTTTTAGTAACCATGACAGGCAGGTCGACAGGTAGACCGTTCATCGAAATCAAAAACCGATGCACTATTTTATGTTAATAAATGTGCTTTTATAGTGTAGTGACAACATTACAAATGTATTTTGTGTGCCAAATTTATATATTATATTGAAATCGGAGCATAATACACAAAATTGTAGGAGGACTGTTATCAGACAGCGAATAAAATTTGAAAAATTGTGATATACTGACTACAGACGGACGGACGCCTGTCAAACCTGTCAAACCTGTCAAATTTTTGTTCTTCATTTAAACTGTTATCGCACCTGTAAGCTCTTAAACTGGTCTCTGACCAGTAGACCTTTCAAAGAAAACAATTTCATTTGTTTAATATTCATTAAAAAGTAATTTGCATTTAATGTTTTGTTCATATATTTATATAAGAATATAAATATAATATATGAATATTTAATCTTATAATAACAAAACCGATTTACTGCAGATTATGTGGATAGGACTATTTTCGTCTTATTTTGTACTTGACCCAAAATGAGTATATGTAACTACAATAAAGTGTAAACAAAGGTAAGATAACCAGTACGAACACGGGTCGCCATTCTACGCCGGTACCCGTGAAATTAAAGCGGTCAGATGTCAAGAATGTGAAGAGTATGCCATCGTACATGTACCATAGCTTGATGTTGATATCGTAGATATTTATATCAAAAATGGCGTATGCCTCTCTACGAGCCCTGTTCAGCTTTAAGGATTTTAATTTACTTACTCTTTCTCACAGGTAACGCCGGTGTATCCCACGGGACATTCACAGTTCCCTTCCTCATTGCAGACTGCATTATTCATACAAGGATTAAGATTCTCCTCACACCTCACGGTAACTGTTTCCTGATTTTTTTTTTTTTTTTTGAAAAATGCAGTAAAAAATCAACGAAAATTTAAGATTTAAGACTATAAGCTGAACGAACTTTATTAATAGTAATCATCAGAACATCCAATCTTTTGCTTTAAATACTTTTAACATTAGATTACATATGACATTTTAAGCAGTATTTATAAAAAATATATGAAAAGTTAAAAATGAAATGCACCTTTCCACCATCTATAGAAAACCTGGCTGTTCTAATCTTACTTTTGGAAGACGGTAAATCCCGTAACTTCCGGTTAATATCGTCATTGGAGCCCCGTCCTTCCTGTTGAATATATACACATTTACAAATAACAAGTGCTATTTCAGGTAAGATCTAAATATTAGATTGCAAAAACATCGTTCAACATACTTGTGCAAATAACATATTAACAAAAAATCAGAGATTCTTATAAAGAAATGACTCTTACAGGAAATATCATAACAATTTGTAATTTATCTCAATATCCGTAAGAAAGAAGTTCGGGTTCATAAATAACATAAAAAGAATTATTTTTCTGAAATGGAGACAATTTGGAGTAAAAGTAAGGTGTTGCGAAGTAAAGAGTTGATCCTTACGTCGCGGGTTCGATGTCCGCTGTGGGACGTGGAGTCCGGTCGTTTGGTTGAGACCGTATAAACCAAGGTTCGGTGTTGCAGTAGGTTTTGGCACAAAACGATCCTTCACTGCTCAAAGGCCTTGTTTTGGAATGAGACTTTACCCAAAGCCAGCCCCCACCCTTATAGTCATGCTGTAGAGTGAGACTTCCCATGGAACTTTTATTGTCTTCCATTGAGGGGAAAGTATTGCTAGATTTAAACTTCACAGTATGAAGAAAGCTCACTCTAGAGCAAGACTTTCCGGGTAATTCAAAGATGGGGGAAGTTCGCTCAACAACACGGTAAGGGTCGAATAGAGATTTAATTTATAGCCCTCTATTTGCAAGTTAATGAAAAAAACGAATGAACGTTTAACAAATAAATTCAAATTTAAGGGTCGAAACAATGATCTACTTAACAAATACATACTGACATTTGGTCTAATGCGCATGACTTTTTTTAACCAGTTGCTAGAATTTTTTACACTAAACTGTCTACGGAAATTCTTTTACCAGGTCTTCAAAATTAGTGCATTGCAGGTATGATCGGTTGAAAAGGAATGCTAACTTTTCTTTTGCAACATATACCTTCTATGATGATTTTTGCCCGTGTTTACCCTGCTCTTATTTTTTTGTTTTGAATAATGCAAAACATTATGCATATGTCGATTTTTTTTTGTATGTCAACATCGAGTACATTTTTGTTAAGTTAACTTGTTAAAGAGAGATACTAGTATATAATAAGCATAGATAGTTCATCATGTTCATTCTTAGGTAATTAATTATTTCTTTTTTCCGTTTTATTTCAAAAAAGGGGGTGGCGGAATTGCATCCTGCTAAAAGTAAGGCCCCTTTTTTCCTGTAAGTTTTTATCCTTTTAATTTTAAATTCATCTTTCCGTGCTTTGAGGAAAAATTCTAGTATATATTTTTCTATTTTAATGTGATAAAACACGCGTAATTATACTTACTGATCACAACATCATTTGTGTACAAGCTAGCAAAGTCAAAGGTCCAGTTCTATTATTCACCCAGTTTCCATTAATTCTAAACATATACTGTGAGTGATACCGTATTTAAAAGTTACGTTAGATCTTTACTTACAAGTGGAGACCCTAGACACACTGCTAGCGCTGCAACGGAAACAACTAATAATCCTAACGTAGTCCTCATGTCTCTGCTTATTAATAATTTATGGGTGTAATTTAGCCCCTTTTATACTTAATAGATATAAGGGAGGAGTTTTGTTTTAGTTGTTTTGATTGACATTGACATGCTCAATTCTGAAATTTCATTCAATACTTTGCATACATGTAAGTCTAACAATATTCTTCTACTTTCAATTTTCTAACCTTGTACGATATTCCATGATCAAAATTTAAAATGTTGAAAGAAAATAAGTATTTTGATATGTATTATGTTTGGGCTGTATACATTGTTTATTGAAATCATTGAAAAACGATATGTTAAATTCCTGGACAACTGTTATATATAGCAACAATGTCTATTTCTATCATTATTCCGCAAATTTGGACCAGACATTATAACTCACTAGGATAGGAATACAATAAGATTAGGTTCCAGAACTTACAGCATTGAGAAAAGTATATTTCTCATCATTATTTTGTGTGGAAAAGGTTAAATATAAGATCACCTTAATAAGTGTCATCCAACCATTTGGTTCAAGTATAATATTAGATGAATTAACTAGTACGCTACAAAGTTTATTCAGTTAAAGAAATGTTGGTCTTTTTTTCATTCAAAACTAAATATTTAGAATGTTTAAATCTATTTTTGATAACAATTTATAAAATTAAATAGGTTTAAATAAAGACACTGAGCCATATTTCATTTTTAACATGTACGAATTGAGAGATCCCAGTGGTACAATGTTAAAAAATAGAATTTATGGCATATATTTACATTTGGAAATAATCAAAATTCATTAATGCCACTGACTAAGAAAAGAGATAATTGTTTGATATTTAAATTATCATAGAAAGCATCATCATGTTATGGTCCTTTAAGCAATATTGGTATGTTTTCTTAATTAAATGACTATCACTGTTTTTGGTTGTTTTTGTTTTTGTTTTTTTGTTTTTTGTTTTTTGTCTTTTTAAATGAAAGATTTTTTTTAGTTATAGCGTGTACATGTAATTTCTAAGTCTAATTGAAGTATAGGGTATTTGACTAAATTAATAGGGTAATATAATTACAAATATAAATACATAAGTATACAAAAATAGACAATAATTGATTTTCATACTAGTTAGTTTTAAGTGATTTGATGTGATAAAATAAGAACATTCGCCCACAAAGCTTTATTGCTCTTTATCAGTACAAATGGTCTACACACTTAATCAGATGTTTATGAACTCTTTTGTTTTGATAACACGAACTTTCTTGTTCTTTATAAGTACAGATGATCTTTACAATTAATTAAATTTCTGTATTCCTCGAAAACGTAAATTCCTTCTTTTTAAAGGCGTTTTAAATCAATACAGTCTTTCTAAGCAGAGTTTCTAAGATTCAAACACTGTAGAAAAGAATATATAAAAGTATAATTGAACACAGGAAATCAGAATCCCTTTTCTACAAATACACAGTTGGTTTTGTTACTAGTATGTCCTTTAAAAATCGCAATTGTGGTTTTTTAGTAACTCATGAGTCATTTGTAAGTTGTCAACATTTTAAGAGTTCCCTTAAGACCCACTTGTGAAACAGACAGAAATATTTCTATGTGAATGTGATCTGTGCAAGTAAGACGACGGTGTACTTTAAGATTCTGTGTTTTAAAGTTTTCTTTAAAAAATCTTAAATTTGATAAGAAACCTATCATTCAAAAAAAGTAATATTAACATAGGGTAAGTCATGTACGCCCTAGCTGCGACAAACCTAGGTTGAAAACAGTTTTCGTCAAATATTATATTTCTTTGTTAATCACTCTAAAAATAGAAATCTGAAGCACGGCAAACACGGACCTCTAAAACATCTGAAATAATATCAGGTGCCATGCAGGAGTTAACATCCCCTCCCAATCGGCCACATCCTAAATAAATCTTTAGACAATTCAATGGGTAAATAATGGCCCAACTATAAATGTGAAATATAGATCTCAATAGATTTATTTGACCATAAGGTCATTGTGTCGATCACAGAACTATCTAAATGATTAAATAAAACGAGACTGCTGATCTTCTAGTGTCATCAACTTGTTTACCATTAGTTTGGGTCGCCTTACCACTAGAGCCTGCTCTTTCGTTTTAAATTTACAAATTTACTGATTCGCAGACGGGATTTAAACCCCCAAACTCCATCACGGAAATTTTTCGAATGAAGTTCACATAATTTAATAATAGGTCAATGAAACATAGACATGGGTGTAAAAATACCTTTAAATGTCTAAGAAGTTAATTTTCCACCGTCATATATGTCATGTTTAAAAAAATCTATGATTAGTTGCATGATATTTTGTAAGTATGAAGATTTATAACTTGCGAGTTTGTTTTCTGTGTAGACCTTCATACTATTAGACAAACCATATACAGCTGTAAATCTCAATCAAAGTTCAGTAGTCCGTTTAGCTGTTGTTCCTCTCTCGTGGTTCAATCCCCTCTAACTAACCTGTTACGTACCTAGTCTAGTATATAAATTCAAATAAAAAGCTATATATATTATTGTTTTATTTTATATTCTATATTTTTTTTTATGAAAAATATCAAAATATCAACTAAAACCTGGCAAAAAAAAAAATAATAAAAAAATAAAAAATCACAAAAAGTTCATCTCGAACACTGACTTTACGATAGAGAGTAAAATAGTGAACAAAACATCGTTAATGGCTTTGTGAATATATGAAAAATGATCTTGATAAGGTGAAGAAACACTGGCGATGTACTTGATTAACTATTGTTTTTTTTCTTTTGATCAATCGTATAAATTGAAGATTGCTTTATTTTATTATTTTTCACAATACGATAAGTACATGTATCAACATCAAGGTAGAGGCTATATAGGTTCTGACAAATGCTTATCCTCTAAACATTAAAGTTTAATCTTCATCAGTTTTTTGAGTTAAATGCTTACATTCTGAGATTCGACAAATCTTAATTTCTGTGTTATGTCTGAGCTTGCTTTAAAGCGTTGATGTTTTTAAAATGGGAATGATTTTTGCGATTCTCGGATTTGTTAGGTCTTTCCACCTTTCCGTGGAAAGACCTATTGAAATTGTTCTGTTTATTATTATTAGGTCTTTCCACCTTTCTGTGGAAAGACCTCTTGAAATGCTTCTGTTTATTATTATTTTATTTCTGGAGATGTTTTGAAACTGTAAGACTTATCGAAAAACTTTATAGTTCATGATATTGGATAATAAAAGTTATTCCGAAAAATGACCCCCCATATTTGAAATTGCCCCTTTCGCAAGAAATATATAGAGGTATGAAACCTTCACCAATGTCTTCAACTAATTAAGGGGAGTCTTCAGTCTATTCATTGCGAAAGTATTCGATGACCCCTTCAATGAGTTATTGCCCCTGAAACTTTCTGAATATTATAAATAATTAAAATTTTTCAAAACGAGATGTCGTAGAATCATGCAATCAACTGCATAAGATTTAGTGACCTTTAACCTTTAAAATTAAAGGTCAAAATCCAAAAAAGAAATTAAACATTTTTTACATCTCTTTTGCCTTTTTACATATACGTAATGTCTTTGCATCGTTAATATGTACTCTTAAAAATATTTCATAGATTTCATTCTTGTCCCCTAAGATTAATCCTTTTAAAAATTATGGTCCCTTGTGCAAAAATCTTTGTTATCGCTACTCCACCCAAACTATATACCGTAGAGACACCAAACCTTCACTAATGTGTTAAGGGTCTTTAGACCTAACTTCACTGTATAAATGTGAAAGGATCTGATGACGTCATGTATGAGTTATTGCCCTTTAACTTCTTTGTACTTAATATTAAACCTTATAACTTGAAAACTATAAGTCGTAGAAGCATGGGGTCAACTGCATTGTGACCCTTGACCTTTGACCTTGAACATTTTATCAAGGTCAAAGGTCAAGGTCATTTCAATTCTTTTTAATTTTCATGTTTTCTAACCTTTAAGACAATTTTGTTTTTTTGTTCATGGAATTTAATTTTAAGGAGTCATATATAAAACAAAATTGAAAAATTCAAAGAAGGTGGAAAGACCTCTTATTGTTCTGTGAACAATAAGTCTCCTAGTTATTTTTATTATTTTTCCGCCAAATGGTTTTTTGTTTCACAAGTTATTGAAGAGATTTATAGTTCATAAGAATGTACTCCTTAAATGATTGTATATATTGACCCCTTTCAGAGTTATCGCCCCTTTTGCAAAAATGTTTGTTATTGCTACTCCTCCAAAACCGTAAATCGTAGAGGAATGAAACCTTCACCAATGTCTCCGAATAATTAAAAAAAACCTTAAATCCTTCATTGCAAAAGTATTCATGACCCATTCAATGAGTTATTGCCCCTGAAACTTTTTGAATTTTACAAATAATTAAAAATTTTCAAAACGAGATGTCGTAGAGACATGGGACTAACTGCATAAGATTTATTGACCTTTGACCTTAAAATTCATGTAAAGGTCAAAGGTCAAGGTCATTCATAAAATGAGAAATTTAGCTCTTTTTGTATCTCTTTTGTCTTTCAACATATACTTAATGTCTATGCATCATTACTATGTACTTTAAAAACTATTTCAAAGATTTCATTCTTGTCCCCTAACATTAACCCTTTTAAAAGTTATTGCCCCTTGTGCGAAAAACCTATTTTTCGTCCGAAGCTATATGTCACCAAATCTTCACAAATGTCTTCAGGGTCTTTACGCCTAACTTCACTTTATAAGTGCAAAAGGATCTCATGACCCTTATATGAGTTATTGCCCTTTAACTTCTTTGTACTTACTATTAAACCTTATAACTTGAAAACTATAAGTCATAGAAGCATGGGGTCAATTGCATTATGACCCTTGACCTTTGACCTTGAATATTTTTTCAAGGTCAAAGGTCAAGGTGTTTCCAATTTTTTCTTTAATTTTATTTTTTCTATGCTTTAAGACAATTCTGGTTTCTTTTTCATGGAATATAATGTTAAGGAGTCAGATATAAATAAATTTGAAATTCAAAGAAGATGGAAAGACCTCTTATTGTTCTGTGAACAATAAGTCTCCTAGTTTTGTTTGTTTTTTTTTTTGGCATATGAAATCTTTTTACATCGCAAATACATGTATACGATGATTTTATTTTTAGATTTTAAAATATTTTCAAACATCGCTTCCGTGCACGTACTCTAAAAGATTTAAGAAAAAATTGTTTATCATAAATGAGAAAGCATAGATTCGCAAATGAAAATTTTTCTTTAAATAAGACATTTATAAATGCTGATGAAATTTAAGCAATCTTTCTTTTTTTAATCAGGAAGATAGTATTCGTATCCATATAATTCTAGAATGAGAGTGAATACAATAATGGTAATTAAACTAAAACAAATCTAAATAAAAATTAGAAATGTTGAATAGAGATAATATGGGTACTCCAAAAATGTCTAAATGACTAATGCCTGAAAAGCCAAATTTGAAATCTGGTCCCAGGACCATTTAACATCATTAGCATAAGTCAAAATATATACGCCCTTTAAAGGTTGCTGAGTTTTTAAAGGGTTGTCTCGTCCCCCCATTTTTTATGCCACTGTAATCGAAGATTCGGGGTATATAATTTTTTGTCGTGTCCGTCTCTCTGTTTGTCCTCAAAAACGTTAACCGCGCCCATAACCTTTGATTTAGAGGAGCTATGACTTTCATGTTTCACATGTGTATTTTTTGTGACAAGACCTTTCTTTGGTTACCACCAAATTTGACCTTGACCTTGGTGTTTGACCCACTTTCCCACAAAAATTCCAAACTTTTACGTTGGCCATACCTTTTCAATGGTAGATACAAGGAGTTTTCTATTTCATATTTGTATTCCTTGTGGCAAGATCTTTTATTGAATACCAACAACTTTGACCTTTTTACCTTGACCTTGGAGATTCTGTTCTTCCGAAAAAAAGTTTAACCTTGACCATAACTTTTGAACGAAAAAAAAGCTAGTGCTTTCATTCTTTACCTATGTAAGCCTTGTAAAAGGAAGGATATGGAGATAACAAACAGTATTCAATATCAAAGTCCATAAATCAATGCAAAATAGGAGCAAAGCAAACACAGACCTCCCAAACATCAGAGGAGGGATCAGGTGCCATTGAGGAGTGAACATCCCTGCCGACCGGTCACACCCGCCGTGTGCTCATTGTCATGATGGGGAAACAACGGAAAAATCCGTCGTCAATTCAATGTATAAATAATGGACTAACAATTAGTGTGAAAAACATCAGTCAGCATTTGACAAGGTCATTGTATCGACCATAGAAATTACGAAATGATGACTTTAAACGAGACTGTTGATATTCTTGTTTCATCAACTTGTTTGCCAATAATTTACCTCGTTTTATAAATTGTTCATACGTAGGGCATGATCTTACGTATAGAATCAACTGAGATACATAAACTTTTTATGCAGGTGAAGAAGGTATATTGACGATGAAAAGTTAAAGGCATCATCTTTGTCATAGAGGTTGTTTGTTTGAATACCATTAACGTCTTTATCAAGTAAAATATCAAAATATTACACAGATGTGTCAGACTCTTGGATACGTATATCGTATCGACATAAGAATGGAAATTACAATTGTTAATTGACAATACGTCGTCGATTTATTTAAATGTCGAGTTGAAGGCCACAGCAAGTGAATATATTTATGCACAGTACTCTTGAAGTTTCTCCTTCACTACTGTTGATATCTTAGTGAAGAGTAAAGAAAGAGGCTGAACAGGAATGTATCTTTGGTTGTAGATTTTTAACGACAATGAAATAATTTTGAGGTATAAAACTGATTTCTATTTTTTTTGTGAGAATTATTTCCAATTTCTTCTAAAATACAATTTAGTTAATGAGCCTTACAAACGATCTTCTTCAATTATTTTTGCTTTGTAAGCAATGTACAGTATTTTAGATTTCTTGATCCTGTTACTTCAAATTGTTACTTTTGCATTGTAGTCAATGACAGTTTTATTCTATATTATGCAAAATAAAATCCAGGCCTCACCGCTATAAAACAAACTCAAGTATAGAAAAGAGTAGATTTATAGATGGAAATAAAAATTTATTCAGAGAAATACAGATTACGACAATGAAATAATTTTAATTCTATCTATTTTTTTGTATGTAAGTCTAACTTGATGATCAACATATGATCTTCTTCAATGATTTTTTTATGGAATTCGGGCATTTTAAATTTCTTAATTGGAAACAGATTACACAAAGGGTTTATTTTTTTCAGTTTATCCCTCATTACAGAAATATATACCAATGGGTTTATGAGTGGCTCACATTTGGAATTAGTTTCAGGGGTCCTTGTTTGCTCTGCTCCTGATTTGTATTGTTCAATTGACGTTTGAGTTTGAATACTGTTCGTGATCTCCACATGTTCATAGAAAACTAAATTAAAATGTGATTTTTTTGTAAATTTTATTCCAGACGAAATACAAAATTTCGCTAATTCTAGCACTCAGATTAGTTTCTGGAAAAATAAATTGTGATGCATATCAAAATTGGGATGGAAGCAATAATTATATAGAGTGTAAATAAAGTGCATTTCAAATCAAAGTTTTCAAATTTATTAGTTTATAAACATACAAGAGGCCCATGGGCCACATCGCTCACCTGAGTAACTTTGGTGATGTTTTCTTTTACCAGATTTTCCTCCTTGTAATACTTACTGTGGCCCCGCTCTACAACACCCCCGTCATGATTTTAACAATTTAGAATCGGCTCTATACCAAGATACTTACACATAAGTTTAAGCTTTTCTGACCTACTAGTTCTTGAGAAGAAGATTTCTAAAAATAATTCCAAGATATTTTTATGTAAAACCTGGAATCCCTATTGTTGCGCCGTCCTACCCCCAGGGGTCATGATTTGTACAATTTATAATCCGTACCACCCCAGGATCCCTCCATATGAGTTTCAGCTTTTCTGACCCATGGGTTCTTAAGAAGAAGATTTAAAAAGTGTTTTCCTATATTTTTCTATGTAAAATTTGGATTCCCTATTGTGGCCCCGCCCTACCCCTGGGAGTCATAATTTGAATAATTTAGAATCTACACTACTCAAGGATGTTTCCACATAAGTTTCAGCTTTTCTAGCCCAGTGGTTCTTGAGAAGAGGATGTTTTATAATGAGCCCACCTATTTTTGTATTTACTTGATTATCTCCCCTTGAAAGAAGAATTGGCCCTTATTTTAAGAATTTAAATTTCCCTTCACCCAAACATAATTTGTATAAAGTTTGGTTAAAATTGGCCAAGTGGTTCTTGAGAAGAAGTTGAAAATGTGAAAAAATTACAGATGGACAATGGCTGATCATGGATTTTGCAGCTCACTTGAGCTTTTAGCTCAGGTGAGCTAAAAAGTCGGTATTAGACTAACCAATGTTATTTGTTGATTGACGTTAATCGCACATTGTCAATTGCAACAGCACCAACGTACCCATGAGGTCCGCCAACAAAACCTTGAAAATTAACTGATGCAAAGAAAATGACATCAAAATATTATAATGAAATTCTCATCAAGCAGTAGCATATGATTTGCAAAAATTTAGGCAATGGAATTACTCAAAAATCTCTTCATCATTCATTTCTAACATCAGTTTGACAGGTATTAAAATTTATTTTTCAATTATTGATCGTTTTTAGGCTTTTATAACAACACCTAAAAAATGTTTCAAATCTTATTTGAAATCTAAACTGACAAAAGTTTGTATTCAGCTATTATATCAATGAATATTAACTAATGTTTGATAAGGATTTGTAATTTACGGTAATTGCACTTACTCTTGATTGGATTGTCATGCATGGTTGTAATACTGACGTCGACCGACCCCCATACACTGTTAGTTGTCTTCAAAATACTTTCTTTTTGGGCAGTTGTGAGGGCATCGTAAAGTTTAGTTTAGCGTTTCCTTTTGTCAAATAATCAGACTGTACACGTACCGTTTCTTTTCATCAGGCCCCGTGGGGATCCGGGTTAGAATAGGTCCTCAGTACCCCCTTGCTTGTCGTAAAAGGCGACTAAATGGGGTGGTCCTTCGGATGAGACCGTATAAACCAAGGCCCCGTATCACAGCAGGTGTGGCACGATAAAGATCCCTGCCTGCTCAAAGGCCGTAAGTGCCGAGCATAGGCCTAAATTTGCAGCCCTTCACCGGCAATGGTGACGTCTCCATATCAGTAAAATATTCTGGAGAGGGGCGTTAAACAGTATACAATCAATCAATCTTTTCATCAGGGATTTTTTGGGGGAAAAAAATTAAAAATATAAGATTATTTTGGTAAAAGAATTCTTTATAATCGTTACACCCAGAAAAGAAGGCACTTAATTTAAACGTTAATGATTTTTTGAAATATACTATATGAGTAAGTAATATAATTATTTATGCAATTTGAGTAATTAATATAATTATTAACCTACAGCTGCTAGAGATTCTGGCCAAAACAATTTTCACGTTTTTTGAGAAGCACGTGTCTTTTTGATGAGAGCGAAATGACCATTATCCTTCGGCGACTGGATGTTCCTTGTATTTTAAATTTGAAAGATGTTAATGGGTTTTTAAGGAGACCGACTTAGGTTTTATTGTGTGAAAACTACAAAAGCAAAACTCTTCATTTTCATAGCATATATACCTTGCATTAATTTCAGTGTACATGCAAAGTTTGGGAGAAATCTACCGTCCAGGTATTTTTGAGGCACCGTCTCAAAATACAGGTACATTTACATGTACTATAGGATTATATAGGAAAATGCCAATTTTTAGCACTTTAAAGCAAATTATACAAATACTACAATAGACTTTTTATTCAAACTATAATATTTGATGAGTAATACTATACTATACAATATATGTAAGAAACACAAATTTCTAAAGTCTTGTTACCAGATGGGGCATCTCAAAATGCAAAAAATAAACGAATTTTACTGTTTTTATAGAGAACTATAAAATATGACGGGTACAAAGGATTCATATGAAAACATAAGAAAATAATGGAGATATTCTAAAATTTCTATGTTTTAAATTTCAAGAGCGTATGTTTATTACTTTTTCTTTAATAACATTTTAATTACCCCTTTCTTTAAGAGCTTCAGATTATCATAACGTCAAAAACACACTGTAGCGACCGTCAACCTACCTATCAATTGCAAAAATCGGTTAAAAAAATCAGTTATATCAAATTGTAATTACATTTTTATACCTATTTTTACTTAATTTTGTTTAATTTTAATAATTAAGCGAAAAAAGTTGCATTAAAACAGTAAATACGCTTCATTTTACTATGATGCGCGAGATATTGCGCAATGGAAACTTCAGTCGGCCCCCTTAACGATCTACTTTTCCGTTGAACCTAAAATTTATTAAAATGATATTTCTTTCTATTTGGCTTTTTTTAACCGTGACGCGGCTCCAAACCATTTGCGCAAATAAAAATACACACATGTCTTCTTGATCAGTGTCCCTCAGAAAAAGAAAACAAATAATTTAACAAATTGTAATGTACTGCCTCGTACAGATATGAGGAATAATGATCTTGATAAGGGGGAAAATAATGTCGATGTACTTGATTCGCTGTCATTACTTCTCTTGATACATGTAAATCATAAAAAATATATGATAATACCTACTTTACTGTTTCTCGATGAACAAATGGACATATGCAGGTAAAACATAAGTTTGATTTGTTTTGAACATATTTAATTGACAATGTGTCAAAGGGATTGGTTCCAAAAACTTAGATAGTCCTATCCCATAAATTTTAAGGATTTAAGTTTTGCAAAAATTACATCTCTACACATATCAAATTATTGTAAATGCACTTTTTTATCACCAGTTGATGACTGTAAACAATTTCACATTGTTTACCAGTAGACTGTCTTGGACTGGTGTATATATAAAATATCCTTGTGTAGGGTTAGGGTTAGATAAATATAAAACATATGTTTAATCTCATGTTTTCGTGGGGTCAACGTTTCGAGGTGTGAGGAAATAATATGGGTTTGTGTGGATTTAATTTCATGGATGAAGAATTGTTAAGATATGTAAATGACGTATAGTTTTAACTGTATATGTCCATTTATTCATCGAGAAACAATAAAGAATGTATTATCATATAATTTTATATTTTATCTCTTGTCAGCATGTACAATTTATAATGAGACAAATTCTGACTGACGTTTTTCATACGTATTGTAAGTCCATTATCCATACCTAAATTGACGAAGGATTTTTTCCGTTATTACCCGATCATGACAAGGAGCACACGGCCGCTGTGACCGGTCAGCAGGGGATGCTCACTCCTCCATGACGCCTGATCCCACCTCCGATGTTTTAGAGGTCCGTGTTTGCTCTGCTCCTATTTTGTATTGTTTTATGGATTTTGATTTTGAATACTGTTCGTTATCTTCATATCCTTCATAGTTAACCTAAATTCGTGGATATCTTCATACTTCGAAAACAACGAAATTTAACTCCTACCCCCACTCCATATGAAAATTAGTGATTTCAAAGTATTCCAATTCTTTGCTTTATTTTATTTCGTGTTGTGGGATGCATTGAAATAAACTATGCCTGAACATTTATTTTTTTTAAACTGCCCATTAAAACGAAGATCACAGGAATATTTCGAATTTTCGCTTCTTAAAAAATATGTTGCACTAACATGACTTAACTGATGTAATTAACAGACACTGAAGTTCTAACAAATTGCTAGAAGACCTTTTCTCAATTTCCCGATATTTTTATATGTCTAGATCTGACATATACTTATAGCTAACTGTATGTATATTCATTATATGTCCTACTTTAGCAGTTAACAATGAGAAGAGATTTGTTTTTGTTTTCTTCCACTCATTAATTTGTAAAATTTAAATTCATTAACTCAAGGAAGGCAATTATTTTGTAGAAACTTATTGGGTATTGTGTAAATTACATTATTGTGCATATTTATTGATTCTTTTGTGCATTTTTAAAATATTCCTCCACCCATTATATTGAAAATGAACCATATTTCAAAAATGAGGAAAAAGCTTTCCCACATTATAAGTTTTATACAAAATATTAATTCCGTTGCTAAGGAAATAGCAAATCATTTGCTAAGGCAATTTTATCATTAAACTATGACATTCAGTATATACGAGGGGTGATCAAAAAATTCGGGAACTATCTCTATATTTTAAAAACCACGATTCAGATCAGAATGAAATTTGACACATCTGTAGTCATGTACATCATCTATAAATAGCATATGAAATGTATTGATTTTCTTCATCATTGTGACGTCACAATGTAAAAATGACGTCAATATGTAGGTTACTCGTGACGAAAAATGGTTGTCTCAGTCTTACTCGATCAACAAACGGCTATAAAGTTTAAAGTATAACTTAATAATTCCTTTAAAGTATCTCATAATAATTTGTGCAAGGTTTAAGAAGAAAATATGCTTTCCAGAGGTTTTATCATAAATTGAATTGATTGTTTTAGTTAAGGGAGAGAGATGGTTAAAAATGACCTTTGTGTTGTACCGCCAGTGAAAGCAAACTGGGGAAGAGATGTGTCCTTTGTTAGGGAATTTGTCATGAAAGATTGCGAAGTCACAGTACGAAAAATGGTTGAATATCTTAACAATATTATTATTATTAAATCCCTAAAATACCTTTTGATTTTGACTTTTAGCTTATTAAATATGATAAAAAAAACAATGCCCCGTACGACTAAATCCATATTTGATAAACGACGTTCCTACGACAGAGATCTTAGGTTGTGATGGCCACCATCTTCTTTCTGGGAAAGGATATCCTTATCCAACCATCGTATCTCCTAGATTTGGACTTTTCTGACAAATGAATCGTTCTTTTTATAAAAAATCAACTTGCATGGTAAGAAATATAAGACTTGGAAAAATATTTTAGCGTCTATGAACGAAATGCCTCAGGGCATGTCACGTGACCCCCTGGATCACGTAATTCGCGCATGTGTAGAACGATGGCATATAAGCATTATAATCAGAGAGGGCTACTTTGCAAAAAACGAACACTGAAACCAATTTTTTTTTTGTTTTATCGAAGTTATACAATTTGTTCGCAAACTTTTTGATCACCCCTCGTATAGTTACTTGCAAATCTTTATAAACGAAATTGGCAAAAACAACCTTATTTAAACAAATCTGACAAAAACGTTGACTTTTTCATACGGTAAACATAGCCATAAAAAAGAGCAAGTTGGAAATTTTTGCCTAATTTGTATAAAATACAAACTTTTTTTAATGTTTCGGGAAAAATCCCTCTCGCAAATATATTTTATTTAAATTGTTTAATATTCATGCTCGTTTAAGGAAAATGATATATAACATCACTACCTAATTTTGACACCTTTGCTTTCTTAAACAGATATAGAACATAGTTCTGTCCCAATGAACCACATTTTACATCCCTCAACTGTTAAGATGTTTAATTGTACCAAAAAACCTTTGATAAAATCAATTATTATTTTTTTATTATCCATTTTATTTGAGAATGAAAGTGAACATTATTATTTATCTGTGTTAACTGCTTCTTCTTGGAAAAGAAAAGAAAATCTGAAAAATAGAAAAGTAACCTCATAACAGTAAAAAAAATCACATAACCATAATCAAAGTATATGAACAATATTTGATAAAGTAATACATGCATTTATTGAAGATTCTACAAACCTCTCAGTTTAAATTTCTGTTACCCGGATGTTATCTACAGCAACTGCCCCAGATCCACTACTGCCACCGACGAGGCCAGTGAAGTAAAACTATGAAATTTACATACAAAATGGCATCTCATTTCTTTGCTGGACTTTTGCAGCTCTTTCTTAGAATGAATACGACATGTAGTAGTTTGTGGATATAACTTAAGACTTAATGCCTTTTAATTTTGATTTTTAAATGAGACATACAGGAAACCAAGCAATTATGTGAATTATTTAATAGTGAATTTTGGATAAGGCTTAAAAATGAAAGATTAACATAACCTTATCTTTAAATAATTTCAATAATTCATTTTCAAGACGTATACAATAAGCGTTAGTAAACGTCTTTGAATGATTACAATACCATATAGCGGGGTGTTTTTTTTTTTTTTTTGCAGGGTGCTAATTTTGGCGTTTTGATGGTAGCCGGCTAAAATTTTAATCACTAAAATAGTCAGTACTCCTTTTAGTGTTTATTTGCAAAGAGCAGAAAATCTGTGTCCGCTATAATAAATTACGCCAAAATTATTGGCATACCTTTGAGCAGGGAAATCGCCAAATTTTACACCCGCCAAGAAAACCCGCTATACGGTAGGAGGATTGTGAGTTAGAGGTTCGGAATGTCTCCGCTATTGTTTTCAATAACGTGCACATTTAAATTCAGAAGGACTATTTCTTGTCAACACTTACGAATGTACTTTCCCCAGCTGGAATCGTGACGCTGGCAGACTTCCATATTCCATTATCCCCGGAGGTTGAGAAGAGTGTATAATATTGTGGATTTACTCCCTGTGCATAAGAAAAATATAACTCTCCATTTCCAGTAGACGTGTAATCAAATTCAACACGCACTGAAGCCACTGAAAATATACAAAGAAATTGTGCAATGATTTATCAAGTTGTCGAATAAAAATATAGTTTGATCTTTATGAACGAATGAAATAAGATTTATTTGTTATAAAGTTGTGGCGAATTTTGTTCAATTTTTGGCTTGAAAGAAATCTATAGAATAAGGATTTCTCAGTCATTGACGCAAACAGAGAGAAGCAATGTCTTCCAATACATAAATGTTCCATAATACCCTGCTATGCAGAGTGTTTGAATGTTGTTGCATAGTAGATGGACTAGTTTGTGACGCAATAAAGTAAATTATACATAACCCACCTGGTAAGTAATGTTCTGGTAATAACCAAGCAGTATCCTGCGATTGAAAGTTACTTGTTGCCAGTGTATAATAATTTCCTTCCGGGGCGCTGCTGATTCCAGGGAATGCCTAAAATAAAAAAAAATGTAAACGTGACCATGTACAACTAATTCCAAAACATGATTCTTCTCGCACATCTTTAAATTAAAATTCACATCAGCGTTAAAACACCTTTGCTTTTTGACAAACCTTTTCAAAGTTTGAATGGAAGGCAGAGAAGGCAACAAAATACGGGGTTAGGAAATATTTTTTAAAAATATATTTTTGAAATTTTTCTGCAAAAGAAACTTCACTTCTTCCCACTTAAGGTATCAAAATACCAGTTTATAGACCCCTATTAATTAAATAGATATACTTGAATGGCCTCTTTGGTGTCAATTTTCATACTATTTTCTTTTTCCTGATTTCTGGTTGTACATTGTATATCCTATAGTTATGATTACTTGACAATTTTGATTTAGAAGGTACCAGTATATAATATTATACTTTCATGTAAATTACTTGAATCTGATTCGTCGAGAAACATTTGTTAAAAAACACTATTACCCGCTGAATAATGAAGCCACGCCCTCCTGCGTAGCAACAGTCAACATTGCTTGACGACGGGTGATATTCCAAAAAATAGCGACTGTGCAGAATTTATGCGCGCATAAAACATTCAGTATAATATATTAAATATTGCATGTAGTTTAGTGTAGCATTGAAAATTTTCAATGTTACACTCAACTACATGCAATATTTATATATTAACACATTCTCAGAAAAGTGCTAATCAGTAAGACAGGGAAGATGAAAAACAGGGAAAAAGTTAAATTTTAAGACTTGAAAACCCTATCAAAGGTTTGTTTTTATTTATGATATACAAAATCTACTCACTTGAGTCCTATAGAAATTAATAGTATTAAATTGATGATTTTGTAGACACATTCCTGTTTCAAAGCCACATTGGAAAATCCCATTTCCTGTATCTAGAAAAGATCAGGAATATTTGAAAGTAATTAATAACTTCTAAGTAAAATAATACCCGTGGAATCGGGTTATAACCTGCATGAATTGCATGAATTTCATGCTACCAGTAATTTTACACAAATTGATAAAGAATTACCCGGTGTTTGACAAAGAGATCCAGTCCAGCCAGAGGTGCACGTGCAAACTGCTGATCCAGAATTAGAGGAACAGGTTCCGCCATTTAAGCATGGATTTGGGGCGCATGGATTAGAATTTACTTGGAAAAAAGTAAAAAGCAATCAATTTATTGGTATTTTAAAATGTATATTAATCGAAAATATTTATATATGTGAATCATTCTATTTCTGTTTATTGGAAGACTTTTCTTTTATGTCAGAAAAGGCTCATTAAAAATTTTCCACTAAGTTTGTTCATTGTCATTTAAAATCCTTTGCAACCGTCTTCACACAAACAGGAAACGTAACGAAAATTTCAAATTTTTTATACTTGTATCTGTTTATGATATCATGATATTATCTTGAAAATGATCAGAAAAAAAGTATTTTGTAGCAATTACTAGTAATAATTGTCTTTCCAAGGAAAACATAATCCACCATAAGAAGACATTACTATCATTTAAAAGCTTTTTGTAATTATCTGTTGACAGGTTCGAAGGAGAGAACCATGCTGACATTTTATTTTATTACCCTGTGTTTCACAGAACGACCCTGTCCAACCTGAAGCACAACTACATTGAGCATTTCCGGAAGTTTGGGAACATGTTCCTCCATTTTGGCAAGGATTTGGGCTACAAGGGTTACTAGTAACTAGTCAGAAAATAAAGAAATCTTTAAAGTCCTTTTTAACTTTTAAAATGCAATATTACACAAGCTAAATATAATTTTTCGCTTGCATTTTACAAGTATATTATGTTTTTGGATTTTCATTTTTAGGTATTTATTTTAGAGTTCAAAAAAACAAAACAAATTTATTTATGGTTTTGTCTTAAAAATGATCAGAGAGAGAAAATACTATTTTGTAGCAACTAATAGGCTTTCCAAGTGATAAACATAATTCGCTTCAAAAAAGAAATAACAATATTTTTTTTTTTATATTTTGGTAAGTTCTACCTGCTGAAGGATTTTCAAAGGAGAAAACCATATTTTATTTTGATTGACATAATGATACGTAAAACAACATACAATAAATCAATCGTATATTATATTACCTTGTGTTTCACAGAAAGACCCCGTCCAACCTGAAGCACAACTACATTGAGCATTTCCAGAATTTTGAGAACATGTTCCTCCATTTTGGCATGGATTTGGGTTACAAGGGTTACTAGTGGCTTGTCAAAAATAAAGATATCTTGTAAGTACTTTTACACACTTCAAATTAAATATTTCTTTATTTCACATTCTCCGCTTGCCTCATTCAAGTGCATTAAGTTCTAGATTTATATTTTCGGACCATATACATATCCATGATATCAGAAATATGGATTAATCGCTTAAAAAATATACACATTCTTTTGTTTGAAATAGAGCCTGTATATTTTTTTCATAATTTACATTTAAAATAAAATATGATAGATACATATTTATCTTATCTCTTAGACTAGATTCATACTTACATGATTTACTACAAAGCTGGTTGTTACATGTATATCCTGAAGGACACTGGGAACAAGTAGCACCGGACGTGTAAGGTCTTTGGTTGTTAAAGTTCCCACTAGAATCAAATGAGAAATCTATAGTTTAGTCTGCTGTTTATTTTAGTTTTTTTGTACTTACTGTTTGATTTACATAATGCACATACATGTGACCATGTCTTTTCTTTGCCACAATTTTCTATTTTTGTACTGGCAATATTTATGATAATCCTTTTTTTTCCAGCGAGAGTAGCAGGTTAAAATATTCATAATGAAATACATGGAGATAACGAACAGAATTTATGCTTAAAAAAACCATAAAACAATATAAAATAGGAGCAAAACAAACACGGATCTCTAAACCATCAGAGGTGGGATCAGGTGCCATGGAGGAGTAAGCATCCCACGCCGACCGGTCACACTCACCGTGTGCTTTTTGTCATGATCGGGAAATAACGGAAAAATCCGTAATCAACTCAGTGTGTAAACATTGTTAATGAAATAACAATTGGAATGAAAAAAAATTAAAAAATGCAATTTTCAAGTTATTCAATATTTGTTTGAAACATTTTTAAAAATAATTTTATTTAAACCCCAAAGCATCTTAAATATATATCTCACCCAGGTCCATAGTTACAAACAATCAAGTAAGAATTTCCACATTGCTGTCGTGCACAGCCTAGGTATTCAGAGTCGGTCCATACAACCTATTAAAAAGCATACGTTAAAAACATTAAACTTGAGACCAGAAAAAAAACTATCATATTCTTCATCTTTCTGGACTATCTTCCTGAGACCACATTTGAATGAATTAATGCTTAAAAATATAACTAGTACCCTAGCAGCAAGTGTAATGTTGTTCCCACTTCGAATTGAAAATGCAAAAACATCTTTTAAAATAATTATTGAAGCATAACACAATGCAAATTTCATCTGTGATTTATCCAAGTAAACTAACATAACAAAAATCAGCTCAATATCCTACAAAAATACAGAAAGCCCATGAAAACTAGAGGTACTGTGAGCAATGAGCTCACTAAATGATACCCCCCGCCTCCCATATGAATATATTGGCAGTATCCATGTTTTGCTCTGGAAAATCCAAAATATATGTCAGATCAAAAAGTAAAATAGGAGGTGCACAATGGCAATATGTAATAAAGATTCTGTGAAAGTTTCATTAAATTTCCTTCAGTGGTATGAGAGGAGTTGCGGATAAGAGATGGGTACCCCAAAGCGTAACAGACGGACGGACGGACAGACGGAAGGACGGACGGACAGACGGACGGACGGACGTACAGACGGACGGAAATACCGATTACTATATACCCTCCCGCTTTTCAAGCGGGGGGTATAATTAAAGCAATATTCATGAGCTGCATGTTTGACATCGGAAAAAAATATTTCAAATTTGTAATTAACCATTTCAATGACAGGAAAATAGAACGTTTATTAACTTCTGTTGGTCATATTGCTTTGGAACTTTTTATAAGCTTTGATTGAAGCAAAATTGAATTATTGTCGTCCTGTACAATAATGATTTCTTATATAATACTGTATATTCGGTTGTACAGAAATATTTCTTCTGAAACATTTTAAAACTTTATTTTGGTCTTATTGATCATAAGGGTTTAGATTACATACAGATTAATCATAATAACACATTTTACCAGCAAAATAAAATTCTCAAAAATGCAGCTCATATTGCTTTAAAGAGGGCGTTATCAACTCAATATCTGCATGGATTTAGAAAAAAGTGAGAAAAACCAAGTTATACAGACTGACTGACAGACAGAAAGAAAGCTAGACGCACAGATAGACGAGATGGAAACATATAGTCCATTCAAGTTCACAGGTAGGGGTCTAATAATAGTTTGTGATGACAAGGTCGCATTATTAGGATATTACACAAAACAAACTAGAGGTACTGTGAGCAATGAGCTCACTAAATGATACCCCCCGCCTCCCATAATGTCGATGTGTTGCTTTATATTGTTTTACGGTAATGTGTAAAGAGGAATAACTCGTCCCGTCAAATGTTATCCAGAAGCTTCTATTATGTGACGTCATAGGTAAACAAAAAATGGCAATGTCCATGTTTTGCTCTGGAAAACCTAAAATACGTGTCGAATAAAAAAGTAAAATAGGAGGTGCACAATGGCAATATGTAATGAAGATTCTGTGAAAGTTTCATTCAATTTCACTCAGTAGTATAAGAGGAGTTGCGGATAAGAGAAAAAGCGTAACAGACGGACGGACGGACGTACAGACGGACGGACGGACAGACGGACGGACGGACGGAAATCCCGATCACTATATACCCTCCCGCTTTTCAAGCGGGGGGTATAAAAATTAGCTGGATCGGATTTTTCTATGTATCGTACCTGTGTGTAATGTCCACATGTACGTGTACAGGTGTTCGACGATAAATCGTAATAAGACTTTTCTTCATCCCATGACCTAACGGCATCCGTTGCGGTACCTAAGGTATAAAATTTAGAATTGATAATTATCAAAAAACATACTTTATAATATGAAATAGAATAGGATAAAGAAGTATCTAAAAATATTTTATTTTATTTGTAATTTACATATACAAACCAAAGGTCCCCATGTATATATTTTCTCCAACATAAGAAAACGTTTGTGACTGGCTTGAACGTTGTGAATTATGACTGAATGAACATTGTTGAGCATAATTACGAGCGATGGTGTACAGTTCATCACTCCAAATCTGTTTTAAAAAGTAAATTACATGAACGACTTCTTGAAAATATTCATAACTATGTTAGTTCGCTAGCGGAAATTAAGGTTCATAAACCCTCTGCTCACACATATAAAATTTTTCTTGAGCTTTTATGATTTTACAAAGGAAATGTATATGCTGAATAAAATACAAACATTTATGGCATGGTTTGCGGGGCAAAATTTGATAAAAAAGGCACTTCAACTTGACCAATTTATAAGGGAATAATAGACATTTGTGTCATTAAGAGTTATCTGTCTTATCAGAGTATCAATGTACCTTAAATATTTTATTTTGTAAGTACCAAAAAAGGTTAAGCTAGCGCCCTGCGATCGATCTCATATATACATGTATATACAAATCAAACCATTCGAATCTAGGAGGCGTAAACACTGACCTCGAGAGGTGGAATCAGGGACCTAGGAGGAGTAAGTATCCTCCAATGATTCATTACACCCGTAATAAGCCCTATGCCTTAATCATATATACCTCTGTGAATTTGTTCAATATAAAAACATGACGAATAAACATGCTATCTTTTCCAAACAGCCCCTACTGTGAAATAGTTTTTGTGCTATCTGCCCATGGTGAAATAGTCATCAAACTATTCACCGGCAGCATTCTGCTTCCCTCGCTTTTCATCTCGGAAAACTTCTGGTTTTATACGGATTGTGACGCGTATGTATTATGACGTAATAAAAGTTAAGTCAGCATCGGTATAATATGGAATATCATAATTGTGTGTACCTTGGACTCCCAAAAGTTAACAAAAGTTAAGTCAGCATCGGTATAATAAAACACCTATTTACTGACTATTCGGACAATAGCAAGTTTATCGTCCCCCTCGACAGCAAGCTATTTCCCTCGGCTGCGCCTCGGGAAATAGTTTGCTGTCTTGGGGAACGATAAACTTGCTATTGTCCTCATAACCAGTAAATAGGTGTATAATATATAATATAAACACAAGGCATAACAAATGATATTAAACTCAGCAGCTTAAGAATAGATAACACAACATTTTTAATTCGAAAATTCAAATAACTATACTTAAATGTGTGTCTCACTTTATAAGTGATATTTGTTTAGTTTAACAGCATAATGATTGGCCAAGCCACATAATTTGGTGAAAAGTGCGAAAATGTAACGTTATAGCTTAATCAGTTAATGCATTTTTCAAAAAGTTTTAGAAATGTATAAAGTTTTCTTACTGCAAAGTTTCTGGGGACATTTTCAAGAGTGTATTTAAACATATAACACAATTAAAATTTTTAAATTACACTTCCACTGAAAGAAATATTTAAAAAAAAATACCATTGTAACTCTTCTTTGTAGGAGATTAGAAAATTTGTATGTGGTATGTACATGTACATGGTGGTGGTTTATGCTTGCTTACTATGTCATTATGTCATTTTGAGGATGATCATGTTTATGTATTGCTGGTTTTTAAACTAATCAAAACATTTCTATAGTTTGTGAACTAACTCGGATATATTGCATCATATAAAAATTAGGATGAATTAATCTGACAATATATAAAAATTCAAATTTATCGAATTGAAAATAACTAACAAATTAACCAAGATTAACAACACATTAAAAACATTGTTTATTATAAGTTTGCATGCTTTTTTTCCATACAAGATCTGATTATCTATCAGTGAGCAATGCTCTCTGTGTGAACGGCTTACCATCTCTTTCATATTAGAAGCGGAGGGGTTGACGTTACGCCTTCTTTCGTTGTGTGCATTCAAAAATTCTTGATTTTCGTTTGTTTGTCTTTTTTTCAAAATTCTTCCAGCTGGGGCCTGTTTGAAAAAAAAGGATATGTCCAATTATCTGTAATAGCCTGTTTGCGTATTAGCATACACTTCTGTTCAAATGATAAATAATCATCACGTACAGTCTGATTAAATCAGGCCTGTATGACCTATCTGTTGTCGTCCATCGTCGTGTATCGTCCGTTCATATTCTAATATGTTACCATTCTTTGGAACCGATGGAGTAATTTTAACTTATTTACTTTAATGTCAAAGAGTAAATTATAATCATTTTTGTAAATTTTATGGTTCTTGTCTGGAGTAGGGGTAAATCCATAAAAATTGAGGAATTTGTATTATTTGTTTACTTCTTGACAACAAACAATTTAGAATTGGGATGGATAAAATAATACCCACCTTTATTGATAGCAGGCAGCAATGTATCACATTTATTTTCATGTATATTTAGAATTTTTTATTTTTAGTAGGGGGTCAACTAAGATACATGTACATGTATACTATACATGCCAATGTTTTTTCCATGTTTTGTTTTCTTAATTAGTCCACTGGGTGATCCCCCTTTTTCTATGTATAAAATTTACAATGACATTATGGTGCTTGGGGTCAGATTGTGTAATATTGTGATAAAGATATGTAATATTTTATATTTAAGTCCCCTTTTCTGACCCCCTTTCTTGTATTGTAAATATGTTTTTACTAATTTTACGTCATTTACTTCAATGAATGACATTTTTTCACTTCAATAATGTTGTTTGTTTTTGCCTGCTTTAACCAAAAAACAAGCTCAGTTGTCTGGCAGGAGAACTAAGGAACATAAATAAGCATTAAGTACTATACATGACCCTTTGGTCATGGGTTCTATAGTTATTATGCAGCTCCATTGATCATATCTTGAAAATGCATTAATTCATCTTGTCGATCTCCTCTATATTAAAGTTTTTATACTCAGAAGACATCTAACGTGTATACCTTAACAAAATGTACAATAATTCACCATAATTTACAATAGTCATATAAAGTATAAAAGATTTGACTATTAGTGAAAAAACGTTTTTAGAATAATTGCCGTAATCCAAAGTATTTTATACTATGAATTTTGAATTGTTATATTTAAAGAAGATTGGCATCAATGCGTGCAGAATGCCTATAGCTGTAGATTTTAAAAAAATAATAACTTCTGTTTGTGAACGATCTTGTAATATAAAGTAAAGTTATAATTACTAAAATTTATGAGAAAAAAACGTTATTAAAAAAAAGGAAAATAACAATTATTATTTTATTAAAAATAACGTGGTATTCATGGGGTTCTAACCCTAGCAATAAACCTAATTATATTTTTTTTAAATTTGGGTAAGCATATGCATTTTGCAAACTTTTGTATACAATTAATTAGACTACATGTGCTACATGGAGGATCTTTCACACAAAAAGAAAAGCATACGCTCTTCTATGTAAGGCTCTGAGTTATCACGTGATTAGAACAGTATATTATCATCATAGAGAGAAGGAAAAAGAAAATTAGACGTTAACCTCGCTACTGAAATAAGATGGTCAAATTTGACCCAGCTAATAACAGCACTTATGAAATGGTTGTACAGAATCTGTGCAAAGTTGATTGATATTCAAGTTCAATAAAATACAAGAAGAATCCACTGATAAATATGGAATTAAAAAAAATTTGCAGTGTATTAAACATGAAAAGCATATAGAATATTTCTAGAAATAACTTACAAGAGGTCCCTTTTGGCCCCAAGCTCTAACAAGACAAATCAGGAACCCAATGGAAATCAACAAGATTGGCTTTGACATGGTCATTGTTGTACAGTTATTACAAGTTTGACTTGTTCTGTACCTTTATAGAAGACATGGACACGTATCGATGATCAAAGGTACATGTATAAGTACATCCGTCAGTAGTTAATCCTGATATTCGTCATAAAACTCATTTAAGTAAAAACAGATGGCTGTAGATATTGTTTTTGTGTGATAATTCGTGTTTATTTGAATTTAAAGTGCATATGAGATCCTGTTTACAAATCTCAACCTAATTCACAAAATTATTATTTAGGAATTGTACTATCATCATTAAAATTGCCTACTTCTCACTTGTGACTATATAGTTTAAATGAGATTTCTGAATTGAAAGAAAAGTCATTTTTTAACATAATTGATATTAAAACTTCAATACTATAGGTCAATTCATTAGTTTTTAGTTTGTTCAAGATCTTTACAAGACAATATACAATATGTATCAAAAAATTATCTTTTATTGACAATAGATAAAACTAAGTACAATTGTTAGAATTAAAAAAAATCTTATGTATATCAACATGCTTTTTGACATCTGCGTGAACACTTGCAAATTGTCTGTTTATGAAAATATGAAGCACTTTTATCCTAATATTTTTATATATACCTTTAAATGAAAACATAAACCTGTTAAAAGGACGTGTAACCTGTATTGTATTTTCTTTTATTTCCATGTTTTCATTCTATTTTGATAAAATTAATCACAGAGAATATATCAAGATTTATCTCCTAACCCCTCTGAGATTTAGTAAATGTCGTTGAAAAATGAATTAAGTATATTTTTTCAAATTAAAATTGTTATACCAGGAAGATTTGATTTAAACATTTTCAGCATATTAAAACATATCTAAATTTATAGCTGAAATTTTGTTTAAGAAGTGTATTTTAAAAAATCCTCAAATTCACCTAAACATGTAATTAAACTTATTTATTGGTTTTTGATTATTTTTTACGTTAATGACGATTTATCTTTTCATTTTTAACAAATCAATGTCGAATTAAGCGGCAAATTTATATTACTTTTACAGAAATCAGTCAAAATATACACCATCGTGAATCTTCTATCTCTAAACCTTTAGGCAGTGACATACTTTTTTCTTAATTCATTTTTTATATCTGATAAAAAGAACATATCTACATCTTTCAATTCTTCTGCATTACAAGCGGTGTCACAGAATGTAAGGTACATTAATAATGAGCTTTAGAAAAAAAATAATTACAATTGCTTCGCGATTTGAACTTTAAATAAGGTTTGTAAACATGATTTACAAGTACATATGTTTCAACCATTGATACAATGTCTATTACTGATAACGTGTTTCATTTGAGTAAATAGAATTGTATTCGTAAATGATAAAATTTATGATAAATATTTGCATTTTCTCTATTTCCCTACCAAAGGCTTGCATTTATCAGTATTAACGTAATTCTCTCACTGATGTACAGTTTTGGGTCAAACTCGTGCACTGATAAATCTGTTTCACAGCAATGTTTGTTTGTTTAACGTCCCTCTCGAGAATTTTGCACTCACATAGAGGCGCCTTCAGTTATATACAGTGTATAGTTGTTTTTTTTTTAATATTTGTAGCATTTTATGTTTAGATTGAAATAAAAATCTCCAAAATTGATAGAAGAAATTGAGGAAATATAAATTTCAAATTTTAAGTTTTTATAGTTTTGACTTAAAAATGTAGGTCAAAATAAGCAAATTGAGATAAACTTTTTGTTTGTTTTGAACATATTTTATTGACAATATGTCAAAGGGATTGGACACAAGTTCCAAAAACTTAGATAGTCCTCTCCCATAAACTTTTTAATCTCTCAAATATTTCTTGGGATTTAACAACTAATGGTTCAGAGTGAAATAATTATTTGTGATCTGGCCTGGTCGATAAGGCATTGGGTTCAGCTGGCGATTTTTACCGCATTTATCAGTTCCATTCCTAGTTGGGGATACTAGAAGCACCTAGCTAAGGAACTCTGACGTCACGGCACATATTCGTCATCAGTCTGTGCTGAAACGTTTTGAGGTAAGGATGTTTCCATTATGGGAGAAAATTATTCGTAAACTTATGTAAGTTTTTTAATAGTATATTTATAAACATTGACTGACTTATGCCTGGTAAAAGGTGATTTATTTATTTATTTATTCCTATCGATGAATAAGCGGTCAATTTCCGTCAGATTGTAAGACTCCTGTTCATGAATTTTTCTCATCCCAACAATGTGAGACAGCATGTAACACGTGATTTTTTCCATATCAAATTTTACAATCTCTCCTAGATTTATTTAAACTATACGGAATGAATAAGTTACCAATACCTGCCATATTTAAACACATTGAGCAAGGCAAGTGAAAGGGAAATGTATGGGGTATTGAACCTTTATAGGCATCTCCTCGTATACCACTGAATGAAATTTTGTACTTTCACGGAATCTTTGTTACATTGTGCCATTGAGCACTTTTTAACATTTTTTGATTGGGAATACTGTCATTCTTTCTTTAATATTGAGTAGTATCCATGCAACTCATCCTATACTACTGAATAAATTTTAGTGACACTATCAGAGATTCTTTAATCTATTACATAATGCCATTGTGCACCTCCTAATCTTTATTTTTTTAAATGAACACTCATTTCGAGTCTGTCTAAGCATAATACGGACTTGTAGTATTGTAACATTTTGTCAGCTCTGTGCTCACAGTTAAACTCTATTTAAATCTACACTGACTGACAAAGAAATTGAAAGAAAGTATTGGTATTTCGATTTTTGCTTATATACTGTGTAACTTGCTAAGGTAAATAATTAAATTCTTTTTTATTTAAGTTTGTTTTTTTCCTTTTCATTGAATTGAATTAATAAGCATATCTCTTCGCCTCCTTATCGAAATATAATGTTTTGCACAAAAAAATCTCGATTAATTTATTAGCTCTGTTAAGCCAAGGGCTCAAGTGAGCTTTTCTGATCAAAATTTGTCCGTTGTCTGTCGTTGTCGTCGTCGCCGTCGTCGTTGTTGTGAACTTTTCACATTTTCATCTTCTTCTCAAGAATCACAGAGCCTATTTCAACAAACCTTGGCACAAAGTATCCTGGGGTAAAGGGAATTCAAGTTTGTTCAAATGAAGGGTCACTCCCTCTTCCAAGAGGAGATAATTATGAAAAAGTAAAAAATCAATGGCATTTTTTAAAAATCTTCTTCTCGGGAACCAGAGGGCCAGGAAAGATGAAACTCATGTGGAAGCATCCTCAGGTAGATTCAGTTTTGTTCAAACCATGACACACACGGGTATGTTGGGGCCACAATAGGGGATCAAAGTTAAACATAGGAATTCATAGGAACAATCTTTTAAACACCATTATAACGAAGAGCAGTAATGGAGGATTTTGCTTTGTTGTAAGGCCTTAGTGGAATTTTATGAATCCATTCAGTCAATAATTGACTGTAAGTGTCAATTCATTAAATAAACACTAGTCTTATCAAGATGTTTTCTCAAGAACAACTGGGCCAAGAAAGATGAAACTCAAGCTGAAGCATCATCTGGTAGTATAGATTCAATTTTGTTCAAGAAGGATATGGAGATAACGAACAGTATTCAATTTCAAAGTCCATAAAACAATACAATACAAAATAGGTGCAGAGCAAACCATCAGAGGTGGGATCAGGTGCCATGGAGGAATGAGCATCCCCTGCTGACCGGTCACACCCGCCGTGTGCTCCTTGTTATGATCGGGAAATTATGGAAAAATCCTTTGTCAATTCAGTGCATAAATAATGGACTAAAAATAAGTGTGAAAAACGTCAGTCAGCATTTGTCTCAATGATGAATTGTATTTGCTGACAAGGCCATTGTATCGACCATAGATTTTACGAAATGATGACTTTAAACGAGACTGTTGATATTCTTGTTTCAACAACTTGCTTGTCAGTAATTTACCTCGTTTTAGAAATTGTTCATACGTAGAGCATGCTCTTGCGTATCGAATCAATTGAGATATATACACACCTTTTGCAGGTGATGAAGGTATATTGCTGCATAAGTAAGGGAAGTTGACGATAGAAAATTTTATGTGCTCTTAAATGCGGGCAATAATGAACAACTCAGTTCGTATGTACATGTACCTGAAGCACATTTGCAGCTCTGTTCTGCAGCCATTAAAATGATAAAGCGAGTGTTTGTGAATAGAGCATTTATTACATTACAAATGCCAAATAAAATGAAAAATTTTACAATTTCAGAATGCAGCAGAAGGTGGGGTGCAAAAAATATCCCACACCTTCAACACAAGAAAATCAGTAATCTGAACAATAATAAAAATGTGCATGGAGGTTTGAAGGGGGGTGGAGGAGGGTAAAATTTTCAAACCACGTTTTTTGGAGCCAAGCGGAATTATGAATATGGGTTAGGCTAATAGCCGTAAATAGAGGGCGCTTGGAAACTATAACCCGGAAAAACCCCTCAAGACCCAAACATTCATACACATTATTAGTAAATCAAAATACAAAAACTTTGAGCATTTAGATCCCATAAATTCCTTTATATACATAAATACACTAAAGTCATCACGTTTATCATATAGCTTGGTTGTTATATTACCATTAACGTCTTTTTCAAGTACAATATCCGGGTATGAAACAGATGTGTCAGACTCTGTGGTATTCTTTATCTTAAGCTCACCAGGATATATCGTATCGACGTAGGAATGGAAATGATCATTGTTAATTGACAATACGTCGTCGATATATCTATATGTCGAGTTGAAGGCCACAGCAAGTGTTTTCTTCTTTTCAAGCATAAGATTTTGCACAAAATCTGCTTCATATGAATATAGAAAGAGGTCTGCTAATAACGGAGCGCAATTTGTACCCATGGGAATTCCAATAGATTGTTGGAATACCAGGTCTCCAAAAACCACATAGATATTGTCCATCAGAAACTCAAGCATCTCTTTGATGTCAACTTCAGAGTACTTGTGTGTGCAATCGAAATGTGTTTTAACAAAATAATTTTGCAAATGACCAATGACCAGGTAAGTAAATTTACGAGTTCCATTTTTATTGAAAAAACAGCTGTCAATGATATCAAAAAGTCTGGACTTTAATTTATCTTGGGGGAATGGTTGTGTATAAAGTTGAAAAGTTGTAAGTTTTTAAGCTGTTGATTTTGGTAAATTCTTGTGATTTCAAATTGTCCAAAAGTTCTTTGGAAATTTTTAGTATCCACATTTGATTTACACCACTTCTTGCATATACTGTTGCACAGTACTCTTGAAGTTTTTCCTTCACTACGGTTAATATCTTAGTGAGGAGTAACGAAAGAAGCTTGGTGGAACATTTACTGGAACCCGCAATGTATCTTTGTTTGTAAGGATTTTTATGAAGTTTCGGAATCCAGTAGATATAGGGAAGTTAAAATACATTTTGACTCTGTGAAATACTTAAAATATTTTAAAATGACATATGATTTTTAAGAATTTCTTTCTTAGAAAGGGAAGTATGAGTATAAGTAGGATTACCACCATTAAAACCAAGCTCTTCTAAAATACAATTTATATAATGAGCCTTACAAACGAAAACAATGTTGTTACCTGCTTTGTCGGCAGGGACCAGTACGTACTGATCATGTAATCTATCTAATTCCTTTTCACTTCTGGATTATTGAATACAGAAGGATAGATGGTTTTCATCTTGCCCCTCATCTTTTAATACGCGACTTTAACATGGATCTGATACATTTAATCCATTCTGACAAGGTATCAACGTCTTCCTTTTCATATCTGGCCCATCGTCTGGCGTAATTTTCAACAGAATCCAAAATATTTATGAAATTCCGACGCCACTTGAAGGATCGGGGTTCCCTATATTTAGGACCTTTTAAAATAAGTGATCTAAGGTCCTCATTTTTAACTATATTTACGTTACCTTTGATAACGTGTTCAGCAGGACTAAAATTATTGGGCGAAGAAGAACATGAACATGATGGAGGATTATGTTTCAGATACTAGTACTCGGTATTCAGGTCATGTAAAGTTTTTTTTTGTAATTGAAAAGTTTGGAAGCAATGGTCGATGAATATTTGTAGGAAATACAAGGCGTAGTCTTTAACTTGAAATATGGTGGAATACAAGACTGGACCCTTTTGTGACAAAGAATATCACTTATATTAACCGCGTCAATTCCTTTATTGGTGTATTGAAGTTTAAGGAAAATACGGATTGTTTTCGCTGCATGTTCTTCCGTAAAACGTGCGGGTTTAAAAAGCCTATGATTGCAGTATCCATAATCACATCCGAGCCTATATTCTGGTGCCTTAGCCTTTTCAAGAAGACTATATAAAAGTTTCAAAGGGACGGAGTAAAGTTTGGTGCGAATATGATGTAGACCGAACTGTTGATTTACATAAGGTAGCAATGAATCAAAAGAGACGTTGTGTATTACAGGTTTATTGTACGACCGATGTCCATGACTACACTTACGTCTCTGTGTATGGTTAAAAAGTCCCATCAAATTTACATTGCTACACCGTGGACTGGAAAGATTTCCAACACTATAGATTGTCATTACATCCATAGGGAAAGGCTGTCCCTAATTTTCTAATCCAAAATTCTTCTCTTTGTCTACGGAAAGGTGTACTCAGCGACGAACTATTTGTGTGGTGATAAATCTTTTCGAGAATTCTAACTTTCAATGCAGCTTCAAATCAAGACCCCCGGGGGTAGGGTGGGACTACAATGAGGTATCAAAGTTTAACATAGGAAAAATAAGACAAATTGTTAAAGATCTTCTCAAGAACAGCAAAGCCATAATTGGTCATTTATATGGAAGCATTCTCTGGAAGTGTAGATTCAAGTTTGTTCAAATCGCGACCCAAGGGCGTTTGGTGGCCTGGGTCACAATAAGGTATTAAAGTTTAACATAGCAATACATAGAAAAATCTTTGAAAATCTTATTCTCAAGAACAGCAAAACCATAGATATAAAATCATTCTAGGGTAATGTAGATTTAAGTTGTTCAAATCATGACCCTTAAGGTAAGGGTAAGGCCAAAATAGATGATCAAAGTTTAAAGAAGGAAAACATAGAAAAAAAATATTTAAAATTCTTCTTCTTGACAAAAGCAAAGATGTGATTGTTCGTATTTATATGGAAGCATCCTCTGGTATCGGAGATTCAAGTATGTTCAGATCATGACCCCCGAGTGTAGAGTGGGGCCACAATGGGGGATCAAGGTTTTATGTACTAGGAATACACAGGAAAAATCATTGAAATTCTTCACAAGAACAAAGCCATGATTGATCATCAATATAAAAGCATAAAAAGAATAGATTTGAGTTTCTTTAAATACCCCCACCCCCTTGAACCCACTTTTATATTCAATACTGAACTGATTTTTGCTTTGATTTGCTTTTACATACCTAGTGACTCAGGTAAGCGATGTGGCCCCTGTGCATCTTGTTTTAAATAAGTCTTAAACGGATGATTAAATTCTAAATGATATATTTTTATTCATTCATTGAAATAAATAAGAAACACTGATTACTCAGTTTATTAGAGACAGATTGCAAATGGTTTTGAATTTCGATTTCTTAACAAATACAAATAAATATAATTAAGAAATTCACTTTATAACTAGAAACCAGTGAAAATATACTAAATCAAGAAAGCAAAATTGACTTCTGTACTCATTTTAACTCAGTTTCCCTCTCAGATTTGTTTAACTCGAATGTTGTCGACTGCTACTGCTCCAAAACCACTAGTTCCACCGACACGCCCAGTAAAATAAATCTGTACAGTTAAAGAAACTTGTAGTCACATCGAAAACGATTAAGCACTATATGCAATGTTTCGAAAAATTTCTCTCGCAAAAAACTCTAAATAAGTATTGCATGTTAATGAACTTATTTTTGTAACACTAATGCTACTAGTAAATCTTTAAAATTTGCGAGAACGTCAACAATTTAAATGCAAATAAAAATTGATCCGTATATGAAAAATTTAAAAAAAATAATTTTGTCAACAATATGCATAAATCATGGATTTCTTAAAAAAATAAAAGTTGTGATCTGTTTCCCTATCTTCTTGATGGGTCACACGTGTAAAAGTTGTTCAAATTCCTGAAATATCAACTTAACTGACAGAAGCCTCCCTTGGTTTAAAAATAGATTGTTTTATAGAATATGCTCTTAAGCATCAAATACATTGAGAGGCAAAAATTTTATAACCAAATTGTGAATTTTAATTATTACTACAAAGGTGAGGAAAGTTGACGATGTAAAGTTTCAAGTTATCTCGTTTGACAAACTACTTAGCAGACAGTTAATCATTTTCATCTATGCTCAGTAAAACATCAAAATATGAAATGGATGTGACAAGTGTCTTTTATTTCAAATTAACAAGGTTATATTGAATCAAGACAGAAATAGAAATAGATGGGTAAAATATCTTTGATCAAAAGTAAGTTAAAGACTACAGCAAAAGTTTTCTCCTTCTTTTGTACAAGTTTTGAAATATACTCATACTCAGCTTTTAAAGTATAAAAAATGCTAATAAAAGAACATCAAGTGTCCATCGGAATTGATTTACATTTAAGTTACATTTACATGAATATATGAGCTAAAATTAATGCAATAAGATATCCTGTCTTATTTTTATATTAATAGATTTATATGTGATTCTATCAACGATTTTTGGCTATAAGGGCTTTGATAAGTTATAAACCGGTATTTGTTCAAAACAATATCTTAATTTTTAATTATATTTGGTAATATTAAATTAATTGTCCAAACTTACAAATGTTTTAAGACCTGCTGGTATTTCGACACTTGAGGCTTTCCATATTCCATTATCACCCCTGGTATAAAATCGGGTGAACCATTTAACTGGTTCTCCCTGACCATACGAAAAAAATAGTTCCCCGTCTCCGGTGGATGTGTAATTGAATTCAACTCGCACTGAAACATCTGGAATAAACAGCTACATTGATTGAATTTGATACGAATATATATCTCACATACGTTTTGATGCTTTATTGGTTTTAAGACATCGATTTTTCTTTTATATTGTACAGAGATCAAAATTTATTTTGAGATGACCTAGTACTGCATTTTGAACGACGTCTGAGGTTGGGTGGATCTTTTACATGTGCAAAATTAACAAAACATTATACAGGTATTATATTTCACATAAGCATTTCCAAGCACTTTAATACAGCAAGTTGTCTTAAAATAAGATTAGTTTAGATATATAAGAAATATAAGATGTAAGAAAAATGAAGGATCATTTTTCAAAGTAATGGTCGGTTTTGGAAATGTTATATTCCAGATGACCTTGTCAATTGACATGTTGAATGTACGAGATTTCTTAAAGCAGAAAAGTTGAGAAGATTTATTGATTGAAAAGCATAATTTAAAAGCCAAGATACTTTGATATATAATGAAACAAGTAATAATCTTCATAAATCTTGGCTTTGCTTGCTTTATCTCTTATTCAATTTTTTTAATTTTCTAATTTTATATACCAGAAATGTTTTCTTATATGTAGGTGTCATATAAAATAATTTTCAAGCATTTAATCCCCTAGCTATCTGCACTTCAGAAATAACAAACCTGGCAGTTCCTCTGATAAGAACCATGCAGTGTGCTGTGTTTTAGAAAAACTTGCTAACATGGAAAAGTAATTTCCCTCTGGAGTACTTCGAATTCCAGGAAAGGCCTGAAATAAATTCAACGTTAATGCATTTAGTTATTTATTCTTTATAACAAGCCTGATAAGTAATATAGCGCACGTTTCTACTTAATTGGCAACTTTTATGTTAATCAAAAGCATTTCATATAGTAAATATGTATTCAATAACAAGAATTATCATCTATAAAATGCAAATAAAAATCTAAACGCTGTTACTTTTTTTTAAAGAAGATTACTTACTGTAGTTCGGAAGAAATTCACGCCGTTATAATCATAGTTATCCAAGCAAAGAGTAGCTTCAAAGTTGCAGTGGAGGAGTGTTTGTGCTTTATTAAAAATTTCAGAATATCCGTTTATACACAGGGTAGCAAGTATTTGCAGAGAAACATAGGAATGAACGCAATGCTTTATACTCCAGCCTGAAAAGCGAGAGGGTATATTGTAATCGGGATGTCTGTCCGTCCGTCAGCTTGTCTGTTATGCTTTGGGGTATCAATCTCTTATCCGCAACTTATCTCATACCACTGAATAAAATAAAAAAGACTTTCACAGAATCTTCCACTTTACATTTAATCCGACACATATTTTGGGTTTTCCATAAATAGAAGTAAAAAGTAAAATAGGAGGTGCACAATGGGATGATGTAATAAAGATTCTCTAAAAGTCTCATCAAATTTCATCATGTGGTAAAAGAGGAGTTACAGTTAGGAGATGGGTACCCAAACGCGTAACAGACAGAGAAACGCACGGACATCCCAATTACTATATACCCTTCCGCTTTTCAAGCGGGGGTATAATAATTTTAGTGCATTGTCTAACTGTCTATAGAACCAAAAAAGTGGTTATGTATCGCTTGGTTTCATTATAGTGCAGAGGAAGGAAAGGCTAGAAAGAAATTCTTTGAAAGATTGATTTATGAAGTTGATAAATTTATTTTTATAGAGGTATCTGAGCTATTGGATATTTCATAACTTTCGTCGGAAAAACCTTTAGAAAGAAGTGTTTTGGAGTTAAAATATTTCAAAGTGCACATTTTGAGGACCTCTTTTAAGCGGATTTGAAAAACCATTGCGACTCTTGTCTCCATTTTAATAGCACAATAGAATGTTAACAAAATAACCCAATGATAGGTTGAATTTACTAACAAAGTCATTATGACGACTTTTGAGTATACAAAACAAATACAAAACAAAGGAAAGAAACAAACAACATTTTGTTCAAATTGTAGATTTCTTATCTTAAGAGAATCACATGGTAGGAACATCAATTCGTGATGAAATGGTTGATCAAAAGACTTTGTATGGAGGAAATAAAAGGGATAAAATGAGAAATTTTATTTCGTGAAATGACGCTAATTGATTCCTCGGGGCGTATATTTAGGAATCTACAGTACCTTCTTATTTTTTGAAATTAGAAAAAAATGCCTGTTATCTTTTTCATATACCAGTACCTACTTGAAATGCTGCATAGTCCTTTGTTGCAAGTATATTTAGGAGGACACTGGGAACAGGTTGCCCCGTCTGTGAAGGGACGCAAACTGTTAACATTCCCACTGTTAACAAAAGAGAAAAGGTTTCTTACCTTTACCTATTAAGAAGATAAGTAATACATATTTGTGTAATGTAAAACCGTATAAGTAAAAAAAATTTAGCGAGACGCAAATTTAGCGATTTGTATTAAAAAAAACTGGTATTTTATTTTTAGCTAAAGAAATTATTACAAATAAAACGCAGTTAATTTTTAGCGATTTCTAATTTTAGCGATCTCAGCACCCTCGCTTAAAATGCCAAAAGAACAAGGTTCACTTTTGCCTTATTTGGCCCTGTGAATTTCTGAAAAACTGAAACTGCATAGTTTTTGTGAACAATGCATTAAATATCACTTAGATCTTTGGTGACTGCGTATCTATCAAAAATGACGTCATTTTTTGGCTAGTCAATGCGATATGGCGTCACGAAATGCGTCAATTTTCTCATATTCTGAAAAAGTCTACAAAAATGGCCAATTTTTAAAGCTATTTTTTGATATTTGATATGGAGCGCAACCTCTGATCTAAAATATGCAACTAGTAAATGATAGAACTGTTTCTGAGGATTAATGGACATGTTTAAATTTTTAGATCGGAGAGTGCGCTCATATTATTTTTCTTCACTGAAAGTACTCAATTATACCTGTTTACCTAAAAATTCAAGAACATTGCAATTTCATAAAGCCCGTTTTCCTATACCTGGACTTTTAGAAGAAAATTTTTAATAGGATATGAAAGCACCAAGTCTCTATTTTATTTTAATGCTTAAAATAGAAAAGCAAGTGTTGATCAATTTATTGGTATATCTACAGGGCCATTTTATGCATAAAGTGAACCGACTTCTTTAATCCTTGCTAAAAATTCTGCTTATACGGTATGTATGTACATCTTACCCTGGTCCGTAGTTACAAACTATGAGGTAATAATTTCCACAGAGTACTTTTGCACAGCCTACATATTCGGATTCAGACCACACTACCTGTGAAATATCTATTATATTCGCATAAAAATTCAAATTGCTTCCCCTGATAACTCTCCATTTGTCAATTTGATCTTGCTTTATACTTCATATACGTTTCAACACCTTAAGGTTGGCCCGTACTTTTAGAATTTTCTGTCAAACTGATAATTTTTTCATTTAAATACCTTAAATAAGTCTTAAAGTAACTAAAACACCAATAAAAGATACATCTTTGCAGGTTAATTTTCATACAACATGTCTCAGAGCACATGCCTCTAAAAACTCAACAGCCAAAATTGGACATAAAGATTTGTGATATCATATTATATTTAGTTATGCACCAAATCACATCAAATTTATGTTAAAACTTATGAAGATCAAAAATATTCATTTGCCAAGAGAATATTTGAAATTTTTACTGCAAAACACTTAACAAACATATGTTGAATCTATCCATGTCTTTCAGAAAAAATCTCAAAATATCTTTATTTTTTATAATTCTCAAAATCCAAATTGTTTAGATGCCATTTTTTCTTTAAAACTATTAAGAATTATATCTAAAATTAACAGAAACACATACTTTATTATGGTTGACCAGAGAATTTTGACAAAATAGTCTTTTAAAGACATTTTTGGAAAATCAATTTTTTCAATCATTCATTGCAAAATTTTTTAAAAATAAAAATTAAATGGATGATATAGGCTTAAAATCAATAAAAAATAGATCTCAGGTTAGTTTGCTAAGAAGAAAATTAAAAAGGTCTGGGTCCATAAAAGCAATTAAGAATTTTGTGTCTGTGTATGTACCAAGTGACATATAGATCTTATGGACAGAGTGCAAAGCGTTAATTTCCATAAATAATGTATATTAAATGCTTTGAATGCACAATAACACTATAATAAACAAATATATACTTGCTAAATTATTTTCAATCACCCCAAAAGATCTTATTTCAAAAGACAAGTGATAATCAGAATTTTATATTGATGTGTAAAATTAAAACCGGATCCGTAAAAGTATGGGCCTACCTTAACGAAGAAATATTATGAAAACTTATATTATATACAAAGATCTTATTTGAAAGGTTGCATATAAATTGATATCAGAAGGAAATGTATTTAACAAGCATACATGTAGTTTTAAGAAGCAGGTCTAATCCATCACTATAGCTTACAATTTCCATATTCTTAGAACCAAATCTAGTGAGGTAAATTTACGTCTAGAGCATAAAAGTGATAGGAAGGAGGGGAAAAAAGAGGGAATTAAAGACTTAAACTGAATCTACCTGCGTATAATGCCCACAAACCCCTGTACAAGTGTTTGATGAAAAATTGTAAACATGTTTTTCGTTATCCCATAGGGTAACAGAGAATGATGCTGAATCTACAATATAAGATGTATCACATCTCATGTAAGGTGCTGGTAGACTATTATGATGAACAAAAGAAAAAAGCACAATTGAATTGTTGAGAATATTATACGGTTAATTAATGTTTACATTAGTGTCTATACCCTTATATTTACATTTGCAAATGTTTTCCTTTATATAACACTACTGAAAGGAATGCGTATCTATAACTGTATAAATACAGGTATGGGGTCGAGAGGTCATAGATGTGCGTTTGGATAACCGTTTGACGTAATTTCTCAGTGACGTCATAAAGGGTTGACGCGCGTTCAGTGAATTACATACATGCCGTTGGGTTTGAAAAATAATGCATTTCACATGTTAAAAGTCACAATTATGCAAATATAAAGTATGAATTAGTCACAAATGTAAATATATGTAATAAGGTATCATTTTAAAACATCTATCGGGCTATAAATACGGGTCGGTACGAGATTAAATTCATCATAAAAGCCCTTCGGGCTTTATGGAATTTAATCTCGTGACCGACCCGTATTTATATCCCGATAGATGTTTAAAAATGATACCTTATTTCTTAATTGAAGTATTAAAACGAAAAGTTGACAGAACATATTAGTCACTGTGTGGTCGGTTGACACTCATATACGTAACGTTTAATGACAAGGGAAACTGAATATACTCAAATTTTGCCTTTCAATTTTTTTTCAACTATAATTCTACAAACTTCTAACTTTTATTAATATTCAAAATAATTTAAATAATACAACCATATGTGCCAATGTATATATTTTCTCCGACATAATTAAACGTTGCCGATTGTCTTGATCTTTCCGAGTTATGTCTAAAGACACACTGGCTGGCATAGTTATAGGCAACGGTGGCAAGTTCTTCACTCCATTTCTGTTTTAAAAAGTTAAAATACGAGAAACTTTATATTTCAGCTCATAATATATATGTATTCGGGGAAAATAAAATAGACCTAAAACTTTTTATGTACTATGCAAACCTGTTAAAGCAATCAGAAACAATGATTATCGGTATTCTAGCATTTGGATGAACGCGTAGTTTCACTCTAAATTAATGGAAAATTGAATATCTTCATAAATGCTTTAGCTGACTTACATTAGTCGAATGAAATTTAATTATTTTTGTACCGTCTCATTTATTTTTAATGATTACATAGTTTCTATGAACGTCTTACCATTTCTCTCATGTTAGTAGCCGAGGGACTTACGATCCTTCTCATTTCATTATGAGCGTTTAGAAATTCTTCATTTTCGTTGACTTCTCTCTTTCTCAGTATTCTTCTAACAGGACCCTATAGTTATAGTTAGAATTTTACAGAAATAATGAATTGCTGGAGAAATAAAAGTGAGAGTCATATGGAATGTTGGTGTTTTAAATATAACAAAATAAGTATAAAATTCTCATTTACGTTTTGTTTTCCTTTATGTTTGTATATTGCTATGGATGTTTTTTTTTTTTGGCTTCATTGTAAAAAAGCAAATCCCAAGAAGATGATTTTATGTACAGATTTTGCGGTAAGCAGATAATTTTGTGCACAGAGTTTACGGAATGCAAAGTATACTTTGACTATATACAGTTTAACCACTTTTTTCCATGAATAATATACATGGTATTGTAGTAGAAGTTATGCGAAGGTAAAACTTGTAACATTGATATTTTACGAAAAATATCTTTTTTATATTGTGCATGGAAGTTCCAAAAATTAATATAAAAGTTACTAGTACTGGAAGTTATAATATTATATGATGATTGAAAGAATAACTTACCTTGGGTCCTTCCTTGGACCAAGCTCCAACAAAGCATATCAGCAATCCTACGGAGACTAACAGCATTGTTTTTTTACACAGAAAATATTTCATTCACACACGGCTATTCCTAATCAAAACAGAAAAATTTACATTCAAGCAATTTCAACATCTTTTCGCATCAATTATATTCGGCAGGGGATGCTCACTCCTCCACCTGATCCCACCTCTGATGTTTCGGAGGTCTGTGTTTGCTCTGCTCCTATTTTGCATTGTTTTAAGGACTTCGATATTGAATACTGTTCGTTATCTCCATATCCTTCATTTCAAAAATTTAATTTTTATGATGTTTTTTTTTTAAACCACTTTGAATGTTGTTTACAAACACAATCAAAGATATGACTTCATATGTGTAATTTAAAGAAGAGCACTTGCTCACTTTTTGACAATTTCTGATGGACAAAAATTCATTCTAAATTAGTATTAACGGGAAAATCTGATAGTAATGAAACTTTTGTAATCGATTCCAGGGTTAGGGGGGGGGTGGGGGGTTGACTGTCCTTTCATACATCGCATAAATTAAGGATTATTTTTGTTCATTTTTGCTACTTTGACTGTATATTTGAAACTCTATATCTGATATTGAATATCTGATTCATAGAAAACCAGAAGTCTCTGTCGAGACTGTAGCTCTACTGGTTTATACTTAATATAACAAAGGAAGAGAAAAGTAGCAGTTGGGACTTAAAACTTTAAAACAGAAATAAATATCAAATATAGATAAAATTATCATTGCCGCTCATCAAAATAAAAATCGATGCACATAATTAAGTATCTTAGTATAGTCTACTTGTGTGCCAAGCTATATTGAAATCGGACCAAAACTGTAGGAGGAGTAGCATTTTGAAAGAATGTTTACAGACAGACAGACAGACGGACGGACGACGGACGCATTACTATCGCATAAGCTCTTCTGGTCTCTGACCAGTAGAGCTAAAGATTATTGAATTTTTCCTATGAATAAACATCTACAAGGAAAAATCACATTATTTCAGCATGTTTATTACCAATTATAAATATTTGTAATGTTAATCTTCATTGCAATATAAACAATCAAGTACAGGAAACCTTTCCTTTTTTTTATTGAGAAGCAAAAATGAAATCTATATCGAGCAATGCCTCACTGGTCACCCCCAACAAGACATTGATTATACAGGCGGACACCATCTGTAATGGTGGAAGTTACAAATCATCCTGTGAAAGGCACATGTCACACAGGAAAAGATTCAATTCAAATGCTGACAGAACAAAAATATGGATTTGGTGGTACATTACTCAGTATCTAGGGTCTTTTTGTTCTTTTATGATTAAAAAAATATTTATCACTACTTTTTTCGCTTTCTTTGTAAAATTTATAATCCAAATAAATTTTTACCAGCAAAATAAGTGATTTCCAGTGAATTATGAAGAAGACGTACCATCCGTTGAAATTTGTCACAGTTATCGATGCTAGATATACCCTTGATGATTTGTAAGGAAACTTCTTGAAGAAGTACATGTACTAGTACATGTATTAATTTAGTAAAAAAAAAAAACCTTGGGGAAAACATGTATATATTTAGCTATATATGTCATCTTACATTGACAAATACAATAATAATATGAGCTTTCCACTACAAAACGATATGTTTGCCTTTTCAATCTTTGTTCAAAACAATTAAGAATCTTAATCTTTTATGGATTACATAATTTCAGACAAATCAACTTAAACAATTAAACAAGAAACATTTTTTTTACATAGCTTTTCAATAACAAGCCGAACCTAACATATATGAACTATTTATTCACGTAACGTAGATCGCGGGTTTGCAGGCCTTTTAAAAGTGTCCGAAAACATACCATGAAAATTGGTTATATGATTCCTTTACCTTTGATTTCCATTTTCTGAAAATTTTATGAAATTCCTCTGCACTGTTTTTGTCTCATTTAATTCCAACCCTTCTATTGTAGGAACATCGACGTTATCTTACTGCATTGTGTAGGAAAAACGTCATTTTTGGCTTGTTTTTAAGCAAGGTATAGATTAGAAAAAAAATAATAACTTATAAATGATGCACAGGAATTTGTTTCTCCTTTGTTATTTTAAAATAAATCTACGTGAAAAAGTTAATATGTCTTCGGGTTCGTTTTCTGGTAATTTAATTGTAGATAATTGCTTTTATATTGAATATGTAACAATTTTAAGAACGGCGTCATAAAATATTGCGACGTCACGCTTGACGTCGTAAAATATAGATCCGGTATAAAGAGCAGAAAAACAAAATTATAAGGATTTAAAAAATATTTCTGCAATTCGATTTTAGCAATCTGATACAGATTGTGGTACAATTTACTCTATTATTTAGCGAGATATATTCGTAAAATGCCTTATTGTTATTATTTTTTTTTTCATTTCAAAAAGAGACATATTAAGTAACATAATGAAATTTTTGCTCATTTTTCTCTCACAATATCCACATAGAAAATCCCCATCTGTCTTTAACAAGAATGAAATAACTGTTTTCTTTTCATAATCAAGTAGGACTGTGATAAATTACTAATTTGCGTCTACAAATTAGGATAAAAGATCTTTACTCACCAGTTAAATGCTTTAAACGTACAAAAACACTCGTTTTGTAGGATAAAAGAGAAACTCGGCAAAGCAACATGTGATCAGGATTTCTAAGGATTCTTTTTGATTGATCTGTGTCTTTTGTTTCTATACCAGCTACTTCAACATTTACATGAATAATAGAAAAGAAACAAATACAATATTAGCTTATCTTTTTGCAGGCTGTTGTAAAGGACATTGAGCATAGGCTTTTTCTTAAGAATAAATAACACAAACTTTTTTCAGAAATCAGCAATATTTCTCATAGATTTACATTTAAATTGGTAACCTGAATAATGTTTACCAAGTATAATGGGAAAATTGTGTAAGATTTTGTCATTAGGTTAAAAAATTATACTAAATTTATATTGAATTATACAGAAGGCAAAAAAGTCTCATATCTAAGCACCAAGGAAAACCTGCGATATCTTTATATTTTAGGGATTTATTATTTATGTCATTTCAAATCAAAGTCATTCAAGAAATATAATTATATCAATCCATGCATCCATTTTTTGTGTGTTAAGTACCATTAAACAGACAACGAGTTACATTTACATATTTTTTTTTGTTTATATATTATTTCTGATTAATAATCCTCTAAATGAAAATCAAAATTAAAACTAAATTCTTACAAGTCAGTATCAGAATATTCAGTATTCAAGCTCAAAAGTTCATTCAAACAAAACAAATCAGGAACCGAGCAAACAGGGACCACTCTTACATTAGACTTGGGATTAGGTGCTATGGGGTAGTTAACATCCCCTGCCAATCGGCTTCGCTTGCCGTGTCCTGAAAATGGTCAGTCTGTATTTACCCTAATGATAGATTGTACCGGGGTATTTCCTGAAAGCTCTTTTTATCGACCATAGAAATTGCAAAATGATGACTTTAAACGAGATTGAAGATATTCTTTTTCACCAATTATTTAAAAGCTTTTCTCGTTTTAGAAATTTGTTCATATTAGAACATGCTCTTTAGTATAAAATCAACTGAGAGACATAACGCTAATGCAGATAATAAGGGAATTTTGATACAATGACATCGTCAGCAAATATAACCCATTATTAAGTAAAATGATGATGAATGTTTAGGCCATGATTTCCACACTGAATTGTTTATGGATTTTTCTGTTTTTCCCGAACATTTTTAAAATATGTAAATGTCCCCTCCTTTATAGATAAAAAAATTAGACGATGAAATAACAATAGTACAAATACAGAGCAATGAGCAAGCATATTTTATTAACATTAAAAATCTGGATGAATATTATTTTACAGACAATTTCAATTTCTAAAGAAAGTCATATACATATGAATGAAGTTATTGAATTTCTTTATATCCGTCTTCTATGTAAAGGATCTCTTGTCACAATGTCGCCTGTAGAAGTAAAAAATTGGTATAATATTAGAATATATGAGTTTTCTTAGACTTAATGCTTGATATATCCAATATATATAATCTAGTCAATATACTTACGAAAAAATTAACATAATTTTTTTTTTCTCATTTATGATGTGATCACAAAAATTGCAATTATAGCACCGACTGTCTTTATGCATTGTTCATCACTTGCGCAAATGAGGAATTCACCAGAAAAAAAGTATTATTAAAAATTATTTGAGAAAAAATGTTAATTTCAAGAATCCAAAGCATTGAATTTGTCTTTTTGCAAATATTAAAACAGGGATTTAAACATAGATTTAAAAAAGAATGAAGGATAAACCTGATGGATATCATATTCGAAATCCTTCTCACCTTCAGTATTCTATCTTGACATCGTCAATGCCAACCAAGGAGTATGAGCTCAGATCAGCTTGGAAGTAAAACTGAAAAAGAAATGGGTTCATAACTGAAGGAAATCAATAATTTTGAAGTCGAACTACATTGTTCCTTCATCAATGAATTGTTCCGTACACTTGACAAAGTGAAGTGAAATAATATTCTGGTGATAGCAATGCTGTTACGTGTTTTTGATGTGAAGGTAAATATAACGAACAATGATCGATTTAATAAAAATCTTTGAACATAAAGAAAATATAAAGAGAGCACAAAACACCGACCCCTGGAACTTTCAGAGGTAGGATCAGGTTCCTAGGAGGAATAAGCATCCCCTGTTGCCAAGTTCAACGGTCACAACCGTGTGACAATCTTGTGGGTGTATCTCCACCAGACACACCGACAAACGGTTGACAAAAACCTACCAACCCAAATAAAGTGCAGATATTGATTTCAATGCATTTCGAAATTATCCTTACGTATGTGTTTTTCCCGGCGGGTATGCTCACGCTCCAGGTTTGCCAGGAACCATTGCTGTTATAATATGAAAAAGGCCTTGTATAATCCTTCCCGTCCTGTTTGTACACAAAGGAAATCCTGGCAGCTCCCACTGTCCTATACTGGAATGTCACTTTGATGGCTTTATCTGAAAAGAGGGGGGGGTGACATATCTACTTCAATTTCATCAAATTGAAACGGCAAATTTACGTTTCATCAACGAAACAAAAATATACCCTTTGCCTATGACATATTTTGACTAGTAGTTATTCCCTTTAGCCGCCATCTTGTAGGGCAAAGGGTCCGTGTATACAAAAATCGTTCTTGGAAATTTGGATTTTGAACATTTATTAAGTTAAATCTAAAATATCCACTGAAAAAAATTTTAAAACCTGTTTGAAAATTTGAAAATTTAGATTTTTGAACTAAAATATTAATTTTCAATATACCAAATCAGTTTGAGTTTTTAAAAGTTAGATATTTGAACTTATATGTTAACATTCTAAAACTCTAAATCATTTTTAAAAACTTGAATTGTTAAGTGTTTCAGGGACCCTTAAACATTTAAAATTCAAATTTCCAAAAACCAATTTTATATTTCAAACTTTTGAGTTTTTAATCTACCGTTTGTTTAGAAAGTTTACGCTTAACAATCTGAAGTTCAGTACAGTTTTACGACTTTTGATATTTCAAAATTCACTTCAAACTTCTAAATTTCAATTTTCAAAACGTTTTAGGACGATTTTCACCTTAGTTTGGACTTTCAGTAGGGCGTGGCATTCTCGGCGCTACGTAATAGCGAATACTTGTAGATTCTCATTGGTTAAGAAATTAATAATATCAGGAACTTTAGATTGTTGTTGACAACGATGAGACGACTTATGCCCCACCTCTGTTCCGTGAGAGAACTTTTAATTGGCTAGTTACTACACCAGTTGACATTCGGCCGAATTTCTGTCCTATGTATATTTCAACAGTCAAGGAAAGCTGTGGAAATTTCAGAAGCTAATTAGTGAATTTACCTCTTTGAGCAACCAATTTTAATTACGCATGCAAGAAATATATAGGGGAAATATTTACAGTCTTAAAATTATGAATTAATATAGGCTATAACAAACGTATATTTTAGTGTTACGTTTACTTCATACGTAACATAAATCAGTTTATACCGTGCTTTAGGACTTAAGTTTAAAACTTAAGACCGTAACTAGAAGCGTGCTAAGATTTGACAATCTTAGCAAAACTTAGGCGGTCGGAAGAGGTGGCTTAAGTATATCTTAACTTTCTTATACATCTATTCAAAACTATTTTATGCTGATTTTCGGTGTTAATGCATTCCTCTATTCATATTATGCATTAAAGAAAATAATTATTCCTATGAAATACTATTTTGAGAACATTTAAAATTCTTAAGGTGGGTGAGAGAGAGAGAGAGAGAGAGAGAGAGAGAGAGAGAGAGAGAGAGAGAGAGAGAGAGAGAGATCCCCTGAAACAAATCCACTCTTGATGAAATTGTGAATAATTATAATTACTGCAGTCTTTGCTTGCTGACATTTTATATTTCAAACTTTTTTAGAGTTTTTTTAATCTACCGTTTCTTGTCCTGTCTACGAGAATAACAAAGCAAGTGAACATTTGTCAAAACAAAAGAACAATAAACGGTAACTGAAAACTGTCGGGGGATAAACAAAGTTACATTTACAATGAACCACAGATCACCGTTTTGTGACCACTCAGTATTTTTACTTAATCAAATATGCGGTGTATTTTATAACAAATTAAATTATTCAAAACAAAATCTAATCGTTAACTTAGGCATATATATTTAATTAAAACACCATTTTGTAGCAATATATTGGAAAAACATATATATAGCGTGATTCATAAGAAATATTTTGAACACAAGTTTGACTTAGCTAAGACCTTGCTAAGTTCGCTTTATGTTATAGCGAATGCTTGTAGATTCAGGTCTACGGTTGTGGTTAAGTCAAAAATTAATAATATAACAAATTGAACTTTAAATTGTTGTTTGCACAATATGACGGCTTTCAAAATTGTACACTACATTTATTAGACCAATGCTCGAATACGCTTCTGTTGTATGGGATGGGTGCTCTGAACAAGATTCTGAAAAGCTGGAAAAAGTACAACTAGCTGCGGCTAGAATTGTCACCGGACTTCCTATCTTTGCATCTACTGAAACACTTTATTTAGAAAGAGAACTTTAAAATTGGCTATGCAAAAATTATGTTCAAAATACACCTGTTGAATATTTAAATAATATTGTACCAAACAAGCATGAAAATGTATCAAAATACAATGCAATAAAGAACAGTTCATTATTCCAAGATGTATATTTCAAAAAGTCATTTGTGCCAGAGTGAAACAATGAATTTGTAAATTTCAGAAGCCATCTCTAATTAGCTTGAATTTACCTACACAAACATACTTCATACTAAACTAAGACACAATTTTACTTTATTATGATCTATATAAACGCAATATATATTGTTCCTGTGGAAAATATGTTTATCATTATTTTTTTGCTTGTAAAATTATGCTAGAAACAATCTTTTTAATGCTTGAAGAATTGGTTACAACTGAACTAATTTACGTATATTGACAGAGATTTGCCTGTAAAAATATTAATATTTTTGCTGCTGTCCATAGATTTATTACTGAAACATGTAGATTTTAAATGATTTGTAACAAATTGAACTTGAAAATATTATAATTATTATATTTTAATGTATTTTTTGCATAACACATGAAATAATCTTATTTCCAATCCATTTGACCCAATAAAATATGTCAAAACAAAACATATGACGGCTATGGGTAATAACTCCTAGGCAAAATATGGCAGAAGAAAAGGGTCTATACTGGAGGAAAATGCTATAACATCACATAATACTGTTCCTCACTATGTTATCGCAACACGTTCGTTTTTAGAGACAGCTGTCTGCTATGAATGAATGAGACGGAATTTTCGCGAGCGGTTGTAATTATTATACATAATTCTTAGCATCAAAAATATTCACTAGAATATTTTTTTTCACGAGCTGGCAGACTTGTGTATTTAAGCTAAAATAAAGTTATGGCGATTAAAGTGATTTACAGTATTTACACAACTGTTAGTGTGTATCATCTGTTTGCATGTTATGTTGCTTTTTCTATTGTTTTGTTGTCTTTAACAACTACAACAGGAAACGCTCATTAGCATATTGAACACTCACCTGGAAGGTAATTTGAAAACAGGTAAGCATACTGTGTGTTAGCTGTGTACCCGGCAAAAGCTGCAGCAAATACATTCCCTTCTGGTGCTCGTACCATCACGCCATTCATATTAAAAGAGTTATACTACAAAACGCACAAAACCTTTTAAGAATAATTTGTCATACTTCATTTCAAACATGATTTCTTAGTTATTCTTGAATGAATCGAAAATATGAAATATTGAAAACACACCCTTTTAAAATCGACATCGTTATCGTTGTAGTTAGTGAGACACATTGAGGTTTCAAAACCACACATATCGCTGTTAGCTGAAAATAGAATGATATAAATATGGTATTACATCATTTTAAATTCACTGTTCAACTCAAAGGAAAAAAGGGAAAACGATTTTGCGAAACTAACTTCATTACAAAATTGTACATGTATATTATTTTTTATTATAATGTTTACAGTTAGTAGATACAATTTTTACTAGTACTCCTTTTTTACTTTGTGTAGCCGGTGTCTGGCATGTAGAACCCGACCAAGACGATGTACACTGACAACTATACGTAGAACCAATGTCTGAGCAGGTACCACCATTCTGACACGGGTTAGGGGAACAGTTAGAGGACTCTGTAATGATACAAGATCAATTTATCAGCCACCCTCTCATTAAATCAAAATTAATTTAATAAGCACGTTGTATCTTTAACTTGATCTCTATTAAAGATTGAAAAAAAATCATTTGAGCAGACTAATATACTAAAAAAATGGTTGTATAGTGCATAAGTTTTAGGGAGGATAAAGATAAAATATTAAATATGTTTAGCATAATACAGTCAATGAAGATCAAGGTCATTCACCAAAGTGTTCGTTTTTTCTGTATGGAGACTATGTCTTTGTAAACTGTTTTGTAGAACTAAATTGAAATTTATAGATATATTCATTATTCCATCAATCTTCATCTTCTAATTACTAGTATACTCCTATGGTTTGGTTTTATTTATCTACAGTACGACTGGAAAGAATTTAATATATAAAGAGAATTATTAAAGTGCGCTTCATCTCCATTAAAATCTTATTGCAAAAGGAATCATATGGCAAAAATGCACTATATTTCGATTTATTGATTTATTTTTGGCGGAATTTCTTCTTTAATTCAATTATCCATCATAACAAATGAAGTGTATCAAAATATTTCAAGAAAGTAAAGAACTTTAAAAAAAAAAAATAAAATGAAGAGTATACAGATTAATTAAATTTTATATTTAAGAGGGGGGAAAGTAGTACATGTGATAAATTAAAAAAAATTGCTTGATAGAATATTAAAAAGTACTTTATAAATAGTATCTGTAATGCAATGAAAGCTGACTATTACCTTGTGTCTCACACGTGCTTCCGGTCCATCCACTCGTACATTGACAAACTGCGGTCCCGGAACTGGAACTGCAAGTGCCGCCATTTTTGCATGGATTTGTTGAACAGGGGTTGGTCCCTGTGCCACCTGATCCACCTAAAAATAGCAGCTTGTTAAAGTCTTTTAAAAAGCGTGTGTACTGTATAAATTTGAACTGGAATATTCATTCAGTAATTAATTTATTCATGCATATAAAAATAATAAAAATGTGTATACCCAAGTACTACTTGATTATAGACAAACCGCACGTGGTCAATATGTATTAATTAATGTATTCAAAATACGGGTCCTTATCTATTTGTTTTCCTACCAGATTTGCTGCACAGTTTGTTGGAACATTTGTATCCAGACGGACAACTACTACACGTTGTTCCACTGGAATAGGGTCTCCCTCCATTTACATTGCCTCTGTAAGGATCGAACAAAAATAGTTTTATCTTTAAATGCCCTTATGTTTCAATTATCAATTTATTGAATTCATTGCAAATCATAAAACACAACATCATTTATCCGTAAATAGGATTTGAAAGATTTAATTCATACCCAGGGCCATAGTTGCATACAACCAAATATCCTCTTCCAAAATTCGTAACAGAGTTGCAATATTGTTTAGCACATCCAACGTATTCAGAATTTGCCCAGACAACCTAAAATCCAAGAATTAAAAAGTTAAAGTTTTGTGATGATAAAAGAAAATATACATTTACTATCGCCTCATATTCTTGTAAAGCCCATGTTCGTTTATCAATACCGGTACTTAAACGCTGCTTAATAATCCACTTATTTTATCCCTGGAGTTGTTGTTCATGAGTGAAACATTCATCAGTAATATATATTTAACGTACTTTATATCGCTTCTTATAGAGAGAGGAAAAATTCTCAAGAAATAACACCTTAAATTTTTTTGTTTAGTGTCAACATCGACAAAAAGTGGTGTTTGTTTTTTATACCTGGGTATAGTGGCCACACCCCCAATCGCTGTTGGGATCACAGTAGTTGTTGGCGAATGAGTAGTCGTTCTTCTCGTTGTCCCAGCTTGTCACTGCAGTATCGGGTGATATATTCCCTGAAAATTTACAGAAATGTATCCTTTTGTGGAAATGTCTATCAAATTCTCTTGGTAATTAAAGTACTTTTACTTGCGTTTATTTGTTTCAAAAGTTATAGGCATCTTTAAGCCGTAACATGTGTCACAGATTTGGAAAATTTTATATGTATATATCTAAACACTTTATTTTTCTTTTCGATGTCAACAATTTTGGAGAATGTGACAGTACATTTAATGCTACTACAAGATCATAAAATGTAACTCTTTCTTATGAATCAGGAATTTGCATCAACTCACAGGTTTTGTTCTTTTGGGGCTTACAGTTGAAGACCTTTCTGAGACAGTACTCGCTCATTCTAACAGTCCCTTTACTTGTCTACATTCATTATATGTACCTGAGTTAACATACAGATTTTCGCCAACATAATATGGCATTCCATCGGATCTTTGTTGGTTGTGAGCAAAGATGCATTTTTGGGCGTAACTTCTGGCAAGGTTTTCAAGGTCTGTGCTCCAAAGCTGTCAAAGTATTATTCACTACACTTGTACATCGCTTTAATATTTTTAGACATAAAAGTTGTTCATTTCGAGGTTTCATCATCATATACATTCATACATAAAATAACATTTTCAGGGTAAAGTCAGAGATTATCGTTAAGAATTATCGGGACACCTCCACTTTCTTCTACCGGTCAAAATGAGAGAGAATTGTACGTTGTAGGCGTGGTCAGCATCTCAATGTCAACTCAAAATCAAAATGGTCATTTTCAAACAAATATCTGTATTCATGCTCAGTGATATAGAATTATAGGTAATAATTTTATGATTTCCCTAAATATAGCAGTGTTTTACTTTATTGTTTTCATGTTGCATTTGAACTAACTTGGAGTCATCGTCAAATATAAAGCCGATGCCAGTATTCCGTTACTTTATTTGAATTACAAAATTATTCTATCATGTACCACTAATATTGTCTAGCATGATAACGGTTAAAGGATGTTTTTTGCGCCCGGATCGGTAGATATGTTAAAATCAAATCAAATACAGTAGTTTAAAGACAATGACGTATTGCAGGTCTTTTCTCTCACCATTTCTTTCATGTTTGTTGCTGTGGGACTGACGATCCGCCGCTTGGCGTTGTGAGAGTCTAAGAACTCCTGTGCCTCTGTAGACAGCGCCTTCTTCTCCACGGAATGCTACACGGATGTTAAAACAAAAAAATCTTTTTCAAGTTCTATTGACACACTTTTGTAAAATAAAATTTCATGACCCAAATGAGATCTGCATATTCAAAGCAAATGAAGGCAATGTTTGCTTTTGATATTTATTGGTTTTTAGCTTTAAATAAGTAAATAATCAATGAAGAGATTTTTTTTCATTATTTATATTATATTCATTTATCTAATTATGATATACTTTAATATTCAAGTTGGAGATTTCCATTCATAAAGGTAGCATGTCTTTTTCTTACCGCCGGTGCCATATCAGCAGGTTTAATTTCCCTGCCATCCATTAATCTTGCGGAGTTTCCTCGTCTGTTCAATTCTGTTTTCGCTTCCTGTAAGCACGATCATAAAACGTCTTCTATTAAATATTATTGAAATAGGATGAGACAAAAATATACCTAGCTATGTATAAATATAATTGTTGCACCATGATAAACAATTATTTTCCATATTATCAATACTTTAAAAATTCTAACATTTCCAATATTTTACTGAGCTTTAAAGAATTGATGTTGGACTGTTGGATGAGATATAGGACTGCTATGTTACGATTCACATTTTAAACTGTAAAGGTGGTTTCATTCTTGTTTGCATTCCTGTATTCGACGGAATTGACCGAGTTAAATCCATGCAGGTGTACGAAATTTACATCGATCAAAAACAGGGAAACCAGCATAAAATATGTCAAAAAAAAAGAAAAGAAACTAGAGGTACAGTGAACACAGGGGTCACTAAATGATAGGCCCCGCCTCCCATATGATTATACGGCAAAGTCAATGTTTTGCTCTGGGAGACCCGAAAGAAGTGTCAGATCAAAATGAAAGTTTCTTTAAATTTTATTTAGTGTGTTATAGAAGAAATTCGGATAAGAGATAGGTACCCTTCAATATTTTAGAAAGAATGGCAGTGTCAATGTTTTGCTATGGAAAATCAGAAATATGTGTCCAATTAAAAATTTAAAAAGGGGGTGCACAATAGCACTCTATAGCAGTGATTCTTTGAAAGTCTCATTATAAATTCCATGCAGAGGTATAAGGGAGTTGCTAATAAGTACCCCAAAGCGTGACAGACGGACGAGCGAATATCCAGATCACTATATACCCTCCTGTTTTTCAAGTGGGGGAGTTGTATACAAAGTATCAGAAGATACATTTATTTATTTGACTGGGTTTTAGGCCAACATGCGCTTTTTAGACCCAAGGACTTAACTGCTTCCAAAATCCGTTAGTCCTAAGGAAAACAGCTTGGTTCGAGGGTCGACAAAATGCATTTTGCCCCCAAAAACAGTCAATAAATGTTTTGTTATCCCTCTTATTTTTATTACGTCCTGTATCTTGTGTTATGTTACCGTGATGTAAATTCCCTTTGCCAGTACTGAGGTTAAGCTCAATTTATTACGTCTGTCGACCCCAAATGATTGCAGTTGACATGAAACTGATCCCGCCCATTGTATGACGTAAGCGGTCCAAAATCTCAGGTTCAATCTCTCACTCCGCGGTCAAACATTGATTTTTTTATGAATGCTAAGTAAAGCATTGGAAATGTAAGAATATACATAGACACATTTTTAAAGGTATGACAAAAACAATACTTGACTGTGTTCTCTGGAAGAATGCGTTACTCTGATCCCTCGATCTAGCTCTACCCTAACTATTTGCCTTCGGCCTAACATCCTTGGACAACCAGTTTGATCTTTTGGTATGAGAAAATGCATGTTGCTTTCGACTTAAGTTAAATAATGTATGAAATAAAGACATGTTCATATCATGTTGAACATTTCGTGCGTTCCAGGTTGTTTTTTTTTTATTTCTTGGTACCTGCTTTCTTCTAAATCACCTTTTTGTATGAAGAAATATATTGTAATAATTATCATGGCTAAAACGATAATAGATGTCTTAAAATATAATTTTCACCTCTTGTGTTGCTAGTTTGAATGAAATTCCTTCTTCTGTGGCTTTCTTGCTGTCGTCTGAAGGAAAGTTCCTCTTAAGAAGCCTTAGCTACAATATAAAGATAGCTTTAGTAATATATACGAACATTCTTTAACTTTTCTATTTTAAATTTGATGATTATATTCTTAATTTTTGAAATAATACAACATGAGACCCTGGGAACAAAATAATCGTTTTGTACTCTTACTCAGATCCATCTTTTTTTACTCTAGAATGTCTTTTGAAACAAAACAAAAAAACAATTTTATCAATAAATACCCCACTGTTTATGTACATGTAGTTTTTAAACTGTTAGACAAGAATACGGTAGGTAAAAATAAAAAAAAATGAAATATGTTATAAATATATCTCTAAAATACCAGCTCCAAAATTTTCTCTCTTTTATTCATTGACTTTTCCTCTGCATTCTGTAAAAGAAATAATGACCTTGTTACAGATCATTGAAACATTGAAAAGACGTACACTAGAATCTGTAATATATCTGTACAAAAGTGCTTGCCTCCGAATGGTCACTAGTTACCTTGAAGCTTTATATATATCTTTACGTTAAGTCATACATTGGACATACGGTTCACCGATACGGGTATTACAATAGAACAATACACTTTATCTATAGGAGTATATATATATATATATATATATATATATATATATATATATATATATATATATATATATATATATATATATATATATATAAAATACTAAATCGTAAAATAAAAAATATATATTTATTTTACTAATATATATATATATATATATATATATATATATATATATATATATATATATATATATATATATATATATATATATATATATATATATATATATATATATATATATATATATATATATATATATATATATATATATATATATATAAAAGTAAAAAATACATATTTATTTTACTAAGGATTTTTGGCATCGAAGTGAAAATCAAATTCCGAACCCTAATTGCACATCTGCAGGATGAATTTGAAATTTTGAAAGGAAGAAGACACTGTAACAGATCTATGATGATTTAATAATATCAAAACATTCTTTAGAAGATTTGGGTATCAGGATGTTATTCGACCCTCATTTTGGCCACACAGAGAAACTGAAAATTCTAAAACCTTCTTGCACATTTATTGGATACCCCTGCTCATGTGCATCTAGCAGTCAAACGATTAGCGGTATAACTGGACAAATAAGAAGTGAAACTGTTTCCAAAATACTTTTTTTTGTACTTTGGATCATGGGTTAAGGCCCACTTATGTAAGTTGCTTTTATACGTTATTCATTACAATGTATATTTGAAATGCTTATCTTTCCCCCAGAAAATTTCTGGCTTCATTATTAATATGATAATTGTGAATGGTTGTTTATAAAAGTATGTTGAATGGATTGAGTGAAAAACCATTATCATCAAATCAATGGAGCATATTAATATTTACCAATTTCATGCTCTAATGAACAGGTATAGGTATCAATAGTTCAGGGGATATATTTAGAAAACTGTTAGGAACACTTGAAACCTCTCTCTCTCTCTCTCTCTCTCTCTCTCTCTCTCTCTCTCTCTCTGTTTTATAATAAGTATACATACATCCTTGTTGCTCAAATGACCATGAAATCATTAAATTTTTCAGATGATTATCAAACTGCCAGCTGCGATGTCAGAAAAATAATCGAGCTGGTATGGTTAAAGGTTGTTTATTGAAACAAGACAATTTGAACAAGAAAAATTCTATTATAAATGTTTTCTCTCTTTTTTGTGAAAATTTATTTCTGAAAAGACAAATAGTAAGCAAAGACGGGACTAATTGATTTTTTTAAATTAAAAAGAAATATAAAAAAAAACTTGTTAATAAAGCTACTTCACTAATGAAGAAAATTTTTTATCAACTTTTTAAAAAAATGCAATTTTACATGTAATATTCTTTTATCTTGCAATGTTTACCAAAGTAAAAAAAAATCATAGAGACAACTAGTCATGTATTTTTAATCGGTGTTTGTGTGTTATAAAGAGGTTGAACGCCTCACCTTATTTTATCTTTGTCACCTTAGAGAGATCAAAGAATAATGTTCAAACTGACTCGAAGAAAACTTTTCTTTTTCTGAACTTTTATGCATCTGTAGGCTTTTACAGCTTTCATTTAGGTTTTCAATCATCTCAGCATCTTCTTTTACATGTTAATGTAAACGCCTTTTGCTAATGAGTTACACACAACCATTAGAAAAGACATGGGGTATATTAATTTTAGAAAAGACACGGGGTATATTAATTTCTTTTAATGTTACACCTGGCAAGCCACGAAGGAATTTTTAAAAAGGTAATTTTTATCCTACCCGTGATCGTATCTCTCTTGAATTGTCTTAACCTTTGTGAACTTGATAAAGCAGATAGTCTTAGGCCTTAGGATACTTATTATTTTCCCTGTCCAAAATCTTGTATATATATTTAGATTGAACAATACGAGTACAAGTCTAGTTCAATGAACGGACGCCTCTTCGGTTTCCCATCTTTGAGAACCTTTGAGAACTGTCTCTGAACGATCCAAAATGCTCATAATTACTTATGATAATAGTGTACGTACACGTTATAATGGTCTTTCAAGGGGAACATGCTGAACCTATTTATATTTAATTAAGAAAAATATTTAAATTCTGTGAATTTGATTAAACTGCGTCATCATAAGAAAAAAGGGGTTATATTGATGTAAACTTTAAAATTTTCGCATTTCAGAATCTAGGTATACTCATTAAATTTCAGATATGAACAATTTTCTTTGTGAAGAAAATGTGCATGCATGCAAAACTAAAGATATTTGATAACTTTTTACGATTGCTTGAAATATGAATAAAAAGAATTAACAAAGCACTAATCTTTTTTCGACCGAATAAACCAAATATTCTTAAACTTCCTGCAAAATACTTTGTTTCAAAGAATACTGTCATTCATTTAATACATACCAAACATGTATTAACTTATAAAAGTATTAATTGAATAGTAACAGGTTATCCTCCATTCGTTATTTTCATATGTTACAAACATTAAAAAGAATTAATTTAAGTATATCCCTTACTTTTGTAAAAAATTCATTTTATTTTTTTGTAAGCTGCATACTGATAATTTGTTCAAAAAAATATTAAGAATTTAAAAACAAAAAAAACAAAAAGCATACCTTCTTATCAATGTACATTGCTGTTACCATCTGCACAGCGCAGACGACAGAGAACAAGATTATCAATCTCTTCATGCTGATTGACGGAACTCACTGAATCTGACGGGTAGCTTTTCAGATGGTATTTATATTTCCTCGGAGTCGGACGTATTTCACGCTTCAGTGCTGTATTTTCTTCTTAAACTTTCGATATGCTATTTTTATTCTAAAATCTTGTTTATTATCATTCTTTGCCAATATTTTTTTTATGTGTTTGTTTTTGATTGGTTTTCTTTTTTACTATTTTTTTAAATACTATTTTTTACTCTTTTACTGATACATTTTTATGTATATTTAACTGACACTAACGCGAATGCATTTCACATAGAGAAATAAAAAAGACGTTTTAGCATTTTTTTTACGAATAAATTGACTTATGTGGAATTGCTATGATCTTCAAAGAAACATTATCCTGAAAATGAATGTCTAATGCAGATCTACTACATATACACGCCTAGGTGCAACTTATCAATGTGAGCCAACCCTATGCCCCACGGGTCAGAAATAGTTATATCGAAAAATGAAAAATCAGAATGATCTGGCAAACCAGATGGAAAAACTTTGTCTTTTTCCCCTTTTTTTTTTTTTAAAAAAATACGCAATAAAATGCAAAGAGAACAGTTATCCAGCTCAGACATCCATTGAATTAATGAAATAATCTGGGAATAGAGTAAGCACGGACCTCTAAAAACAGCAGGGGTGGATTCAGGTGCCAGATAGGAGTCAGCATCCCCTGTAAACCGGTCAAACCCGCCGCGTGATCCTTCGTCACGATCAGTCAATCAGATAAAATCCTTAGACATTCCAAGAGTAAAAAGAATGACATAATTATTTGTATGAAAAGGGCAATCAACATTCAACTAAATGTTGGAATAAATTAGTTGACAAGCTCTTTGTATTGACCATTGCATTTTCAATTTGTATTGTCAAATGAGACAGTTGATATCTTGGTTTCATCAACTTATTTGTTAATAACATGCATCGTTTTACAAATTGTTATAAATTGTCCGTATGTAGAGGATGTTCTTGTGTATATAATCAACTGAGAGACATTACATGTAACTGCATGTATGATTGTTAAGGGCATTTTGCTATTAAATGGAGAAGTTGTAGAGATAAAAGTTGGTGTCATCGGGTTTATCATAAAGTTTTGATGTTACCAATACAGTGCATTTCTAATGAAATATCTAATCATGTCTGAATCGGGAGGGGGATCAAAGGGGTATATATCGTTCAACGTAGAAATGCAAATAAATATTGTTTGTGTGAATCAGAAAATTTTTGTACATGCCATTTAATAACATGACCAAGACACATTCTGAATATAGACTTAATAAAACGGAAAAATAATTTTAACCATGGTGATTTCAATGTCAGTAGGACGCGTAGGACAAAGCAAGTTTATTTTCCCAACCATGCCTCTGGCAGGACATTAACAGGAATGAGCGATGCTACACTCCTTTGAAAGGGTCTTCTCTGCGATATCGTAATTGTCCGGTAAATGTTTATCTTAACGCCATTTAAATAATATCGCGAAAATTGATTAAGATAAGATATAGATCCATGCCTTTCAAGTGTTTAAATTTGTATTTTATTATAATATGCTATCAAAATTTTTAATCTACCCTTTCGTCTCACTAAATCAGAGATGATAACAGAATTCTTTATACTACTTGAACAATACCGGTATGCCATAGTCCTCGTCTTTCTATGTAAGGCTCATTAGTCATTATCATAAACGAAATTAAGAAGATGGTTATAATTCTTCCTCTAGAAATCCATCTTATTTTCCAGATGTATTTAAGCAAGTGACATTTAAGGCTAATTATGGAAATTGGGAGGGTATATAGTTTTAGGGATATCCGTCCGTCTGTACGTCCTTTCGTAGAATCTTTGTTACATAGTGCCATTGTGACCAACCATTTTACTTTTTGATTCGACACATATCTTGGGGTTTTAACGTAACAAAACATGGACATTGCCGTTCTTTCTATAATATTGAATCTTGCCCATTTCTTATATGCAATCCTACTATACTGCTGAATAATTAATGATACTTTCACAAATTCTTTACTACATAATACCATAGTTCACCTCCTATTATACTTTTTGATCTACAATTATTTTTGGGTCTCCCAGGGCCAAACATGGACTTTGCCATTTTAATCAAATGGAAGGCGGGGTATCATTTATTAACATCAGTGCTTACAGTACCTCTAGTTACATCATGTCATTGTGCACCTCCTATTTAACTTATTGATCACTTTTTAGTTCAGATGGTATTGTTAATGGATACTTTTTTGATCGATCATTTGTTGTTATTTTTTCTTAAGATTCGATAGAAGACTCTCATAGATGTGAATGATCAAGAATAATATTTTACTTTTTCCTCTTAACAGATTTGGAGTGATGAACTTTATACAATCGCTCTTAATTACAGTATGCTGAACAATGTTTATTCAGTCATAATTCACAAAGATCAAGCCAGTCACAAACGTTTTCATATGTTGGACAAAATTTAAACATGGGAGCTTTTAGTTTTTTTCAAATCCTCAAAAATGTATAAAACTAAGTAAATTAGAGTTACGTGTAATTCATTCTTTTTATCCTAATTTATTACAAATCATTAAAAGTCCTATTTTTCATATTTGTTAATTTTAATTTTTTTTTAATCAGCAATCGATGGCGTTGGGTTATGTACGAAAGCCCAGAAGGCTCATTCGAGATTCGAGATTCAACATACGAGATTCGAAATACGAGTTTCGAGATTCAATATCCAAACTGACCAATCAAAAGCGGATTCAACATTTGATTACTCCCCTTTATTATGTTTTTACTATCAAGAAATCGTTTAAAATAATTATAACCAATGGGTCATTTGATTAAATTACAATGCAAAAAAGAGTGTTTTATATATATTAGAAGGAAATTTAATAATTATTGGATTTTTGCAGCAAGATATACTTCAATTTATATTATAGCTTCTTAAATATTAAATAGATTACATGTATCAGGAGTATATATACTTTTGTATTATCTTCTACACTTATTTTTTTTTGTATTTCCGCGCATAAGAAAAACCACAGGTACTTGTGGACAGGACCCCCACCCCCCTCCCCCCCCCCCCCCCCCCCCCCTCGATATTCAATACCAGGGCTTACTGGACATTTTTTTTTAACAAATTATATTTATTACACTAATTAATGTGTACAATACGAAAACATCACGAGCGTAAAACCCAATCGTTTAACCAAAAAAAACCCACTATACATTACCCCACCCCACTATACAAGAGAGGTGTCATTTAAGGAGAAAATGTGGGATTATTACGAGATGCAGAGTCAATCCGATAGCATGGACTAAGACAGAAATATATGTAGAGATAGTTAATTTTAATCAACATTTTAAGTTAAAATAAATGCATGGTTTTATACCTAGAAATAGCAGCGGGCGTACAACGTAAACAAACTGGAGTGCTTGTGGCATATTTTCTCTCTTATAATTTATAGTGGGGTATTTTTTGTGTTGAGCGATTATTCTGGGTTTTTACGATTTTTTTGAACACACGATGAATAAGTGTATTAGATATATGTTGTGAAAAAAAGTCCAATAAGCCCTGGGGTTGAATATCGAGGTGGGGGGGGGGGGTGCCCTGTCCACAAGTACATTTGGTTTTCTTATGCGGGGAAATACATAAAAATTAAGTTTAGAAGACAATACAAATATATATATATATATATATATACTCATGATATAAGTAATCTTTTTAATATTTAAGAAGCTATAATATAGATTGAAGTATATCCTTCTGATCAAAAATCCAAAAATTATTAAAATTTCCTTCTAAAATATATTACACACTTTCTTGCATTGTAATATAATTAAATGACCCATTTGTTATAATTATTTTAAACGATTTCTTCATAGTAAAAACATAATAAAGGAGAGTAATCAAATGTTGAACCCACTTTTGATTGGCTAGTTTGGATCTTGAATTTCGAATCTCGAATTTCGAATCTCGTACTTTGAAACTCGCTTCTGATTGGTTAGTTTGGATCTTGAATCTCGAAACTCGAATTTCGAATCTCGAATTTCGAATCTCGTACTTTGAAACTCGAATCTCGAATGAGCCTTCTGGGCTTTCGTAGTTATGGGATGAAGAAAAGTCATTATTTCTTGCTTTAATTTTTTTTTAGAGGAACTAGGATTTGATTTTATATAGCAATAAACCTATATCACGTGCATATGAAGTTTTACGTCTCGGTCCCAATTCATTTGATTACGCAATTACATGCTCTACCTACAAACACTTACTAAAAAGAGAAAAGTTATGAAAAAAGATATTTTTAGTCTCGTTTAAAGTCACATTTCACAGATTTTATGGTAGATACAATGACTATGTCATTAAAAACATTAAGTTATTGCAGTCTAGCAAGGTTGCACGATCTAGATCTACTCTACCTAAACCACAGATTCCTAAACTTCACATAATCTTTACAAAGGTACATTGCACTACCAAGACTTTATCTTCATTCCTTATATAAATTTTAACCTTATGTAAAAGAGGAACTTTACACGTACTTGGACAAGCACATTAATATTTAAGAGCATTTAGATTAAGATTTTTAAAAAAATCTTAAAGAAACAAACTTTCTTTAAAATTCTTTTTAAAAGTCAAAATCAATATTTTTAAATATTTTTAAAGGTAAATTACATCAAAAAATACTATTTTTTCACTTTATACACTCATTCCTCATAATATATAGATTAAAAACTATGCATTTTGATAGCATTGACAACTACATGTACGTCTTCTTTAAAATAAATCGGAAATATTCGGTATCTCATGATTGGATTATTTAAATTAATTTGATAAAACTCATTTTCATTCTACACACTATTACTCTGTAGATCATATTAAAAGGATTCTGGAGAGCCTCCTTGGCAATATTTATTGTCTTATTTGGCATTATTTAGTCTTTGGAGACAAGATTTTCCAACGAAATATCGAAATTGCGATTTGTACTGCTTAGACTTCTTTTTTAGCCAATCTGTTTTTATATTTTATTTATTCTAAATTTCTACATGGGTGAAAGAAAGCACTTGCTTTAGCGTTTTATCAATTAACAGTGGTAAATTCCATTCATATGTTGATTTAATATTTCCCAGTGAAAAGAATACAGAGGCTTCAATATATTATCTGTTACACGTATTGGATGTTTTACTGACTATAGACAATAAGAGTCTGATTACAACTAAATTTTATAACAAATGCGAGTTCAGCTTTTCCATTGTCAACTTTCCTTTAATTACTTAGCAATATCGGCTAACACCTGCACGCGTAGTTAACATCTCCCAACGTGTTCGATACTCAAGATCATGCTATTAATACGTACAATCGATTTTTTTCACTGTCAGGCTACTGATAGGTAAGCTGATGTTGAAGAGATGTCAATAACCTCGATTAAAGACAGCATGTAGCAGATTTTATGATCATTAAGATTATTTTGTTATTCATATAGCCTTATCGTTGGGTCGTATTTTAGATGACCAGCTGTTTCAAACCAATTGAAACCTTTGTTTTTATACTAAATTTGATTGGAATATTAGTACACGGGGCCCACAGCGAATGTGAAAGTTTTACAAACGATGTTTACACCTTGTTTACTCATTTTTTCCTGGATCGGCTGAACAAAATTCAACCACGTTTAAAATGTATATATGGGTATAAAGATGAATTATGAATTTCATTGTGTCCGCTTCATAGATACCGGAGACATTAGACCAAACCAAAAAAATGAAAGCTCAATTCTCTAACATTCATATCTCTTAAATCTCATTCTCAATCAAATTTTTGGCATAATTTAAGAGGGAGTTTATTACAAACGTGAAATAACATTATCATAGCCCTCAGAATTCTACCTCCAGGATGGTGTTTAGCTGGTCAAATATAAAACATATTGCATTACATTGTATAAAACTAATTAGATTTTCACTAATAATCATGAAACAGGCAATGTGTTGCACTACTATAAATCGTTTTTATTAATTTTAACGCATAACCCGGACATAGGTCTGGGAACCTGATATTACTCATCTTTTATCATATTGCAATATTCATGGCCAATGGTGGTTTAGATACTAAAAAATATATTACGTCTGTATTTATTTGCGTAAAAACTCTGAATTTGTAAATCAGACTACATCAATTTTTAAGTATCTAATGTAAATCTAATTAAGTTTTTATATGTATATATATGTATGTAAAATACTTTACAACTGTAAAAAAATCATTACTCATGTAACAGTCATGTACGTATGACTGGAAAATTTTATTGAATGAATAACATCATCATGAATAGCGACAAACCCTTTGAAACTGAGCAGATCCGTTTTTTTTCCGAAAGCTTAGAGAAATGACCATGCTTATTATAACCCTCCTCCGCTTGAAAAATGGGAGGGTATACACTGTATAGTGTTGGGGATGTCCGTCCGTCTGTGCGTCCGTCTGTTATAATCTTAGCGGTACACATCTCTTATCCACAACTAGTCATATATCACTGAATGAAATTTTATGAGACTTCACAAAATTTGTGTTACATAGTGCCACTGTAAACTACTTTTTCACTTTTTGATCCAACACATATTTCGGGTTTCCCATAGTTATTGCAAAACATGGACACTGCTATTTTTTCTATGATAATGAAGGGTACCCGTCTTTTATCCGCAACTCCTCCTATACCACTGAATAAAATTTCATGACACTTTTACAGATTCTTTATTACGAAATGCTATTGTTAGCCTCCTATTTTGCTTTTTGATCTGACACCTATTTCGGGTCTCCCAGAGCAAAAAACATTGACTGTGCCATTATAATTATATGGGAGCGGTAAGTGGGTATCATTTAGCGAGTCCAACGCTCACAGGACCTCTAGTTTTAAGTGGTTTCTTTGCTAAGACAATACATGTAGTTAAACAAATGAGTTTTTTCCATGATAGGGATATCTTAATTAGAATTTTTTCTTCTCTAAAAAAGATGTTATAATAACAGCTTTTTAATTTTTTTATGATAAATTGTGTGCCTGAATCCTGATTGAGGGACCCTTGTAAATATCAAAAAAGTGAATTGATACAAAACAAAAAAGAAGAATTAGAAGGTCTGGAATTAAGTCCACACTAGTGTTCTGGGAGCTACATCCCGTTTGAAACTTCATATGATGATAACCTGTTGTATGCATGTAAATGTACTGGTAAATAATTTTTCGTGAAATTCTTTTTTTATTTTATATACGTACAACCTCAAGTTTTCGCAATTTTCTTTCGTTAAATATAGGAAGCAGATGCCATGGTTTTGAGATGTACGCTACATAACTGTACTGGATACTGCGTTGAATGATCCAGGAGAAGAGAAAACTTTTTAATAACAGATTACCACAGATTATGTTTCCCTCGGAGTAAAAAATATACATATGGAATAATTGAGAATGCAATATCACTTAAGTAAGGATTATAAAAACAGATTTTAAATGTTACTATCACAACGATTAGGATTAAGCTAGCAAAGCATATCTTTTTTAAGCATGCAATTACATTCTAATATGAAACGTAGTTTGAACGTTGTATTGTGACCAGAGCTATTATACGATATCACCTCCTCGCACTAAGAGCAGGCAAATAATCATCAAACTGCGTACATATTTTTAAAAACAATTTTCACACACATAGGCATTTGAACGGTTTTGGTAAACAATAGTTTAAATGGATAAATTTAAATAATTTTTATGAGATTTTTTTTATTTTAAATGTCCAGTCCATAGATGAAAACTATTTTTGTGTATCTCCATTAATTTATCTTTCATGAACTGGCTGTGCCTTGGTACATTTTTGTTCAATCTGAAAACATATATTTTACATTTAATTTGAATTACATTTTATTATATTTTATGAACAATAATAATAAACTGCGTTTTTTTCATCTACAAAGGCATTTGGTAATGCCGTTATCCCCAAAGCGCATGTTACCCTCTAACTCTGTCAATAACTATATAATATTGAAGGGAACTCATCTCTTAATTGACCGCAACTCCTCCTAGACCACTGAATAAATTTTAAAGATACTTTCACCGATTCTATATTGCATAATGCCATTGTGAACCTCTTATTTTGTACTTTTTTTTGTTCTAACAGTTTTTTAGGCCTCCCAGAACAAATTAGAGGTATTGTGTGTAAAGAGCTTATTAAATTATACCCCCGGCTGTCATATGATTTTAATGACAAAGTCCCGGTTTTGCTCTTGGAGACCCCAAATAAGTGTCGAATCTAAAAGAAAAAATACGGAGTGCACAAGTGCATTATGTAATAAAGAGGTTGTAAAAAAAATCATTAAATTTTAATTAGTAATATAGGAAGAGTTGCGGATAAGAGATGGGTACCCTTCAATATAATAGAAAAAATGGCAGCGTTAATGTTTTGCTCTGGAAAACCCAAAATATATGTGTCCGATCAAAAAGTAAAATAGGAGGTGCATAATGGCAATATATAACAAAGATTCTGTGAAAGTCTCATTAAATTTCATTCAGTGGCAAAAGAGGAGTTGCGGATAAGAGATACTGTAGGTACCCCAAAGCGTATAACAGACGGACGGACGGACGTACAAACAGCTAGACGGACAGACACCCGATTACTTTAATGATTCTTTCACAGATTCTTTATTACATAATGTCATTGTGACCATCTATTTTACTTTTCGATCTGACACTTATTTTGGGTCTCCAAGAGCAAAAACAGGGACTTGGTCATTATAATCATATGGGAGCCGGGGGGGGGGGTATCAATTAGTGAGCTCTTTGCTCACGGTACATCTAGTTTTATTTAAAATGAATTATTTCATCAAGACAATGAAAAAACTAGAGGTACAGTGAGGAACAGTCTCACTAGAGGATAACCCAGCTCCCCAAATGATTATAATGACAAAGTCCCTGTTTTGCTCTTGGAGATAATAAATAAGTGTCGGATCAAAAGGTAAAAAAGGAAGATGCACAGTGGCATTACGTAATAAAGAACCTGTGAAAATATCATTAAATTTTATTTAGTGATAAAGGAGGTGTTGCGGATAAGAGAAGGGTACTCTTCAATATTATAGAAAAAATGGCAGTGTCAATGTTTTGCTCTGGAAAACCAAAAATATATGTGTCCGATCAAAAAAGAAAATAGGAGGTGCACAATGACAATATATAGCAAAGATTTTGTGAAAGTCTCATTAAATTTCATTCAGTGGTAAAAGAGGAGTTGCAAATGAGATGGGTACCCCAAAGTGTAACAGCTAGACGAACAGATGGACGGACGTACAAACAGACGGACGGACTTCCCGATTAATATATATGTATACCCTCCCGCTTTTCAAGGCGGGGGGGTGGTATATAAAAAAAGGAGGTCACAATGGCACTGTGTAACAAATGTAACAAAGGTTCTGTGATTCTTATAACTCCAACTTGAAAAGTGGGATGTAATACAAGGATCGGGATGTCCGTCCGTCTGTACGTCCGTTTGTCAGTATGATACACTTTGGGATATCCATCTTTTATCCGCAACTCCTCTTATAACACTGAATGACATTTAATGAGACTTTCACAGATTTTTTTTACATAATGCCATTGTGCATCTCTTATTTTATTTTTTTATTTGACACTTATTTTGAGTTTCCCAAACCGCAACACCAACTCTCCAGTATTGTCAATCTCGTGATGTGTGCAGAGTAAACATTTTGAACACACCCGGTAAAACGTGAACAGTTAACAAATATATGAATAAAAGACACCATATTCTGTTTACAAACACGTATTGTTATAAGAAAATTGTTGATCTCATTGGGTTCTAAGAACATTTACAAGTGTAAGTTTAGAAGAAAATTATTTTGAGAATAAACTTAGAAATTTAAATTGTAAACAATGTGTTCAGGTCCCTAGAAGAAGTCATCAACAATATCTATCAAATTTTGTTGACGTCTTCCTATTATAAAAGACGTCATATTGATGTAGTGGTAAGATACTACTTTTCAGCCCAAACTTCTTGTTATCAACAGCATTTCTTCAATTAATATTTTTAAAAAACAAATTTTGTACCTCCCCGTCCACGTCAGAATCTAATCTATTCCATCTCGCTCCAGGATACACTTTTTCATATTTTTTCTATCAATCTCTAAACATGTTATCATCTTTTTCGGGAAACATTGTGGACAAAAAAATTACACAGCCTTGGGTAATTCAGAAATCATCATGTCAGTTTTCTGAATATTTGATTATAATTTTTATGAAATGAGAAACACGAGACTTAAAATTATTCAAATCGATGACTTCTTGTGACCCAAGGCCCTTAGTGAGGGTCTGTTTGAAGTCAGGTGCCAGGTCGGGACAATTTCTTGGGTGGATGATAAATACAACAGATACTAGTAATATATGTTCTTTCTTCTGTTAAATGTAGCTTTTTGCACAGATTGTGCACAACTTCTTTTTAAATATTACGACGTAGTGCATCTACGTAAAATTAACAAATGCTTTTATAAGTTAAATATTTTGTCTTCATGTCTGGAGAATTTTCACATTCTTTTAATTATTCCATAGGTAGATATATTAATTTTCAGCTGCCACACCTTAAAAAAATCACCCGTAACAAATAATGAAAGCATTTTATATTATAAATGCTATATATATTAAATATTTTAAGAATACTGTCGTACATTTGTAATATTAATAATGAATGCTCGTCAGTACGGGGGAATTAGAGCTATATTTGGTCATCTGTGCAGCACAATTATCTGATTCCCAAAGTAATCCGTTGTTTCTATTGCCCAGCAAGTATCAATTAAACCACTGCATTCTATAAAAGTTCAGAATTCCCTGCTAAAAAAATAAAAGGTTAAAAATAAAAATCGATGCTACGGTCCTGCGATGTGTACAAAAATGTATCTCATTAAATTATTGCAATCTACTAGTATAAGCTCAGAATGCCTAATGTGAAATTACATGTTCACATCTACTTTTTGGGAAAGTGGGTTAAATTTACATAGCATTTTTTGCGCATTTTCAGGAGAAAATGTGAAGGAGGTTGGTTCCTGTTATCAAAAGTATTGAGAGTTTGTTGTCAAGCATATTTTTAGAATCTACACACATAGTTTAATTTAAAAAAATCAAATTAAAATATGGGATCAGTGCGCTTCTTTCAGCACTAGGGAGCAATTAAGTTGACCTTTTTGCAGTTTAATTACTCTAACATATAAATCAATTTTCAAAGTTTTTTCCTTTAATATGTTTTATCCAAATGCAGTATTGGATTAAACACGGTCTTTTTCATCTTAAATAGTCACATTAAAATTTGATTGATTGATCGTATACTGTTTAACGTCCCTCTACAGAATATTTCACTGATATGGAGACGTCACCATTGCCGGTGAAGGGCTGCAAATTTAGGCCTATGCTCGGCACTCAGGGCCATTGAGCAGGGAGGGATCTTTATCGTGCCACACCTGCTGTGACACAGGGCCTCGGTTTTTACGGTCTCATCCGAAGGACCGCCCCATTTAGTCGCCTTTTACGACAAGCAAGGGGTACTGAGTACCTATTCTAACCCGGATCCCCACGGGGCCATTAAAATTTGTGACATCAAAAAAGTTTCAAATAACTTCGCATAGTCAATTATTTGACCTTTCTCCAATCAGAAATGTTGCTGCTGTTAAAAATTTAAAAAGCAATAAAATCATTTAGGGAACCCCAATCCTTCAACTGGCGTCGGAATTTCATAAATATTATGTATGGCACGTCAAATTCACAAAAATGAGCTAAACATAGTTTCACAGTCGATAAACTAGGTTTATCGGTTGTAAACTATAGTTTACGGACTGTAAACTATAGTTAATCTATATTTTACATCTGTAAACCATAGTTAACGCGATAATCTATGTTTCACAACCGTAAACTATACTTAATATCTGATAAATACAGGTTCACGATTTGTAAACTATGGTTTACAACTCTTAACTATAGTTAACGATCTGATAAATATAGTTTCACGATTTGTGAAACTATGATAAACAACTCTTAACTATATTTACGATTTTAAATTTATTTTACAAACGTGAATATATGTTTATCAGCAAAATCTGTTGTTAATGCTTTATTACAGACAGATAAACTTAGATTAGCATTCGTAAACTATAGTTTATAACCGTTAAATATAGTTTTACAGATTGAAACTATAGTTAACGAATTGTTAACTATATTTCACGGTTTGTAAACTATAGTTTACAGTCGATAAAAATAGTTAATCAACTGTGAAACTATGTTTAGCTCATTTTTGTGAATTTGGCGTGCCATAATTATGGATTCTATTGAAGATTACGCCAGACGTGAGCCAGATATGAAAAAGAAGACGTTGACACTTTGTCAGAATGTTAAATGTTACAGCATCAGATCCATGTTACAATCACGTATTAAAAGATTGAAGGGCAATATGAAAACCATCTATCCTTCTGTATTCAATAAAGCAGAAGTGAAAAAAGAATTAGACAGATTACATGATCAGTACGTACTGGTCCCTGCTAACAATGCAGGTAACAACATTGTCTTTGTTTGTAAGGCTCATTATATAAATTGTATTTTAGAAGAACTTGGCTTTCATTCTGCAAGTGGTAATCCAACTTATACTCATACTTCCCTTTCCAAGGAGGAAATTCTTCAAAATCATATGTCAGTTTTGAATATATTTAATATTTCAAAGAACCAATGAATTTGAACTACCATATATATATATATATATATATTTGGACCCAAAACTTCATAAAAATCCTTACAAACAAAGATACATAGCAGGTTCTAGTAAATATTCAACCAAGCCTCTTTCTTTACTCCTCACTAAGATATTAACAGTAGTGAAAGAGAAACTTCAAGAGTACTGTGCAACAATACATTCAAGAAGTGGTGTAAATCAGATGTGGATACTTAAAAATTCCAAGGAACTTTTGGACAATTTGAAATCACAAGATTTCACCAAAATCAACAGCTTAAAAACTTACGACTTTTCAACTTTATACACGACCATTTCCCTTGATAAATTAAAGTCCAGGCCTTTTTGATATCATTGACAGCTGCTTTTTAAATTAAAATGGAACTCGTAAATTTACTTACCTTGTCATTGGTCATTTGCAAAATTATTTTGTTAAAAACATTCTGATTGTATACACAAGTACTCTGAAGTTGACACCAGAAAGATGCCTGAGTTTCTGATTGACAATATCTTTGTGGTTTTGGAGACCAAATAAAAGTGCTAATTCTAAGCTTAAATTGTTATCTTTTCTTCAAGGACTTTCAAGATATATTTGATATATTTGCCAAATATGATGAAACAATTCATGAAAGTTACCTTTCATGAATTAACATATAACAGCCCAGTAACAGCCCGATTTGGAGGCTATTGTGGAGTTTTAATTGAATATTATAATAGCTTAATTAGCATTATAGAATCCAAATTTATTGTGAGAACCAAAACATGTAGATTTTTTTTAGATGGAGGTCAATTAAGACAAAAATCTGCTGAAAAGCTGAGGAAAGAACCTCGTTAAGTTTGATCAAGAAGGAATAATTTAACAAATATTTAAATGGCGTATTTTTAAATAACAGGAATTTATTTGTTTATTGTTTTGTTATCTAAGAAGTAAATAGTTATTCTGTCTAAAAAAAAATCCAATGATCTTAAAGATCACTTAGTATAACACATGTAAAGCCACGAACAGGATCCTTAGAATGATATAAAATCTGTTTAAAAAATGAAACCCAAATCAAGGGAAGTGATCACCAAAATATACATTGTGCTGGTATCAGGAAATCTTGACAAACTTTCCCGTATTTGTCATTGCTACATGCATGTATCTACACTCCATCACTGTCATCAAAGACATCATAACAATAGAAGTATAGTATAAAACACAATATTCGCAGAGTACACAAGCAAACTCAACATCCACAATGTCCCTTCGTTGTCTTTAAATAATATTTAATGTATATATAATGTATTTATACCCCTCGCTTGAAAAGTGGCAGGGTATATAGTGATCAGAAATTCAGATTGCCTGTCTGTCTGCAAATCCTCTAATAGCACTGAATGAAATTTAATCATACCTAAACAGTTTTTTTTATAACATAATTGCCATTGTACACATATCCTATTTTTTACTGTTTGATTTGACACTCATTTCGAGTCTCCCAGAGCAAAACAATTACTTTGTCAATATACAGTATATAATCATATGGGAGGCGGGGAGTACTTAGTATCATTTTCACAGTACCTTTAGTTTTCAATCAGTCATTATCATCATCATAAAGAATAGAAAAAGGAGAATAAGTTCCCTTAAAGCAGAGTAAATTCTGGATCATAATTAAACCCGCCCCTTTCTCCAGAAACTCAGTTTTAGGTTCCATGAATGTCATAGTTTCAGAGATGCACTCTTCCTCATCATAACCATATGCACTTATCATATAAGTTTATCTGCTCAATACTCAAAAGCATAAAAGAAAATTTTCCAAGAATTAATGTACCCTATAACGGCTTCTATTAATGGGGTGCTAATTTTGGCTTATTTTAGCGTTTTGATAGTAGCCACTAAAATTTTAAACGCTAAAATATTCAGTACTCCTCTTATTGTTCATCTGCAAAGAGTTAAAATCCTTTGTCCACTAAAATAAATTACACCAGTATTTCAATAGAGCTCACAAGGGCCTTGTTTTTAACAATTCTGCATAGATACCTTATTTTATCATAACCATGAACTTTGTTTGTTTTCTAGATTCCCAGGTGGAGAGAAGATTTTCAAAGGATTGTTTACAATATATGGTCATTAGAGCCTTGCCATAACTCCACAACTCCTGTCTTAAAAGTTATGCATTTCTCAATTTTGTGCATACTGACAATGAGCAAGATCTAGAGTGCCTCACTCTAGATCTTGCTCATTGTCAGTATGCACTTAGATTGTCAGATGGGTCTTGAGTAAGGGTGGCTCTGTTAATGCTTCTTCTATACACCTCTATGATTTTTAAAATTTTTTCTATGCTCCAGGATAGAGGTGAACAGAAGTCGTTCAAATTACTGCAATTTTACTAAAAGATTAACAGAGCCACCCTTACTCAAGACCCATCTGACAAATTATGAGTCATGGATTTAAAAAAAAGTTACACATATAGACACTCTTGTCTATCATAAATTTGCAGAATGATCGTTCTAAATGGAGGATTTTCAAATAATTTATGCATTTTCTCTAAATAAAGAAGTTAAGTAAGGAAATATACACACACATTTCATTTTGAATTTTATTTCAATGTTTTTTACACTGTACTTCACAACACATAAGTCTATCATGTGGTAATAGTTCTGAATAAATAAGTCTTTTAATTAAATTTAAAAAGCTGATGTTTCAGAAGGGCATTTCTGGTGCTAATTTTTTACTACATGTTGTAAATTTGAGAAAAAATTACATACTTTCAAATTTACATACCCTGGACTTATAAAAATTTTACCAAACCTAAAATACATTGTTTGATCTTAAAAAAAAAAAAAAAAAAACAACTTAATCACTCCATGTAGACCCCTGCAGTCTACGTGGAAATTACAAGGTAAATAATTGAAGAGGATGTTCAAAGCATACAAGTTTATCAGTCAAAATGCATGAATTTGGATAATACATTATATACATTGTATATAATATATGCCAACAGTAAGATGATGTACTTCTTTAATTAAAACCTGTCTGAATAATAAATAATTAACAGGATAAAATATAATTTCTGATATGTGAAACATATTTTCTTAAGATTTACTAATTATATTTACGTATAATACTTACTTACTTATTTGTATGATTTTTCTTAGCAACTAAATCACTGGTCAAGAAATAACAAATTTGAAAGTGCAAATACTGGAATACATAGGTATGACTCTATACTTATTCAATCAGTCAGTTATTTGTAGCATTGAATAAATACAGTCTTTCTGTCTAAAAATAATTCAATCAGTTCATTTGCACTTGGATTTCAGCAAGATAAAGAACATTTATCCATCATATGATATCTTACATTTGACAAGCTTTTTTCTAAAATCGTGATTTTTCTCTCATTCACTTTCATTTCTGTCTCAAAACATGAAAATAACAAGAACTTTTAACAAATTAATGAAAACATAAAAATGATATACATGTATATGTGTGTGCAAGTGTTTTCAAAATGAGTTACACAAAAATCTTTGGTCTATTTGTATTTTATGCATAACAAAATGTATGTCTCTAACATATAAAATAAAAAATCATATGAACATGAGCTCAATTTATAAATTATTTTTGAAAAATCATAGTCAAAGACATAAATCAAAAAAATTAAAATGGTATTTTGTGGTAAAATCATGATATAACTAATTTTGCAATTTGTTGAGATGTTACAATTGAACTTTTAATTTTTCTTTGAACATGACCAAGTCTAATTCGACTGTGCATGACTTTGTGCAGCACTTTTAATTTCATACAGTCATAGGCGCAACATTTCATATTTCCGAAGTATTGTAATTTTAATACATAATTAACATTAGTTTAATTGACTCTAAAGATATTGCTTTTTTCTGGTTTTGTTAGCAATGCATGATGCTATATTGCATGTATAAACGAAAAAAATCAATTATTTTCAAGATTAAAACAAGAAAAGGTATAAGTTCCAGAAAGCTTAAAAAAATCAAGAACATATCAAGTGATATTCAATCAAACAATATTCTTGGTGATTTAATGGAGTTGGATACCAGCTGTTATATATTATGATGCAGAAATAATATATACTGTACATTTAACTATAAAACTAAAATATAAAAATTGTAAAACAGTAAAAAGACATTACGAAAGATATCACAACTGAACAAAACTTTTACAAAATACATTTTCATTGACATTAAGAAGGCAGTTAAGATTCAGAGCATGGCAGTTATAATTTTTCACTGAAAACGTCAGATCTTCTCTTCCACACGTCGGAATCTTTTCTATCCTCCTCATTCTTATTGAGCTCTTGTTTCTGTGTCTTGACCCCGTCTAAGTCCTCGTACATGTGTCCCCTCAGCACTCGCTCCTTGACAGGGTTTGTCTCCCCTTCCCCGACCTCCTCGTACACGTGTAGACGTTTCTTACGTTCCCTCATGGCCTGCCGTTGTTTCTCCTCCTCCACTTCCTGTACTTTAGATTTGACCTCCTCCACGCTCTCGTAATTAGGGTCCCCCTCCACTTGTCTGTCAGGAATGCAGTCCCTCACTGTTGTGTAATTGGGGTCCAGTGAAATCCCCATGGAATCTGGGTCACCATCAAATGCTGGATTTATCATTCCCACGGCCGCGGCCTCTGTTGATCCTGTGGAATACCGAGGGCTGGTGGTACCCCCTGGGGATTTCTGGCTCTCAGAATAAGATGACCGGTTACTGCCTTCTGGGTCACCGGACAGTCTAGATTTCCCCTCCGTCATCAGGTGAAGTGTGTCCAGGGAGGGAGGGGCGGGAGCTGGAAGCTGATCCCCATCTACAGTTAACATAAATAAAACATGAAGTGCAAATAACTTACTAGTTTATATTTCTTTTTCTTTACTTAATATTTTGAATCAGTTGAAATCACTTTTGAGCATTTTAAATTACTAAAGATTTTTATATCTCCAGTGGCTATGCCTCGTGAATAAATTATCAATCATCTTGTACTAAATGCTTGACGTGCAGATTATATACAGGCAAAGGTCCATGGGTTTAATTTTTATTTATCATTAGCTAAGATATATGTGATTTTTTTTCAGGGACTGAACATTGTAGAATATGAAATTATGCTAAGAATACCGATTGTTATTTGTATTCAGACTTCTTACTTGGAATTTCCTCATACAGCTCCTGTCTGATTGGTCGTAGGCTGTTCTGTGCTGCACCCCTGGAAGTCACTACGCCATCACCAGATCCTCCCTCCACCTGAAACGGAGCCAACAATTAGAGTTATCTTTCTTTCTGTGATTATTGCCAGTACCATCAAGTTAAAAAAAAAAAAAAGCTCTAGTGGAGATTAAATATTTATGCTGCAAACATCTTTTAAATTATTAAGTTAAGCATTGTGAGATCACAGTCTAAATTGAATGTGCAAGGATGCACACTTCACCACACGTTGTTAATGACACACTGCATGCAAAAAAATTTTACTAATGTAAGGATTGTACATCTACATTCTTTTCCACAATTTTTATTCTTCGACATTTTGATGTTTACTTATTTACATGCAGCCAAGACATTATATTTTGCATTGCTCTAACTCCAAGAGGCATGCATGCTTTTATTGTTTTTATACCCCCACACACAAATGAAATATTTCGGTACATATAATTTTAGTCTGAGCTTTCTGCCTATTTGTCCAAAAAAACTTTAATTTGACTGTAACATTTGAATGGTTAGTGTTACGGCTTTCAAAATTTCGCATGAAAATTTCTTGTTCCAAGACCTTTCTTTGAGTACCAAGTCTTTTGACCTTGAGATCTGGAACTTTTAATTATTTTTAAACAGTTAATACATGAATTGATTAAAGATCATAAATATTTCCTACAAATGTGTATTTTGAAGAGCAAGGTTTACTTTGTGCAAAAAGTCTGTCAATTCAAAACAATCAACATTTAATTTACCCCAGTATGTAATTGTTTACACTAAGATAAAGAGACCTTGTTTTTTAAAGAAACAATCCCACCCTGAGAATACAGTCAGGGATTTTAATTATTTTTGAAAAACATGGAGGAAGCGCGAAGGCAAAATAACACAACTGCCTGTTAGACTTCCTAATCTTCATTAGACAATGATTGGTTTTACAATTTTTAAGCTTAACCACTGCAACACAAAACAGTGGAATAACTAACACTTTTTAAAGTTAAAAAATAATAATTAAATTTAAAAGGATTTATCCATTATCTTACCTCACTAATGTACTAAAATTTGCCCCAAACTGTAGGAACCATCTAAAGGAATTTAAAGAAAAAATGTTGATACAGTTGTCAGTAACTATGGCATCCAGGCAATATTTTTCAGAAATTAATAATTATAAGAATTTGTTTATGAACAGAAATGTTTTGTTTCAATATAATTATAAAACTGATGAATGGGTAGTATTTTCTTAAGGTAACACACAAAGGAACATTTGGACCAGTATTCCTTTTTTCTAAACGTTTTACTATTTTTCACCAAGTTTTGTTTACTTCTCCACGTGCTCAGTGCTAAAAATAGCGCCACGCGAGTTTCATAACAACGGGAAGTAACTCTAAAACTACGACTCTACCGCGATTAAAACTAAGCATGCAAGGATGGCGACTGAGACGTTAGGCCCTATGGACATTTTATCAAAATGATATAAAGTTAAAGCTTTAAAAAACAGAGTATGGGAAATTGATTATCTACAGAGGAATATTTAATTTTTACAGAGTATTTTTTTCTGACACAGCATGCATGACGATTATCATGCTCGAAATAGTCATCTTTTATAAACCCGTTAGGCCTATATATCTAATAAAGATATAGTGAACATGTTGAAGTTCACCAAAATTATTTACATGTGTACAGGATAATAAGCTCTCAAAATATTGATCATCTATATATATCACAGCATATAGTCACTGATTAACGACTGTATTTGTTTAGCACAGTCCGCTTTCTTAGGCTCGAGGTGCATGGAAGTCATTTAAACACAATTAACTACTAAGTCATTAAAAAAGTAGGTGTCAGGACTGAAATGCAATAAAATTTAAACGATTTTAACCATGGCGCAGCTCGTTTAACCATGGCGCACATAAATTTAACCATGGCGGGCCGCCATGGTAAAACCCCTTGTGGAGAACCCTGAAGCAAAATATAAAGATGTGACATACGAAAAACTTGATATATACATTTCAAGTGATCTCTAACTCAAGAAATTCAAAATCTAAATAACATTTATACTGAAAAAACTATTGAATCTAATGGTCCATATATGATCCTTGTTCTTTCAAAGAGACCATCTTTTAATATTCAAATTAATAAATAATGTCATATTTCTTCCCCCACATACCGTAGCATACATATTCTCCTTATCAGGAACCTCTTCATACGTGTTGAGGGCCCGCCTGGCATTGATGCTGGCCATGGACTCCCGGGCAGTCAGTTTGTGGTAGGGGGGCTCCTTATGCTTTGTAGGTTCTGTAACAGGATTATAAACCAGAGACTTAAAATGTCTATCTAGAAAACTGACATAGTCAGAGAGGACCTCACTTAAGTCTGTATAGGAAGGTTAAAACATTCATGTTTAGAACAAAAAAAAACACATAAGGTAAGTCACTTGGAATAATCACTTATAAATATTTTAGCACTATTGTCTGAGCACTGACAGACAGACAGATAGATGGGACAGACAGACAGTGTGGTTCCTCTGCATTTCATATAGAGTCTTACTGACACTTATCTCAAAGATAGGAAAAATTATTGACAAACTGTGTAAAATTCAATTATTTCAAAACTCCATTCAATTTCCCTACATTAATCCTACTTCATTTTGCAGTTTACTGACCTGTTGCTGTGCTGCCTGTGTTGCTTGTTGCTGCTGCTGGAGCCCCCGTACCAGCAGTTGCTCCATTGCCCCCCATGGCCCCACCTGACGTTACAGTAGTGTGACCATTTGTAGAATGAGACACCCCCGACTGACTCCCTTCTTCACTGTAATCCTCCTGGTACCGCCTGGGTGGTTCTGGTGGCAACTGATAAGGGTCCGTCTCCCTCTGGATAACATTAGCTGCCGGGGTGGGGAGGGGCCGGTTAGCATTCACTTCAGAGTCCTTGTTCTTTATAACCTGTGCGTACTCCCCCACCACACTAAAGCCCCCTCCCTTCAGTTCTTGGTTCACTTTGTTGACGGTGGAATACTGATAAGATGTAGGTCGGTCGTGAGTCTGACCTTCTGCCCCTTCAGGGGATCCTTCATCTTCATCAACACTGTTATACGGATCCTCTGGCTCTTCATCCTTCACTTTGTTGTACGGATCATCACCTTTGACAGTGTTGTAAGGATCATCCTCCTTCATCTTGTTATAAGGGTCATCACCTTTCACCTTATTGTAGGGGTCATCACCTTTCACCTTATTGTAAGGGTCATCACCTTTCACTTTATTATAAGGGTCATCCACAACCTTATTATAGGGGTCTTCAATTTCATCCACAGGTAAGTCATTTCTTGCCATGTCCTTGACCTTAGTATAGGGGTCGTCTTTGCCCTTTCCCCTTGGTGTCCTTTCTTCTTTGACAGTAGAATAAGGATCAATGTCCTTGAAAGTCCCTCCACTAGATTCATCCTTATCATCTTTCACACGGGCATATGGATCATAAGGTTTTGTAGTAAAAGATCCTGAATTGGAGTCCCCGTCCTTCACACTAGAGTATGGATCATACTCTTTCTTTTTAACTTGTGAATTAGCACTGACATTTTCCTCAGTCTCATTTTTCTTTTTAAAAGATCCAGAATTAGAGTCACCTTTCAACTTTGAATATGGATCATATGGTTTCTTCTCAGGTTCTATATCACCTGAATCATCCTCATCATCATTCACACTGGAATATGGATCATACGGTTTCTTTACCATTGAAGAAGCTGGCGCCTGCACCTTAGGTTCTGTTTCTGGCTGCTTGTCTTTTACACCTTCATAAATATTCTCCCTCTCTACTTCAGCGTAGTCATTTTCGGGCATTTCCTCTGTTGCAGGAGCATCAGTCTTCCTCGCCTGAACATGGAACTGACCATCCTCTCCAAGCTGTATATGATCATAATTAGACCTCCTCAAGTTGTTTTTCTGGAATCCTTGTCGCATCAGGTGGTCATAATCGTCCTGGTCCTCTGTCAGCCCCGCCTCCCCTATTGTGTTTCTCTTGTTTCTGATATCACCTTGGAATGGATTGGCCCTTCCTCCAATGGTGTTCCTGCTGGAGGTCGGAGGTTGAGGCAGCTCTCTGTGATTGGTCCCTGGTGGGTGAGGGGAGGAGCCACCTTTAGGACTTCCTCCACTATATCTATAAATATATTTTAAAGCAATGGTTTAAAGTTCTCTTAGATATAGCACATATATATAAAGGAAATATACTGTTATGAAAGATTTACATGTATTAATTAAGACTTTTTTGTATATTCCTCTAAACCCCCTCCCCAACCTTCCCCTCACATGATGCTCATATTTTACAAATACAGTTATACTTGGTATATTTCTGCCATAAAACTTAGTACACATCTTAAATAGCAGGCATGCTGCTCATTGTCAATTTGCACTAATATGATTTTTTTTTGTAAAACAGAATCCCATTTCTTTTACATCATACCACATAAAAGATCTGATATTAAATCTATTGAACCTGTGACATTCATTACTTTCTTTTAAAAAATCCTATGAGGAAACAATTGACATTGGTAAGATGGCTACTGGATGGTGTTGCTAAATTGTCAAACAATTTGGATGAGGAAGTTAAGTCTATTTTAATAGAGCCAAGAATATTTGTTAATCTATTTAGGGCCAAGAATATATGTTATCCATGTACAATCAGAGATGCATGGGATTTCCAACTGAATGACATGCACTTAGATTTCTACACCAGTGGATTGGATAATAATTCCTGTACTAGTAATAGAATTCGACATTCTATGATTCCAAATTCATCAAACTAACAGTCTGAGACTTAATATAATTTTAAGAAATTTCTCATGATTAAACACTGGATACCCTTGGACAAACCCTCAAGTACTGTGAAATCACTAATTATCATGGGGGGTTTAATTTTCATGGTTTTCAAGGTATGAAGAGACCCATGCATTTAAGTCCACCACAAAATGTAAAATGTAAGGCCAAAAAAAATTAATCAATTGTTTCTCAGCTAGGCCAAAAAATTCAAAATCCAATGCAGCAGGCAGGCTTTTTTTTTGTAGCAGGTTTTACTTCTTTTTTTAGTCATTTGTTCAATAAAATCAATATACCTCTAATTCTTAATTTTTGTTCTCTGGAATTAGTTATAATATGTATTTAACTTTAAATAATGTTATTCCAAACATTTATTTAAAAGTTAATTCATAGAATATTGAAAATTTAGAAGAAATGTATTGTTTGTCTAACAAAAACGTCTATCTTAGCATTTATGAAAAGGGGAATTTTCAACTTGGAAAAATAAAAAATTGAGTTATTTCCCTTTTTTGGCCGTTTTTGAACTGATGCAGCGGTGCTTGAGAAACTATTGATTAATTTTTTTTGGCCTAACATACAAAACTACTCAACAATTTTTCATCCTCAAAATTAAATCCTCAAAAATTCATATTTTTCCTCAAACCACAAAACTTTGACCTCAAGAAAATGTGTGTGATTTTACAGTTTCTTCGAAATAGTACATGTACCAATAGATTACCTGTTGTGTCCATTAGCTGTTGGACTTTGTAAGACTGTAACACTGTCATCAACATTTATTGCAATGCTATTCACCTGCAAAATATACAAACTATATAGTATGCTTTAAAAGTTTACATATCCTAGGCATTCTGATAAAAACCTTTCTCATTTTTTTAATTGTGGCAAAACAATGAGTATCATACAAGGAAAAACAAAGGAAGTGGATGAACATTCTAATTAAATATATATATATATATATATATATATATATATATATATATATATATATATATATATATATATATATATATATATCAGACTGATGTCCTCAGCTTTTATCAGACATATCAGTTTATAAAAATAAGCTTTTTTATTCACAATTAAAAGAAGGAAGAAAACATATATGTCTGCCACTTACAAGGGTGTTAAAAGCTAAATAGACACTACCTGTGAATCTGTCCCATTCCTCAGCCGTGCTGTCTCTTCTTTCTTTTCTTCCTTCTTTTCTTTGCTAAAATAGATTAAAATGCATTTGGTAAGTTTGAGGATGAATTTCAATTAAAGGAAATATCATATATATATTTCATTAAAAGGGATACATGTATAATCACACTCTTGAGCATGATAAATTCATATACATATGTACTAGCTACTAGCTAGTACATGTAAAATGCTAATACATGTACATGTACATGAACACCTAACTCAAGTACATGCATGTATACCTGATACATGAACACCTATACATGAACACATTACTCAAGCACATGCTTTTATACCTGATTGTATGTTTTAAAAGTAGGGCAAATGACGTATATAGTTTGATCAATGATGACCTGAAATATACATGCATGCTGAATTTTAATATGACTAATAATATTGGATCAGTCATGTTCTACAAAATGATCAACTGGTGATTTTACATACACTTAAACCCACATACATATTTTAAGCATGATAAATATTTAAATTTGTTTTACAATTTTGTAAAAATTTGGTCATTTAATATGTAAATAGTTTAGTTACTAAGACATAATTATGCATTTGAATCATCTTTCTTAATAGCATAATGTATCTTGATGGTCCAAAATTCATTTTTAATATCTGTATTTTACAATTAATAATGTGCATATTAATATGATTTCAGTTTCAAAATATTATAATCCTTTCTGATGAAAATTTTGCACAATAAAATATTTCTCTAATGTACTTAGCATCATAATTTTTAACATAACACACACAATATTTTTATATGTAATAAAACCCCTATTTCAAACACAACATTTTCATATATGTCATAAATACATGTGTACAAAGTCCATTTATAACACATTTCATGCATATTGTTATAACATGGTAATCACATGTATGATACATATGTGTACTATCAATCTTATAACACAAATTAGGTAAAACAGATTACTGAATGAAAATATGCAACTTATAATGAACTTAATATTGCAAGTAATGTCTGTCAATTGCATGCAGCTAGCACAGTCATACATATGCACTTCTTACATACCAGTGCTATACCAATTAACTTACAGTTTTAAATAAATGTTAAAAATCAGTAAATTCCATTTTTGTTTATTCAATAGAGAAACTGCTAACAAATAGTCATTACTTACTTTTTACCACACACACACAGAATGAGAAAGTAGACAGAGAGAAGCAGCCCAAGCCCCGAGACTGCTAGAGCAGGAAGGAAGTGTGGTCCTGGGGTCTCCTCAGGCATTGTCCTTCCTCTTCACGTCTCCAGCCATCTACAGACAAAGAGGAAGTTCAAACGATTAACGGAAATATAACATATGTACAATATCGTCCCTTTCAAACTGGCCTTTTGATATCATATGACAAAAGCACTCATCATTAAATTAAACAATATTATCACATTCATCATTAAATTAAACAATATTACAAGTATCATATTATGTAAAATTTAAAACTTCTCATTTATGTTAATTTAAAAAATCCCTTATATCATGTATTAATACAGCAACTTCTTTTATAAATATCCATGACATCTTTTTATACAACAAGCAAGTGCAAGTTTATTATTATAAGGAAGAAACACTTTGATGGTTGAGTGATCTGTTAAATTACTTTTTTTCAAATCTTTCCGACTGTAAATGAAACCTGATTCATGTGTTTACTTAACATAAAGAAATCCCTTACTTAAATGGAAGGAGTTCACTTTTTGAGGAATTTTAAAATCTCAAATTATGACTTAATTCATCCTCCCGCAGTCATTTGCTGGATATTTTCAGCATGTTTTGTTATATTTCTTACATATATCTGAAATGAATGGAAAAAGTAGGTCAGAGTCAGTGTGAACGAATAGATTGATGACTTAAAGATGAAAAATGTGGAATGTGTAATACCTAATCATAGATAAATGTGTGATATCTACTATCTAGTTCATAAATGCTGATATTTTTTTTAATAAAGTGCTACTGTGGAAATTGCATAACTTTTCACATATCTAAACCTTTTCAAGATTATACATGTATTAGAAATGATTATACACAGATTAAAACATGAAATATGAGACACAACCCTTAGTTCTCACATTGAGTCTGAATGATACTGCATTCAAAACAAGAATTTAATTTCCCTTTTCATAGAATTAAATCATTAGCTTTTTATTTTCAGCACAAATTTAAAACATGCTAATATACTGCAAAATTAAAACAAACGTACAGGAATCCTCTGTTGTATGCAATAATGATTGAAACATCTAAAAGGAAATGGGCTGTCAACAGGTCAAGATGGACAAAGTCATATGTTCATAAAATTGGTCAAGGAAACTTAACCACAGATGAAATTTTTTTTTAATTTGTTGCTAGAAATTTGTGAAATTCCACTATACATGTAAAGTATATGAATTATCACAAGGCTATTCAATCAGACCGATTGCTTCCCAAACTATTTCCTTAAAACACTTTTGGCCACTTGAGGTACTACATTAATACAACTGTAATATGCCTTTCTTTGCACTAACTTTCCTGCCATATGCTCTTGTATTTTTTAAATACATATCTCCCACCTAACAAATGATTGGCTTACATACTATACATACTAATGTCAACCAAACATCTGAAAACAGGTCTATTTGAAAAAAAAACATATGTCACTGAATGTTTTTAAATCAAGAATACAAAACATAACTAACAGCTGTTTAATGTGTTTAAGCCATATTTAGGTTTCTATAAAAGCAGTTATCACTGCATCACATCTAAGACTCTAACTCGGAGAGTCATTCACATTTTAACACTGTATCCTAAATATATATGAATTACTGAGATTCAAAAGATTTTAAAATTGCATGGTTCAGTTACAAAACACTAATGCACACAATCCAATATCTTAAAATTCTCTGTCTTACATACATTTGGTGAAAACATTCTATAAAACCAGTCTATCGAAGAACACACCCATGAATATCCACAATACATGTATATAAACAGGTAAATTCCAGGTAGTCAACAAGTTTACTGTTTATACCTGGATGAAATCTATATTTACAAGGAAATACCAATGTTATGTCCATGAATCTCTGTGTTCAGCTACAACATAGTAAAGGACCTGGGCTAATATCTGCATGTTGTGATTATAATTCCTGATAATATATAGCAGACAATGTGAGGAAATCGTGATTTAGCAAATCTTTACATCATAAAAACAAATGCCAAAAAAATTTTCTCTCAAGGTTTATCGTATAGCTTTAAAAATACGTCTTGCTAATAGGACATATCAAAAGTGTTATAATGTCACAAACTGCAAAGGACGATAAAAACATTCTTCAATTTCTATCTGCATATTTAAAATTATTCGAAATTAAAAACCCATCTTGTCAATTGGACATATCAGAATTGTCACATCACAAACTTATATTCATAACAAATACTTCAATTTATGATGCATTTATAATTTTTAACTTAACAAGTTTCCCCCATTCATTTGACAAATCATTTAACAATTTTATATCTGAGTTTTAAGTCAAAAGAATTAGGGAAGTAAAAACCCTCTCATTTTATTACATTTTCAAATAAAAGTTTGCACCATTTAATCGCTGGGCTAATTACTACACCTGAGATGGTGATTACCTGTGTTGTCCTGTCCCTATGTTTACATACAGGTGAGTCACACAGATCACTGAATTAATCCCCTGATGTGCATTTTAATTAAGTGCCTACCACCAATCCGCCCCAATATAAGAAATTCACAACTCCTGACTCATCCAAGAACATCTATACTACCACACCACCCTTCATTCTAATATATACAGTTTACAATTTTATCTGTCTGGTTAACTTTCTGTCACTTCAAATCACAAACTCCTTCCAATGCCTTCTGTTAAACACAGAATTCTGCAGGCCCAAAAATAAAGCAACATCCTTCCTTTTCCTTCAGTGAGATTAAATATCTTCAAGTACATCAAAGAGCATGTTATCTTAATATACTCACACTCCAGAGAAATTACAAGTGACCCATGTCATTGAATGAGCTGGGTCCAAGATAAAAACAAGTTCTATGGAGAATTTGTCCCCCTGATCTAATGGTGAGTGACCTGCAGAACTCCATCTAGTGTACTCGGCCAGATTTGTGTATTGGTTTGGAATGCCTGTGTCATGCGGTTCCCAGCAAGTTAATGTGCCTCTCATTGACAACTATAAAGGCCTGTTTTACGAGACTTAATTAATTACTTTACATTAGTGTACTTATGTGCTCCAGGGTATTTTTAGCATCTCATCAATAGGAGTTCTAGTACATGTATATCAGGACACACTTATTTTATGCATTGATAAAGTATTGAGAAGGGAATGAAAAGCAAGTAATGTACAACATGTACAAGTACGTTGAAATTGTAAGCAGTACAAAACATGCAAAGAGACCTTGTAAAATCAGAAAGAAACACCTTGCAAAGCTACCTCTTTGTTTATGTATGAAAAGGCAAAAAGGTTTTGTAAAAAAAAAAAAATTTTAAGGACAAAGAACCTTGTTAAAATCATGTAATACCATGTATTATTCTAGTCCATTATGCTGCTTGCACAACATGAATAACAAAGAGGAAATTTAACATAGCAGCTCTATGATAACCTAGCGAAAGGGTTATCAGGTTATGTTGGTTTTAGCATGTTTAGTGCTACAACAAAAAAATTCGTGTACCAATAACATTAAACAGACAATTTGTTAATATTATTTTTAAAAAAAAATACTGTCAGGTTAATATTTTAAATGTGGAAGTAGGCTTACAAATGAAAAAAAAAATTCAATACAATATAACTTAAAATTACCATATTTATTTACTGGTATACCATATACCTTGAGATATTTGTTTTTTTCTAAATATTTTTTTTTATTAAATTTTATGTAATATATGTCAGGATATTAAAAGTAACAAAGATTTCTGGTTAAAAAATAAATATATTAGCAAATTTGAAATTAACTTTGTAATCTCTAAATCATGCTAAATTGGGCCACATTAACCAGTCAGAGACGATCGAATTTAGAAAAATTGGAGTTTATCAGGCTGATACCTTCAACAGGAAGTAAATTGTTTTCATGTTGATTTAATTGTTTGATGTGATATGCATTTTGCATATTTTCAGGGTACCAAACCACATGGCCGAGAGCACCATCACTGCATTACAATATGTGTTAGCAATATATATATTTAAGTAATAACTGTCTTATTTTTCGATTTCATGATGTGATCAATCGATTGCCTTGCGTGATAATTTGAAGGTGTTTATGCACAAAATTATCACGCAAGCCAATCGATTGATCTTCTAAATGAAATTGAAAAATCTGACAGTTATTCCTTATATAAACATGCTCTTGATTCCGCCAATCCATTGCTACAAGCCCTGCTACTGTCTATATATATATAGCTATTTGTCCCGCCCTGCACATGATTTTTTTAATCACGCCTATATATTGATGAACCAGTACATTCATGTAGAAATAAGCTACAATTCTATAATGTAAAAAAGATAGGTATAACTACAAGTATAACTACAGAAATGAAAAAAGATTATCTGATAGATATAGTCACAGACACGGATTGAATTGTTAACAATATTTAGTTTTAGGAATCTCAACACCCTAGCTAACAATGCCAAAATTGACCCCATCACAAAAATTCTGCTTTTACCTGTAAACAATATATGTAACTACGTTTGTATCTCTCAGTAATACCCACCCTCATGGTATATATCCCCTCCCCATGCTGTGGATGTGATACATACAGTTTTTCATCTTTGATAAAAAGGTCGGGTCCAATCAACGAAATGGGTGCTACAGCAACGTTAGTAAAAATGCAAAGATAAAGGGCAGCGAGAAATTCAAATACTGAGTATATTTACACACCAATAACTCAAACAAAACTTAAAAAACATTCCTTAATTTAAACATTCATAAATCTGCAAATACTAGTAGTTTGAACATTACTATTAAGAAGATTAATCCCTAGAAGTTTGGGATCTTCCCAAGGAATGAAATTCCGATTTAGTATGAATATAACATAAACAAAATAACCAAAAAATAGTGCTTTTTCAATTTTTAAGTCTTCAAATGCTGATTTACAATATTTTTTCCTCATTTTTTACACTGTTCACAATAGACCAGAGATAATGGGATACACAACTACTGTTTTCTAAAACAGAATTTCTTCACTAGTAAAACTGAGTAAGCTCACCCTAACACCCACCCCCAACCCATCCCCTATACTCACGGCACTGTCACTGTGATCCGGATACTCTGAGGACATCGCGAAATGACTAACACTTTTTTATTTACTTTCAATTTTGTGTTTGCTTAACCTTCATGTTCTTCCTGTGTAACATGTATTTACACTTATACTTAAAACAATGTCTTACACTCATAAACCTAATTAACAATGAGGAGAAAGGAAACGTATTTTTTCAAGAGTCTGAAGAGAAATAAAACTCCTTACCTTTGTTTTCACCGGAAGTGAATTAGGATTGATTACCTAAGAAAATATGGCACTTAACCGATTCAGCATATTACACGGAAACCAAAGAGATATATGGGTCATTTTCAAAAAATGTCCAAATTCCTGTTATACAAGCTTTTTTGAAAATATTGCAATAAAAATCAAATTTTTTTTTATATAACAACAATCTACAAGTGTAGAAAAAAATTAAGTGCGATTAAAAATTGACTTGAATACTGAAAAAAGTCCTTCAACCTGAGTAAAATTAAAGAGAATTGCTTGTGATTTCGCCGAATGTTTCACTTCAGCTCTGATTATTGATGTAGTAAATATAATTAAGCAGTGTAAAATGACCTTTATTGTGTTGTACATGTTTAATACTGTCTAAATGCATGCTAAAATGTGATTGAAAAAGAGTAAGAATATGATTTTTTTAATGGTGACTGTGTGTTATTTTTGCCGTGTCCTTGGAGTAACCAGGACATAAAAGTTATCTGTAACAGTTATCTTTCCTAAAGAAACTCTTCACTATCAGCCTCCCTCTTTTGGTCTTGTTCCCGCCAAAATATCATGAGACACTTAACACAGATCTTTTATACCATAGGCACAATATGTGGTTGAAGGCAAGTTTGATTGCAATAGTAATTTATTTTTGAGTCCTAGGAGTTACTTCGATATTGTGATGATAAATTAATTTGCCATTTCTTTGATGCATTGAGCAAGTTTATAACAAAATACCTATCATCTAGGAGCTGTGCTTTATGTTCATAAGTCAGTTATTGCTTTTATACTTCCAATTATTTATATAATAATTCCCTGGTGTTACTGTCCATTTTGTTACTGCAAGAAAAGTTACTCTAAGGACGTATCTAATTACTCCATGGACAATTTACCTAGAAAATAATTAAAAAAGAATGAAAGTTGGAGTCATATGTTTTATTTTCCTCCCTTATTTAAAACTAAACAGTAACTAATTTTGTTTTAAAATGCCAAATTATTTACTAAATGTTTTTACCATTTGAAAATCATATGATTTTGCAGTCTTGGTTATGCAAAGGACAGAATTGGGTAAATAGACAAGGAATTGAAAAAAACCCTTTAAATTGCCAATTTTAATACAACATTTGTGTAAAGTTTATTACAATATAAAATAACAGAAATATTTTTATCAAATTGGCATTTATTTTTCATATAATGTTTCCATGAGCTATAAATTAATTCAATAAATAATTTGAGTAACACAAAGGACAATGTTTGGTAACACAATGGATGTAAAAACGATTAAATATTTATGTTATTAATATACTCTTGCATGTTCTTTTGTTTCTCTAGGAAAATATACAACTTTTATTCCTTTTGAATAAATTGAAATATCAAAATTCATTATGTAATGCAATCATATCCCCTTTTATGTTCAAAGTAACCTATGGTAACACCATAGACAAATTCAGTTACTCAAGGGACACAGCAAGGATTAAAGATAGAAAAATGAAACAAGCGTATTGCATATGGAGTGGTAATTGTGTTCATTGTATTGCAGAAAACAAATGTGGTGGGATATTGCAATTCAAATAACAATAAATAATGAAGTGCTAAAAATATATGATGGTTAAAAATGGTAACACAAAGGAAGTTTTAGGTAACACAAGGGAATGTGAAATAAGGCAGAATATGATTTGTTTTCTTAAATTGATTCTAGTTATGTTCTCTTGATGAAGATGATGTAAACAAGACACATTAAAAAGTTGCAATGAAGCCAATAGAATCCAAGACGTAAAAGATAGATTTATATCATTGAATTGAAAATACTTTTAAAGTTATATCAGATACGGAACATTTCTTTGCAAATGCATTTAAAGTTCTTTAATTATGTAAACCCTTAGATGAAAAAGTCACAAATTGTTCATAACTGTTCTAAAAGGATTTCAAAAGATGTTTTTAAGGAGACAATGTACCAGTCATTACCATAGAATACAGTTTTGCATTTAGTTGAGGATGTTCTTCAGATTTGTCCAACTGAAATCCCTCATGACTGTGTTCTACATTCTGTAAAAGTTGGTGCTGAAAGAAGTTTATATAAACTTGGATGTACATAAGCTTTTGGAAAGTGGTGGTGAAGATTATATAGTCGAGGCAGCATTGGACAACAACAAGGCCAGATATGGTGGCAGACCACTACATTTCAAGCCACTTTGTTGGATTGTTACCCTGAAGAACTGTCAATGAAAGTTTGGTAAATGATCAGTGGATACAAGAGCAAAAAGGGCAGTAAAATATCAATGAAAAAGAGTACAGATTAAAAAAAGTCAAGAGTTCCTGATAGGAAATCCGACTAAAGAAACTGAAAAGACTGACACCCTGGAAGAGAAAGAATTGGAGTCAATAATGAACATCAGACTAAAGATGAAGAGAAATCAGATCCCTTGGAAGAGAGACTGGATAAAGATATAGAAAAATTGAACTTAAATGTATGCACAGGGTTAGATAGAACCTAAAACCACGTTCCTTTTTAACAGGCCAAAAACTGTAAAAGATTAAAGCTGGTATAGCATTGCTAATGTTTTAATAATATTGTCACCATTATATCTTGTAGATGTGTATTATGTAGAGAGCTCATTGTGGAAAGAGGCTAGCTGTAGATAAATGAAATGAAAATGTAAAATCCATAAAAAGATTACTGCATTCTATATATTTGAAATCTGGTCATTTACAAATACATATACATGTTCTAGTTTCACAATTATTTCTTCATTAAAAATTAGTTCTAGCTGATCTAAGACTCATCTATGTAAACCTTTGGATCTTTTAAAGGTGTCCTTTGTGTTATTTTTTGTCATTGGTGTTACAGCTTCTGCTTGGATATGTAAATACACTAACAAGTACTGATCAATGATTCAAAGTCATGTGATAGTAATTACTTATTATTTGGGAATAACAATTTGATTTCATTTTTCTACTGTCATATATCTTATGATTGGATAGTTATGTCTATGTCGTTACTGTTTTATCCTTGGTGCTACTAGTCAGACTCAAAATGTATAATGAAAGAAATCCCCCGCCAATTTCTTATGTTAAAACCATAAACTCTTATATTCACCTCTAGGGTAATTTTACTACTATCCTTTTCGGAAGGAAGGAGAACAACTTTATTATTTCTTTCTAAGTATTACACAAAATATCCTTAGTGTAACCTTTATGTCCTTTTTGTTATGCAAATATCCTTGGTGTTACCAAAACATTTTTTCTATATTTATGTTCTAAATCTTTATACAATTTTATCGAAACTTGCAACACAATACTGTCGTTTTCTAATACTTAGTTTATTTGCAAAGCAAGTATTTTGTGCTGAGGTAAATGATGTATGCCTTAAGTAAACGTGTAAGATATAGACAAAAGTTACAACACTTACAACTTCCAGCTATACTTTATCTGATAATTTTCTGTTATGAAACATCAGTTTGATTCAATAGAATAATTTTATCACTACGTTGAGATTGTTATTCTAAAAACCTTGAATTTTTTTTTAAATTATGATTTTACTATGACTTTTAACTAAGTAACACCATGGACATTTATTGTTGGGTCCATGTACATATAATGTTTTTTTTAGTATATATTAATAGAATTCTTTGTGCTTTAACATTGTTTATGCATCTATGATGTTTGAATGTTAAAATAAAACTAAAAAGTTTAAATCGCCACATTTATTTTTGCAAAATACTGGTGATGGAATTTGGACAAATTTTGAAAATGACTCATATATACATGTACTTATAGGCAACAAAAAGCTTTATACAGAGTAAATTTATATAAATTTTAAATAAAAAACAAAAATATAGTCTTGTCCCGTAATGCCTTGCACTTTGTTATTGGGGTCCACATAAGATTTTAAAGAAAGAAGACATGCAAGATGAGGACGATCCCCCGCTGTGGAAGATGAATTTTTGTCCCCCGCTTTCGCGAAAGCGAGGGGACATTAAATCTCATTCGTCTGTCCGTCTGTCCGTCCGTCACAAAAACTTTAACCTTGCCCATAACTTTTGATTCAGTGGGGCTATGATTTTCATATTTCATACATGTATGTGTATTCCTTGTGACAAGACCTTTCTTTGGGTACCACCGAATTTGACCTTTTGACCTTGACCTTGGAGTTTGACCCACTTTTACACAAAAATTCCAAAATTTTACTTTGGCCATAACTTTTGAATGGTAGGTACTAGGACTTTCATGTTTCACATATGTATTTTTTGTAGCAAGACCTTTTCTTGGATACCAACAACTTTGACCTTTTGACCTTGACCTTGGAGTTTTTCGTACTTATGAAAAAACTTTAACCTTGACCATAACTTTTGAATGGTAAGGGCTAGGGCTTTCATACTTCATATATATAATTCTTGTGAGAAGACCTTTCATTGAATACCAAGAACTTTGCCCCTTGGAACTTGACCTTGGAGTTTGACCTACTTTTCAAAAACTTTGACCTTGGCCACAACTTTTGAACAGTAGATACCAGGACTTTCATATTTCACATATATATATTCTTGGTGGCAAGAACTTTCATTTGATACCAACAAACTTGACCTTTTGACCTTGACCTTGGATATTTTTTGTACTTATGAGAAAACTTTAACCTTGGCCTTAACTTTTGAATGGTAGGCTAGGGCTTTCATACTTCACATATGTAATCCTATTGAGAAGACTTTTCATTAGATACCAAAAACGTTAACCCTTTGACCTTGACCTTGGAGTTCAGTGATAATTTCTAAATAGATGACTTATGATAGGGCGTTCATATTAGACACAAAATATCATAAAAAAAAATGACATCTCACCCAAAAAGACACCGAAAGCGGGGAACCACAATTCTTTGAATTTGCTTGTCATTTTTTAAGTTCATGAAAAATTAAACTTTTCTAAAACTATATTGTCAAAAACATCTTTTACACGTTTGCTTTCATTAATTTTTTGAATAAATTTTTGACAAATCATTTTAAGGTATGTGAAAAAAAAGTTTCACGCATGTTCCGAACTCTCTCCAAGAGATTCATCATGTATACTTTTTCGTCATTTAAACGTAAATGAAGAATGCAAATTTGACCCATTCATATTCAAAAACAATTTTCATGCCTCTAACAAACCCATTTCTACTAAATATGCTTTACTATCAACTTTAAAAACAAAATTTCAATCAATATGTCATTCAATTAAGTAATCAAATATGTGACCAAAACTCTTGAATAGTTAATTGGCACAATAGGACTTTCATACTTCAAATGTGTATTCATTGTGAAAAGATATTTCAATGGGTATAAATATTTTGACCTTGACCTTAGAGCTTGACCCACTTTGAAATAAACTTTAACCTTAGCTATAACTTTTGAACAATGAGTTAATATTGGGGCTTTCATATTTCACAAGTGTATATTCCTTGTTACAAGGCCTTCCTTTGAATACCAAAAATTTTGACCTTTTGACTTGACATTGGAGTATGATTAGCATTTGAGAAACTTCAACCCCCGCCATAATTGCCATACGGTGGGGCATCTGCGTTTAAAAAACATACCTTGTTTTGAAAGAAGATGTTCAAAAAATTCTTTTATTTTTTGGAAATTCCATACGAAATACAATGAATATCCATAGAAGAATATATAAATGAAAGAAGACTGGGACTCGAGGTGTATATTTTTTGAGGAGGCTGAAACCTGTAGTGTACTTTTAAAAAATGTGTCATTTGAGAGGTTTTGGTCATCACCATGCTCCAGCCACTCCACTCTCGCAAAGTTACTGGCACCATCTTTCAATTACGTATATACATGTAGGTTTAAGTGTAATGATATTAGGAATAAGGCAGAATTATAAATTTGACTTTGTGGGGAAATTGGGATGGAGGATCCACATAAGTTGGAGAAAGTTACTGTTGTAATGGACAAAGAAAGATAACTCTGCATGATACTAACAGTTTTATACATATGGCTTCCACCCGTGAACGATTTCGTCAGTGGTATAATTTGAGTGCCCTTCTATGTGTAATTCATAGAGAATTTTTTTTTTTTGCTACACGCTTTCGCAAAAATTAGGGGACACTAAATCTGATTCGCCTGTTACAAAAAATGTAACCTTGGCCATAACTTCTGAATGAGAAGAGATAAATCTTTCATATTTCGTATGTGCATTACCTGTGACAAGACCGTTTCAAATATACAATAGTCATGTATTATGATTTTTGAATTCTTGACCTTGAAGTTTGACCTAATTTTCCAAAAATATTAACATACTTTAAATTGGTCATAACTTCTGAAGGGGAAAAGATAGGACTTTCATGTTATACATGTGTATTACTTGTGACAAAACCTTTCTAAATATACATATATACACACTATGATTTTTGACCCCATAGCCTTGACCTTGAAGTTTAATTTTCTTTTCAAAAACTTTACCGTTTGTCATAAAATTTGATTGAAAAGGGAGAAAGCTTTCATATTATACATGTGTATAACTTGGACAAGACCTTTCTAAATACGTGTACACTGTACATAATTTTTGACCCCGTGACCTTGAAGTGTTTACTTTTAATAAATTTTAACACTACATTAAATTCGTCAAAACATTTGATAGAGAGAAGGTAGAAATTTCATTTTATACATGTGTCTTACCTGTGACAAACCCTTTCTAAATACATTATGATGTTTGACCCAATAACTTTGACCTTGAAGTTTGACCTTCTTTTCAAATACTTTAACCTTGGTCATACATGTAGCATTTTTATGAGAAATGTCGGTCATAAGCTCTATAGAGCTTATGTTACTTGTCTTAAAAATCCTACCCTAAATAAAATTTTCTAATTCTGAGAAGAGATAGGGCTTTCATATTATACATGTGGATAGCATGTGAAAAGACCCTTCTAAATACACTATGATTTTTGACCCCGTAACCTTAAATTTGACCCACTTAAAAAACTCTTACATTACTTTAAATTGGCCATTACATTTAGAGAAAAGGTAGGATTTATATAAATTATATGTGTATTAACTGTGAAAAGACCTTTCTAAATATACAACAATTTTTTTATCACGTAACCTTGACCTTGAAGTTTGACCTTCTTTTCAAATACTTTAACCTTGGTCATAACATTTAAATGAGATGAGATAAGACTTTCATATTATACATGTGTATAACCTTTGGCAAGATCTTTCTAAATACACTGTGATTTTTGACTCCGTGACATTGAGGTTTGACCTACTTTTCAAAAACTTTAACCTTGACTGTAACATTTGAATGAGAAAAGCTGGGCCTTTCATATTAAACATGTATATTACCTTTACACGACCTTCCTCAATACACTGTAATTTTTAACCCCACAACCTTGACATTGTTTGACCTAATTTTCAATTTTTTTTTATTTTGGTGATTACTTTTGCATGACAAATGATCTGGCGTACATAGTTGACACAATATGTCATAGATAATGGCATCCAAACCAATAAGACCTCAATTCTTTGAATTTGGTTGTATTTAATTACGATTCCGAATAAATATGCCAACATCCATGCTAAATCATGGAACATATGAAAAATAGTAGGACCAACTTTTATGTTTTACAATGTTATGAGATACATGTAGCTTAGGATTTAGCAGATTCGTTGTTGCATTTGGAAATGGACCGTTCTTTTACAAATTAATCTCAGACAATACGACACGAAGGATAGAAAACCTTTGAAGACATTCTAAAATTAAATCAAACAAATACTCGGTGCTCCTCTTAGCATGTTTTTAAACGGTTAATTGCAGTTAAACAAAGGCAATGCAAAGATGCGTACATTATTTAGTCCCTTTAAATTCTTTAAGAAAAGATATCCTCTAAAAACAAATAATATGCGAGACGGCTGCATTGTCATACGTTAGAAAAAAATTCTTTTTACCTCTAACTTAATATCGACCATTTTCACCCAAACTACCCCAATTTAACTTTTCTTTTTATAACTTTTGCTTTTACAAACATTTACACAAGTTCGTTTGTTGATAAGAAGTAGTAATTTAGGCCCGCGACTCCTAGTTAATTTGAGGCAAACGAACAGGAATAAGTATATGTTGGTAAACTTTTCCCGAGTACCATGAGATTTGGTGCCGAGCGAAGCGAGGGACCAAATTGAATGGCAAGGGAAAAGTTTAACAACATACTTAGTACATGCTTCACACGAGAAATTAAACCCTTTGTGTCTCTGTCTATTTTATTACAAATCTTTGCGTGTTTCTTATTATTTTATCAAGATAACGATAGTGACCCTGGCTGTTGCCATTTAGTACAGGCCCAGATGTGATAATTATACCCTCGGGGTAATATCTACCTGTCAGGTGACGGTCTACAGTGAGTAGTTTTCAAACACAATACAGGTTCATTTCTATAGATTAAAAAATCTCTGTATGAAGATAGTCAAGTAATTTTAATGGACTTTAATGGATTTAAGTCAGGAGCAGTTAGTTTGTGGACATTATTTTAACATTTGTTTTTGGTGGTAAAATTGATAAATTTCTCCTGAAAATTAAAGAATTCCACAGAAAACGAAAAGCAGGAAAAGAAAGGTTTTCGGTTGGATTTACATGTATACTACTTGAGCAATATAGGACGGTTGCTGTTATTTTGAACGTCTTTAGAAACCATTTACCTGTACACTTTTTGATATCAGTCCATATCTGTTTATTTGGAATCAAAGGTAAAATTTAATAGTAAGTAAAATTTTATTGTTCTCACTTCTCGATGCGGTAAATCTGATTAAATTATCAATATAAATGGTAAACCCTAAATTTTCAATAAATTACTAGACATTTCTTAAATTTCTAATTTACTTTTGATTTTAATTTCAATTTTTATTTAATTTTGTCATGTTTTAATTTTGGTTAAATTTGTCAATGAATAATTCAGGAAGAAAGACAGGGGGAGAGAACTAATTCTCTAGTACAGTAGATTTAACTACTGTACTAATTTATGTCACTGTGTAGGTTTTTTGACTATGTAGCACATTAGGTTCATTATTCATTGTCTGGTGACCTTGCTCTGTGTCCATGATTATAACCTATCATTGGTAATGATTTGCTCAATAATTATGCACACAATGACAGAGTCACCAAACCATGAAGCTTGGGCTTGGGGTGTACCAAGTGATTTGGTAGCAGCAAAAACCCTTTGTTCGAGGTGTGAGGCATATACTAACAACGGTTTAAATATTGATTGGAATTGATTGAAACAAACGATGCAGATATTCTAGATAGAAATCTTCGTTCCCATAACCACCACTGAGATACACCGTCCCAAAAATGAAGAAAAAAATATATACATAGTGATGTGTTATGTTGGACCTCTACACAGTGTTCAAACATTCTTAAATTAACTTTTATTTAAAAGTTCTTTGTCTTGATGAGGACCAATCGACATGAAAATCAGAAATAGGATCGATGAAGGGATTCTTGAGCCCCACAAACGGAATCAGATTTACTGACTATATCAGCTTCATCAATTCACGAAACGGATCAACGCCATTTACGGTCACACCCTTTAATCTTTGTATTGTTTCTTCAGAAATATTGAAAGATGAGCTTCTTAAGTTGTATGTCAACAAAAACTGTCCCATTGGGACCGGCGGAAGACGAAATCCTACACGAGAACTGTGTCGCCTCATTTAACTGTCGCTTTTCTCGGGAGAATGGTCGACCATGGGTTTGTGACGTAACATTTCTACCTCAAGGTTGCATTGCTGTCCTAGATAAATGGAACAACAAACTAAAAATTCTGGACAAGAAATTTTCATGTAAAACATCGTTTTCTTTAGAAGACATGGAGGCTCTCTCTTATGTATCCAATGATGTCATCGCTATCATGATGTCAAACAAAATTCTGTTCTACTCAATTAAGGACAAAATATCAGATGTGACCGTTAAAGAAACAACATTCGGAGGAAAGGGTTTAGCTTTAACTTGCAAAGACGACTATTTAGTTCTTCTGTACGAAAACCGGGAGGTGTATAGCAGCATATACGTCAAATTCATGACGTTTTCAAATGGCGGATTGATATGTCACATTACCGTAGAAATTGACATGAAGGTAGATCTATCAAATTACATTGCTATTAGTGATAAAATGAAACGGATTTTTCTAGGTAACCTTAAAAAGAAGTCTATCATGTGCTTCTCAACCTCCGGCGTTTTACTCTGGGAAACCAAGGTTTCATCATGGCCGCGAGGAATGGTATTTGTGGACAACAAAATTCTAGTCGCAACGTTTTTCGACCATAAGATCCACTGTTTAAGTATTAAAGGAGAGTATATGGGCGTATTGTTTGATGCTTCATGTGGAATAAGATATCCGTTAGCATTGTGCTTTCATAAACCAACTCAACATTTACTCGTGCAATGTGACCATTTCGGAGATTTCAAGGTTTTTAAGATTTCTTCGTTGGAAAGTTTAATAAAAGTAGAAAATTAAAAAAAATATGTTTTCTCTGTTTATTGTGTGATTGTGTGCAAGTTTTCCCTAGTAATAGAAGATACGGGGTATAGAGTTTTTGCGCAGTCCGTCCGTCTGTCTGCATGCTTGTCCGCAAAACTTCAACCTTGCCCATAACTTTAGAGTGGGTGGGTCGGGTTTGGCTTTCATAATTCATAGGTATACTCGTGACAAGACCTTTCTTCGGGTAGCACCAAATTTGACTTCTTGTCTTTTGAATTTGACCCACTTTAACCAGAAACTTCCGAACTTTAACCTTAGCAATAACTTTAAAATAATCGACGCTAGAGCTTTCATACTTCACTTGTATGCACTGTGGCAAGTCCTTTCAATGGGTATAAATATTTTTTTTACCCTGATCATAGAGTTTGATCCACTTTTTAAAATTAACTTCAAGCTTGTCCATATCTCTTGAACAGTTAGTACTAGGACTTTCATATTTCACAGGTGTATTTCTTGCGACAAAACCTTCCTTTAGATGCCAACAATTTTGACCTTGGATATTGACCTGGATATGAGAATTTCAACCCCAATCAGATGCTAGCTGTAAGGTGGTACACTGTTTTACAAACACATCTTGTTCATCATATTTATATAGGGTCTATATGAAAAAAATCAAAATATTTTTTGGAAGAAGTATCAACAATGAGTATAATATTTTGCGTGGTTAAAAGCTACATTATTTATATACTCTTAGTACTATTTTAAGAATTATTTACCAGAACTCTAGCTACAGAATCAGGACCCTTTATTACCAAATCAATACATGTAATAAGAAGGATTTCCGACCATTCATTGACCAATAGCCTTACAGGAAATAGGAGAGTGGGCGAAAGACGGGTGGCGTACCGCTCTAAAGTATACCCCAATTGTTCCCTTTCAGTACAGGTATTGCCAAACAATTTTTAGTTTTTTTGATGCACATCCAAACATCAACAAGTCAGGGTAGCATCAGAGAACAAAGCAGCGAGCAGAAGTCGTGCACATACTTTTATCAGACCTTTTGAAGGTTGGTATTCAAATATGCTTTTATATATGTATTTACAATAAAAAATGAAATCTTGATTATAAATCTTATTGCTTCTCGGAAAAAAAATAGAACGCAGAAGTTTTTTTTTTTCTTTTTGATAGCATTTATTTATAAATAGCCAATACCAGAAATTGAGGAAGGTATAATTGACTCATAAACACAATCTATATATATTTAATCAAATCAGATACATGTACCCTGAATTCATAATTGCCAAAGTTTTGAGGAAATATTTTATCAGAATTTCGACTTGGCCTCGTTTCTTTTACCGCTTGGTAATAAGGGTTTCTGATGACGACTTGTATTGTCAATTTGCCAGTGTGAATCTACAATCCCGTGCAAGAAGATCAACATTAAATGCAGTAACTGCTTTTAAAGCCGACGTTTTATCAACATAAAACTGTCATTGCCTCTTTAATTAACGTTGGGAGAGTTTGTCAAAAGTTCAATAATCTTTTCAATTTGTTCACAAATTCGTGTAAATACGTATTAAATTTTATAGTTCGTAATATGTACACATGACATGAGTTACAATATACTGCAACAAAGCGCTCTAACAATGAGTTCTGATATCATTCGAAGATATCGGTCTTAGCCGGTCCTTCTCAATATAATAAAATGATCATAAATTAATATGTTACGAGTTAAAACCCTGAATCTAATACTTGGATTTAAATTTCACAGGGGACCGATAGGAAAGATTCCAACCCTCTGTGACATTGTTATAGTGGAGATTTTATACACTACCATTGTCTAAAAAGGACCTTGTTTATTGAAACTGTTTACATGAAGGACGTAGATGGGATATTTTTAAAACATTATCTGCATAAAGTATCGGGTATGCAACACGAAAATAGCAATAGACTACAGTGAATTTACAGATATGTGCATTGTAAAATTTTGAGAAATTTCTAAAATTGTTGCCTTTTACTGAGGACCTATCACTGAAGAATGAAAGTAAGTAGTAAATCGTATTTGAAGGTGAAATATTTGTGAATTCTATTCAAAGACTTAATTACCAAGACAAATTGAAAAGTATTACACTGCCTGTAATGTTGGGTATTACATTTAAGAAGTAATTTGTTAAAAATGAACACACCTTTTCCAATCAAAACAGATAATAATTATTTTATGAAGCTAAAAAACCCTAATTTATATTTCCAGAGTGCCCAAAATGTCGAGTGGCATGCATATTTCTAAGAACACAGTGAAAAGGATTAAGCAAGGTGACATCCAGCTTCATTCAACTATCCATAAAATCGACTCTTCTCTTTCCGAAAGTCTCCATCAAATTGAATACAATGTCCGGAAAATAGCACAAGAACAAGGGCAAAAGGATGAATATCAGCCTTACTATCTACGGCGAAGACGCTCCATTGAACAAATCATCGATTCAGAGAAGGCCTTCCCATTTAACAATGAACTGCGCGAAAGAGCAAGTAGTCTCGGAAGCAGGCCTGTGACAACTAGCAAACTGCAAATTCCGAGCAATTCCGCTTCCAAAGAATCGGTATCTTCTGAAGACGGTAATGGGACACGTGACGTCAACAGCCCAAGACGTCGACCCAAAACAAGTGAAAATACAGAAGAAAATCCTGGCAGCAGTTTAAGTCAGTTTTACCGTTTCAGACAGGGAATGAGATCTAGAAGAAATTCATTGCCTATGAGTTTTAGTCTGCAAAACTTGGATGATCTCCGCGCGCGAAGTCAGAGTGAATCAGGTGAGGTCGGAGGACTGAATGTTCGTCTGCATCGCTTGGAACATGAACTCGCGCAGAGAAAACCAAAGAGCAGACGACAGCTCCTCGCCACTAGTATGACGTCAATTGATGAGAAAAAAGAACAAGAAAAATTAGAAATGGAGAGGCGGCAGCAAGAGGCAATGGAATATGTTAATTCTATTGAGAAATGTAACAGTTACTACATCCGAAACAAAAGTAACCCGGCGGAACTAACTGTAGATGAGATCTTTCAGAAATCCTAACATTATGAAGACATTTTTGTTTTTCTTTCACAATAACAATTTTGTTTACCTTTTATGTGAATTGTAGCTCAACTGGAAGATGGTGAAATGTGCTTATTGCAAACATGGATAAAGCTAGTAAGCCAGTACATGGTCAATGGATACTAATTATATTTTCACTAAGACCATGCTGTTCAGGTAAACATGCAATGAATACTGACTGTAACATTTTTTTACCACTGTTTCATGTACTAAATTGAATGAAAACAAGACTGATCTGTAACATAATATATTTTTTTCTAGTTGTAAACATAAACAAGTCACATTTAAATAATAATTTTTGTTAAAAAAAATACACTTCTACAAGCTAACATCACAAATCATCATAAATCACCTGTATTTATTGTCAGTAAATGAGACTTGAGTTGTTGGATGTTTATAAGGCTTAATAACCCGACCAGAAAACCATCCTGTAGCCAACTCTGGAATTCACATCAAATAATTATGAAAACACTGTACAAATAACCACTAACAGTTGTTACCTCCAAAACTGTTCCTCAGAATATATCCAAAATTAATACCACCCTCCGACATCCAAATACATTTATGTGTATATAACTAATTTGTCATTTTATATGATGAAAAATATATTAGATGAAAAAAGAACTAAAATATGGTACATCCTTCATGTCAGAACCCCCTACAAGTGATATCAGCCTTTGTGTATGATGACAATCCTGGAACACCAGGCCTGCTGGAATGTCATGGTTACCCTATATATAATGATACATGTCTCTGGATTATATTGACTAGGACAGAGAAATACATCCTCTGGGGACAGTGAGGGGTGACTACTATGCGGGGGTTTGTACCATCCCAGGACCCTCCTTGGGTTGGTCCGACTGCAACTGTCGTCCGAGGTACTCCCTGAAAACAGGAGGATTATCTGATGTAGGGATTTAGAAAAATCAAAATTTATGCAAATTATAATCCATACAAAGTGAGAAGATTTATGCTTTTCTGAAATCCAGTGGCAGTTGTAAGAATTATATTTGTTTGCTTTTAATGTACCCAAAATTGTCTTTAAAGAAAGACATCTTACCAATTATGGACCATCAACTTTTGAACAGCAATGAGGGCTTCAAATCTGACATTAGGATCTTCATGTGAAAGATATTGCATCACTAATTGTTTACCACCCAACTGTTCTATCACACTATAAAACAAGAACGAATTGTTAAAATCATGACTGGAATAATTAAAATGTTTACAAATGATTTTAAATAAAACCTGAAACATTTTTCTGAATATGTTAAATAAGGATTCTGGCATTATCACAGCAAATTTGACTCATATTATGGAACTTTAACAGTACTTGTATCTTACAAATGAAAATCTTAAGCTTATTACTTGCTTTTTTTCTCAAAATTAGAAAAGAGATCATTACTTCCTCTATATCCTACTAACACTTTCCCCCAGGATAATGTGTGACATATTCTCCTATATCCTCTTTACAATTTTCTCCTGAGATAATATCTGATATACTGTAGAGGGGATTAATTTCATGGGTTGTAATTTTCATGTTTTTCTCTCATCTGACACGATAGCAATTCTTGAATTCGCAGAAATTGTATATAATAAAAGTTACCTCCCTTGTCTATATCCGTTTAATCCATACAACATTAATCAGCGTTATGTCTTTATATCATGAACAACAGGGTAGGTTATTATAAAACTAATAGATTTTAAAAAATAATTGACAATTAATTAAAACAAGCGCAGTTATCAAAAGTCCTTGACTATCAACGTCAAATGACTTTCCTATATGCTATTACAATGAGTGCATGTGCACCCCAAGATCTTCAATACAACACGGCGAAAAACCACTAGATCGTAATAAATGTGTTAATCAACTCAATGTAGGTTGACCTTCCACATCTTTGGTAAGATCAATAGTTATTTGAATGATTTTTTAAACCAATGTCATTAAAAACTAATATGAGGTAAAAAATACATGTGGTATCATTAGTAGGGCTGGGCAATAATATCGATATTTCAATATATTGCAATACTATGGCAAAAAATATCGTATCGCAATACGATTTTGTAATATCGATACAGTACAGGCCACGAGTTTTCCGCAACGCTCGGTGGACAAAACACCGTGTGAAACGCTCTGTGTTACACCGTGTACACGGTGTAGCACGGTGTGTGTGGATTTGAAATATACAGGTTGCCGCACCGTGTCTAGAAAAAGCTCAGCTAGTGTCCTCCGTGTCGCACCGTGTCCAGTAAATTTCGTTCCGTTGCATGTCCAGAAAATTCCCCTCCAAGCTGCACCGTGTAAATAGTAAATACAGACAAAATCGTTTGTTTCTGATAAAAATTTGATAATAGATTTTGATGACAATTTATAACTTGGGTTTATGTATGTATAATAATCGTTTTTATTCTACCAGATATTGGACTTCGAATGGCACGCATGATATTGAGATTAGATATCGGTAAAAAAAAAAGGAATGATTTTCATTTGAATTAACTGTGTGTCTAGAAATTCATTTTAGTAAAATTATTCATCCACGTTACAAAATCAAAATTATGAATTTTATTTTAAATGAATAATTTAATCTCATGTGTTCATGTAACAAAGGAAGGCGAAATGGCGTCGAGCTGCATTCGTGTCACATACACTGTATAGTACAGTATAAAATTAAATCAGAGCTGTATTTATGTTCATGGTTTTAACATGTACAGTACTAGTGTACAATCCAAGCATTATTATGTATATTCCTTATTAAAATACATTTGTTTTGTTCATCTTGAATTATTCTGAATGTGGATGCGAAAATCGTCAGCAGAAACACGAAAATAATGCAATAATTTCAAAACGTATTTCTCGTAACCGCAAACATTATTTTCATAGAGTAGTATTCACTACGTTGTGTTTTTAAAATCCTTTCAGTGTAAGTAGTTATTTCAGTAAAAGTGTATAAAGAGCAACACCAGAGAGAGAGAGAGAGAGAGAGAGAGAGAGAGAGAGAGAGAGAGAGAGAGAGAGAGAGAAACTCATACAACCCCCTTTTAACATAGTCTGTAATTTTTTTTTAATTCTTCGTTTTATTTAAGTTAAGGAGGTCACAATTAAACATTCTATAATTCTATTTAATTGCCACAACTTTTGTTCATATTCAACCCATTTAATGCTGTTAATTCGTTCTCTGTGTATGCTGTACGCACAAAATTCTCGTGCATCACCTGCCAATCAAAATACCATGACGCTAGGTGACCTTGAAAGTCTGTTTACGCGGAAAGAATTTCTCTTGTGATTTGAAACAATCTTATGGTCAGTTCCGAGTTCACACCTGTTCAAAAAATATATTGGGTCTCTGCCGGTGGGCCAGGGGCGCCGTATGTTTATCACACCTTTCAAATTCTTTAGCTCTGACCACAGCAAGTGTATAACATGTAACACACTCAACTGATATCATGCGAAATTCACCTTCCAGGTTTCACTACAACAACAATTATAAACTTACAATTATTTGTTAATTTATTTATCCTTTTTCAGACACAAATAAGAGTGTATCCCGTAGATTAAGATTAAAAAAAAACCTAACATAAATTTGCAGACTTCTGATAAAGTTTTAACCATCTGATTCGTATCGCTTTCTAGAAGGGGGGGGGGGGTAAAAATCGCTAAATATCTAAAGTATGTTTTCTCAAACCGCTTTTTCTTCTTTTCACACGATATATTTGAGAATGAAGTAATATTCGTACTGAAGTTAGCACATTTCATTTGCCAAAAATTCGGCTGTAATTTTTGTATTCAGCGTGTTTACTAAGTTTATTACTATTTAATTAATGAAATTATTCAGATTATCATCTCTGCCTGTTCAGTAGATTTTCGAGTTTACCGCATTTAATATTTATCTCCATATTTTACATATTTACAGATTTTTAGCGTTAGTCTTACTGCAATAATCGTTATCTGAACCTGTCCAATGATTCGCCGAGTATCGGAATTAATGTGTGAGTCTGATACGTATTTTTTTTTAAAAAAAATATTCTAGACACAGTACATATTTTATATACATTTAAATTCTTACAAAATAATTAATTCACTTAGTAGAATCACGCATCTGATATGTAATATGAAGGGAAAAATGATCTTGTATCAACGATTTAATTGAACACAGTTTAAATCAAAATCGAAAGTAGAGACAATTAAGTAATTCATGTATGAAAGTGTGTTTCCTCTTAGTGTAATATAATAATAGTCTATTGAACTTTTTATGACTAATATAATTAGGATTTAACTTGAAACGTGATTGTATTTTTTTTTCTGGACACGAGTACATTGTTATTAAGTTTTAAGGCATCTTATTAGTTTAATTATCTGTATGCGATAAATTACCAATATATGTATTAATTTATGGAAAAAGTACAACAAATATTTCGAAAGAAAGTTGATTTAATTTTATTAAATAAGGGCAATGAGAATGTTTAAATTATTTATCATCAGTACTGTGACACACCGTGTCACACGGTGCACAGAAACGCTGACTTCAAAGACGCCGACAAGGTTCGAGGTCCACGCTAAAGCGTGGACTTGCGGTCCACGGGGCCCCGTGTTTTTTGCGGAAAACTCGTGGCCTGTACTGTATATTGGCAATAAGCTTAGATTAAGGAATTTTGTCATTAAATATAAAAATGGACTTATGAAAGTTTGTTATTTAGCCAAATTGTAAGTCAGAACTTCTTTTATGGGAACATTTCAGAGCATAACTTAAATGAAATCAACAAGATTTTTTTCCGTGCTGGTTACTTATCATGGTTACGTACATTTCGCATGTAAATTAAAGTAAATTTAGTAATAAAATGCCATTTTTATTACATTGAAAATATTGCAATACATATCGCAATACAGTTAGAAATATCGCAATATATCGCAATACGAAATCTCAGGCCAATACCCAGCCCTAATCATTAGTTACACACGGGTAATCAAAACCAATGGCTCATATGCTTTGATTGATGAAACATGTAGCATTAGCTATTAAAACAGCTGTTTAACAAATACTGGTAATTATCTGCTGATTCCAATTAAAGTAAAGCATGATAATTAAAATAATTGAATGACAAGTACAGTCTATTCTCATATTTCCTAATAAAACATGGAGATTATTGAAAATTTATTCCCTGTTTCTTGATTGATTGTATGTTGTTTTACGTCCCATTTGAGAATTTCTTACTCCTATAGAGACGTCACCATATACTGGTGAAGGGCTTCAAATTTTGAACTTTACTCGGCACTCAGGGCCATTGAGCAGACGCGAGGGATCTTGACCGTGCCAACGCCTACCGCTGACACGGGGCCTTGGTTTTTAAGGTCTCATCCGAAGGACCCGCAACTTTCACTTCAAAGTGCCGAGCGCATGGCAAAAGGAATATTTGCTACCCATTTTTCATCGACTTAGGTCAGTCACAGCTGTGATTCAAACTTACGACCTCCTGATCATGGATGGAGCGCTCTACCGACTGAGCTACAGTGAACAGTCACTGTTTATTGAATTCATGGATTTATTAACACCGTGAATATAGCGAATATTAACAACGAAAGTTATTTTCCCCCTATACAGTATTCTTCTAGATCCTCCTTACACCTTACTCCTGGTATAACGGCTGACATATTATCTTAGAAACTACTTACACTTTTCCCCTAGGATAATGTCTGACATATTCTCCTAAGTCATGAGCTGCCACAGAAAGGATTAATGGATCCTTACTACTTTCTAAAAGTCGAACTAACATCCTTAAAAGTGAAATGAAATAAATAAATATTAGGTGTAAACATAAAATCTGCTTAATCATGCACAACATTCATGCAAATAAAAATCGTAATCTATTTCGCTTATAACAAAGAATGAGAAAAGAAGCCATTGCCATCAGACCAAAACTATAGAAGGAGTAGCGTTTTAAAGGAATTTCACAAAAATTTATATTTTTAGTAATCATGGCAACACCGTTCATCGTAATAAAAAACCGATGCACTATTTTATGTATCTTAGTGTATTCTACTTGTGTGCCAAGTTATACTGAAATCAGATCAAAACTGTAGGAGGAGTAGCGTTTTAAAGGAATTTCACAGAAAATTCTATTTTTAGTAACCATGGCAACACCGTTCATCGAAATCAAAAACCGATGCACTATTTTATGTATCTTAGTGTAGTCTACTTGTGTGCAAAGTTATATAAAAATCAGAGCAAAACTGTAGGAGGAGTGGTGTTTTGAAAAATTGTTTACAGACAGACGGACAGCTAGACAGACAGCTAGACAGACAGACGGACGGACGACGGACACCTTACTATCGCATAAGCTCTTCTGGTCTCTGACCAGTAGAGCTAAAAATGGTAATCTATTTTGCTTTTGGCATTTCAAAACTTTTTTATGCATAAAAAATGGTTCTAGTCTCTTTATGTTAATAGCTACAATGGCATGTATATCTATAAAATTCTAATTAAGTTCATACTTAAGAAGAGAGTAGTTATTCTCATTAAGCCTGATTGCATTCTCCCTCCAGAATTTCTCATTCTTATGAACCGGGCTCCATTCCAATCTCCCTGATTTCACCTCAGATGTGTACTCATCAAATGAACTGCAAGTTAATACAGGTAAATCAGAAAAAGCAAACAAGAGTGTCCTCAATTCAAGAATATACAACCTTTATATAAAGAGAAAATCTTTATGCCATTATTAGATGCATCTTTTAAATTTTTTCGTGTTTAATATTATAAGTGTAAGTTTTTACTGAGTACCCATACACCTTGTTACCTAAGATCTTGGACAGACTCCTGCAGTTTCTCATTAAGGAATTCAAGGTCGTCCACAATGTCAGGGTCATCAAATTTCCTGGCCTCCAGCAGTTCTAGCTGTTTTAGGACTTTACACTGAACCATGGCCACAGCGTGTTCATGGACCAAATCCTTTTCTTCTGGCTTCTCTAGCAAGTTCTGCAAATCAAAGTTGGGTATTTACATAAATACAAATACATGTCTTTAGAATTGTTATCATCCATAATAACATTTAATGCATTGAACATTTGACAGGTACATGTAAATCTGTGGATCTGTTTTTCATGTTTCTTTGTTAGGTTTTCCTTGAACAAGGCTTTCGAAATTTCGACCCCAGTTTAATTATAAACTGTAATTATTATATGTACTTGTATTTATCTGAATTAGTCAACATACTCTGAATGTGGCAAGTATAATTCTTGAAACTTTCTCCTTCACAGATTCGCTGAGAATGTCTGATAGTACTGGGATGATTTTATCTCTAAAAACAATGGAAATTTATCATATTTTATGCATGAATCACATAATCTAATTAACCTTGTTTCTCAATAAAGTCAGACTGTAATAATTTGATTCTGATTCAGAATACTAACTTGCTCATTCTCTCTGCTATGTGAGGACTGAAGCTGAGACACCACAAACAAAATATCAGCTGATACTGGATCTGGAAGCCGACCTTGCTCCCTAGCAACACAGACACAATCCTACAAGTACAAATAGGTTAAAAATAACCTTACAAGTACTAAAAGGTCATCACAAAATCTAATAAAATAATTTCATATGATCTGACTTCTAGGTACAATAACTCAGGTAAAATTGACTTGTGACTTACGTAGCTATTCCGTCTACGTCTACAAACACTTGTCTGTATTTCTCTATTCTGAGCATCATTTGTAGGCACCGTGCTGCAGTCTGTATGTACTCATTACCCTGAGGTGAAACAAGTTTTTAACTTAAATGTCTTTCAAGAATATCTATAATATGTTTTCTAAGATTCAGACTGTGCTCTATTCAGTATCAAAAACCTTAATTCAATGGTTCTTCCTGTTGTTGTTTTATTCATTACAAAAATATATTAGCATCTATTTATTTTTCTAATAACTTTGGTAAGGATTATTAGCATAAAGAAAAAAAAAAATTAACTGCCTTTGCCATTAATTTAATTTAAAACTTCTAATCTAAAAATAATTTCCTTTGTAATATGTTTTCTAAGATTCAGACTGTACTTGTACGTCTAACTTACAGGAAGACGGAGCTGGTTTTTAAGCCAATCCATGTAGAATCTTAAGTCATCCAGACCCATCAACTCCTTACTCCAGCATGCCATCTTAGCAATGATTCTACTTGTCTGTAAAACACAATTACAGTGAAACCTGTCTAATCCGACATGCACTGGGAGACAAATTTTGTGTCGGATTAGAAAGGATGTCGGATTACACAGTGTTAACCAGAAGTCTCTGTTGAGACTGTAGCTCTACTGGATTGTACTTATCAAACCATTGCACTATTTTATGTATCTTTGTGTAGTCTACTTGTGTGCCAACTTATTTTGAAACAAACTAAAACTGTAGAAGGAGTAGCGTTTAAAAGGAATTTCAAAAAAATTCTATTTTTAGTAACCATGGTAATACCGTTCACCGAAATCAAAAACCAATGCACTATTCTATGTATCTTAGTGTAGTCTACTTGTGTGCCAAGTTATATTGAAATCAGACCAAAACTGTAGAAGAAGTAGTGTTTTAAAGGAATTTCACAGAAAATTCTATTTTTAGTAACCATGGCAACACCGTTCATCGAAATCAAAAACTGATATTCTATTCTATGTATCTTAGTGTAGTCTACTTCTGTTCCAAGTTATATTGAAATCAGACCAAAACTGTAGAAGGAGTAGTGTTTTAAAGGAATTTCACAGAAAATTCTATTTTTAGTAACCATGGCAACACTGTTCACTGAAATCAAAAACTGAGGCACTATTCTATGTATCTTAGTGTAGTCTACTTGTGTGCCAAGTTATACTGAAATCAGACCAAAACTGTAGAAGGGGTAGCGTTTTAAAGAATTTCACAGAAATTCTATTTTTAGTAACCATGGAAACACCGATCATCGAAATCAAAAACCGATGCACTATTTTTAGTAGTCACAAGTTATATTGAAATCAGACCAAAACTGAATTTCACAGAAATTCTATTTTTAGTAACCATACCGTTCATCAAATATATGTATCTTAGTGTAGTCTACTTGTGTGCCAAGTTATATTGAAATACTGTATTAAGGAATTTCACAGAAAATTCTATTTTTAGTAACCATGGCAACACCGTTCATCAAAATTAAAAACCATGCACTATTCTATTATCTTAGTGTAGTCTACTTGTGTGCCAAGTAATATTGAAATCAGACTAAAATTGTAGGAGGAGTAGCGTTTTGAAAAATTGTTTACAGACAGACGGACAGACAGACAGACAATAAATTACTATCGCATAAGCTCTTCTGGTCTCTGACCAGTAGAGCTAAAAACAAGGAGAATACTAAAATGGGAAAGAAATTTAACGTCGGAATTCACAGTGTGTCGGATTATTCAGGTGTCGGATTAGACAGTTTTCACTGTACTTCCATGAAATGTGCTGCATATGTCATAACTTTTGTTAACAAAAATTAATTTTGCATACTTTTTCTTTACTGGTACATTATGCAATTTTCCTTCTAGTTTTTAGCACAGTTCTGTGTACACAAATATATTATTTATTCAGTTAAATACATGTATATTATTCACACAAAACTTTATAATACCCATATCAGTTTATTATAGCTGTGTTTACCTGATTGACAATAAATCTGTCATTCCTGTTCAGTAGATGCATGAAGGGAGTCCAGACTGACTCCTTCATCTGTTTGGCATAATCCTTTAAGATTTCTACTCGGGATTTATCCTCCTACAAATAAAGTCTAATATAACATTTTCCTCTTGTCAAATACTAGCCATCCAAAACACAACGTATTCATTAACAAGCTTCATCTTGAAATAAAGCTGCTGTTCAATTTCTTGATAAATTTTACAGAAAAAGTCTACAGTTTTCTACTGTTCTATGAAAACTTGAAAGTAATCCAAAAGCCTCAATTTGCATTAACCCAGGACTACACTTTACCTGTAAAACATCATCCAACATAGTCAATATGTACTGTAAGGTTTGGTCTTTAGCTATCTGGCTCATCAAATTGAAGAAAGTTCTTGCAAACTACAATGAAAAAAAAACATACCAATGTATATACTGTTGATCACTTAATTTTCGCGAGAAAGGCATTGACTCTTTAAAAGCAAGACATAATTTTCACGAATTGTTAAAATTTCTCTATATAATCTTAAGGAATACTATTATACACGAGAACTTTATTTTTGCGTGCTAACTGTCTCGCGTAATTACGCGAAAATAATGTTCTCGCAAATAAAAAGTGATTTACAGTATCATTCTGTAAATAAAGTCAATGTATGGTTTGTCAGTTAAACTCATGTTATTACTGAATTTCTTTAAAGTAAATAAGCAGCCAAGGGAGACAACTCCAACCAATACTACTTTTGAGATACATATTTTGGTCATATTAAAAAAAATTATATTATGCAAATTTCTGAATTTGATTGAAATAATGAATTAAATTAAACAAAGTGAAAGAATATAAGTCTTGTAACCTGTAGTCCATTCTCCCTCAGCATGGCTGCCTTAGTTTCTGTGTTAGCATTATCAAACTGGTAGATAAAGTTATAATCCTCCTGAGAAATCATCTGTCCCCTGTAAACAAAGAATTCAATTGTCCACCATTTATACATATAAATCAATTGCCCCAGCATAAATTCAGAATTAACAAAGTTCCTGATATATGTATGGCTGAGACAAAATTTGCATCTGTGACAGCTTGCATACAACATAATTATGAAACATCTTTAAATGACATTTAATTTGGGAAATTTACGTCCATCTCCCTAATTCTGCTTCAGTTGATAAAAGGTTTGTAAGCATGGTAATGCCACACTCGATATAAACTTGTCAGAGAAAGCGCAGTTTAAGCAAACAACAATAGTAAAAAAAGCACCTGACAGTGTGCAATCTGTTTCACTGTGAATTCTAATTTTAATTTTTATTACCATTTTAAAGATTGTTCATTTTCTTGTCACTGTGCCACATGCATGTACGTTATTTCCAGGAAAAATTTCCCCGCCTTTACATATCAGTTTAACTAGAAAGATTTCACTTTACCATTACTGACAATATACCAATTAAGTTATCAATTATACCAATATGTACATGAATGATACTGATGACATATCCTAAATATGATTCTGAATTCCTTTTTTTTAAGATTTATGACAAATGAACACACAAGACACAGTATCCAATCACTTACTGTACATAGCTCTGCCAGTTGACTCTGTTTGCTCTGACATCATTGGCTCTCTGCTGTAGTAAACTGGTGGCCACCTGGGCACCTTCAAATAAACCAGACAAATCCTTTAAACTTCAAACATTTGATAAATATTCATGTCAATCAACATGCAACAATCACTCTTAAAATATTCTCCCAAAGTGATTTTTGAGGTACCTTTAGTTTCTGCTGAAGAACTGTACATCCCAAAATTTGTATATTAAAGTAAAACCTTTTGTTTTACCTCCCAATACACAGTGTATCTACCTGATGACATAGAATGTCACAGAAGCCTTAGTTAGCATTGTATGTCAGGGACCTGTTACTTGTCTAGCACTGTTATGTTGGCTGATCAAACAGGATGGTGAGCTAAAGCATGTGTTTAAGGATCAATAATTGAATGTCTGCATACTTCAATCTGTTACTGTTGTCCTACAAGTGCACAGCTAGTGTATCACTCATGGAATTCATTAGATATATGGTCTATTGTATTTCTTTATGCTTGTACGATTACACCAGGGACATTGATTCAATAGAAAAATCTGACTAAACATCCTAACTGTAAGATCAGCTTTTGTTTTACAGCAAACCTATTTATTCAATTTCATTTATAGATTGGTGCATTATGCACTGGGCTCTTTTTAAACATAAAATAAAATAGTACTTTATATCTTACAAATTATATTCCTCGTAAATTCTAGAATTAAATGTTTAAAAATTTCTAGAATGTAAATAATTTTAAATGGAAACGGGATAAACTAAAATAAATTATTCCTTTAAAAAAAAGTGTTGCTAAGTACATGTACAAATCTAATTGTAATTTCTAATTACTTGTCTTTTATATTACAACAACATGTATATATACAGTAGCAAACAATATCTTTCTTAAGAGAAATATCAAGAAAGCCTATCATGTTTTACATGTACATCCACTTTTTTCTTTTTAATTAGATCCCTTTCAAAGCAGTAGTAACTACCAAACCCTGAGTGTAATTAACAACCTCGTTCCTGTAACATCTGCTTATTTAGCATTTTCTGGTCCACCTGGCTCTGACTGCGATGGAATCGCTGACCGGTTGACATGATGACCTTGCCGGGCTCTGAGAAGCGCCGAGAGAACAAGGGCTTTTTCTGCATATTTCCTTTCTCCTGTCGTGTGCTCTTTCTTACTGAGAGATCTGTCACCAGCTCTGCTGGTATGTCTTTATGTTCGTGTTCATCTACCTCATCCTCAGAGTGATCTCCCCTTTGATCACAGTGCTCTCCCCTTTGAACACAGTGATCTGCCCTTTGCTTTCCAGAGAATCGCAACTGTCTAAATCTTTTCAAAGTTGCATCAGAAGATACATCACTTCCATTTTCATCCTTTTTGTCAGCAACAGAATAAGAACTTGTTCTCCTCATCCTCAATTAATACCGAACTTCCTTTCTCAATATCTACTTTCAGTGAATAATTACATAAAACAATGATCACATTTAACTAAAATCCATCAGAGATGCCCAGAAGCAAAGGGTTTTATTTGCACAGCAGTAACTTTGAATCTTAATTAACTCTTCCAGCTTACAAATATTCCATTATATTCCAGATTAAAATGAAATGACAGGCTCCAATATTGTCTCTGATAAAAGATATCAATGCCACAGAAGATATCCAGCTTTTACTTGATGATAAAGTTAGCAGGTTCAACAATTGGCATTAAATATTGATCTTATTAACCTCTTCCACCTGCTGCTGACTGTATACAACTGTTTTGGCCACAGGTTTTTTATGTCACATAACCTCTATAATCCAGAAGTTTGACCTTATAATCAGGTTTGCACAGATGTTGGTCAAAAATAATTTCTTCCTTGTAACTGCATGTGACCAGAATACCATCAACTTATCATGCAGTATGTCCAGTAACTTGACATTATCCAACAAACTTCATCTACCTGTGTGTCTATCAAAATCTAACACCTCTGTGATCTAACTATGTACTATTTTCTGAGCTGCAAAGCCTGAAGGAAAATGATATTCATACAACATTGTGTAATTTATGTTGCTATAGGATATGATATGGGAATAATTCATTTACAGGTAAGTAGACTCTTCATCCAAAAAAAAAAAAATAATAATAATACTTATAAGTCAATATTCATACAACAGAAATCATTTCTGTAAAATGATAAATGTTATAGTTAGTTGTAGATTTACAGTAAACATGCACTCATGCATAGTCCCAAGAAATTATTTAGTAAAAAAAAAAAATGGATAATTTTAAAATATTTTCCCTGCACTGTCAGTTTGTACATGTATTAATAAAGGTTGAAAAAGCCCATTTGTTTGAAAATAAATACTACTTTATTAATAATGCTAAGCTACCACATAATAAGGATAGTTTATTTTTGTTATTGTCTTATGCATTATCTAGTATTTTCTCAAAAATCCTTAAAGAACAGAATACATGTAATAAATATTAAAATCCTTTCAGCATGTTCAGCAAAGAACAAATTTTTAAATAATGAAAATGCAGAAATTAGAATGCTACATTTGAAAGATCAACTTCCAATGAAAGAAAGCCAGGGCACCTTTATAGTACAATGTATTCCAAAACAAACTTTCAATTAATTAAGAGCAGATAAATGTATTTTAATATCATGCTGATTCCATAATATTAGCAGATTTTCCCACTGGCAAACTTTCTTCATCAAATCTTTTAATGCATAAATGCCTCTTTCAGATTCAGTGTGCATAAAACAGCACCATTGCTAAATCAGAGAACATATTTTAAAAATTTTCCAAAAAATATTTCTTTTTGCCAATGGAGACCTGTATCCTTCTTATTAAAAACATCATTGCCTACTATGGAATCATTGGATTTCGTGATGGCTAAGTTTTGATTTCATAGAATTCATAGTTACATCTCATTCATGCACAAGTTAAAATCCTTCACAAACGAATACCAGGTAATTTATGGTTACAAAGTTACATTTCCTTCTGTATAGGTATATGAAATTATGTCCTAACAAACCTGCAAAAGTTAGGAAACTAGAAAACTATCCCCAGCAATTGTAATGATTGCACATTATATGTAATCATGCAAACTTTCAATGATAAAAAAAATCCATCTTTTTTTTTTTAATTTCTTGAATTTCTTCCTAGCTTATGCAATTATAGCAATAACATTAACTGGAACAAGAATGTCTGACTCAATACATGTATTTATTAAATTCCAGCTCTTTGAGTTATAGACAGGGAACATTAAATTAATGTTACTTATACTAGTACATGTACATGTACTTTAATAGTGCACCCTGTAGAGTCTTATGCAAACTTTTCTAGCCATGGTGAAAGACTTTTGCCATGATTTTATCAAATATTAAATGATTTAGTGAAAGCATGCAGTTTCATTTTTTTAAAAGTAATAAGAAAGTACCAGAACGACATGCTTCAACAATCAAGAGTGCATACTCAAAATGCTCTTCTTATTTGAAAGAAAATTAGCAACAGAATTTAATATTTCCTTTAGCATTGCCAACAATACAAGAGAAGAACTGAACTTAAACATTTTGTCTTCACATACCAATTGGCAAACTCATGTCTGCAATACAACATAAAGTTTGTAAATTAAATTTGATTCATTCATAATGTGATCTCTGCTTTAGATACGAGCAGTCCAGAAAACAATTTCTGAAAACAAAATAAATGAATTAAATTAATGCATGAAAACAAAAAGTAAATATACTTATAAGTAAAATTAGATAAGCTATTATCCTTGTAAATGTTCATATTTGTATTTTGTACCAGGTAGGTATTGTTCAGTATCGGGTTCGTTCGCCCAATCTACCTGTTCGCAAGAGTCCATTCGTGCAGAGTCCGTTCACCCGAAATATTGTTCGCCCAATATCTTGTTCTCCATATATGTAATTATATGAATTAAATATTAGTATATATTATTTATTCTATTTAATTTCTTTACAAACTTGGATGTTGTTTCTCAAATTTCGATACAAGGAATAATGTTTATAATTTAGTCTAATTTTTAAATTTGATTCTAATGATTTTTGAAGGCCTTAGTGTTAGCATTTTAGTTAATTATAGTTAATTAGATGATTAATATGATTAATATAATCATATATATGATAATTAGGGGATACATCCGTGTTATTTGTACAAATTGCACTATCTTTTGAAAACAAATAAAGGACTGAGACGTTAATTAATAGGTCCATTTTAGAATGTACTGAACAGCAGATGACGATCGAAGGTTTTACCTTTGAAGAATCTCTCCCTTTGATCTTTTAGTAAAAAAAGTTAAGGAAAGAAATTCATTAAATCCTTATTCTGTATTAACTGGGTGAATGGACCCTGTGATGAACAGGTTTTAGGGTGAGGGCGAACGGCTTCATGGGTGAGCAATTTTTAGGGCAAACTAACATACAACCCTATTGTTCATCTCTAAATCTATGGGCAATGGTTTGTATAACTTGAAAATCCTACACACATACTAGTAGCTAAAATTAATGGCAAAAGAATGTATGTTCCTTTTAATAGACTTCAGTCTAAACGTTAATGAAGTAAAATCTAATCTAAAAGTTTTAACTGTCTGCCGAGTAAGTTCGGATTCTTTTCAAAGTGGGGATAGATATTGCCACATATCTTAAGCCTTCGCTTTTTCTTGGCATTGGGGAGTACGAAAAAAAAAATGAAGAAGGAAAAAGGTATTACAAAGAAAAAAAAAATCATGTTTGGTGTATACCGTTACTTGTAGGACAAGACAAAGGTAAAAGAAAAAGAGGTTGTTGAAATCCCTGCAACATCACCAGTAGTTATAACAGTTGTTATATCGTCCATGTTTGACGAAGTGAGGGTGTGCAAAGCTCTAGACTAAGATTTTGCTTATTTTGGTTTTATTTCGCGTTTGCTGTTAAAAATCCCCGACACTTGTGGTCAACTAGGGCTGGGCAATAATATCGATATTTCAATATATTGCAATACAATGACAAAAAATATCGTATCGCAATACGATTTTGTAATATCGATATATTGGCAATATACATAGATTAAGGAATTTTGTCATTAAATATAAAAATGGACTTATAAAAGTTTGTTATTAAGCCAAACAGTAAGTCAGAAGTTGTTTTGTGGTAAAATTTCAGAGCATAACTTAAATGAAATCAACAAGATTTTTTTCTGTGTTGGTTACTTATCATAGTTGTATACATTCTGCATGTAAATTAAAGTAAATATAGTAAGAAAATGCCATTTTTATTACATTGAAAATATTGCAATACATGTCGCAATACATTTAAAAATATCGCAATATATCGCAATACGAAATCTCAGGCCAATACCCAGCCCTATGGTCAACTGGTCAAAGTAAATTTAGTAATGTCAGATTATCTGTCAGAACAATACCTGCGAAGCAGACACTTCGCAATCAGAATGCGCACTTTTACCTTTTTCAATGTCATCAATATTGCTAATGACACTTCCTAAGTTTGAGATGTTAGCCATTTTTGCTCGGTCTTTCTAAATTTTGTCTTGAAATTCTTCTGTCTCTCAGATAATTTATCATATGACTTGCTTCCTAAATCATTTTGTGTTTGACATATTAATACTACCCTGTAATAAACGTTCTTGTGATTGTGATGGTTGTAAGTATTTCGAGCCCGATTTCATTAAATTTGTAATTTGTTATCACTTACTAAGATTTCTCGAATGTTGTATGAAATTATATATAATCTCGAAAAAGAGGACATTTTCCATTTTAAATGGTTGTCACATATCAATATACACTGATGAATAATAATTTTGGAAATTATTGGAATGATCAACTCATTCCAAAAAATGTCTGTCTATCTAGAAAGATTAAAGATCAATGTAAATAATTTTTTATATCAAACTGGAAATTAAATATTTTGAATTCTCCTAGATGTATTAATTTTAGGATCTATAAAACAAACTTTGGTCTAGAAAAATATTTTTCTTTGTTACCCTATGTTCTTGTTTTTAGTTTAAGCAAATTCCGATGTGTTAGTCACAAATTACCCATTTAACGTGGAAGGTTTTTAAATATAGATAGAGCAGAGAGATTATCATGCGATCTCTGTTTGTAGTGTGTGAGAAACTGGGGATGGATTTCACTATATTTTTAATTGCAATTTTTTCAATGATGAAAGAAGAAAATATATACATGAAAATGTTTACAAAGTGAAAAATATTAACAGTTTTTTTTCAATTTATTTAAAAGTGATGATATATTTACATTAATTGGCATATCAAAATTTTGTAAAATTTAAATGTCTTTATTTCACTCTTGAATTCCTTCCAGTACTTCAAAACTAACGTTGTTTATATGTTAATCCTTTGTTCACTTGTTACCCTATCATTGTTGATTTATTTCTTGTTTAATTGTACTTTTATGCCTCATGTGAGGCCCTAAAGTGAAATAAAATGTTCAAAATATACAAAAGATTTAATAAATCCTGTTCAAAATTCCTGGATCCGCCACTGAAGTGCTTGTGAAATCATTAAATAACAGATGTAAATCGACTTTCCTTTGTGGGAAGAATCAAACTGATATTAGCATTTAACTAAAATTAAATTATAAATTCAAAATTAACCTCCGAGGTCACGAATGTAACTTGGGCCTCGGGGAAGAGTTGAAATAAATTTATCTGACAAACATATAATTATCATTTACAGAGGCGGTTTGTTCAAATAAGTCAATATATGCAACGTTGCATAAATGCATAGTTGATTCATTATCTAAAATTTCTTAAATAATTGTTACAAAAGTTTGTTTTTATTTTTGATAAAATTGATTTTTGTTTTGTAATTTCTGAATGCTCAATACCAATGATCCACAGATGTAAACCGATTCCCCCGATTTGCAGAATAATTGAATTATACACTGAATTTTGCAATCTAATTAAAATTAGCATGCAGCTAAAATTAAATAGTAAATTCAAAATGAACCTCCTGAAGAATATGTAAATTGGGCATCGGGGATGAAATATTAGAGAGGTTGAAATAATATGAAAAACAATTTAACAAATATGTGCATCAATTTATAGAGACGGTTTGTTCAACTAAGTCAATATATGGAACTTGGCATAAATCATACATGTAGTTGATTCATTGAATTAATATAAAACTAAAACTTCTCAAGTAATTGTTACGAAAGTTTTTTTTAATTGAATTCTTGTAATTTCTGAATACTGTTATTATGAAGGACGATATACTCTTTATCTGGAGCATCAATGCAGTTTTAGAAATGATGCATCATCATCATCATCATCATCATCATCATCATGGTTCTTTTTGGTTTCTGGTGGAACATACATATATGCAGCATAATTATACAGGGCGTTTCAGCAAACTTGTCCCAACTTTGTTGTCTCAAGATAAAGTTAGGCAGTGTTAGAGTAAGAATTTTTTTTTTTTGCAGAAATGAAAACCACATGGCACATAGCCAAACAATTTTATCAATATGAAACTTGAAGTAATGCTGAATTAATCATTTTTAAGACAGTTATTATTAATAGTGATAATAATTCTTTATGAAATAACTTTAAGCCATATGGCTCATCAGTATATGAACAAAAACAAATATACAGAACGAGTGGTGAGAGTGTGCGCGGGGTGGGGGGGGGAGAGAATCAAATTATTCATTATTTCTTAATTCCATTGCATGGAAAAAATAAATTTTCCTAAACAAATTAAAACCCTAACATAGTGAGAACTGAGTAAGCTTGTACATACTATAGCATTTTCAGATCTCAAATAAAATGGTTTGATATATTTTTTTTTCTTAAAGTTTCATAAATAGGACATTTAAGCTGAAATGATATTCATCTTCTATATAGTGATCACTACAAAATTGACATATTCTTTTGCTTCTTTCAATTTTCTGGTATCTTCCTGTTTCTATACTTAAGTTATGGGAAGAAAGCCTAATTCTTGTAATATTTTTCTTTAACCTAGAATAAATAGGTTTTGTCAAATATGCATGAATTTTGGAAAAAAAAATATCACACACAATTAATGTGCTTGTACAAAAAACACTTTAATTTTCAAAAAAAAGCATTACAGTCTTTCCTTGTACAAAGATATAAACTGTGTTGTATTAATAAAATCTTGATTAAACCAAAAATATTCAAGTACCATTCTAAACAATCTTTAACATCCCTTGCCCAATTAATTTTAAAATTTATTTTCTGCATTGTGCAATAGATATTCATGCATAAGGAGATTTCAATATAAAGTTATTTGTATGAAGTAATTTACATCAGTATTTCATAATTCTGATTTTCCTGCATGAATATGATCAATGGTTTCCGACCTTATTCATGATAAACCATGTAACTACATATAGATCTTTTAACTCAGAGCAAGTTTTTACAGAACATAAGATGGATGCGTTCTTTTTTCAGGTAATGTGTGGAAACCCCAAATTTCACAACCATAATTTAAATCACTTATTATGTATGTATCAAACAATTGACAATGTGTTTCTGAATTAAATTCAAACATTTGACTATTTCGATTTAGTCCAAAAAGTGTCTTTCGTCCCTGATCTGCCAGCTTTTTCTATGTAGAAGTAAATTTACCGTTATAAAACAATATAAGGCCTTAATAATTGAAAGAATCGACGCACTCGACCTCACCGGGAGGTCAACATTACGGCTACATTGCCAAAAATTTCAACTCATTACCGCTACATTTTTTCAAATTTTCGACCGATCATTACCGCTACATTTTTCCGGCCAAAAACAACTCATTACCGCTACATATCCTGAACAAAACTGTTCAAATAAATGTCTATATGTAACATAAACAATCTTATTTTCAGGGCTTACCAATAATTTTGCCCAATAGGATATCATTCTTGAATACACTGTTATATACAAAGGGAAGCGACCCGTTTCGCCATAAACCATATAACTAGGAGTACTACTTTTTAGATTAAAAATATATTTCAAAAATTTAAGATGAACGCGTTCAATTATTTCAATGTTCTCAAAACCCCATTACCGCTACATTTTTCCGGCCAAAAACAACTCATTACCGCTACATATTGAATTAGTCCAAAACAACTCATTACCGCTACATATCGCTTTAGCCAGGTATATGGTTCGATATATGAGTTCTAATAAACAGAATTCACTCACTATCTTAATTCTAATCAGAATGAGTATATTAATATGAATAACTCTGCAGTCGAAATTTAATTATTTAGCGTCATCTGAACATTATGGCCACAATTGAGAAGTGTGTTACAAATCATGGGAATGCCGGTGTAAAGACGAATAATGACCCCCATCGAATAATGACCGGGGGTCATTTTTCGACAGCGAAAAATGACCCCCGGTCATTATTCGACGTAGAAAAATGACCCTTTTGCCCGTAGAAAAAGTGTCACTTCACTAAAAATTTGCAGAACCCACGTGAAGAAAAATGACCCCCGTAGAAAAATGACCCCCTGTAGATTAAAGCTAAAATTTTTAGGGGGCAAAAAAAAAAAATTGGATAAAGAAGCATATTGGCCAAAATGCTCACCTGTGCTTATTGGGAATAAACTGATGATATGTTGATCTCATAACATTATACAATTATAGCTATATTTTAAGGTAAATGCAATGATTCAGAATCTAAAGGAGTAAAAGATTTATCAAGCCTTAAGGGTTAGGTAAACATTGTTTTTTGATGGTGGAAATCATCGAACTGACAGAAAAAATCAGCAGTATTATATATTATTATATCCTGCGCTTGAAAAACGGGAGGGTAAATAGTGATCGGGATGTCCGTCCGTCCGTCTGTTACGCTTTGAGGTATCCATCTCTTATCCGCAAATCCTCATATATAAAAAGATGTGTTTGTGAAACAGCTATGCCCCTGTATGGCAACATAGCGAAGATTAAACTTTTCTTAAATGCAATTTAAATATATTGTTACCCAAAGTAGGGTCTTCTCACAAGAAATACAACTGCAAAATAGGAAAGCCCTAGCACCACTTGTTCAAAAGTAATGGCTAAGGATAAGTTTTTGAAAGGTAGATCAAACTCAAAGGTCAAAGTCGATGTTTTCTTAAGAAAATGTTTAATGTAACAAGAATTACATATGTGAAGTATGAATACCCTAGCCCTTACCGTTCAAAAGTTATGGCCAAGGTAAAAAAAATCATAAGTACGGAAAACTCCAAGGTCAAGGTCAAAAGGTCAAGGTTTTTAGTATCCAATGAAAGGTAATGCCAAAAAACTACATATTCGAAGTATGAGAGTACTAGTATGTACCGTTTAAAAATTATGGCCAAAGTAAAAATTTGGCATTTTTGTGTAAAATGGGACGAACTCCAAGGTAAAGGTCAAAAGGTCAAATTTGGTGGTACCCAAAGTAAGGTCTTGTCACAAGGAATATACATATTAGATATGAAAGTCATAGCTCCAATAAATGAAAAGTTATGGTAAAGGTTAAGGTTTTTGCGGACAAACAAACCGCCAGATAGACAGACGGACATACAGACGAACACGATAAAACTATATACCCTCGAATCTTCGTTTACGGGGACATAAAAAGAAATGGTCTTCAATTAACTTTTCATATTAATATACATTATGAAGAAGACGTTACAACGATGAAAATGTTTGTTCTGATTTTCATATTAAATTCTCTGAAAAATATACTCAGAACTGAGTAAAAGGGTGGAGTAAAACAAGAATTAAAGTAGAACCTATGTCGGAAAAGTCTTTGTCACAAGATTTTCAAACTTTTCAAAATGATAAATTAGTACTTGCTTATCAATCAGTTAAGATATCATGATATGTTTCCTTGTTTTTTAATCTAGAACAGGCTGTGAAACTTGGTATGGTATTTACATACTGCGACTTCACATTTTCAAATATTTTTAGGGGTACTTGTCATAAAGGGAATATGAAAAATCACAAAAATACTTCTTCAAACATCGTCGTTTATAAACTTTTTTATGAATAATATTAAACAATATCTTGTCAAGAATAATTTCTTTTTTATTCAATTAACATAAAAGATAAGTCCACCATTAAAAAAAAAATAGTCAAATGAACTCTATTATTTTTAGTCAATTATGCACCCTATATTTGTAAATATTTTTTAGAAGTCTTTGTCACAATGTTTTCAATCTTCAATATGATGAAGAACATAGCCAAATGATTACAAAAAAATGATTAAAATATATACCTTTCCCCTCTAACTAATGAAAGATAGGCTATTTACCGATACTCATATTCTTGACCTTTTTGCACTTACACGGGTTTTAATAATTAAATGACTGTTTGGGGTTACTTTCAGATTAAATATTAATCAGAAATTGTACTTTTACTTTAAAAAGATCATATTTAATAGAAAAATTGTAATCAAACACCAAGGATATGAATAGGTAACAAATAATTGTTAAAGGGAATGCACATCATTTCATTATAGATATCACAAAAATGTACACACGATCAAACGATCAACAACACGTACATCTTTGACTTAGACACGTTTCATCAAGATATTACACTATATAGCTGGCAACTAAAGATAGATTTCTTACGATTTATGCATTCCTTCAAAATGGTTACATACCATTCAAATTATTACGAAAGTTGTATGTGCATTGTAATTTCATTACACTAGATAGTCTTGGGTTTGTCAACTTCAGGTCTAGATCTAGTAAATAAAAGGTACCTACATATTTTCTCTTATTCCAGAAATATATTGCCATCAAGCATTATAAACCAAAAAATATATGAATTGAATTAAGATTATGTTGGTATGATTGAATTCTGTGAATTTCAAAATGCAATATTTTCTACCATTTTTATTGAAGCTGTCAAGTACGGGAAAAAGTGGCATTGAATTAATTATGAATGGGTTAGCACAGGTTTAACACATTTACCAGTTATGATGTCATACGAAAAATGCTCTACGTTAAAAGAAATGTAATAATTACTGTGTGCTAAATCAAAAGTTTATGTCTACATGTATAGTTTTTGCATTAGAATGACTGTGTATTTTACACTAGCCCATAGCTTTACAGAGCATATTTTTAGGTCTTATCCTTACCCCACCCCCTTTCTTATTTAGGAGGAAGTCGATATTGAACAAAAGCAAAAAAAAACCCACCATACCTTTATTTTTCTATAAGAAGGAATTAAAAATAAGCTAAAAATAATCTACTATTCTACTAATTGTTAACTGTTACTTTGCCACAATACTTTCAAGTAAATCTCCACCAACATTTAAAGTATGCTTTAATCATGGCGAAGTAAATTATGATATGATAGTTCTTGAGTGAAGGCTTAACTTCATTTCAATATTTTATCTAGAGCCTCTTTCTGAATTATTGAAAGGTATAGAGTTTTATTTATATTTTTGTTTTTCATTTATTATTATTTTTTTGTTTTGATTTAACGTAATGTTCTTTTTTTTTGGGGGGGGGGGATTTTCTCCTCTTTCATTGTCAAATAGGATTTGCAAAACTTAAACAAACTAAAAGTTGAAATGACGGAAAATTTAATTTTTTCTATTAAAGAGTATTTAAATCTGATTTTTGCATGGTTTGATTTCTAAAAACAAATGGAATATCATTCTTTAAGCAAACACTATAATTAAGGAGGAATATTAAAAAGAAATTTATTAACTTGACAATTAAAGAATCTCTTTTCAAACACAATTTTAGCATTGAAAGACTACGTGAATCTCTTAATTATTTCATACGACTTTTTGTATTTTTCTGGTTACAGAAAATGTAAAAATAAGTTTCGTTGTAAAAAAGATATCAAAGAGTGTATATTTTGTATCACTTTAAAGGGGGTCATTTTTCAATGGGGGTCATTATTTTATAGGACTAACATATAAAATAATGACCCCCTAGGACCCTTTTTCTACAAAAAACGATTTTTTTCTACGGGTGGGGGTCATTTTTTATCGTTGAAAAATGACCCCCCGGTCATTATTCGATGGGGGTCATTATTCGTCTTTACACCGGCTTACTTATCGATGGTTATAAATTTAGAAAACAATATGTCTAGTCAAGCTAATGGCTTTCAAGGCTTTAGCGATAGTGTAAAATCATTTTACAAAGCTTAGAATTTTATCTATGAACAGTGCTTGATTTTAATTTTTTGTGTTTTATGAAATGAAATTGATTTTAATAATGAAAAAAACATCCTGCTCAAAGTCCTACTTTCATCTCCCCGTGGTGAGCAGGGGAAACGGGTCTTATGCATTTGTAGGATGTACTGTTCACGCATATGTGGCTGGCTAACGATAGAGGCGATGTAGCGGTAATGTATACTTTTTTATGTAGCGGCAATGTAACGTTTTTTTGTAGCTGTAATGACTATGTAGCGGTAATGAAAATTCTGAAAATGTAGCGGTAATGATACGCACCCATTTCACCGTTATAAGTTCATGACGAATTTTCAGCATTAGAAATTGGACCCTATTTTGGCCACCCACGGCGCCAAAACACTGCTCTAATGACCTTTGATTTCACTATTTAGGACTCGGATTTTAAATAAAATACTCAAAATATTATCATTAACTTTCAGTCACTAATACAAATTACAGAGAGTTAACGTTATTCAATTGTGTCATTTTGTTCTTAATCTTCAGTGTGACCTTGACCTCATGTACCCTAATCTTAAGCAAAGAAACAATTAAGGTACTCCTTTTTCAGGTTACATAACTTATGAACCCTGGGCAAAGCATCCATCCGTATGTCTGTATATACATGTAATATCTTAATTGACAAAAAATGAACCACCTGGTGTACAATCTGACAAAGTATGGACTCTCCATTGACTAATAAATATGTCTGCTCTGTATCAATTAATAAAGAAGCTTGGATTCGGAAAAATCTCAATCATTACTTTATATCTCAGAGGTTAGAAAATTGTATCATTCAGAGAGTTCAGTGTAATGTCTGATTTTGCGAACCTGAAGAAATAACAATGTGTAAATGAAAAGCACATTTATTCATAAAAATATCAATATAAAATATAAAGGCATATTAAATATAATACTGATTGTGGATTATAGTGAACCCAATCATTACATTAAACAAAATTATGTATACCGGTATATTGCATCATTCTACAATTTTGCATGTTTCATTATTTTTTAATCAAGAAAATAAAACCGTCACAAAACATACAAATAATTTGAATAAATATACAAATGTAATTGGCTATCACAGACTAACTTTTTGAGGTTAATATACATGTACAAGGACAAACATACAAGTCTTAAAATATACTACAACAGTAAACATCTATTTCCTCTGAAAGATCCCTGAATGTATTAAATTACTGCACAATTGCCAGTACTGGTATGGGTTATTTCTCAGATACACTTGCATTGACAAATGTACATGTACAGTACGCTTTTGTATGATCAAACTACTAACATATAAGCAGAAATTTTAACGAGGATTCAATTTTAGCATTTTTAACGATGGTGTTAAAATTGCTAAAATTGAATATTGCTGAAAATTCATTCCTGCGTACATTACTGTATACAAGGATATTTTCGCCCTGTGTTAGTTTTTCCCTTTCACACAATTTAGTACCTTCTTTAAGAAGTGCAAAAAGGGGCGAAAATGAAAAGGAGCGCGAAAAGTTCGCTGTATACAGTATGTCTCTTAAGGCACAAAATCATTAAAATTACTTCTCGCTCAAATAAAATACTATGTTTTAAAGAAGAATCCCTTAATATGAGTTTTGATAAAATTCTACGTACTGTATACAGTACTTCAGATTTTCCTTCTTTCAATCAAAAACTGCAAAAGTTAAAAAAAAAAGTCAAGGCTTCACTTTTTGAAAATGACAGTCAAATTCTGAGACAATGTATTCTGTCACATGTCACTGGTGGACGGATGCATTTGCATCATACAATACATCAAACATAATGATCATTATTATAATGATCAACCAGCAAATTATCTACATACATGTGTTATACAAAAACTTTGCTTAAAGCAAATTACATTACATGCTCACCTAAAGCCACAAGTTCTTTGGAAAATGCATGTATATGTATATGTAATATAAATCAAAGGATATTTGAATAAATTTTAGAGCAATTAAAAAGACATCTCATTATCTATAATCAGGTTGCAGTATAAAACATAGTCTTTATATCCATTCATTTTACAAAATGTTAAAAAACAAAACAAAAAACAAACATTAATTCTCTCTGGTTTGTTTCCAAATAAAGGATGCTAAGCCTCGGACCCAGAGTCTTCCTACAAAGAGAACATTTTCCTTTGTATTTTTGTTGAATACTAAATGACTGTATTAAATAAATTTATAGAATAAGCATGCATTGTAGTAAGATTCAGTGAGAGTGCATCTTATTTCTGTTTACCTGAACATGATCAGGTGCTACGGGTGTCTCGTTATCCGAAGGTTGATCTTTCCGAAACTGTAATGCATAATGAACAATTAATGAATGTAAATTCCAGTTGTTTTTTTAACTAAGTAATAAACTTTAACAAGACAAATTTTCCAGATGCTAAGTATTCTCCACATTGATTAAGGAAGCATGTAACTATTTTCTGGCTAACCTCTTTTTTTGGTTCAAGGACATAATAAAGGGAATCCAAAGAAACATTGGAGGACAGAGGTTGGTCATCTCTCCTTGTATCTTAAAAACAATTTATTACACATTGTGGTATAGTGGGTCAAACTTCCTATCCAAAGTATTATCAACTTGCTTTTCATATAAAGTATTGTTATTTTGACAGCCTTAGGCTTTATGGAGAAGGAAAGAACACCATGCACTAACCAGAATGTGAATTGTCTGTGGGGCTCTCAATTTCCTGTTCTTGGTTCCCGTTATTGTCAGATTCCTCCTCGATTTCCTCCTGATGTCTCTGAGACTCTATATCTCCTTCCTGCTGAGCATCTGACAAGGCTCTAAAATACTCTCTGTTTTCCGTTGATTTCTATAGTGAAATTTACAAGTTTAACCAAAATTTAAGAGTTATCTATATTAATATGAAAACTTGTTCAAATATTTAAACCTTTGAAAAATGATTCAAAGGTAGATGGGAGAACAATATTATCACAGTTCTTCCTGTTTATTTTTAAACTAAGATAAATAAACTTCAACAGGACATATTTTCCAGGTGCTTCATCTTCGCTAGCCAAGGATTCTTATACACAACTCTCCTCATAAGCCCTTTGCATTCGGTGTTAAAAAAGTTGAGATTTTTTTCTCAAGTTGTGATTGGAGAGGATCGACATCGATAGACCAATCAGCAAATGCTTTTTGTAGATGACGATATCTGAGTTCGGGACATATCTTGACTCCTTACTCTCGGGAATGAAAAACGCAAGTAAACAACGATCATATTATTCTATGAATGGAAATGGTATCATCCAATATCTGAAGATAATTATGTGAAAAATATGATAAGGAATCTATATTAAAGATGTAGATTTGCACTTAAAATTAAAAATGAAAAATCAATACCTTCCAGTTAAAAATTCTTTTTCATGTTTTAAATACATTATTTTTTGTTGATGAAGCAATCTCTGCGTGCCTGTTTAAATTCGAGATCACGACGAAAACGGTCATTTCTTTTCACGGACCGTATGTCAAGGATTTATGAGGACAATAGCGTATCAGAAAACCCATGTCAAGCGAAGATGCAGATGCTTATGCAAAAAAAAAAAAAAAAAAGGTTTTCAGGTCAGTTTTTCCCAAACTAAATTTGAGAGGGAGGCCTTTTATTTCTCATAAAAAAAAACAAATGCGGTATTTTTGAAAAAAAAAAATTTAAAAAAAGCAACTTTTTATCAACAGTGCCTTAATATTGACTGTAGAAATCAAGACAATTTATTCCCTGCTCCTCTCTCCTGCATTTTCCACATTCCGATGATTTGTGTGATGAAACAACGACATCCTTAAAACCAGACACGTGTCAAAATTTTGAAACCCAACACTTTTAGTGATGCATCTGGTTAATTGCTTACATAACACAACTTTTCTAAGAAAGTTTCAGTACTACAAATTGCGTTTATGATTTTATTAAACGTCACATTATCAGTCTTTAGCTTATACACACTAAATGAAATCCGCGATTCTTGGAGACGTCCATTTAGTTCCGAGGTTGAGGGAACCGTCTTTGATAGCGTTATTATGTTCTAGCATGGAGCAAATTTCAGACCCCACCACTACATGTATGTGCCATGGAAGTATGACAGTTATTCCCTTATGGATATAAACCGAAATTAATGCCATCATGACCTGAAACTTAATTTTGATGTCTTAATCTGTTAATTCGACTGTCATGTTTGCAATTTTTAAGAAGGACAATAGTTTGGATCATCTTGATGTTTGTCAAGTTTTGCAGATTCAAAAATGCAGACAAAAAGGGACCAAGTTTTTAATTTTGTTTTGGTCCAAGTATTCAACACGTTGATTTAGGAGGTATGTGAATATTTTTTGGCTTACCTCTTTTTTTGGTTCAAGGACATAATAAAGGGAATCCAAAGAAACATTGGAGGACAGAGGTCGGTCATCTCTCATTGCATCTGAAAAACAATTTAATACACATTGTGGCATAGTGGGTCATACTTCCTGTCCAAAGTATTATCAACTTGCTTTTCATATAAAGTATTGTTATTTTGACAGCCTTAAGCTTTATGGAGAAGGAAAGAACACCATGTACTAACCAGAATGTGAATTGTCTGTGGGGCTCTCAATTTCCTGTTCTTGGTTCCCGTTATTGTTAGATTCCTCCTCGATTTCCTCCTGATGCTTTTGAGACTCTATATCTCCTTCCTGCTGACCATCTGGCAAGACTCTTAAATTCTTTCCGTTTCCCGTTAATTTCTGCAGTGAAAATTACGAGTTTAACCAAAATTTTACAGTTATCTCTTTTTGTTTTCCCAAACGAGTAATGTTTTTTTTTTTAAATTCATATATGATATATCTATATAAATATAAAAACTCATTCAAATATTAATTTTTTTTAAAAATCAACTTAGAGATGTGCGGAGAACTATACTATCGTTCTCAGCTATTCCAGTTTTTTAAAACTTTATAGATAAAAAATAAACCCCACTCTAAAAGAACACATTTTCCAGGTGCTTCATCTTCGTTAAACAAGGTTTCAGATTCACAACTCGATCTCCTCATAATCCCTTGTCATTTCGTGTTAATCATAAAAGTTGGGATTTTTATCACAAGTTGTAATTGGCGTGGATCGACATCGATCGTACTTGTTCAAACACGAAATCACTTGACGAAAACGGTCCCTTCTTTTCATAGCACCATATGCCAAGCGTTTATGAGGAGAGAGCGTATCAAAATGGCTAGCGAAGATGCAGATGCTTTGGCTAGAAAAATTAATAACGTGGTTCTCAGGCCAGTTTTTCAAATAAATAAATAAATAAATAAATAAATGCGAGAGGGAGGCTTTTCCCCCTTTATAACTCATTAAAAACAATCGCAGGCTTTTGATTTTTTAAAATAATTTCAAAACTAGCAACTTTTAAGCAACAGGCTTTAACATTGATTGTATATTTCAAGACAATTTATTCCCTGCTTCTCTCCTGCATCTTCCACATTCCGATGATTTGTGTAATGAAACGACATCCTAAAAACCAGACATGTGTCAAAGTTATAGAACCCAACACTTTAAGGGATGCATCTTGTCAATTGCTTACATAACACAACTATTTAAGAGTGTTTGAGCACTATAAATAGTGCTTATGATTTTATTCAACGTCAAAATTATCAGCCTTTGGTTTATCCACACTAAATGAAATCTGTGATTCTTCCTGACGTCCATGTTCCGAGGTTGAGGGAGCCGTCTTTGAAAATGTTATTAAGTTCTAGCATGGAAGAACCGTCAGAAACCCCACTATGTGCCATGGAAGAATTACAGTTATTCCCTTATGAATTTGGACTGAAATTAATGCCCTAATGACCATGCGGATGTGACTGGTCAGCATGTGATGCTCACTCCTCCATGGCACCTGATCCTACCTCTGATGTTTCGGAGGTCCATGTTTGCTCTGCTCCTATTTGTATTGTTTAAAGGACTTTGAAATTGAATACTGTTCTTTATCTCCATATCCTTCTGTTAATCCCAAGATAATAAGCACCACCCTCAAATTCACTTGGTCTGTATTCCCCCATCAATCAAGCTTCAGCGAATTAAGGTCCATCAGTGGGTACTTAAAATTCATTGACATTTAGCTATTAGTCCCTGTGTATAACTCTTTCACCTAATTTGACACTTGTTGCCACTATCTGATTAACTTTCTTTTGATGTTTACCAGCGCATTAAGGAAGCCATTTCGATGCAAACAATTTTAGGTTTATAATTGCGTGTATATATACATGTGTACATATAACAACTTTACGATACCATCGTTCTCGCGATGTTTTCCCAATAGGACATATTTGCTAAAAATAAGACCACGCGACTTTTCAAACAAACGGGAAGCAACTGTTGCTATTGGCCGTGATCAAAGACTCTATATACGAAAATTATAAATGTTTTTTTTTACATTGAAAAGGACATCAGGGAAGGATGAATATTTTAATTTGAAAGTGTACACGTGCTTTATTATTTTCTTTACAATGGACTCAAATCATTGCTGCTGTGGCGTACAATGTAAGCCTAAGGTAGATACCATAGATTTTTACAAAAGTTGACCGGTGAGATTTCTGCTTGTTTGATATTAATTATAACTCTGAAATTATAGAATTTACAATTATCATTTATTGCTAGTGATTTTTGTCTATTTTCAATGCGAGATTTACTGATTTTATGGTGAGAATGGAGGCCAAACAAGTTGTACAGGTAATATTCATTGACTTCCTCTGTATATTGTTTGTGTATAGGGAATAGCGTTCTCCATGGTCTTCACGAACGTTAATGCCTCTGTGTGCCATGCATGTAAAAGTAAGTCCCTCCCTTTATCTGAGCAAACAGTATGGTTAAAAATATCGACCTTTATCTCAGGGTTGGCAAAAAAGCGGGAATTTACTCATATTTCCCAGGAGGATGGTGGGAAATACAGGTACATGTATTGATGTAATTCCCAGGAATTACTGGTATTTCCCGGGAAATAAGAAATAGCTACAGTAACTTATCTATAACTTGAATCATCTCATTTAGTACACCTAATTTATTAAGAAACAACCTTGTATCACTTCCATGATTAAAAAAATGATTTTGTAATATTTCAGTTTAAATAAATGAAATGAACATAAAGCTTTCCTTTTAGAATTTCTTTATGTAAATAAAGATGGCCTGAGATATTGGTAGTATTTACCTAAATGGGAAATGCCGGTATTTACCACTGGTAATTACCACCGGTCGCCTTGCTTTAACTCGACTGCCATATTTGCAATTTTTAACTTCCGGGATAGGCCAATAGACTAGATCATCCTGATGTTTTTTTTTTTTTTTTACATTTTACTGGTTCAAAATCGTAGTCAAAATGCAGTGGGAAATCCGGAGGATACAAATGGGTAGCTATTCTCCAGGTAGATTAAGGAAGTACGTGACTATTTTCTAGCTTACCTCTCTTTTTTCGGTTAATTCCATTATAATAGAATCCCAAGAAACCTTGTAGGATTGAGGTTGTTCACCAAACCTTGCATCTGAAAAAACAATTTAATACACATTGTGGTATAGTGGGTCATACTTCCTGTTCAAAGGACTATCAACTTGCTTTTTATACAAAGTATTGAATACTTATTTTGACAGCCTTAGGCTTTATGGAGAAGGAAAAAACACCATGCACTAACCAGAATGTGAATTGTCTGTGGGGCTCTCAATTTCCTGTTCTTGCTTCCCGTTAGTGTTAGATTCCTCTCTGAGTTCTTTCTGATGCCTCTGGGAATCTATATCTCCTTCCTGCTCACCATCTGACAAGGCTCTAAAATACTCTCTGTTTTCTGTTGATTTCTTAATTGAAAATCACAATTAAGTTTAACCAAAATTTTAGAGATATCCCTCTTTCTTATCCCATATGAGTAATGTTTTATGAAATTTATATACAAAAATACCTTTATAAGAATGAAAACTCATTCAAATATCTAAACTTTTAGACTTGACCTAGAGGTAGACAGAAGAGAAATTCTATCATTTACAGAACGTTCTTCCAGTTTTTTAGACTAATTTAAAGATAAAAAAGCAAATTCAAAGAATTGTGGCCCCCTCTTTCGGTGTTTTTGTGGTTGAGATGTCATTTTTTTTATGACACAAAGTGTCAAATATGAAGGCCCTATCATTTGCCATTTGAAGTTTTCATCGAAGTTGATTTTTTTGAAAATTAGGTTAGACTTGTCTTCAAAGAAAAAAAGGTCCCGAAGTCAAAAATTATATCGTAGTTAGAAAGGTCTTGTCATGAAAAAGGTTTAAGTTTTTTTTTTTTTTTAAAAATTGGTCAAGCTTCAAGGGCAAGGTAACCAGGTAAAAAATCATAGTGTATTTAGAAAGGTCTTGTCACAATTAATGTACATATTTAATATAAAAGCCCTATCTCTTCTCATTTAAAAGTCATGACCAATTCAATGTAATGTTTATTTTTTTAAACGTACATGTAGGTCAAACTTCAAGGTCATGAGGTCAGAAAAAAAGTGTATTTAGATGTCATCATGACCAAACTTAATCTTGATACCTTAACCTATTAAACTGACTGCCATATTTGCAATTTTTAACTAGGCCAATAGACTGGATCATCTTGACGTTTGTCAAACGTTTTACCAATTCAAAAATGCAGTCGGGAATTCCAGATTCTTTTTTGGCACTACACGAGTGCATGATCAAAATATTTTATTCATCAGGATAAAAATGGGTAATGCACATTGATGAATTGAGATGCAGGCGGCCCTGAAAACCAAAATATTAATTTTTTTAGGTCTTAGTTTTCTCCAGGTATATTAAGGAGATTTGTGACTATCCTCCATCTTACCTCTTCTTTTGGGTCAATGACATGAAAAACGGAATCAAAAGAAACCTTGGAGGACCGAGGTTGGTCATCGCTCATTGCATCTGAAAAATATTTTATAACACATTGTTCTAAAGTTGGTCATACTTCCTGTCCAAAAGATTATCAACTTTTTTTGGACCCAAAGAAAGGAATTGTTATTTTGACAGCCTTTAAGCTTATAATGGGGAAGGAAAGAACATCATGTACTAACCAGAATGTGAATTGTCTGTTGAGCTGTCAATTTCCTGTTCTTGGCTCCTGTTTTTGTCTGGTCCCTCCTCTATTTCCTCCTGATGCTTCTGTGAATCTATAATATCTTCTTCCTGCTGACCATCTGGCAAGGCTCTAAACGCACCCACCCCTAAACCACCACCAACATTGATGGTTTTGTGTCCCAGAATGTTTGAGCCAAAGGCTTCTCTTAAGTGATACCTGGAAACATGGTAATCAAAGATTACAGAGCTCACCTCAACGAATGTCAAATTTAATAGGAAAGGAAATATCACATCATCTTTTTCTATTTAGTATGCATTCCAAGTTCAACATCCTAGCATGTTTGGTTTAAATATGACTTTAAGTTCGTTGGAAATGAATCTGCTCCAAAAACTGCAACCTGTTAACTATTTTTAAGAAAATGATAGTAAATAGTTCCAAATCTGGATCAAGTCCGGAAGAGTCCATCCTAAGATGCAAGATTAATCATAATATCGTGTCACTCATCTGGAAAATGTAGGTCAGATCCAGCATCCGAAGCCAGTTTGGTAGTGTCCATTTGCATTTTTCATGCAAGTTTGGTCCAAGTAGGGCTTATAGTTACTCAGAAATGGACCTGCTCCAAAAAACTTTAACCTAATCACTCATCTGGAAAAGGTGCAAGCGAGATCCAGCATTATTCATGCAAGTTTGTTCCAGGGACCTTATTGTTACTTGGGAATAGACCTGCTCAAAGAACCTTAATCTGGTCACTTATCTAGAAAATGTATGTCAGATACAGCATTTAAAGCAAGTTTGGTGGTGTCCAACACTAAGACACATAATCCATGTAAGTTCTGTCCAGGAAGGCTTTATAGTGACTTGGGAATAGACATGTTCCTAAAACCGGGATGCCAACACTAGTTCTGATTCTGACGCCGATTGTATATCGTAAGGCTAAGCTCTTCTTGACTTTGTCAAGGTGAGCTAAAAATGAGATTGTGGGACAGACTTTTAAGGATTAACTTTATGAAAATGATATTATTAAAGTTTTCAGAAACATTTTTTGGTAATTTTTTATAGAACTTGAAAACCATAGAAACTAAATACTCACGGATCCACCGATGAAGTATCTGAATATGAATAGGATCTCCCCTGTCTACGATACAGAAGGTATACCAGTATAGAGATTATCAGGAATAGAATGAGTGCCAGGGGTAATCCCAAGGCCAGGCCGAAAATAAGGTCAGTGTTAGATGGCTCTGTAATACAAAACAAGGATTTGTTAAATCTAATTTTGATAAGAATAACGTTATTGTAGGCATGTCATAGTAAAATATAACAGTAGCCTTTGTTACCATATGCTGCTTGAACTTAATTTCTTCTTAAAGCATGCAGGAACATCAACTATATACATATTATTCTTAAAAAAATGGATATTCCTGTCAACAAAATTGTCTGAATTGTGAGGAATTCATAGATCTCTAAATCATATTTATGCACATTGTACAAAGTACATGTACACTGTCTGAAACTGAGAATCAGAATAATAGACTTACCTTCTGTCTGTGCAGGGTTGGTAACTGTTGTAGATGGTGCTTCTCTGATAGAGAAAATATACAGTTATATGTACAGAGTTCAGTGGAAGTGACAATATGAGAAATAACTTAGAATAACAGAATTTTAGGAATCAGTATCTACTTACACACAGCGGTAGTTGTTTGTTTCTGATACACAGATCTGTTGTTTGGAACAGGTATAGCAGATAACTGCAACTGTTTGAGAAAGACAAAAAATCATCATTCAATACTGTATACATACATATAAATACCGGTATGTTAAAAAGAAAATCTTTCTGAAATAATACACAAAATTAAAAATTTTATGTACACTTTGATACATTTTTGAAACTAATAGGGCTTGATAGAGAGATAAATCAATGTGTCTGCCGAAAGGTTAAATGATTAAACAAGTCTGAAATCTGTTTCAGGGTACTGTAAACCATCTTTTATTCGCTTGCGAGAAATTTTCGCGAAGTTCGCGAGAGCCTCATCATCGCGAATATTTTCTCGCCGCGAACTGGTCATTAAAATGTATGTGTCTATTAACAAGATATTTTAAAAGGCTTGATCGCGAAGTTTATTCCTGGTAAATCGCGAAATAAAGTCGTCGCGAATAAAAGTTGGTGTACAGTACTTATCTTCATAAATACCTTTAATATACATTGTCTCAACTATGAAAATTGACGGGGGTTAATTTTGGTTGATTTTGAGGTATGAAGAGATGTTCCATGCCACATAATGTAAATGTTAAAATATATAACAACTTTTCAACCACAAATCAAATTCACATGAAAACATATATAAATAATATTTTTCTCAAACCATGAAAATCTAACCGCGCAAAAATATGTGATTATATCGTGTTTTGTTGAAAATAGCATACTAACCAAGACTAGTACTGTTCCCTATGTAGGTTTGATTCCTGAGTTTGATACAACTGGTCTCCACTGTCAAGCAGTTCTTCTTGTCCACATTGTCATACAGCTCTAGTGCGACTGTCCTTGTGTTAGCCTCCGTTATAGTAGTATTCATGAACAGCAATACAGCGATCTCAGTTGTACCTCCCGAAAGCTCTCTACAACATAGCAATTTTTTGGTAAGTGATATGTGGGGTTCAGAATAATAATGACTTTGATTTTCTCTGTAAGAAATCCTGTTTATAAATCTACAATACATGTATATATATCTTACCTGAATTCTTGGATGAAAATATCCATTAAATTTGGAGAGGACAGAATTCTTCTCAACTGAAAAGTTAAAAATTAATATATGTTTATATGACATTTTCCGAGGAAAACATTCTGACTTATTAGAATGGAATACTAAGATATGTTAATTGAAAGAAATTCAAATAAGTTTGCTTTCAAAATTATAGGTTTATATTTGAAGGCAGTCTTACTGAAGAAGAAATCTTGTCAGCGTACTGCCTAAATCCCAGTGTACGTGAGTTACTTAGATGAGGCTCGAAAGTTTTCTCCAAGGACAGTTGGACGGTCAGAGTCTTGTCTTCATCTGCAATTTACCCAGATTAACAAATGTACTTCTATAAATGATCTTATATACGCATAAAACAATAAAACGTGCATGTAGCCAAGTACCAGGGACCAATAATGTAGATTCATTATAGCTTTTAAGCTAATTTGTAAGTGTATAACATGTTTCAAATTCTCAAGAAAAGAAAATCACTTTGACGTAAGCATAAATTCATTATAAGTATGTACGCTATAACTGCGTTTTACTGTATTCAGTTGTAGTTTTTTAGCTCACCTGAGCCGAAGGCTCAAGTGAGCTTTTCTGATCAAAATTTGTCCGTCGTCTGTCGTTGTCGTAAACTTTCCACATTTTCATCTTCTTCTCAAGAACCACTAAGCCGATTTCAACCAAACTTGCCACAAAGTATCCTCGGGTGAAGAGGATTCAAGTTTGTTGAAATGAAGGGCCACGCCCTTTTCAAAGGGGAGATAATTATGAATTAGAGAAAAATTAATGGCATTTTTTAAAAATCTTCTTCTCAAGAACCACTGGGCCAGGAAAGATGAAACTCATGTGGAATCATCCTCAGGTGGTGTAGATTCAAGTTTGTTCAATTCATGACCCCCGGGGGTAGGGTGGGACCACAATGGCCGATCAAAGTTTTACATAGGAATCATAGGAAAAATCTTTAAAATCTTCTTCTCCAGAACCACTGGGCCAGGAAAGATGAAATTCATATAGAATCATCCTCAGGTAGTGTAGATTCAAGTTTGTTCAAATCATGACCCCCGGGGGTAGGGTGGGGCCAAAATGGCCGATCAAAGTTTTACATAGGAGTATATAGGAAAAATCTTTAAAAATCTTCTTTTCCTGAACCACTGGGCCAGGAAAGATGAAATTCATATGGAATCATTCTCAGGTAGTGTAGATTCAAGTTTGTTCAAATCATGAACAGGGTGGGGCCAAATTGGCCGATCAAAGTTTTACATAGGAATATATAAGGCAACCTTTTAAAATTTTCTCTTCAAGTATTTCAGAGCCATGATTAGTAATATTTATATGGAATCATCCTCAGGTAGTGAAGATTCTAGTTCGTTCAAATTATGATCCCCGGGGGGGGGCGTTAAAATTCAAGCCCCCTTCCCCACCTCAGTAAACTTTCAGTTCTGATCTGATATGTCCTTTTTCCTAGCCGATGTGCTCAGGTGAGCACTGTGGCCCCTGGGCCTCTTGTTTTTTTATTATTTTTTGGAATAACACATTATAAATGTATTATGTAGTGTATAAGAATGAATTAAATTCTCTTGAAGTTGGACTTACCAAAAGAAGGCCTGCATGTAAAAGAAAAACATTAAAACCAAATGAGAAAAAAACATGACAGAAATAATCATCTTTTACTTAAGGTATGTCACTCGTCAGCTTTTTAGAAAAGTTCACGCAGATCCTCTTGCAAAACTATTCATTAAAATTCAATTTTACAACAATGTTAATGTTTTAACATTCAACAGAAAAACTGCTCAAATAGATACAAAGAAGCAAGATTTATGAGGGACTATTTCTTGTGGTGGAAGGATATTAAGCAGATAATTCTGCAAATCTGCACATTTATTGGATTAAATATTTTGGAACCTTAGCTTCAAATATTTTTACTCGGAGAATATTTTCCGTTACGATATTGTTTGGAATATTTAATATAGGTCTTAATTTATATTTTTAGAACAAGTTTTACACTTTCCTTCAACAAACTTTGCCAAAAAATAAAGATATGTCAAATAAGTCTAGATAAAATATATACCATTTTTCGCCTGAAAATTACATATTCTGACCAATATTTCAAAATTAAAACCACTGACACCAACTTTTTCTTTCATTAGTTTAAAGTACTTGATATTTGTGACTGATCAACATTTAAGTCGTAAAAAGCTTGATTTAAGAAAATGTTTTATTGCCTATTTAGTTTTTTAATATCCCAAATATGTTACCTTTTAGTGCAAAAAGGTCACACAATAATTTACGCGCATTATTTTGCAATATTTGTTCGGTGATAAATATTATTCAAACTATTTTATGTAAAATAAAATTATATTTATCACCATAGTTACATCTGATAAAATATGATCAAGGTTAAGGTAATTTACCAAAGAGTTAAAGTTTAAGTGCAAAGAGGTCAACTTAATGGCACCGTAGATCAGTAAGATGCACACTGACCCCCCATTTTTTCTGTGATTTTGAGTTACACTATATGAGTACTTATCCAAAATATACTTCTCAAAAAATCCTTGATTTAACAAATTTCACAAGTGACATACCTTAAAATATTATATTAATATATAGAAAACCTTGACAGAATCATACACAATTATGATCTTAAGATGGACAGATGGACTCTGTAGTGATCATTATGGAACATCAGCATATTAAATGTTTGGAGGCCTTTAAATTAAATTCGACACTTGTTGGGTATCATGCATTCATGTTTTAATTGAATTGAATCATCCATTCTTATATCTAAAGTTTACGTTCTCAAAGTTATAAATAGTCACAGAAACATGTATACCTGCACAGATAATCCGTCTCATTGATATAATAACAGGAATCTGGACACAGAACACAGATAGCTGGTTCTACAAATACAATGTACAGGGAATTATATAAACACAGAATACATTTAGCTTGCTCTACAAATACAATGTACAGTCAATCATAAATACAGCAGTCAATTATAAATACAGAATATAGATAACTGGTTCTACGAATGCAATATACAGGAAATTTATAAACAAGGCCCTTAGTTAGATCCTGGCTAATTATGGTCGACAATCAGTATTTTCTTTGGAACAAACTTTCAATGTACATATGATACAATGTAAAGTGAAATTCGTCCCAATCCTTGGGTATACATATGAAGCATGAGCTTATTTCATTTCTGTCTTTGGAAATAGGACATGTACCTATACCAGTTTATCTGAATGTTAATGTAATTTTAGTCCACAAACATTGGGTCATTAAATACTTTGGCAAATCAAATGATCAATTTAATAAGATTCAACCAGTACTTGACAATTAAGTTGGTTTCAGTTGTGGAAACTATTTGGATTCGTGGTCACCTTTGGTTTCCACACAGCGGAAACTTGATGAAACTTGAAGTTAATTCTGCACTGAAACTAAGCGGATACTATTAGTTTCCACGAAGTTTCAGTAGAGTTTCAGCCATGCGGAAATTGTATTTTTCATCCAGTGACCCAGTCACATTTTCTGAAATGACCAGCAATCAATGGTTTTTCAGGCAAAAATAGGATTCATAGGGCGACAGACGGCAGCTCATGGCCCATTGTCTTCCCCTATTAAATTTGTGTCTGTTGGGCCATTTTATATTTACCTTGACTAGATCCAATAGTGGCTTCCTTTAATAGGTTGTATTGGGCGGTGGACACAGTGATTTGGGTCTTACGAAGATTGACCAATGCCTGGCTTACATTGGTGATATCATTTGATGTTTTGTCTTGTTGCAGTACTAGGTAGAACTCAACTGTTGTGTCGCCCGCTCTAATGAAAATAACAAGAACTTCATTCATTTTGATAGTCATACAAAAATACAGTATATTTTACTCTTCAAAATGCTTTATGAATATTATCATTTTTAAGACATTTTGAAGTTTAAAGCTTTCTTGTTAATTACATTTGCATAAAATAATTTATAAATGAATGTTGTACATTTAGCTGAAGTCTTAAATCATGAACTTACTGTACTTCGCCAGTCCTGTAAAACACAGACAACAAATGAACAAATATAGAAATAGCAACATGCAGAAATACAATGTCTTTTCTAATACCTGAATTTACATAAATCCTTTCATCATAAACACATGCAAATCTTCACTTAACATTTTTTAAAAATGTGATTATATACTCACCGAAATTTTGTAACGATTGCTATTATATTTACTAAACCAGGAATTCCCCTGAATATATTCGTCAACTGTAAAAATCAAGTTTAAAAAGATCTGAAGTTCTAATACATGTATGTGTATATGTATCAATGTAGGAAAAATAATACCATTATATAATAAATGAGAGTATTTTAACTAACAGAATCCTCAAAGTCTTTCTTGGTGTTTTTATAAGTGGTGCTAGAGGAAAGAAGGAGGTCACTATTAAATGGGTAGTCTGTTGTCATGTTGATCACAATTTTATTGTCCAAAGCTGAAAAAAAACATCACGTTCAATTCTGAAAACACAACAATCTTTTGAAACCAAAAACTATATTCAACTAATCGTTATAATCTACAAAGGAATTAAGTACACATGAATAAGGAATTATAAAGAGGAATACAAACCAATGCAAGTTCTGTTGTCACTGGGGTTGAGTCGTGAGTTGGAGTCACAGTAACATTCAGGACTTCCGTTCGAGATCCTACAGGCATAGGAGCACTCCTTAGGCTGACCATTGGCATTACAAGGATCATAAGTAGGGTCTGAAGCGTGGTAAATACAAGGAAATTAATTACCCTTGTAGCTTTAAAGAATCAAAAATTCAATACACATGATCAATAATAGGAAAAAAATTAATTTAAATAAGAGGCCCATGGGCCACATTGCGCATCGGAGTAACTGTTGTGATGCAGTTTGCTTTACCAGATTTTCCACCTTGTAATACCTATTGTGGCCCCCATCCCAAATTATAACTTTAATAATTTAGAATCTACTCTATCCAAGGATGCTTACATATGTTTCAGCTTTTCTGATCCATTGGTTCTTGAGAAGATTTCTAACACTTTTTCCTAGATATTTCTATGTAAAACTTTGATTTCCTGTTGTGGCCCCGCCCTACTCCCGGGGTCATGATTTGAACAATTTAGTATCTACACTATCCAAGAATGTTCTACATAAGTTTCAGCTTTTCTGATCCATTGGTTCTTGAGAAGATTTCTAAAGATTTTTCCTATATATTTCTATGTAAAACTTTGATTTCAATCATTTTAATAATTAACGATCTACACTATCCAAGGATGCTTCCACATAAGATCAGCTTCTCTGATCCAATGTTTTTTGAGAAGAAGAATTTCAAAGATTTTTATTATATATTATTATGTAAAACTTTGATTCCTACGGAAGCCCATTTAGGACCTATCAAAAATATTATTGAATTCGTTATAACGATTTTTAGAATTCGTTATAACGAATTTAATTTGTTATAACAGATTTATTGAATTCGTTATAACGAATTTAATCTGTTATTACAGATTTGTTGAATTCGTTATAACCAATTCAAGATTTTGGTTATAATGAATTCAACAAATATGTAATAACAGATTAAATTCGTTATAACGAATTCAATAAATCTGTAATAACAAATTAAATTCGTTATAACTAATTCAATGAATCTGTTATAACAAATTAAATTCATTATAACGAATTCAATGAATCTGTTACAACAAATTAAATTCGTTATAACGAATTCAATGAATCTGTTTTAACAAATTTAATTCGTTATAACGAATTTAATAAATCTGTTATAACAAATTAAATTCGTTATATTGAATTCTAAAAATCGTTATAACGAATTCAAAAATATTTTTTGATAGGTCCTAAATGGGCTTCCGTAGATTCCCTATTGTGGCCCCGCCTTACCCCCGAGGGCATGATTTTAACAATTTAGTATCCACATAATTTAAAGCGTTTCTGGCCCAGTGGCTCTTGAAAAGATTTCATAATGACTTCAACCTATTTTTGTCTTTTCTTGATCATCTCGACTTGTAAGGGAACTTGGCCTTCATTTTAAAAATTATACTCTCCATCACCTAAAGATGCTTTGTATTAAGTTTGGTTAAAATTGGCCCAGTGGTTCTTGAGAAGTTGAAAATAAATGTGAAAAGTTTACAGACGGACGGATAGAAGAACAGCGGATAATGAGTGATCAGAATAGCTCACTTGAGCTTTCAGCTCAGGTGAGCCAAATCAAGAGGTCAATGGGCTTTATAGGTCATCTGAGCATCATGCAACAATTTTCCAATGATTGAATTTGGTTCATGTTTTGAAGTAGACGCCATTGCATTCACAATTTTGAAAGACGCATCTATGCTAATCATAACTATATACACTTAGCAATTGCTTAGTTTGGTTATTTAATACCCATAGGCAGGATAGGGAAACAAAAATGTATTTTAACTTATCAGTAATATTAAGCAATAATCTGTAGCGCCCGTACCACACATGAACCCCTGACCCTAGCTCCACATATTTCATATTTTTGGAAAAGGCACCCTTGATTATCAAAAATGTTTGACTAATACCAAGGAGCAGATATCAATAAAATTAAAACCGCTATAGGTACGTCAATGAATTTTTAAATATTTAGTTATCATCATCTTTTCTATCTACAAAATAAACCATAAATCATAAATTTTATTATTTAATAAATTAGTAATGTTTTGTAAGCAATAGTATGCCCAGGCGGCGCAACCTCGAACACGACGTTTTTGCGACCTAAGTGTAACTAAGATAAACTATATTGATATAAACATTTGACATCCAAATATCCCGTTAATTCAGGTATACGTTGGGACACTATTGTTCCATAAAATATGGAATTTTTACCTCATTCTGGAAGTTCTATGAAATTTTTATCATGAATTTTACATGGAGTATCCAAACAAATATTGCCTTGAAAATGACGTCAAAAGGGGGGAGGGGTTTCCTTTTCCAACTTTTTATGAAGTTTTGCCCCTGGAAAAAATGGTATATACACATAGGAATGTTTAAACTGGCTATGGAAAAATAATTTGCATCCACGTTACTTGTTTTTTAAATGCCAAAATAGACTCAGAGAGAAGAGGGATGCAAAGTTCATGTCGATTTGTAGTCAAGGTTTGAAAAATCTATCACGTCAAATAATGACGTTGATCATGTGTTTTAGCTATATATTAAACTCCATAAAGCAAATATGCTGGCACGATCAAGCGAGGATCTCCCACAATGAATAAATTCATTTGCAATAATATATGCATGTAAGCTGCTGTTCATGACATTGTAAAGTCATAAAAAAAACAAGACGGGTTGAAGTCCTTACTCAGCTCTAGGGAATGTCATCAAAATAAGTGTACGATGTAGAAGCGGAGATTAAAAAATAATGATGTTGTCGGACGTCATGAAACTAAGCGGAGACAGCGCCGGTGATAATATAATGTCGTTTATATTTAATGATAATTTGGGAAATAATGAACGTATAAAGCTAAAATTTTCAACATTTCTTTATTTTTTGTTGTTTTATGTTCCTTATAAATATTGTAAGCTCAGACAACATAGTACTAATTTTATAGCCCCAGTCCACGAACTTTTTGATAACCCCTCGTAGGTATTGTTTATCTGCTTAATACCCAGGTGCAGAGAAGAAAATTTTCAAAGAATTGATGTATTTTCACAATATAATCAACAGAGCCCCGACCTAACACCAGAACCCCTGACCCTGGGGCCATAAAGTTCATAATTTTGAAAGAGGCATTCTTGTTCGTCAAAACAATGTACTTAGCTAGTTTATTAATACCTAGAAGCAGAGAAGATTTTTAAAGAATTGAGGTATTTTCACAATAGTATAATATTAAATCAATAGACTAGTAATGGAATAGTAAAGAATCCTCAACTCTAAGGCCATGAAATTCACAGTTGTGGAAGAGGCATTCTTATTGATCGTAACTATGTTCTTAGTTTATTTAATACCAAGGAGACGAGAAGACGATTTTCAAAGAAGTAATGCATTTTCACTAAATAATCTATATAGACCCGCTCAAGCACTAGAACCTCTGACCCCGTGGCCATGGATTTCAACATTTTGTGAAAAGACTCAATGTTCAATATAAACATGCCAACAGTTTGACTACTTAATGCCAGGTGTAAAGTAAAAGATTTCTAAGTTTGCATTAATTTTTGTGGTTTTGGCCCCACCCCTCAGGCCCCAGGGGTACAGGGACCATGAAATTCACAATTTCCGTTTCCCTTCATCCATATATAATTTATGCCAAAATTGGACTAAATTGGTTGAACGGTTGCAGAGAAGAAGCTGAAAATGTTCAAATGTTATAATTTGACACAGGACACAGAACACACACTGCACGACGACGGGCGAAAACGGATAGCAATAGGTCACATGGGATTACTAAGGTGACCTTAAAATTCACAAAGAATTTTCTGATATCAAATGTATGAAAGGTTTGAAATATTAACCGTTTTTTTTTTAATTTGGTAAAACACAATGTGGACAGACTTGATTAACCATGCATAAATGCCTTAGAACTTATTTCTGCAGAAAACATGAAGTAAGATACCATTGATAATTTCTACACTTTACACAAAGTAAGACGTACCTTTGTTACATGTGAAAAGGTCCTCAGCCAGATCAAAGCCTGGATTACACTTGCAGTGGTACCTTCCTGAAGTGTCCACACAAATCTGTTGGCAGTCATCGGTCTGTAGTGTACACTCATCAACATCTGGAATGTATTTTTGTGTTATTCGAAAACATGTTATTGATTTAACAGGCTTAAAATGCTAATTTTTTAATTTAATAAAAAAGAAGCATTTTAAGCCTGTTAAATTAATTCATTACATTGTTCCAGCTAGGGGGAAATGGAGGGGCATTGCCCCTGCCCTCAAATAAGTGCGCCCCTCTGCCCCTAACAGGCACCCCTGTGTCCCTTTTTAGTGTTCTATATCATTTTGACTGTCCTTTTCACTCAGTAGAATAATTAGGAAGTTTCAAAGCAGATTGCCTAAGATCAATCAACAATTCACACCTCCTGTCATAGTCGATTACGTAATAATTAACACCTCAACTTCAGTTCAATATACTTCGTAAAAATAAGAGTTTCTTACTTGTGCATGTTTTGTTGTTATTATCCAGTTGAAATCCTTCATTACACGCACAGCTAAAACTTCCCATGATATTCTGACAGCGCTGGGAACAGTCATGCTGATTGGTCGCACACTCATCAATATCTAAAAAAAATATCATTTTAATCATCCAATGCAAAATAGTAAGTCTAGACCTTACTTAAACCACAGATTTATACTCTGTGCTTGAATAGCAAAAAAAATGTCTGAAAAAAGCAAAATAAAATCTCTCAAAAACATGTCCAAGAATTACTGAGCAAAACAAATCAATACAAAACAACATTGTTTTCCTCTTGGAAAGAAATATGCTTTCACTTTATGCTGTGTACAGTTCCTTTTATTGTCAATTTATCATGCAAGAATGTTTATCAATTTTTATCTTATTTCGTTGGCTCTAACGAGAGAACAAATTTTAAAATAATATTGTAAAATGAAACAGCAGTAAAATGAAACTAACTGTACAATCTGTCTGACTGATTTTTTTAATTGAAATATATGAAGATAACAAACAGTATTCAAGCTCATAAGTCCATCATACAAAGAACTTTATGCGGTATTAACCAATATTTGCCCCCCCAAATCAAACTTTGATGGAAATATATTTAATTAAGTTCTTAAACAGGGGAGTATATTCTAGCTTCGAAGCACTGAATATTTTCATAAGTAATGACGTCATATGTACGTAATGACGTCACAAACATGACGTAAATTTCAGTTTTTTATGAATTTTACAGAAAAATGTACATTTTTCGTCGATATTTTGAGTAAAAGTCACCGAGCGCATGCGTGTTCAGGATGAATATTTTAAAATAATGTGTAGAATGATAATATCAATGAAATGTGTCAATATTGTTCCTGAACACACATGCGCTCTATAAATTTCAAAGCTAAAATTGTTGAAATTTTGTCCATTTTGTCTTCTTTCTGAAATCTCGTTTTCACAAGATATTATGTCGTTTTCACAACATATTATGTCGTTTTCACAAGATAATAAGGATATAAAATCGGACTAGTTTGTGACGTCATAAAATCAAAAATTGTGAATGTACTACTTTGAAACTATAATATTTTCTGTTAATTTATATTTCTCATACAATTTATTGAAATCAGCACATTTCAGGAAGTTTTCAAAATTTGACTTCTGTGGGGGCAAATATATGCAACATACCGCAGATAGTTCTTTGGGAGCAGAAAAGACATGAACCTCTAAAATATTAAACATGGAATCAGGTGCCATGGGGATGAAGAAGTGAGCATCCCCTACCGACCGGTCACACCAGCCGTTTACTTTTCTTCCTTATCGAAATAACGAGAAAAATCCATTAAAAATTCAGTGTGTAAATATATTATGGTCTAACATTTAGTATATGAAAAACGCCAGTCAGTATTTGACTCAATGATAAATTGTATTTGCCGACAGGTCAGCTCATTGACCATAGAACTTCGGAAATGATGACTTTTAACGAGACTACTGATATTCCTGTTTCATGAATATATTTGTCAATAACTTATCTTACATAGATATTGTTCATACGTAAAGCATGCTCTAGCATATTGAATCAACTGAGAGATATAAACCCCATATGCAGGTGATAAAGGTATACTGCTGCATAAATAAGGGAAGTTGAGCATTAATGCTATACTGACACGCAAAAGAAATGCAACACCCCACTTTAGGGGGAAATAATGATATAAAGTAAAGAATTTTGCATCTTAAAATTATGGATATCTTCAATTTGGCAAACATCGGTAATTTAACGGTTGAACGATTTTCATACCATACCCGGAAGTCTGGTTTTAGTCTGCTTAACAGAAATAAAAAATTGCATGTTTAACAAAACATTTGGCAATATTGTGGAGTTTTAAGGCTTTTTACTGTTCATCATAAGTAATGCAGCAATATTTCAAAAAATAAACTCGTTTTCCATGATATTATTCGTTTTCACAAGAAACGATGCTAAGGCTTCTTGAAAATGGCTTAAGTACGCATTTTAATTGCTCTAGCTGGAAAATTTCAATGTAAAGGTGATGGAGAGTTGCCGATGCAAAAATTCACTATATTACGCCTCAACAGGGTCTTACGTATCATATGCATTAAGGAAGTCCTTGTACCGGAAGTAAAAGGGTGGCTACACTGCTCTAAGTTAGAGAAAATTCGACCTTATCATCTGAAAAACGGGTATTTAAAATTCCTTCGCTCAGATCTCGATATTGATAAACCTTCTGTATCGTAGAAATTAAGCTGCAATTGTTGTTTAGGACAGTCTTGCACGTTTTACTTGAATGGCTGGGAGGGGGGATTTAACAGTCATATGTTACTTAGTAAAGTAAAAAGATAAACATTTAACATTTTTATCAAATATCTGATGTTCTGAAAAGTGAGTTTTGCCTTACTGTGTTCATTTTTGAAAATCATTGGATGAAAAATCAAACATTTGTAGATTACTGCTTGTTGCGTTTCTTTTGCGTGTCAGTATATAAAATATGTGGTAAGTGTCTTGTACCTGTACACTCTGTCTGACTGTTAGAGACTTTAGTGTATCCACTCTCACACTGACAGATGTAGGACGGCTCTCGGTTTACACAGTTAGAGTTTGGTCCACAGTTGTTAGTCGAGTCGTTGTGACACTCGTTGATGTCTACAGAGCAGTCTGAGCCTGTCCAGCCAGTGCCACAAACACAGCCAATCACAGAGTCACAGAACAATGCACCTGCTCCACAACTACACTGGTTCTCACAAGAGCTTCCCCATCTGTCTGTCTTGTTGCAACCTGAGAAGCAATTATAGTTTAAAGATATAAAATATTATTATGGGGAAAAATTAACTTCAACTTATTGCATCAAAAAATATATAACTAATATATAATAAATAAAACAAAAATATACTTTATCATTACCATTACTAAAAATAGTTATTCAAAATCATAAATGCCATTGTACGTATATATCCGTGATCCTTATTTTTGTTAGTAAGATATTAATTAGCGAGACAAAATTTTCGCGAGCTGTGTTGTATATAATCCTTGATAATACAAATACAAGCATAATACAATCCTGTATAATACAAATAAAAGCAAGAATAAAACTTTCGCGAGAAGACAGACTCGCGAATATTAAGTTTTCATGAATAAAAAGTAATTTACAGCTCCCTTTCTTTATATTATTTATTCGTTTGCATGCAACTGCAAATCAAAAAATCGTATTACGGTAATCAGAATTCTATAGTTTGATGACTCTTTGACTTTTTATTAGTGTCTGATATTGACTTACTCTAACAGTGTGTGATAATGACTTACTCTGACAGTGTCTGATATTGATTTACTCTGCCATTGTCTGATACTGACTTACTCTGACATGTTTTCTTATCTGCCAGGAGGGAAGACCCTGCTGAACAAGAACAAAAGAATCCCCCTTCTGTGTTGTTACAAACTTCTGAGCAGCCATCTACAGACTCGGCACATTCATCAATGTCTACAAACAAAGGTACCATGTTTAGTGTAGAAATATTACTGAACAGTCTAGAATAATACAGTCATGTTAATAAAGATGAATATATGCAATTTAATATTAAAAATAGCTACATGTACAGGTTTATATAACATAAAGGATAAGGAGATAACGAACAGTATTCAATATTAAAGTCCATAAAACAATGAAAAAAAGGAGCAGAGCAAACATGGACCTCTTAAACATCAGAGGTGGGATCAGGTGCCATGGAGGAGTGAGCATCCCCTGCTGACCAGTCACACCCACCGTGTGCTCCTTGTCATGGTCGGGAAATATCGGAAAAATCCGTCGTCAAATCAGTGTATAAATAATGGACTAACAATTAGTATGAAACACGTCAGTCAGCATTTGACTCAGTGATATATTGTATTTGCTGACAAGGTCGTATCGACCAAAGAACTTACGAAATGATGACTTTAAAGGAGACTGCTGATATTCTTGTTTCATCAGCTTGTTTGTCAATAATTAACCTCGTTTTTGAAATTCTTCATACGTAGAGCATGCTCTTGCGAATCGAATCAACTGCCACATGCAGGTGATGAAAGTATATTGCTGCATAAGTAAGGAAAGTTGACGATAGAAAAATTAAAGTCATCACGTTTATCATAAAGCTAAGTTGTTAGATTACCATTAACATTATCCAAATATGAAACATTTTTGCCAGACTCTGTGGTATCTTTTATCTCACCCTCACCAAGATATATCGTATCAACATTGTAATGGAAATGACAACTGTTGATTGACGATACGTTGTCGATATATCGAAATGTTGAGTTGAAGGCAACAGAAAGTGTTTTCTTCTTTTCACGCATAAGATTGTGCACAAAATCTACTTCAAATGAATACATAAATTGGTCTGATAATAACGGAGCGCAATTGGTACGAATGGGAATTCCAATAGATTGTTTAAAGATCCGTTTTCCAAAAACCACAGATATTGTTAATCTGAAACTCAAGCCTTTTGTCAACTTTAGAGTATACTTGTGTGTACAATCAGAATGTGTTTTAACAAAATAATTTTGCAAAAATACAATGACCAAGGAAGTTAATTTACGAGTTCGATTTTCATTGAAAAAGAAGCTGTCAATGATATCAAAAAGCTTGGACTTTAATTTATCGTGGGGAATGGTTGTGAATGTAGTTTAAAAGTCGTTAGTTTTTAAGCTGTTCATTCTTTCAAATCTTGTGATTTCAAATTATCCAAAGTTCTTTGGAACTTTTTAGTATCCACATCTGATTCACACCACTTCTTGAATACATTGTAGCACAATACTCTTGAAGTGCTTCCTTCACTATTGTAAATATCTTAGTGAGGAGTAAAAAAAGAGGCTTGGTTGAACATTTACTGGAACCTGCAATGTATCTTTGTTTGTATGGATTCTTAATATGAAGTTTCGGAATCCAGTTTATATATCATGGTTCAAAATCATTTTGGTTCTTCGGGATATTAAAAATATTCAAAACAAAAAAGGGAACTTTGAGTATAAGTTGGATTACCACCTGTAGAATTAAATCCAAGTTCTTCTAACATACAATTCATACAATGAACCTTACAAACGAAGACAATGTTGTTGCCTGCTTTGTCAGCAGGGACCAGTACGTACTGATCGTGTTATTTATCCAATTCTTTTTTCACTTTTAGATTATTGAATGCAGAAGGATAAATGGTTTTCATATTGCCCCTCAATATTTTAATACGCGATATCAACATGGACCTGATACATAAAATCCATTCTGACAAAGTGTCAACGTCTTTTTTCATATCTGGCCCATCGGCTGGCGTAAACTTTAACAGAATCCATAACATTTATGAAATTCCAACGCCAGTTGAAGGATTGGAGTTCCCTATATTTAGGACCTTTTGAATTAAGTGTTCTAAAGTCTTCATTTTTAACTATATTTTCGTCACCTTTAATAACGGGTCCAGCAGGACTATTAATATAGGACGAAGAAGAATATAAACACGATGGAGGATTATGTATCAGATACTCGATATCAAGGCCATGTCAAGTTTTTTGTGATTGAAAAGTTTGGAATCAATGGTTGATGTATATTTGTAAGAAATACAATGTTAAGTCTTTAAAGGCAGAGATTTTTTACTGGCTGGTAAATTCCAGGTGAGGGAGGGGCTTATTCTGTACAGATGTGAATGCCTTGGGGGCTAGCAGTCTACCTGTGGTCATTTGTCTGCTAATCCCTATACACAGGAAGTGATTAAATACACAGTGAAATACCCCAGCTGTCAAACTTTACCTGTGTTGGGGATCTTGAGAAATTTTCTCTATACCACGTTCAGTAAACATCAAAGGATCAAAAGTTAATTTGAAGGTCCCCACGCGTGCCACACAAGGTGTACAGGGTATACACAGGTACTTCTAAGTAAATGTCAATCAAGTCCCAGCAGCCAATGGTGGACTTCATGCACTTGATTGACAGGGCTACCCAGACCAGGTACTTTTGAAGGTGGTGCTTAAAATCTCTGCCTTTAACTTGAAATATAGTGGAATATAAGAATGGACCCTTTCGTGATTAAGAATATTAGTTTTTACTTAGATTAACCGCGTCAATTCCTTTATTGGCATATTGAATTTCAAGGAAATAACGAGGTTTTTAGCTCCATTTGTTTCATTAAAACGTGCAGGTTTAAAAGGCCTATGATTTGCAATATCCATAATCACAGATCCGAGCCTATATTCTGGTTTCGAGGAATCAAAAACTGGACTTTCCTTGGCCTTTCAAGAACAATTTAAAAGTTTCAAAGGACAGAGTAAAGTTTGGTTCGAATATGATGTATACCTAACTGTTGATTTACATAAGGTAGTAAGGAATCAAAATATTTCAAAATTGCAAGTACAAAGTTTCCCCCTCCCCCATATATCATTAAAAGAAACTGTATTAAAACTAAAATAACTTAGAATTTGAATATCTGGAGTTGGAATACATTACTTAAATGAAAATGAAACAAAAACAATTCTGATCTTTTATAGGCCTAGTTTATAGACTCGGTACTAAAAGAAAATGTGTATACTAAGTAGACATAGTTGCATATCACACATACATGTACAAGGGAATATCAAAAAAAGTTCGTGGACTAGCGCCATAAAATTAAAACCGCTTTAGGTACATCAATTATCTTTAAAATATCTAGCTAGCATAATTTTTTCTATCTAAAGAATAAACCACAAATCATCTATTTTATTATTTAATAAATTAGTAATGTGTTTGTAAGCAATAGTATGTCCAGGCGGCGCAACCTCGAACACGACGTTTTTGCGACCTAAGTGTAATTGAGAAAAACTCTTGTGATATGAACATTTGGCATCCGAAAATCCCGTTAATCAGGTATGTGTTAGGACACAATTGTTCCATAAATATGAAATGTTTCCTTCATTCTGGAAGTTCTATGAAATTATATCGTAAATGTTACATGGAGTGTCCAAACAAATAAGGCTTTGAAAATGACGTTAAAAGGGGGAGGTGTTTCCTTTTCCAACATTATATAAAGGTTTGCCCTTGAAAAAAAAACTGGTATGGACCTAAGAAATGTTTAAACTGGCTACAGAAAAATAATACGTATCCAGAATACTTGTCTTTCAATGTCAAAATAGATTCAGGGAGAAAAGGGATGTACAGTTAATATCGATTTGTAGTCAAGGTGTGAAAAATCAAACACGTCAAAAAATGACGTTGATCAGTGTTGTAGATATTGAACTACCTAAAGCAAAATAAGCTGGCACAATCAAGCGAGGATTACTCCCAACGTATAAATCCATTTGGAAAATTATATTCATTGAAAGCCGCCGTTCATGACTTTGTAAAGACATATGAACAAGGTGAGTTTAAGCCCTTACTCAGCTCCAGGGAATCTCATAAAAATAAATGCATGCAGAAAAAGAAGCGGACATTGAAAACAATGACATTGTCTGACGAAACGAAACGGCGACAGCACCGAGTGATCATAAAACGTTGTTTTTATTTTATAATAATTTTGCAAATAATGAAGGTTTCAAGCTAAAATTTCCAACATTTCTTTATTTTTAGTTGTTTTATGTTCCACATGAATTTTGAGAGCACAAACTACATAGTACTAATTTTATAGCCACAGTCCAAGAACTTTTTGATAACCCCTCGTATATGCAGGTTCATTAATTTGGTACTGATAATAAATAAGATTTACAGCAGATTGGTACAATACCTGTACAATTTCTGGATGTTTGATTAAATTTATAGCCTTGGTTACAGAAGCAGTATGGTGATCCACAGCTGTGTTTTGTACATCCTCCTAAATTGTTATCACAAGTAATGGTGGCTCCTTCACAGGGATTGGAGGCTGTTTATGTACAAGAATGCACAACATGTTCAAATAAAATAATGGCGTTCAATGCTCTTTATAAATACGCTTTTAAATCCATCCACTCCTATAAGGCGACTTTTGGCATACATGTATTCATTCATGCATGTAAAAACTATTAAGAACTGTACAACTACTTGGAAATGAGACCAGGGTCTGCCGTCATAAAACATACTTAAGTCTGAGAATGCTCTCAAGTCTGAGAATTTTCTCAGATCCAAAATTCTCAGACTCAGCGGCCGTCATAAAAAAGTTGAGAAAAAAAATTCCTTAAACTCTATTTTATTCTCAAGTTCTCAGCTGAGTAATTCTCAAAACTTGAGCTGAGAATTTTTTTGAGATTTCTCAAAGTTTTATGACGGCGGACCCTGCTCCGAAAACTTGAACATACTCCAAACACATTTCGATCCATTCAAAACCTTCATCTGGTTATCTCTATCAAAATATATATTGGCTAAAAATCAATGTAGGACTTATAAGCTTAAGTAATAGGAAGAAAACTGAATCAAAATTTAAGTATGCCACCAGGGTCTAGTATATACCCTCTGACATAGTTATAAAGATGCATAGACACAGATTTGAAGCTAAGATTTTCTCAAATTTTTACGACTTGTATATTGCAATAACATTTCATTCGAAAATATGAATATTATTTCATCTAAAAGTTATTGAAACTTCAAATTTCTGGATGGGTTTGATTAACATATCCTTGCATTTTCACAAATTTAAGTTTTATTCTAAATACTTAGGAAAAGTGGCAATCTTGTTGTGTATTCATAAAAATATTAAAACTTTAATCAAAATTCAGAGAAGAAATGTTCAACATCAAAACCTGTGCACAGTATATTGTCAGTCTGTGCTCAGCGGTGTGTGCAGACTTAACAATTAACAATGAAACACATCCGGTGAATCGTAAACTTTAACAATAACAGAGCACCTGCAGTGTTTACAAAAACAGTGCACGTTTCCCGGGTGTTTTCAATTTGCAAAACTCTGTACACAACACTTAGCGCGGAATAACAATACTTGTGAAATGGTTTTGCTTTTATTTCTACTCTAAATAAAGTTATTGTTCTGGATAAAAGTTTTTATATATATTTCATTACTACACAAAACAAAATTGCCACTTTTCTTAAGCATTAAAAATTCAAATTTTAGAAAATTCAAGGATGTTTCAATCAATTACTTCAAGAAATTCAAAGTAATGTATCAATAACTTTGCGATGCATGAAAAAAAAAGATTTTAATTATATTTTCGTGTGTGATGCTCTTACATTATATATGTCGTGATACTATATAGAAAATTTGAGAAAATATTAACTTTAAATCTGTGTCTATGCACCTTTAAGGTGTCAGAGCTTATAACAATTTTCATTTACACAACACATCAAATATATAGTAACAAAATAATAACCTTTACCAATTAGCTGTGTTTTCACAAGATCAGTAACTAAGAAGCTCTATCTTTCCATGAGGATTACACATTTTTGAAGTTTTTGATAAGATTTTACCAGATAAACTTTTTCTTCAAAGATTGTCCTTGTCCGATATAGAGTTTCTGTCACTCAAATACCACATGCACCATTTATAAACACATGCACGGCTTAATTGTGACATAAGTTTTGATTTCTTTAGCGTTTTTAGTTGAATTAATTCGGATTTTTTCCGAGTATATCACAAAATTGCATCGTTATCTGCTGTTCTGTAACGTTCAACAAAGTCATCATTTTTGTTGCTTTCAATGAGGACTACTTATCTTCCCAAATTGTTTTCTTTTCAACGAATCAAAATATTATGCCATAATTTGGAATATGAAACAATGTAACAGTTCTTAATTTCCAAGTGTAGGATTTTCTCCCCTTTTTTGCTAAATTTTACAGAGAATATTACTACAGACATTGCCATATTTTTTCGTGTGTTGTTTGTGAATTATTAAATTTTAACCCGCTCCGCCATCCGATCTTTGCAGTTTTAAATTCAAAATAGGTTTGAAATTAATCATGATAGTTAAATATTTTTTAATACAAATTATTCGAATTTATTGCTAAAATAGTTCTATCAAATTTGATTAGCATACGACGTTAAATGAAAAAAAAAGATATGACAGGAGTTCACTAACTTTTTGAACAACCCACGTAGATGTATTTGTAACACAAGTTGTAACATACACAATATACAGCTTCTTCTGTCATCCTGCAGCGTGTACCCTATGTTACATTTACAGTTGTAACTCCCCTCGGTGTTGATACAATGATGATTACATTGATCTATCTGTAAGTCACACTCGTTCACATCTGAAATAATAAACATACATTTACATTAATTTTTTTTAAAGGAATTTAATTTCCTTGTCTTTATTGTATGAAGACACTAAGTGGGCATGGGTTTATATTCCCAAGGAAATGTTAAAATTTCATAGTGCAGCAAGATGTATCTTCTTTCACTAGGATATCAAATCCACTCGAAACAGTAATTTTCCTGCAATCAACAAAACTTTTGCCCCACAAAATTAAGCGATTTTACAGTAAGTTATATTGATATGTTCAAGCACATCTTAAATTCTACAGCATTAAAAGAAAGCATTATTCTTCAAAGGCCTGCATCAAAGGCCTTTTTTTTAAATAAACAAGAGCAAAACAAAGCTTTAATATAAGGAAAGTAAAAGACAAAGTGGACATGACAATAATTGACATCCATTTAATAATACATATCTTAGCATGTATCATGCTTAGATAAGTAAGCAAAGACAAAACTGACAAGAGCACATGAATCATGAATACCTTGGCACTGTCCAGTTGCATCCCTTTGGTAGCCAGATTTACAATCACATCTGTAGCTTCCTAGAGTGTCAAGACATACCTCTGTGTCTGTACAGTTATACAGAGACTCCGAACATTCGTCAATGTCTGCCAAAACATAAAATCACATTAGTATCAGAAAATAATAAATAAAAGTTGTCGGACATATACTATGGTAAGTAAAGAAGAAATCTGTTCTGATTCTGACTAAAACTTTACTATGCTTATATCAAAAGAACCTGTCATGATTTTTTTTTTCAATTTTCAAAATACAGTAAAACTCGGTTAGTACGAACACGGATATTGCGAATTCACGAATATAGCGAAGTTATCTTGGATCCCCAGCTATACAAATTAAGCGAATTTCTAATACGGATATAACGAATTACGGATATAGCGAAGTAATTTCATAGGTCCCAGTGACATCGTTATAACCGAGTTTTACTGTATGCTTAAAATATATGCTTGTATCAGTATACTAAGTTAAGACCTACTTTTACAATCTCCTGAGGTGTCATTCCTTTGGTAACCCGCTTTACACTGACAAACATATGACCCAGGAGTGTCCACACAATTTTCCAGTCCCCCGCATGGACCCCCATCCTGACACTCATTGATATTGGTCTCACAGTGGGTCCCTGTCCATCCCCCCTTACACTGACAGCCAAACTTTGGATCACAAGATAATGCATGCTGGGTACAGTCACATGACTGGTTACAGTTCACACCCCAATGAACAGCATCACAAGCTGCAAGATTAAATTATAAACACAAGTGATGCACATTACTTAGAATAACTAGTACACACAAAATTTTAACATATGAGAAATAACTGTAAAAAGAGCTTCATTTTTTCTGTGAAGAAGAAATTACCTGCACAGGATATTTTATCAGGCATCAGCTGGAAGCCAGGATAGCAGCTACAGGAAAAACCTCCCACTGTGTTGTTACATATATGGGGACATTTCTTTCTGGTATCCGCACACTCATTTATATCTACAGTCCAGAAATAATAGATAACCAATTTTAAAAATTTATAACATATTATAATCTATAAATTAGAACAATGTACAAATTGGATATATACCGTATAAGTGGAAATTTTAGCGAGACGCAAATTAAGCGATTTGTCCTTAAAAATTGGTATTTTACTTTTAGAGAAATGTAATTTCAGCGATTTTAAAACGCTCAGAAAAGAAGCTATTACAAATAAAGTGCAATCAATTTTTAGCAATATTCAATTTTAGCAATCTTGACACCCTCGCTAATAATGCCAAAATTAAATCTTCGCTAAGAATTCTGCCTATACGATATTGAAATATACACTCATTTTTTCAGTGCCAAAGTGCTTTTTGTTAGATCATTTAATTTGCATCTTCAAATCCATGTAAATGCATTGTGCATACCATTGCAACTTTTCCCATCTTGTGCAAGAGTATATCCCTCATCACAGTGACATTTTGGAGACCCAGATTCCAGTGTGCAGGAATGTGAACAATTGTATGCTGAACAAATGGGACTTACTGTATCTATAAAATTGAAAAAATCCAAAACCAAAAATGAAAATTTTTAAAATTTAAAAAAAAAAATTACCAGAAAATAATATTTATTCAAAATGCTCACTACCCAAGTTTCTATTTGAAAGACAAGCACCTTCTTCATTTGAAATTTTAATTTGGAGTTCTTTCAAATTAATATCTTGTTATTCAAAATGTATCATACATTCAATTTCATTTTCATTTACCACCACCATTAAAGATATGTATGCCGTGTTAAACAGTATTTTTGCACAACTGAAACCAAACAAAAATTTCTGAAGTATGATAAGCTATCAAAAATGAAGCATTCTTGCAAATGTGACGAAATATTATTCGGTATTAACAAAGTACTGGTCGGGAAAAGAACACGATATTCTCATGCATATTTATAAAGGAAATTTTAATTTGGATTTAAATGCATTTAATGCATTTATGGGTTCTATATTACACGAAAAATTCTCGGAAAGTTGATGTCCCAAGCATTTACACTTAATGCATTATGTACATTATTATCTAATTTCATGCTCATATTTGCATACAAAAAATTAACAATGATAAAAATTAAAGTTTTCCCCACTCCATTGTACAGGTCCGTTTGTTTAGAGTTTACCCGTGCTGTACTGCTAGTGAAAAGACAATTGCACGTGATTATTCCTCGGTACAAAAAGCAACCAACTCTGAGGTGTGCTCACGTATTGACAATCCCCTACTCACGTGTCTGAAGTAAAAACGTAGTAGACCATCATGCTTTTCGGTTCATTCACGAGATTGGACCATTGTTTGCTATGAGCATGCGAGACCACGTGATCATGAATATTTCAATAAGAGGCGGTTTATTATCCGATTCGGAGAGAAAATAATTTTTACCATTTCATAACTTTTAAAAGTGATGGAGTGGAATTGTCTTATTTGCCACACCGCATATATTTAATTCATTAATAGCATATATATCTTACCTGCTTGACATGTTTTGTTGTCTGAGTTCAAACTGTACCCCTCTCTGCAGTAACAAATATAACTTCCATCTGTGTTGTTACAGAGTTGCTGACATCCACTGGTTTGTTCATGACACTCATTTATATCTTAAACAACAGAATATTTAAATGTAGAATAAGTACTTATACATTTTTTTTAAACATATATTTCTCAGAATTCGAGCTTTCAATCAGTATTTTTTAAACTTCATAAAATACACAAGTTTATTTATGGATATAAAAAAAACCTGTGGTACCACCTTTTATGGTTTGATGCTGTGTTATTTATACATACCAAGACAGACCTGGTTCTGAGAGCCGTCGCTTCGATACCCTGACTTGCAGCTACAGCCAAAAGACCCCAGATCATTTGTACAAATCTGATGGTTAGAGCACTGACTGATATTGCTACATTCATCTACATCTGTTAACAAAAGTGATACATTCTCGGTTAGCTCTACTCCATATTATGCTTGTAGAAGACTAAGGAGGCTCAATACTTTATACATAAACATATTTTAAAGTATATACATGTATCCGCACTTAAATGCAATCCGAAATTACCATTCTAAGTACAAATACAAGTATGATATCTTAAAACTACAGATAATGAAATTTATTCACTTTAACATTAACTGAGTATTCCGTAACTCTGTTTTCATGTATATGTATGTGAATATGAACAAGCTATTTAATATGTCTGTTTCATACATATACCCCAGTTTGTTTGTAAACCTTCACAGTTATATATATGTATACATCAGATAAAGTTCTTGCTTAGATTTGACATACCAACACACTTCCTCTCCGTGCCGAACTGGAAGCCGGTTGGACACGCACTACACTGGAAGGCCACCCCCGTATTGCTGTGGTCCGCGGGGGAGTTGTCTGTACATGTAGAAGACTGACATGGGTTGTCATGACAACCATCCACGTCCACCGAGCAGTCAGCGCCTATAGCAATGGTATATGCATTGTAATTGTATAGATAAAAGGGAAAATCAAAAGCTTGAAAGGCTTCAATTGCGTCGAACAATTTAAGATTTCAATTTCAAAAGATTTGAAGATAAGTCAAGTGAGTGACTCTGGTAACATAGTAATAATATGAAAACTAGTTTTAACACAATTAAGTTTTGGGTCCTTGTGTCATGGTCATGGAGCAGGGTTCGAATTGACCAGACGCAGTCGGACATGTTCATGCTAAATATCAATCTAATTTCATTACAGTCAATTAAAAAAGTATGAAGGGTTTCTAAAGTTTATAAATTATTCTTTCTAATTGCCAATAACAAATTATTTTTTGACTGTTGTTATATATTATTATTAGGTCACCTGAGCCGAAGGCTCAAGTGAGCTTTTCTGATCAAAATTTATCCGTTGTCTGTCGTCGTTTAGGCGTCGTTATTCTCATAAACTTTTCACATTTTCATCATCTTCTCAAGAACCACTGGGTCAATTTTAACCAATTGTTAGAGAGTATCCTTGGGTAAAGGTACTTCAAGTTTGTTTAAATGAATTCGAAGGGCCAAGCCCTCTTCCAAGGTTAGATAATTATGAATTAATGAAAAATTAATGATAAATCTTAAAAATCTTCTTCTCCAGAACAGATGAAACTCATGTGGAAGCATCCTGGGATAGTGTAGACTCAATTTTATTCAAATCTTGACCCCCGGGGGTAGGGTGGGACCACAAAGTTTTACATGGGAATGTATAGGAAAATTCTTTTAAAAACTTTTTCTCCAGAACCAATTTGGGCCAGGAAAGATGAAACTCATGTGGAAGCAACCTCAGGTAGTGTAGAATCAAGGTTGTTCAAATGATGACCCTCTAGAATAGGGTGGGGTCACGATGGTTGATCAAAGTTTTACATAGGAATACGTAGAAAAAATCTTTTAAAAATCTTCCTCTCAAAATCAGCAAAGTCATGATTGGTGATATTAATATGGAGACATCCTCAAGAATTAAATTTCCTACCTTCATATCCAATGTTACAGATGCAAGGTGCAGTAAACTGGTTGGGTGTTGATGTTGATTTAGGGTGATCAAAGTCACAGGTCCCATTACCAGAACAGCCAGAACATTTGACAATCGTCATTGTGAGAATGTTAGAGGCAGATCCCATGTCGTCAACAGCCCAGAAACTAAAGTAAAGATATTACTCAGTTACAATATATATATATATATATATATATATATATATATATATATATATATATATATATATATATATATATATATATATATATATTATTCCACAATATTGCTAAAGAATATCACATGCAAGAGTGTAGCGAAAAGGCTTAAGCATATCATATGTCGGGTGTAGCAATGAGGCTAAAATGTATCATATATATTATATGTAAGGATGTAGCAATAAGGTTAAAGTGTATCTTGAGTACGGGTGTAGCAATAAGGTTTTGAAAGTGTATCATAAGTAAGTGTGTATCAATAAGATCAATAAGGCGTAAGTTCATATGTAAGGGTGTAGAAATGCGTCAAGATACATTTGGACAGCATCATGAAATGTATACTATCTTAATGCCCCTGTAGACGAAGTTTGGGGGGTATGTATTTTTTGTCGTGTCCGTCTGTCTGTCTGTCTCTCTGTTTGTCCGCAAAAACTTTAACCTTGCTCATAACTTTTGATTTACTGGAACTATGACTTTCATATCTCACACGTGTATTTCTTGTGACAAGATCTTTCTTTGGGTACAACCAAATTTGACCTTTTGCCCTTGTCCTTGGAGTTTGACCATTTTTACACAAAAATTCCAAATTTTACTTTGGCCATATCTTTTGAACAGTAGAAACCAGGTCATCTATACTTCATATATGTATTCTATAAGGAAAGACCTTTCAACGGATACAAACAACCTTGGCCTTTTGACCTTGAACTTGAAGATTTCTATACTTATGGAAAAACTTTAACCTTGGCTATACCTTAGAACGGTAAGGGATAGGGCTTTAATACTTCACATATGTAATCCTTGTGGGAAGTCCCCTCACTGGATTCCAAGATCTTTGACCCTTGGACCTACTTTTTTAAAAATCTAATCTTGGCCATAACTTTTCAAGGGTAAGGACTAGGGTTTCCATACTTCATATATGTATTTTTTATGGCAAGACCTTTCATTGGATATACCAATGACCTTGATCTTTTGGCCTTGGCCATGGATATTTTCATGATTATAAAAAGCTTTGGGCTACTTTCATATTTTGGAATTGTATTTCCAGTGAGTTTGCATTTAAGACAAGTATAATCTTCGTTTGATGCCATACGGGGGCATAAGTGTTTAACAAACACATTTTCTGTCTAATTTTTATATCATTTAATTTGTGTGTCTCTGTTCTGAAACGAGAAATTCTTTAATACAAAACAAGAAGCCCAGAGGCCACGTCACTCATCTGAACAATTGGCAAAGTGAAAGCAAAATTAAGTTCAGTATTTAGAAGTTTTAATATAAAAAAGGGTTCAGGGGAAGGAGAGGGGGGTATTTAAACAAACTTAAATCTATGCTACCAAAGGATGCTCTGAAATTAATATGATACCGGTATATATAGGCTCTGTTGTTTATAAGATGAATTTTTTTTATTGATATAGCCTTAATAAAACCATTATATTTCCTATAACTATGATCCACTTTAATGGCTCCTCTTTTCTCCTCGGTGATCAAGATTGATCAAATTTAAATCTACATTACCTATTTCGATGCTTTTAGATTGATAATCAAATATGGCTTTGTTGATTTTGTAAAGAATTTTAACAGTTATTTCAAATTATTCCAATGTAAAACCTTGATCACTAATTTTGGCCCCACTCTACCTCCAGGGTTCACTTGAACAAACTGGAATCTACACTACATAAGGATGCCTCCATATAAATATGAACAATCACAGATTTGCTGCACTCCAGAAGAATTATCAAGATTTTTTTCTATGTAATCCTTCTTACAACTTTGACCACTCATTATGGCCACACTCTTGTCCCAGGGGTCATGTTTTGAACAAATTTGAATTTACACTACAAGAGGATACATTCATTTAAGTATGACTAATCATGACTTTGCTGTTTTTGAGAAGAAAATTCTTAAAGATTTTTCCTATGTCATGTATTTCTAAACTTTGATACCCTGCTTAGGCCCCAACCTACCCTCAGGGGTCAAGATTTGAACAAAAATAAATCTACACTTCTAGAGGATGATTGCACATGAGTTTCATTTTTACCGGCCCAGTGGTGTTCAGGAAGAAAATTTTTTCTATATTTTCCTATGTTATACTTTGACCCCCCATTTTGTGGTCCCACCCCTAGTCCATGGGGTCATGATTTGAACAAACTTGAATCTACACTACCTGAGGATGCTTCCAAATGAGTTTCATATTTCCTGGACCAGTACGTGGTACTTTGAAGGGAAAAAGATTTTAAAATAATTTTGAACAAACTTGAATCCCCTTTGGCCTTTACCCAGGGATATTTTGTGACGAGTTTGGTTGAAATTGGTACAGCTGTTCTTGGGAAGAAGATGAAAATGTTAAAAGTTTACGACGACATCAGCAACGACAACAACAACAACGACAAACAAATTTTGATCAGAAAATCTCACTTGACCCTTTGGCTCAGGTGAGCTAATAAAACTATTTTACTTTATTTTTTTACCAAGTTTTCAGATTTAATATTATCTAGCATATTACAAGCTCTGAACACAATCTAAACAAAATAAGTAAATTTAAAAAATCCCTCTGAATCAGTAAAATCAAAAGCTAAAATTAAGGACAATAAGGTTGAACATGAATTGCTTATGTCTCATGGCATTATCTTGATTTTTCGTGGAAAAACGATGATATATTGTAATACAAAATATTTTGGACGATATATACCCATCCCTACTGGTAGGAAATCATATATCAGAAAGAGAAAAGCGAAATAGAGATGAAAAGAATTTGCTGCTTTCCACACAACACACATACGTGAAAGGGCAGGCTCAGTTTATAATAAACAAACAAAACCAAAAAAAAACAAAAAACAAAAAAAAAAACAACAACAAAAAAAAAACACACAAGTTAATGCACACAAATAATATACACCAAGTTAATGAATATCTGCAAAGATTACCTAATTTGTTGGTCATCCGTTGTAGGAAGATATGTATAAGATATGTTGACTGTACCTATTCCAGTAGAATTACCATCTGGACTAAATACAGTGATCAAATTTCCATCAGAATCAATGGCCTGTACCGCAAGTGTTAGAGGCTGTCCTATTGTAGCATTGACCAGCAGGGCTCCTGTTATTTCAGGAGCTGTGTTAGCTACAACAAGTAATATACAGCTGCTAATCACAAAATGATATGTACTTCTGACAAAAAAGTACCGTTTTGCTTAAGATTATAATACTAGATAATCTATCATATTTTAAAAGCTAAAAATAAATAAATTCAAATTAATTAACAAGAAGCCCTTGGGCTCTATCATTCACCAGATTAACTTTTTCACTGCTGTTCTTCACCTGGTTTTCCCCTTCTTCTATGTATTGTGGCTCCATGAAACCCCCGGGGGTCATGGTTATAATAATTTTGAATCTTCACTAGTACAGGATGGTTCCATAAAAGTTTCTTCTTTTCTGGCCCAGTGATTCTTGAGAAGGGTCATGATTTGAACAATTCAGAATTTACACTACTGCAGGATGCTTCTATATATCATTCAGTTTTACTGGCCTAGTGGATCTCGAGAAGATTTTTAAAAATATTTTTTCTTAATATTTTAATGCATTCCCTATTGTGGCCCCATCCTATTCCAGGGGTTATGATTTGAACAATTAAGAATCTACACTACTCCAGGATGCCGTAATAAGTTTACGCTTTTCTGTCCCAATTGATCTTGAGAATATTTTACCTATTTAATATTCTGTAATATAAAACGTTGAATCCCCATTGTGGCCCCACCCTAATCCTGTGGGTCATGATTTGAACAATTAATAATCTACACTACCCCTGGATGCTTTTACATAAGTTTCAGCTTTTCTGGCACATTTGGCTCTTTAGAAGAAGATTATTAATCATTTTCCCCTATATATTCCAACATATAACTTTGATTCCCTATTGTGGCCCCATCCTACCACCTGGGCCATGATTTGAACAATTTAGATTTTACACTACCCCTGGATGCTTATACATAATTAAATTTTGGCTTTCCTTGCAAAACGATTCTTGAGAAGATTTTTTACCGTTTCCCTAATACATGTATATCAATATCAAACTTTGATTCCCTATTGTAGCCTTATCCTACCTCTGAGGGCAATGATTTAAATAATTTACAATCTTCACTACCAAAGGATGATTTCATACCGGTATAAGTTTCAGCTATTCTGGACCAATGGATCTTGAAAAGATTTCCTTAGTTTTTTCTTTATTTTTCAATATAAAATTTGATTCCCCACTGTGGCCCCATCCTTCCCCTTGGGGTCATGTTCTGAGCAATTTAGGATCTTTCATTTAAGTTTCAGGTTTACTGGCCCAGTGAATCTAGAGAAGAATTTTTAAAGAGAATTTTCCTATATTTCTGAATGAATAACTGATTACCCACTGTCGTCACCACCCCGGTGAATCTACACTACCAAAGGATGCTTTTACAAAAGTTTCAACTTTTCTGGCCCAGTGGTTCTTGAACAGAAAATTTCATAATTAACCCACCCTATTTCTGTATTTTCTTAATTATGTCCCCTTTGTAAGGGGGAAGACAGAAACATAAACGGATTGAGGACGGACTACGGGTGATCAGAAAAACTTACTTGAGCTTTCATCTCAGGAGAGCTAAAAATTTATCATTGACAAAATTACCACACTTTAGCCATATTGTAACTAATAAGTTTATAGTGGATTTCCAGACTGATATATATACCTGCTTGTAGTTTCCTCAGTTCTAAGGCTTCAAAGATGTTCTTAGAATTCTCTGCTATAGCCTTATTATTGGTAGCAAGGTAGTCATAAAGACAGCCTGAATCCCCTTTACATGTCTCATTTGCTTTTTCAATCAACGTAGCATTGAAATCTTCTAGAAATATTGGCGAAAAACTGCTGCTTTGTAAATTTCCTCCAGCATTAGAGAATATGGAATTTGCACTATCTAGCCGCCCTGAAAAAAGTGTTAATCAAATGATTTGCTGATTCATTCCTTACCTGTTTACTATTTTTACCAATGAATTTCTGTCACAAGCAGTATATTAAAATTTTTGTGTTATTGCCCTTTTTGTCCCTTTTCAAGCAATGCTTACAAGATTCTCCAAAAGTGTAATATATTTCCTTTTCACTGGAGCGTTCTGACATCACTGTTCCATTTCTCAAGGTCAGGTCATCTGTGGGGTCATCATTGATATTTCCTAAAAGTCCTCCGTTTTTGGTCTTGATTGATAAAGTCTTGGGAATATTGATATTCAAATCCAGCATTTGGAAATTAAGTGATATTGTCAGAGCAATTTCTGAAAACCAAGTCAAAATTTTAGGAACAGCGATGGAAATGTTGTCATAAAAACAATATAGATTATCAGTTTTGAAAAGAAATAATTAATAATAACTAGTGTTTGGTATTGTTAATTGATGAGCAGGGAAAATGAAAATTCCTGACAAATACATGACTGGTTTATCTATATAATCATGAAAAAATTATTATATAACTTTTCGTTTTTAGGTAGTAATAAAATGAAAGGTATTTGCGAGGGTTGTTCGAAAAGTTCGTGGACGATGTCAATCTTCGTTATATTACTATTCGCTAGAAATTTGAAATAAGTACAATTTCGTATGTAAAAATATTTGTTTTGTTGATGTGTGAAGTTTCATTCCATTCGATTTAACAGATATCAATTTACTTCACTTTAAAATGAACATGTTTTGTACTCGCGGAGCACACTTTACGTCAATGTAACGTCAAAACATAGCGTCAAGAATTTCTAAAACAAGAAAAAAAAAACCATCCCTATACATTTCACACAGAATAATCCAATGCACACTCATATAATACTTGACATATATTTTTTTAAGAATTGCTATCGTTGTATAATTTACTTTGTTTAGGTTTTAATTTCTTTTATTAATTAACTCTGCTTTCACAGGACACGCAACTCTGAAGCGCCTGCCTTTCCCTGACGTTACAACTTTTTAACGTTTTTGTTCATATTTTTACAGTTAAACCGTAGCTTCACAGATTTTTCTCATCCGATACAGAGTCTCTGTCACTCAAATACTACCTGTACTATTAGTACACACATGTATGACACGCCAAATTCACAAAAATGAGCTAAACATAATTTCACAGTTGATAAACTAAGTTTATCGACTGTAAACTATAGTTTACAAACCGTGAACTATAGTTAACAATTCGTTAACTATAGTTTTCATCTGTAAAACTATATTTAACGGTCGTTAACTATAGTTTACGAATGCTAATCTAAGTTTATCGGTCTGTAATAAAGCGTTAACAATAGATTTTGTTGATAAACATAGATTCACGTTTGTAAACTATAATTTACAATCGTAAACTATAGTTAAGAGTTGTTAATCATAGTTTCATTTCACAAATTGTGAAACTATATTTATCAGATCGTTAACTATAGTTAACGGTTTGTAAACTATAGTTTACAAATCGTGAAACTGTATTTATCAGATAATCTATGTTTTGCAATCGCAAATGGTTGTTTTCGGTGTTAAGTATAGTTTACGGTTGTGAAACATAGATTATCCCATTAAGTATGGTTTACAGATGTAAAATATAGATTAACGTTGTTAACTATAGTTTACAACTATACTACAGTTTACAACCGATAAACCTAGTTTATCGACTGTGAAACTATGTTTTTCTCATTTTTATGAATTCGGCGTGCCATACACATGCACAACCCGCTTGTAACATATTTTCTTGATTCCTCCAGCATTTTAGAGTTTTTTCAGTGTTTTCTCCTGAGTAAATAAAACACGATATTGCATCGTTATCTGCTGCTCCGTGACGTTATAAAACGTCATTGTTTTTGTCGTTTTCAATAGGGACTACTTATCTTGTCAAGTTGATTATTTTTCAACAAAGCAAAATATAAAGCCATAATTTGGTATACGAATCGATGCAACAATTCTTAATTTGAATATCTAGGTTGTTTTTCGTTTTTGCTTCATTTTACAGAGAATATGACTACAGACACTTTAAAGTGTATTGTTTTTAAATTACTAAATTTTGACCTGCTCCGCGATCCGATTTTTGCATTTAAAAAATCTGGATAAATTTTGAATAAATCGTAAGTTTTTGGAAAAATTTAATACAGATCATTTGTATTTATTGTAAAAATATTCTACGAAATTTGGATAACATATGACGTCAAATAAAAAAGATATGTCAGTTGTCCACGAACTTTTCGAACAACCCTCGTACATTATATTCTATCATTAACTCTTCCTATCAAAAAATATGAATCAAAGAATGAAGTCCATAACAAAAATATTAACATTTGCTGTGTCTTTCTAGGAAGCCAACATTTAAATTGATTTGAGTACCATTTTTGTGTAGACTCACGCGTAGAAATAAACACAGAGAAATGTGCGCTAACGTGACGTCATTATGAGGCTACAGAGACGTTAAAAATGCAACGAAATAGGACAGCTAGAAATACAAATACCCCGGTATTGAGTATATCTTTTATGAGGAATGATCTAAGTTTTTGTGAATTATTGGTATTTGAATCACACAGGCTTGCAAGTAGGCATATTTTTCATGAAACGCCAGTGCGCTTCATAAAATATGCCTACGTGACAAGTCAGTGTGATTCACATACCAATAACTCATACAAATCTTAAAACATTCTTTGAATAAAGCTTCCAAATACTTGCACTATGTTACCTGAAGGAAAAAGAATCTGCACTGAATGACTGCTGATTTGAGATCTGGACAGCCGAAGCTTATTGTTCAATGAACATTCATAACTGGTGTCACTGTAAAACGCGTTGGTGACATCATCCCCATTACAATATACAATTATTCCTACAAAATAAATAATTACAAGTTCGGTTGACTAAAACGTGTTCCAGATATGAACAATACCTTCTCTCTAGAATAATAATTTCGGGTAGCAAGATAGTCATAAAGAATCTTATGTGCATGTCTTATTTGTCTTCTCAATCCATGTAGCATTACAGGGATATATATTCCCTTCTTCAAGTCAACAAAATTCAAACTGGTTTAATAAACAATTTAGAGAGAAAACACAGAATTTAACATATGAAAATGAAATGGTATCATGAGCTAACTTTGCAGCTTTCACTCATTTCTTTCACTATCAACAATCTCCAAGACTGTACCATTTTTTGCACGGTTGACCTCAACTTCGGCAGTGACACTGTCCTCTCCTCTTGCAGCAAAACCACTGAATATAGTGGCTTGGACATCAGCACCAGTTATACTTTGTGTTAATGCTGTACGGGATTGCAGCTCAAAAATGGTCGATCCACTAGAAATGTTTTTGACTTCAAGCATGGTGTATTCACCAAGACCATTGTATGTGTATTCCAGGCCATCTATAGTGTTTATATGTGGATCTCCATAGCTGGCTCCTATAAACAAAATAATTCAAATCACCTTCCTGTTGATCTTTATAAAGGTTGAAACATCATAAAGACTTCTCAGAATGTTGATTGTAACAATCTAAAATATTTGTATACATATAGAGCAGACAAAGCATATGTACTACCATGCATGTATTTCATCTATCCATCTTTTTTCCTAGTTTGAACATGATGAAGCATATAAAATATGTGATTGTTCCTATGAATTGAAGTAGAAAAGAACATTTAAAAGAATAGAAAGGGGTCTGGGGTTCCTCTTTTATGGAGAGTTCATGAAGGAATAGCCAAAATAACCAAGGGATTGCTATTAACCAACTATTATTCGGGGCATCTTTAATTTGTGATTAATTAGTTAAAAATCAATCTGTGACAAATTATGAAAATACTTTCTTAGTCACTAAAATAGCGACTAAGGAAGCATTTTTTACAAATACACAGGAGAATAAATGGTTTGCATTCATTGATATTAGAAAGCTAGAGAAGGTCGCAAATGACCCGTGCATTTCTCGCACGTGAATAAAAGTTGGTTTGTAGTAGATCATAAGAGACAGGGAAAGAACTATATGCGGTATATTGCATATGTTTGCCCCCACAAAAGTCAAATTTTGAAAACTTCCTGAAATGTGCTTAATTCAATAAATTGTACGAGAAATATAAGTTAACAGAAAATATTTAGTTCCAGAGCAGTGTATTCACAATTTCTGTTTTTATGACGTCACAAACTAGTCCGATTTTATATCCTTTTTCAAAAAGGACAAAATGGACAAAATTTCAACAATTTAAGCTTTAGAATTTATAGAGCGCATGTGTGTTCAGGAACAATATTGACATATTTCATTGATATTATCATTCTACACATTATATTAAAATATTAATCCTGAACACACATGCGCTCGGTGACTTTCATTTAAAATATCGACGAAATATGTACATTTTTCTGCAAAATTCATAAAAAACTGAAATTTACGTCATATCTGTGACGTCATTACGTACATATGACGTCATTACTTATGAATTTATTCAGTGCTTTGAAGTCAGCATATACTCCCCTGTTTAAGGACTTAATTAAATTTTACTCCATCAAAGTTTGATTTTGGGGGGCAAATGTTGGTTAATACCGCATATAGTTCTTTCCGACCCTCTGGTCTTAGGGACAACCCTAGAAATATATACCTCATCTCTCAAACATTAATGCAAACATGAGTAAAATAATATGAATTGTTGTATCTGTGTACATAAATCTATCTCTTTATCAACCGTGCGCTTGCGACTTCTTATTCTCATGATTTGCTATTGAAGAACCCTTTTGCGATGATAAGTACTAGCAAAAAATAAAGAATCTACAGTATAATTTTCTGATAAACTCTTAAATATTTTTAAAAATAAGAGAAACAGGTGGATGGGTAGATGTTGGTAGATATACGGTATTCAGACTGCATTACATTTTTAGCTTTACAAACCATTTTCTGGGGCCTTATAGTTCAAGCAGTTGTCTGATATTCTCTGAGCAAAAAATACATCACAGAGCCCTGCCTCAACACAGCACCAGTTGTATGGCACGGTGTCGGAGCTCTGGGATTGGGTGGGGTACACTAGAGGGTTATACAGGTAAACATAACCAGAGCCCACCACACCTGTCAACAAGGGCCCCGCAGCTGAACTGAGGCTGTAGCAACATTTCTACATTCAAAAAGACAAGCATATATACGAGGGTTGATCCAAAAGTTCATGGAATTTCTTTCTAAAATTTTATCGTGATTTGATGAAAGCAATCAACAGGCATATTCTTAATACAGAGTCATAATGCTACAATATTGGAAAATTTCACCACTTTCCAATTACCAATAAGGTCACAAGTGCTTTCTGAAAATCGATAGTTGGGAAACCCGGGGGAGACTTTGACGTTACGTCAAGTAAGATAAGTCACGTCACGTTATAGATGGATCTCGCCCAAATGTCCAATCATAATATGTAATTCTACAAAATGCTGCCTTTTTCTTCATTTTTTTCTCAAGAAAAGATTGGGTATCCTCTCGCACCAACTTATCTTCATTTTTTACTCATATTTCAAAATACTACCAATCTTTCCATATTTTGTTCCAATTTCACTAGCAATGTCAAGAACAGTACGGCAGCCGACAACGTCCATTAACGCTTTTAATTTTTCTAGGGGGATACGTACTTAAACAGAGCCTCTAAAAAGCGACCACACCTTTTATCAACGCCCATGGAAGATTTATTTTTCTTAAATTTTCTTATGCCGCTGGAAAACCAGCAACTAAATGCATTTTTCCCAAGCCTATGTCATTAATATACGCGTTTAAGATAGAGTGATCCCGGATTTTCACAAAACGTGTGATTTGACCGAAATTTGACGTTATCTAACAACTTAAAGATGAACAATAAATCATCAACTTATAAACTAAATATCCAGTAAAATCAGTAAATCATTCACACGAAGGTTTATAAAAGATCAAGCAATCGTAATAATGACATAATATTCGATTTATATACCACATAGGGCGGTTTAATTCTTATTTCACGTAATAAGAATTAAAATGATAATAAACGCGTTAATGTCTCCCCCGTATTTCCAAACAACCGTTTCTATGGCAACTGCCATAAAGTTACTATCCAAGATATTTAAAATGTTTTTTAATTTAAAATATTCATCAAGTGTCTATTATTTCATTTGTAATTTTCAACCAATTCCACTAAAAAAATAAATAAAATATGAAGAAATTCCACGAACTTTTGGATCAACCATATATATATGTATATAACATGTAAATATTTCTTTTTTAGAATTAAATTAAATATTATTATATCTGAAACCAATGATTTTATAAAGTACGTTTAAAAGTTGTCTGTGTGAATTTTAGGTCTGACTGTAAATGTGTACTAATTTAGGTTAATGATTAGTAAATGAAGCATCGACATATTACAAATAACTTTTTTATGCCTTACCCTAGTAAAGGTATATCCAGTGGGGGATTGAGCTTTGAAATAACAGCCTTGTTCTGCAGAGCTAGCAATGAATCGAGGGTCTGTCTTCACTTGGTTGATGTTACATGGACATGCTACCAGCAGTGAGTGAGCCAGGGCGACGGATTCCTGCTCCGCCTTGGCTGTGGTGATTCTCCAATTCTGGCACCTCTCCACATAGTTTATGGCAGAACTTGAACAAGTGTCCAGCTTATAAACCCACAACCCTTTGGTATTTTTAGCTGTAAAGGTTATGAAGATAAATAAGAAAGTTGATCAAAACTGACTATATTATACTTTATAAGTACATCGACAAAATCAGAAATCAATTTCAGGACAAAACAATGAACAGTCTGAAATTTTTAATTTTCATATGTAGCAATAAGAATTGAAAACCCTTTTATAAACTGAGCATTAATTGTCGATCAATTTATCTTAGCAACTTTATTTTACCATTATCACCACTGTTGATGACTTCATCATATATGGCATTGGTGAGGGACCCTGGATGGTTGAAGATGCTACTGGGGGAATTTCCACATTTGTAACCCAGCATTGCTGGCTTAGGAGGCAGAAAGTTCATGGTTTTGAATAAGTATGCTGCGTACGTTGTCACTCCATCACTTGTCAACAAGAGTTGAAAGGTAGCATTCTGGTTATGGAAAAAATCACTATAAGTAGACACTTAACATAACTACAGGCCTATTGGCCACATCACTCTCAATTTGGCCAGGGGAAAAAAGCCTAAACAAGTTCAGCATTGAAAGGATTAACTTTCAATCCTACTCAATGAGAGGAGGAGGCTACGCTTTGAACAAACTTGAATTGACACAAACTAGTGATGCTTGAATATTTCTATGACTAACTGTTCAACTTTGAACTTACGTTGTAGTCCAATCACTCTATCCTCCAACCCCTGCCCATCCCCCATGGGTGGGGGTCATAAATTGATTAAGTCTAAATCTATATTATCTGGGATGCTTCCATATAAATATGACCAGCCATGGCTTTGCTGTTTTCGAGAAGAAATTGAATAATTTTTCCTGTATATTCCTATGATATATTCCTAGGATTTGCACAAACATGAATCTACACTACCTGAAGATTCTTTCATATATATGCCCTATATATATACATATATATATATATATATATATATATATATATAGAAAGCACAAAGAAATTCACTTTTACTTGTGGTCCCAGGAAACCTTACCCCTTGGGGTCATGATTTGCACAAACATGAATCTACACTACGTTGTAATGAAATTAATTATTATTCTTTCATATATATATGAAGAAATATTGATATAGAAAGCACAAAGAAATTCACCAATCACGGCTGTGCTGTTCTAGAAAAGCGCGAAGATTTTAAAAGATTTTTCCGATGGAATATATTACACGGTCATTGAGAATAGAAGTCAGAACAGTTATTTGGACATTAGTTTTAACAGAGGATTGTTACCAATTATTGGTAGTGGGTATCCATGTAAAAGTGAATTTCTTTGTGCTTTCTATATCAATATTTCTTCACTTAGGGCAGTTATATTAGTTTAAGAGTTGTTGTAAAATGTGCTTTATATATATATATATATATTAGGGATGTCAACGAATATTCGAATATTCATTCGATGAGTTGATATTCGAATATAAATTCATGATTCGAATATTCGGATTTTAAGTATACAAGCATCAAAAAGAGAGAAAAAATCTGGCAGAAACTGAAGTTTTATCATAAATTGAATTAAATTCTCATCGTTGACCAATAATAAGATTTTATTTAAAACAAAATTAAGAGATGCTCCTCTTAGATTACCTTAAAGGTGTGAAGAGTGTGTCTATTAAAATAATATAAATATTCACTTGATCATTTAATAAGAGGTATAACAGTGTCCAGTACTTAGAATTAGTTTGTATTGTTGAAAGGACACATTTTTGTTTATGTATACATGTACATCATTTAAAATCATTATCAGGAAATTAATTAGCGAAAAGTAATTGCTTTTAATGTTTCTCCATTAGATAATTGTTCTGTGTTGTATAAATCTGTAGGGTTATCAATGAACACTTTGGTAAGATGATTAATTAATCTGGAACTTATTAAAAGAATCTTTTGAATTTTCGGGAGGAATTTTTTTTATTACATTTTGGATATAAACTCTTCATATATTCTGAAAAATATTTTAAGAATATAATTACAGTGCATTTTCAAAAATCTACATGAAATTTTACTCCAAAATAATGACATAAAACGTGTATTGCTTGACAAAAGAGTGAAAATATATACATAAACTATAATGCAAGATTTATTTATTTTATCGAATATTCGAATATATTCGAATACTACTATCGAATATTCGAATATCAATTATTGACAATTTTGACATCCCTAATATATATATATATATATGGCCAATCACGGCTGTGCTGTTCTAGAAAAGAAGATTTTAAAAGATTTTTCCAATATATTCCTATGTCAAACTTTAATTAATCCTAATTTCTGTACAAGGATGAGAATTTAAAACTGTTAACAGATGGACACTTAGACAGACAAAATATGATCAGAAGAGCTCACTTGAGCTTTCAGCTGAGGAGAGTTTATAAAAGGGGAACTAAAAACTATCTTTAATTAATCTGAATTTCTATAGAAGGATATGGAGATAACGAACAGTATTTAATCTCAAATTCAATCTCAAGGGACACTTTATTAAGTTAACAATAGAGAAAATGTTTTAAGTAGGATAAAGTCCTCAAACTGTCCATTCTGTGAGAGTCTCATAATGAGCCTGATGAGGTTTTCAATAGTTGCTACCTGTAGAGCATGATCCCGTGCAGGAGATTGTACCACATTTTCCCAAGTGACAACAAGTGCCGTGTTCGGCTCAAAGGATCCAGCTACACTGCTATCTCGGAAGTTTTCCATAACTAATGACTTTGCTTTGGACAATATGTTGGAGACATCTGCAATTCCAAATTTGTTGTACAGCTGATACCAGATTTTCGAATCCGTATTTAAGTCAACATCTGACCATAATGGTGCCACCATTTTCTGTGGATCATTGTTTGATTTAAGGGTGGCTGGATTAGGACTTTCATAGCTCGAATCAAATGTTATGTATCCATTGGTATATATCTGAAAAGAGCTGGAATATATTAATACATTTCATGATTTGTACTAGACCAAATTTAAGAGAATGTTCGGTTGCTTTCTCCCGGCTCGGTCGGAAATAACTGGGTCGGTAGGAAGGTGAGAATTTTCTTTTATTCAATTTCAATGCTAGTTTTTAAAATCAATTTATCATATTTTGCAAAGAGTAAAAAAAATGCTTCATGGAGGCAAAATAAGTCTTGAGTCGGGCCATTTTCAGTCAGTCAGTTGAGAAAGGGCAACCAAACAATGTCCATTCTTTTTTTTAAAATTTGTTAATTTTAAATGTCCATTTTATATTTTATATTACATTTTATATTATAAGCATTTCAAATTCAAATGTCCAATTTTTTAAACATAATCCTTACATAATTTAATTGATAATATCAGATAAACATGCACACCAAGCAAATAAATTCTCTACTATCTTTATCAAAAGCGATCCTGGTAGTACGAATCCTTAAATGTATCAGCCATGCAAGTTTGATCAACATTGGGCTAATAGTGATTTGCTCCAAAAAACATTAACCTGCTCCAAAACATTAACTTGGTCATTCATTTGTTGAAATTGCAGCATCTGAAACTTTATCTGGTACTATGAAACCCGCTAGAAGCATCTTTCATGTTGCCAGGTTGATCTAAGGCAGAGAAGTACTTAATGAAAACTGCATCAAAAACTTTCATTTAGGATGCCGACGCCAACGATATCACATAAACCTAGTCAGGAGTAATTTTTAATTGAAATAATCACCTCTACTGGCCAATTTCCGAATGGGTATATTTGTTCTGATTGCAATGAACAACTGATTTGGAGGACAATTACCTCTACCCAAGAAGGAAGATCCTTAATTTGTTTAACACACTCATTTCAATCCTTTAAAGGACTTATCACATGTTCCTGAATTATTTGAAATAAGAGGCCCACGTGCCTTATAGATCAATTGAGCATCATATCACAACTTTCAAACGATTGAATTTGGTTCGTGTTTTAAACCAGAGGCCATGAAATTAACAATTTTAAAAAGAGGCACCACTGTTTATCATAACTAGACACTTAGTATGCTTACTACTTAATACTTAATACCCAGAAGTAGATCATGATAGCAAAGAGAAAATTCATTAATTTAATTTCAGACTATGTAACCAAATCAAAAGCCTTTTACAATCCTTATAACAGCTGAATAAGCACAGTTTATAAATTTTGAGTTTTCACAGTGGAATTTTGCAAAAAGTTAGATATACTACATACCATTCTAGCAATTTTATACTTGGAGGCTTGATATAAAATGTCAATAATAGGTTTTTCTTTCATGTACATGACATTGAGTATTAAATATATAATGATATATCACAATATTGTAATCTACATTGATCATAACTAAGACGATAAAGTGCAAAATGTTTTTCATTTTCAATAAAAAAATTACAAGAATGACATACACCTTTTTCTCTAAGAATAGGTGACCTTAAGACGTGTCTCCCTATTTCAATAACTGAATATGTAGTGTACGAGTACAATCTTAGTTTTGTTATGATTGTTCTTTCAGATTTCTTCAATGGTAATATGTAGAAATAGTATAAGTTTAAGGTTTGTAAGTTATATTCATTTAAATCAATGCTATTACTATAAAAGGTTAATTTTCCAGAATCTGGTTTAGATATGTTCTTTAATTCTTCACTGATTTTGTTATTATAATGTTCCTTTAATTCATATCTTAAAGTTTTTCTGTCGTAGAGTATAAATTCAGTTTTCTTTGCAAATAAAAAATCTTGACCCCTGTGTTTCATATCTTTTAAATGTAGACACCACTATTAAATTGCTTTTTATATATGCTCAATCCTTCACAAAAATGAAACATATTTTCATAACACATATAAAAAAGTGGTAATTTTCTCAACTCATAGAAAATTGTAGTTAATTACAATTTCAAATAGAGAGCAGTCATGTGACCCCGTGAAATCAAAGGCAATCTGTTTACACAATCAGGACAAAATTGTTTGAGTTGTATTATATCCTGTAGGTCATGTATCGATGTTAAAATGAGACTGATAGTTCAAAGAACACCGTGATGCACAGACTAGTATTTTCAACTTAATTAATAATAAAGTTTTATCATTCCTTACTTTAGTTACGGGGGGATGCACGGATAAATAGGTAGTTGACGTCAGATTCATATAAAAATAAATTCCACCATATGACATGCCACAGGTACTTGTGGACAGGAACACCCCCCACCCCACCCCACACCCTCAACTTAACCCCAGGGCTTATTGGACATTTTTTTCACAAATCATATTTATAACACTTACGTTTTCATTATATGTGCCATAGGAATAAATCGTAACAATCCCAAAATAATCGTTCCACAAAAAAAAAAAAAAAAAAAAAAAAAACTCAGATGAAAATTTATTATGCATGGTAAATAACTGAATTTAATATCCCCTTCGATTAAAAAAAACCCTGTCTCTTCCTGATTTTCTCCTATGATCCCCTGTCGTTGTCCCTGACTACCCTATCCACTCCCTGTCGTCCCCTATCGTTGTCCTACTTCCTGTCGTCCCCTGACACTCTCTAATCTCCCTGTCCACTCCTTGTCACCCTCTGTCGTTGTTCCTGACTACCCTGACCTACCCCTGTCGTTCCCAGACATTTATTTGGGCCAAGTAAAGGAGTTTAAAATATATTCTTGTTGCAAATTAAGAGTGAAAAATGCTATAGTCTTGAAAACTCTAAAGGTTTTGTTTGAAAATATAGACATAGTAATAAGTTATCACATTTTTAAATGCCTTATCTTAATCTTCTGCAGTATAGTTTGTATGATTTGTACAGATTTTTAAGTTTGATAGCATTTCGGGGAAAAATACGGCGAAGAAATGCATTGATTCTTAAGAAGAAATAAATTCCTAGTTTATTGCATCTTGTGAAGCTAGACGGCATATAATTATACTTTATGTACTTTATAAACCTTTTTTTTTACCTTTTCATTTAATTATTGATCTACTTTGAAATATCTTTGAGTGTAGCATTGTTCATGTGGAAGAACTAGATTTAAATATTCGGGTATAAATTATCAAATCTATGCACTAGCTGTATATATTTGTTTTCTAGGGAATTAACTAAATAAATTGAATGAAAATAACGATCATACTGTATACAAATACCTTAATAAAATAAACGAATTAGTAATAAATAAGAATTAATAAATAATCTAATAATTTATTTTATTGGTTTATTCTGTTATATTTTCAAATGGACTGACATAAATAAATAAAATAAAATAAAATAAAAAGATAAAATAAATTATAAAAATAAATAAATAAATAATAAGATTTTCAATTTATTTATCTATTTTTGAAACATGTATTATTCGAATATTATTTAGTTGTTTCAATGGGTAAGTTTCATCATTAAATTCCAAACGCAAAAACATGTCAGGCTATACCATGCATGTAACGGCTTGTTCATATACCTTGATTTTACATATAAGCAGATGTTTCATATTCCAAAATTATACTTTCATGTAAATTATTTGAATCTGATTCGTCGAGAAACACTTGTTTAAAAACATTGTCATAGCTTCAAATTTTGTTCGTATACAAATCTATACGAAAAGTGTAACATTTTTAATCTTTTGTTGCGTGGGCATAACAAATAGATGTTTAACCGCTGAGTGAGATGTTGGACCGGTTACGTCACATAATTGGCAGAGCTTAATCTCATTTTCATTTTTTGGTGTTCAAAAGTGACGGACCTAATGTTACATCACGGAAGACAATACAAAACACATATATGTCAAAAATAAATAAATAACTGAAATGAAAGGTTTAACAAACATTTATTGACTGTGTTCTCCGGCAAAATGCGTTTTGTCGACCCTCGAACAAAACTGTCTGCCTGAGGCCGTTTGGTTCTTGGGTCCGACAAACGTATGTTGCCCTCAAACTCAGTCAATAAACGTATACATTGTACTATTACCCGCTGAATAATAAAGCCACGCCTTCCAGCGTAGCAAAAGTTAGCATTACTTGACGGCGGGTGTTATCAAAAAAATAGTGACTGTTTAACATTCAGTATAATATAATAAATATTGCATGTAATTAAGTGTAACATTAAAAAAATTCACTCGGCTGCGCCTCGGTTGACAATGGTTTTCTGGGGGTGAAATTTTCAATGTTTATAATCAACTACATGCAATAAATATTTTATTTTAGTATTATACTGAATGTTTATACAAATACACAGTACAGTGAACGTTGCACGCATAACTTCTGCGCAGTCAAATCATACCAAAAGTATCAATGTAAGTTTATAGCTTTGATTTATTTTTTACTTATGAGCTCTTAGATCAATAATTATTCTGAACTGATCAAAATTCGGAACTGACCAAACGACTGTATATACAATTAATAGCTCTGCAGAATCTAGAAGGTGGTCCGGACCTTTGAACCCCCCCCCCCCCCAGATTCGTGCATGTATTTTCATTGATACATACATAAATTCTGTTGGAAACTACGCAATCACACATGAATCCTACTGGGTTTTCGAGGACAGCAACCACAAGGTCGTCACCCGCCCCACCTTCTGAGTCTCCAGCCGCGGATCCAAAAGACAGTAACGTAGTAGAATCTGTATAATAACATTGATTCATGTTTTAAATAAAATATCAATAAAACTGACAAAAACATTCTATTTTATACAAATATATATGAAAAAAGTCTAACATTTCTAATGATTTGCTGAGCCGGCATACCAAATAGATGTTTGATTGCTAAGTGAGCTGTTGGGCCTGTCGATTAGAGAGAGAGAAGGAGAGTTTTCAAGCAAAAAAAACTCGCTTTTTGTTATTTCTATAGAAAATTGCTTCTATGCAAATATATATGAAAAGAGTCTAACATTTCAAATGATTTGCTGAGCGGGCATAACAAGTAGATGTTTGATTGCTAGGTGAGCTGTTGGAACTGCCGATGAGATGACGGAACGCTAACGTCACACAATGGACGGAGATTAATCTCATGTGTATTCCTTTCTGTTTAAAAGTGACTGACCTGAGGTATACATCACGGAAGACAGTACAAAGTACATGTGTGTTAAAAAAGTATTTAAATAAAAGATATTAAAAACATGCGTTTTGTAGACCATTGAACAAAACTATCTTCCTTCGGCGTCAAGGCCTGAGGCAAACAGATTAGCCGATGGGCCAGATAAAACGCACGCATTGGCCTAAAACTCAGTCAATAAATATGTATTATAGCAAATAACAGCATTAAAATAAAAAAATTACCTGCTATAGATACAGTAGTTGTGGGTCCAAAAGTTGTACTGAGAGTTGTTGAAACAACTGTGGTGCTTTCTGTAGCTGAAGTGACTTCAGCGGTAGTGCTGCTGAAAGTGGAGGACTCCATGCTGACTGGTGTTGAGTTTCTTGTGTCTGCAACTGTGGATGTACTTGTAGCTTCAGTTGTAGAGGTGCTGGCTTCACTTGTGCTGCTTACAGTTGTTGAAGCAGCTGTGGTACTTTCTGTAGCTGTTGTGCTGGCTTCAGTACTGCCTGTTGTTGCGCTGGTTTCACTTGTGGTGCTAGGTTCTGTACTTGTTGAAGTGACTTCAGCGGTAGTGCTGCTGAAAGTGGAGGACACCGTGCTCACTGGTGTTGAGGTTGTTCTGTCTGCAACTGTAGATGTACTTGCTTCAGTTGTAGAGGTGCTGGCTTCACTTGTGCTGCTTACAGTTGTTGAAGCAGCTGTGGTGCTCTCTGTAGCTGTTGTGCTGGCTTCAGTACTGCCTGTTGTTGCGCTGGTTTCACTTGTGGTGCTAGGTTCTGTACTTGTTGAAGTGACTTCAGCGGTAGTGCTACTGAAAGTGGAGGACTCCGTGTTGACTGGTGTTGAGGTTGTTCTGTCTGCAACTGTAGATGTACTTGCTTCAGTTGTAGAGGTGCTGGCTTCACTTGTGCTGCTTACAGTTGTTGAAGCAGCTGTGGTGCTCTCTGAAGCTGTTGTGCTGGCTTCAGTATTGCCTGTTGTTACGCTGGTTTCGCTTGTGCTGCTAGGTTCTGTACTTGTTGAAGTGACTTCAGCAATAGCGCTGCTGACAGTGGAGGACTCCGTGCTGACTGGTGTCGATGTTGTTGTGTCTGTAACTGTGGATGTACTTGTAACTTCAGTTATAGAGGTGCTGGCTTCACTTGTGCTGCTTACAGTTGTTGAAGCAGCTGTGGTGCTTTCTGTAGCTGTTGTGCTGGCTTCAGTACTGCCTGTTGTTGCACTGATCTCACTTGTTGTGCTAGGTTCTGTACTTGTTGAAGTGACTTCAGCGGAAGTGCTGCTGAAAGTGGAGGACTCCGTGCTGACTGGTGTTGAGGTTGTTGTGTCTGCAACTGTGGATGTAAATGTAGCTTCAGTTGTAGAGGTGCTGGCTTCACTTGTGCTGCTTACAGTTGTTGAAGCAGCTGTGGTGCTTTCTGTAGCTGTTGTGCTGGCTTCAGTACTGCCTGTTGTTGCGCTGGTTTCACTTGTGGTGCTAGATTCTGTACTTGTTGAAGTGACTTCCGCTGCAGTGCTGCTGAAAGTGGAGGACTCCGTGTTGACTGGTGTTGAGGTTGTTGTGTCTGCAACTGTGGATGAACTTGTAGCTTCAGTTGTAGAGGTACTGGCTTCACTTGTGCTGCTTACAGATGTTGAAGCAGCTGTGGTGCTCTCTGTAGCTGTTGTGTTGGCTTCAGTACTGCCTGTTGTTGCGCTGGTTTCACTTGTGGTGCTAGATTCTGTACTTGTTGAAGTGACTTCAGCGGTAGTGCTACTGAAAATGGAGGACTCCGTGTTGACTGATGTTGATGTTGTTTCTGCAACAGTAGATCTGCTTGAAGCTTCAGTTGTAGAGGTGCTGGCTTCACTTTTGCTGCTTACAGTTGTTGAAGCAGCTGTGGTGCTCTCTGTAGCTATTGTGCTGGCTTCAGTACTGCCTGCTGTTTCGCTAGTTTCACTTGTGGTGCTAGGTTCTGTACTTGTTGAAGTGACTTCAGCGGAAGTGCTGCTGACAGTGGAGGACTCCGTGCTGACGGGTGTTGGGGTTGTTGTGTCTGTAACTGTGGATGTACTTGTAGCTTCAGTTGCAGAGGTGCTGGCTTCACTTGTCCTGCTTACAGTTATTGAAGCAGCTGTGGTGCTTTCTGTAGCTGTTGTGCTGGCTTCAGTACTGCCTGTTGTTGCGCTGGTTTCACTTGTGGTGCTAGGTTCTGTACTTGTTGGAGTGACTTCAGCAATAGTGCTACTGAAAGTGGAGGACTCCGTGTTGACTGGTGTTGATGTTGTTGTGTCTGCAACTGTAGATGTACTTGTAGCTTCAGTTGTAGTGGTGCTGGCTTCACTTGTGCTGCTTACAGTTGTTGAAGCAGCTGTGGTGCTCTCTGTAGCTGTTGTGCTGGCTTCAGTACTGCCTGTTGTTGTGCTGGTTTCACTTGTGGTGCTAGGTTCTGTACTTGTTGAAGTGACTTCAGCGGTAGTGCTGCTGACAGTGGAGGACTCCGTGCTAAATGGTGTTGAGGTTGTTGTGTCTGCAACTGTGGATGTACTTGTAGCTTCAGCTGTAGAGGTGCTGGCTTCACTTGTGCTGCTTACAGTTGTTGAAGCAGCTGTGGTGCTCTCTGTAGCTGTTGTACTGGCTTCAGTACTGCCTGTTGTTGCGCTGGTTTCACTTGTGGTGCTAGGTTCTGTACTTGTTGAAGTGACTTCAGCGGAAGTGCTGCTGAAAATGGAAGACTCCGTGCTCACTGGTGTTGAGGTTGTTGTATCTGCAACTGTGGATGTACTTGTAGCTTCAGTTGTAGAGGTGCTGGCTTCACTTGTGCTGCTTACAGTTGCTGAAGCAGCTGTGGTGCTTTCTGTAGCTGTTGTGCTGGCTTCAGTACTGCCTGTTGTTGCGCTGGTTTCACTTGTGGTGCTAGGTTCTGTACTTGTTGAAGTGACTTCAGCGGAAGTTCTGCTGAAAGTGGAGGACTCCGTGCTAAATGGTGTTGAGGTTGTTGTGTCTGCAACTGTGGATGTACTTGTAGCTTCAGTTGCAGAAGTGCTGGCTTCACTTGTGCTGCTTACAGTTGTTGAAGCAGCTGTGGTGCTCTCTGTAGCTGTTGTGCTGGCTTCTGTACTGCCTGTTGTTGCACTGATCTCACTTGTGGTGCTAGGTTCTGTACTTGTTGAAGTGACCTCAGCGGTAGTGCTACTAAAAGTGGAGGACTCCGTGTTGACTAGTGTTGATGTTGTTGTGTCTGCAACTGTAGATGTACTTGTAGCTTCAGTTGTAGAGGTTCTGGCTTCACTTCTGCTGCTTACAGTTGTTGAAGCAGCTGTGGTGCTCTCTGTAGCTGTTGTGCTGGCTTCAGTACTGCCTGTTGTTGCGCTGGTTTCACTTGTGGTGCTAGGTTCTGTACTTGTTGAAGTGACTTCAGCAATAGTGCTGCTGACAGTGGAGGACTCCATGCTGACTGGTGTCGATGTTGTTGTGTCTGTAACTGTGGATGTACTTGTAACTTCAGTTGTAGAGGTGCTGGCTTCACTTGTGCTGCTTACAGTTGTTGAAGCAGCTGTGGTGCTTTCTGTAGCTGTTGTGCTGGCTTCAGTACTGCCTGTTGTTACGCTGGTTTCACTTGTGGTGCTAGGTTCTGTACTTGTTGAAGTGACTTCAGCGGAAGTGCTGCTGACAGTGGAAGCCTCCGTGCTGACGGTAGTTGAGGTTGTTGTGTCTGCAACTGTGGATGTACTTGTAACTTCAGTTGTAGAGGTGCTGGCTTCACTTGTGCTGCTTACAGTTGTTGAAGCAGCTGTGGTGCGTTCTGTAGCTGTTGTGCTTGCTTCAGTACTGCCTGTCGTTGCGCTAGTTTCACTTGTGGTGCTAGGTTCTGTACTTGTTGAAGTGACTTCAGCAGTAGTGCTGCTGAAAGTGGAGGACTCCGTGCTCACTGGTGTTGAGGTTGTTGTGTCTGCAACTGTGGATGTACTTGCTTCAGTTGTAGAGGTGCTGGCTTCACTTGTGCTGCTTACAGTTGCTGAAGCAGCTGTGGTGCTTTCTGTAGCTGTTGTGCTGGATTCAGTACTGCCTGTTGTTGCGCTGGTTTCACTTGTGGTGCTAGGTTCTGTACTTGTTGAAGTAACTTCAGCGGTGGTGCTGCTGAAAGTTGAGGACTCCATGCTGACTGGTGTTGAGGTTATTGTGTCTGCAACTGTGGATGTGCTTGTAGCTTCAGTTGTAGAGGTGCTGGCTTCACTTGTGCTGCTTACAGTTGTTGAAGCAGCTGTGGTGCTCTCTGTAGCTGTTGTGCTGGCTTCAGTACTGCCTGTTGTTGCACTGATCTCACTTGTTGTGCTAGGTTCTGTACTTGTTGAAGTGACTTCAGCGGTAGTGCTACTGAAAGCGGAGGACTCCGTGTTGTAGAGGTGCTGGCTTCACTTGTACTGCTTACTAGTGTTGATGTTGTTGTGTCTGCAACTGTAGATGTACTTGTAGCTTCAGTTGTAGAGGTGCTGGCTTCACTTGTACTGCTTGCAGTTGTTGAAGCAGCTGTGGTGCTTTCTGTAGCTGTTGTGCTGGCTTCAGTACTGCCTGTTGTTGCACTGGTTTCACTTGTGGTGCTCGGTTCTATACTTGTTGAAGTGACTTCAGCGGTAGTGCTACTGAAAGCGGAGGACTCCGTGTTGACTAGTGTTGATGTTGTTGTGTCTGCAACTGTAGAATTACTTGTAGCTTCAGTTGTAGAGGTGCTGGCTTCACTTGTGCTGCTTACAGTTGTTGAAGCAGCTGTGGTGCTTTCTGTAGCTGTTGTGCTGGCTTCAGTACTGCCTGTTGTTGCGCTGGTTTCACTTGTGGTGCTAGGTTCTGTACTTGTTGAAGTGACTTCAGCGGAAGTGCTACTGAAAGTGGAGGACTCCGTGTTGACTAGTGTTGATGTTGTTGTGTCTGCAACTGTAGATGTACTTGTAACTTCAGTTGTAGAGACGCTGGCTTCACTTGTGCTGCTTACAGTTGTTGAAGCAGCTGTGGTGCTTTCTGTAGCTGTTGTGCTGGCTTCAGTACTGCCTGTCGTTGCGCTAGTTTCACTTGTGGTGCTAGGTTCTGTACTTGTTGAAGTGACTTCAGCGGTAGTGCTGCTGAAAGTGGAGGACTCCGTGCTGACTGGTGTTGAGGTTGTTGTGTCTGCAACTGTGGATGTACTTGTAGCTTCAGTTGTAGAGGTGCTGGCTTCACTTGTGCTGCTTACAGTTGTTGAAGCAGCTGTGGTGCTTTCTGTAGCTGTTGTGCTGGCTTCAGTACTGCCTGTTGTTGCGCTGGTTTCGCTTGTGCTGCTAGGTTCTGTACTTGTTGAAGTGACTTCAGCGGTAGTGCTGCTGAAAGTGGAGGACTCCGTGCTAATTGGTGTTGAGGTTGTTGTGTCTGCAACTGTAGATGTACTTGTAGCTTCAGTTGTAGAGGTGCTGGCTTCACTTGTGCTGCTTACAGTTGTTGAAGCAGCTGTGGTGCTCTCTGTAGCTGTTGTACTGGCTTCAGTACTGCCTGTTGTTGCGCTGGTTTCACTTGTGGTGCTAGGTTCTGTACTTGTTGAAGTGACTTCAGCGGAAGTGCTGCTGAAAGTGGAGGACTCCGTGCTGACTGGTGTTGAGGTTGTTGTGTCTGCAACTGTGGATGTACTTGTAGCTTCAGTTGTAGAGGTGCTGGCTTCACTTGTGCTGCTTACAGTTGCTGAAGCAGCTGTGGTGCTTTCTGTAGCTGTTGTGCTGGCTTCTGTACTGCCTGTTGTTGCGCTGGTTTCACTTGTGGTGCTAGGTTCTGTACTTGTTGAAGTAACTTCAGCGGTGGTGCTGCTGAAAGTTGAGGACTCCGTGCTGACTGGTGTTGAGGTTATTGTGTCTGCAACTGTGGATGTACTTGTAGCTTCAGTTGTAGAGGTGCTGGCTTCACTTGTGCTGCTTACAGTTGTTGAAGCAGCTGTGGTGCTTTCTGTAGCTATTGTGCTGGCTTCTGTACTGCCTGTTGTTGCACTGATCTCACTTGTGGTGCTAGGTTCTGTACTTGTTGAAGTGACCTCAGCGGTAGTGCTACTAAAAGTGGAGGACTCCGTGTTGACTAGTGTTGATGTTGTTGTGTCTGCAACTGTAGATGTACTTGTAGCTTCAGTTGTAGAGGTGCTGGCTTCACTTGTGCTGCTTACAGTTGTTGAAGCAGCTGTGGTGCTCTCTGTAGCTGTTGTGCTGGCTTCAGTACTGCCTGTTGTTACGCTGGTTTCACTTGTGGTGCTAGGTTCTGTACTTGTTGAAGTGACTTCAGCAATAGTGCTGCTGACAGTGGAGGACTCCGTGCTGACTGGTGTCGATGTTGTTGTGTCTGTAACTGTGGATGTACTTGTAACTTCAGTTGTAGAGGTGCTGGCTTCACTTGTGCTGCTTACAGTTGTTGAAGCAGCTGTGGTGCTTTCTGTAGCTGTTGTGCTGGCTTCAGTACTGCTTGTTGTTGCGCCGGTTTGTCTTGTGGTGCTAGGTTCTGTACTTGTTGAAGTGACTTCAGCGGTAGTGGTGCTGAAAGTGGAGGACTCCGTGTTGACTAGTGTTGATGTTGTTGTGTCTGCAACTGTAGATGTACTTGTAGCTTCAGTTGTAGAGGAGCTGGCTTGACTTGTGCTGCTTACAGTTGTTGAAGCAGCTGTGCTGCTTTCTGTAACTGTTGTAATAGCTTCAGTACTGCCTGTTGTTGCGCTGGTTTCACTTGTGGTACTAGGTTCTGTATTTGTTGAAGTGACTTCATCGGCAGTGCTGCTGACAGTGGAGGACTCCATGCTGCCAATTGTTGAGGTTGTTGTGTTTGCAACTGTAGATGTACTTGTAGCTTCAGTTGTACTGGTACTGGCTTCACTTGTGCTGCTTACAGTTGTTGGAACAGCTGTGGTGCTTTCTGTAGCAGTTGTGCTGGCTATAGTAATGCTTGTTGTTTCGCTGGTTTCACTTGTGGTGCTAGGTTCTGTACTTGTTGAAGTGACTTCAGCGGTAGTGCTGCTGACAGTGGAGGACTCCGTGCTGCCAATTGTTGAGGTTGTTGTGTCTGCAACTGTGGATGTACTTGTAGCTTCAGTTGTAGAGGTGCTGGCTTCACTTGTGCTGCTTACAGATGTTGAAGCAGCTGTGGTGCTCTCTGTAGCTGTTGTGCTGGCTTCAGTACTGCCTGTTGTTGCAGTGATCTCACTTGTTGTGCTAGGTTCTGTACTTGTTGAAGTGATTTCAGCGGTAGTACTACTGAAAGTGGAGGACTCCGTGTTGACTGGTGTTGATGTTGTTGTGTCTGCAACTGTAGATGTACTTGTAGCTTCAGTTGTAGAGGTGCTGGCTTCACTTGTGCTGCTTACAGATGTTGAAGCAGCTGTGGTGCTTTCTGTAGCTGTTGTGCTGGCTTCAGTACTGCCTGTTGTTGCGCTGGTTTCACTTGTGGTGCTAAATTCCGTACTTGTTGAAGTGAGTTCAGCGGTAGTGCTGCTGAGAGTGGAGGACTCCATGCTGACTGGTGTCGATGTTGTTGTGTCTGCAACTGTGGATGTACTTGTAACTTCAGTTGTAGAGGTGCTGGCTTCACTTGTGCTGCTTACAGTTGTTGAAGCAGCTGTGGTGCTTTCTGTAGCTGTTATGCTGGCTTCAGTACTGCCTGTCGTTGCGCTAGTTTCACTTGTGGTGCTAGGTTCTGTACTTGTTGACGTGACTTCAGCGGTAGTGCTGCTGAAAGTGGAGGACTTCGTGCTCACTGGTGTTGAGGTTATTGTTTCTGCAACTGTGGATGTACTTGTAGCTTCAGTTGTAGAGGTGCTGGCTTCACTTGTGCTGCTTACAGTTGTTGAAGCAGCTGTGGTGCTCTCTGTAGCTGTTGTGCTGGCTTCTGTACTGCCTGTTGTTGCGCTGGTTTCACTTGTGGTGCTAGGTTCTGTACTTGTTGAAGTGACTTCAGCGGTAGTGCTGCTGACAGTGGAGGACTCCGTGCTGCCAATTGTTGAGGTTGTTGTGTCTGCAACTGTGGATGTAAATGTAGCTTCAGTTGTAGAGGTGCTGGCTTCACTTGTGCTGCTTGCAGTTGTCGAGGCAGCTGTCAAGCTCTCTGTTGTGTTAGTTGTAGTTGTTATAGATTGTGTAGTTGTGAATAATGTAGAAGTCGTAGTTATATTTGATGAGTCTGTGCTATCTGCTATTGTGCTATATGTTGTTTCTGAGGACAATGTACTTGAACTTTGTGCCTTTGTAATTAGCCATAAGAAGAGAATGACTTTTGTGGTATATAGTTTCCATTGTATTGATTTTTGTTGAGAGTTCATAAGTTGATTATTCACTGATGATTCGAATGTTTAACTTTTGTCGAAGCTGTCTAACTTATTGGATATCTCTAACATCTGCCTTCTTATAAAGATCCTGAAATACAAAATGGAGGTTAGAAAATAATTATAATGGCAAATAATTATTTCGTTTAACATATCTTTCTATAACCTTTTTGGGTTTGTTGAATTTGAAAAAAAAATGCTGACAATGTTGATTGCGTTTATTATGTTGATATGTCGATTTAAAACTGCAAATACGTGGATATCTCAAAATATTTATAGATTTTTTTTCTAAGACGTTTTGCAAAAAAGAAATTAAACTATTGGAAATGAATTAGAAGTGTGATTAAATATTCATCATCACACAGAACAAAATGGCACAAACAGAAAGATGGCTCTAGAACATGGAGAAAATACTCTTCATACTAACTTTGCAATCTCATGCTTCCCTTTTTCTTATGAAATATACTTCTCCAACCGCCCATTAAGAAAGCAGTTTTGCCTTTAGTTGTCTGTGTGTTTTAAGAGGGGGGATTTCCAGAAAGTTTAAGACATGCAGAATTATCACGTTCGAAAACCTAAAGGGGTCAAATTAGGAAAATGAAAAAAAAAAAGAGGGATTCGGTTCATGTTTTAAACTAGACGCCATGGCATTCACAATTTTGATAGAGACGCCACAGCTCATTATAGCTATACACTTAACAATTGCTTTGTTTGTTTACTTAATACCCACAGACAAGGTAGGGAAACAAAAAATGCATTTCATATTATCAGTAATATTCAGCAATAATCAGTAGTGCCCATACATGAACCCCACATTTCACAATTTTGGAAAAAGCACTCTGCTTATCAAAAACGTATGATTAATACCAATTTAAGGAGCAGAGTTTGAATAATTGCGTTTCAGTATGTAAGTATACCCCCCTCCCCTCTATGATGGAAGAAGGATCCTTATAGCTATATAGGCTCAGGTGAGCTAAAACGGGATAAAAATCTCCCTTCTCTTCATATATGAACAACGAGCCTTTAAAATATTTCAACGTACCATTGTATGTACATGTATTATGCACTGAAATTAAGTCAAAGTAAAGTCTTTGATGTGTTTTACATGGTGTCGGTTGCATTTAAAAAACCGACTTTACTAAAGAAATTCAAACACAAAAACTATGCGACAATTTTCACCCACTTCTTATTAAATAAAAAAAAATATTAAGATATTAGTTGCATGGTTTTTGTGTTTGTAGGGACGCCGTGCATGACATCTTCACATTGTGAGAATTTTACAGAAATTTGAGCAATTTCCTTGCGATGCCACGGCGGATTTGAAAATTTTACAACGCCGTAATTATTCCGTGTGGTCGCAGCTTGGTGTGGCAGGGCCATGACAGATCTATAGCTTGTTTCTTACTTTCCATGTGAAAAATTCAGATTTTTTTTTTCAATGTGGAGAAATTACACCCCTCAAAGAAATATAATTCTTAATCAAAAATGATCTATACTGAAAGGAAAAAGAAACGCATATTAAACTTTTGATTTAAATTAAAACAATCATTTCGAATATGTTTTCCAGCATTGTTATCATACATTTAAATTCATCTTTAATGAAGAAGTTACCAAAATCTTGTGTGATTTTGACTGATAATTCCTGAGTTATGGAAATCGATATGTCGACACCCCCCAAAAATAAAACTAAAAATTCTCATAATATCCCTTGCGCATCAGTAACAAACTTGATTTTCCTGTGCATTGAGTTCACCAGAGCATTTATCTTTTTCATAGGATTATTATTCAACCCTTCCAACGGTAGTCTAAATGGCTGTGAGTAGCTGTATTATTCCAAAGCCAACAAATCCCCCCGACCAATGAATTCCACGAATTTTCGATTTTGGATAGAATGTACAGAATCCAGCTTGTTTGGTACACCTGAATGTTTGTAAAAAGTCTCGACAAACGCTAGGCTAGCTATATTTTCCCAGTGTAAACACGCTAAAAACACTAGGCATACGACGCGTACGTGCGCGTGTGAGAGTAAAATCGACGTAAAGTTGCCAAGCTCGCGGCCCAAATTAGAGCCGAGAGTTTTTGTTCATTTTCGGTGGAAAAATGAGTATGATTGTCTCCTGTTTAAATATCAGTTTCAGTGATAATGCGTTGACAATAACCGATCGCGAGGTGGCATGATGAAAAGCCCTATCTTGATGTGACGCTGTTACGCGCCAACGTCACCGTCATGGTTGGTTGGAAACATTTTAAGTTAGCTCTTTGGCAACCGAATAAACTTATTTTTGGTTGAAAAAGTTTAAAACAATCTTCACAGCAATATGCTGTTGCCTTTTTATTCGCTTCTGCAATATTGAATTCAATTACTAGACCCAATGTAACTTCCGTCAGTCATACCATGATTGCAAGAAATTTATACTGACTACAAATATGCAAAAATGATGTCTATAACTCAAATGCATCGTATGGCACTACAAAATGTAATCACAAAAATATCATCATCAACATGCACGTGTTTTTGACTTTTTACTACTTCCTCTACGTGACACCATACATTTCATGGTTGAGTAGTTTTGACCAGCGATTTTAATGCAAAGTAACCAAAATACACATCTTACAAATTTTCATAATTTTCGGTCACATAGTCAAAAATTTTTTGCATTTTATGTTCTTATACGTTTCTTTTTCCTTTCAGTATATTTAGTACTAAATTATTAATAGATTTATTATTAAACTTCTGTTTTCCAATTTTATCGATTCATATGTAATAATATTTTGTTTGATTTCATTATGAATGTAAATTTGAAAAGTTCTACTGCACCTCAACTGAAACAACAGAACAAGTTCTAATGTATTTTTTTCTTTCCAATTTCACTTTAATGCTCTTAGTACAACGAAGACTAGAATTATTGCTGATCAAATATGAGGTCAATGCTCTTGTTCTGTGAGCTTGCTGACAACGCTTTAACAACGCCTTGAATCGCAAACGGATGCTGTAGAAACGCAAAGGGAGCGCAACGATCGCAGTGACAACTCTGTGTTGTCGTTCTGTTATCGCAGTCAAAAAAAATTACAAAGACGATTAATCGCATTACAAGCTCCGTAAAAGCGCCATTAAAACGCAGTGACTTCTCTAAAGCCTCCGCAACGTCTCCGTGGAAGCGCGGTTCTATTATCACTGCGTTCATGCTGAGATCATGTGCGTCTTCACGGCGTTCGTACGGAGCTCCTACTGCGCTGTTGGAGATCTCATCGCGCTGTACGGCGATTATACTACGTTTCTACTGCGTTCTTATCAGACCGCGATCACACGGCGCGTACTTTCATGCCCAAAGTGATCGCCGCCACCTGGCGTTCTAGGATACTCTACGCGATCCTAGCTACATTGTACCACGTTCAGTGGAGATCTCGCCGCGTTGTCACGGCGCTGTAGGAGACTCTACTGCGGTCACCTCGGCATTTTGCACTTTTATGGACGCCGTGCGATCGCCGTGAGGACGCAGTCCCGGTGTGACAGGGATTAACTCGCCGGTCTGAAAAAAAATAACGGATCTGCGACCATAGAGCTACAGTGTCAACAACTAAAAAGATATGTTTATTGAGCAAAAAAGTGCGCTGTTTTCTGATTTATTTCTCTATATACTTTAAATTGCAATTTCAAAAATTTGCAAATATTGTACATTATGTTTTGAATACTTCCACATCGAAACACTGCCGTGGTAATTCAGTGAAAGGCGTTTCGTATATTTAGATTTGTTGAGGAAGTGGTAAAAAATATATATATAAGGAACACACGCTATAGCACAGATCTGCAGGTTAGTAGAAACTGAATAATCGCAATAATATGCTATTTCCCGGGAGGGGGCTTGATATTGGTAAGCCCACTTCCATTCATATAAACTTATTAAAAAAATGATTCAACCGAAAGAGAGAAGAGTTGTGTTTTTCTAAAGGGGGGTCAATATTTGTTTATTTTACATTTGATAACTAAATATCTAACCACCTCTCCCGTATGATCCGCTCCAGGAATTTTTGTAATTCGTTGCAATGACAGCGAGAGAATTACCCTTTATCTCCTTTAAAATGAAAATATAATTTGTATAACAGCATAACATACGACTGATACACTAGTATGGACTTACCAGAGCTTTTTGGATCCGGGATGGTATCAAACCATTACAAATGTCTAATGACAGCAGTTTTTTAATACCCAGCGTGTTCCAGATTATTTACATGTACATTGATTTAATACATGAACTATTGCTGCATCCTCGTATGTGCTGGGCATTGAGGATGCTTCCATTGTTTGCTGAATTATATTTCTGTTGTTACATCAGTGATCAGGATCTAGGGGTATTGATGTAAATATTATATCCTTTACATGTATGGTCAATATATTTTGCAACAATATAGGTTAGTATTTATTAATAATGTCACTTTGTCTGAGTGGTCTTCTTCAAATCTTTGCAATTTGTATTTATAATATAATATTGTTTATTATTATACATTTTTTTCCCTTCAAATGTAAGCATTTAAAGTTCTGGAGGCTTCAATCCTAATAAAAGGCGGATCCAGGGCCGGTGCGCCGGGCATACCCCCCCCCCCGGTTACGAAATTCTTAGATCCACCACTGCTAATTCTACATTCAATTAGCTGTTTTTCAGTGTGTTGCTTGGTCATCAAAAGTGACTATTTTCCTTCGGCTGTATTACATGTACCATGATTCATTTTGAGTTCTTGGGAAAGTACTGTCTACATTCTCAAAATGATGAAATAATAAACAACGACTTCATTATTTAAAACATAAAATGATCACTGCTTTCAATAAATATAGCATGCTCTTCACTACCAAATAAGTGGGACTTACATGTATATACCAAGTACAGGTAATACAGGAATTTAACTACATAGATATAAGGCCTATATTACTTTACATGCACCCAATTTTGTCAATCTGAAGAGGAATAGTGTGTAAATGAAAGCATATTTATTCATAAAAATATCAATATAAAAATATAAAGGTATATTAAGTATAATATTGATTGTGAATTTAGTGAACCCAATCATTAAATTGAACAAAAGTAATGTATTACACTTACAACTATGTATGCGTCATGATTTTTTTTTCAATCTAGTAAATAAAACTAACACAAGACATACAAATATACAGATGAAGTTGACTATCACAGACTAAATTTATGAGGTTTGATATCCATGGAATGTACATAACAAGCATACAATTCTCTAACAGTAAACATCTATTTCTTCCTTTGAAAGATCCCTCAATGTATATTGCACACTTTGCAAGTACTAGGATGGGTAACAAATGATATGTTTACATGACTGTACATGTACAATGGAAAGTTATGTTTCAACCATCACATCACATTAAATTAAACATAGTTACCAAAAGAAAATCCTAAAATTGATCTTAAAATTCATAGATGTGTATTCTGTAACAGATCATATGGACGGATGCATGTGCAATATACAATACATGTATTTAAATATAATGTTTACGCAGCAAATTATCTACATTTTAAAAAAGCTTTTATGTTCAGCAAAAAAAAAAAAACATTACAAGATTTCATAAACCCACAATTTCTTTGGCAAATACAGTGCATCTAAATTAAATCAAATGATACATTTGATTTTAAAGCAATTTTAGATATCTCATAATATAGAACCTAGTTGTACTGTAAAACATGTTTATAGCATGTGCCAGGGACCAGCAATTTGGATTCATTTAATGTAATTTGTGATATCTATTCAGTTCACAAAATATTTTAAAGTCAAAGGGAGGAAAGTCACTGCTGTAAGCATGAAAACATAATAAATGGGTTTACTATAAACATGTTTTACTGTATTACATTTACACATTAATGAATTGTGAAAATCTCTACAGAGAGCATAGTCATAGCAAATTTCATTATAACTAAACTTGTAGTTCTAAACTTGTCAAAGAGTCTTTACAAAAGTGTTCATGAACCGATGAACATTTAATAAAAAAATTGCAATTGATGCACCATTATAATGAGAGGCAAGCTGACATGTAAAACAATTACAAATCTGAACACATCTAAACAACAAAATGAAATCTCAAGAACAAAAATTGATATTATGAAGTTGAAAAATGTTATAGCACACTCGTACTTAAACAAATGAGCTCCATGAAATGTTCACATGACTTTAACATCATTCAAGTACAGGAGCTCACATTGCTTGGAAGACACACAGTAAAGTTTGATTCCAAACAATAACGTCTTTGTACTTAACTAAACATGATACTCCATGACAAACAATATCAGCACATTTTGTCTGACAGAAATTGTACCGGTAATCATAAATGAGTTTCATTTGATACGAAATGACAGGTATGTCTCTCTCTTTGGTCAATTTCAAGGGAGGAGGCTATGCTTCAGACCCTAAGTCATCCTGCAGAAAATAATGTTTACATTTGTAAACTGTTATCTTCTGTATCATTGTATTTAAAATAATTTTTAAAATAACCATGCATCATAAAAGGATTACATGAAAGCACATTTAATTTCTGTTTACCTGATATGGTGCTGTAGGTGTCTGATTAAATGTTGGTCGATCTATCCGAAACTGTAAGGCAATATGATCAATCAATGAATGAATGCCAATTCTTGTTTTTTTTTTTTTAAACTAAGATATGACTTTAATAGGACAACATTTCCTGATGCTTGATATTCTGGAGCTCAACATAGATTAAGAAAGTATGTGACTATTTTCTGGCTTACCTCTTCCTTTGGGTCCATGAAATTATAAAGGAAATCCCAAGAAAAGTTCGAGGAAGGAGGAAGGTCATCTCTCCTTGCATCTGAAAGAAAATTAACATACTAATATCATAGTTAGTCGATCATACTTCCTGCCCAGAGAATTATCAAGTTGCTTTTCAATCTAAGTAATGCATCATCTTTGAAATAACTGCGATTTTGACAGCTCTACGCTTTATGAAGAAGAAAAGAACAATGTGCACTAACCGAAATGTGAATTGTCTGTGAAGCTGTCACCTTCCTGCCTATAAAACTGGTTCCCGTAATTGTACGGTTCCCCCTCAAATGCCTCCTGATGCCTCTGTGAATCTAAGATATCCCTTGGCTGCTGACCATATGGCGAGGCTCCAAACATGCCTGCCCCTAAGCCAGCACCATAAATAGGTTTGTGTCCCGAAATCTTTGAGCTTACTGAGCCAAAAGCTTCTCTTACATGATACCTACAAAAAAGATTGTGTGACAGGTTATTAGGGGTAAACTTCAAAAATGTTGAAAAAAATGCTTTCAGTAATTCTTTAAGGATATTTTTCTTAAACTTGAATTGAAACTAGAATTAAAACATAAATTGAATACTCACGGATCCACAGATGAAAAATCTGAATCTGTATATAAATAGGACCTTCTACGTCTACGACACAGAAGGCACATCAGTATAAGGATCAGAAGGAACAGGATGAGTGCCAGGGGTAATCCCAACCCCAGGCCAAAAATAAGGTCAGTGTTGGATGGCTCTGTAATACAAAGAAAAAAAGGGTTTGCTATATCTAATTTGTTTACGAATAATGTTCTTCAGGCATGTTGCTTCTTAAAGCATGTAGAAGCATCAACTACATACAAATTATTCATAAAAAAAAAATCCTGTCAGCAAAGTTGTGAGGAATTCATATGTCATATACCGGGGGTAATCACTAATTCACAGTTTCTGGACAAATCCACTAGTAGTCTGGTCCGATTTATAGAAAAAAATACTTCTAACGGCAAATAATTATTATTTGGTCCAGTAAAGTTTTTTAACCTATTTCGAGTATGCTGAATCAGAAAAAATATGCTGGCCTTCATGAAAATGGCGTTAAAGAGGTCAAAATGGCGATTCAAAATGGCGGACATATATTTTTTCTAATTTTCTGTTGCATTTTTTCTGGGACAACCCTCTTATTCTAACAAAGACGTATCAGCAAAGTTACACATAAAATGAAGTAAAATTGCAGGTAAATACATGAAAATAATGATGGTTGAATAAAACCCAAATATGTTTTCAGTACATGAACACTGTCTGAAATGGAGAATCAGAGTAATAGACTTACCTTCTGTCTGGGCAGGGGTGGTAACTGTTGTAGATGGCGCTTCTCTGATAGAGAAAATAAACTGTTATATATATGTACAGAGTTCAAAGGAATTAAAAATACTGTATACAGGGTTATTTTCGCCCTATGTTATTTTCGCCCTTTTACATTTAGAAACAAGTTTGCCCCATTTTAAATTTGCCCAGAAAGATTTTTGTTTAAGATATTATACTGTGTAGTTAGAATTCGCCCCGTTTTAAATTCACCCACTTCTGACGAGGGAGAACGGAGCAAAAATAAAATGGAGGCGAAAATTTCCCTTTATACAGTATGAAAAATAAGAATGATAGATTTCTAGGTATCAGTGTCTACTTACACACAACGGTAGTTGTTTGTTTCAAATAAACAGATCTGTTGCTGGGAACAAGTATAGCAGATAACTGCAACTGTTTGTACAAGGCAAAAAATAATCATTCAATATTGTACATGCACATGTTAAAAAGAAAATCTTTGAAATAAATTAAATACACAAAATTTTAAATTTCATATATAATGATAGTGCTTGGTAGAAAGATAGAATACATCTTCCACTAAGACAACAAGTTGTCAAAATTCTGTTTAAGTGTACGTAACTTTGAAAATGTACCCTATACATTGTCTTTTCTGTGAAATCTCTAATTTTGTGAGCAATTAATTTTGGTGGATTTCGAGATATTAAGAGGTCCTCCATGTCACATAATGTAATTATAAATGTTTAAAATATATAACAACTCAGCATGTCTTCAACTACAAAAATTTAACCTCACAAAAATATGCAATTTTTCCCTATGTTTTTGAATGTGACATACTAACCGAGACTAGTACTGTTCCCTATGTAGGTTTGATTCCTGAGTTTGATACAACTTGTCTCCACTGTCAAGCAGTTCTTCTTGTCCACATTATCATACAGCTCCAGTGCGACTGTCCTCGTCTTAGCCTCCGTTACACTAGTATTCATGGACAGCAATACAGTGATCTCAGTCTTACTTCCCGAAAGCTCTCTACAACATAGCAATTTTTGTCACTGACACTTTTGGTACAGAGTTTTGTAGATTCCTAATCATGCATGTGGAATGAATTATTGTGTAATTTTGGGAGAAGCATCATTCGCAAACAAATTTGCTTGCTTTTATTTAAATGGTGCTGAAATCCATATTAATTCTCCTGATCAACTGTCCATTTGCGAATTATTATTCTCAAGATTTGACATTAAAGAGCCATTTCATGATAATACCTGGTAAGTACACGCGAAAAATAAGGAATCTACAGCAATAATGATTCCTTTCTTTTGGTAAGAAATCCTATTGATAAATCTCGATACATATTTATATCTTACCTGAATTCTTGGATGAAAATATCCTCCAGATTTGATGAGGACAGAATTCTTCTTAACTGAAATAATAAATTAAAATTTCAAAAAAAGTTTACAAGACAGTTCTCTTGGAAAACAATCACAACCTAGTTTTCACTTTCAGAATGGAATATTGAGCAATTTTAAATTTAGAAAAAAAAAAACTTAATTAATTTTGCATTTATAATATAGCTTCAGACAGGAAGGCATAGCAAGGCTTACTGAAGAAGAAATCTGGTCAGAGTATTGCTTGAATCCTAGTGTACGTGAGTCATTGTAGTGAGGTTCGAAAGTTTTCTCCAAAGATAACTTGACAGTCAGTGTCTTGTCATCATCTGAAATTTACCCAGATTAACAAATATACACCAAAAGAATGGTCTATAATGGCATAATAACTGGTGAATATGCAGTTGTAGTTTTAGAAATTATTCAAAACTGTAACAAATTTCTAAATGTATTTGAGCATAATAGACTGAAGTAAATTCTCACAAACATTTGAAGGCTAACTTACCAAAGGAAGGCCTAAAAAAGAAAATATAACATCAAAAAATGAGAAAACGTGATAGAAAGGATCATCTTTTACTTAAAATTTTATCTAAAAAATTGACAGTCATACACAGTAAACTATTTAGACAAAGACAACTGGACACTGTAGTAATTAGTGTGGGGCATCACAGTTTAACATTTATAAGGGCCTAATAAAATTTCATCTTTTTGGGTACTATCCCTAAATGTTTAAATATAATGGAATCATTCATTCTTACTACTGGTACTATATAGTATATTATCTATTAAAGTAATTATAGTCACAGAAACATGTATACCTGCACAGATAATCTGTCTCATTGTAGTAATAACAGGAATCAGGACACAGAACACAGATAGCTGGTTCTACAAAATTAATACAATGTAAAGTCACTTTATAAACAGGAATCTAACAAGAATCTGGATAATTACGTTCTATATTCAGTACATGTATTTTCTTTGGAATAAAGTTTCAATGTATATGAATGCATTGCAAAGTGAAAAATGATTTCCTTCCCAATCTGTGGGTATACATAAAGTATAAAGCCTGAGCTTATTTCATTTCCGTTTTTGGAAGTAGGACATGTACCAATTCATGTAAATGTACCTTTAAGCCCACAAACTTAGTTCATTCAATACTGAGGCAAAGCAGATGGTAAAAAACTTTAACATACACAACAAACTGATGACAGAAGTATTCAAAATGACGATAGTGCATTACTATATACTTAACAACTGAATTTTCACTATTCCTTAATATAGGGCATAAAATTTTAGTAAAATGTAAGTTAGAATAACATTTATTTCTCTTACCTTGACTAGATCCAATAGTGGCTTCCTTTAATAGGTTGTATTGGGCGGTGGACACAGTGATCTGTGTCTTACGAAGATTGACCAATGCTGAGCTTACATTAGTGATATCACTTGGTGTTTTGTCTTGATCTAGAACTAAGTAGAACTCAACTGTTGTGTCGCCCGCTCTATAGAAAATAACCAGAACACTGTTAATTTTTGGACATCATACACAAATACCCCATTCTTTACTCCTAATTTAAAATTTCTTTATAAATATCACCATTTTGAAACAATTTGAGGGTAAATCTCTTTTGGTAATTTAATTTGCATAAAATAAAACATTAATGAATGTAGTAGCAGCTGATTTCTTAAATCAGGGACTTACTGTACTGCACCAGTCCTGCAAACAAGACAACCAATAATTATAAAATACAAACATCCAGAAATATTAATGTCTACTCAGCTGAATTTACATGTACATCATAAAACATGCAATTCTTCACTTTTAAATACAAAAAAAATATGATTATGCCTACTCACCGAAACTTTGTTATGACTGGTACTACATTTTCTAAACCAGGAATTTTCCTGAATATATTCATCAACTGTAAAAATCATGAATAAAGATGATTTAAAGTTCCAACCAATTTACATGTAAGTGTATCAAGGTGACAGTAAAAATAATACCAAGTTAATTATAATTAGATGAAAAATATTTTAACTAACCGAATCCTCAAAGTCTTTTTTGGTGTTTTTATAAGTAGTGCTTGGAGGATGAAGGAGATCAGTATTAAATGGATAGTCTGTTGTCATGTTGATCAAGATTTTATTGTCCAAAGCTGAAAAATCATTACAAACAATACTAGAAACTTAACTTTCTATTGAAACTAAAAACTGTATTCAACTAACTGTTAATCTGCAAAGGCATTAACTATACATGAATAAGGAATTATGAAGAGAAACGTATACAAACCGATGCAAGTTCTGTTGTCACTGGGGTTGAGTCGTGAGTTGGAGTCACAGTAACATTCAGGACTTCCGTTCGAGATCTTACAGGCATAGGAGCACTCCTTAGGTTGTCCAGTGGCATTACAAGGATCATAATTAAGGTCTGAAGCACGGCAAATACAAGGAAATTAATTACTGAAGCCTCAAGATCTTTCTTACATCAATAATCAGATTGAAGTTTTGACATCAATAATCATACTGAAGTTTTGATAAAGTACTGTAGATTCCTTATTTTTCGAGAGTACTTTTTATCGCGAACTGGGTCTTCAAAGTCAAATCGCGAGAATTATTATTCGCAAATGGACGGTTGATTAACGGAATTTACATAGATTTCAGCACCATAAAAATAAAAGCGAGTAATATTTTTTCGAGAGTGTCGCTTCTCGCGTAATTACGCGGAAATTAATTCCTTGCATATAATAAGGAATCTACAGTAACAGTGTTTGGCTTTACTGAATCACACAGTGGACAGTTTAGATTCAACATGCATACATGTCTAAGAACTTATTTCTAGTTTCTACAAATGACAGGATCCAGGATACCTTGGATACAGGTGTGAAGGTCCTCTGCCAGTTTGAAGCCTGGATTACACTGGCAGTGGTAACTTCCTGAAGTGTCCACACAAATCTGTTGACAGTCATCAGTCCTAAGATTACACTCGTCAACATCTGAAATGTAATTTTGTGTTATTTAAAAAATGTACAGTAATTGGTGGGCATATGATTAAACTTCAATTTCTTAACCAAAGTTAAGTTTAAAAACTTTTCCAAACACTTCATCAGAATAAGAGTCTCTTACTTTTGCAAGTTTTGTTGTCATTTTCCAGTTGGAATCCATCACTGCATGCACAGCTAAATCCTCCCTTGATATTCTGACAGCGCTGGGAACAGTCATGCTGGTTAGTCGCACACTCATCAATATCTAAAAAACAATATCATTATAATCATCATATGCGATAAGCAACAAGTTCGACCTTACTTTCACCTCAAATGCTCACATTCTGTTCTTGAACTGCTTTTTATAAAACGTAAGATAAAATCTGTTTACAGGTTTTAACCTAGGATTACATAGCAAAACAAGAAAACAATATACCGTATCAGTGGAAATTTTAGCGAGATGCAAATTTAGCGATTTCTACCTAAGAACTTGTGTCTTATTTTTAGCGAGATGCAATTTTAGCGATTTTTAAATGCTAGCCAAAGAAACAAAGAAACTAAAAGAAATAATACACTATTAATTTTTAGCGATATTCAATTTTAGCGATGTCAGCACCCTTGCTAATAATGCCAAAATTAAATACTTGCTAAAATTTCTACTTATACGGTAAAAGTCCTTTGATTTTCCTTAAAATTTTTCACTTTTTTTAATTTACAAATTGTTTCCAAAAAATGTGCCTTCACTCCGCTTGGAATTCATGCTAAATGTCCACTTCCCTCTATGCTTAATTTATTATGTACATGTACAAGAAACTTTATAAAATATGATTTCTTCTTTATTGAGAAAACGAAAATAAAACTTTCAAAATGAAGCAGTAAATGCTTTATACCAGTACACTCTGTCTGACTGTTAGAGACTTTAGTGTATCCACTCTCACACTGACAGATGTAGGACGGCTCTCGGTTTACACATTTAGAGTTTGGTCCACAGTTGTTGGTCGAGTCGTTGTGACACTCGTTGATGTCTACAGAGCAGTCTGAGCCGGTCCAGCCAGTGCCACAAACACAGCCAATCACTGAGTCACAGTATAAAACACCCGCTCCACAACTGCACTGGTTCTCACAAGAGCTTCCCCATCTGTCTGTCTTGTTGCAACCTGAAAGGCAATGGTAAATAAATGTACATTCAAATATTTAAAACTTTATATAAGACAAATTAATCAACCTGAACTAGGCACTGCAAAATACAATGTATATATAACTACCTAATGAAAATTTTCTTAAATACCAGAAACTGTAACCCATTCTTTCCATAAATTTCTTATTCCTTTGCAATTGCAGATCACAGAATCATATTCATCAGAATTCTGTAGTTTGATGATGCTAGGGCTTATAGTTACTTGGAAATGAAACCTGCACCAGAAACTTTAACCTGTTCACTCAAGCGGAAAATGTAGGTCAGATTCAGCATCCGAAGCAAGCCCGGTAGTGTGCATCCTTAGATGTATCATCCATGCAAGTTTGGTCAACATAGGGCTTATAGTTACTTGGAAATGAAACCTACACCAAAAACTTTAGCCTGTTCACTCAAGCGGAAAATGTAGGTCAGATTCAGCATCCAAAGCAAGCCCGGTAGTATGCATCCTTAGATGTATCATCCATGCAAGTTTGGTCAACATAGGGCTTATAGTTACTTGGAAATGAAACCCACACCAAAAACTGCACCAAAAATGTTAACCTGCTCCAAAAACATTAACCTGGTCATTCCTTTGCTGAAATTGCAGCATCTGAAACTTTGTCTGGTACAATAAAACACACTAAAACCATCTTCCATGCATGTCTAATCAGTATAGGACACAGAAGTAATTAAAAAGAAAACTGCCTTGATGACTTACTCTGACATGTTTTCTTATCTGCCAGGAGGGCAGACCCAGCTGAACAAGAACAAAAGAATCCCCCTTCTGTGTTGTTACAGACTTCTGAGCAGCCATCTATAGACTCGGCACATTCATCAATGTCTACAAACAAAGGTACAAATATATAGTGTGCAGAATTAAAATATATCTAGAATATTAACTATTTAATACAATTAATGTATGCAATGTACTATAATAAAAAAGAATCCATTATCACAGGTTAATTAATGCATTAAATGAAAATTTACTAGTAAAAAGTTTTCCTACACATAATGTAAGCAAATTGTATCATAACTGGATGGATTAGATTTTGAATATCTGCAGACTTGCCATATTTAATTATAAAACAATCTCAATTTAGGCCAAAGCAAATCCAGTACTATCAATATGAAAATATATATATAGACATGGTTGCTAAAAAACAAATATATGGTTTAATTTATAGCAGATTAAAACTGATTTGTACAATACCTGTACAATTCCTGGATGTTTGATTAAACTGATAGCCTTGGTTACAGAAGCAGTATGGTGATCCAGAGCTGTTTGTTGTACACCCTCCTACACTGTTATCACAGGTAATGGTGGCTCCTTCACAGGGATTGGAGGCTGTTTATATAAAAGCAAGCACATGAGCTCACAGCAAGCACAACATGAGCACACAGAATAATATCTCTTCAAGATACTCTTTCTTATACCCTCCTCTCCTATTTAGTAATTTGGGAATACATATATATTCATTCATGTTCTTAAAGAACTAAACATAGTTGCTTGGGAATAAGACCTGTCCCTAAACCTTTATTTCAATCTACTCCAAAAATTTCACCTGGTCATTTTTATGGTAAATACTTATTAATCTGGCTTCAAATATAGCATCTGAAACCAATAATTGGTACAGAAAAACATACTAGATGAATCATCCATGCATCTCTGATCAATGAAGGACTTAGACAGAATACAAGTCCTATACATTAAATCTGGGATAATTACCAACATCTTTGAGGTGAGCTAGTATAGTATCAATATAACAATAACACAATACAACACATCTAAAAAGTAAGAAAATTAAAAACAAGAGGCCCAAGGGCCTTGAATCGCTCTTCTGATAAATTGTACAACCTATCACTTCTATTTGAAGCCTCTAACCCTAAGTATTCTAAGAGCCAAGTTGCATCAACTGACAAAGTTTGATGATTCTTAGCCAATTATAACTGAAGATATTTTAATAAAGCTATAAAAAAAAACCATAAGTAGGTCACAATGACCTACTTTAAGATTGAAGTTTTCTGAGGACTCAAGATGCATTAATAGACAAAGATTGAAGATTCTAGGCCAATAAGTATGTGAGATATTCAAAAGTAAGGCACATTAATTTTATCTACATTCTTGGAAAAACCAAAATGCATCAACTGACAAAGTTTGATTATTCCAAGCCAATAAGTACTGGAGATACTTAATTATAGCCATAAAATGTTAAAAGTAGGTCACTGTGATCTAATTTTTAGTAGGCAATTTTTGAAAGCCCAAAATACATCAACTGACAAAGTTTGATGATTCTCAGCCAATATGTATCTGAGATATTCAAAGTAAGTCACCATGCCCTACTTTTTGGTTGACATTCTCTGAAAACCCAAGATGCATCAACTGACAAAGTTTGATGATTCTAAGCCAATAAGTACCAGAGATCCTTAAATAAAGCCATAAAATGTCTGCCAAAACATAAAATCATATTAATTTCAGAAAATATCAAATACAAGTTGTCTAGCATGTATTTGAACTTGATTTATCACAGCTCAATAATGAAAGTATTCAGCTTTGCTACATTTATCAGGTAAATCTACAATGAAACTTTTTAAATGTTTCATAACAATAATACACATGTATCAATAAATTGAAAGAAGACCTACTTTTACAATCTCCTGAAGTGTCATTCCTTTGGTAACCCAAGCCATCAACTCACAAAGTTTGATGATTCCACACAATTTTCCGAAGATCCCTCAAATAAAGCCATAAAATGTCAAAAGTAGGTCACCGTGACCTACATTTTAGTCAGCATTTTTCAAAGTCCCAAGATGCATCTGACAGACCAAGTTTGATGACTTTGGATCATGCCAAGATAATGAAAACATTCTGGGTACAGTCACATGACTGGTTACAGTTCACACCCCAATGAACAGCATCACAAGCTACAAGATTAAATTAAACACAACTGATGCAAATTACTTTTAAGTACAAACCAATTTTATAATTTTAAACTGTCCATCAAAAATTTTTTTCTTCCATGAAAAAGAAATTACATGTGCAGGATTTTTGATCAGACATCAGCTGGAAGCCAGGATAGCAGCTACAGGAGAAACCTCCCACTGTGTTGGTACAAATTTGAGGACATTTCTTACTGGTTTGTTCTGCACACTCATTTATATCTACAGTACAGAAATCAAAACCAATGTTAACAATTTACTAGTATCTATATTTTCTAAGTATGATATTATTACCCATAAATTAATTTCAAAGATACATCAGATACAGAAATGATTATTCATTTTTTTATGCACAAGTGGATTTTGTAAGATCAATTTATTTGCATCTTCATATTCTACCATGCTTATGTATTGTGCGTACCATTGCAACTTTTCCCATCTTGTGCCAGAGTATATCCCTCATCACAGTGACATTTTGGAGACCCAGATTCCAGTGTGCAGGAATGTGAACAATTATGTGCTGAACAAGTAGGGCTTACAGCATCTATAGAATAGAGAGAAAATATCAAAGCAATATTGTACAAAAATATCAAATTTATTCAAAATGTTCCACATTAGATTTTTTGTTTCAAAGACATCCATGTTTTTCTTTAAATTTTATGCATTTCTCAGTTTTAATTAATTTGTAAGCACAATTGTTTAATCCTCTTTAAGTTTCAGCAGTGTTGGATTACTTATGTTCATCTATCCCCCCCTTTTCTTCTCCATTCACTAACCTGCTTGGCACATTTTGTTATCTGAGTTCAGACTGTACCCCTCTCTGCAGTAACAATTATAACTTCCATCTGTGTTGTTACAGAGTTGTTGACATCCACTTGTTTGTTCAAAACACTCATTCACATCTAAAAAGTAACAAAACATTGAATGTGACCTCCTCTTCAACCTTGTACAACAACAATAGCACTCAACGCATTTCCATGTATCTTTTCAAATAGACATTTGCCAGAAATTCTATATTCAATTATGTACTCTCAAAACTCAGTCCATAAAATGCACATATTTTTATTTGAATCTTAAGACCTTGTTTCACATTTCCCCCTGAGTTACCATTTTTCATGGTTTAATGCTTTATTATACCTACCAAGACAGGCCTGGTTCTGGTTGACATCAGTACGATACCCTGGCTCACAGCTACAGCTGAAGGACCCAAGAACATTTGTACAAATCTGGTGGTCAGAGCATTGACTGCTACTGCTACATTCATCTACATCTGTTAACAAAAATGATACACTGAAGGATTTTGCCATTCAGATCTATTATGCTTTTATTTTTTTTCTTTATTTAATTTTTAACATATTTTTAATATATTTTTCACATGTACCGGTACATTTGTGTATATAAAATGTTCATTTCCTTACCCACACATTTCCTCTCATTGCCATACTTGTAGCCGACTGGACAAGCACTGCACTGGAAGGCCACCCCCGTGTTGTTGTGATCTGTCGGGGAGTTATCTGTACATATAAAAGGGGGCTGACACGGGTTGTCATGACAACCATCCACGTCCACGGAGCAGTCAATACCTACAGTATTGGTATGCAAATTTTAATACAAGATGAACTTAAAAATACCAGACACATAGTTACAATGATAATTCATTTCTTTATGGTCACACCCGATTTTGTAACCCATAACCCGATTATTAATGTAAATGACCCGGCATACCATGCAGCTTCACCCATCTTGTGCAAGAGACCAACAGTGAATATTTCCCGATTTCCAGTGATTTGGTGTGAACAATTATGTGCTGCACTTTTACCTTCCAGTTACAACCCAAGCTTAGATCTACGTAAACAATGCCGATGGATTAATTATCAGTGCAGGTGTAAACAATTAATTTGGGTGTTGTTTTGACAAATCAATGTTTGAAGTCAATTAAAATGACTTCCGATAGAACTAGATCGTTATCAGGGCCAGCAGGAACAAACTGAACCAAACACATGTCTCTGATTGAACCAAGAAAAAGAGAAACAATATTTATATAGGCCTACATCTTTGAAAAAAACTTTCATTCTAGATAAACTAAAGTGATCGAAGACAGTGTAGGCCTAACTTCACATTTAAATATATACACATTGCAGTAGTTAATTAATTAAGTGAGAGGAAAAATAACTTCAAAACTACAATTGGTATACTTTCAAATTAAGCAGAAACTGAAAAGGCTTTTTAAAAAAATGGACACTTACTTCAGGTCAATACTGAAGTATGAAACCTTCAATTGTCTTTTTTAACATGTAAATTTAATCAAATTATGTATGAATTTTTTGTCATTGTAAATTTAAGCCTTTTTCAATAATGGAATTCTCAATACACAAAAACTTTGTATATATATAATTATGTATAAAATTTAATCATGGTAAGTATGTCGTGAATGTCGTTACGCGTTATGACCAGATTTTTTACTTTCCAAATCTGGTCATGACCAGATTTTTACATGCTGGAGGTTGGCAAGTATGGACAAAGGGACAATAGAACAGTTTCACATGTATGGACCAAGATAAATTCCATTATAGCTAGGCTTTAATCTTATGATCATGATAACTTAAATTTCCATTATATATGAAGGCTCCTAAATTCATAGTTAGGTAATTGATTGTTCAAAAATATTTCAAATATTATGAACAGATGTAAATGAAATTTAAAACTTGTGATGACTTAACCCCCTTCCCCGCAGTCATGCATTTTAACGCATATACCATTTCCTATTTCTAATGCAAAATCATGCATATTAATTATTATACCGTTTCCCAACAATTATGCATCTTCTCGCACTTCAAAAAGTTTGTTTAATCTTCAATTTAATGCCAATTTCCTTTGATGTTATACTTGCTAAAATCTCATAAAATAAGAAAAGTTATTTTCTTATTAAAATATTACGTCATAATAGTATTTACGTGGTATAAATTAAGAAAATCCGCGTAATTTACGCCCACCAAACTTTAGTACTCAATATAAATGTAAGAAACTTGTACTGCACTAAAAAGTGCTTAAGGGTATGTTGCAATAGTTGCATAACAGTTTAGTAAGTTGTAGAGTTAATGTGTATGAAGAATTGGATTGCCTACCTTCATAACCAATGTTACAGATGCAAGGTGCAGTAAACTGGTTGGGTGTTGATGTTGGTTTTGGGTGATCAAAGTCACAGGTTCCATTACCAGAACAGCCAGAACATTTGACGATAATCACTGTGAGAGTGTTAGAGGCAGATCCTGCATTGTCAACAGCCCAGAAACTATAGGAAAGACAATTTAACCACTCAGTTACAACAAATATACAACTGAAATCATTTATTAGAGAGTTAAAGAACGAGAGATAAGCAAACTTTGTTTTTCACACAACACTCACCTGATATGGTAAACTCAGGTTATAATTAATAAACTTGTAACAAATTAAACCAAAACAACGCGTCAAGTTAATGCACATGTACATGTATCATGTGTATATCATAACTAAATTAATCAATATCTGCAAAGGTTACCTAATTTGTTGGTCATCCGTTGTAGGAAGATATGTGTAGGATATGTTGGCAGTGCCCTTCCCAGTAGAATTACTATCTGGGCTCACTGCAGTGACCAAGTTTCCATCTGAGTCAGTGGCCTGTACCACAAGTATTAGAGGCTGTCCTATTGTGGCATTGACAAGCAGAGCCCCCGTTATTTCAGGAGCTGTGTTAGCTACAATAAATCATATACATGTACAGCTGCTCGTCACATAATGGTATGCACTTCTGATGATAGAAGTACTGTTTTCCTCAACTTCATAAATGTGTACGATGTTTTGAATCCTAAATTTATTGCTGACAAAATTGCTACACTTAAAGCCTTTTTAACAAATGCAGACCTGTTTACCCATATCGTTGTTTCTCAGTAATTTTGATGAAATCTGTCTGTGAGATTTGGCATTTGCCAGTAAGATTTCATTTTTCATTGATTTTACATATATCTATGGAGACTGTTTCTCTGATTACTAAGTCGCTGGCGTGGCAGAGTAGACTTGATCCTTACATCGAGGGTTCGGATCAACTGAGTCTGACATTTATAACCTGACTCCAATCTTCTAATGGAATCATGAGTCTTATTCTAAAGATTAAAAGGAGGTCCCACAGCTGGCACGAATATAAGATCTCCCACCTCTCAATGGCCCGATAGAGGACAAAATTGTGTGTTTTCTCCACCGGCAACTTGTGGCGTTTCCATATGAGTGAAAGACTTTCGAGAAGGACATTAAACAACGTACAATCAATCAATCTGATTACTTAAACGAACATCACGAAAACTAACTGCAAAATTACGAACAAATGAATTACCGATTTCCGTATTTTCGTAACATGAAGACGTCAGACGTATTTTGTACTAAAAATCTGTATAAAATACGGCGAAATTGTAAGAGTAAACAGGTCTGCAAATGATTTTGCAGTGGATTTCCAGACTGATATATACCTGCTTGTAGTTTCCTCAGTTCTAAAGCTTCAAGGATGTTCTTAGAATTCTCTGCTATATCCTTATTATTGGTAGCAAGGTAATCATAAAGACAGCCAGCATCCCCCTTACATGTCTCATTTGCTTTCTCAATCAACGTAGCATTGAAATCTTCCAGAAAGATTGGCGTAAAACTGCTGTTTTGAAACATCCCACAATTTTCTCCAACTCTATAGGTAAAAATGGAATTGGCACAATCTAGCCGCCCTGGAAAAAAAAAGATTGTTGATCAAATGGTTTGTCTGATTCACTCCTAACCTATCTCCAAACTTCAAATGGAACCATGAGTCTTATTAAAGAATGTTTTGGTATCCAGCACATATCAGAACAGCATGTAATATATATTATGTAAATTTGATCTGTCAGACAATTTTTATCTTCTTATGTCAGTGTAATAATCATTTTAAGATAATGTGTAACATTTGATTTTACTAGATTAAGAATAATATATACATGTATCAGCATAATGCTGATTTTTGTAACAAACAGAATTTCGTATCTAGGAGTTGTTGCCCTTTTCAAGCAATGCTTACAAGATTCTCCAAAGTTGTAGTATATTTCCTTTTCACTGGAACGTTCTGACATCACTGTTCCATTTCTCAAGGTCAAATCATCTGTGGGGTCATCATTAATATTTCCCAAAAGTCCTCCGTTTTCGGTCTTGATTGATAAAGACTTTGGAATGAGGATATTCAAATCCAGCATTTGGACTTCATATGATATTTGTAAAGCTATTTCTGAAAATCAAATAAATTTTTTTTTTAATTTTGTTACAAAATCAGTGAACATTTTCAGGCGAAAAAATAATAATTGTTGATTTTTTGAAAAATAACAGAAATTTAGCTTATATTCTTTCATTATCTCTTCATATCTAAAAAATATTAATCAAGGAATAAGTCAAAATCAAAATTAAGTTTACAGATACTTGTATTGTCTTACCTGAAGGGAAAAGAATCAGCACTGAATGATTGCCAGCATGATATCTAGAGAGTCGAAGTTTATTGTTCAAGGAACATAGGTAACTGGTATCACTGTAGAACTCATTGGTGACATCAAGCCCATTACAATACACAATTATACCTACAAAATAAAAAATATAGATTAAGACAAAAAATAATCCTAGAAATGAACAATACATACCTACTCTTTAGAATAATAATTAAAGGATGGCACAATATATTTTTTTTTTTTTTTTTGGTGTAAATTTGTTTATTATACAGTTAAAGTATATGATTGAGGGAATTAGCAAGATTCCGCTTCCCCAATGCCAGATCTATTTCCCAAGGCGAAGCTGAGGGAAACAGTCCTGGTCGAGGGGAACTTGAATCTTGTTAACTCCTGCAATGATGTACTTTGAACTGCTTTATTATACCATTACAATTGTTTAATTTAGAGGATTCAGATAGCATGATTTCAAAGAAGGGATTAGCTCAATGAACTAACACACGGGGATTTGTCCATTCACATATCATACCTATGTAAAATTAAAATCTAGAGGATTAACTCTTTTCCCCTTAGACCTTTCCCTCCTTTACCCCTTAATGACGACTTTTGACGCCTAGCCCCCAACTCTTAATGACGACTTTTGACGCATGTGTATTTCATTGTTGATTTGACTTGAAATTACCGCTTGTATACGAATTATTTGAGCACAGGTGGCCACCTGCAGTTTAACAATAGATGATTGCATCATACTACCGTTAGAAATCACGTGATTTACCTGTGTAAACAAACAAGTCCCACCAAAATTCAAAATGGCGGACTGTTACATACGATGTTTTTTGAGCATATAACTCAGTCAATAGGCAATATTTTCTCATCCAGTAAAGCAGTACATGAAGATCAAGCTATAAACTACCTATTTCTTGAAAGGTTTAAAAATTATAATGATCTATATGTGTTTTATACTCCAACATAACACGAAAATTTTGTGAAGTACACCGCGCAGTGCCGATTTCGTTACCTGTTTCTCACAAATTCAGAACATACCTTCCAGTTTATACATATTTATAAATGTAAAGGTGTAGGAAATAATTATTTTAATAGAATTGGATCATTAAAGTATCCAAAAACGTCCAGAAATCAAGTTTTAGCACACAAGTCTAAAAATTTGTTGGCGAGATTGACATAGAAGTAGCACTGCAATTTATTGATTTCTGAGGAATTAAACCAGAGACATATATGTTTTATATGTCTCTGATTAAACTTATAAAATTGATAATAAATGATAATTTAACCATCAATTATATCATCACACATAATTTTTATTATTTATACAGACAATTTTGGCTTATCAAAGTCGTTTTACATGTTGAAAATATCTATTTTGCTACTTTCACCTGAATTATTTATTTACATATAACTCCGATCAAAATTTTGCAAATAGATTTTAAAACTTTAATTAATATTACGAATCCAATGACATATAATACATAGCATAAATAAATTTTTTTGACCCTTATTAGTTCAGTTTTAAACTGCACTCAACTAAAACGCTCTAAGGGGCAGCCAGGCAAACACTCTAAGGATATGGCCAGTGCATCAAATCGTGGCATTAAGGGGTAAAGAGTTAAGGATAACCAGGAATTAAGCTTTCGACCCAGGAATTAGCTAACATGACTAAAGCACGAGGATTAGTCCATTCATGAAAATTTCTAGGGAATTAGTCACATCTAAGGATCTACTGTTAGATACTAGGGAAAAAATCAGTAGAGTTATAATTTACTAGCTATAGTTTAACAAACAAAGAAAAACACAGGATTTAACAGCAAATATGAAAATGGTGTGCAGAGCTAACTGTGTTGAATACAAGTTTTTCTTCATTACTTTCACAGTTAACAATTTCTAAGACTGTACCATTTTTTTCCAGGTTGACTTCAACTTGGGCAGTGACATTGTGCTCTCCTCTTGCAGCAAAAGCACTGAATATAGTGGCATGGACATCAGCACCAGTTATACTTTGTGCTAATGTTGTACGGGATTGTAGCTCAAAAATGGTCGATTTACTAGAAATGTTTTTGACTTCAAGCATGGTGTATTCACCGAGACCATTGTACGTGTATTTCAGGCCATCTATAGTGTTTATATGTGGATCTCCATAGCTGGCTCCTGTAGAAAAAAATATACTTAAAATTATTTTTCTGTTGATCGTTATTTTCTTGTACATGAACGAGCATGTCAAAATATCATTTTCTAATTTTTCAAACAATCTAAAGTATATATCGACATGTAGCAAACATTACTATCATACAGGCTTTTCATCTATCTTCAATTTGAACATGATGATGCACATAAAATATCTCAATTCCCAAAAAATTATTGCAAACATGAATAAATTGATATTAATTGTAATTTTCTCATAAACTTAAAAAAAAAAAAAATAATGCATAAAACATATTGCAGGTAGATGGGCTGTACACAGGCTGTTTGACATTTTTAGTGAAATACATACCCCTTTCTGGTGATCTATAGTTCAAGCAGTTGTCTGATGTCCTCTGGGCAAAAAATACATTGCAGAGCCCTGCCTCAACACAGCACCAGTTGTATGGCACTGTGTCATAGCTCTGTGATAGGGAGGGATACAATAGAGGGTTATATAGGTAAATATAGCCAGAGCCAGCCACACCTGTCAACAAGGGCCCCTCAGCTGAGCTACTGCTGTAGCAACATTTCTACATTCAAAGACAAGCACATATAAACATATAAATAAAAAAAAACCATAAAAAATATTTATCAAAAACTAACTACCCATGAAATATACTTTAAAGTACTCCGTATGATGTCAGTCTCAAAATGTCAATTAATTTGCTGAACTGTAAACATATTTAGTGAACACATCACATATGATGCAATTATTTTTTCTTACATGCACTTGGTCATTTTCCCACAGATATACAATTTCTGTTCAATCCACAAGTAGAATATTATGCAGATTTTGGATTAACATTATAAATCCTTAATCAGGCTAATAGTTTTTAAGTATGCTATGATAAATTGTACAGAAAAATGATGGCTCATATATATGTGAAGTGGAAATTGACCAGTATGTCTACTATATATATACAAATAAATTTCTTATGCCTTACCCTAGTAAAGGTATATCCAGTGGGGGAGTGGACTTTGAAATAACAGCCTGGTTCTGCAGAGCTGGCAATAAAGCGAGGGTCCGTCCTGACCTGATGTATGTTACATGGGCATGCTACCAGCAGTGAGTGAGCCAGGGTAACTGATTCCTGCTCTGCCTTGGCTGTGGTGATTCTCCAATTCTGGCATCTCTCCACGTAGTTTATGGCAGAACTTGAACAAGTGTCCAGCTTATAAACCCACAACCCTTTGGTATTTTTAGCTGTAAAGGTTATGAAGATAAATAAGACAGCTGATCTATATAATAATACATAAATACATATACTTCCAAAAAATCAGAAATAAATTTCATGACAAAACAATGAATATTTTGAAAAATTTATATTTCCAACCTAAGGCACTTACTTTACTTTATTAAAATTGAAATAATTTTTTTAAAATCAATACCATTCCACAACACTTAATTGTTGAGCAATTTATCTATGCAACTATGTTATACCATTATCACCGCTGTTGATGACTTCATCATATATGGCATTGGTGAGGGACCCTGGATGGTTGAAGATGCTACTTGGGGAATTTCCACATTTGTAACCCAGCATTGCTGGCTTTGGAGGCAGAAAGTTCATGGCTTTGAATAAATATGCTGCATAGGTTGTCACTCCATCACTGATCAACAGGAGTTGAAAGGTAGCATTCTGATTAAGAAAATTATTATTGAATTTTACATGAGGGATTAAATGAAAATAACTCATCCATTACATCTCACACAAGGATTACAATGGTTGTTACCTGTAGAGCATGATCCCGTGCAGGAGATTGTACCACATTTTCCCAAGTGACCACAAGTGCTGTGTTTGGCTCAAAGGATCCAGCTACACTGCTATCTCGGAAGTTTTCCACAACTATTGACTTTACTTCGGTCAATACATTGGAGACATTCGCAGATCCAAATTTGTTGTACAGCTGATACCAGATTTTTGAGTCCATACTTAGGTCAACATCTGACCATAATGGTGCCACCATTTTCTGTGGATCACTGTTTGGTTTAAGGTTGGCTGGTTTTTGACTTTCATAGTTTGAATCAAATGTAATGTATCCATTGGTATAAATCTGAAAGGAGCAGGAACATACATGTACATACTACTTTAAAAATAAAATTTATCATGTTGATAGTCAATGTTCAATTAAGAAAAATTAAGCAAAATGCTCGCAGCAGCCCAAAGCTTACAAAGTGAAGGGCCTGACTAGGAATTGGCTTATTTTGCCCTTATAACATTATTAATTACAGAAAGAGCTAATGGTTGCTATATTTTTGAGTTGACATGCTGAGAATTTTATTTTATTTTATAACCATTAACATGATTAAAATTTATCATTCTGCATGATCTGGTTAATGACATATATTGTTTCAATAGTTGAATCCACACTTTTTAAAAGTTATGTCCCTTGGTCGCCATCTTTTTGGGGAAAAACCCATAGAATCCTCACAGTAGCCTTTATAGTTTTCTGACTTGTAACTTTGTCATCTGGTTAGAAAAATTAAGTGCATCTTGTAAATGATTGCCCCAAGATGGGGCTATACCCATATATCATGATATAGCAAAAGAAAATTTTTTAACACAGTGGATTTATCAGAGCACACCCAAATGTTTAGTAACATAAAGAGCCGTAAAAGAGGAGAACTGTCATTTCTTTCCCTTTTGGTTGACCATGACGTTGACCCCAAAAAGGGACATAACTATTGCAAAGTGTGGATTGGACTATTATGACACTTTTCATTCATGAATAATTTTGAAATTGTAAAAAAAATGTCCCCATGTATTCCTCACACATTTGAAAAAGATGAAATCATCAGGCTGCGGGATAATGAAACAGACTTAATTGTTAATGCTTAAACAGGTTCTACTATATTCATTCAACAGTCCAATCCATAGGTTACAAAAGTTGTGTCCCTTTGCAGGGTCAATCAAAAGTTCAAGAAACAACGTTCCTTCTCTTAATGCTCCCAAACATTTGCAGGTGTGCTCTGTTTAAACTAATGTTTATTTTTTTTCTTTCAATGCGTGGGTAGCACCATTTTCGGACAATCAGTGCAAAAAAGGCAAAGTTTTTTCCACTCAAATTAAAAAATCACAAACTACGGTGAAGATTCTATCGGTTTTCCCCCTAAGATGGCGGCCAAGGGAAATACATGTAGGCCTGTTTGGATTCAACTATATTGAACTTTGCACCACTGCGGTTTGTTCCGATTAATTTGTCACCTTTCTTTTTGACAACCCTTATACCAGAAGATAAAACAGATAGGAAGGTAGCTTTAAAAGAAAAATACATGTATATTTAAAAGTTTAGGTGTGGTCAAATACCAGATAAAGATTAATCAAAATCCTGGGCGACCCTCCAAAATGGCGACCAGGGGAAGTAACTATACATTAAAGGATAGACCAGCATGCGGATTTTAACATGAAGCTAAATAAATGGGTCACGAACTTACCACTTATAAGCAACTTATATCACTAAATGTTAATCATAGCTCAGCATCTTATAGCTACCGTTCTGTCAAACTCCCGCCACTTTTTGAAGGAAAAGATTAACTCTTACTAGCGCACATTCGACTTTCTTGATAATTAAAAATCACATCAGGGGACGAAATGTGTGACACGAATGGCACCCTTTCAACAGTTACACACACGATTACATACATGGACAGAAGCGGAAATGATGAAGTAAAGTAATTTTCGGTCGTTATGGCATAATTATATACAAGAGCCCGAAATACTGATAGAGACGAAATCCGACTTCCCTCAGGATCACAGGTGTGTAGCGCCTTTTCTTTGTCATGTTTGTTGTAGGCCTATTTCGCATTCTGATCATGCAGGTACAGTGACATAGCGTCGTTTTTGAAATTGGGAGGGGCCAGTCAGAGAAAAAAAAACAATTTACCTGAATTAAAAAGTTGGCACCCCCCCCCCCCCAAAAAAAAGGACATCGCCTAGACTCCAAAATCTTGTTTCGTTGGGGGGGGGGGGGGTTCAATCAGTACCAATATTTTCTTCCTGAAATGCTACATTACCCTTTTTTGACCTTACTGTAACAAAGGCGGGGGGGGGGGGGGGGGGCAACCGGCCTTTCAATGAACGTTATCAGTGGTAAAAAGTAAGTTATGTTTGGGAAAAAGGGCTGTGTAGCCAGTGTAGACTAAATACAATTCAACGTGTTGTGTCCTGCATGCTCCACATTCATTTTAATATTATTTTCAAAAGAATAGGGATACACATGTATTATAAATTAAGGGCAGTTAGGGCACTGAACTTACAAAATAATACATGTATATTCCCTGTTCCCTTAACTACGATAACGGTAGAGTGCATTTCGAGAAAGGCAGTGGAAAATATTAATGGGATTTTGTAAAAAGTTCTGTAAAATTTCATGGAATGACAGTTTAGAAGTTGCGTTAACAAAATGAATATGTTTCAGCAAAAATTGCCAGAGGCGTAGTCACAAACTTAAAAGTGGGGGGGCTCAACTCCAGAAATTCTTTGACAAGCAGAAAAAAGGAAAAAAAAAAAAAAAAAAAACTTAAAAGTGGGGGGGGGGGCTCAACTCCAGAAATTATTTTACAAGCAAAAAAAAAAAAAAAAAAAAAAAAAAAAGCTGAAAGTTCCCCAAACTCGAAAATAAGGACAACTTTTTCAAAGGCAAGTTACTGTCAAATCCAATTGTACAAGGGTCAAAAAGTGGGGGGGGGGATCCATTCAATGAATATTTCCTATAGTAAAGGTAATGTTGGGGAAATTAGCTGTGATTTTCTTCTTCTTTTAAAAAGTGGGGGGGCACAGACATACTCTTGCCCCCCCACATCTGAAAGTGGGGGGGGCTAGTGCCCCCGCTGACCCCCCTGTGACTACGCCTATGATTGCTCCTACATCTGAATCAAGTAGCTGATATTGAATAAGCTTTCAAGTGTGACTGTGTATTATATATTGACTATTACTGTATACATAGGCTTAGCTGTTACAATATATAACTTGAATTTGGACAACTGTTCATCGAATTCACAACACAAACATTGTCAGCCAATACAGCTAACAGATAAACTTTTGTCGATTAATTCCTTGATTTAACATTATTATATGCACGCTTTATGTTCTGAAATATTATGCTATAAGCAACTGAGACATTTAAGACTTTTATGCTTTACTCAGTACTGCCAGGGTTAATTTTGAATTTTGTACTGAATTTCAATAGTACCGCTACATTGATACTCACAAAAATTCTGTTGGAAACTACGCAGTCACACGTGACTCCTATTGGGTTGTCCAGGACAGCAACCAAAAGATCGTCACCCGCTCCACCTTCTGTATCTCCTGCCGCGGATCCAAAGGGGTGTAATGTAGTGGATTCTGTTTAATTACATCGATTAAATATTTTAAATAAAAAAAATAATACGCGAGAGAGAGAGAGAGAGAGATGTATATTATATATAGTGTAAAGTCTTACATGTGCTTTTCAGCTGAAACTACACATTTCAAAAGAAATATGTAGCATTTCAATGAAAAAAGTAGTACCTGCTATTGACACCGTAGTTAAGGGTACTATAGTTGTGCTCGAAATCGTTTCCGTTGTTGTTGTGAATCCAGAGGTACTACTTTCGGGACTGCTTCCTGATGTACGCGTTGTTCTCGTTCCTGTCGTAAAAGACATGTAAGGTTTTAATAAATTAAAGATAAATACAGGATTGAAGAGCTAACGATAAACACTTTTTCCAAAATATACGAAAATTTTAATTATTTAAATATTAGTAATATGAATAAGTTTAAACGCGTAAATTGATTTTTTTTAAATTAAAGTCTTTAACAATAATGTCCAATAAAATTATAAAAGAATTATAGAATTTTTAACATCAAAGAAAGATAGCAATTACTAGTACATGTATATCAAAATATTTTAGAAATAGTTATTTGTTATTTGAATTGTTAAATAAAAGTGATATCGATCCCATCGTCTCAAGCCACGGTTCGTAGTCTGCATATAGCTCTCTCCTATCCGTGCCTCACAAAAAGTGTCGTGATCTTGAATAATTACGTTTCTCTATTGTGACGTCATATATATATATATGTATATTCAGTCAATGACAAGTTTTGTTTCCATCGTACACTGCGATTGGGTATTGAAAGTTCGCATCAAACTTCATTATCCGACTATGTTTTACTCGCGTTGGTCAATATTATAATGAGCTTCGAAAATTTTCTTCTCATGCAACTGCGGCCAGGATGGGAGAGGATCGTACATTTTGGCCGTGGTTTGCGACGATGTATCGATCCCAACATGCAAACTTAAACTTAACGTGACCTGACAACTAGATAAAGCTTTTTAGTCAAAGTAAAATGTTATAAATACAAAATAGAACTTATTGTTAGTGATACATAAATACATCCAACCAAAGGTAAGAAAGATGGTTAATTTCAAGGAAAAGTGATTTTTATGTTTTCTAGGATGCCTATAAAAAGTAGTAAGCGTGATTTGCTCTACACATCCATGCAGCTGTATACTTCAGTATGTCAAAATATGTGTAAAACATCTTTATTTAATAAGTGATAGGTAAACAGACATATATATTACATAACTCACCACATTACACGTGACTTAAAAATATTCTGGAATGTGCAAATGTTATGTAAAACATAAAAAAAGATCAATTGAAAACTCGCCTTCTTCAACAGAGGTTGAAAGAAAGTGTGTTGCAGAAGTGTTAGCTGCAAATGTTGTGCTGCTTAGAGTTGTTGGAACAGCTGTGGTGCTTTCTGTAGCTGTTGTGCTGGCTTCAGTACTGCTTGTTGTTGCGCTGGTTTCACTTGTGGTGCTAGGTTGTGTACTTGTTGAAGTGACTTCAGCGGTAGTGCTGCTGACAGTGGAGGACTCCGTGCTGCCAATTGTTGAGGTTGTTGTGTCTGCAACTGCGGATATAAATGTAGCTTCAGTTGTAGAGGTGCTGGCTTCACTTGTGCTGCTTACAGTTGTTGGAACAGCTGTGGTGCTTTCTGTAGCTGTTGTGCTGGCTTCAATACTGCCTGTTATTGCGCTGATTTCACTTGTGGTGCTAGGTTCTGTACTTGTTGAAGTGAGTTCAGTGGCTGTGCTGCTGACAGTGGAGGACTCCGTGCTGCCGATTAATGAGGCTGTTGTGTCTGCAACTGTGGATACAAATGTAGCTTCAGTTGCAGAGGTGCTGGCTTCACTTGTGCTGCTGTCAGTCGTTGGAACAGCTGTGGTGCTTTCTGTAGCTGTTATATTGGCTTCAGTACTGCTTGTTGTTTCGCTGGTTTCACTTGTGGTGCTAGGTTCTGTACTTGTTGAAGTGACTTCAGCGGTAGTGCTGCTAACAGTGGAGGACTCCGTGATGCCAATTGTTGAGGTTGTTGTGTCTGCAACTGTGGATGTAAATGTAGTTTCAATTGTAGATGTGCTGGCTTTACTTGTGCTGCTTACAGTTGTTGAAACAGCTGTGGCGCTTTCTGTAGCTGTTGTGCTGTCTTCAGTACTGCTTGTTGTTGCGCTGATTTCACTTGTGGTGCTAGAATCTGTACCTGTTGAAGTGACTTCAGCAGTAGTGCTGCTGACAGTGGAGGACTCCGTGCTGCCAATTGTTGAGGTTGTTGTGTCTGCAACTGTTGATGTAAATATAGTTTCAATTGTGCTGCTGTCAGTCGTTGAAACAGCTGTGGTGCTTTCTGTAGCTGTTGTGCTGGCGTCAGTACTGCTTGTTGTTGGGCTGGTTTCACTTGTGGTGCTAGGTTCTGTACTTGTTGAAGTGACTTCATCGGTAGTGCTACTGACAGTGGAGGACTCTGTGCTGCCAATTGTTGAGGTTGTTGTGTCTGCAACAGTGGATGAAAATAGAGCTTCAGTTTTAAAGGTGCTGGCTTCACTTGTGCTGCTTACAGTTGTTGGAACAGCTGTGGTGTTTTCTGTAGCTGTTGTGCTGGCTTCAGTACTGCTTGTTGTTGCGCTGGTTTCAATTGTAGTGCTAGGTTCTGTACTTGTTGAAATGACGTCAGCGGTAGTGCTGCTGACAGTAGAGGACTCCGTGCTGCCAATTGTTGAGGTTGTTCTGTCTGCAACTGTGGATGTACTTGTAACTTCAGTTGTAGAGGTTCTGGCTTCACTTGTGCTGCTTACAGTTGTTGGAACAGCTGTGGTTCCTTCTGTAGCCGTGTTGCTGGCTTCAGTACTGCTTGTTGTTGCGCTGGTTTCAGTTGTTGTGCTAGGTTCTGTACTTGTTGAAGTGAGTTCAGCGGCTGTGCTGCTGACAGAGGAGGACTCCGTGCTGCCAATTATTGAGGCTGTTGTGTCTGCAACTGTGGATGTAAATGTAGCTTCAGTTGTAGAGGTGCTGGCTTCACTTGTGCTGCTTACAGTTGTTGGAGCAGCTGTGGTTCCTTCTGTAGCCTTGTTGCTGGTTTCAGTACTGCTTGTTGTTTCACTGATTTTACTTGTGGTGCTAGGTTCTGTACTTGTTGAAGTGACTTCAGCGGTAGTGCTGCTGACAGGGGAGGACTCCGTACTGCCAATTGTTGATGTTGTTGTATCTGCAACTGTGGATTTAAATGTAGCTTCAGTTGTAGAGGTGCTGGCTTCACTTGTGCTGCTGTCAGTCGTTGTAACAGCTCTGGTGCTTTCTGTAGCTGTTATGCTGGCTTCAGTACTGCTTGTTGTTGCGCTGGTTTTACTTGTGGTACTAGGTTCAGTACTTGTTGAAGTGACTTCAGAGGCAGAGCTGCTTACTGTCAAGGACTCCGTGCTGCCAATTGTTGAGGTTGTTGTGTCTGCAACTGTGGATGTAAATGTAGTTTCAATTGTGCTGCTGTCAGTCGTTGAAACAGCTCTGGTGCTTTCTGTAGCTGTTGTGCTGGCGTCAGTACTGCTTGTTGTTGCGCTGGTTTCACTTGTGGTGCTAGGTTCTGCACTTGTTGAAATGACTTCAGCGGCTGTGCTGCTGACAGTGGAGGACTCCGTGCTGCCAATTGTTGAGGTTGTTGTGTCTGCAACTGTTGATGTAAATGTAGTTTCACTTGTGCTGCTGTCAGTCGTTGAAACAGCTCTGGTGCTTTCTGTAGCTGTTGTGCTTTCTTCAGTACTGCTTGTTGTTGTGCTGGTTTCAATTGTAGTGTTAGGTTCTGTACTTGTTGAAGTGACTTCAGCGGTAGTGCTGCTGACAGTATAGGACTCCGTGCTGCCAATTGTTGAGGTTGTTGTGTCTGCAACTGTGGATGTAAATGTAACTTCAGTTGTAGAGGTGCTGGCTTCACTTGTGCTGCTTACAGTTGTTGGAACAGCTGTGGTGCTTTCTGTAGCTGTTGTACTGGCTTCAGTACTGCTTGTTGTTTCGCTGGTTTCACTTGTGGTGCTAGGTTCTGTACTTTTTGAAATAATTTCTGTAGTAGTGCTGCTGACAGTGTAGGACTCTGTGCTGCTAATTGTTGAGGCTGTTGTGTCTGCAACTGTGGATGTAAATGTAGCTTCAGTTGTAGAGGTGCTGGCTTCACTTGTGCTGCTTACAGTTGTTGGAACAGCTGTGGTTCCTTCTGTAGCATTGTTGCTGGCTTCAGTATTGCTTGTTGTTTCACTGGTTTTACTTGTGGTGCTAGGTTCTGTACTTGTTGAAGTGACTTCAGCGGCAGTGCTGCTGACAGTGGAGGACACCGTGCTGCCAATTGTTGAGGTTCTTGTGTCTGCAACTGTGGATGAAAATGTTGTTTCAATTGTGCTGCTGTCAGTCGTTGAAACAGCTGTGGTGCTTTCTGTAGCTGTTGTGCTGGCTTCAGTACTGCTTGTTGTTGCGCTGGTTTCACTTGTGGTGCTAGGTTCTGTACTTGTTGAAATGACTTCAGCGGCTGTGCTGCTGACAGTGGAGGACTCCATGCTGCCAATTGTTGAGGTTGTTGTGTCTGCAACTGTTGATGTAAATGTAGTTGCAATTGTGCTACTGTCAGTCGTTGAAACAGGTCTGGTGCTTTCTGTAGCTGTTGTGCTGGCTTCAGTACTGCTTGTTGTTGCGCTGGTTTCAATTGTAGTGCTAGGTATTGTACTTGTTGAAGTGACTTCAGCGGTAGTGCTGCTGACAGTAGAGGACTCCGTGCTGACTGGCGTTGAAGTTGGTGTGTCTGCAACTGTGGATGTAAATGTAGCTTCAGTTGTAGAGGTGCTGGCTTCACTTGTGCTGCTTACAGTTGTTGGAACAGCTGTTGTGCTTTCTGTAGCTGTTGTGCTGGCTTCAGTACTGCTTGTTGTTTCACTGGTTTCAGTTGTGCTAGGCTCTGTACTTGTTGAAGTGAGTTCAGCGGCTGTGCTGTTGACAGTGGAGGACTCCGTGCTGCCAATTATTGAGGCTGTTGTGTCTGCAACTGTGGATGTAAATGTAGCTTCAGTTGTAGAGGTGATGGCTTCACTTGCGCTGCTGTCAGTCGTTGTAACAGCTGTGGTGCTTTCTGTAGCTATTATGCTGGCTTCAGTACTGCTTGTTGTTGCGCTGGTTTTACTTGTGGTACTAGGTTCTGTACTTGTTGAAGTGACTTCAGAGGCAATGCTGCTGACTGTGGAGGACTCCGTGCTGCCAATTGTTGAGGTTCTTGCGTCTGCAACTGTGGATGTAAATGTAGTTTCAATTGTGATGCTGTCAGTCGTTGAAACAGCTGTGGTGCTTTCTGTAGCTGTTGTGCTGGCGTCAGTACTGCTTGTTGTTGCGCTCGTTTCACTTGTGGTGCTAGGTTTTGTACTTGTTGAAATGACTTCAGCGGCTGTGCTGCTGACAGTGGAGGACTCCGTGCTGCCAATTGTTGAGGCTGTTGTGTCTGCAACTGTGGATGTAAATGTAGCTTCAGTTGTAGAGGTGCTGGCTTCACTTGTGCTGCTTACAGTTGTTGGAACAGCTGTGGTGCTTTCTGTAGCTGTTGTACTGGCTTCAGTACTGCTTGTTGTTTCGCTGGTTTCACTTGTGGTGCTAGGTTCTGTACTTGTTGAAATAATTTCTGTAGTAGTGCTGCTGACAGTGGAGGACTCCGTGCTGACTGGCGTTGAAGTTGGTGTGTCTGCAACTGTGGATGTGCTTGTAGCTTCAGTTGTAGAGGTACTGGCTTCACTTGTGCTGCTTACAGTTGTTGGAACAGCTGCGGTTCCTTCTGTAGCCGTGTTGCTGGTTTCAGTACTGCTTGTTGTTTCACTGATTTTACTTGTGGTGCTAGGTTCTGTACTTGTTGAAGTGACTTCAGCGGTAGTGCTGCTGACAGGGGAGGACTCCGTACTGCCAATTGTTGATGTTGTTGTATCTGCAACTGTGGATGTAAATGTAACTTCAGTTGTAGAGGTGCTGGCTTCACTTGTGCTGCTGTCAGTCGTTGTAACAGCTGTGGTGCTTTCTGTAGCTGTTATGCTGGCTTCAGTACTGCTTGTTGTTGCGCTGGTTTTACTTGTGGTACTAGGTTCAGTACTTGTTGAAGTGACTTCAGAGGCAGTGCTGCTTACTGTGGAGGACTCCGTGCTGCCAATTGTTGAGGTTGTTGTGTCTGCAACTGTGGATGTAAATGTTGTTTCAAATGTGCTGCTGTCAGTCGTTGAAACAGCTATGGTGCTTTCTGTAGCTGTTGTGCTGGCTTCAGTACTGCTTGTTGTTGCACTGGTTTCACTTGTGGTGCTAGGTACTGTACTTGTTGAAGTGACTTCAGCGGTAGTGCTCCTGACAGTAGAGGACTCCGTGCTGCCAATTGTTGAGGCTGTTGTGTCTGCAACTGTGGATGTAAATGTAGCTTCAGTTGTAGAGGTGCTGGCTTCACTTGTGCTGCTGTCAGTCGTTGAAACAGCTGTGGTGCTTTCTGTAGCTGTTGTACTGGCTTCAGTACTGCTTGTTGTTTCGCTGGTTTCACTTGTGGTGCTACGTTCTGTACTTGTTGAAATAATTTCTGTAGTAGTACTGCTGACAGTGGAGGACTCCGTGCTGCCAATTGTTGAGGCTGTTGTGTCTGCAACTGTGGATGTAAATGTAGCTTCAGTTGCAGAGGTGATGGCTTCACTTGTGCTGCTTACAGTTGTTGGAACAGCTGTGGTGCTTTCTGTAGCTGTTGTACTGGCTTCAGTACTGTTTGTTGATGCGCTGGTTTCAGTTGTTGTGCTAGGTTCTGTACTTGTTAAAGTGACTTCAGCGGCAGTGCTCCTGACAGTGGAGGACACCTTGCTGCCAATTGTTGATGTTGTCGTGTCTGCAACTGTGGATGTAAATGTAGCTTCAGTTGTAGAGGTGCTGGCTTCACTTGTGCTGCTTACAGTTGTTGGAACAGCTGTTGTGCTTTCTGTAGCTGTTGTGCTGGCTTCAGTACTGCTTGTTGTTGCGCTGGTTTCAGTTGTTGTGCTAGGTTCTGTACTTGTTGAAGTGAGTTCAGCGGCTGTGCTGCTGACAGAGGAGGACTCCGTGCTGCCAATTATTGAGGCTGTTGTGTCTGCAACTGTGGATGTAAATGTAGCTTCAGTTGTAGAGGTGCTGGCTTCACTTGTGCTGCTTACAGTTGTTGGAACAGCTGTGGTTCCTTTTGAAGCATTGTTGCTGGCTTCAGTCCTGCTTGTTGTTTCACTGATTTCACTTGTGGTGCTAGGTTCTGTACTTGTTGAAGTGACTTCAGCAGTAGTGCTGCTCACAGGGGAGGACTCCGTGCTGCCAATTGTTGATGTTGTTGTATCTGCAACTGTGGATGTAAATGTAGCTTCAGTTGTAGAGGTGCTGGCTTCACTTGTGCTGCTGTCAGTTGTTGGAACAGCTGTGGTGCTTTCTGTAGCTGTTGTGCTGGCTTCAGTACTGCTTGTTGTTGCGCTGGTTTCACTTGTGGTGCTAGGTTCTGTACTTGTTGAAGTGACTTCAGAGGCAGTGCTGCTGACTGTGGAGGACTCCGTGCTGCCAATTGTTGAGGTTGTTGTGTTTGCAACTGTGGATGTAAATGTAGTTTCAATTGTGCTGCTGTCAGTCGTTGAAACAGCTCTGGTGCTCTCTGTAGCTGTTGTTCTGGCGTCAGTACTGCTTGTTGTTGCGCTTGTTTCACTTGTGGTGCTAGGTTCTGTACTTGTTGAAGTGACTTCAGCGGCTGTGCTGCTGACAGTGGAGGACTCCGTGCTGCCAATTGTTGAGGTTGTTGTGTCTGCAACTGTTGATGTAAATGTAGTTTCAATTCTGCTGCTGTCAGTCGTTGAAACAGCTGTGGTGCTTTCTGTAGCTGTTGTGCTGGCTTCAGTACTGCTTGTTGTTGCGCTGGTTTCAATTGTAGTGTTAGGTACTGTACTTGTTGAAGTGACTTCAGCGGTAGTGCTGCTGACAGTAGAGGACTCCGTGCTGCCAATTGTTGAGGTTGTTGTGTCTGCAACTGTGGATGTAAATGTAACTTCAGTTGTAGAGGTGCTGGCTTCACTTGTGCTGCTTACAGTTGTTGGAACAGCTGTGGTGCTTTCTGTAGCTGTTGTACTGGCTTCAGTACTGCTTGTTGTTTCGCTGGTTTCACTTGTGGTGCTAGGTTCTGTACTTGTTGAAGTGACTTCAGCGGCAGTGCTGCTGACAGTGGAGGACTCCGTGCTGCCAATTATTGAGGCTGTCGTGTCTGCAACTGTGGATGTAAATGTAGCTTCAGTTGTAGAGGTGCTGGCTTCACTTGTGCTGCTTACAGTTGTTTGAACAGCTGTTGTGCTTTCTGTAGCTGTTGTGCTGGCTTCAGTACTGCTTGTTGTTTCACTGGTTTCAGTTGTGCTAGGCTCTGTACTTGTTGAAGTGAGTTCAGCGGCTATGCTGTTGATAGTGGAGGACGCCGTGCTGCCAATTATTGAGGTTCTTGTGTCTGCAACTGTGGATGTAAATGTAGTTTCAATTGTGCTGCTGTCAGTCGTTGAAACAGCTGTGGTGCTTTCTGTAGCTGTTGTGCTGGCTTCAGTACTGCTTGTTGTTGCGCTGGTTTCACTTGTGGTGCTAGGTTCTGTACTTGTTGAAGTGACTTCAGCGGAAGTGCTGCTGAACGTGGAGGACTCCGTGCTGACTGGCGTTGAAGTTGGTGTGTCTGCAACTGTGGATGTGCTTGTAGCTTCAGTTGTAGAGGTGCTGGCTTCACTTGTGCTGCTTACAGTTGTTGAAGCAGCTGTGGTGCTTTCTGTAGCTGTTATACTGGCTTCAGTACTGCTTGTTGTTTCGCTGGTTTCACTTGTGGTGCTAGGTTCTGTACTTGTTGAAATAATTTCTGTAGTAGTGCTGCTGACAGTGGAGGACTCTGTGCTGCCAATTGTTGAGGCTGTTGTGTCTGCAACTGTGGATGTAAATGTAGCTTCAGTTGTAGAGGTGCTGGCTTCACTTGTGCTGCTTACAGTTGTTGGAACAGCTGTGGTTCCTTCTGTAGCTGTGTTGCTGGTTTCAGTACTGCTTGTTGGTTCACTGATTTTACTTGTGGTGCTAGGTTCTGTACTTGTTGAAGTGACTTCAGCGGTAGTGCTGCTGACAGGGGAGGACTCCGTACTGCCAATTGTTGATGTTGTTGTATCTGCAACTGTGGATTTAAATGTAGCTTCAGTTGTAGAGGTGCTGGCTTCACTTGTGCTGCTGTCAGTCGTTGTAACAGCTCTGGTGCTTTCTGTAGGTGTTATGCTGGCTTCAGTACTGCTTGTTGTTGCGCTGGTTTTACTTGTGGTACTAGGTTCAGTACTTGTTGAAGTGACTTCAGAGGCAGTGCTGCTTACTGTGGAGGACTCCGTGCTGCCAATTGTTGAGGTTGTTGTGTCTGCAACTGTGGATGTAAATGTTGTTTCAAATGTGCTTCTGTCAGTCGTTGAAACAGCTATGGTGCTTTCTGTAGCTGTTGTGCTGGCGTCAGTACTGCTTGTTGTTGCGCTGGTTTCACTTGTGGTGCTAGGTTCTGTACTTGTTGAAATGACTTCAGCGGCTGTGCTGCTGACTGTGGAGGACTCCGTGCTGCCAATTGTTGAGGCTGTTGTGTCTGCAACTGTTGATGTAAATGTAGTTTCAATTGTGCTGCTGTCAGTCGTTGAAACAGGTCTGGTGCTTTCTGTAGCTGTTGTGCTGGCTTCAGTACTGCTTGTTGTTGCGCTGGTTTCAATTGTAGTGCTAGGTACTGTACTTGTTGAAGGGACTTCAGCGGTAGTGCTGCTGACAGTAGAGGACTCCGTGCTGCCAATTGTTGAGGCTGTTGTGTCTGCAACTGTGGATGTAAATGTAGCTTCAGTTGTAGAGGTGCTGGCTTCACTTGTGCTGCTGTCAGTCGTTGTAACAGCTGTGGTGCTTTCTGTTGCTGTTGTGCTGGCTTCAGTACTGGTTGTTGTTGCGCTGGTTTCACTTGTGGTGCTAGGTTCTGTACTTGTTGAAATGACTTCAGCGGCTGTGTTGCTGACAGTAGAGGACTCCGTGCTGCCAATTATTGAGGCTGTCGTGTCTGCAATTGTGGATGTAAATGTAGCTTCAGTTGTAGAGGTGCTGGCTTCACTTGTGCTGCTTACAGTTGTTGGAACAGCTGTGGTTCTTTCTGTAGCTGTTGTGCTGGCTTCAGTACTGCTTGTTGTTGCGCTGGTTTCAGTTGTTGTGCTAGGTTCTGTACTTGTTGAAGAAAGTTCAGCGGTAGAGCTGCTGACAGTGGAGGACTCCGTGCTGCCAATTATTGAGGCTGTCGTGTTTGCAATTGTGGATGTAAATGTAGGTTCAGTTGTAGAGGTACTGGCTTCACTTGTGCTGCTTACAGTTGTTGGAACAGCTGTGGTGCTTTCTGTAGCTGTTGTACTGGCTTCAGTACTGCTTGTTGTTTCGCTGGTTTCACTTGTTGTGCTAGGTTCTGTACTTGTTGAAATAATTTCTGTGGTAGTTCTGCTGACAGTGGAGGACTCTGTGCTGCCAATTGTTGAGGCTGTTGTGTCTGCAACTGTGAATATAAATGTAGCTTCAGTTGTAGAGGTGCTGGCTTCACTTGTGCTGCTTACAGTTGTTGGAACAGCTGTGGTTCCTTCTGTAGCCGTGTTGCTGGCTTCAGTACTGCTAGTTGTTTCGCTGATTTCACTTGTGGTGCTAGGTTCTGTACTTGTTGAAGTGTTTTCAGCGGTAGTGCTGCTGACAGGGGAGGACTCCGTGCTGCCAATTGTTGATGTTGTTGTATCTGCAACTGTGGATGTAAATGTAGCTTCAGTTGTAGAGGTGCTGGCTTCACTTGTGCTGCTGTCAGTCGTTGTAACATCTGTGGTGCTTTCTGTAGCTGTTGTGCTGGCTTCAGTACTGCTCGTTGTTGCGCTGTTTTCAATTGTTGTGCTAGGTTCTGTACTTGTTGAAGTGACTTCAGCGGTAGTGCTGCTGACAGTAGAGGACTCCGTGCTGCCAATTGTTGAGGTTGTTGTGTCTGCAACTGTGGATGTACTTGTATCTTCAGTTGTAGAGGTGCTGGCTTCACTTGTGCTGCTTACAGTTGTTGGAACAGCTGTGGTGCTTTCTGTAGCTGTTGTACTGGCTTCAGTACTGCTTGTTGTTTCGCTGGTTTCACTTGTGGTGCTAGGTTCTGTACTTGTTGAAGTGACTTCAGCGGTAGAGCTGCTGACAGTGGAGGACCCCGTGCTGCCAATTGTTGAGGTTGTCGTGTCTGCAACTGTGGATGTAAATGTAGTTTCAGTTGTAGAGGTGCTGGTTGCACTTGTGCTGCTGTCAGTCGTTAGAACAGCTGTGGTGCTTTCTGTAGCTGTTGTACTGGCTTCAGTACTGCTTGTTGTTGCGCTTATTTTACTTGTGGTGCTAGGTTCTGTACTTGTTGAAGTGACTTCAGCGGTAGTGCTGCTGACAGAGGTTGGTCCTGCAGTAGCTGTGTCTGCAAATGTTGATGTAAATGTCGCTCATTTGTATTCTTTTAGGCGTTCCTTTTTGATGTTTGGTTTTGTTTGATAGTTTACGAATTCGAACTTTTAATTAAATATGTTCATTTGTTCATTTTAGAGAGTTTGATGTCCGCTTTGTCTTTGTAAAGTTAACACATGGCTGTTTTTATGAATATATATGACATTTAATTTAAGTCAAACAACAAGCTCCTTTAATGCCCGTTTTGAATATCTCCACGATATATTCAAATGTATTTCTAATTAGAAACGTGTCGCATGTGTAACAATAAGAACCTTTCTTCTACGATATTGTATGTTTTGTTTTATGTATTTAGACATATGTGCATATAATATTGGATAGCTAGGGAAGTTTCCATGGGTATATGATACTGAACGTAATGATTTTGTATCTTAATGAAACGTGTAAATATATCCTATTCAGAAAAAAGTGGATATGTAGAATACTAGTACATGTATATTCTTTCCATACTTCTAGTTCATTCAAATTTAGCTTTCATCATTATGTATAATACTGTGCGCATTAATTTCTGAATGTCACGCAACTTGTAATTACTAGATACATATAAGTAAAAGAAAGATATATCTAGGAAATCCCTTTAAGTACTTTAATATACTTTTTTTTACAGCAAAATCATAAAAACTTAAGGAATGAAGGACACATGGTCACATGACACATAAATACTACCGAGTCTGCGATACTATACTAGTAATATGTGCAAGATATGATTTAACCCATCAGTACAGTAAAAGAAATTGACAGTTTGTTTTACTTTACAATCTTCAAAATTAAATACTGAACAATTTTCATATCTATACATACAATCTGCTCTAGACTCGCGAGGTAAGGAGTTGATCCTTACGTCGCGGGTCCACTTTGGGACCTGGATACCGGTCCTTTGAATGAAATCGTATAAACCGAGGTCCCGTGTCGCAGTAGGTGTTGACACGAAAAAGACCCCTCACTGCTCAATGGCTGTAAGTGCCGAGTATAGGACAAAATTTTCAGCTATCCAATGACAAGTGGTGGATTCTCCATATGAGTGAAAAATTCTCGAGAGGGACGTAAAACAACATACAATCAATCTATCTATCTATCCCCTCCTCCGTTTCCCTACACTATTTGTCCTACAAGTTGATGATGTCGAATGTAGGAAAAATATACTCAGTAAAACTTGGTAAATCACGAGCAGTATAATTACCTAAAAAAGTCAAAATGAGCTCATGCTGAGGTATTTTGTGAAATAGAGAACATAAAAAAATATTTTTTACATGGTTGCTGACAAATCTTATTTAGGTATAGTCTTATCTTATTTCACTGATGTGGCCTACGTCATAATTTGTTTAATCGGACTCGAGATTGTAAGCATGACACATTTTTATCATACTTATGTTTTGTTTAGCGATGTGTTAAGCAATATCGACCTAGCTTAATGAATAAAATGAAGAAATTGGGGGGGGGGGTTGTAATTTTCAAATGTTAGATGATCGATTTCTTTTTTGCAAATCAAGCTTTTTGTTATTATTTTTTTAAAAAATACCCTTCATGATCTTATATGGCGAAAGGTTCTTGCGTTTTAAAAATTTAAACGCTTTTCATATTCTAAAATATTTTAAGAAAATGTATACATACAATGTACACTTTACATATTATGTTCAAGGTCCTTTCTTTCCCCTAAATCTAGAAAACGGGTCATTTGATTTCAAAACAAAGCATCGTGATAATATTTGGCTATTGTAGACCACTCTTTGTTATGCTAAAAATATTTTGACAAAAATGTTAAAAAGCAGGAAAAGTTGAATATTGACTGAAACACAAAATAACTTCGACCCCCACAGGCAAACAAAACTGCGTTGTTCAGTTACAATGAAATATATTGAGATAATGAGCAGTATTCATGATCAAAAGTCCATAAAACAATACAAAATAGGAGCGGAGCAAACACGGACTTCCAAGACATCAGAGATGGGATGAGATGCCATAAAGGAGTGAGCATCCCCTGCCAATCGATCACACTCGCCGTCTGCTTCTTGTCATGAGCGAGAAATAACGGGGAAAATCCGTAAATATCACAGGTATTCCACAAACTTTCATTTCCTTATTCAAAACTGTATTCTAGAAGTAGACTAGACATAAATCCTATTTAAAAGTAAAAAAAACCCATATTTTCGGACCGGTATAACATTGAATTTTTATCCTGTTGAAAATTGACCTATGTTCATTTTTCAACGTTGAATATTGAATAAGGGGTACTTGGTAAAATGTAATAATTAAGACCAAGTGTAAAAACTTTAAATTTATACCCGGGTATTTTTTCTGATCGCTTTTGACTTCAACGCGTTGAAAATTAAGTCTGTTGAATATTGACCCAAACTAGAGAGCTTTGAACTGTCTATTGTTCACTGAGATTATCTAAATCCTCTTATTTATAATTCATTGTAAAAAAAAAATTAACTTTGTCAGAAAAATATCTTATCAGTTGAAGTTTTGAAGTACTCAGTGAAAAACTACCCGATTTTTTTTTGTGCATGACAACCTTACCTTTGACACCTCATATTAAAATTATACAGCATTTATTACAAAAAAACTCAAATCTGTAAATAAGGCAGAGATAGAATAAAGTGCTAAGGAAGTGTAAACATCCCATTATACAGGTGATAGCCTGATATCACATCACGAATAAGGATCGTCGACAATGGAAATAGGAAAAATGAAATAATCTTGTTTAATTCAAAATTTAGTTGTTAGTGACCTTGTGATCCCTTATTGTATCTAGTAAGTAAAACTTACAAATTAAATATTACGACAGAACCTGTGGTGTCTTGTACTTAAAGTTCATCAGAATATGATGATTGTCTCAAAAAAAAAATTGTACCTAGGGAACACAATTTAGTCTACCTTTCCTTAACTAGTATTTTTTCTTGTTATAGTAAATAGCAACATTTCAAGGTTTATGATAATTACACATTTAAGAAAATAATGTAAAAATAAAAAAGAATATGTGATCGGCAGCACACAGAAGCATGGTCATTTTTTAAGTACTGACCGTTGTTGTTGAAACACTGGTTTCACTTGTAAATACATTTATTAAATTTTTTGAGGTTGTTTAACAACTGTGGATGAAAATGTAGCTTCAGTTGTATCCTTTGACAGAGTCTAAATTTACCACACAGTTCTCTACCTTTTATAGGCTTAACTATTGTCAGTGCTGCTTAAAATTGTTGGAACAGCTTATGGTGCTTTCTGTAGCTGTTGTGCATGGCTTAAGTACTGCTTGTTGTATATTGTGTTCACATTGTGGTGAACTAGGTTATGTCAAAACAATTTTGAATCACTTCAACGGAAAGTGCTGCTGACAGTGGAGATCGTGCTGCCATTTTGTTTCCAAAAAGGTTACATTGTATTCTGCAATGTGGATGTAAATGTAGCTTGCACATTGTAGAGGTTTCTGGCTTCACTTGTGCTGCTTACAATGTTGGAACAGCTGTGGTGCTTTCTGTAGCTGTTGTGCTGGCTTCAGTACTGCTTGTTGTTGCGCTGGTTTCACTTGTGGTGCTAGGTTCTGTAAGTTTTGTTGAAGTGACTTCAGCGGTAGTGCTGCTGACAGTGGAGGACTCCGTGCTGCCAATTGTTGAGGTTGTTGTGTCTGCAACTGTGGATGTAAATGTAGCTTCAGTTGTAGAGGTGCTGGCTTCACTTGTGCTGCTTACAGTTGTTGGAACAGCTGTGGTGCTTTCTGTAGCTGTTGTGCTGGCTTCAGTACTGCTTGTTGTTGCGCTGGTTTCACTTGTGGTGCTAGGTTCTGTACTTGTTGAAGTGACTTCAGCGGTAGTGCTGCTGACAGTGGAGGACTCCGTGCTGCCAATTGTTGAGGTTGTTGTGTCTGCAACTGTGGATGTAAATGTAGCTTCAGTTGTAGAGGTGCTGGCTTCACTTGTGCTGCTTACAGTTGTTGGAACAGCTGTGGTGCTTTCTGTAGCTGTTGTGCTGGCTTCAGTACTGCTTGTTGTTGCGCTGGTTTCACTTGTGGTGCTAGGTTCTGTACTTGTTGAAGTGACTTCAGCGGTAGTGCTGCTGACAGTGGAGGACTCCGTGCTGCCAATTGTTGAGGTTGTTGTGTCTGCAACTGTGGATGTAAATGTAGCTTCAGTTGTAGAGGTGCTGGCTTCACTTGTGCTGCTTACAGTTGTTGGAACAGCTGTGGTGCTTTCTGTAGCTGTTGTGCTGGCTTCAGTACTGCTTGTTGTTGCGCTGGTTTCACTTGTGGTGCTAGGTTCTGTACTTGTTGAAGTGACTTCAGCGGTAGTGCTGCTGACAGTGGAGGACTCCGTGCTGCCAATTGTTGAGGTTGTTGTGTCTGCAACTGTGGATGTAAATGTAGCTTCAGTTGTAGAGGTGCTGGCTTCACTTGTGCTGCTTACAGTTGTTGGAACAGCTGTGGTGCTTTCTGTAGCTGTTGTGCTGGCTTCAGTACTGCTTGTTGTTGCGCTGGTTTCACTTGTGGTGCTAGGTTCTGTACTTGTTGAAGTGACTTCAGCGGTAGTGCTGCTGACAGTGGAGGACTCCGTGCTGCCAATTGTTGAGGTTGTTGTGTCTGCAACTGTGGATGTAAATGTAGCTTCAGTTGTAGAGGTGCTGGCTTCACTTGTGCTGCTTACAGTTGTTGGAACAGCTGTGGTGCTTTCTGTAGCTGTTGTGCTGGCTTCAGTACTGCTTGTTGTTGCGCTGGTTTCACTTGTGGTGCTAGGTTCTGTACTTGTTGAAGTGACTTCAGCGGTAGTGCTGCTGACAGTGGAGGACTCCGTGCTGCCAATTGTTGAGGTTGTTGTGTCTGCAACTGTGGATGTAAATGTAGCTTCAGTTGTAGAGGTGCTGGCTTCACTTGTGCTGCTTACAGTTGTTGGAACAGCTGTGGTGCTTTCTGTAGCTGTTGTGCTGGCTTCAGTACTGCTTGTTGTTGCGCTGGTTTCACTTGTGGTGCTAGGTTCTGTACTTGTTGAAGTGACTTCAGCGGTAGTGCTGCTGACAGTGGAGGACTCCGTGCTGCCAATTGTTGAGGTTGTTGTGTCTGCAACTGTGGATGTAAATGTAGCTTCAGTTGTAGAGGTGCTGGCTTCACTTGTGCTGCTTACAGTTGTTGGAACAGCTGTGGTGCTTTCTGTAGCTGTTGTGCTGGCTTCAGTACTGCTTGTTGTTGCGCTGGTTTCACTTGTGGTGCTAGGTTCTGTACTTGTTGAAGTGACTTCAGCGGTAGTGCTGCTGACAGTGGAGGACTCCGTGCTGCCAATTGTTGAGGTTGTTGTGTCTGCAACTGTGGATGTAAATGTAGCTTCAGTTGTAGAGGTGCTGGCTTCACTTGTGCTGCTTACAGTTGTTGGAACAGCTGTGGTGCTTTCTGTAGCTGTTGTGCTGGCTTCAGTACTGCTTGTTGTTGCGCTGGTTTCACTTGTGGTGCTAGGTTCTGTACTTGTTGAAGTGACTTCAGCGGTAGTGCTGCTGACAGTGGAGGACTCCGTGCTGCCAATTGTTGAGGTTGTTGTGTCTGCAACTGTGGATGTAAATGTAGCTTCAGTTGTAGAGGTGCTGGCTTCACTTGTGCTGCTTACAGTTGTTGGAACAGCTGTGGTGCTTTCTGTAGCTGTTGTGCTGGCTTCAGTACTGCTTGTTGTTGCGCTGGTTTCACTTGTGGTGCTAGGTTCTGTACTTGTTGAAGTGACTTCAGCGGTAGTGCTGCTGACAGTGGAGGACTCCGTGCTGCCAATTGTTGAGGTTGTTGTGTCTGCAACTGTGGATGTAAATGTAGCTTCAGTTGTAGAGGTGCTGGCTTCACTTGTGCTGCTTACAGTTGTTGGAACAGCTGTGGTGCTTTCTGTAGCTGTTGTGCTGGCTTCAGTACTGCTTGTTGTTGCGCTGGTTTCACTTGTGGTGCTAGGTTCTGTACTTGTTGAAGTGACTTCAGCGGTAGTGCTGCTGACAGTGGAGGACTCCGTGCTGCCAATTGTTGAGGTTGTTGTGTCTGCAACTGTGGATGTAAATGTAGCTTCAGTTGTAGAGGTGCTGGCTTCACTTGTGCTGCTTACAGTTGTTGGAACAGCTGTGGTGCTTTCTGTAGCTGTTGTGCTGGCTTCAGTACTGCTTGTTGTTGCGCTGGTTTCACTTGTGGTGCTAGGTTCTGTACTTGTTGAAGTGACTTCAGCGGTAGTGCTGCTGACAGTGGAGGACTCCGTGCTGCCAATTGTTGAGGTTGTTGTGTCTGCAACTGTGGATGTAAATGTAGCTTCAGTTGTAGAGGTGCTGGCTTCACTTGTGCTGCTTACAGTTGTTGGAACAGCTGTGGTGCTTTCTGTAGCTGTTGTGCTGGCTTCAGTACTGCTTGTTGTTGCGCTGGTTTCACTTGTGGTGCTAGGTTCTGTACTTGTTGAAGTGACTTCAGCGGTAGTGCTGCTGACAGTGGAGGACTCCGTGCTGCCAATTGTTGAGGTTGTTGTGTCTGCAACTGTGGATGTAAATGTAGCTTCAGTTGTAGAGGTGCTGGCTTCACTTGTGCTGCTTACAGTTGTTGGAACAGCTGTGGTGCTTTCTGTAGCTGTTGTGCTGGCTTCAGTACTGCTTGTTGTTGCGCTGGTTTCACTTGTGGTGCTAGGTTCTGTACTTGTTGAAGTGACTTCAGCGGTAGTGCTGCTGACAGTGGAGGACTCCGTGCTGCCAATTGTTGAGGTTGTTGTGTCTGCAACTGTGGATGTAAATGTAGCTTCAGTTGTAGAGGTGCTGGCTTCACTTGTGCTGCTTACAGTTGTTGGAACAGCTGTGGTGCTTTCTGTAGCTGTTGTGCTGGCTTCAGTACTGCTTGTTGTTGCGCTGGTTTCACTTGTGGTGCTAGGTTCTGTACTTGTTGAAGTGACTTCAGCGGTAGTGCTGCTGACAGTGGAGGACTCCGTGCTGCCAATTGTTGAGGTTGTTGTGTCTGCAACTGTGGATGTAAATGTAGCTTCAGTTGTAGAGGTGCTGGCTTCACTTGTGCTGCTTACAGTTGTTGGAACAGCTGTGGTGCTTTCTGTAGCTGTTGTGCTGGCTTCAGTACTGCTTGTTGTTGCGCTGGTTTCACTTGTGGTGCTAGGTTCTGTACTTGTTGAAGTGACTTCAGCGGTAGTGCTGCTGACAGTGGAGGACTCCGTGCTGCCAATTGTTGAGGTTGTTGTGTCTGCAACTGTGGATGTAAATGTAGCTTCAGTTGTAGAGGTGCTGGCTTCACTTGTGCTGCTTACAGTTGTTGGAACAGCTGTGGTGCTTTCTGTAGCTGTTGTGCTGGCTTCAGTACTGCTTGTTGTTGCGCTGGTTTCACTTGTGGTGCTAGGTTCTGTACTTGTTGAAGTGACTTCAGCGGTAGTGCTGCTGACAGTGGAGGACTCCGTGCTGCCAATTGTTGAGGTTGTTGTGTCTGCAACTGTGGATGTAAATGTAGCTTCAGTTGTAGAGGTGCTGGCTTCACTTGTGCTGCTTACAGTTGTTGGAACAGCTGTGGTGCTTTCTGTAGCTGTTGTGCTGGCTTCAGTACTGCTTGTTGTTGCGCTGGTTTCACTTGTGGTGCTAGGTTCTGTACTTGTTGAAGTGACTTCAGCGGTAGTGCTGCTGACAGTGGAGGACTCCGTGCTGCCAATTGTTGAGGTTGTTGTGTCTGCAACTGTGGATGTAAATGTAGCTTCAGTTGTAGAGGTGCTGGCTTCACTTGTGCTGCTTACAGTTGTTGGAACAGCTGTGGTGCTTTCTGTAGCTGTTGTGCTGGCTTCAGTACTGCTTGTTGTTGCGCTGGTTTCACTTGTGGTGCTAGGTTCTGTACTTGTTGAAGTGACTTCAGCGGTAGTGCTGCTGACAGTGGAGGACTCCGTGCTGCCAATTGTTGAGGTTGTTGTGTCTGCAACTGTGGATGTAAATGTAGCTTCAGTTGTAGAGGTGCTGGCTTCACTTGTGCTGCTTACAGTTGTTGGAACAGCTGTGGTGCTTTCTGTAGCTGTTGTGCTGGCTTCAGTACTGCTTGTTGTTGCGCTGGTTTCACTTGTGGTGCTAGGTTCTGTACTTGTTGAAGTGACTTCAGCGGTAGTGCTGCTGACAGTGGAGGACTCCGTGCTGCCAATTGTTGAGGTTGTTGTGTCTGCAACTGTGGATGTAAATGTAGCTTCAGTTGTAGAGGTGCTGGCTTCACTTGTGCTGCTTACAGTTGTTGGAACAGCTGTGGTGCTTTCTGTAGCTGTTGTGCTGGCTTCAGTACTGCTTGTTGTTGCGCTGGTTTCACTTGTGGTGCTAGGTTCTGTACTTGTTGAAGTGACTTCAGCGGTAGTGCTGCTGACAGTGGAGGACTCCGTGCTGCCAATTGTTGAGGTTGTTGTGTCTGCAACTGTGGATGTAAATGTAGCTTCAGTTGTAGAGGTGCTGGCTTCACTTGTGCTGCTTACAGTTGTTGGAACAGCTGTGGTGCTTTCTGTAGCTGTTGTGCTGGCTTCAGTACTGCTTGTTGTTGCGCTGGTTTCACTTGTGGTGCTAGGTTCTGTACTTGTTGAAGTGACTTCAGCGGTAGTGCTGCTGACAGTGGAGGACTCCGTGCTGCCAATTGTTGAGGTTGTTGTGTCTGCAACTGTGGATGTAAATGTAGCTTCAGTTGTAGAGGTGCTGGCTTCACTTGTGCTGCTTACAGTTGTTGGAACAGCTGTGGTGCTTTCTGTAGCTGTTGTGCTGGCTTCAGTACTGCTTGTTGTTGCGCTGGTTTCACTTGTGGTGCTAGGTTCTGTACTTGTTGAAGTGACTTCAGCGGTAGTGCTGCTGACAGTGGAGGACTCCGTGCTGCCAATTGTTGAGGTTGTTGTGTCTGCAACTGTGGATGTAAATGTAGCTTCAGTTGTAGAGGTGCTGGCTTCACTTGTGCTGCTTACAGTTGTTGGAACAGCTGTGGTGCTTTCTGTAGCTGTTGTGCTGGCTTCAGTACTGCTTGTTGTTGCGCTGGTTTCACTTGTGGTGCTAGGTTCTGTACTTGTTGAAGTGACTTCAGCGGTAGTGCTGCTGACAGTGGAGGACTCCGTGCTGCCAATTGTTGAGGTTGTTGTGTCTGCAACTGTGGATGTAAATGTAGCTTCAGTTGTAGAGGTGCTGGCTTCACTTGTGCTGCTTACAGTTGTTGGAACAGCTGTGGTGCTTTCTGTAGCTGTTGTGCTGGCTTCAGTACTGCTTGTTGTTGCGCTGGTTTCACTTGTGGTGCTAGGTTCTGTACTTGTTGAAGTGACTTCAGCGGTAGTGCTGCTGACAGTGGAGGACTCCGTGCTGCCAATTGTTGAGGTTGTTGTGTCTGCAACTGTGGATGTAAATGTAGCTTCAGTTGTAGAGGTGCTGGCTTCACTTGTGCTGCTTACAGTTGTTGGAACAGCTGTGGTGCTTTCTGTAGCTGTTGTGCTGGCTTCAGTACTGCTTGTTGTTGCGCTGGTTTCACTTGTGGTGCTAGGTTCTGTACTTGTTGAAGTGACTTCAGCGGTAGTGCTGCTGACAGTGGAGGACTCCGTGCTGCCAATTGTTGAGGTTGTTGTGTCTGCAACTGTGGATGTAAATGTAGCTTCAGTTGTAGAGGTGCTGGCTTCACTTGTGCTGCTTACAGTTGTTGGAACAGCTGTGGTGCTTTCTGTAGCTGTTGTGCTGGCTTCAGTACTGCTTGTTGTTGCGCTGGTTTCACTTGTGGTGCTAGGTTCTGTACTTGTTGAAGTGACTTCAGCGGTAGTGCTGCTGACAGTGGAGGACTCCGTGCTGCCAATTGTTGAGGTTGTTGTGTCTGCAACTGTGGATGTAAATGTAGCTTCAGTTGTAGAGGTGCTGGCTTCACTTGTGCTGCTTACAGTTGTTGGAACAGCTGTGGTGCTTTCTGTAGCTGTTGTGCTGGCTTCAGTACTGCTTGTTGTTGCGCTGGTTTCACTTGTGGTGCTAGGTTCTGTACTTGTTGAAGTGACTTCAGCGGTAGTGCTGCTGACAGTGGAGGACTCCGTGCTGCCAATTGTTGAGGTTGTTGTGTCTGCAACTGTGGATGTAAATGTAGCTTCAGTTGTAGAGGTGCTGGCTTCACTTGTGCTGCTTACAGTTGTTGGAACAGCTGTGGTGCTTTCTGTAGCTGTTGTGCTGGCTTCAGTACTGCTTGTTGTTGCGCTGGTTTCACTTGTGGTGCTAGGTTCTGTACTTGTTGAAGTGACTTCAGCGGTAGTGCTGCTGACAGTGGAGGACTCCGTGCTGCCAATTGTTGAGGTTGTTGTGTCTGCAACTGTGGATGTAAATGTAGCTTCAGTTGTAGAGGTGCTGGCTTCACTTGTGCTGCTTACAGTTGTTGGAACAGCTGTGGTGCTTTCTGTAGCTGTTGTGCTGGCTTCAGTACTGCTTGTTGTTGCGCTGGTTTCACTTGTGGTGCTAGGTTCTGTACTTGTTGAAGTGACTTCAGCGGTAGTGCTGCTGACAGTGGAGGACTCCGTGCTGCCAATTGTTGAGGTTGTTGTGTCTGCAACTGTGGATGTAAATGTAGCTTCAGTTGTAGAGGTGCTGGCTTCACTTGTGCTGCTTACAGTTGTTGGAACAGCTGTGGTGCTTTCTGTAGCTGTTGTGCTGGCTTCAGTACTGCTTGTTGTTGCGCTGGTTTCACTTGTGGTGCTAGGTTCTGTACTTGTTGAAGTGACTTCAGCGGTAGTGCTGCTGACAGTGGAGGACTCCGTGCTGCCAATTGTTGAGGTTGTTGTGTCTGCAACTGTGGATGTAAATGTAGCTTCAGTTGTAGAGGTGCTGGCTTCACTTGTGCTGCTTACAGTTGTTGGAACAGCTGTGGTGCTTTCTGTAGCTGTTGTGCTGGCTTCAGTACTGCTTGTTGTTGCGCTGGTTTCACTTGTGGTGCTAGGTTCTGTACTTGTTGAAGTGACTTCAGCGGTAGTGCTGCTGACAGTGGAGGACTCCGTGCTGCCAATTGTTGAGGTTGTTGTGTCTGCAACTGTGGATGTAAATGTAGCTTCAGTTGTAGAGGTGCTGGCTTCACTTGTGCTGCTTACAGTTGTTGGAACAGCTGTGGTGCTTTCTGTAGCTGTTGTGCTGGCTTCAGTACTGCTTGTTGTTGCGCTGGTTTCACTTGTGGTGCTAGGTTCTGTACTTGTTGAAGTGACTTCAGCGGTAGTGCTGCTGACAGTGGAGGACTCCGTGCTGCCAATTGTTGAGGTTGTTGTGTCTGCAACTGTGGATGTAAATGTAGCTTCAGTTGTAGAGGTGCTGGCTTCACTTGTGCTGCTTACAGTTGTTGGAACAGCTGTGGTGCTTTCTGTAGCTGTTGTGCTGGCTTCAGTACTGCTTGTTGTTGCGCTGGTTTCACTTGTGGTGCTAGGTTCTGTACTTGTTGAAGTGACTTCAGCGGTAGTGCTGCTGACAGTGGAGGACTCCGTGCTGCCAATTGTTGAGGTTGTTGTGTCTGCAACTGTGGATGTAAATGTAGCTTCAGTTGTAGAGGTGCTGGCTTCACTTGTGCTGCTTACAGTTGTTGGAACAGCTGTGGTGCTTTCTGTAGCTGTTGTGCTGGCTTCAGTACTGCTTGTTGTTGCGCTGGTTTCACTTGTGGTGCTAGGTTCTGTACTTGTTGAAGTGACTTCAGCGGTAGTGCTGCTGACAGTGGAGGACTCCGTGCTGCCAATTGTTGAGGTTGTTGTGTCTGCAACTGTGGATGTAAATGTAGCTTCAGTTGTAGAGGTGCTGGCTTCACTTGTGCTGCTTACAGTTGTTGGAACAGCTGTGGTGCTTTCTGTAGCTGTTGTGCTGGCTTCAGTACTGCTTGTTGTTGCGCTGGTTTCACTTGTGGTGCTAGGTTCTGTACTTGTTGAAGTGACTTCAGCGGTAGTGCTGCTGACAGTGGAGGACTCCGTGCTGCCAATTGTTGAGGTTGTTGTGTCTGCAACTGTGGATGTAAATGTAGCTTCAGTTGTAGAGGTGCTGGCTTCACTTGTGCTGCTTACAGTTGTTGGAACAGCTGTGGTGCTTTCTGTAGCTGTTGTGCTGGCTTCAGTACTGCTTGTTGTTGCGCTGGTTTCACTTGTGGTGCTAGGTTCTGTACTTGTTGAAGTGACTTCAGCGGTAGTGCTGCTGACAGTGGAGGACTCCGTGCTGCCAATTGTTGAGGTTGTTGTGTCTGCAACTGTGGATGTAAATGTAGCTTCAGTTGTAGAGGTGCTGGCTTCACTTGTGCTGCTTACAGTTGTTGGAACAGCTGTGGTGCTTTCTGTAGCTGTTGTGCTGGCTTCAGTACTGCTTGTTGTTGCGCTGGTTTCACTTGTGGTGCTAGGTTCTGTACTTGTTGAAGTGACTTCAGCGGTAGTGCTGCTGACAGTGGAGGACTCCGTGCTGCCAATTGTTGAGGTTGTTGTGTCTGCAACTGTGGATGTAAATGTAGCTTCAGTTGTAGAGGTGCTGGCTTCACTTGTGCTGCTTACAGTTGTTGGAACAGCTGTGGTGCTTTCTGTAGCTGTTGTGCTGGCTTCAGTACTGCTTGTTGTTGCGCTGGTTTCACTTGTGGTGCTAGGTTCTGTACTTGTTGAAGTGACTTCAGCGGTAGTGCTGCTGACAGTGGAGGACTCCGTGCTGCCAATTGTTGAGGTTGTTGTGTCTGCAACTGTGGATGTAAATGTAGCTTCAGTTGTAGAGTCCAATTAAAGATACAGTTATTAAATTTTGAGCTTCAGTTGTAGAGGTGCTGGCTTCACTTGTGCTGCTTACAGTTGTTGGAACAGCTGTGGTGCTTTCTGTAGCTGTTGTGCTGGCTTCAGTACTGCTTGTTGTTGCGCTGGTTTCACTTGTGGTGCTAGGTTCTGTACTTGTTGAAGTGACTTCAGCGGTAGTGCTGCTGACAGTGGAGGACTCCGTGCTGCCAATTGTTGAGGTTGTTGTGTCTGCAACTGTGGATGTAAATGTAGCTTCAGTTGTAGAGGTGCTGGCTTCACTTGTGCTGCTTACAGTTGTTGGAACAGCTGTGGTGCTTTCTGTAGCTGTTGTGCTGGCTTCAGTACTGCTTGTTGTTGCGCTGGTTTCACTTGTGGTGCTAGGTTCTGTACTTGTTGAAGTGACTTCAGCGGTAGTGCTGCTGACAGTGGAGGACTCCGTGCTGCCAATTGTTGAGGTTGTTGTGTCTGCAACTGTGGATGTAAATGTAGCTTCAGTTGTAGAGGTGCTGGCTTCACTTGTGCTGCTTACAGTTGTTGGAACAGCTGTGGTGCTTTCTGTAGCTGTTGTGCTGGCTTCAGTACTGCTTGTTGTTGCGCTGGTTTCACTTGTGGTGCTAGGTTCTGTACTTGTTGAAGTGACTTCAGCGGTAGTGCTGCTGACAGTGGAGGACTCCGTGCTGCCAATTGTTGAGGTTGTTGTGTCTGCAACTGTGGATGTAAATGTAGCTTCAGTTGTAGAGGTGCTGGCTTCACTTGTGCTGCTTACAGTTGTTGGAACAGCTGTGGTGCTTTCTGTAGCTGTTGTGCTGGCTTCAGTACTGCTTGTTGTTGCGCTGGTTTCACTTGTGGTGCTAGGTTCTGTACTTGTTGAAGTGACTTCAGCGGTAGTGCTGCTGACAGTGGAGGACTCCGTGCTGCCAATTGTTGAGGTTGTTGTGTCTGCAACTGTGGATGTAAATGTAGCTTCAGTTGTAGAGGTGCTGGCTTCACTTGTGCTGCTTACAGTTGTTGGAACAGCTGTGGTGCTTTCTGTAGCTGTTGTGCTGGCTTCAGTACTGCTTGTTGTTGCGCTGGTTTCACTTGTGGTGCTAGGTTCTGTACTTGTTGAAGTGACTTCAGCGGTAGTGCTGCTGACAGTGGAGGACTCCGTGCTGCCAATTGTTGAGGTTGTTGTGTCTGCAACTGTGGATGTAAATGTAGCTTCAGTTGTAGAGGTGCTGGCTTCACTTGTGCTGCTTACAGTTGTTGGAACAGCTGTGGTGCTTTCTGTAGCTGTTGTGCTGGCTTCAGTACTGCTTGTTGTTGCGCTGGTTTCACTTGTGGTGCTAGGTTCTGTACTTGTTGAAGTGACTTCAGCGGTAGTGCTGCTGACAGTGGAGGACTCCGTGCTGCCAATTGTTGAGGTTGTTGTGTCTGCAACTGTGGATGTAAATGTAGCTTCAGTTGTAGAGGTGCTGGCTTCACTTGTGCTGCTTACAGTTGTTGGAACAGCTGTGGTGCTTTCTGTAGCTGTTGTGCTGGCTTCAGTACTGCTTGTTGTTGCGCTGGTTTCACTTGTGGTGCTAGGTTCTGTACTTGTTGAAGTGACTTCAGCGGTAGTGCTGCTGACAGTGGAGGACTCCGTGCTGCCAATTGTTGAGGTTGTTGTGTCTGCAACTGTGGATGTAAATGTAGCTTCAGTTGTAGAGGTGCTGGCTTCACTTGTGCTGCTTACAGTTGTTGGAACAGCTGTGGTGCTTTCTGTAGCTGTTGTGCTGGCTTCAGTACTGCTTGTTGTTGCGCTGGTTTCACTTGTGGTGCTAGGTTCTGTACTTGTTGAAGTGACTTCAGCGGTAGTGCTGCTGACAGTGGAGGACTCCGTGCTGCCAATTGTTGAGGTTGTTGTGTCTGCAACTGTGGATGTAAATGTAGCTTCAGTTGTAGAGGTGCTGGCTTCACTTGTGCTGCTTACAGTTGTTGGAACAGCTGTGGTGCTTTCTGTAGCTGTTGTGCTGGCTTCAGTACTGCTTGTTGTTGCGCTGGTTTCACTTGTGGTGCTAGGTTCTGTACTTGTTGAAGTGACTTCAGCGGTAGTGCTGCTGACAGTGGAGGACTCCGTGCTGCCAATTGTTGAGGTTGTTGTGTCTGCAACTGTGGATGTAAATGTAGCTTCAGTTGTAGAGGTGCTGGCTTCACTTGTGCTGCTTACAGTTGTTGGAACAGCTGTGGTGCTTTCTGTAGCTGTTGTGCTGGCTTCAGTACTGCTTGTTGTTGCGCTGGTTTCACTTGTGGTGCTAGGTTCTGTACTTGTTGAAGTGACTTCAGCGGTAGTGCTGCTGACAGTGGAGGACTCCGTGCTGCCAATTGTTGAGGTTGTTGTGTCTGCAACTGTGGATGTAAATGTAGCTTCAGTTGTAGAGGTGCTGGCTTCACTTGTGCTGCTTACAGTTGTTGGAACAGCTGTGGTGCTTTCTGTAGCTGTTGTGCTGGCTTCAGTACTGCTTGTTGTTGCGCTGGTTTCACTTGTGGTGCTAGGTTCTGTACTTGTTGAAGTGACTTCAGCGGTAGTGCTGCTGACAGTGGAGGACTCCGTGCTGCCAATTGTTGAGGTTGTTGTGTCTGCAACTGTGGATGTAAATGTAGCTTCAGTTGTAGAGGTGCTGGCTTCACTTGTGCTGCTTACAGTTGTTGGAACAGCTGTGGTGCTTTCTGTAGCTGTTGTGCTGGCTTCAGTACTGCTTGTTGTTGCGCTGGTTTCACTTGTGGTGCTAGGTTCTGTACTTGTTGAAGTGACTTCAGCGGTAGTGCTGCTGACAGTGGAGGACTCCGTGCTGCCAATTGTTGAGGTTGTTGTGTCTGCAACTGTGGATGTAAATGTAGCTTCAGTTGTAGAGGTGCTGGCTTCACTTGTGCTGCTTACAGTTGTTGGAACAGCTGTGGTGCTTTCTGTAGCTGTTGTGCTGGCTTCAGTACTGCTTGTTGTTGCGCTGGTTTCACTTGTGGTGCTAGGTTCTGTACTTGTTGAAGTGACTTCAGCGGTAGTGCTGCTGACAGTGGAGGACTCCGTGCTGCCAATTGTTGAGGTTGTTGTGTCTGCAACTGTGGATGTAAATGTAGCTTCAGTTGTAGAGGTGCTGGCTTCACTTGTGCTGCTTACAGTTGTTGGAACAGCTGTGGTGCTTTCTGTAGCTGTTGTGCTGGCTTCAGTACTGCTTGTTGTTGCGCTGGTTTCACTTGTGGTGCTAGGTTCTGTACTTGTTGAAGTGACTTCAGCGGTAGTGCTGCTGACAGTGGAGGACTCCGTGCTGCCAATTGTTGAGGTTGTTGTGTCTGCAACTGTGGATGTAAATGTAGCTTCAGTTGTAGAGGTGCTGGCTTCACTTGTGCTGCTTACAGTTGTTGGAACAGCTGTGGTGCTTTCTGTAGCTGTTGTGCTGGCTTCAGTACTGCTTGTTGTTGCGCTGGTTTCACTTGTGGTGCTAGGTTCTGTACTTGTTGAAGTGACTTCAGCGGTAGTGCTGCTGACAGTGGAGGACTCCGTGCTGCCAATTGTTGAGGTTGTTGTGTCTGCAACTGTGGATGTAAATGTAGCTTCAGTTGTAGAGGTGCTGGCTTCACTTGTGCTGCTTACAGTTGTTGGAACAGCTGTGGTGCTTTCTGTAGCTGTTGTGCTGGCTTCAGTACTGCTTGTTGTTGCGCTGGTTTCACTTGTGGTGCTAGGTTCTGTACTTGTTGAAGTGACTTCAGCGGTAGTGCTGCTGACAGTGGAGGACTCCGTGCTGCCAATTGTTGAGGTTGTTGTGTCTGCAACTGTGGATGTAAATGTAGCTTCAGTTGTAGAGGTGCTGGCTTCACTTGTGCTGCTTACAGTTGTTGGAACAGCTGTGGTGCTTTCTGTAGCTGTTGTGCTGGCTTCAGTACTGCTTGTTGTTGCGCTGGTTTCACTTGTGGTGCTAGGTTCTGTACTTGTTGAAGTGACTTCAGCGGTAGTGCTGCTGACAGTGGAGGACTCCGTGCTGCCAATTGTTGAGGTTGTTGTGTCTGCAACTGTGGATGTAAATGTAGCTTCAGTTGTAGAGGTGCTGGCTTCACTTGTGCTGCTTACAGTTGTTGGAACAGCTGTGGTGCTTTCTGTAGCTGTTGTGCTGGCTTCAGTACTGCTTGTTGTTGCGCTGGTTTCACTTGTGGTGCTAGGTTCTGTACTTGTTGAAGTGACTTCAGCGGTAGTGCTGCTGACAGTGGAGGACTCCGTGCTGCCAATTGTTGAGGTTGTTGTGTCTGCAACTGTGGATGTAAATGTAGCTTCAGTTGTAGAGGTGCTGGCTTCACTTGTGCTGCTTACAGTTGTTGGAACAGCTGTGGTGCTTTCTGTAGCTGTTGTGCTGGCTTCAGTACTGCTTGTTGTTGCGCTGGTTTCACTTGTGGTGCTAGGTTCTGTACTTGTTGAAGTGACTTCAGCGGTAGTGCTGCTGACAGTGGAGGACTCCGTGCTGCCAATTGTTGAGGTTGTTGTGTCTGCAACTGTGGATGTAAATGTAGCTTCAGTTGTAGAGGTGCTGGCTTCACTTGTGCTGCTTACAGTTGTTGGAACAGCTGTGGTGCTTTCTGTAGCTGTTGTGCTGGCTTCAGTACTGCTTGTTGTTGCGCTGGTTTCACTTGTGGTGCTAGGTTCTGTACTTGTTGAAGTGACTTCAGCGGTAGTGCTGCTGACAGTGGAGGACTCCGTGCTGCCAATTGTTGAGGTTGTTGTGTCTGCAACTGTGGATGTAAATGTAGCTTCAGTTGTAGAGGTGCTGGCTTCACTTGTGCTGCTTACAGTTGTTGGAACAGCTGTGGTGCTTTCTGTAGCTGTTGTGCTGGCTTCAGTACTGCTTGTTGTTGCGCTGGTTTCACTTGTGGTGCTAGGTTCTGTACTTGTTGAAGTGACTTCAGCGGTAGTGCTGCTGACAGTGGAGGACTCCGTGCTGCCAATTGTTGAGGTTGTTGTGTCTGCAACTGTGGATGTAAATGTAGCTTCAGTTGTAGAGGTGCTGGCTTCACTTGTGCTGCTTACAGTTGTTGGAACAGCTGTGGTGCTTTCTGTAGCTGTTGTGCTGGCTTCAGTACTGCTTGTTGTTGCGCTGGTTTCACTTGTGGTGCTAGGTTCTGTACTTGTTGAAGTGACTTCAGCGGTAGTGCTGCTGACAGTGGAGGACTCCGTGCTGCCAATTGTTGAGGTTGTTGTGTCTGCAACTGTGGATGTAAATGTAGCTTCAGTTGTAGAGGTGCTGGCTTCACTTGTGCTGCTTACAGTTGTTGGAACAGCTGTGGTGCTTTCTGTAGCTGTTGTGCTGGCTTCAGTACTGCTTGTTGTTGCGCTGGTTTCACTTGTGGTGCTAGGTTCTGTACTTGTTGAAGTGACTTCAGCGGTAGTGCTGCTGACAGTGGAGGACTCCGTGCTGCCAATTGTTGAGGTTGTTGTGTCTGCAACTGTGGATGTAAATGTAGCTTCAGTTGTAGAGGTGCTGGCTTCACTTGTGCTGCTTACAGTTGTTGGAACAGCTGTGGTGCTTTCTGTAGCTGTTGTGCTGGCTTCAGTACTGCTTGTTGTTGCGCTGGTTTCACTTGTGGTGCTAGGTTCTGTACTTGTTGAAGTGACTTCAGCGGTAGTGCTGCTGACAGTGGAGGACTCCGTGCTGCCAATTGTTGAGGTTGTTGTGTCTGCAACTGTGGATGTAAATGTAGCTTCAGTTGTAGAGGTGCTGGCTTCACTTGTGCTGCTTACAGTTGTTGGAACAGCTGTGGTGCTTTCTGTAGCTGTTGTGCTGGCTTCAGTACTGCTTGTTGTTGCGCTGGTTTCACTTGTGGTGCTAGGTTCTGTACTTGTTGAAGTGACTTCAGCGGTAGTGCTGCTGACAGTGGAGGACTCCGTGCTGCCAATTGTTGAGGTTGTTGTGTCTGCAACTGTGGATGTAAATGTAGCTTCAGTTGTAGAGGTGCTGGCTTCACTTGTGCTGCTTACAGTTGTTGGAACAGCTGTGGTGCTTTCTGTAGCTGTTGTGCTGGCTTCAGTACTGCTTGTTGTTGCGCTGGTTTCACTTGTGGTGCTAGGTTCTGTACTTGTTGAAGTGACTTCAGCGGTAGTGCTGCTGACAGTGGAGGACTCCGTGCTGCCAATTGTTGAGGTTGTTGTGTCTGCAACTGTGGATGTAAATGTAGCTTCAGTTGTAGAGGTGCTGGCTTCACTTGTGCTGCTTACAGTTGTTGGAACAGCTGTGGTGCTTTCTGTAGCTGTTGTGCTGGCTTCAGTACTGCTTGTTGTTGCGCTGGTTTCACTTGTGGTGCTAGGTTCTGTACTTGTTGAAGTGACTTCAGCGGTAGTGCTGCTGACAGTGGAGGACTCCGTGCTGCCAATTGTTGAGGTTGTTGTGTCTGCAACTGTGGATGTAAATGTAGCTTCAGTTGTAGAGGTGCTGGCTTCACTTGTGCTGCTTACAGTTGTTGGAACAGCTGTGGTGCTTTCTGTAGCTGTTGTGCTGGCTTCAGTACTGCTTGTTGTTGCGCTGGTTTCACTTGTGGTGCTAGGTTCTGTACTTGTTGAAGTGACTTCAGCGGTAGTGCTGCTGACAGTGGAGGACTCCGTGCTGCCAATTGTTGAGGTTGTTGTGTCTGCAACTGTGGATGTAAATGTAGCTTCAGTTGTAGAGGTGCTGGCTTCACTTGTGCTGCTTACAGTTGTTGGAACAGCTGTGGTGCTTTCTGTAGCTGTTGTGCTGGCTTCAGTACTGCTTGTTGTTGCGCTGGTTTCACTTGTGGTGCTAGGTTCTGTACTTGTTGAAGTGACTTCAGCGGTAGTGCTGCTGACAGTGGAGGACTCCGTGCTGCCAATTGTTGAGGTTGTTGTGTCTGCAACTGTGGATGTAAATGTAGCTTCAGTTGTAGAGGTGCTGGCTTCACTTGTGCTGCTTACAGTTGTTGGAACAGCTGTGGTGCTTTCTGTAGCTGTTGTGCTGGCTTCAGTACTGCTTGTTGTTGCGCTGGTTTCACTTGTGGTGCTAGGTTCTGTACTTGTTGAAGTGACTTCAGCGGTAGTGCTGCTGACAGTGGAGGACTCCGTGCTGCCAATTGTTGAGGTTGTTGTGTCTGCAACTGTGGATGTAAATGTAGCTTCAGTTGTAGAGGTGCTGGCTTCACTTGTGCTGCTTACAGTTGTTGGAACAGCTGTGGTGCTTTCTGTAGCTGTTGTGCTGGCTTCAGTACTGCTTGTTGTTGCGCTGGTTTCACTTGTGGTGCTAGGTTCTGTACTTGTTGAAGTGACTTCAGCGGTAGTGCTGCTGACAGTGGAGGACTCCGTGCTGCCAATTGTTGAGGTTGTTGTGTCTGCAACTGTGGATGTAAATGTAGCTTCAGTTGTAGAGGTGCTGGCTTCACTTGTGCTGCTTACAGTTGTTGGAACAGCTGTGGTGCTTTCTGTAGCTGTTGTGCTGGCTTCAGTACTGCTTGTTGTTGCGCTGGTTTCACTTGTGGTGCTAGGTTCTGTACTTGTTGAAGTGACTTCAGCGGTAGTGCTGCTGACAGTGGAGGACTCCGTGCTGCCAATTGTTGAGGTTGTTGTGTCTGCAACTGTGGATGTAAATGTAGCTTCAGTTGTAGAGGTGCTGGCTTCACTTGTGCTGCTTACAGTTGTTGGAACAGCTGTGGTGCTTTCTGTAGCTGTTGTGCTGGCTTCAGTACTGCTTGTTGTTGCGCTGGTTTCACTTGTGGTGCTAGGTTCTGTACTTGTTGAAGTGACTTCAGCGGTAGTGCTGCTGACAGTGGAGGACTCCGTGCTGCCAATTGTTGAGGTTGTTGTGTCTGCAACTGTGGATGTAAATGTAGCTTCAGTTGTAGAGGTGCTGGCTTCACTTGTGCTGCTTACAGTTGTTGGAACAGCTGTGGTGCTTTCTGTAGCTGTTGTGCTGGCTTCAGTACTGCTTGTTGTTGCGCTGGTTTCACTTGTGGTGCTAGGTTCTGTACTTGTTGAAGTGACTTCAGCGGTAGTGCTGCTGACAGTGGAGGACTCCGTGCTGCCAATTGTTGAGGTTGTTGTGTCTGCAACTGTGGATGTAAATGTAGCTTCAGTTGTAGAGGTGCTGGCTTCACTTGTGCTGCTTACAGTTGTTGGAACAGCTGTGGTGCTTTCTGTAGCTGTTGTGCTGGCTTCAGTACTGCTTGTTGTTGCGCTGGTTTCACTTGTGGTGCTAGGTTCTGTACTTGTTGAAGTGACTTCAGCGGTAGTGCTGCTGACAGTGGAGGACTCCGTGCTGCCAATTGTTGAGGTTGTTGTGTCTGCAACTGTGGATGTAAATGTAGCTTCAGTTGTAGAGGTGCTGGCTTCACTTGTGCTGCTTACAGTTGTTGGAACAGCTGTGGTGCTTTCTGTAGCTGTTGTGCTGGCTTCAGTACTGCTTGTTGTTGCGCTGGTTTCACTTGTGGTGCTAGGTTCTGTACTTGTTGAAGTGACTTCAGCGGTAGTGCTGCTGACAGTGGAGGACTCCGTGCTGCCAATTGTTGAGGTTGTTGTGTCTGCAACTGTGGATGTAAATGTAGCTTCAGTTGTAGAGGTGCTGGCTTCACTTGTGCTGCTTACAGTTGTTGGAACAGCTGTGGTGCTTTCTGTAGCTGTTGTGCTGGCTTCAGTACTGCTTGTTGTTGCGCTGGTTTCACTTGTGGTGCTAGGTTCTGTACTTGTTGAAGTGACTTCAGCGGTAGTGCTGCTGACAGTGGAGGACTCCGTGCTGCCAATTGTTGAGGTTGTTGTGTCTGCAACTGTGGATGTAAATGTAGCTTCAGTTGTAGAGGTGCTGGCTTCACTTGTGCTGCTTACAGTTGTTGGAACAGCTGTGGTGCTTTCTGTAGCTGTTGTGCTGGCTTCAGTACTGCTTGTTGTTGCGCTGGTTTCACTTGTGGTGCTAGGTTCTGTACTTGTTGAAGTGACTTCAGCGGTAGTGCTGCTGACAGTGGAGGACTCCGTGCTGCCAATTGTTGAGGTTGTTGTGTCTGCAACTGTGGATGTAAATGTAGCTTCAGTTGTAGAGGTGCTGGCTTCACTTGTGCTGCTTACAGTTGTTGGAACAGCTGTGGTGCTTTCTGTAGCTGTTGTGCTGGCTTCAGTACTGCTTGTTGTTGCGCTGGTTTCACTTGTGGTGCTAGGTTCTGTACTTGTTGAAGTGACTTCAGCGGTAGTGCTGCTGACAGTGGAGGACTCCGTGCTGCCAATTGTTGAGGTTGTTGTGTCTGCAACTGTGGATGTAAATGTAGCTTCAGTTGTAGAGGTGCTGGCTTCACTTGTGCTGCTTACAGTTGTTGGAACAGCTGTGGTGCTTTCTGTAGCTGTTGTGCTGGCTTCAGTACTGCTTGTTGTTGCGCTGGTTTCACTTGTGGTGCTAGGTTCTGTACTTGTTGAAGTGACTTCAGCGGTAGTGCTGCTGACAGTGGAGGACTCCGTGCTGCCAATTGTTGAGGTTGTTGTGTCTGCAACTGTGGATGTAAATGTAGCTTCAGTTGTAGAGGTGCTGGCTTCACTTGTGCTGCTTACAGTTGTTGGAACAGCTGTGGTGCTTTCTGTAGCTGTTGTGCTGGCTTCAGTACTGCTTGTTGTTGCGCTGGTTTCACTTGTGGTGCTAGGTTCTGTACTTGTTGAAGTGACTTCAGCGGTAGTGCTGCTGACAGTGGAGGACTCCGTGCTGCCAATTGTTGAGGTTGTTGTGTCTGCAACTGTGGATGTAAATGTAGCTTCAGTTGTAGAGGTGCTGGCTTCACTTGTGCTGCTTACAGTTGTTGGAACAGCTGTGGTGCTTTCTGTAGCTGTTGTGCTGGCTTCAGTACTGCTTGTTGTTGCGCTGGTTTCACTTGTGGTGCTAGGTTCTGTACTTGTTGAAGTGACTTCAGCGGTAGTGCTGCTGACAGTGGAGGACTCCGTGCTGCCAATTGTTGAGGTTGTTGTGTCTGCAACTGTGGATGTAAATGTAGCTTCAGTTGTAGAGGTGCTGGCTTCACTTGTGCTGCTTACAGTTGTTGGAACAGCTGTGGTGCTTTCTGTAGCTGTTGTGCTGGCTTCAGTACTGCTTGTTGTTGCGCTGGTTTCACTTGTGGTGCTAGGTTCTGTACTTGTTGAAGTGACTTCAGCGGTAGTGCTGCTGACAGTGGAGGACTCCGTGCTGCCAATTGTTGAGGTTGTTGTGTCTGCAACTGTGGATGTAAATGTAGCTTCAGTTGTAGAGGTGCTGGCTTCACTTGTGCTGCTTACAGTTGTTGGAACAGCTGTGGTGCTTTCTGTAGCTGTTGTGCTGGCTTCAGTACTGCTTGTTGTTGCGCTGGTTTCACTTGTGGTGCTAGGTTCTGTACTTGTTGAAGTGACTTCAGCGGTAGTGCTGCTGACAGTGGAGGACTCCGTGCTGCCAATTGTTGAGGTTGTTGTGTCTGCAACTGTGGATGTAAATGTAGCTTCAGTTGTAGAGGTGCTGGCTTCACTTGTGCTGCTTACAGTTGTTGGAACAGCTGTGGTGCTTTCTGTAGCTGTTGTGCTGGCTTCAGTACTGCTTGTTGTTGCGCTGGTTTCACTTGTGGTGCTAGGTTCTGTACTTGTTGAAGTGACTTCAGCGGTAGTGCTGCTGACAGTGGAGGACTCCGTGCTGCCAATTGTTGAGGTTGTTGTGTCTGCAACTGTGGATGTAAATGTAGCTTCAGTTGTAGAGGTGCTGGCTTCACTTGTGCTGCTTACAGTTGTTGGAACAGCTGTGGTGCTTTCTGTAGCTGTTGTGCTGGCTTCAGTACTGCTTGTTGTTGCGCTGGTTTCACTTGTGGTGCTAGGTTCTGTACTTGTTGAAGTGACTTCAGCGGTAGTGCTGCTGACAGTGGAGGACTCCGTGCTGCCAATTGTTGAGGTTGTTGTGTCTGCAACTGTGGATGTAAATGTAGCTTCAGTTGTAGAGGTGCTGGCTTCACTTGTGCTGCTTACAGTTGTTGGAACAGCTGTGGTGCTTTCTGTAGCTGTTGTGCTGGCTTCAGTACTGCTTGTTGTTGCGCTGGTTTCACTTGTGGTGCTAGGTTCTGTACTTGTTGAAGTGACTTCAGCGGTAGTGCTGCTGACAGTGGAGGACTCCGTGCTGCCAATTGTTGAGGTTGTTGTGTCTGCAACTGTGGATGTAAATGTAGCTTCAGTTGTAGAGGTGCTGGCTTCACTTGTGCTGCTTACAGTTGTTGGAACAGCTGTGGTGCTTTCTGTAGCTGTTGTGCTGGCTTCAGTACTGCTTGTTGTTGCGCTGGTTTCACTTGTGGTGCTAGGTTCTGTACTTGTTGAAGTGACTTCAGCGGTAGTGCTGCTGACAGTGGAGGACTCCGTGCTGCCAATTGTTGAGGTTGTTGTGTCTGCAACTGTGGATGTAAATGTAGCTTCAGTTGTAGAGGTGCTGGCTTCACTTGTGCTGCTTACAGTTGTTGGAACAGCTGTGGTGCTTTCTGTAGCTGTTGTGCTGGCTTCAGTACTGCTTGTTGTTGCGCTGGTTTCACTTGTGGTGCTAGGTTCTGTACTTGTTGAAGTGACTTCAGCGGTAGTGCTGCTGACAGTGGAGGACTCCGTGCTGCCAATTGTTGAGGTTGTTGTGTCTGCAACTGTGGATGTAAATGTAGCTTCAGTTGTAGAGGTGCTGGCTTCACTTGTGCTGCTTACAGTTGTTGGAACAGCTGTGGTGCTTTCTGTAGCTGTTGTGCTGGCTTCAGTACTGCTTGTTGTTGCGCTGGTTTCACTTGTGGTGCTAGGTTCTGTACTTGTTGAAGTGACTTCAGCGGTAGTGCTGCTGACAGTGGAGGACTCCGTGCTGCCAATTGTTGAGGTTGTTGTGTCTGCAACTGTGGATGTAAATGTAGCTTCAGTTGTAGAGGTGCTGGCTTCACTTGTGCTGCTTACAGTTGTTGGAACAGCTGTGGTGCTTTCTGTAGCTGTTGTGCTGGCTTCAGTACTGCTTGTTGTTGCGCTGGTTTCACTTGTGGTGCTAGGTTCTGTACTTGTTGAAGTGACTTCAGCGGTAGTGCTGCTGACAGTGGAGGACTCCGTGCTGCCAATTGTTGAGGTTGTTGTGTCTGCAACTGTGGATGTAAATGTAGCTTCAGTTGTAGAGGTGCTGGCTTCACTTGTGCTGCTTACAGTTGTTGGAACAGCTGTGGTGCTTTCTGTAGCTGTTGTGCTGGCTTCAGTACTGCTTGTTGTTGCGCTGGTTTCACTTGTGGTGCTAGGTTCTGTACTTGTTGAAGTGACTTCAGCGGTAGTGCTGCTGACAGTGGAGGACTCCGTGCTGCCAATTGTTGAGGTTGTTGTGTCTGCAACTGTGGATGTAAATGTAGCTTCAGTTGTAGAGGTGCTGGCTTCACTTGTGCTGCTTACAGTTGTTGGAACAGCTGTGGTGCTTTCTGTAGCTGTTGTGCTGGCTTCAGTACTGCTTGTTGTTGCGCTGGTTTCACTTGTGGTGCTAGGTTCTGTACTTGTTGAAGTGACTTCAGCGGTAGTGCTGCTGACAGTGGAGGACTCCGTGCTGCCAATTGTTGAGGTTGTTGTGTCTGCAACTGTGGATGTAAATGTAGCTTCAGTTGTAGAGGTGCTGGCTTCACTTGTGCTGCTTACAGTTGTTGGAACAGCTGTGGTGCTTTCTGTAGCTGTTGTGCTGGCTTCAGTACTGCTTGTTGTTGCGCTGGTTTCACTTGTGGTGCTAGGTTCTGTACTTGTTGAAGTGACTTCAGCGGTAGTGCTGCTGACAGTGGAGGACTCCGTGCTGCCAATTGTTGAGGTTGTTGTGTCTGCAACTGTGGATGTAAATGTAGCTTCAGTTGTAGAGGTGCTGGCTTCACTTGTGCTGCTTACAGTTGTTGGAACAGCTGTGGTGCTTTCTGTAGCTGTTGTGCTGGCTTCAGTACTGCTTGTTGTTGCGCTGGTTTCACTTGTGGTGCTAGGTTCTGTACTTGTTGAAGTGACTTCAGCGGTAGTGCTGCTGACAGTGGAGGACTCCGTGCTGCCAATTGTTGAGGTTGTTGTGTCTGCAACTGTGGATGTAAATGTAGCTTCAGTTGTAGAGGTGCTGGCTTCACTTGTGCTGCTTACAGTTGTTGGAACAGCTGTGGTGCTTTCTGTAGCTGTTGTGCTGGCTTCAGTACTGCTTGTTGTTGCGCTGGTTTCACTTGTGGTGCTAGGTTCTGTACTTGTTGAAGTGACTTCAGCGGTAGTGCTGCTGACAGTGGAGGACTCCGTGCTGCCAATTGTTGAGGTTGTTGTGTCTGCAACTGTGGATGTAAATGTAGCTTCAGTTGTAGAGGTGCTGGCTTCACTTGTGCTGCTTACAGTTGTTGGAACAGCTGTGGTGCTTTCTGTAGCTGTTGTGCTGGCTTCAGTACTGCTTGTTGTTGCGCTGGTTTCACTTGTGGTGCTAGGTTCTGTACTTGTTGAAGTGACTTCAGCGGTAGTGCTGCTGACAGTGGAGGACTCCGTGCTGCCAATTGTTGAGGTTGTTGTGTCTGCAACTGTGGATGTAAATGTAGCTTCAGTTGTAGAGGTGCTGGCTTCACTTGTGCTGCTTACAGTTGTTGGAACAGCTGTGGTGCTTTCTGTAGCTGTTGTGCTGGCTTCAGTACTGCTTGTTGTTGCGCTGGTTTCACTTGTGGTGCTAGGTTCTGTACTTGTTGAAGTGACTTCAGCGGTAGTGCTGCTGACAGTGGAGGACTCCGTGCTGCCAATTGTTGAGGTTGTTGTGTCTGCAACTGTGGATGTAAATGTAGCTTCAGTTGTAGAGGTGCTGGCTTCACTTGTGCTGCTTACAGTTGTTGGAACAGCTGTGGTGCTTTCTGTAGCTGTTGTGCTGGCTTCAGTACTGCTTGTTGTTGCGCTGGTTTCACTTGTGGTGCTAGGTTCTGTACTTGTTGAAGTGACTTCAGCGGTAGTGCTGCTGACAGTGGAGGACTCCGTGCTGCCAATTGTTGAGGTTGTTGTGTCTGCAACTGTGGATGTAAATGTAGCTTCAGTTGTAGAGGTGCTGGCTTCACTTGTGCTGCTTACAGTTGTTGGAACAGCTGTGGTGCTTTCTGTAGCTGTTGTGCTGGCTTCAGTACTGCTTGTTGTTGCGCTGGTTTCACTTGTGGTGCTAGGTTCTGTACTTGTTGAAGTGACTTCAGCGGTAGTGCTGCTGACAGTGGAGGACTCCGTGCTGCCAATTGTTGAGGTTGTTGTGTCTGCAACTGTGGATGTAAATGTAGCTTCAGTTGTAGAGGTGCTGGCTTCACTTGTGCTGCTTACAGTTGTTGGAACAGCTGTGGTGCTTTCTGTAGCTGTTGTGCTGGCTTCAGTACTGCTTGTTGTTGCGCTGGTTTCACTTGTGGTGCTAGGTTCTGTACTTGTTGAAGTGACTTCAGCGGTAGTGCTGCTGACAGTGGAGGACTCCGTGCTGCCAATTGTTGAGGTTGTTGTGTCTGCAACTGTGGATGTAAATGTAGCTTCAGTTGTAGAGGTGCTGGCTTCACTTGTGCTGCTTACAGTTGTTGGAACAGCTGTGGTGCTTTCTGTAGCTGTTGTGCTGGCTTCAGTACTGCTTGTTGTTGCGCTGGTTTCACTTGTGGTGCTAGGTTCTGTACTTGTTGAAGTGACTTCAGCGGTAGTGCTGCTGACAGTGGAGGACTCCGTGCTGCCAATTGTTGAGGTTGTTGTGTCTGCAACTGTGGATGTAAATGTAGCTTCAGTTGTAGAGGTGCTGGCTTCACTTGTGCTGCTTACAGTTGTTGGAACAGCTGTGGTGCTTTCTGTAGCTGTTGTGCTGGCTTCAGTACTGCTTGTTGTTGCGCTGGTTTCACTTGTGGTGCTAGGTTCTGTACTTGTTGAAGTGACTTCAGCGGTAGTGCTGCTGACAGTGGAGGACTCCGTGCTGCCAATTGTTGAGGTTGTTGTGTCTGCAACTGTGGATGTAAATGTAGCTTCAGTTGTAGAGGTGCTGGCTTCACTTGTGCTGCTTACAGTTGTTGGAACAGCTGTGGTGCTTTCTGTAGCTGTTGTGCTGGCTTCAGTACTGCTTGTTGTTGCGCTGGTTTCACTTGTGGTGCTAGGTTCTGTACTTGTTGAAGTGACTTCAGCGGTAGTGCTGCTGACAGTGGAGGACTCCGTGCTGCCAATTGTTGAGGTTGTTGTGTCTGCAACTGTGGATGTAAATGTAGCTTCAGTTGTAGAGGTGCTGGCTTCACTTGTGCTGCTTACAGTTGTTGGAACAGCTGTGGTGCTTTCTGTAGCTGTTGTGCTGGCTTCAGTACTGCTTGTTGTTGCGCTGGTTTCACTTGTGGTGCTAGGTTCTGTACTTGTTGAAGTGACTTCAGCGGTAGTGCTGCTGACAGTGGAGGACTCCGTGCTGCCAATTGTTGAGGTTGTTGTGTCTGCAACTGTGGATGTAAATGTAGCTTCAGTTGTAGAGGTGCTGGCTTCACTTGTGCTGCTTACAGTTGTTGGAACAGCTGTGGTGCTTTCTGTAGCTGTTGTGCTGGCTTCAGTACTGCTTGTTGTTGCGCTGGTTTCACTTGTGGTGCTAGGTTCTGTACTTGTTGAAGTGACTTCAGCGGTAGTGCTGCTGACAGTGGAGGACTCCGTGCTGCCAATTGTTGAGGTTGTTGTGTCTGCAACTGTGGATGTAAATGTAGCTTCAGTTGTAGAGGTGCTGGCTTCACTTGTGCTGCTTACAGTTGTTGGAACAGCTGTGGTGCTTTCTGTAGCTGTTGTGCTGGCTTCAGTACTGCTTGTTGTTGCGCTGGTTTCACTTGTGGTGCTAGGTTCTGTACTTGTTGAAGTGACTTCAGCGGTAGTGCTGCTGACAGTGGAGGACTCCGTGCTGCCAATTGTTGAGGTTGTTGTGTCTGCAACTGTGGATGTAAATGTAGCTTCAGTTGTAGAGGTGCTGGCTTCACTTGTGCTGCTTACAGTTGTTGGAACAGCTGTGGTGCTTTCTGTAGCTGTTGTGCTGGCTTCAGTACTGCTTGTTGTTGCGCTGGTTTCACTTGTGGTGCTAGGTTCTGTACTTGTTGAAGTGACTTCAGCGGTAGTGCTGCTGACAGTGGAGGACTCCGTGCTGCCAATTGTTGAGGTTGTTGTGTCTGCAACTGTGGATGTAAATGTAGCTTCAGTTGTAGAGGTGCTGGCTTCACTTGTGCTGCTTACAGTTGTTGGAACAGCTGTGGTGCTTTCTGTAGCTGTTGTGCTGGCTTCAGTACTGCTTGTTGTTGCGCTGGTTTCACTTGTGGTGCTAGGTTCTGTACTTGTTGAAGTGACTTCAGCGGTAGTGCTGCTGACAGTGGAGGACTCCGTGCTGCCAATTGTTGAGGTTGTTGTGTCTGCAACTGTGGATGTAAATGTAGCTTCAGTTGTAGAGGTGCTGGCTTCACTTGTGCTGCTTACAGTTGTTGGAACAGCTGTGGTGCTTTCTGTAGCTGTTGTGCTGGCTTCAGTACTGCTTGTTGTTGCGCTGGTTTCACTTGTGGTGCTAGGTTCTGTACTTGTTGAAGTGACTTCAGCGGTAGTGCTGCTGACAGTGGAGGACTCCGTGCTGCCAATTGTTGAGGTTGTTGTGTCTGCAACTGTGGATGTAAATGTAGCTTCAGTTGTAGAGGTGCTGGCTTCACTTGTGCTGCTTACAGTTGTTGGAACAGCTGTGGTGCTTTCTGTAGCTGTTGTGCTGGCTTCAGTACTGCTTGTTGTTGCGCTGGTTTCACTTGTGGTGCTAGGTTCTGTACTTGTTGAAGTGACTTCAGCGGTAGTGCTGCTGACAGTGGAGGACTCCGTGCTGCCAATTGTTGAGGTTGTTGTGTCTGCAACTGTGGATGTAAATGTAGCTTCAGTTGTAGAGGTGCTGGCTTCACTTGTGCTGCTTACAGTTGTTGGAACAGCTGTGGTGCTTTCTGTAGCTGTTGTGCTGTCTTCAGTACTACTTGTTTAATGGACTTAGTTGGTAAGGTGTACTGCTGACAGTTGTGCTGATTGTTAGGTTGTTGTGTCTGCAGCTGTGGATGTGGCTTCAGTTGTAGAGGTGCTGGCTTCACTTGTGCTGCTTACAGTTGTTGGAACAGCTGTGGTGCTTTCTGTAGCTGTTGTCCTCCATTGTGCTATTTGTATTAGATACAGTGGATGAACCCGTACTATCCTCCATTGTGCTATTTGTATTTAATGGAGTCGTGGTATAGAAAGGTTCTGTTGAAGATGTATTTGTCTTGTTTTCTTCTGTGGTATTATTTGATTGTGAAGAAGTTGGCAAAGAAAGTGATGGATCGCTGGTTGTAAATGTGGACTCGGACTCCGTGATATTTAGCGGAAAACTTGTCGAGGATATTGTTGGATTTTCTGTACTTGAACTTTGTGCCTTTGTAATGACCCACAAGAAGAGAAGGATCCTTGAGGTATATAGTTTCCATGGTATTGATTTTTGTTGAGAGTTCATAAGTTGTATATTCACCGATTGTTCAAATGTTGTGCCGTTTGTCGAAATTTTCCCCGAATTCCATCCATTGAAAGTAAATATCTAACCTGTCTTCGTCATTTGTTCTGTAAAATGTTGGAGAATATATAAATTAAATCATGTTAAGTTTTACGTTTAATATTTTTTTTACTTAGTAACCGTTGACCTTAGTTGGATGTCAATGAGCAATATAATAATTGTCCTCCGCTTTACGCTCATTTGTCTGTCTGTTTGTTGTAAAAACTTTAACTTTGGTCATAACTTTTGAATGAGAAGAGATAGGGCTTTAATATTTCACACTTGCATTACTTGTGACAAGACCTTTTCAAATATACTATACTTTTTACCCCGTGACCTTGAACGTGAAGTTTGATCTACTTTTCAAAAATTTTAACATTACTTTATATTGGTAATAACTTTTGAAGAGAAAAAGGTAGGACATTCATATTATATCTTACATGCGTTTTACCTTTGACAATGCCTTTCTTAATATACAATGGTTTTTGAAATGGTGATCTTGACCTTGAAGTTTGGCCCAGTTAAATTTTCAAAAACTTAAAAGTAGGCCATAATTTCTTGATGAGAAGAGATCGGGCTTTCATATTTCATATGTGTATTACCTGTGACAAGACCTTTCTCAATACGCTGTGAATTTTGACTCCTTGTCGTTGAAATTGAAGCTTATTTTTCAAACATGTTATTTTTCGTTATAACCTTTGATCGAGCAGAGATGGGCTTTCGTATATGACGTACATTCCCTGTATCAAGATGTTTCAATGCTATAATTGTTTACCCGTTAAAATTTATGAAAATGTACTTTATTTTTAAGAAAATTCAACTTTGTTGATAACTTTGCAATGACGCATGATAGGGCATAGATATCTGATACAAAATGCCATAAATATTGGCATCCCATCCATTAAGATACCAAAAGCGGGGAACAATAATTGTTTGAATTTGCTTGTTTCCGTGTAAATCCAGAACAGAGTCAATTCCCAGTCGTAATGGGTTACATGTATCAAAATAGTCCAATTTTTATAAAATGGAAAAAAACTATAGGCCAATCGGAGATTAAATTTAAGAATTTCGTTAAGAAAGTACTATCCGTCAAAGTAGGCAGTTCATAATTTAAAAGTTGTGAACGAACCTACATGAACATTCACTAAACCTAAAAATTTTCTTTAATTGAATTAAGGATAGAAACACATACATATCGTCCACGTAATGTAGTCCTTTCTTTAAAGGACAGCAACTTTTTTTCATAATTGGGTTCACGATAGGGTTCGTGATGCACTAAATTTATTTCGTGATGCACTAAATTAATATTCTAAACGAGATTGTCATGATTTGAAACTTGCTGGACAGCTTTTACCTTGATTAGTTATAGATCAACTTGGCATTTCGTTCTGCTTCATTGCTTTTTGAAGGAAATATAGTATTTTTATTTTTTTTATAATTGGGTTCACAAAATAGGATTCGTGATGCACTAAATTAATGTTCTACACGAGGTTGTCATGATTTGAAACTTGCTGGATAGCTTTATAGTGACAAATATAGATCAAGTTTGATTTTTTGGTATAAAATTGCTTTTCATCAATGTAAAATGAGCTGTTCTGATCAAAACATTTGTGTGTCAAATGGCATTCAAAGATGTGGTCTTTCTTTGTAAGGAAGATCGATTTAATTCCAAGACATTTCATTCATAAACAAGTAAAAACCGAAATATCCTTATTTAAGTGGCACTTTTTCATACACAGGGTCTAATAAAATGACACCCTAAAGAAAAAAGGGGATCCCGGTAGGGGACATGTATTTCTCTTATAATGCTTATTATAAATAAGGTGTTAAAACTTCTACATGTAAATAAAAGTAAAGTACTCTTGTTTCCTTATATATCATATATACATGTGCTATATATTGAAGATGTGTTGGTTTACAATTTCAATTGACCATAATATTGAAAATATTTCTGTTGTAAGAGTACAGGATCCAGGGGTATCGACGTAAATATAAAATCCTTTAAAATCTAAATATTATGCAACCATGTCGGTTGTATTGATATAGGGTCATTCTATTTGTCATGTCTATATTTGTCTCTTGAGCGGATGAGACGAACCAAAAACGTTAACATCCTCTTTGTGTACATTACATCTAGATAATGAATATATTTTCTGTCAACTGTAATCATTTAAATTCTTAGGCCAATTTCCAGTTTAGCTCGGACTTTCAGTAAGGCGTTACATTCTCGACGTTACATATTAAATTAGTTTCTGAAATTTACACAGCTTTCCTTCGCTGTTGAAATATACATGGAATAGAAATTCGGGCAATTGCCAATTAGTGTATCGAATAACCAATAACATTGTCTCGTCCGGCTAAGAGGTGGGGCTTAAGTCGTCTCATCGTTGTCAACGACAATTTAAAGTTCCTGATGTTATTAATTTCTTAACCAATGAGAATCTATTCGCCATTTGACAGACGCTAATTACACAGCGCCGAGAATGCCAAGCCTTTCTGAAAGTCAAAGCTTACCTGGGAATGATTCTAATCTACATTGAATTGAACTGTTTTTCAATGTGTTGCTTGGTCATCAATCGTCACCATTTTCCTTCTGCTATAGACACTGTTCCTTTTTGAAAGCTTGGGAAAGTACCGTAAATGACACAGAGCATCTTCATTCTCAAAATGATGACATAATAAACAATGACATCATTTTTAAAACTTAAAATTATCTTTGCTTTTAATTTCTATTGTTTGAATAGTCTCTCTCCTTAACCCCCTTCTATGCTTTGAGTAACCCGTGCTTTGAAACTTTGTTTGCAATTACCGTATGCAGTTTTGAGAATACCTCTTATGAAAATAATAATCCAATGCCTGGTTTTATTTTTCAACTCCCTGTCTTGTCTGCAAAGGCGATTTATGAAAAATTTAAAATACCTGCGTCCGCACGTCAAGTTTACTTTTGTGTGGAGTTCCGAAATCGCAAAAACTTGACATTGTGTGCAGTGTAGCAACCGCTTATGATATAATGCCGCTTAATGATAGACGTATCATTAAGTGTTGAAATGCAACGCTTAATGTCATAAATCATTGCATTAACAGTCGACATGCTCATCCGCTTTTAATATCATTTAATGATATAATTCTTTCATTTAGCGGAAATCTAGCATTAGTCGGTTGAATAGGTCAACCATTAATGTAATAATTTATAGCATTGAGAGCGTCAACTGTAAAAGTCAGCGCTTCTCGTAAAAGTCCAATAGTCGGTTGAATAGGTCAACCATTAATGTAATAATTTATAGCATTAAGCGTTGTCGTTGCAACACTTAATGATATTTGTATCATTTAGTGACGTTATATCATTAACAGTTGCTACAGTGCAGTCCCGACATGGCGAGAATGTAATACCCGTAGCACTTAATTTGTGACGTATAATAAAATCATAATTTAACTTTTTAACCTTCGTATTATGATGTTTTGAATACCGTAACAGCAAAACACACATGTTATGCAGAACTCATTACATTATAGATTGTACTTGAAAATATTACCAAATTCTATAGACAGTGTAAATAAAAGAAAGCTAGGAAAAAATATCTTCAAAACTTGAATTGTTTCATAACCTACAAATCCTATATTATATTGTCACTAGAGGACGTTTTATCTATTCAGGACAGGAGGTACTTTGGTACTTCGTGGCTTTAGCTCCTTTGCCTTTTTACTTCACACTTTGATTTGTTCACATTTTTCTTAAAGATTCAGAATATTATAGCCCTCAAAATGCCAAAATAAGCTTATTACGAAAATAGAGAAAATAATATTTGTAACAAACTCGATTTTTTAAACCAGGTATTTTTTCAAAATCTTGGAAGGTAAATCGGATTTCATTTACTCTAGTCTAACTTCTGAGAGCCTTTGGTCATCTTATGTTTTATATTTCTTTCTCCAGGGCTGAGAAATTTCCGTACAATTTTAGTACATTGCAATCTTAATTGGGAAAGATATTTGACCCAGCGACTGACATGCCATTAATCGGATGTACCTTTAGAAATATAAGAATTCTGCGATCAAACTTAAAAAGTCTACTTAAATCACAATGAGGGCGTTTTGCCTCCCTGTTCTTTGTAGTCATGCATTCTTGTTATAAATACAGCGGATAAGAGACGGATTCACAGCTAAACAGAAATATTTTAAATCTATTCTTTACAATTGTCTAAAGTATTTATTAAATAGACCCCCACCGAATGTAAACGAACGATTGGTTGTTGAACGGTCAAGGAGAGAGAGAGAGAGAGAGCATAACTTTTAATAGATAACTTGTGAAATGTCAATTCCAATACTTCAAATAATTAATTTAAACACCATACCAAGTTTCACACCATTCAATAGATCACGAAACATGTATCAAGCTATATATACAGTATAACGCGATGTCACTTTACCTTTCGATAGCACACTCTGTCAACAATTGGTTCCCCAACTGCAACAAGTTTGACCTGATTTTCATGGAAATAAGAAGCTAATGACTTCGAAGTTTTTTCGTCATTTTCGTATTAATTTTTCAATAAATAGTGTTGTCACTGCATGTGACTAAAATTATAATATAGATGATGTTAAACATTCCTTCAAAATGCTACTCCGTCCGTAGCAATAAGTTTGTTCTATGGTTAGTCCTGATTTTGACAAAGCATTATACACCGTAATGAATGCATTGCATTGCAAGCCTTCGTCCTTTAATTGGCAATGTGATTTTTTTTTCAAATATTATATATGCCAAAGGTTGGTAGAAATGTAATGGGAAGACCGTGACAAAATCAGAATGGATCGAGTGTTTTAATTTATTAAAGAATAGTTTTTAAAAAGTTTAAGTGCAAAGACAATTTGTTTCCGGAGAAAATATACGTAAAAGAATTTAAAAAAACTATATGAATAAAATGTGAGGGTTCCATTCTGAAGTGTCCTGTTTTATCCCACATTATATACTAATAATCGGAAGTTCTTGTATTCCGTCGAAAGTCTTGGAATGTTGTGAGGCAATTTTCGAGGAATAAATGAGTGGTTAACGATAAAGAGGCTTGATCTGAAACGATGTGTTTAAAAAGATAAAAGTCTCTGGACGTGAACTATGACATATTGACATTAGTGAATAATTAATAAATTGATAAAATTGTCTTGAAGCGGGGGTGCCTGATATTGAGTTAAGTACCTTTTTGGTAAATATAAGTAGGAATAGGACATCCAGTTACTGGAATAGTGACAATGTTTTATCAATTTAAAAAAAAGTTTCTTAATTCCATTGATATGTCAACTTGATGTACCCCAATGAAGTCAATCTAAGACACCTTATAGAGTCTAACAGATCTGTTTCATATTTGTTTGCTTTACTAACTACAGAATATGATGGCATATTAACTACTTTAAAATTGGATGATGACAAAAGAAATGACTTCAGCTTTTGTATCGTCAACTTTCTTTATGATTGTTTCCAAACAAAGCCATGCACACGAACAAATTTTAAACCGAAACAGGTCATTGAGAGATAAGTTGATGTTACAACTTATATTTTAACAAGTTTGTTAAAAGTGAGCATTTCTTACTTTTTAACCGAGATATTTTATACCAGTTTACGGGACACGTCTCTTTAGACATGTTTTCACATGAAAGTTAAAAGTCACCTAATTCTGATAAAAAATTGACACACTACAAAACAGTCCTGCTTTTGCAATGTGATATCGGTACACATAAAAGGTCACGATCATTGACATTTCTCAGCGAATAATTTGGTTCAGTTCAGGCTGAGACGCGAGAAAAGAGAATGTTACTTTAAAAAGAATTATGTCTTAACATTCCTTTACGCATATTAATATTATTATGATAGCCTTAGCATCACTCGATAGTAATATTTATATATTAATGGATACCATTAATATATTCTACATTTCTAAAATTTATTTTCTGATTCCTATTTAATATTTTTTAACAAAATTGAAAGAGTCATTTGTCTTTTAATTTACTTTGCATTTATATAAAAGAAAATTTACAAGTATAATTTTACGAATCTTTATTAACGCACTTTAAAAAAAAATATAATACATTTTATGCAAATTTCAAATTAAATTAATAAGATGTGTTGATAAATAACAGATCCTGGTTTGATAACTTTTTTATGATAAAGTCAGTGAAGGTCATCATGAGATATTAACGTTTTAAATATTTAAGGTTTTGATAAAATAAAATGAAAAATTAAAAAAATCTTGAAAAAAAGAGTGACGATTGTTAAATTCATTAATTCGATTTTTTTTTTAATTCTAGTCTTTGATAAGTAGAAAAATGTATAGGTGGCACTAACAGAAAGGACAGCTTCAAGCCACTTAGCATTTATCATAATAAAAAGGGGCCAATTTGATTGTTCAAATTAGAAAATTCTTTCTCTCTAATACGTTTAATGTACTTAAAAACTTCTAGTTTTATCTGTTTTAATTAACTCATTTATTGTTGAAAGTTTTCAACGCCATACCAGTTAGGTAAATACATAGTTATATGAATGCTTTGAGTATAGCATAGTCTTGATAGTTGTGGCCAAGGTTATTTTTTCCAGGGGAGGGGACGCATTAGCTATACCCCCACTTATTTTGGAAAGATATATTCATCGTATAAGCATTGAAAATGCAGCGTACCCTTTTTAGGTTTATTGCTCCTTGTTTTTTACCGACACGTATTGGAAAGATAAAGATTTAACTGACCTCTTAGACCCTGAAATATAAACTTTAATCAAGATCATGACGCATGGAGTAAACTCAATTCATTTTTATTTAGGGTATATTAGTTTTTTGAAAGATAAATAACAAATAAATTCTTTCCATGACTAAAATATGATTTTTTTTTCAAAGTGCGTTAAGTGTACAGCCATGGTAAAATATATTGATGTAGACCCTTAACGCACTTTGAAAATTTTTTTCAAGTTGTTTGTTCCTAGAAAAATCTGGATTTTGGCCTCAAAAAAATTTTCAAAGTGCGTTGATTTTGTCCCAATTTTAACGCACTTTGAAAATTTTTTTCAAAGTGCGTAATTTTTTCAAAGTGCGTTGCCACCTACCATTAATATATTCTACATTTCTAAAATTTATTTTCTGATTCCTTTTTAATATTTTTTAACAAAATTGAAAGAGTCATTTGTCTTTTAATTTATCTTTGCTTATTTATATAAAAGAAAATACATAATACAAGTATAATTTTACGAATCTTTGATTTAAGGAGTGTAAAAAATTATATATAAATAGTATTTTATGCAAATTTCAAATTAAATTAATAAGATGTGTTAATGAAATACTGATGCTTCAGTATGGCAGCTCACTACTAAAGTTAAACTCATTTGAAATTTGCAAAACTCCAAAGTGAAGGTCATCATGAGCTAAAGACAGTTGGCACCCAAAGAAATTTGATACTTGTAGTTATGTCTAAAGGCGAACCAATGTGAAATTTAAAAAAATCTTACTGCTAACCTATCAGAGGTTGTGATCATGACCAATGTTAAATTAAAATATAAAAAAAAATGATTTAAATTTTAACGTAAAGTTCGAAAAAAATGATATACAAAGAAAGGACGTGTCACGTGACCCCTGTGAAATATAAAAGCTCCTAGCAACCACCATTTAAATTAATTGCCAAGGTTAGATCTTTCTTAAGTAGGTCAAGTTCTAAGGTCAAGGTCATGATATCAGTGTTGATACCCTTAGAAAAGTCTTGCCATAGGTCATATACTTGTTAATTATGATAGCCTTAGCATCATTTGATAGTTGTGGCCAAGGTTATTTTTTCCGGGCAGTCAAACACATTAGCTATACCGGGGTATATGCCGACGAATCTTAGATTGCGGGAGCATAAAAATTTTCGTTACACTTTAAATTAGACGATTTAACTTTCCTTGATTTCTTTGAATTTAACTGACCTTATAGATTTGAGATATAAACTTTGATCAAATCATGACGCATTGAATAGACAGAAACCATGGTTTTTTTTCTTGGTATATTATTTTTGCTTGTACATGTCAGTAGGTTGTCAACTACTTTAGTGATCTAGACTTTGAGATATTACCTCATGGTCATGAAGACTATCTTTACAGTTTCAGCTAAGCGTAAGTTTCATACCCTTTTCAATCGAAACTTTGGTCTTTCAATTGTTTGTTCCTAGAAAAATCTGATCTAAATATTCTTGGATTTTGACCTCAAAAATATTTTTTTTTATGAAATAATACTTTCATAACCTAAATTGGATGAAACTTTACACATTATCTTAATGAGATGTCATATATATTTCATCAAATCATGTGAACCTTACTGAATTACTTCGACTCTTACTTTACATGTACATATACTTCGTTTCGTTCCTCCTACATAAATCCTTTCTCCTTATAAATATTCTATTGTGAATATATGCATGAGTGCAGAGTGACACAGTTTTTGTCAAATAGTACATGTATATTCTTTACGATGCACTGTGAATGAACCTTCCATTCTTTGCCCTTGTACAATGTTTAATCATTCAGCCTGACCATATCCTTTTGAGTAGTAGGTGGACATATAAAGCGCAGATTCACCTTGGGTCACTTTTAAATCCCGATAAATCTAAGTAGACCAAACAAAAAGAGAAATGCTGATTGATACCTTAAATAATTTTACCGCCAGTGTTTCATTGGCTAGTTCTGTACAGTGGCACAGATAACCACAAGGGACTGAAATCAAAGGCAAATTAATTAAACAGGGGTGTGCACCAGTTTCATTGAAAAGAAAATAATGCGGATACATTTCCGCTATTGATGTGTGATTATTTAGACCCTTTTATCGAGTGAATGCTATCACATAGTAAACAACATTCTCACCCTATTTCTGTGGGTAAGAATCTTCCTCTGGGGGATTTTATTTGCCAATTAATGCTCGATTTTACCAACATGAACCTCTCTAGACATGTCGGAATGTATTCTTTAATCGCGTGACTCATTGGCTTTAAATTTTAGTGAAATGAAAAGATAATTTTTTAAAAATTTTAAATTATGCAAACTAAATAAATACTGCACAGATTTCTTTTTATCTTGTCACTGATAGACTGAACAAATTTACTTTTTCCTTGATTTGTCTTTGTTATTCCCCTGAGCAAATGACTGCATTATTTAAGTACATACTTGTGCAAGTTTTCGTATTTGAAAAAATTTTGAACTATTTTTTTATGGAAATTATCAGAAAATATTAAAAACCCGAAAAATAATTTCTCTTTATAACGTACCTTTTAATGTAGATTTTGAGAAACACCAGCTAAAGCAATACATGTATTTATGCTAATTTTTCTTATAAAATTACAAGGATGTTCATCATTTTATTTCTGGTCAAAGCCCTTGGTAATAAATGCTGATTTTTTTGTGTAAGATGATTTGTGTAACTATGATTTTAAAAATAAAGGAATATACGTTGCGTATGTTCTTATATGGAAGTGTTTCATTACATCATAGTTGAGTAACAATTATCTGAGTCCTTTGGTGTTTCTTGATTAAACAAATATAAATAAATAATTACTTTTATAGCAGAGGTTTCCTTTCCATCTGTATGTTTGTCTGTAACTGTCCATATGTGTCTTACGTGCTTTTCAAGCAAGGTCCTACACTATCACGTACAATATATGGCCTTTGGTGATTGGGTGTAGCTAATGGGTATAAGACCCAGATAAGGACACTGAGATACTTTTTATCCATGTAATTTTTTTAATTGGACCAATTGGACACATGCCCTATTTTATAAAAAATATCATAAACAAGCTGAGGTAATTTCATCCACACTTGTTCACAAGTAACAAAAATTATGTAAAAACTTGCTACCATTAGTAAATACGGAGTGTTTTTCAGCATATCTAGCATTGTTAAATCTTGTAATTACAAAGTGTACCTTGGGGTTGTCCAAGTTAGACATATATTCTAACAGCAGTAAAAATGGTATATAGTATCTTGTTTTTGTGAGAATGGTTTTTTTGCTTTTTCTTGTTCACCGAAATTATACATTCCAACTGCAACAGGTCAGAGTGAGGTCATCGTAGGAATGCGCATATTTCAACTAAAAAAAATGTTTTTAAAGAAAACTACAATAAATAATACTGTGGTGGCGAATTTCTGCAACTTCTTGTCAGAGTTAAGCAGTGAAGTTGTCAGCTCAAAATTGTTGACTTGCCACTCATGCGTGGCCAATGTTTAATTCAAAAGGAAAACGTGTTTGCTATTAACAAGCATGTCCAGTCAATGTCATTTCTGAATAATTATATGCCACCATATAATTGCCCTGCTCAATGGCCGTTAGTGCCGAGTATGTATACATGTATGACAAAATTTGTTGCTCTCCACCGGCTGCGGTGGCGTTTCCATATGAGTTTCAGATCACAGTGATGATTGTTGATTGATTGTGTGTTGTTTAACGTCCATCTCGAGAATTTTTCACTCATATGGAGACGCCACCACTTGCCGGTGGAGAGCTAAATGTTTTGTCCTATATACGGCACTTACGGCCATTGAGCAGGGGGGATCTTTTTCGTGCCAGCACCTACTGCGACACGGGACCTCGGTTTATATGGTCTCATCCGAAGGACTGGTCTCCACGTTCCCCAGCAGGATTAGAACCCGCGACGTAAGGATCAACTCCTCTAGAGTTAGACGCTCTAACCACTGCGCCATGCGGGCGACGTAATGAATGATGTAAAAATTTGACTCAAGCGCAATGGAGCTGGTATTCATTGGCAGTTTCTTTAAATGAAGAGAAACGTGTAATATTATAAGAAATCTGCACGAAATAAAAAGCAGTGATAGAATTCTTTTAACTTAAAATCAGCGTCACTTTGATGGAACTTTAATATATATATTTTTAAATCACCTTTTAAAAGAGTTAGAATTTATACATATTTTAAATTTATAAGTTTTGCAATTTTGTCTTGCATAATGAAAGAAATGCCATAAAAATGTAGATAATTATTACAAAAAAGTACTTATTAGAGATTAAACGTGGAAGACATGAAAATCTTTCAACTAATGATATGAAAGGTCACATGCGACCCATAGCCCTATGCCCTTATACATTATTTCTTAAATAAAAATCACTTTACTGATTTGGAGGGTCAGAATTTCCTGCAGATATTGGGCAGATCTTAAGTAAGCTCGTAAACAATTCATTAAAAATTAATTACTAGTAATAATTATCGAAAGATATTGATATCTAAATTTTTACCTTGAAATGAAATGGCAGTCATTTTGAATCTTATTCTGTTCTGCCGATTATCAGGTTATCCAAACAGATTTCTTACCACTAGGAAAACATTTGCTCAAATTAGGAACTTGGCAGTTTATGGGTTAAGAAAATTATCATTTCACATTGCTAAGTTTAACTAGGCTGTCTCGCCGGTCCACTGTAATTACTACCTAAGGTGGGGAATAAACGGGTCTAGCCGACACTCATAATCCAATATACATTGGCATTTGTAGTATATTGGAGCCACATTACAAGACAATCTAGCTGATATATTTTAGGTCATTGATTTTCATTAAATTTTAGTTAAGGAAAAAATTACTCGTAGGTTAATTTGATAGGCCAGGGCATTATAACAATTATTCTAACATCCGCTTTAACATTTTTGATTACCTAATTTTTCATTTTAGGATCTGTTAAATTCGGATTGCATATATTTTTTTATTAGATGAAATAACAATATATTGATTCACCATTTTATGTAGATTGATGTGAGCATGTGACTTTGAACTTCGACGGATCCCCAGTGACCCCGGAGACCCCACCATGCTTTTGTAATAAAATACTTATTTAAGTTAAGAGAACACCATCGTCACAAGCCACGGTTCGGATTCCGCATAAAGCCCCCCTCCTGGGATAGGATAGTACATTTTTGCCGTAGTTTGCTACGACGAAAGAATACCAGAGTGGCCAAAAGTTTTCAAAATAAGCATTTAAACGTCTACGTATATACATGTACATGTACATTAGTTAATTTTAGTGAAAATGAATCTTCTTCTCTGCTCCTGGGTATATTAAACAAACTAAGTATATATAGTTATAAGGCAGGCGCGTAGCATCGTTTTTGAAAGGGGGGGGGGGCAGCCAGAGAATTTTTTTTTACTTACCTGAAAAAGTTGACAAGCAAAAAAAAGAGAAAAAAAAAGGGAAAAGTTGCCCAAAGTCGAAAATCCAATTTTTTTTGGGGGGGGGGGGGGGGTTGTGTTGTTGAGGTAACCTTTTTCTCAGTGTCAACTACTTTCAGTACCAATTCTAATACTACATTTTCGGTACATCACATCAAGTGGGGGGCCAACCAGGCTTTCAATTAACATTTCCTATAGTATAAGTAAGGTTGGGAAAAAAAGTGGGGGGCCAGCCCCCCTGCCCCCCCCCCCTTTTGCTACGCCTCTGTAAGGAGGAAGGATGCCTCTTCTAAAATTGGATTTTTTTAGCCCCGAGGTCAGGGGTTCTGGTGTTAGGGCGGGCTATGTAGATTATATAGTAAAAATTAGTCTATGAAAATCTTCTCCTCTAGATCTGTTCCTTGGTATTAAGCAGATGATCTACCTATATAGCTAAGATGAACAGCTATTCCTCTTCGGAATCACAATTGTGAATTTCAAGGCCCCTGTATCAGGGTTACCATAGAGGACGGGGGTGGGGGTGGTGGTGGCTCTAATTATATTCTGAAAATGAATTCATGCTTTGAAATCTGCTCCTTGGTATTAGTCAAACATTTATGATGAGCAATGGTGCCTTTTCCAGAATTGTAAAATGTGTAGAACTAGGGTCATGGGTTCCATGGGGGAGGGGGCACACTTCTGATTACTGCTGAATACTACTGATTAGTTGAAATGCATCATTTTGTTCCTGTACTCTATATATGGGTATTATTAAGTAACCAAAGTAAGCATGCTAAGTGTATAGTTCTGATAGCAATGGTATCATGTTCAAAATTGTGAATGTTATGGCCTCTGGTTTAAAATAAGAAACAAATTCAATGGTTAGGAATCTGTTACATGATGCTCAGGTGACCTTTAAGGCCCAAAAGCCTCTTATTACCCAAATCCTTCACTAAGAGAAAAAAAACTCTTGAAAAATAAAAGAAAATTGTTAGAAAACTACATATTTTTAATTTAATTGTGTTTCGGTCTCTAAATATACTACTTATGTAGCATGCATTTTTATATTCTATTTTATAAGTATTAAATGTTAAAGCTTTGAAGATGCCTGTATATTGTATACACTTATCCACTGGTTGTGAGTGGAATAGCTCTTTCAAAGGTGACCTATAGGGCTTGCCCATGGGCCTCTTAAGGGTTTGATCCAAATCTTTCACAACCAGTGGATAAGCGTTTTATTATACTGATGTATAATATAATTTCTGAGGTTTGCATTTTTTGGAGTAAGATAATACTGCAAGAATAATATGAAATCTTTATGACGTCACAATGCTACTGAAGTCATTATGACATCATCAGTCAATAGATTTATCGCTGGAAATCAAAATTGGAGGCAAAAACTGCACGAAATTTTTCCGAGGGTGGATAGCAAAAACTATACCCCGGGGTATAGCTTTGCTATGCGTGAACTATAAAAGATAGTCATTTTACCTTCTGAACTTTATATAGGAATCATTTTAACAGAAGTATAATAATCATTATTATACAATTGATACCCACTACCACAATATATCTCATATATATGCAAATGTCATATGTCTACCTGTAATCGTTATATAGGTACATATGTGTGTCTGTAAATGATTTTTAAACTATATTTTAGGCCTTTCCTTCTTAAATTGTTCTCTTTAATTTATGCCCATTTGGGTACTGAATTAGTGATAAAACATCTCTTATCTTACCTTACCTTATCTATACATATAACTTAAAATGTTTCAGACAATCTTACTATTGCTTAATTTCCGGGTGACCCTTTCGCTTAAGGACAATGGGCTGTTCGAATGTCCGGGTGCATCAGATAATATCATGGAATACATATGTACATGTGTTAATGTATGTATATAATTATATGACAATATTTGTAGTACCAGAGTGTGTATCTATAGTAATTGTGGTTAATATAAATAAAGGCGGGTACTCTTGCTTATCTGTTATGCATAGATACGCACTTCAGTGATGTAAAAACATTAATCTTTTATAATCATGAGCAACCAACCTTTTCAATCAATGATCAAAATTACCTGTATCCACCCATAATCTCTCTCTCTCTCTCTCTCTCTCTCTCTCTCTCTCTCTCTCTCTCTCTCTCTCTCCACTAAACCGGTGCTATGTACATACCATACCCCTTCCCTAAAATCTTTGTGGTAAGAATTTTTTTAAAAATTAAATATTGAATTTTCTGTCCCTTTTTCAGAATAATTACACGGTTTAATAGTTAAATTTCGGTACCTATTTATAATTCTATTTAAAATGTCAGTGTAATTTAAGAAACCCTCCCACATATACATATTTTTTTTTATCTTTTTAATTAAAAAAAGTTAATAATAATAAAGTGTTTATAAATTTAAAGATTAAAGATAAATGTAAACAGTCAAGAGATGCAAATGATTAAATTTTATTGAGGATGGTCGATCGCTATATTTTTTCTTCTGTGCTTTACCGTATGAGTGTGCATACTAATCAATAATTACAGATATGCCGAATTCAGACTGAAAAATGTTTATTTCTTTTTCTACTTTCTTATCCTTTTTAATCAACAATAAATATTGGTTTGATGTATTTTTAATTATGACATGACATATGTTTTGCGTGTTTTATGATAACCCATAAGGTCCATGAGAGTTATATGCGCGAGTACTGAATAATTGATTTATTTATTCAAATTAGTTGTACATGTTTGTCATTGTGATGGTGATGAACTTTTGTTTGTTTTGACTCCATTTTTTACTGTTAAGCAATCAAAATAAATATTGAATTGTTTAAAGACATTACTCAAGGAGAAAATGGGCTAAAGAACCTGGGATGCAAAAACGAGGAAATACCCGAAAGAGCATTAACACGCATGGTGCAAACTTTGAATTTTATGACTGCAGATCTAGATCGTTAGGTGGCGATTTGGCTGGACGCGTTACACTCTGGCAATTCAATCCGTGGGTTATCACTGGGATGGGAAAATTGTTTTTCTTTGCTCCCATTTCAAATCCCTCATGCGGAAATCTCTCGGGATATAATGTCATTTAAGGTAAAACATTAGTGAAGGAAGAGATCTTTAAAATTAAATTTAAAAAAAAAAAGTTTCCGACCCGTACCTTTCCCTGATATCTACTTGTCTTAAATTTAATTACTCGGTTATTTACACAAAAGAAATTCTAAGATGTTTCCATATTTCAAGCAGCCCATGGTATTTGTTAAAATTTACGGTCAAGTAAACGTTCTCAATATTTTTATTGACTTAAGCCAATTATTACTTGTCCACGTTTGTTTGTATGTACAATTATCACATTTAAAATCTAGACTTGTCCTAATGCAGTTATTAGAAAAATAAAGTCAATAGATAAACCTCGGTCACTTTCATTATGTCACAAAGACACTGTCCAAATTATTACAGGTAAAAGTACACAAATAAATATTATCGCTAACTGATGTTAATCATACTTGGTCATTTATTATTTTAAATTAAATTTTGGATTAAACAAAACTGACATTTTCATTCCGACAAGAAAGGGATGGGTGAAGTTCGGGTCGATGGGATGGCGCCCATACGCTAATGGCTATTCGAGAACAAGAAAGAAAGGTTATATAACGGGTTATTTCAACTACTTTTGTAATCTTACTATGTTGTTTCAGTTAAGAATCTGAAAATCATGTGAATTACCGGGGTATTTGTTTTAGTTTGACGTTGTCTTATAGGGTCTTAAACAAGACCGGAACCTACGATATGCTCTCAACAAAAGAGACTGATAGGGAAATCTAATCAGTAAATTTTGTAACTTTTATTATTATTTTCAGGATTTTCTTATTACGCAATAACACTTCAGAGTCATACATCGCTAAAGCCCTGCTACTGCAGCAATGACCACTGTCCATATGGCCAGTGCTTCGCCCCAAGTTCATATCTTGGCGATGTGACATTGTCTGGATTTTTGGACTGAAGTTCTTTATTGGCGCGATTTAAGAAATTATCACAGAGGGACAAACAAGAGATTGATAAGTCCGCAATGAACATGATAACAGACGAAAATTCTAAAAGCAGCTAGAAAATATCCCTCAACAGATCATCTTAAAAAGCGCGTTAAATTTGATTGAAATGGTACGAGTAATCTTTGCCCTTTACCTTTTTCTCCTCCAAAAGGATTTAATTATCAATCAGGTTTGATCAGTGTAGCTTTAAAAAAGAAGCATTTCGGATACAAAGCTGGTATCTGAGTGTATTCTGATAAGAGAGAGTGAGAGAGAGAATACTAGCTAAAACTTGAGGGCATTATTACACAAAGCCTTAACTAACACACAGGAGAAGAAAAGCTTGTCTGAAAAGATAGCATCAATTCGTCATGGAAAAAATTTACAGAAGACAAAATACACGATTTATTTTAAATTTGTGATCAATTTTAGAGATAACAAAATACAGTTCATGTATTATTTGGAAACGATAAATGTTCATTTTGATTTAAATTCTTAATTTTTACATTCGACCAATTGATATTAAACATTATTAAGATTAACTTTATTGGCGAAAAAACCAATACATCCGTTGCTAAATCAAAATATCTGTACAAAATATAATAAATTACCACAAATATATCGAGAAAATTTGCGTTGGATTAAGAATACAAATTTATAATCAACAAGTTTGAGATTTAATTGTCAGGATAATCTCTTGAATATCGTGAGTAAAGAACTTTCTGAAAAGGTCCCCAGGATAAAAAGAGTGCTCTTAAGTTGTGATCGTGTATATTGCCCTTTACGCAGACATATGAATTACATTTCAATCAGGCGTTGATTTCTATAACCCAGACACTAATACATGTATATTTATGTACCGGGATTAAATTTATTTCTAGGGACCATACAGAGCACGAAAAGATTATAATTTTTCCCACGTCTTTTTTTGAGAACATACTACTTTTTCTGCTTGTATTTAATTTTTAAAAACATTTACTTACCTGACAGAACATGACTAAAACAGCTAATACGAAAATATCCAAAAAGTTTTATTCCTACTTTTGCGAAATATAAAACTTCAGGAAAAAATACACAGTATTCCAAGGAAATTGAAGTATTTGCACTTTTGAATGATTTTTGACCTCCTCTTTCCTTTCTTAAAGAAGTTATCCAACACTTTTCAATATTCTAAATTGAATATCACTTTTTCTGGATAGATTCAATTTTTTTTTCCGGAGACAAACTATTTCCGCTGTTGATCTTGCGCGCAATCAGCGTTATCCAATCGAATCGTTTCTCTAAGAATCGATTTAAATGCTTGATTTGACCCGACTACCCTTAAATAAAAATTTTACAAATAAAGGCGTCGTTTGTTTGCAATAACGTTTGTAAGGTATCTTAAGAGACGAAAATCTTCGATTTTTTACCGATAGTTTACAAGTTTTATTTATTAGTGATGTATTTAAAAAAAACAACAACTAAATAATCCAGACCTTGAAACTCTGCATGTTTGTCAATTCTTTTCCTTTTAAATTTGATTGTATCAGTAACTTAAAGTAGTAAGCTTTTGTTTTTTGTAATGCCTTTTATCGTGACATTTCTAAAACTATCGCATAAAAATCACGAATACAATCTTTCTTTTGAATTTATTATAGAGTACCTTAAGAAAAAAAAATAAATAAATGTTTGTAATTTTTTTTTATTTTAGGCGCACACTGAGATTTTTCCGGAGGGAGTGTTGTGGCCCTACTGTGAGTACAAGAAGCAGGGAACGAGGAAGGTATATATATCTTTGTCTGACTTGGAATTTCAACTGAAAATTTTGTAATAATATCAATGGAACCAAGGTCTACTAAACAAGAAAGAAAGGTTATATAACAGTTCATAACCAAATCTACTTTTGGAAAACTTTGGTTCCATTGTAAATATTACTTATTCCAAATCAGATAAAGTTATATATTCTTGTACCTCTAGGTGCATGTTCGCCGAAATATATCAAAAATATTGCCGACTCGGTGTTAAGTAATATACACGTGTATAATCAATTAATGTACTATTTATAGTATATACATGTATACATTTAGAAATTTTTAATTGTCTTTGTCAACCAGGGGGGATTGTATTTCCAAACTTCCTATTACAATGAACTCTTAACTGTAAATAAAGCACAACTTAACTAAAATAGACCCCCAAAAGTGTGTTAGAATTTTTTTTTGTTCTGGTCATTATATTCTGAAAAGAGGATTGATATTTCAAAATAAAATGAGATTTAAACTATTTGAACTGTTCATAAAAAAAGGAAAAACGGAGAGGTCATGTAGTTATTAGCAATGGCATTTCGTGGTGGTCTTATGCACTAGGTGAATTAAATGTCTGCTTTAAGATATTCCAGTTATACAATTTTTTTATCGTCGTCCATTTGCACTCATTGTTTCCTTTTGGAAAAAAGTGCTTGTATACAATGTACATATATGTTAATTTGCTGGCGACAGTATTAGCCAAACCTCACTGCACAGGTTGTTGCCTGAGTTATATAGTTACTAAAGATTTGTTATTAGGTTTGTAAATGTTACTGATAGTTTACACTGTGAAGATATATTATACAAATGCTTTTAAAATGTCTCTCTAGATCTGTCCAATCCCATTAATACTTTCCCAAAACCATGGTTTATACATGTTATAGAGACCAAGAATCCAAATATTGTTACAGTTGTACATGTTTAAGCATAGTCAGCGACGGCAGTATGTGTCTCGATACACAATAATGGAACACTCTGTCGCCCATTCAGAGTATTTACAAGTATATGAATTTTACATTAACTGCTCGAATTAAACATTACATATACGAGGGTCATTCAAAAAGTTCGTAGACTTTTGTCCTAACTTTTTTATTTGACGTCATATTATATCCAAATTTGATACAAATATTTTAACAACAGATTCAAATAATTTGAGTAAAAAAATTGGAATGTATCCTCATATTTATTAAAATTACCAAGGATTTAGAACAGCAAAAATGGGGTCACGGAGCACCGTCAAAATTGAGTAATTTTCTAATTTTTACTTTATAGTATTTACAGCTATACCTCTAATAAATGGAGCTGAAACAAAATAAAATTTACATGTTTAAATAAAGTATCGCTGTATTAATTAAAATGAAATCAGGTTATGTAATATCTCGTTCGATTTAAAAGATATCAGCTTCTAAATACATATGGACTTGATTAAAAAAGGCAAAAAACCATGACGTTGGAGGCTGTCACGGAGCAGCAAGTAGCAATAAAATTAGACTTTACATACGGGAAACTTTTTCTACAAGCTTAAAAAATCCTTATAAATCAGGATCTGTATGAAAAAAAATCTGTGTATTTGTATTAAGTTGAAAATACAATTTTTGAGTGGTAGCGAGTTTGAATCGGATGATGGATTGTCCGCAAAGAAACAGGTTAAAGTTAAAAATATTGTCAAAAGAGTTAGGAACGTCATTTAACATGATGTGTGCTTCAATGTTGCAGAAATAATAAAGTTGCATGGTAAATCAAAGAATTTGAAAACAATAACATTTTAATTCAAGCTGTATTTGTACAATTGTTAGCAAACCAGGTGTTAAGTATTGTGGATATGTGTTTTGAATGGAGAAGACGCAACAAACCGTGTTTGAAATAACAAAAATGTGTATACTTTTAACAAACTTTCTCAGCGTTGTTTTTGACGTTACAATATTGGTTAACCGTGCTCCGTGGTACCAAAACATGTTGATTTTAATTTTGGCTAACGTGAGTTCTGTTTAATCAAATGGAATGAAACTTCAAACTTCGACAAAATAAATGTTTATGTATACGAAAATGTGTTGATCTATAATCCTGTAATAATCATATGACGATGAGAAGCATTGTCTACGTATTTTTTGAATGACCCTCGTAACAGTCATTTCCAAGGCCAATGAACCCTATCTGAAAAGTTCTCTCAAGTGGTAGCAGTAATAATGGGAACAAAATTTTATGATAAACGTGAAAATTACAAGTTTTCAATCGCCAATGTCCATACTTATGTAGCAATAAACCATTACCCTTTTCACATGAAATCTGTGTCTCTTAGTAGATTCAAAATGCAAAAGCATGCTCTACGTAAACAATGAACAATTTCTAAATCAAAACCAAGCTTTTGATGTACAAATTGATGAAATAAAAAATCAAAAGTCTTGTTTAAAGTAATCTTTTTACATGATCTGTGATTGATACTTCAATGTATAACCTTGTCATCAAATTCAATTATGTCGAATGCCGACAGACAGTTGCCATACTTATTGCTAGGCCAATAGGCAGGGGGTGCTCTTTCCTCCTTGGCACCTGATCCCACCTCTGATGTTTTAAAGGTTTATGTTTGCTCTGCTTATGATTTTTATCGTTTAAATGGACTTTGAGCATGGTTAATGTTCGTTTACTTCATCCTTTCGTTGTTGAAAGATACATCTACTTTGGAATAACCATCTAAAGGAGGGGTGACCAAAAAGTTCGCGAACTAATTGAATAACATCTATAAAACAATTAAAACTAGGTTTCAAATTGATTGATTGATTATTATTGTTTAACACCGATTCGGCAATATTTTGGCGATAATAATGTTTCAGTGTCTATTATTATTATTTTTTTAAAAGTAGTCCTATCCGATTATAATGCACATCTGCCATCTAGCCTGTTTCCCTGGGAAACAGGCTATTAATTCCGCCACCGTCATGCCTATGCGCGAATCAGGTGATCCAGGCAGTCACGTGGCATGCTTCCTAGCATTCTGTTCACAAAAACTAAAGAAAATTTCGAGCCTTATATTTCTTAGAATGCAAATTATTTTTTTATAACAAAAACAGTTATATAATTGTCAAGAAATGAACCAATCTTGGAAATGGTGACTATCACAAACCGAGTCCTCTGTCCCCTGTTAGGAACGATTTATCCAATATGGATCAATGAATGCGCCTTCTTTTAATCATATCTAATAGTCTATGCTTGAAGTCTAAAGAAAACGACACTTTAGGGATGTAATAATTATGTTATTGTTATGATATTTATCTACTTTTTTGGCTCCAATTTAAAGTTGCCGATCTTTCAACTAGCTTGAGCTAAGGGTGCATTAATTTTTTTCATTTAGCTTGCATTCGCTGGACAAGAAAGCAAATATCATTTTAAAATATCCTTAATCTTCCTTTACGAAAACAATCAATCCAAGTACTGATTAAACTTCTGGAAAATCTTTTGTCTTCATCAACCTTGTACAAATTACTAATTGCTACTTCAAAGTAATGACCAAGTTATACATTAAATTTTACAACCGTTCTTTTCTCGGTGTATAGACTGTGTCAACCATTTTTTTGTCACACGTCATCTACATACATGTACGTCATTTTCACATTGTGACGTCACACGTATGAAGCAATACATAGCTTATGTGCTATTTATAGGATGTGTGTTCCAAATTCCATCCTAAATCTGAATAGTGGTTTTGTTAAGATAGAGATAGTCCACGAACTTTTTGATCACCATCGTATGTAATTCCTTGCTCTTTGGAAAGAATGAAAGATTGACATCTTGATCGGATCCGACCCTAAACCTGTAATTAGTGGCAAATGATCTTTTCTATTGAAATTAAATTCATTGTTCTTTATGATAAAATCCAAGGTCGTGCGTCTGAAACAAGAGAGAACCCCCAATAAGTTTTGAAATAGGATAAATGTCACCGGTAACTTACGCCCAAGTGGTGCAATGGTTATCTAGAGCGTTTGTTGGTGAGTTGTTGAGTTAGGAGTTGATCCTTACGAGTTTGATTCAACTACTGGAAGTGGAGACCGGTCCTCATGACGAGGCCATACAGTATAAACCGAGGTCTCGTGTCGCAGTAGATGATGGCACGAAAAAAATAAGATCTGACTCTCAATTTCGTAAGTACCAAGCACAGTTCTATAGCAGCTTTACCGGTGGTCAAATATAAAGTAAAAATAAAATTTTGCTTTCACATTATCTGAAAAGTTTTATTGATTTGAAAATTGTCTTAAGTTTATTCTCAGTTTATGATCTTGGGGCCTGCTCTTTCGACTATTAACACTAAAGTACTTTAATTGTACGTAATATATATGTTCACCTAATGATCAAATTAATATTGGTTAATGAATAATCTTATGCTTATGCTGTTTTCTGTAAAAGAAATATCGTGTGTAGGACGATTTATTTAATAAATGCAAGTTGTTTTCCGAAAATTAAAATTTTAGAATTTTTTTTGGAGAAATATACGAGGGTCATTCAAAAAATACGTAGACAATGCTTCTCATCGTCATATGATTATTACAGGATTATAGATCAACACATTTTCGTATACATAAACATTTATTTTGTCGAAGTTTGAAGTTTCATTCCATTTGATTAAACAGAACTCACGTTAGCCAAAATTAAAATCAACATGTTTTGGTACCACGGAGCACGGTTAACCAATATTGTAACGTCAAAAACAACGCTGAGAAAGTTTGTTAAAAGTATACACATTTTTGTTATTTCAAACACGGTTTGTTGCGTCTTCTCCATTCAAAACACATATCCACAATACTTAACACCTGGTTTGCTAACAATTGTACAAATACAGCTTGAATTAAAATGTTATTGTTTTCAAATTCTTTGATTTACCATGCAACTTTATTATTTCTGCAACATTGAAGCACACATCATGTTAAATGACGTTCCTAACTCTTTTGACAATATTTTTAACTTTAACCTGTTTCTTTGCGGACAATCCATCATCCGATTCAAACTCGCTACCACTCAAAAATTGTATTTTCAACTTAATACAAATACACAGATTTTTTTTCATACAGATCCTGATTTATAAGGATTTTTTAAGCTTGTAGAAAAAGTTTCCCGTATGTAAAGTCTAATTTTATTGCTACTTGCTGCTCCGTGACAGCCTCCAACGTCATGGTTTTTTGCCTTTTTTAATCAAGTCCATATGTATTTAGAAGCTGATATCTTTTAAATGGAACGAGATATTACATAACCTGATTTCATTTTAATTAATACAGCAATACTTTATTTAAACATGTAAATTTTATTTTGTTTCAGCTCCATTTATTAGAGGTATAGCTGTAAATACTATAAAGTAAAAATTAGAAAATTACTCAATTTTGACGGTGCTCCGTGACCCCATTTTTGCTGTTCTAAATCCTTGGTAATTTTAATAAATATGAGGATACATTCCAATTTTTTTACTCAAATTATTTGAATCTGTTGTTAAAATATTTGTATCAAATTTGGATATAATATGACGTCAAATAAAAAAGTTAGGACAAAAGTCTACGAACTTTTTGAATGACCCTCGTACATAGTGGACTTTTTTAATATCCCCCCAAAACTTTTTTTCGTGTACATGTAGTATCAAGATTCTTTTCACTGATCTTGTGTTATCAAAAATCTATACCTACCACACTGACACTCAAATAGGACTTTAATCGGATTGTCTATGTATAGGTTTTATTTATTTTACCAATTAGAAAAAAACACAATGTATAATAAACAAATGCCTGGTCCGTGTGCACCTGCGTAAGCGTGATAAAAAGACAGAAGGATAATTTTTAAACTTCTATCATAATCATGACTGAATGAAGGGTGGGCCGCTAAACGTACTATGAGATTCATAAACGTATTGAACTAATCTTTAAACTATTTTCATTCAGCAAAGAATGTGTTTACTCACACCCATCTAGCATGTTAGGAAAATAAACCTAGAAAACTGAACAAATATTATTTTTTAAAATCTGTTCATTACTTTACTACCAAGATTGAAACAAAAACAAACGGCATAGTTTTTGTCGACAATATTTAATCAAGTGATTTTAAAACCATAAAACAATACAATATCTATTAACATAGAATTGCTTAAGCAATATATTTATACATTTTAAGAGATGTATTCTTGATGTCAAACCGACAGAAAAAAGTACTCTATTAAAACATCCACTTTCAAAACATTAACAAAGTGCATGAAATTAAAAAAAAAAAAGGTGGAGACACAATATACGACTGATCGATCTCAAAAAATCGGTAAAAACACAAATCGGTAAAGAGGGCGTAAAAACATGGACCTTTTGATATTCAGGAGGTGGTATGAGTACGGGTCCTCTGTTGACCGGTCACTTTCACCATGACCATATGTCCTGATCAGCTAGGCGGAACATTCCGTGTTCAAATTCACTCTCTAAAAATAGCTACCGAACAATTGGAATGAAACAAGTCACCAAAACTACGACTAAAAATAGGATATACATGTAATCATTAATTACTAACAAGGGCAGAACGGCCATAAAATCTACGAAAAGCCGAATTAAAACAAGGTTTTTGAAAACCTTGTAACGTCGACTTTTTTGTCAGTATCCAACCTTAGTTAGTTTAAATCGACCGTTCTTGGAACATGTTCTCGGGTATCGAAGACTTAGTTAATAGGTGATATAAATACTACCTGCAAATATAAAGAAACTTGACGATGGAAAAGATGAAGATATCTCGTTTGTCATACAATTTAATTGTTTGTTGGTCCTTACCATCTATTGGCAATGAGGCTTCTAAAATATAAAACAGATATGACAGAATCTTTGGTTTCTCTTCAGTCATAAATCGAATTGACTTAAGGTAGGATTCTTAATTCTCACATCTCTTGTATTTAAAAATTAATTAAATTTTAACAGAATCAAGAGGACAGTGTAACTAAGTGATGGTATCAGTGAGATTAAATTTGACCGTTTAATATTAGAGGCAAGGTCAGGTCAAGGTCATTACCTTTTTCCTGGACATTAAGAATAAAAAAGTACTGTTTCCAATCATGCGATCCCTACTTGTAATTCAAAAGATTGAATGTTTTTCTTTTTGCATTAAAAGATACTACCGTATAGGGCCTATAAGATGATATTACCAAATTGACATGGATAATTTAAATAAAATGGATATTTGCTAATCCGAATTTCCTCTATTTTTCTTAAATTTTTAGGATTTATTAGTTATTTTTATATGCTTCCTATATTTAACTTTTTCCAATTCTGACATATAGTAAAGTTGTCACATAAAAGTACAAAATGATACAAAAACTAAAAGTTTTGATCGTTTACTATAAGAGAGAATTAACACTTTTTACGTATTTTTGGCTCAAATCTGTACTAATATTAGAAGCATTTAAAAGCCAACATAGTTCTAGTATGTGTGAAAAATCTTATTTATTTGATATATTTTGAAACTTTAGTCCCTCATTATTAATTTAACTTACATTTGAAAATTTCGTCTTGTCTTTGATTGCGTAAAAATTATAAATAAATTCAATGTTCTATAATAATTTTAGAGCCAGAAAAGAAGATATTTTCATACGCCACCATTCCGCCAAAAATATAGTCCTTGCTAGTTTTTAAACACAGTCAACCATTTCTATTTAAAGCTGTATAATTGTGATGAGGAAAGAAAAATATGGTCTTTTAAAATCTCTTACATCTAAATATAAAAGACATATCAACAAATGTACTTTGAATATTCCATCTAGTCAGAAACCAGAGAAGAATCCTACCTTAAGGAATAACAGTTTAATTTTTTTAGTTTTATGATGTGATCAATCTATTGGCTTGTGTGATAATTTGCATCTATAGGTGTTTTTGCAAATTATCAAGCAAGCCAATCGATTGATCATCGTCATATTTTGATAAGGTATAATAATAGGGCCTAGAAGAACATTTGCCTGATCCTTCAATGTGTCCATATTTGTAAGGGGTTTTTATTTTGTACGGAGAAGTAGTATAAAAGCAATCCAATATCTAAACCATTCTACTTTGCTGTTTTACAGATGCATGAGTGCAAATATTTAACAGGAAAAGAGCCGTATTTTTCTGATGAACTATTGGACATAACGAACAGTTTTCAAGCTCAAAAGTCCATAAATAGGAGCAGAGCAAACATGGACATCCAAAACAATAGATACGAGATCAGGTGCCATGGAGAAATGAGCATCCCAATCAGACTGGTCAAACCTTCTATCTGCTCCTTGTCATGATCGAGAAATAACGGAAAGATCCGTCGTTAATTTATGTATAATTAATGGTCTAACAATTTGTATGAAAAACCTCACTCAGCATCTGACTCAATGGTGAATTGAATTTGCTGACAAGGTAATTGTATCATAAAATATACGAAATGATGCCTTTAAAGAAGACTATTGATATTTTTGTGTCAGCAACTTGTGTATCAAACGCTTGCCTCGTTTTAGAAATCATTCATACGTAAAGCAGGCTCTTGCATTTTAAATTGAGATATAAATCCCATGTGTAAGTCACAACGGTTAATTGCTGCATGAGTAAAGGGAGTTGACGATTGAAAAGTTAAAGTCACCAAATTTATCATATCATACATGTTAAGCCTGGTTGTTAAAGTCTTCTCTAGTCAAATATCCCAATATGAAACAGATGTATCAGACTCTGTAGTATCTTTCAAACTCAACGGGATATATCGTATCGACATAAGAATGGAAATAACCATGATTGTTAGTTGACATACGTAATCGATATATCTAAATGTTTTTCATCTTGACACTCAATCTGATAATTTCTTAAGTTCTATTGTCGATACAATGACCTTGTCAGCAAATACATTTATCATTGAGTCAAATGCTGACTGACGTTTTTCATACTACAAGTAATTGTTAGTCCACTTTATACACTGAATTGATGACGGCTAGTTATTTCCCGACAAAAACAAGGAGCACACGGCGGGTGTGAGCGGTCGGTTGGGGATGCTCAATCCTCCAGGGCACCTTATACCATCTCTGATGTTTTAAAGGTCCTTGTTTGCTCTGCTCCTATTTTGTATTGTTTTATAGACTTTGATCTTAAATAGTATTCGTTATCTTCATATCCTTCATTGCAAGCATATATTTATAATTACATGTATTACATTTTGTTACTTTTCAGCGAGGTTTTCAAAAATATTTTATTTGACTTGTACAAAAGATGAATTCATTAAAGCACATTTGAAAGATATTTACGGGAAAGAAAAATATACCTTTACTCAAACTGTGGGCGCCGCGGAAACCTAAATGATTTCTTTAAAGCAATATATTTTCCACAGGTCAGTGGCATGAGAAGAAAAATTAGCTCACAAACGATGCATATTTTGCCTTCAAAACTTCAGGTATACATATAAAGAAATCAATGGAAAATCGACATTACATCATTGAAAATAAGGTTGGTGACCTATATTCACGTCGCCGTCCTCGGGAAAGCTACGTTCCATTTCTAATCTGCGTATTATCCTGAGGAAAAATTGGAAACGGGTGCTGTCCATGTAAAATAATACTAGTAAATGAAATAAGGATATAATTCAAGATACCGAAAAATGGTCAATTTAATAAATCAACTTTGAACAAGAAAAAATTGCGGACTTCTGAAAATAGACAAGAGACTATAAAACCGAGATCTGAGAATGTAATATTTAATGAGAATAGAAAAACGTTTTGTCATTCATCACGTAGGCAAATCAAAAGTAGAAAACTTTAAAAACGAACAGCCTGTAATACCTACTCTATCTTGAATATAAAGCTTTTATACTTTGTTTCTGAAATTAAAAGACTATTATATAAAAGGATTGAGTGATTTATTATTTTATTTGTCTGGGTATCTACTCATTCTTAACCTATCAAAAGGTGTAATTGGTGGTTTGCATGTTAAGTTAATAAAATAATTATAAAAATTCCTGAAGTAGGATTCATTTTAAGTCTTAATGTCGTTTTTTTAAAATACTAATATCTGAACAGAGTTACACAGATTTAAAAAGATTCACTGAAAGGAAAAAGAAAGTTGTTTTAACAATAATGGTACATGTAATAATAATATGAATATAAATTGCTTTTTGATTCTTAACATCCTTAGTGTACTTCGCAACTTAAAGTGACAAATATCTCTTCATATAAACAGACTTGTTAAAATTTTCCTATAGGATTTGGAATTTTTTTTCATACTCATAAATGTATACACTTGCAGAAAATTACAAATTTCATAAGTAAATGATTCTGATTATTTCATTAAAATTAATAATTATTTATGGTCCATAAATATATACATCGCAACGTGTTCGAGGTTCCACATTCCATGCTATCGAGCATGCGTATAGTTTTCATAAACAAAACAGCATGGTAGGAGAGGGTTTTTGCCCGGTAGGCCTTTTACATTGACAAAGTCGACTAAAACGAAAAATAAAATCAAAAATAGGACTTGAAATTAAAAAACAACTTTGCTGACAAAAATTTAATTGGGAGATTAATATAATCATTGGATTTTGAAGAAACGGGATTTCACATTCACGTGGGGCTGCGCAGGTTCTACCCTACAGGTTTGTTAAATTGATACATGCTATCTTTTCTCGTATCTCCATGGCTTTCTAAGAAAAAAAATCAATGTAAACTCAACGTTAAAATGCACTTATGACATTTAAAATATATTGCCATTTTAAGTGCAAATTGTATAGGAACTACCGAAAAATATATATTATGTTTGACATTTTGCCGCGATGACGTATGATTTGTGGATTTTCCTTTCCTGTTCCCCAATACACAAAACGTCAACATTTGTACTTGATCAAGTTAAATTTGTCTGAATGCAGACTAATATGTTTATCAAAAATTAATTAATTTACCGGAGAGCTAAATATTTTGATTTTCTCAGAATTGATTTTACTTAATATTCCATCATAAATGTAAACCCTACATTGTATGCACGTGCCATTTTAGAATTCACGTGGTACAAGTAAACAGATCTAAGTTGTACGACCCTTGATTTTCCGGCAGATTCTAATTATTACGTTAATTTTGTATGAGGAGGGAATATTTATTTTTCTCAAATGCTTACTTCAACTTTCTACCTTATTCCTGAATGATATGTTGGGTAAATTTGAATTAAAAATCACTCAATTTGCAGCCGTATTGCCGCTTTAATATTTACTTCATATATAAACTGTTAATTTTTTTTTAAATCAGAGAAAAAATTATTTCAATCAATCAACTCATTAAAAAAAATATTTGCTTGCTGTTTTTTGACCCCGTGAGAAATGATACAAAATAAATTTGTTGTGGCCGTTTGACCACCTACCATGAAAGTTTTCTAAACTCATGTTTTTATAATAAAACTTCATTTGAATGCTTGAATAGAGTTGTGATAGTGAATAAAAATGTTGTCTACTTTTTGGAGAAATCTACACTGTGAATTGTTTTTGCTCACTTCTCTGTCTTTTTTAATGATGTACCATCTAGCGATGAAGCAGCCATCTCGTAAAAGACACTCCATTCAGAAGCAATAAAAGAGTACATGTACGTAGTGGTTGAAGTATACCGAAAGCTTCAGTACTACGTGTAAGAACTAATTCTACAATTAAGGTATCTGATTTTTTATCTTTAAACTGTGCATCATTGTGCATTTTGTTTATAATAATTTCACATTATTGTGAAAATGTTTAATGGTCATAATTTGTATATACTGTATTAAAATGCAAATGTTTTCATACTTAAACATTATCAACAAAAAAATAACCCTGTGTAATTAAAATGTTCACTCTTCCAAAACAATTCATAAGATAATGTATAAAAGTATCTAGAAAGATTAAGAGATCTGGTACATTTTTTTTCAGATTCTCCCTGATGTCTGATGAGTAATTAAACGTATGAAGCCAACTAGAGCGAGTAGATTAATATTTTTAAAAATTCCGACAACGCCCTTAATTAAAAATACATATGTACACAGATAAAGGCAACAGCGATAGATCGAGAAGCCCCATAAATTGATCGTTTACTAATAGTATAAACGTTTATCAAAAATTAATTTTAAATGTAATGTAAAATCAAAGACTTCTGTAGAATTTTTGTCAGTATATGGTATTTTAAGAAGGTAACGATCCATGTCTGATCAAGAAACGGACATGCACGATACAAATCTCGGTTAGGTCAGAAAGTCAGAGTGGAAAAGTGCATCAAAAGACATTCTTCAGGCAAAAAAGCATTTGAAATATTTTTATTTGAAAAAAAAAATTTAAAGGTGTGTTGCCAAAACATACATTAGGTAAAATCAAAATTTCTAATGTCAAAATTTCAATCACCTTTACATGACTATAATGCGAAACAAGATGTGTTTGTAAAACACTGATGCCCCCGTATGGAAGCGTATGGCGAGGGTTAAAATTTTCTCAACTACAAGTTAAACTACAAGATCAAGGTCAAAAAGTCAAAATTGTTGGAACCCAGCGGAAGGTCGTGTCACAAGGAATATACCTGTGAAATACAAAGCCCTAGCACAAACGGTTAAAAATTTATGGCCAAAGTTAAAAATTTTAAAAAGTGGTCCAAATTGTAAGGTCAAAAGATCAAATATTCGTATACCCAATGAAAGGTCTTGTTACAGTGAATCTTGTCTCAGTGAATTATTTGAAGGATGAAAACCCTAGTACCATCTATTCAAAATTTATGGCTATGGTTAATGTTCAGAAATTTTTGGTAAAAGTGAGTCAAACTCAACGTCTCCCATTTACATGTATTAGATACACAAGAGTATGCTAAAGGTATGAAGCATTTCTAAAACTAGACAATATTGAAACAAAAATATATATAGTCAGCATTTCGCAAATTCTATGATTGATGGAATGATCTCGTCAGAAAATACTATCATTAATTCAAAATGTTGATGTTAACAACTTACGACTTTCCATGTAATTGTAATATTTGTCATTTTTTTTGCACACTGAATTGTCAACGGATTTTCCGTTTTTCAGATAAATGGCGATTATGACAAAGAGCATATGGTGGGTGTGACCGGTCTGCAGGGAATGTTTAATCCTACATAATTCACTGGTCCCGCCTCTGTTGTTTCAGGGGTCCGTATTTGCTATGTTCTTAAAATACCGGTATGTATAATTTGGACCTCATGGCTTGATTACCATTTGTAATCTTCAGAAAAGATAACGACACTTTCCATTGCCAGTTATTTTATGAAGCAATAAGAGGTATAAAGTGTCATAAAGTTGGATGCTGTTTTGGCGGAAAGTATGATATCAAGTTTTCTATAATTATGCAGAGTACACGGTAAATTTACTTGAATAAGCTGTATCACAGTGCGCATGTAGTTTAGCCTCGCAGCATTTATAATTATATGCAGAGCTAAGAAAAGGTAATTAATAAAACTTTTACGTAACCTGTGTTTCTTTATTGGTAAAAATTTTAATGAATTTTTGGGATAAAGCACATCAATAAGCTAGAGTTCAATTTTTAAACTGAGATGTTTTAAGTATGTATATGGAATACCATGATCTATTGAAAGGGAGTTGTGGTTATAAATTTGATTACAAAATGAGCAATTTTAGTAAAATTCTTTAACATGCATTTGAAATCATGAGTTCTAGACAAGAAGACTATGTTTTTACAAAGTAGTAAGAGTATACTTTATGTAATCTTTCAAAGTTTTCATCACTTTGAAGAAAAAAAATCATTTTAATACTATTCTAAAAGGTAATGTGCATCTTGACCTCTTTAATATGATGGCTGGATTTTTTTCTCTTCATACTTAATCCATCAACAGACATACTTCTTGAAGGTTATAAAAGAAAAAAAAAGGTCTGCCGTCACTCACTGAATTTATATTTTAATAACCAACCTCTACACTTTTTAATGAAGAGGTCGTATTCTTTAATATAATTATGAAGTTAAAGTTATCTGTCCCATTATCTAAATCTGCTCCTAAACTTCAAATAACTCTTGCAAACTTTAAAATTGCTCATCATTCTATAGTTGGTAACATTTAACGTCTTTTATACACTTTATACAACCATTCCACACAAAATTATAAATCAAAAAATGATTGATATAGACAGCTGCTTCAACAACCTTGTTAAAAGTCGGCATTCCTTAAATTAGGGAGAACAATTAAATGGATATCCTTATAATTGATGGTCTTTTTTCTGTAGACAAAATTTTAACGGGTAAACTTTTGTTCACAATGTAGCCAAAATTTTTTTTATTCTATACACTGTTTATTTTTTATGTGTGGAATATTTTTCATTCATTACATCTGGTCAGTATTGTTATCCTTCACATGATCAATAAAATTGACCAATATATATAATTATATATATTTAAGCTCGAAAATAAATTTTAAAAAACTTCGTGCTTACAAGACTGAAAGAAAATAAACAATTAGGTCAAGTGGAAAAGAATAAATAGAAATAAAAACAAAACAGTAAAAGAGTGAAAAAAGATTTTTTTTAAAAAGTTTTTTCATAAAAAATTAGGTTACGGATGTTATAAAAGCATGTCTGTTCACCTTATTCAGACGTGCTCCCTGCCCTGTAAGCATTTTCTTGATAGTTTTGTTTTTGGTTTGGTTTTTATATATAAAACCTTTTTGTTCTTTTATTGTATAAATGATCATAGAGTAATGCAAATCAAATTTGTTTTGAGAAGTCCAGACTGTTTGTGTTTTATGTGTAGGATAATAACTAAAAGTGGTATATGTAAAATATAAAAGTCAAAACTCCCTTAAAATTCAACAAAAGTAACTGAAAATCCATTTATATTTTTAATTTCAACATTTATTATGTCCAACATTCTTGTATCTCTCAGACAAATATAATTTGCAATATAAAAATTAGTTGTTTTTTTATTCTCAGCTATGTAAATTACCAACTTATAAAAGTATGTAGTGATATATCTTATGTTAACTTAATATAACTTATGTTAACCGAAACAGACTACTGACAGATTAATTGATGTCACTCTTTCCTGCATCAAAATTAAATTAGTTTAGAAATACTATCTCGCACTAAAAATAATATACATGTAATTAAATTGGTATCGTTAAATTTCTTGAATATATACATGTTGTGTGTTTAATGGGAATCGATATCAGTGTTTTTATGTGTCAATTTTTTTTAAATATGGCTAGATCTCTTATAATTATGGCAAAAAATATACATTTTTACTTTCTTTGGCCATTACCCCACAATCTTAAAACGTTGTGTGTGTGCATTTTAAGGAGTCGAGCAAATATTTAAAAAAAAAATGAAAAAAGAAAAAAGAAATCAAAACTAATTTTAAAAAATCAAATTGTGCATGCTTTGTATAATTGTCGATTTATAACACACACAAAAAATGTATGTCACAACGACAGCGTATGGGTGTGTTACCTTTATATGACGATGAGATATCCGTGCTTGGAGCCTTTATTATTTTTTAAACAAACATGAAAAAAGAAAAAAAAATACAAAACTAATTTTAAAAAAATCAAATTTCAGTTGTTTAGATTTCATTTGCTTATGTTTTAGAATTTAAAATGTTTTATATTTTGATTGTGTAGAACGAAGATCAAAAGCAATATGAACATTACTTTTATTTGGAAAATAAAATTTTAAGTCCTGCTTACTTCAAAAGTGCATGTTTGATGGATCTCAAGGCAAATTTTAAACTAGCTCTTAAGCAGAAGATATTGACATTCCTTTTAAAATTATGCAATTTTTGCAGTATTTTAAAACCATTTTATAAAACAATCTTGCAGTTTTATCTCGATCATGAAACCTTAGAATCTTGCAATTCATATCATCGATATTCATCTTTTATACTCTTTTATTACTAAATGTCAAGAAGTGTTATTCTCAAATAACAACTCGATGACAAGATGAAATTTGCCGTCCTGAATAAACAGATGATTAAAGACCAGGGTCTAACAATTCAAGGTAACATTGAAGAAAAGTCTTGTCACAAAGCTGACATTTATTTCACAATTTCTGGTTCATTTCAACTCGATTAGATAATGATAGGGACCTGATTACTTCCTGGTCACACTTGTATAGAAAGTGATCCATAGAGACAAGACCTAGATACATGCACACCCAGTTTTCGACCTTCCCAAAGTCAAACATGAAGGGAGGTTAAAATGCATTTTATTCTTCATTTAAATCTTTAAAAAAGTAATTTTCTATTGATAAAATGAAAGGAACTTATTTGATAATTTGATTTGATTTTGTCTTTTAAATTTTTTTGTAAGAATTTTCAAAATAAGAAAAATTCTTTTCATGATAACGATAACGAACAGCATTCTAAGATCAAAAGTCCATTAAAAAAATACAACATAGGAGCATGCAAACACGGACGTCCAAAACATCAGAGGTGGGATCAGGTGCCATGGAGGAGGTAGCATCCCATGCCGACCGGTCACAGCCACCCTGGGTTCCTTGTCATGATCGGGAAATGACGGAAAAATCCGTCGACATTTCAGTGTATAAATAATGGACTAACAATTAGAATGAAAAACTTAAGTCAGCATTTGACTCAACGATAAATTGTATCTTACTGACGTCATTGTATCGACCATAGAACTATCAAAATGATGACTTTAAAAAAACAACCGCTGATATTCTTGTTTCATCAACTTGTTTGTGAATAATTTACCTCGTTTCAGTGTAATTGTTCATAGAGCATGCCCTTGCGTATCGAATCAAAAATATAAACTCCGTATGCAGGTGAAGGTATGTTGCTGCAAAAGTAAGGGAAATTGATGGAATTAATGGAAATTAATGGAAAAGTTAAAGTCATCAGGATTATCCTAGAGCTTGGTTATTAGATTACCATTAACGTCTTTTTCAAGTAAAATATCCAAACATGACACAGATATGTGTCAGACTCTGTAGTATCTTTTTTCTCAAGCTCATCAGGATGAATTGTATTAACATAGATTTGAAATATCCATTGTTAATTGACAATACATCGTCGATATATATAATGTGGAATTGAAAGCCACAGCAAGTGGTTTCTTCTTTTCACGCATAAGATTTTGTACAAATTCTGCTTTGTAAAAATATAAAAATAGGTCTGCTAACGGGGCGCAATTGGTACCCATGGAAATTCCAATAGATTGTTGGAAGACCTGGTTTCCAAAAACAACATAGATATTGTCAATCAGAAACTCAAGCATTTCATTCAAAATCGCTTAGGTAACATTCGTTAAGTGAGACTGGGTGATACATGTAACCACTAGATACATACCATCTCCTTCAATTTATTTCACTAATTACATAATTGTCTGTCGTCGTTTTTCGTCCATAAAGTTTTGAACTCTTTCAGCTTCTTTTCTGAAATGGATTAACTAATTTTGGTTTATATATGTCATATCAATGTGCTTTTTGAACTTATTTTATTGAAAGAATCAAATGGATTTGAAAAAGTTCTTACAATTTACTAGTTCCTCTCCATGTGTAAAGGGGAACAAAACCAATAAATGTTAAGGTCTTTGCACCCTGACAAATTTCGTGCAATCATCAATATTTGGACACCAAACATTCAACTGTCATAAAAAAATACCCTTTTATTAAAATTCTGATGAATGGTTCTTGATTAGGGATTTATACTAGAGAGTTGGGATAAATATGTGTTTATATAATTATATAAAATATTATTAATAATTATTTGTACTTGTAATGTACCCTGTAAAATATCATTTAATTACAAATTACTGACTAATTTTTCCATTTTCCTGCTCTTGACAAGGAGCATATGGCGAATGTGACTGGTCGACAGGTTATACTTACTACTCTATGGCACCTGATCCCACCTCTGATGTTTTTGAGGTTCGTATTTGCTAGGCTCCCGCGTTATGTTGTTTGAATTGACTTTGAGCTTAAATACTGTTCGATTCGTTGTCTCTATATTTTACATTGACTCACGGACACCTACATGTAGCTAACTGGCAACTGTGTTCACAATTATAATGAGTATTTTAAAACCTTCGGACCATGATTCAGACTCTAAAATATACTACATCGTTCAAAATTCTTTTCCATTTACACGTGACGGTCAATGTAAAAATTTCTGGTGCCAGAACAAAAAAGATGGTGGGAGAGGCGGCCTATTTGTATATGTATGAAAATAATTATTGACAAGTCTTTTCAGAATAAAGAGCCCCTCCCAGCTTAATATAAGCCTGTTTGAACCATAAATAATCAGCGCCTACACATCTAAAGCCAAGGATGCGTAACTCTTGTTGGGTAACAGCTAGGTAGCATCTTTTGTCAGATATAGTTAATGAATTAAACTTTAAAAAATATAACTAAAATTGCAACCCTACAATTGGCAAGTGGTGGCGTCTCCATAAACGAAGAATGTTCGAGAGGCAGTTCATACAACAAAGAGATAAACGTCGGAATTCTTATAATAGTTTATGATTCCAGTAATTAGCATTTTTCATCCTTCATATAAAGAATAATTGATTCAAAAACTGCTAGATTATAAGTTGTCCCTTGCTGTGGTCTTTAATTAAACATTTACATGTAGATATATAGACGACGTTTTATCTATAAACAATAGTTATTTTCATAGGTTGCTTTGATATAATCCTTTGAACAAGATATGAAAGATACCACAGGGTCTGACATATCTGTTTTATGAATGTATATGTTACCTAAAAACTTTAAGGTAACCTAACAACAAAATTTTATGATAAACGTGCAGGTGTAAAAATTTATTTTTATAGTCGACTTTCCTCATATAAGTAGCAACATACATTTGGAGTTAATGTCTCTAGCCTGTTTTTCATACGGAAGAGCATTCTCTATCTTCAAAGTCATAAATGGCGTATTTTTTACAAGTTCTGACTAACTAGAATAAAAAAGTTCTTTTGTTTTGTTTTGTTTCTTTACATAAAGATAAAAGTTTCCTGTAAATTACACAATTTAAATCAATGGCGTTTCATTGATATCACAGATCTAAAACAATAACCGATTTATTAGGCTTGGAATAAAATAGCAAACACATTTTAAAGTCAAGTTAACTATTGAAACGTGGGGATATTAAAGTTCAAAATCGGTGAAACTTTGAATTTGAACGTAACTAACAAATATCTTATAAATCTATCGCAGCCAAATCTACACTTGATCTCGTATTTTCATTTTTTTAGCTCAGATACACCATAAATAACTTTGTTTTTTAAGGTCAAAAATATATAACTTTTCTTAAAAATTGGAAATTAAATTATTGATAGTTTAAGAAGTCCACCTACCACCAAAAGGGGGGAGGAGAATGTAAATTGCTGATATCAAAATTTTGAGTTTTATAATATCAAGATTTTTTATTTTATATTTTTTCAGACTTATTTAAAATATAAGTTTTATAAATCGAAAGATATCGATGGTTATTCGAGTAACGAGTCATCAGACTTAAAATGTAGAAATATAACGATGAAACATGGATATTAACAGTCTAGTTCAAAGTTAACATTTTGTTAATCATGTGATTGGTACAGTGACCTTATCAGCAAATACAATCAAACATAAAGTCAAATGCTTTTCAAATTAAAAGTCATTTTTTGTGATTGTAAGCCTTTCTCATGTCATATTTCCTTTCATTTTGGTTTTTTTAATGCTTTTTTGAGCGGTATTATTGAGCATTTTAAAAGATATAATAATCGTGTATTTTATATATTGAATAGAATCTTATTCATCCGAAGAGCTGTATCCCGTCTCGCTGACAGACTCAGTTCTTCAGATCAAACAAAGTTTTTTTTATGATAATATATTTATTATTTACCCTTCGTATAATTGCTAATTATATATAAAAAAAGAAATAACGTTTAGGATCATTCAGTCAACCTTAATCAATTAATAAACCAAACATTAGCTAATTTATACAAAAACAATAGCTGTGTTGTTTAGTGTTTAGTTTGTACGATGTCCATGTAGGACCAAGTAATCAACAGGGTTATATTTAGTGAGCATCTGTTCCCAAATCTCCATGAGGGCTCAATAAAACATTATTTAATTATTATAATTATTTTCAATACGTGTGAAATTTCAACTCGCAATTTCAATTGTGTCAGACTGGATGAAACATTTACAAATTTTTAATACCTTGTTTGTTTTTTTTATATTTGCCTATTTCATACTCATCTCTATATTTGCCTATTTCTTGTTTTAATTTCATTAACATGCATTTGCCATTTACCATGTGGGTTGCAAACTTGGTCAGTTACCTTTGTTCTATTGTAACCAGTAAATAATTGTAGCTATTGATAACTAACACTTAGCGTTGTCATGACCAATGTTCACCACAATACATTAAAAAATTAGATCTCTGTGCTTTTGTTAAAAATTAACTTTTACATACTAGAATGAATTATTTCACTAAGATATTAACAGTAGTGAAGGAGAAAGTTCAAGAGTACTGTGCAACAATATATTCAAGAAGTGGTGTAAATCAGATGTGAATACTTAAAAATTCCAAGGAAATTTTGGAAAATTTGAAATCACAAAATTTTACCAAAATAAACAGCTTAAAACGTATGACTTTTCAACTTTATACACAACCAGTCCCAAGGATAAATTAAAGTCCAGGCTTTTCGATAACATTGACAGCTATTTTTTTTTAATAGAACTCGAAAATTTACTTACATGAACCTTGCCATAGGTCATTTGCAAAATTATTTTGTTAAAAAGCATTCTGAGATTGTACCAACGAATACTCTGAAGTCGACATCAGACAGATGCTTGAGTTTCTGATTGAAAATATCTATGCTGTTTTTGGAGACTAGGTATTCCATCAATCTATTGGAATTCCCATGGGTACCAATTGCGCCCCAATATTAGTAGACCTATTTTTATATTCATATGAAGCTTACATATCTCAGTTTATTATAAACGCAAGAGAATGCTCTACGTATGAACAGGTATATTATTGACATAGAAGTTGATGAAACAAGAATCTCAGCAGTCTCGTTTAAAGTCATCATTTCGTAAGTTCTATGGTCGATACAATGGACTTGTCAGCAAATACAATTTATCATTGAGTCAAATGCTGACTGACGTTTTTCATACTATTTGTTAGTCCATTATTTATACACTGAATTGTCGACGGAGTTATTTTCCAATCATGACAAGGAGCACACGGCGGGTGTGACCGGTCGACAGGGGATGTTCACTCCTCTGTTGAACCTGATCCCACCTCTGATGTTTTGGAGGTCCGTGTTTGCTCTGCTCCTATTTTGTATTGTTTTATGGACTTTTGATCTGGAATACTGTTCGTTATCACATATGTTTCATTTTAAAAAATTTAGATGTCTATAATACTTGTTTCTCTTATATTTTTTCTACGATATCAACTTTCATGTACATTCTAATGCTCGTTTTTGAAGTTTATCGTCATAGTAAATTTAATATTGTGCTAATTTCAATATGTTAGGACATCGCGTTAAAATAATAAATGTTCTGTTATTGAACATTTAACAAAAAAGTAGTTTGTTAACAAAAATGCCAAAAAAAACAAGGAAAATTGGCCATAAACAATCTCATGAAATTTAGATCCTTTGAAGAGAATATAAGGGTGATAGATAAATCAGATCTAGTAGCCATATATTTCGTATGACACTGAATCATCGATAAAAAACATTTTGTGGAAATTTGTTTTAAAACACAAAATATCTCCACCCAAATCAGAAACACCCTTTCATACGATTTACCTGGAGACATCATTGAAGGTATGCAAATTAATCCACCCACTAACGTGTACATAAAATCAGAATAAATTAAGAATATTTTATAAATTGAAAGATCAAGGAACGTCGTAGTTATTTATTTCCAAGGTCATTTAAATCGTGATTATTATTCATTATGAAACATTTATTCCCACGTACCGGTGTACATATTTGAGGTAGCAATGCTAGCATGCACCTTGATAAATGGTCTGTTTTATTCCATTTCCTACTTTGACAAATATAACAGAAATCGGTCAGATTTATGTTACATGTATATAAGTAAGAAATAATGCAGTGTCTTAATATTTTCATTTTTCTTCATTATTCCGAACAAAAAAAAAATCTTCTTTCCATTCATTCGTCGTGGACATTTGAATATTTTCATTTATTCTCTGCAAAATATTTACATTTACTAAACTACTTAAGGCAACTTTGATGATACCATAAATTGTGAAGTTTATCGTCCACAATGTGCTGAGGTCCAAAGAAGCTCCAAAAACCGCCATATCTACAAAACAGTTTAATTTTAATTTGAATTATTTGATCAAGGGTTCCTTGCTAATCATAACTTTGTGCTTAGTTTACATGCTGATACCCAGGAGCAGAAAAAATTTTCGAAAAAATAATAATAATGCTACACTGGAATCCCTATTCCAAAGAATGCATTATTATAAAAACATATCATGTTTGCTGAATACTAAAGGGCAGAGAAGATTTTCAAATAAATAATTTGTTTAAAGTATAAATTTAAACCCTGTCCCAAATTAACAACAAAACCCCTGAGACAGGGAATTCGAATTTCATAATTGTGGAAGAGGGTTTTTTTTTTGCAAATCATACAATTTCATAGATCATAGCTATCTTTTCATTACATTTTGTTCAGATTACCATTCCCTTGTTGATATGGCATGTTCTAAAGTACAGAGGATTCTTGATTTGCCCTTCGCTTTAGATGATGTAATTGTTTATATTTCACCACATAGGAATAAAACAGATCTCATTTTGGCATAAATGTAAACTAATGATGCTGTGTTGAAACGAGTGTAACCTGTTGATTTATGTCGAATTTAAACTTAAATTTTATTGACAATCCAAGCAAATGCATAACATCGGTTTAGCATAAATAAAACCATTGAAATACAAGTCAAACACAGCACGACAGTTCTAATTGATACCAAGTCCTTTTTTTATTTTATGTTTGTGCAAACTTCATGGCCTTCGAATATTAATCTGTCTGCAAATTGTGTCTATCGGAAACCTGATCTTATCATCTAAAATTCTATAGATTAAATCTTTACCTTTTTAATCTTTGATATTAAATTTGAGAAGTGACTTTATCCCAAAACCAATTTGATGGTCATCAATGAATCTTGATAAATTGGATTTTTTGGCAAAAAATATTTTGTTAGAAATGTAGACTCTCTCTCTCTCTCTCTCTCTCTCTTTCTCTCTCTCGTAATTTAGTTGTTAGATAGAAAAATCATTATAGCAAAATTTTCAGATTATTAATTAGATTTAACTGATCTATCTTTAAGATACCTTAAAATAAGTTTAAAAAGTTGTTTGATAATATGATTCGGGAGTAAATGGTGAATCGTAAATTTGACCTTTATCTTCGTTATTATGTTAAAAAAAAGGAATATGGAAAATTTTACATTTACAAAAATAATGTTACATGTACTTCAATTTGTCTTCTGAGAAAATGCTTATACGGTCATTTAAATATTTGTGATATGTTTGATTTACCTGTTTCAAATTAATTTACTAAATATGAAAATTAACCTGTTTAGTGAAAATTTCCATGACAGGCGAGATAGGTACAACCTTGAGCCAAAAAGTTTGCACTTGCTGTTGGCATCTACTCCCTGAGAAAATCATTTATTTGCCTTTAACTAAAAAAAAAGGGGAAATTCATATTCAACATGAATTTCATAATTTTACTATTTTTGTCTTCCCAAGCAAAATATTCCTTGATTTATTATTATTTTTTTTTATTTAAAAATTGAACCTATTTGAGTAGAAAAAAAAAAACCTTTACTATATTTTTTAAAAACATTTACATCACAATTATGACAGCTTTATATAGTTGCTAGGTTGTTTGTTTACTGATTTGTTTAATGTTCATTGATTCATTAAATGTTTATTGATGTATTTAAGGTTCTGTGAGTCCAGTACCGAGAAGACATGATAAAAACTACACGTCTTGAATTAAGCTTTATATGAATAGGCGTCAACTTCGAATGTCAAAATAAGATAGATCTTTAAAAGTATCACATGCATCTGCATGGAAGAAGTCAGTTGGAGTTATGCAACAGTATACACGTCAACTATATGATTCCTTGACTACATTATATCTTAATGTGGAAAGGTATACGTAAAAGCAAATGTAGGGTGGTTATTGAAAAATTCAAAGTATTATTTAAGTGCCTTTATTATAAGAGACTGAAAAAGAACATTTTCACAATTCTTAAATTTCACGCTTCTTGCCTTGAAAGGTCTATAAATATATGAAGATACTTAAAAAAAAGTTTATAAAGTTGTTAAATAATAATCAGGAGTTTTTTGTAAATCGTGAAGTTGGATATAAATAAGGCGCCATTATTTGTTAGATGAAATTTTACTAGAAAAGGAATAAACCAATTTTGAAATACTCTTAATTTTCTGAAAGCTGTAAAATAAGTGATAGTCTTTCTGGCACAAAAAGACTATTTCATTTGATTTGACAATCGAAATAATTTTCAATATAAAGTTTAAAATACGTAGAGTATTTGTTTAGTCGTTGATTATGATCCGAAATTGATATTCATTTATTTCAAAGACAAGGATTCAAAATTATATCATCTTCCGGATTGTTAAATAGGTACGAAAAACTATTAAGTAGCTTGAAATTTGTTTTTAAAAAAGATGATGACATATTCAAGCAAGCCATAAAATCTCCACACCTAAAGAAAATAATTTTAGGTCATTATTTGCACACTGAATTGTCGACGAATTTCTCCGTTATTTCCCGATCATGACTATATGAGCACATGGCGGGTATGACCGGTTGGCAGGGGATACTCGCTCCTCCATGACACCTGGTCTCACCTCTGATATTTTGGAGGTCCGTGTTTACTTCGCTCTTATTTTTTTAATAATTATTTAATGGACTTTTGAGCTTGAATACTGTTCATTATCTCCACATATTTCATGCTAGTCTTTTACCATACTTTAACAGATATTAAAGGTGCAATTAATTTACGGCGCAAGATTCTCTGCGCACTGTCGGGTAGAATTTCTTTACTTTCGACCATTGGTCAAACAACTACCTTTCACTCCCTAGTTCACTTTTTTTAAAATCAATCTGTATAATTATTTTATCCACCTTCCAACCCTTTATATTTTATCCCAACACTTTATATTCCTCTCTACACAGTCCAATAAACTCGCTTGAGTCGGATTGCAGAAAATTCCAAATAAGTGAGTTATTTGGTCAAGAGACAACAAAAGGGTCAGCTGACATGACATGTTTCGTGCATGTTTGTAAGTTACTAGTTAGTAAATATTGTTCTCCAAGCAAATATCCAAGCTCTATAAAATGTTTTGCGCAAACAGAAGAATATGGAGATAACGAACAGTATTCAATATAAGTGTCCTTTAAACAATACAAATAGGAGCAGAGCAAACACGGACCTCCGAAACATCAGAGGTGGGATCAGGTGCCATGGAGGAGTGAGCATCCCCTGCAGACCGGTCACACCCGCCGTGTGCTCCTTGTTATGATCGGGAAATAACTGAAAAATCCGTTGTCAATTCAGTGTATAAATAATGGACTCACAATTAGTATGAAAAACGTCGTCAGCATTTGACTCAATGATAAATTGTATTTGCTGACAATGTCATTGTATCGACCATAGAACTTACGAAATGATGACTTTAAACGAGACTGCTGATATTCTTGATTCATCAACTTGTTTGTCAATAATTTACCTCGTTTTAGCAATTGTGCATACGTAGAGCATGCTCTTGCGTATCAAATCAACTGAGATATATATACTTCGTATGCAGGTGATGAAGGTATATTGCTGCATAAGTAAGGGAAGTTGACGATAGAAAAGTTAAAGTCATCAGGTTTATCATAGAGCTTGGTTGTTAGATTACCATTAACGTCTTTTTCAAGTAAAATATCCAAGTATGAAACAGATGTGTCAGACTCTGTATTATCTTTTATCTCAAGCTCACCAGGATATATCGCATCGAGATAGGAATGGAAATTACCATTGTTAATTGAGAATACGTCGTCGATATATCTAAATGTCGAGTTGAAGGCCACAGCAAGTGTTTTCTTCTTTTCACGCATAAGATTTTGCACAAATTCTGCTTCATATGAATATAGAAATAGGTCTGCTAATAACAGAGCGCAATTGGTAGCCATGGGAATTCCAATAGATTGTTAGAAGACCTGGTCTCCAAAACGACATAGATATTGTCAATCAGCAACTCAAGCATCTCTTTGATGTCAATTTCAGAGTACTTGTATGTGCAATCAGAATGTGTTTTATCAAAATAATTTTGCAAATGACCAATGACCAGGTAAGTAAATTTACGAGTTCCATTTTTTATTGAAAAAACAGCTGTCAATGATATCAAAAAGTCTGGACTTTAATTTATCGTGGGGAATGGTTGTGTATAAAGTTAAAAAGTCGTAAGTATTTACGCTGTCGATTTTGGTAAAATCTTGCGATTTCGAATTGTCCAAAAGTTCTTTGGAATTTTTGAGTATCTACATCTGATTTACACCACTTCTTGAATATATTGTTGCACAGGACCCTTCAAGTTTTTCTTTCACTACTGTTAATATCTTAGTGAGGAGTAACGAAAGAGGCTTGGTTGAACATTTACTGGAACCCGCAATGTATCTTTGTAAGGATTTTTTTTTTAAAGTTTCGGAATCCAATATATATAAGGTAGTTCAAATTCATTTTGGCTCTGTGGAATATTAAAAATATTTAAAACTGACATATGATTTTGAAGAATTTCTTCCTTAGAAAGGGAAGTATGATAACTCAGTGCACGTGATCAAATTGTGAACTGAGAAGCATTATCATGTTTATTTTCATTTGTTTGAAGTTATCGCCCTTAAAATTTTAAATTACAATCAGTTTTTTTCAAAAATAAACAATTCTGCCGAAATCTATTTTCAATAAAAAGATCAAGCATAAACATTTTTTAATGTTTTTCATAAAAACGTTAACAGTTTTCTTTTTATTATGGAATAAGTACTAGTATTTTTCAATCATTTTTAAAAAAAAAAAAATAACTTTAGAAACTTCTAAGCATTGTGCATATATAATTTATTTCACAAGGCCAGAAAGTAACTGAGTCAGATAGAAAAGAAACAAATAAAGAGAGAGGGAAGGAGAGGGGAGATAGTAGAGAGATGGATTAGTTATAGGAAAGAGAGATCGAGCGGGTGAAGAAAATTAGAGATTGTGCATTGGTGATCAGAGGGAAGCAGTGGATCTTGAAAGAGAAGTAGTGGATCTCACAGGCACCTGATGTTACTTATTTTTCTTTTTAAAAAAATATATACCCATGCCTTAAATGTTTATTATTAGGTATGGGTATATTTTTTTTCTTAAAAGAAAAATAAGTAACGTCAGGTGCCTGTGGTGGATCTTGATAGAGAGAGGGGGAGTGAGTATATTTTATGTTCAAATCACAGTCACCTGACTTACTTATTTTTCTTTTAATAAAACAAATATACCCATACCTAATAATAAACTATATAGGTATGAGTATATTATTTTTGTTTATTATAAGGTATGGGTATATTTTTTTTATTAAAAAAAAGAAAAATAAGTAACGTCAGGTGCCTGTGGTTCATATAGAGGGTAATATATCGGGGTCAACTGGAAAGAGGGAGGGAGAGAAAGATAATGCAGGTGTGAGAGATAGAAGTTCGGAGAAAGGGGGTGTGGGGAGAGTTAGGAAGAGGAGACAGCGTGATTGAGGATCGAGATAGGGGGAGGTGAGAAAAGTGGCACAAAAGTAGAGTAGTGGGGAGAGGAGGTTTGGGGGAGAAACCTATCATTTCTTCTTCTTTTTTTATTAAAAGTTAAAGCGAATTTGAAATAATGTTCAAATTTCTGATAGTAGTCGGGAAAGTTCGGTTAGCCCGAGAGTTTTTTTTGGCCTTTTGGGCGGCTGCACTGGACTTGCGATAGGCTGCTGAACTGGACTTGCGATTCTCACCAAGTTATCAAAATTTGTGAGTCCTAGTTTATTTACTTTTATTGGTACTGCCCAGGGAGTGTCTGGTCTCTTGGCCTTGTAATTCGTCTGACGGCTCTGGTCCACGTCTTGTCTCTGGTCTTTGTTTCGTCTTTGGTCCTCGTTTCGTCTCTGGTCCCAAACACCAGTTGGATCGCTGGCTAATCCTTTACTGGGGGCGACGTAGAGAAATTAAGGTTATCGTGTGGAATTATCCCAGAGGCGTTGTTAATCCTTTGGTTCCAGTCTTGAGGGAAGTTATTAAAGGAATTAATTGTCGCTATGTAATTGCGGCGGTGATATGTCACCAATGTCGGGAATATAAAAATCGTCTTCTAAATATAAATCAGTCTCCAAATCCCGGAGATCCCGATCTTCCCCTTTGAGTGCAGACACGTCGGGATGTGTTTTAGAGATCGATCCAGGAGAAATTAGACTAGGATGATACGTATCCGGATTAAACAGTATTTGCCTGTCGTCTAAATCCAGCTGCACAAATTTCTTCCAGGGAAACAACGGCACTCGCGAAACTGCCCGCCTCAAACGCTGCAATGGTGTTTCAGTCTTTGGTGCTGGCAAATTTTCCATAAATTTGTAGAAGAAAATCGGATTCTCTACCACTTATTATAACCAGGTCAACCTCATCCTGGACTCCGGCCTATATGAAGCTTTTTTCCTAAACCTCAACCATCAAAGTTTGAGGAGGCAGAGTCCCGAAGGACGTTGGGCCGATTATAAGTTTGTTCATTTACACCCGGGATCTTGGCTATTGCAGTGAGAGGAGACGCCAAGTTAAATAACTCAAATAATCCTTGAGCTGGGTCGGACAGACTCAATTCAGTTTTTTTTTTTTTGTATTTTATTTTATCTTCAATATCCCGTTCCTTTTGACCAGAGGACCTTTTCTGCCCAGAGCGGCTCACGGGCTCTAATTCTCAACCTGTATAAAATGAAACGGAGACAGACACAATCCAGCTCTTGTCTTTTATTAAATAAAAAAAATCTGATTACATGAAATAAACAAGCTAATTCAGAGAATTCGTGTCCCCCGCTTAGGGAAAAAGTCGGCTCCCCCTGACTGAATTTGTAGAATGATTAAATGTATACATGAAGCAAATAAAATACATGTATGTCAATATGCATATAAAGATTTGATTGCTTATTCTTTATTATGTGTATAGAAGATTTTTTTATATGGAATGTTTATCACACTGTAATGATGATTTTATAACCTCATAATTTTTTTCATTTCACATGCTGAATAATATCATTTAGTAAAAAAACAAAAGTATTTAAAAAAAAAAAAAAGGATTGATCGAGATTCGATCCCACGACCTTTCACATTTGAAGCGAAAGACATAACCACTAGACCACGGAATCGCTCTATACGGTATGAAGTATATGCAGAATGAAGTCACATACATGTATATATTCATGTTTTCATGTTCGGTAGTCTCAAAATTTTACACAATCCATGGTGTTTGATTTATTTAGCCTTTATTAAACAGTTCTAATAGATGTAATAAGAACAGAAAGTCCGCCGAGAATCTGTTTTATACGCAATAACTCTCCTCATGCCCCTGTGCTAAAAATAGCGACATGTAATACTATAAATACTAATGAAACAAACGGGGCGGGGCACTTTGAGAGGGGCGAGAGACGTCCTAGGGAGTTTTGGTATAAAATTACATTGCATAAGCTCAAAATCTTCTTGAAATATCGCCCGGAAATGATAGTATTACACACAGACAGAATGTATAAATTTACGACCTTGAACTTTGACCTTTTGACCTCAAAATCAATAGGGGTCTTCATTAGGCCACAGGGAGTTGTTATATAAAATTTCATTGCAATAGCTCAAATGGTTTTAGAGATATCGTGTGGAAACGAAAGTGTTTTAACAGACAGAATTTTCTTATTTATGACCTTGACCTTTGACCTTTTGACCTCAAAATCAATAGGGGTCTTCTTTAGTCCATAGGGAGTTGCTATGCTAAATTTCATTGCAAAAGCTCAAAGGGTTCTCGAGATATCGTGTGGAAACGAAAGCGTTACAGACAGACAGAAAGTCGGACGGACGGACGGACGGACGGACAAACCCAAATTAATATCCCCCACTTTTCAAGCGGGGGACAATAATTTTACACACAATACTAAACCTTATAATAAAGATTACTGTGTTACAATAAAAACTATCTAAATATGTAAATAAACTAAAGTAGATAAACGAAACCATCTGAAAACTTAATAATTTTACAAAAAACGTGCAAGTCTACAAAATAATCTTACCTGTATAAAATGAAACGGAGACAGACACAATCCAGCTCTTGTCTGGCGTATGTCCGTCGTCCGGTCATTTTATACCCAGATTAACTTCCAGGTTCAAAGCTCAATTCCCAGTAGTCAGCGTCTTTAATTAATCCTAACCAAATCCATCTTTTCACCAACACATGAATAACTATCTTCCCAATGATTTACTCCTTGGAATTTTCCGAGTGAAAAGTTAAACTTATAGTGGTCAGCATTTTTAATTACTTTTAACCAAATACATCTTCATAAACAAGAACGAAACAGTTGCATTCCCATGATATCTTTCGTGGGACCGTCCGGGATAAAAGTTTTATTTATATTGGTAAGCATCTTTAATTACTTCCAGCCAAATACATGTACATCTTTAGATACACAAGTAAATTTTATTGATTCTACTGATTTATTTTTAACTTCAGATCTCGCATCTGCTATCTCTTTAATCCGAATAGTGCAAACTCATAAAATCTGTTTCATTTTTATATTTACTGCAATTTTTGTTATGATAAGTGTATCAAAATTTAAGGTCAAGGTTACGAGGTAAAAAATTATTGTATATTTGAAAATACCTTGCCACAGGTATTGTACATGGGGAATATGAAAGCCCTATCTCTTTTCATTCAAAATTAGCAGTTTATCACGATGTTTAAGTTTTTGTGCCAGACGGACAAGATGACAAACTGTTCCATGAGACGGACAGACGTATGAGATTTAATCCATTAACCAAATGTAAAAAGCAATGAAAAAAGGGGACCTCCCCCTTGCACCCTTCTTAATGCCTGTCACTCCTGATACATGTAATACGAGTCTGGCTTATAAAAATCGGGTTGTAAGAAAAAAAAGTTGCTTTTTATACGCAACGTGTACATGTATATATATATGGCCCTCTCCAATAAAAATGTAAGCAAAAATATTTGTAATATTGATTTTCTAAAATTGATATTGTTAATAACTATTTACACATGTACATATAATTGAAAAGTATTTGTACTTCTCAGGAATATAGTTATAAATTCTATGTTATTATTAACACATTTTACTGTACAAGTATGTGACACCTGACCTAGAGCTTATTATAAATAAAATCGGGCTCGGGATAACAAAATTTAAGCAACTATAAACAAAACGTGATGCGAAGAAGGTGGGCGTTTCTGTCTTAAAATAAAATGCCTTCGGCAACAGTAACAGTCAGGTATTTAATAGTTATAACTATGTTAATTGATGCACTGTATTTTAACATCTTCTTCTTTCACAGAATCAATTAATAAATTATTAAATACATATATCAAAACTCTCCAGGATCAAGTTTGAGTAGCTCTACTTTTGGTTTATAATACCTGTATACTTTTATATGTAGGGAGTTAAAGAACAAAGAGACTGGCATTGACATAACGATTCCCCGCATCACCCAAGAAAAGGGGCTTCTACAGTCAACATATGAATATCAGGTCGTAGTGGTGTCTAATCTACCGTTCTTCAAAAGTCCAAAACACAAAGAGAACGACGTTGTTCAATTCATGGTAAAATGATTATATCTTATCAGAGGAACTCCGGGGTGATCATTATACATGTAACTATTATTGTTTAAAGCAGATCTTATTTTAAACATGCAGAAAAGGCAGGTTCACCCATTTTAGTTTGAAAAATATATTTGCTCTGAATTAAGTACATGTCATGTATAATTAGAACTTGCTACCTAGGCATCAAATTAACATTAAATTCATAGACGTGTAGAACATGTGACTTTCTCTTGTAACTGAAGTTAATAATAACTTAATTTTAAAGGTAAAGAAGAAGTTTGCAGAGTTTGAGGACTTATGGTCCAAGTTATATGAGAAGTACCCAGCTACAGTGCTTCCCCCTTTACCAAAGAAAGCCCTCCTGGTGAATGATAAGGTGGCAACAGATAGGAGAGCAGGCTTAGAGAGATTTCTTAGTTTCCTTGCTGTTACCCCTAAAGTCTGCACTTCTTCTCTATTACTGGAATTCCTAGGTATATATTTTACTAACAACTAGGAAATAAGTCACTTTGAACAGTCTATCCAAAAAGCACCATTCTGTTGGACAAAACAGGTGAAAATCTAATTAATCTGATGCACTAACTGGTAAAATCTGTCCCTTTGTCCAAGGTTTGTTTTTTTTTTCATAATTTTTTCAAACATACTTCTGCCACATTTGTTCTAATATTTCAGTTTCAGGGAAGAAAAAAGAAACAACTTTGTTGATTGTTTAATGTGTTATTTGTTAATTGATTATCATGATATAAAGAAACATGGTTATGATCATTATGTGATAAAAGTTTATGGAGAGAACAATCATAGGCATTTATGCCTGCTGTTCAATCCTTTTCTTAATGAATAAAATATATTTTAAACTAATAAAGTTTTTGGACAGGTGAAAATTCATTACGTCCTGTGGTATTTTTAATTTGCATGTGTATCCCAATGTCTATTAACGATAATTTTTCTTTTTTGGGGAGACTGCTTTGAAGAAGAATTTTCATCAAGATTTGATTTAGTAGGGTACATTACAAAAGTGGAGGGTTGTCGGGGGTTCCCAAATGGGAGGGGGTTAAGGTGGAGACCCAGAATAACCTGGGGATTATGCCAATAAAAGTGGAGAATGGAGGTATTCTCCAGCCGCCGGGTTTTACATGTAGGGATAACCTTGTGTTCATGTTTATGCTCACTTTTAAAATTGGCTATTCCCTAAATAAACAATGTCAACGGAACCCACAGTTTTTCTCAACGTTGAATATAATGTCACAGTGAGAATTCTGATGATGAATAATCAATGAAATAAAAAAATTGAATAAATTTTAATGAAAAGAGATGAAAGACATTGTGTTACTTAGAAATTATTATTAGTTGACCGGAAATTAACAGATAATTGTTGCTTTAGGTGTTAATGCAATAAAAGCTGGAAAGTATACACAGGAAGGACTGAAAAATGAAGAAGAGACTGAGGACAAAGATAAACAGTCAGATAAACAGTCAGAAGATAACAAAGAGATAACGTCAGAGGCTAGTAAAGGGTAAGTAATTATAATGACAAACAACGTAATAGAAAAATGGGATTTCAGAATATTTACTCTTTTAAAGATTAAACCATTGCTCAGACAATGTTCACATGAAGTCAATATATCTATGGATCAACCTCATGGAAGGGCAACATTTGTATTATAATATAAGCACAGTAGCAGCTAAAATGTGTAAAAAAAAAATCCTGCTTACAGCCAACAGAGTAAAGTAACTTGGTATATACTGTAAATGTTACTGTATTATATTTAGCGTGTACGATATTTGGCAGAAATTGATTTTTGAACACGTTAGCGTAGATTTGATTTAGCGCATTTCTCAGTGTTCCTATTTATGTGTAAGTGTGCAAGACATTTAGCGTTGTACTTGAATTAGCAGCAGATTCACTCTGCCAAAAGCGCTAAAAAGAATACACAGCCAAATGTAATACGTTTACAGTAGCTGGAATATTCTAATCACCTTACCTCAATTACTTGGTACTATGTTAAGATATGTAATATAAAAAAATCTTCCTCTACAAACCTTTCTAAATATAATTTATTTAACATATATATCCAATAAATCCATATTCTCTTGATTTAACATTTTTTCTCACCTTTTTCTGTCCATTTCAATGCATCCATGAAGCCAATGAGAGCATCAACTGATTTTAATGATTTGTTGAGATGTTTGACATTCTATCACAGCAGTGGTCTGTTTGAGGAGGAGGAGGAAGAGGAGGAAGAAGACTTATTTAATGATGAGGAAGACACAGAGGTCATCCCTGAGATAACAACAAGAGGAGGGCAGGGTAAGTGTTCACATGACTTATTTAATGATGAGGAAGACACAGAGGACAGGGTAGTAAGTGTTCACATGTCTTATTTAATGATGAGGAAGACACAGAGGTCATCCCTGAGATAGCAACAAGAGGAGGACAGGTTAAGTGTTCACGTGAATTATTTAATGATGAGGAAGACACAGAGGTCATCCCTGAGATAACAACAAGAGGAGGACAGGGTAGTAAGTGTTCACATGTCTTATTTAATGATGAAGAAGACACAGAAGTCATCCCTGAGATAACAACACGAGGAGGACAGGGTAAGTGTTCACATGTCTTATTTAATGATGAAGAAGACACAGAAGTCATCCCTGAGATAACAAAAAGAGGAGGACAGGGTAGTAAGTGTTCACATGTCTTATTTAATGATGAGGAAGACAAGCTGTTATCCCTGAGATAACAACAGGAGGAGGAAAGGGGAAATATCAAAATGTCTTTTTGGGATACAGAAGATTTTTTCACTTTGTGAGTATAAAGAGTATTTGTATTAAGGGGATTTTCATGTTGCAGTTTTAAATCCAATTGTTTTTAGGTGGACAGTTGTGTATTTATTACTAAAAAACCTATTCACTTATAATTTTGATCTGCTTTTTAAAATCACATGAAATATTAGGAAGGTTTAGATTGTGATGTCACATGACATAATGTAAATTACTTGCATTTTATAATTATGTCTGAACATAGTGAATATTTAACCATAAATATAATCCATTATTTCAATCTGCAATATTTATAACATGTAAGTCATTTTTACATGCACTAATGCTATGGCCATTTGTGCGGTGTGCGGTGTGTGTAAACTTTTTAGAATATGGGCCATAACTCAAGAACCCCTTGGCCAATCAAAACCAAATTTGTCACAGGATATCCTTGGCCCAAGGGCTACCATTTGTACTAAAATAAGGGTTGAGACCCTTAAACAAGGGGAGATAATCAGGAAAACAAAACCAAAAGTACTGGATGCTAAAAAATCTTCTTCTCCATAACCACTAGGCAGATTTTCACCAAACTTACATACAAGGATCAGGATATGTCGAAGATTAAAATTTGCACGGGGAATTACCCTGGGGCAAAGGGCGTGGTCTCAAGGTCACTTCAAAGTTGACCTAAATTTACAATTAATAAAAACGTGTATATTTTGCTTATTATAAGGACTAGGATCATTAAATCTTATAAGTTGATGCATCTTACGACTTCACATCATGTTGACTCAAAAGTAGGTCACGGTGACCTACTTTTTAAATTTTGCGGGGATTTGTTTTCAAATTAATTTGAAGGCATATTTTGGACACTTTAAGGCCTATGATCATCAAACTTTGTCAGTTGATGCATCTTGGGTCCTCAAACAATTTCAACTTAAAAGTAGGTCACCGTGACCTACTTTTTGAACTTTATGACTTATCTTTTTAAAAACATTAAATCCCATTATTTCAGACACTTGGAGGTTTAGAATCATCAAATCTTGTACTTGGATGCATCTTGGGACCTTAAAACATATTTATGAAAAAGTAGGTCACTGTGACCTACTTTTTGAATTTTGCCGACATTTGTTTTCAAATTGTTTAAAACACATATTTTGATTACCTTCAGACCTATGATCATCAAACTTGGTCAGTAGATGCATCTTGGGTCTTTGAAAAATATCGACTAAAATGTAGGTCATGACGACCTACTTTCAACATTTTATGGCTATATTTAAGTATCTTAGGTATTTATTTTCTTTGAATCATCAAACTTTGTGAGTCGATGCATATTTAGTTTTCGGAGAGTGACGACCAAAAAGTAGGTCACAGTGACCTACTTTTGACATTTTATGGCTTGATTCAAGTATCTCCTGTACTTATTGGCTTAGAATCATCAAACTTTGTGAGTTGATGCATCTTGGGTTTTCGGAGAGGCTGACCTAAAAGTAGGTCATAGTGACCTACTTTTGACATTTTGTGCCTATAATTAAGTATCTCTGGTATTTATTGACCTAAAATCATCAAACTTTGTCAGTTGATGCATCTTTGGTTTTCGGAGAATGTCGATCAAAAGGTAGGTCACAGTGACCTACTTTTGAAGATCTCAGGTGCGTATTAGCTTAGAATCATCAAATTTTGTCAGCTTAGGCATCTTGGGTTTTTGGATAACGTCGACCAAAAAGTAGGTCACCGTGACCTACTTTTGACATTTGATGGCTATATTTAATTATCTTTGGTACTAATTGGCTTAGAATCTTCAAACTTTGTCAGATGATGCATCTTGGGTTTTCAGAGAATGTTGACCAAAAAGTAGTTCATGGTGACCTACTTTGGAATATTTTTCAATCAAAAGGTAGGTCACTGTGACCTACTTAGGGTATCTTATAATTATATTATAATATCTGCAGTCTTAACTGGCTAAATATTATCAAACTTTGTAAGTTGATGTATTTTGGGTCTTATGATACTAATAGAGTTGGTGGCTTCTAATAGAAGTGATAGATTGAATGTACAATTTATCAGAAGAGTGATTCAAGGCCCTTGGGCCTCTTGTTTTCCTTTTTTGAGTGAACATTTGTTGTCAAAGCCAATTACCTAGTGGTGAGAAAAAATTTGTAAAGGATATATGGGTGAGAGGTTACTGTGGAAGTGAAAATTTCATCAATTCATCAAGGCATTGTCAAGATAGCTCACTGCACTAATAAAGTTAAAGATAACAAGATCAAGATGACTCTTACAAGTTTTTTTTCTTCAATTTTGTTGGCTTCTGTTTTCTTTTTATGACCCATAATCAAAGACTTAGAGGTACATGTATATAGTTTTTGTCCTGTCCATCTATCTGTCTGATTATTTGTTTGTCTGTTTGTTCACAAAAACTTTAATCTACCTTGTCCATACATTTTAGTGGGTGTGACAATGGCATTCATATTTTCCTTGTATATGTATTCCTTGTGACAAGACCTTTCTTTTTTCACCACCAAATTTGACCTTTTACCTTGGAGTTTGACCCACTTTTACCAAAAATTACTACAGTTTTACCTTGGTCAACACTTTTGAACAGTTGCTTCTAGGACTTTCATACTTCACAAGTGTATTGATTGTTACAATACCTTTCAATGAGTGTAAATATTTTTTGACACCTTGACCTTACAGTTTGACCCACTCTTAAAAAAAACTCTAACCTTGACCATTACTTTTGAACAGTTATCACAAGGGCTTTCATTTTTCACAGGTGTATTCTATATGATAAGACCTTCCTTTGGATGCCAACAATTTTGACTTTTTGACCTTGACCTTTGGAGTTTGACTTGCATCTGAAAAAGTTCAACCTTCGCCATTTGCTACCATATCGCGGTATCAGTGTTTCACAAACATGCTCTTTTAAAAATGAGAGTTACTAACCTGAAGATAATGTGGCTAGGTTTCTAAGGACAGAATATTTTTTATCATAGAGTTTTTAAAAAGTTTTTTGTCAAAAACATTAGGTCTACAATTAAGGGAGGAAGAAGGGTTTGGTTATATGAAACTTGTGGCTGTTATTTGGTTAAGAAGTCAAATTTTAACAAATTACCATCAATTTGGGACTGAAAAGGCATTTTGTCTGTCCATCTGTTATATTGCTATTGTCTGTTTATAACACTAGTCTTTTGTTTCCAATTAATATCTCAAAAAGCTTCTGGACTGTTTTTAATGAAATAAATCAGCTTTCTATAATGAAAGAAGACTCAATTTTAAGGTCAGGTTTAGATATTTATATATTTTGTGTGTGTGATTATCTAGTAGATGCAATATTACACAAAATCTTGCTTTTGTAATGAAATTTAAATATCACAACAGTTACTCCTAATAGCCTAAAGATAAACTCTGACTTTAAAGGAAAAAAATCAAAGTAATTAAAGTTAAAAAATTCATATATTTTACAATACCTGGATTGGTACATATTTTTTTTGATACATTTTTAAAGATTAAATGTCATACTAATTAACATTTATTACCTGTAAAATTTCATACATTTTACAACACCTGAATTGGTACATTGTTGTTTGGATACATTTTTTTTAGATTTAACGTCGTATTAACATTTATTTCATGTATTTTTTGTCAAACTCAAATGTCATTCGACAAAAAGTAGCATTTAACTGACTCTAAATTTTACTTATTCAAGAATTGTGAAGACTAAGTTAAGGCACATTTTTAAAAAAAGATAAACTAAAAAAGTATTAAATTAAGTTGCTGTAAATTTATTGCCAATATCAACCGATATTGATCGGTTAAAAGATAAAATGATTAGTTGGATTACATCTTTCACGCCTATAAACAGTGTCAATATTAACCATGCAAAGATTACATGTAAGATATTTTTTTAACAATTTGACCAGATTCAGATACAAAGCTCTTTGACTATCCTGTTCTTGGCGGGAATTTAGAGGATGACGAAAAAATGTTCTTGGTGTCCGACAACAAAGAACCAACAGAACCAAGCTCGGCAGCTCTTCAGCAAGAAGAGGATAATTCAGACCTTCTGACGTATGTATTTTATATTGTTTTAAGTTGATACTACCACCACATACATGTTTATTTCAGAGCTGAATAAAGGTTTTAAAAGCTGTACAAATGCACGACTCGTCACGAGCTTGGGAATGTATTTGTACAGGCAACTTGTGCCAATAATATTCACAAATAAAAATTCAACAACTCCTTTATTATATAGCTAAAACATTTCCTCATAATTTATAATAATTTAATCATTAATTATTCTAACTAAAAAAAATCAGACTTTTTGAAGTAACGGCATTTTATATCATTCCAACGACCCTACCGAGCGTTATGACTTGCTTATTTAGGATTTAGTGGCAATAATATCAATCTGATTAAAATCAGATCTTTGTTACGCTCCGAAATTCTGATGGTCGCTGTAAAATCAGATCTTTGTTACGCTTCGAAACTCTGATGGTCGCTGTTTGTACAGAATTTGGGAGCGTAACAAAGATCTAATTTTAATCAGATTGCAATAATATGTACTAAATTTTTAATAAATAGGGCCTAATTTAATTTTTGTGTGAAAATAAAGACATCTTACCTCGTTACCACTTCTTTTCTTTAATTTACTTTTGAGAGAATGACCAGACGACATTTTTTGTTTACAATGGGGCGTTCGATTTTGAACGCTTGTGTTCGGAATGTTTCGGACATACTCATATACGTAATACAAACTCAAGCGTTCAATATAACACCAAGAAAATTTTCTAAATTTTTAGTAGCTTTTTAATAGAGTTTTTTTTTAGCTATATAATAAATGAAGTTACATGTACAATGTATATTTTACAGTGTTGAAGATGACTTGGATGAACTTTTTGTTAGTCAACCCAAACCAAAGATTGAAAGTGACGAAAAAGCAAAAATCAATCAAACCCAACCCAAACCGTTACTTAAACCTAAACCAGGACCGGCAAATACATTGTCGGAGAGCCAAAAACCTATACTACGTCCTAAACCTAAGGTTGGATTAAAACCAGAACTTAAACCAAAGCCAGTATCAAAACAGTCACCCGTGATTCCATCCCAAAGCGAGGATACTTCCGGTATAAGTGACCTAGATACAGATGATATTATGAAGTATATTCAAAGTGCCGGAGAGACGCAAGAGGACGTGGACTTGTTTTCCTGATTAAATCTGCGCTCGGTTTAGTTTCTTCCGTAAATTGTTTCCGTTATTTAAAAAAATATATGTGCCATAACTTGTTAAATCACCACATACATTGTATACATGTAACGATTGACACAGTCTTCCGTGTTTCATTTGATCATAAGAAATAAACATGTCACCCATATTTTGTTATATTTTTAATTAAAATCAAGTTCTTTTTCGTTTTTCCAAAATATGAATAAATTTAATTGTTGATGTTTTAAATTATCTTGCACTCACATCAAGTATCTGACACAGAAAATCTGATTATACGCAGAGAAATTGGAACCAAACATGGTATTTATATATACTAGTATTATTTATGTACACTTTAACTACACAATTGTATGTTTCAACTGCAGGTAAAACTAGAAAATTGTGAAGATTTAATTTATTGAGACTTGCAATGAGTAAAAGATTAATATATATTAATTAAGTTATTTCATTTCGCATACGCTTAATTGTTTGTTACATAGACTGTGGGGTGGTGCAATTCTTACAAAAATTAATGGCACTAGTAAAACCATCAAAAGTTGAAATGAGCGTTAGGTACATGCATTAATAAAAAAGGATATATTTTATCTTTCGTTGTGAGTATACCAAACTACTAAAGGCTAATTCTAATTTATTGGATTACTATACATTAGCATTTAATTAGCTTGCTATACCTCAGCTATCTGTGCATTAAAAAATTAAAGGTTTTGAAAATTCAATGAAATTATTAAAAATTTAAACTACTATTTTGCACACCTACAACAACATATTTTTCGAAGTTCTTTACGAAGTGCCCGATCAAAGAGTCCATAAAAGAAAGGATTGCTTATATTGTTTACAAGGTAAAACCGATACAGGAACAAATAAAAAGCTATTTCCTGATCCGTTAGATTAGACCAAAACTGGTCATCTAAAGACTCTAAAACATTTAAAGTTATCCTTGGAATAAAGGATAACACAAAAACCACGGCTATCAACATGAACATCCAGGAACACCGATGAGTTCCAAAATGTTTCCGTACAGTTGGTATAGCTGACTTGAAAGCCTTTTTCTGTATTTCTGTAAAACTACTTCGGATCTTTTCGGTTGTAGTCATTGGAACACTGAGAAATGTAGAATTTTGAAAAGGGCTTGATTCCTCATTTACTGGGGTAACTGGTGACGAGGGTGCCTCAGACAGGGAATCAAGAAAAGGAGAATCGAAATCGAGGCTGTCTCTTTGTGGCTTCTTTCTAGTCGGGACTCCTCCGCTGTCTGATGGTGGATTCCATTCCATTGAATCTCGGTTGCTGCGTTTAGCAGCGGACGTTGCGGAGCTAATTCTTCGTCTGTATTTATGCTGTCTGTAGATTGTACGTCCTATCAGGATGTAGAGAACACTGATTGCGATAAGTCCGCCGACAACAATCACAAATAATACTGTGTTATACAAAAATAGAGCGGTTCTGTCAGAATCTGGTCTTGCACCACATCGGTATCCTTCCAAATTTAGCTGACGATTTTCTATCGTAATTTCTCCATAGAACATAAAGCAAGGCAATGATAAGATAATGGAAAGGAGAATAATTGATATCAATGCGAAATGTTTGGTCTTTATTGTCATTTGTTTCTTGAATGGTCTCACGACTTTCAAAAAGCGCTGTACTGCAATGACGAGCAACATAAATGCTGCACACATTGTAGTAGCTTGAGATGCAAACCACAAAATTTTACAAAGTTCATCTCCTTTGAATCTCAGTGGAATTATGTTTAAAGTCATGGCATATCCCACCCCTACAACACATGCAGACAAATCCATCACAGCTAGATGGGGTATAAAGTATCTGTCATCTCGAGGCCCCTTCATTCGGAAGTTATACACATAAATCACAACAGAGTTCCCTAGCACACCGATCAGAAGATAGAACCCCAGAATCACCGTGTTGACTGTTAAAACCTTTGACTTTTCGGCATTCCAGTCCTCGAGTGTATACAGTTGAGTGTTGTTCATGTTGTACAACAAGCCCGGATAACTACTGTGCTTGTTTTTTATCCATGTTATTAAGTGTTCTGGTTATGAATGTGCAAGGTTGACGTTCTCCGGCGCTGTAAAGTTATTTTCCGGAGAACTCGGAAATGCGAGAACAAGTCGAACCGTATAGTGATAATCTAGCCACGCTGTCACATAAAAGCACGAATAAGGACGTTTAAGTAGTGGTATCCTTTTGATTGAAAATATAATATAATGACCAATATAAGATCCTTTTTTGGTCATTTGTTGTTTGTTCTGCTTTAATATACCGTGATATTCTTGTATAATTGCTCTTTTCCTCGCTTGTTCGAATGCACTTAAAAAACGTAAAATGAAAAGAAAATAAGATTTGCTATCAAGCATATTTTTATACTTCAGTTTGCTTTTATAATAGATACTTAAATTTCTATCCCTTGTTTGCAAAAAAAAAAAAAAAAAAAAAAAAAAACTTCACGGCATGATTTAATCAAAAATTATGAAATTGTAACAAGTTAAAATGACGAAGATCTAGAGGAAAAGAAACTTCGAATTTTCAAATATTAATTGCGAAGAATAAAGATAAGTTTATCACACACTCATCCCAAACATATTGCTCTAAAGCTCTTATTAAACATGCATTTTTCATATTCGCGAGGTGGCACACGTTAGACCTTTCTTACTCTCTGATCTTACCAGTGGTTAGTTTATTTTGAGCAATTGCCAACAGAATTTAGTCAGTGATTAACTGGCCAATATTTATGAAAACTGACCAGCGGTTACCTCGGAAAACGGTATACAGTGTATATAAATGTTATTTGAGCGACCCGGTCAAAATCTGTATTCCCTTTTGACGTGCACTCATGTATTCGATCGATATAGTGTATACGTCGTCTTCCTTGCCCTTTAACATGGAAGTAGGAAGTGTAATCAAAAAGTTCACAAACTATTTGAATCGTTTCTATAAAAAAATCAAGTCTTGTTTCAGTGTTCTTTTTTTAAGCAGGTCCCTCTTATGTGCACACCACTGTTCTGGCTACATGCACAGAAACACGCATGGTTCAAGTGTTAACAGTACGTGACAAGCTTCTTAGCTTACTGTAAACAGTGGTCCAACAATTTTCAGGAGTCTTACATCCCTTACCATGCAGGAATAGCCTATTTTGTCAAAAATTTCTTTCCAAATCTCACAAAAAGGATAGGTTGATTAGGAATTAATTTCCTGATGTGCATGAACCCCAGATGTCCATCTAAACCTGTCTCAATTGCAACTACTGTCTTGGGTGTGTCGTGTATTCACTGAAGACCAAGTATGAGCGAATTCTATTACCTACTTACTTAGTCCTCTTCGTGCTTTGTGCACATATATGTAAGGCCTGAACACTTCCTACATCAGCCTCTCTCAATGCTCTAACATCCTGCAATGTTCCTATCCTCCTTTATTCATCAATACATGGTCAAGTTGGTTCTGTGTGTGATCATCTGGTGAAGTCCATGTTAGTTTATGGATGTTCTTGTGCTGGAGGATGGTGCTACCAACAACAAACTTATTTTCTAGGCAAAAAATCTACTAGTCTACTACCATTGCTGTTTATCTTACAAAAGCCATGTTTCCCCATTATGGGTTCTTTTCCTTCATTGTTGGTACCAACTTTTGCATTAAGATCACCAAGTATGACGAGTCCATCATGAGCCGGTGTATCCTCCACAGCTCTCTGCAGTTCTTCATAAAAAAGAATCCTTTTCCTCTCCTTCTTTGTCTTCTGCAGGCGAGTAGTAGACTACAACCGTCAGTTTAGCATACAGTATTTTGAATAGAATCCTGCAGAAAGAAGTCTGTCATTGTACGGTTTCCAACCTAACATGCACTTCCCAAGTATAGTATCAGATGACCAGTGAATTCTTATATCCTATCAGATTTGTAAACAGTCTAAAATGAATGATCTTTTTAATGTGAAATTTTTGTGGATAAAGAACAGTATTAGAGCTCGAAAGTCCATCCAAACAACACAAATTAGGTGCAGAGTAAATAAGGACCTTTGAAATATCAGAAGTAGGATCAGATGGCATGGAGGTGTGAGCATCCTATGCAGACTGGTCACATATGACTTGTGCTCTTTGTCATGATCGGAGACTCACGGAAAAAATATGGAGACAATTTAGTGTGTTAATAAAAAAGGCCTAACAAAATGCAGTATGAAAAACTTCAGTTAGCATTTGATATAAACGCTAATTGTTTCAACTAACAAGATCAATGTATCGACCACAAAAACGATTACTTTGAACGAGACTGTTGATATTCTTGACGTCTTTGTCAATTACTAACCTCCTTTTAGAAATTAAAGGTTAATACGTAGAGCATGTTCTTCCGTATCGTATCATCTGTACCAAGAGTAAACCAAGACTAGAGTAAAATTGCCAAATAAATAAAGAAAGTTTGCAATTAAAATGATAAGCAAGTGTTTTCTTCTTCTCATGCACAAGATTCTGAATAAATTCTGCTTCATATGAATACACAAATAGGTCTGTTAATAACGGACTGCAATTGGTACACATAAGAATTCCAATACCGGTAGATTGTTGAAGGACCTAGTCTTGACTACCAAACCCACATATATATCAATTTGTCAATTAAAAATTCAAGCCTCTTTAATTACACTGCATCAACTTCAGAATGTTTCAATAAGATATAATTATTATAATAAATTGTGACAAGCACCAGGAAGGAAGGGGGAAGTGTGCCTTGTGTAAAGGCAAATAAAGGTCTCCAAAAAATAATGATAAAGGGTCATTTTTGTTATTAAAAAACGCCCATTGATCGCCTTTGTTAGTAGGGAAAAGGGTCTCGAGTGTATAAAACTCAGCAAAAAATCTTACGGATCTATGTAAAGAAAAATGACTTGAATTCGAAGTATAATAAATACCCTTTTAGATTTTGCTCAGGATTTGCTTTTTGGTATGGCTAATGGAAGATAACTCCAAATTTTTTGTCATTTAAAAGGTGATATGACAAATAGTAGTCAACGTCATAAATCCAGGCAACAAAAGAAATCATGGACAGGGATAGGACCAGCTACCTAGCTATACAGCACCTCCTGTCGACAGCTCACATCCGCCACCGTGAGCTTATTGTTGGATCAAGTGAAAATGGACAACGGAACACTCGTAAGTCAAAAGTATGGTAACCTAGCAATAAAACTTTATTTCCTTACTTATGTTGCATTATACCCTTATCGTTTGCATGTACTGTTTATGTCTCCCAGTTGATTCGATACACAAGAGCATGCTCTACATACGATCATTTTTTAAAACGTTGTAAGAAATAAACTAAAAGTTAAAGAAACAATGATATCAACAGTCTCCTTTACAGTCATTATTTCGCTACGATTGATACAATGACTATCAGCAATATTATTACAATCTATCATTAGGTCATTAAGTCAAATGCTGACTGATGTTTGGCCATTATTTACACACAGATATTTCCAGATTTTTCAATTGCCCTGTCAGCTAGGACAAGAAGCACACAGCGGGTGTGACCAGTCGGCAGGGGATGCTTACTCTTCCATGGTATCTGATCCCGTCTCTGATTTTTGGAGATCCGTGTTTGTATTGTTTAAATGAACTTTGAGCTTAAACACTCTTCATTGTCAATTCTTTTATTCTTTTATTCCAGACCTTGTATCAACAGATACATCAGATTAACATATTAATTGCATACAATATACATGTACATAATTGCCATGTAAACATATATTCCAATGTATTTACACAAGCATTGATAAATGTACATATCTATACATACATATTATTGTAATACATGTATCATAATAGTAAATCAATATTACTCATTATTATGATAAATTTATTTTACTTTCTCTAAATGACACGCTTCTCTTAAAAAATTCCCCAGACCTCTTAATTCCCTTACATTTTTTTTTTACTGAACATTATTTTATCAACTGCCCATCGTATAATGTTGAAAGAAACATATTGGTAAAAAAATTAAATGATATTGATGTTGTTTTTGAATTCCACGCTCTACTAAGAGGAAAATCTCAATACTCTTATCAAACAAATTGTAAAATATTTTCATATGTACAAGAATTTATTAAATCTTCTAAAAGACTAAATTAGGGACACTGTTATATTAAATATTCTATTAAATGCATAATTTTTTTTTCAAATATTTGTATTATTTTTAAGCTGGAACAGTATGTAAATAATATGCATACAGTTAGGGGGTTGTCATTTTTTTGAGATAGAATATTGATAAATAATACTTGATTGTGAATCTTTATTTTTCATTATAATTTTATTGATTATCATGTTCATGTATTATTTCCTACTAATTTGTATCTTGACCAATTATACAAGGAGAGGGTGTACATAGGCATTGCCTGTTGCCCAATCCTGATTGAATTATACTCAATAAAATATGTTTAAAGTAAAGTAATTCCCTTACATTTTGAATACTTGATAAGAATATTTTTTAATATATTTCTTCCTTAAATTTTCATATGTTGGACATTGTAAAATGAAATGAAATTCATCTTCTACTTCATTTAAACTACACAATATGCATTTTCTGTCGTTTCTATTGGTATTTGTGAATCTACCCCTTGCAATGTATAAGTTGTGATCAGACATCCTAAACTTTGAAATTATTTCTCGATTTTTAACACTTAAAGGTTTGTTAAGGTAATATTGAAGACAATGTGTATCTGTCAGATATTTGTACAAATTAGCTTTTGGCATATTGTCGATTTCTGCTCTTAATTCTTGGATGTAAATATCTTTCATTCTCTGTTCAATAAGTTTAATAACATATTTATCATCATAATTTGTATGCATCAAGGAATTTAATCCTATTCTATCCAGTTCTGTTTTAATATTTACAATCCATTCGTCATTTTCCTCTACCATTTCTTCAAAACACGTCTTCAGGATACAATTTTCTGTTTTTCTTAACTTTAACCAATATTTCATAATTTTTTTATTTTCCTTAAAATATGACATGGAAATCTACCAAGTTCATGATAAACAAGCTTGTTTACTAGCATTCTTTTTTAACCCTAAAATTTTTTACAGAACATTATATATGGACTTTTTCGATATCAATTCCTTTGTTAAAACCCCATACTTCCGAAGCATACAAAAGTATACTATTAACATAGGTGTCGAACACAGAGCATTTTGTTTGAACATTAAAATAGTAATCATTTAGTTTACTTTGAATACTAAAAAGAGCTTTTCGTCCTTGCTCTGCAAGCTTCTGTTGTGTTTTTGTAAATTTACCATTATAGTTTAATAATAATCCAAGATAATTAAATTCATTTACTATTTCTAATTCTTTTTTGTCGAACAACCACTTCTCATTTTCTTTTTTTTCCCTCCATTTCTAAAAACCATTATTTTAGTTTTATCTGCATTTACAGTTAGATTCCATTTCTTGCAATAGTTATGCAAAGAGTCAAGTATTTGTTGTAACGCTTCGGGTGTTTCTGCTAATATAACAGTATCATCAGCATACATAATAAGGAACATACATGTATTGATTAAATTAATTTCAATTGATGGGCAATCCTCGTTTAACAAATGCATTTCCATATATTTCTTGAATTATGATATATTTCATTCATTATTTTATCCAGGTTCCTGTACTATATGTAGGCTAGAGTTATCCTCCGCTTATCGAGAATAAAATAAAAAATAAACAGTAGCAACTGAGACCCAATCTAATGGAAAATAGCAAAAAGAAATACAGGTAGACTAGGATTATATTTTTGAATTAACATATATATTTGTATGCGTCAGCAACCTCAAAATTAATAGGGATCTTCCTTAGACCATAGGCTCCAGTTATTGTGTAAAATTAGATGTAGTTTTTGAAGAAAAAGTATTCCAATAAAGTCCAACACACTTGAATAGTTCGTAAGTTGTATGCGCAAGGGAAATTTGAAATAAAATTTGAAACCCCACCATTTTTATGAATTGAAATATGAGGAGACAGCGAACAATATTCGAGCTTAAAAGTCCATTAAACATTACATAATAGGAGCGGAGCAAACACGGACCTCCAAAACATCAGAGGTGGGATCAGGTGCCATGGAGGAGTGAGGATCCTCTGTCGTCCGGTCACACCCGCCGTGTACTCGATCCTTATCATGACCGGGGAATGACGGAAAAATCCATGGACAAATCAGTGTGTAAATAATGGCCTAACAATCTGTTAAAAGTCATTCAGCATTTGACTTAATGATTAATTGATTATGCTGACAAGGTCCTTGTATCGACCATAGAACTTACGAAATGATGACATTAAACGAGACTGTTCATATATTTGCTTCCTCAACTTAGTTCTCAATAAATTACCTCATTTTAGAAATTGTTTAATCGTATAACATCCTCTTCCGTAACGAGTCAACCGAGAGATATATAAATTCCGTATGCAGGTGATGATGGTATACTGCTGCATAAGTAAGGGAAGTTGATGATTGAAATGTTAGTCAACACGTTTATCATAAAGCTTTGTTGTTAGATAACCATTGATCTCTTTTTGTAGTTCAAAAATTCAAATTTGAAACAATTGTGTAAGACCTTTGTGGTATCTTTTATTTCAAGCTCACCGTGATATATCGTGTCGACATAAGAATGGAAATAACTATAATTGTTAATTGACAATACGTCGTCAATATATCTAATTGTGGAGTTGAAGACACGCTTACGTGTAAAATACATGTAAAATACGTAGATATCTGTGAAGTATTATAATATTTATTATCCATTGAATCTTTAGATACGTACATATACGTAGTATAGTTTCACAGAGGTAAAATAAAAACCGGAACGACTCCTTTAACAGGGTGAAAGAAAACAACAGAACCATCTTATGATCGTCACACCTTGAAAATAAATATATATTTAAAAGTGTTATTTTTAAACCATATAAAAACGTTTGCGAAAATGTCAATTATTGTTCATATATAATTAACAGTGTATCATCGTTGAAAATTTAATAATTATAAACATCACGATATACAAGAACATATTACATTGATAAGACAGTTTGTCGTGAGACAATGGCACGACTTACAGTAATACCTAACAAGAGAGATAAGATTTTCCATTCCAGTTGTGTACATCTATCAGATATGAAAGGTTTTGTCTTCTGTGTACTGGCTCTTGCCTTAATCTGTAAGTTAAACAATTTCTTAAAAATAGATTTGTGGAAGTCCCCTGTAAAATTTATATAAGCAAAGAATCACACTTTTAAAGAGATTGTCTCATAAGTATTACTGCAAAAGATCGAGTATCGTTACAGCGCGTTATGAAATGTTTTTAGAACACTTTGTTGCAATTTATGAGGGATAAGACTGGTACATTCTTCAAGAAATAATAAATCATGCTTATTTTTACATTTTTAACTTTCTGACTTGACTTCAAGTGTGATTTTTATTTCAAAATCTATGCATTATCTTTCGTGTAAACTACCTTAAATGGGACAGCCAATGTAACAGCTTCTTGTAAATAAGAGCGTACTTTTTTATATCGTTAATTTTAAATTATTGAATTTGGCAAATAAACCCCGAAATGGGTGCACCATAGTTCTTACTTATACTGACCTCTAACAATACGTATACACTACACTGTATATACAAGATGATGTCCGAAAACTTTTTTTAATATTTAGATTTCACTGTTTCTTCTGTTCTGCGAAACAATTTCCTATGTTTTAAAAGACCATTTTAATTAATGTACTGTAACAAGAGAATTTGTTTACAATGAAAGATATACAAGTACTTTGCGTGATTAAGGAATTTCTAATGAAACTTTGACGGTGAATCCGCCATGGAATAAGAAATTAGTATTGAGGAAGACGTCTACGGTCAAAATAGTTTCGACAGGACAGTGAAGTAGTTAAATATTTGATCTCAATGAATTAGACTTTTAATGACATGAAGAATTTTATACATGGATTATCTATTGCCGAGTCAATTCAAAATATAGTGTTCCATGTTTTCAGCTACAAGCTACGCTTGTACCATAGCGTCAGAGTGTTCGGGGTCATGTGACCTTTCCTCCAACCATTGGGCGTGTATAAACCACGCATGCGTTTGCAGACCAAACGCTGGAAACACGGGAGGTAAGAAATGCGTGTTTAGTTAGCTCATTCGGCCGAGTGACGTTAGCTAGGTGTAACTTTCCATTATATTAAAAAACAAAAACTTTGACAGTACACTAAACAAGAGACTGTTGTGACCGGTTGTAATTATTTCCAGCCTTTTATAACAGCCATTCGGGAGTGTGATTCATACATTTCAAGGGTACACAATTTTGCTTCATCATTTTCTAAATCTATTTAGTCCATACTTAAGCAAAATATCAATTTAATATGCTTATATCCCTGTAATCGAAGATTTGGTGGTTTACATTTTAAGTAGCTGTCTGTTCAATGATCATAACTACAGAACTTTAATTTTGGTCACAACATACCGGTATCATTGGGTCGTATTATGGCTGACGTGTTTCATACCAATTGTTATAGTCCTTAATTTTTATACCGAATTTGATTACGGAAGGTTTCGTATACCTGACCAATACTTAAAGTTCATGGCGGGTGTAACAGGTCAACAAACTTACAGAGGATGCTTACTTCTCTTAGGCACTTGATCCCATCCCAGGAACGCCCAGGGGTCCTTTTTATGACACATTCGCATACATTTAGATCAATAAAGTAGTGTATTTTTATCCTTTTTCATTGATCAGGGTGCTCTAAGTAAACCTAAAGTTAGCTATAAGTTTTATTTTCCAAAGTTTAATAAATAGCAGGCAGGTCTGCCTCTTAAAATGAGTCATTTAAAAAAAACCTTTAATTTTGTTGATTAGTTTTATGAGAAAAAATGAATTGTATAGTAATGGTTAAAAAGTAAATTGTATAGTAATTATTAAATAAGTTGAAAATATGCACATTATTAATAAGAGATATAACTTATCAAAATGTCTTATTTGGATTAACGTGTTTCTCTGCTGGTCTCTATATTGAGCTTTTATTACGATAAAAGAAGGATTCCTCAATCATCATACTGACAAGAAAAACAGCCTGGAAAAGTTAAATCCAATGGAGATTTTTTGGGCATTTTTTGTAATGTATATCTCAGTTGATTCGATACGCAAGAGCATGCTCTACGTATGAACAATTTCTAAAACGAGGCAAATTATTGACAAGCAAGTTGATGAAACAAGAATATCAACAGTCTCGTTTAAAGTCATCATTTCGTAAATTCTATGGTCGATACAATGACCTTGTCAGCAAATACAATTTATCATTGAGACAAATGCTGACTGACGTCTTTCATACTCGTTGTTAGTCAATTATTCATACATTGAATTGATGACGGATTTTCCCGTTATTTCCCGATCATGACAGGGAGCACACGGCGTGTGTGGCCGGTCAGCAGGGGATGCTCACTCCTCAATGGCACCTGATCCCACCTCTGTTGTTTCGGAGGTCCGTGTTTGCTCTGCTCCTATTTTGTATTGTTTTATGGACTTTAATATTGAATGCTGTTCGTTATCTCCATATCCACCTTGTATTCATTTTAAAGATTTTTTATTAACTTTGACCATCTCATGCTTGAATTAATTTTGGTTCTATTGTCTGAGTTGTAATGATTAAGAAATTAACAATTTTTATTGAAATATTTTTTTTAGACTGTAAATCAAAAGATGACTGCCGATCCTATTGTGGAACCCACCACGAGCACCATTATCATTGTGTCGACGGCAGATGTAGATGTGGTGAACTGGATAATGACAAATAAACAGTTCAAACTCGCACGTGTTTGTGTATATTGAATACAGATTATATTTTCAAACATTATTCATTTATTCCGTGACGCACGTTACTGAAGAATAACTTGTATATAAACAAGATGAACTAACTGAAGAAGTGTTAATGTGTACGTTTTTTATGAACAAGATGTTTCTTAGGTCGAGCAGCTTGACCAAAAAAAAAAAAATTATTCATGAGTCATATACATATAATCTAATCGCACTCATCCAAATTATAGTTAAAAGTACTCAATACAAAATATTTTCAAATAATCAACGAAGAATTTACCATTTATTTCACCAAAATCAACAGCTTAAAAACTTACGACTTTTCAATTTTATACACAACCATTCGGATAAAATAAAGTCCAGGCTTTTTTATATCATTGACTGCTGCTTTTTCAAGAAAAGTGGAACTCGTAAATTTACTTACTTGGTCATTTGCGAAATTATTTTAAAACACATTCTGATTGCACACACAAGTACTCTGAAGTCAAATCAAAAAGATGCTTGAGTTTCTAATTGACAATATCTATGTTGCTTTTTGAGACCAGGTCTTTCAACAATCTATTGGAATTCCCATGGGAACAAATTGCGCTCCGTTATTAGCAGACCTATTTTTATATTCATATGAAGCAGAATTTGTGCAATATCATATGCGTGAAAAGAAGAAAACACTTGTGGCCTTCAACTCAACATTAAGGTATATCGACGACGTATTGTCAATTAACAATGGTAATTTCCATTCCTATGTCGATACGATATATGCTGGTGAGCTTCAGATAAAAGATACCACAGAGTCTGACACATCTGTTTCGTACTTGGATATTTTTCTTGAAAAAGACGTTAATAGTAATCTAACAACCAAGCTATATGATAAATGTAATGACTAAAACTTGTCTATCGTCAACTTGTACTTACTTATGTAGCAATATACCTTCGTCACCTGCATAGTGCATACGGTGTTTATATATCGGTATCTCAGTTGATTTGATACGCAAGAGCATGCTCTACGTATTAACAGTTTTTAGAACGAGAAAAATAATTGACAAACAAGTTGTTGAAACAAGAATATCAGCAGTCTCGTTTAAGGGCATCATTTCGTAAGTTCTTTGGTAGATACAATGACCTTGTCAGCAAATACAGTTTATCATTGAGTCAAATGCTGACTGACGTTTTTCATACTAATTGTTAGTCCATCATTTATATTCCCCGGCCGTTGGCCGTAGACGGATGGTAATCGGTGGTAATCCGTGGTGTGCGCGATGCCCAAACATCGGTCCACATCGGTCTAGTAGTCCTTAAAATATCAGTCACATTATCTAGCGATGGGCAACCAATGCGTTTTTTGATAAAAGTGGCGTGGTTGCCGGCCGGAATTACAAAGGCCCAGCAATGCATTGCTAATCATAAAGCGATGTTCCAGTGTAATCGGTCGATGTACTAGTATATTACATCGCTTATACATTGCTGAACATCGTTCGACGTCGGTCGACTATGGGCCAATGTTTGGTCGAACATCGACCGATGATTGGCCGATGTCTGTTGCCCACCACTCAACCCCTATGACCTCAGATTCAACGGACACTTGACGATGCTCGGCCATACATCGGCCAATTCTTGAAAGATGTGTTAATGATGGGTTGCTGATGAGGAGCAATGTGGGGCATCGGTGGAGACATCACTGATTTTTAACTACAGCTTATTTTTTACCGATGACCCCCACCAATTCGTCAAATGGCCTCAGTCACCATCCGATTACTGTAGGTGTCCGGCCAGCAACCACGCCATTTTTATCAAAAAACGCATCGGTTTCTCATCGTATACCCCATCACTGGATAATGCGACTGATACTCTAGTCCATTATTTTTACACTGAATTGACGACGGATTTTTCCGTTATTTCCCGATCATGACAAGGAGCACACGGTAGGTGTGACCGGTCAGCAGTTAAATGCTCACTCCTCCATGGCACCTGATCCCACCTCTGATGTTTTTGAGGTCCGTGTTTGCTCTGCTCCCATTTTTGTATTGTTTTATGGACTTTGATATTGAATACTGTTCGTTATCTCCATATCTTCATGCAATACAATATTACAAAATTATTTGAAACAAGGAAAGAATAACTTAAATTGATCATTCCGATGTCCTAAGATTTTTAAGATTGTCTTAAGAAATGAATGTAATATTTTTTCCTTTGATCGAAGTATCAAAGAAAAAAATTTGGACGGAAAACGTCATCAATGCGCGTATTCCGTTCAATTTTTTTTTTTTTGATACTTCGATCAAAGGAAAAAAATATCACAGTCATTCATTTCTTATCATTTAATAATGATTTTAAAATTATAAAACGATTCTTTCTTTCACTTTTCTATTAAATTTACGCATCAAAAACCGTGCGCACGAATACATCACAACGACGTTAACGTTGCTGAAACTCAAAATGGCTCTAACGAAAAAACGTTCTCAAATAATGTTGTGTCATTATTAGCATTCTCTGAGATATTTACAGTTCTTTTACACAAAAAACTTACCTGTTGTGTTATCCCAATGGGTATATTTTCCCCGGTAAGTTATCTAAGTTCGTAAATGTAACAAAGCGAAGCTACTCAAATATCCTAAGAGTTCTAGGTCACTGAAATTTTGGATTTCATTTGCGCATCTTTTCATCTGAGTTTCAAACCGGACATACATATGTATTAATACGTATCAGAAACTGTCAATGCTGTAAAACCTGAAAGAGTCTGCTGTCGACTGTTTAAAAGAATTCCGTCCACTCCTCTGACATTCATGCAGTGTCGTTTTTCTCGATCTTCCCAGGATTTAACAAATTAACGGTTTTCCCTGCTTTGGTAGCATAAAAAACATTTCTTATGAGTTCTGTTGTTCATACCAGATATCTTAAAGTAAAAAATTTAACAAAAGTATGCCGATTTCATTCCTTCTTTCCCAAAACTGTATTATGTTGTTATGCAGACGATGTGATTTGTTTAGCAAAAAAGAAACGAAAGTAGAAAATAAGTCAGAAACGTAACGGGCAGGTTTCGAAATTCAGGGAAATATTTATTAATTAAAGTAAAAGTATTTAATTATTCCTTCAAAAGTAATCTGGAAGCGGGAATATACATGTAAAGACTGCCAAAGTAGTTCCGGATGCTTAGTGCAAGCGAACTCTAGATTTTATTGATGCAGTTATCAAAAGAATTTTTTATCCAATCAGAATCAAGTATTTTATAGAAATATCCACAGAGCAATGTCTATCTTTAGATAGTTATTACGTATATACATTTTAGAAACTCATTTTAGACCAGAGAACCATGGTTGCAAACCACGGCCAAAACGTACGATCCTCTCTTATTGTAGGAAAGAGCTACTATAAACCAATTATATCATTCGCATCATCTTTTATTTGCCATTCGACAGTTTAAAATCAATCCGCGACGATTTAGTTTGGCGACCTGTAAAATTATATAGTTAAATTTTTGACTGGCGGCCAATATTCGTGCAGAAGAGAAGGTCGCGGAACGCGAATAAAACCTGCCTGGTTTAAAGTAAATATACAACTCCGAACCGTGGCTTGAGACGATGTCAAAGGACAATCACTCAGAATGCTTTCCGGAAAGAACTCCTTTACACCGACTCAGTCCGGTGACTAAAGTTATTTCATATGCTTCCGGTGTCCACTAGAATATATCCCGTCCTCTTGAATACGGAAAGCGGCTCTTTACTTAGCACATTCACAAAGAACATGCTTATAACATTGATGTAAAACAAGTACTTTGTAATTTGAAAATGAAGGTTCTCAGTTCTTTTGCAGAAAATATTGCGTTCAGAAGCTAACAGACTTGTTGTATTATAGACGATAGGGCATTCCGATCGAGGTGACTTTATTAACCAGAAGGACCTTTTCGGAAAAATTATTTTAATCTTACATTTTTAGGATGAGTGACCTTTTTGATAGAACAACCCCGTGACAGCGTTCACCACATCTGTTTCTTATTGATATGTGTTACAGTTACTGACTATATCGACGATAGAACCAACTAAGAACAAAGTTGTTTTACAATTGAAACGACTAAGCATAAAATTACTATGCATGATGAATAAGGAAAGCTAGAGTCACTCTAACTTTCCTTATATATGTATAGTAATGTAATGCTTTCGCCTTACCAGAGATGCACGTGTTCCATTTCGATAATACAGTATTTTCGAGGGTGTGGTTTATTTATTCATTTATTTGTGGTATTGAGAGAAATAATCGTATATACTTAATACTAAATCAACATTAGTACTACGTAATACTATATGTTTTTTTAATAAATAATTACTAGCCTAAGTATTACACGCCGGAAGCAGGCCCCCATCGTTTATCAATTGGATTAATTAAACTTGATTCACTATTATACATGTAATATATTTTCCTCAAACAATTGACTATATGTGATTTTGCAGCAACTCCATCAGGTTGTAATCAATTCAAGCATTCGTATTATTTATACGGGCCAAGATAAAGTGATTGAACAATTTATGTGACGTATTTTTCGTTAAATAAATAAACAATAGTGATTTCTTTTCATCAGTACCTCAATGTCTATGTACATTTATCCTAGGGATAATATGCTAGGTACATCATGTTTACCCTATATAAGAAAATTAAAAAGATATTTACATCTTATCTTACATGAACATGTAATATAGATAATTTTTTCGATGTCCAAAAAATTCCTTTAGTGTACTGTAGTTTATACAATATTTTTATGGATTATAATTGAAAGATGTAGAGATAACGAACAGTATATGAGCTGAAAAGTCCATTAGACATTACAAAATAGGGGCGGGGCAAACACGGACCTCCAAAACGTCGGAGGTGGGCTCAAGTGCCATGGAGAATTGATCGAGCGTCCCCTGCCGACCGGTCACACGCGCCGTGTGCTCCTTGTCATGATCACAAAAAAGAATATCCGCCGACAACTAAGAGTGTAAATAATGTCCTAATAATCAATATGAAAAAAGTCAGCATTTGACTTAATTAATGATAAGTTGTATTTGATGACAATGTCCTTGTATCGACCATAGAATTTACGAAATGAGACTGTTGATATAATTGCTTCATCAACGTGTTTGTCAATAATTTACCTTGGTTAAGAATTTGTTCATACATAGAACATGCTCTTCCGTATCGAATCAACTGAGAGATATAAACTCCGTATGCAGGTGACAAAGGTATATTGCTGCATAAGTAAAGGAGTTGACAATTGAAAAGTTAAAGTATCACGTTTATCATAAAGCTTTGTTGTTAGATAACTACTGACCTTTTTTCTGGTAAAAAATCCAAATATGAAACAGATGTGTCAACCTCTGTGACATCTTTTATTTCAAGCTCACTGGGATATATCGTGTTCACATAAGAATGGACATACTAATTGTTAATCGATGTATCTTAATTTCGAGTTTAAGGTCAGAGCAAGTGTTTTCTTCTATTCACTTAACAATGTTTTAAAAATTCTGATTCACAAATGAAGGAAATGATATATGATAATATATAGACATGCTAATAACGGGGCGCGATTCGTAGCCATTGGAATTCCATTAGAGTATTAAAAGACCTGGTCTCCGAAAACCACATAGATATATTGTCGATAAAAAACTCGAGCATCTTTTTAATATCAACCTCAGATGACTTGTGTGTGCAGTCAGAAAGTTTTAAACAAAGTAATTTTGCAAATGACCAATGACAGGGTGAGGAAGTGTTTGAGACAGTTCAATTTTTATTGAAAAACCAGCTGCCAATGATGTCAGAAACCCTGGAAATGTTCAAAAAGATCCTTGGATTTTTTTTTTTTTTTTTTTTTTTTTTTGAGAATTTTTGATTAACAATTGTAGAATTAAATCCGAGTTCCTCTAAATACATGTTATATATAATGAGCCTTACAAACAAAGACTATGTTGTTACCAACTTCTTCAGCAGGAACCAGTACGTGATGATCATGTGATTAATATAATTTTTTTCACTTCTGGATTATTGAATACAGAAGGATAGATGGTTTTCACATTGTCCACAGTGGCTTAATGTGCGATTAGCTTTAACAAATTTTGATACATTTAATCCATTCTGACAAAATGTCAAGGTCTTTTCAGCTCACCTGAGCCGAAGACTCAAGTGAGCTTTTCTAATCACATTTTGTCCGTCGTCCGTCTAGCCGTCTGTCTGTCCGTCCGTCTGTAAACTTTTCACATTTTCGACTTCTTCTCAAGAACCACTGGGCCAATTTTGACCAAACTTGGTACAAAGCATTCTTGGGTGAAGAGAATCTAAATTGTTAAATTGAAGGGCCAGATCCCCTCACAAGGGGAGATAATCAAGAAAAGACAAAAATAGGGTGGGGTCATTAGAAAATCTTCTTCTCAAGAACCACTGGGCCAGAAAAGCTGAAACTTATGTGGGAGCATCCTGGGGTAGTGTAGATTCTACATTATTCAAATCATGACCCCCGAAGGTAGGGCGGGGTCACAATGAGGAATCAAAGTTTTACATAGAAATATATAGGGAAAATCTTTTAAAATCTTCTTCTCAAGAACCTCTGGGCCAGAAAAGCTGAAACTTATGTAGAAGCATCCTGGGGTGGTGTAGATTCTAAATTGTTCAAATCATGACCCCCGGGGGTAGGGCGGGGCCACAATGGGGAATCAAAGTTTTACATAGAAATATATAGGAAAAATGTTTGAAATTTTTTTCTTAAGAACCACTGGGCTAGAAAAGCTGAAACTTATGTGGAAGCATCCTGAAGTAGTGTAGATTCTAAATTGTTCAAACAAGACCCCCGGGGGTAGGGCTGGGCCACAATGGGGAATCAAAGTTTTACATAACTTCTCAAGATTATGTTCAGTCCATCGCCTTGCGTCATCTAGGTAAATATCTATTTAGGTAACTCACATAAAAATTGGTCTATACAGTCAAGAAATAATTATAATTTAATGAAAAAGGTGATTTCACCATTAAATATACAGGTTTTGCGGAACCTGTCCCCTTTTTAGAACACAAGTATTTCACCAGAGAACTTAAAAAGCTATAATTACATTTCCGGTGGTATGACTACAGTAGTTTTAAGGTAAAATTACTTTTAGTCTGCCAGGAAGTATTCCATAGAAAATATTGATTTAAAGTGAATCTAAGTAAAAAGCAATAATCATCAATAACGCAGAACTTGTTAACCTGTATGTGATATCTAGGCGAATGCCATATACGTCATTTTTTGTTCGTCAGAAAGGGATGGGTTAAGACTAGAAGGGTGCAGGAAAAAACCGCATGCACTTCTCAGTCTATTGTAAACCATAGAACTGGACTCCAGATTTACCATAAAAAATCATGAATTTTGTTATAATACATGTATTTGCATGTATACTGACAGTTATTATGAGCAAACTATAAATAAAGCACGGGCTTCTCCACAGAATTATCTTTTGTACCAAATAATTATTGAAGAACATTACTTTTATTCGTGTATAAATAGTCAATTTTTAGTTTGTTGCTTTTCTTTCATCAACTTAAACTTTTTCATCAACTTAAACTAGTTTCATTGCATTTTTAAAAATTAACCGATATATACATTTACAATTTAGTTTCAGTAAAAATGAATGCCTCTTTCGAAAGACAAAGTTTAGAAATTCTAGTTCAGATAATTGTCTTCCCTTGTGAAAGAGGGCATCGAAATGCATCTTTAAGAGTATCTTCCTTTTCCTCAAATTTTCAAGTGTGTAACTTTAGAAACAATATAAATGACAATGTAGAGGAATTGATCATCTAAAAGATACTTGCAAGAGTCCAGATTCAAAATGGATAACTTTAAAAACAAAAACAAATTATGTTAACTTTGCTATATCTTTAATTCTGAGTTTATTGCTTATTACTGTAGATCACCAAATTTTCGCGACTTTATTTTCGCGAGATAGAAATAATTTCTTTATTATGGAGACAAATTTTTCACTAATTATTATTACTGCTCTATATACTCTTTAGGAAATGCGAGAAAGATATTTTACCGAGCACATACACTGACTCGCATAAATACGCAAAAATAAAGTTCTCACGAATAGAGTGTTTTACAGTAATTAACAAACATGATATGACATGAAGAAAGCGATATATATATATACAATGCTACACTGTCTGAGATTTCCATTTAGAAGGAAGTTTAAAGACTTTGCTATACAATAAATTACATTCCTTGCGAAACCTATCGTCTACAAAACAATATACCAAAGGATTAGTCACATTGCTCAAGAAATATCCTCGCAGAAGAACTGAAGTGAACATTCCTAGACTACGTGCCAGGTTTTCATAGGCCGAGGGCCGCGCCGCCCTAATAACCAGAATAATGAGGTTTGGCAGGTACCCCACATACGACACAGCGGTGGCAATGAGAAACATCAGAGTGATCCTTCTGGTTCGATCCAGCCTGGCTTTTCCTTGCATCATAGGCTTACTGGAAGGTTTGTCTACGGTATTCCGCGTGATTTTGTTTTTATTGGAATATACACTAGACTCTTCGTCTTGAATGTGATGAGAACTGCTACCTTCTTGTTTCATAGGTACCATTTTCATGTGAACAGACGAAGCAGTCATTTTGTTATCGCTACTGATGGAGTTTCCGCTCAAGGTTTTCTTTACATTCTTCAGTTGAGCAGATTGACGGAAGGTCATTTGTTTGTACAAGCTCTTGCCAACGAAGGAATATGCAACGATACATATAATAAAAATGACAGTACTTATAAGAAGAAGAAGAAGGGAATAAATCCGGAAAAAAGATTGCTGGCCTTCACTGGAGCCTGTTGTACAATCCGTGCCTGAAAGTCCTGAAATGTCAGTGAGTTTTTCTGCTACATCATACAAATAAAATGAAGAAATCGCCAAAAGAATGGACACACCAACAGTGACCATGCATGCGATGGCTGCCTCTTTCTCGGATATTTGTCTCCCGAATGGACAGCACGCTTTTCTATATCGTTCAATGGCTATAACTCCCAACATAAGCCCCGAAGCGATACTGACAACATGGTTTACAAATCGGAAACACTTGCAAGCAGCACCCGAGTCAAATGTGTATCCATGGCGAATATCCACAATTTCAAATGGAGCACTGACCGCGCATGCAACGAAGTCAATGGCAGCTAACCAGACCACAAAGGTCCGATGGTTTGAGGGTTTATACCTCACGTGGTACACAATAAAAGCATGACCGTTCCCAATGGTTCCCACAAAACACAACAGAATCAAATAAACTACAACAGCTATATCGTCCTTAAGAAACTCCTGAAATTCATATTGTTCAATGGTCAAGGCTACCCCTGTTGAGTTCCTTAAAGTGTCGTTTGGTGTAGAGTCCATCCTAGCGTCATTCCCTACTCAATTCTGACTCTGCGTCGACTTGGGAAGGCTTAATAATGATCATAGTGATTTCATTTTCCGGTAGATCTCCAGTGTAGGAAATTCGCTCTTGATGTCTTAGGACCCGCATATTTCTTACTACCACTATAAACTATTGCTATATCCATGACTAACTAGTGCGTTCTTAAATAATCATATTTTCATACTTGACATATATATAGAATGTGCAATTTCTCACAGATTTGTAAACAATATCTCCACTGTGATTTTCTAAAATTGGGAACTTCTCCTTAACACGCTAAGTTATATTTCACTTTTTAAGCACTTTTATACATGTAAGATTTATAATATAATGTAATAATTATATGAATATAAACAAAAAGGAGAAACGATTGGATTGGGGAGGGGCATATCAAACAAAGCATTTATTAACAAAAACACTTTTAAGATATTTACTGTACGAGACAACAGTGCATTTAAACATTTTTAGGATCGCATTCTGTAGATTCCTAAAAATACGCGATTTACGTATAATCATAGCGAAAGTGTATTATTTAAAGTGCTATACGCGATACATATAGTGAAAGTGCATTATTTCTTTGAAAATCTTCTCCTCTGCTTCTAGGTATTTTAAAACAAACTATAACTAAGTACATATTTATGATGACCAAGAGTGCCTCTTTCGAAAATTGTGAATTTCATGGCCCCAGGGTTAGGGCGGGGCTCTATTAATTATATAGGGAAGAAACATTAATTCTTTAAAAATCTTCTCCTCTGCGCCTGAGTATAAGTACATAGTTATAATGAACAAGAATGTCTCTTCCAAAACAGCGTAATTCATGGACCCAGGTCAGAGATTCTGGTGTTAGGGCAGGGGCTCTATTGATTATACATAGTGAAAATGCATTAATTCTGCAAAACTTTTCTCTGCTCCTGGGAATTAAATTAACTTACTTAGTATATAGTTATAATGAACAAGAGTGCCTCTTCCAAAAATTATGAATTTCATGGCCGCTAGATCAGGGGTTTTGGTGTAAGGGGGAGCTCTTTTAATTACATTGTATATAGTGAAAATACATTAATTCTTTAAAAATCTTCTTCTTTACTCCTGGGTATTAAACAAACTGAGTATATAGTTATGATGAGGAAGAGTGTCTCTTGAATGGCTTTTATGGCCAAAATCTTCTTTTTTACTCCTGGATATTAAACAAACTAAGCATATAGTTATGATGACCAAGAGTGCCTCTTCCAAAATAATGAAATGAAATTTTATGGCCCCTGAATCGGGGGTTCTAATGTTAGGGCGGGGTCTATTGATTATATAGTGAAAATACATTGAATCTTTAAAAGTCTTCTTCTCCGCTCCTGTGTATGCCATAATTTAAAACTAACCAACACTGAGTATATAGTCAGGTTGAATAAGTCTGCCTCTTCCAAAATTGTGAATTTCATGGCCCTTGGGTCAGGGGTTCTGGTGTTAGGGTGGGACTCTATTGATTATATAGTGAAAATGCATAAATTCTTTTAAAATCTTTATCTTTGCTCCTGGGTATTAAACTAACTAAGTATATTGATATGATGAGCAAGAGTGTCTCTTCCAAAATTGTGAATTTCAGTGAAAATACATTGATTCTTAAAAAAAATCTTCTCTACTCCTGGGTATTTGATAATTTAAAACTAAGAAATATAAAGTCATATTAAATAGGTCTGCTTCTTCCAACATTGTACATTTCATGGCCCAACGGTCAGAAATTCTGGTGTTAGGGTGGGGCTCTATTGATTATATAGGGAAAAGGCATATTTTTTTTTAAATCTTCTACTTTGCTCCTGGATATTAAACAAACTAACTAAGTATATGGTTATGATGAGCTAGAGTGCCTCTTCCAAAATTGTGAATTTCATGGCCCATGAACGGGGTTCTATTGATTATATAGTGAAAATACATTGATTCTTTAAAAATCTTCTTCTCTGCTCCTGTATCTAATAAACTAACCAATATACAGTCATATTGAATAAGCCCGTCTCTTCCAAAATTGAAAAAATCATGGCCCCTGAGGGTCAGGGGTTCTGATGTTAGGGTCGGGCTGTATTGATTATATAGTGAAAATGCATAAATTCTTTAAGCATCTTCTTCTCTGCTCCCGTGTATTAAACCAATGAACTATGTACATAATTATGATGAGGAAAGGTGCCTCTTCCAAAATTGTGAATTTCATGGCCCCTAGGTTTCTGGTGTTAAGACAGGGCTCTAATGATTGTATCGTGAAAATGCACGAATTCTTTGAAAAAATTTTCCTTTGGTCCTTGGTATTATGCCAATGAGCTAAGTATATACACATGTATATTTTTAAGAAAAAAGACGCACTTAACAAAATGGCTAATTTCAGGGCCTCTGGGTCAGGGGTACGCGGGAGTACATAGTCTGAAAATAAATTAGTGCTTTGAAATCTGTTCTTTGGTATTAATCAACCATTTATGATGAAATAAAATTTATGATGTGGCCCAAGGGTCAGTGCTTCCTGTGGGGTGGGGTGCACAACTGGTTGTAAAATGGAAATTACTCTGATCTACCTGTGGGTATTAAGTAACCAGAGTAATCATGCTAAGTGTATAATTATGATGAGCAATGATGCATCTTTCAAAATTGTGAATTTCATGGCCTCTGGTTTAAAACATGAACCAAATTCAATTGTTCGAAAGTTGTTACATGATACTCAGGTGACCTATAAAGCTCGTGGGCCTCTTGTTAATGGTAACAGTTGAGTTAACACCCCTCGGAAGGAAAACCATTGTCAACCTACTTGTCAGCTTGAGTTGTCAATTTCAACAGTTAACCTCCAAACAAGTAGAGCTTTTCAAAAAAGCTTACCGTCTTTAGCAACAATTTTAAACAGTAAACAGATCTATACTTAACAGGCCGTATAATTCTTTTGAATTTCTTGATTTTGTATTTCTAAATTGACTTTTTACGGGCATTAGCCTTACCACGGTTGTCGCTCGGTCATCTCCGTAAACTTTGACTGGCCGAGAGCTTTCGGCAAACCTCGGCTGATTCCCATTCACTCTTCAAACAAGAAAGGGGAAAAGAATAATAACAAATTGTAAAGCCTGCAAGCAATAACTATCAAATTTTATTTATAATGAAATTAAAGAGACTTTTTTATTTATTGCTATAAAAATATAATGTTATTAAGAAATAATTACTGCTGATTTTGTTGTTCGTTTTGTCATTTTTTTAAGATTGGAAATCTTGCAAAATTGTTAAGTCGTACGAAAAATAGATCATCAGAAAGTTATCTCCCTTGCCTTGAACAGCATTTCAACCAATGAAATAATTGAAAATTTTCTCATCATGCAATTTCTACCAATCACAAAAGAGAGGAAGTGCATAGTCCGAAGACTGTAAAAAACTTCAACTATACAATACCGTCTTCCAAGGAAGACGGTAACAAAAGAGGCGCCATTCATACAAGTACATGTATGTAAGAACACTTAAGTGTTTTCCTTCATATCGACGGCTGTATCCAGAATATTATGATTAACAGCAACAAAACCTTGAAAACCCAAAATATTATTAAAATTTTATTAAAAATGCAAAATTTTGAATTCTGTTAAGAGGGCTAAAAAGCAACTTCCGGTAATGGAAAGAAATTCATTCAACGGTTAAATAACTGATTAGGCAAAGTAAAAGATGTCCTAATTTTTTTGGTACATAGTTATAACCCGTATATAATTTTCACCCTAAAATTAGGGTATTGCGTTTCTATTGACTGTGAGTATATATAAATAACAAAATTTGGATAGAGTTTAACATTTTTGAATTTTTCAGTCTTTTGAAAGAGCAATAAACGGACATATAATCATATCAAACTACAGAATATAAAATGTACCCGAAAATGAAATTTCAAGACACTAAGAAATGAAAATAACGAAAGTACTCGCAATTGATGTGACATCATTTGTTGAAAATGTTGTTTAGTCATCCTAATTTTCTTAATACAATTAAAACATGCAAAAGGAATTCAAACTGGGGCGTGTTTGAATGCATTAATAACAATAATATTAGTTATCCAGGTTCAATCAAGGGTGTACGGGGATTTACCCCGGGTTTTATTCCATACACCCTGAGGCCGAAGGCCGAAGGCCGAAGGGTGTATGGAATAAAACCCGGGGTAAATCCCCGTACACCCTTGATTGGACCTGGATAACGAATTTATTTCCTTTGTACCCATAAAAATGCTTTGTAAACATGATTTTTAGCTTTTATCATAGAGAATGTATGCATTGTGACGTCACGTTTATTTACACCCGGCTCAAGTCGGGTGCACGGATATTTACACCCGACTTTGTAACCAATCAAAGCTCGTGTTACAAGCTAGATAGGAAATAAGAGATGTTACCATTTTGACTTTTATAGGAACCAAAGTTGACAGTAGAGTGTCAGTGGGATCAAATGAGTGGCAGCTGTTCTTAAATATTTTGAAATTTTGTGTCAATGCATGAGAATAAATAAATTCTATTTAGTAGTAATGCATTGATTGCAAGTCTGGATGTGGTTACCTCTTATATCAACGGACCAAATAGTGTGACTTCTCAAACTAAGAATAGAGTTTTTTTGTTTGCTTGTAGTTTAACATCCCTCTCGAGAATTTTTCACTCATATGGGGACACCACCACTTGCCGGTGGAAATCTGCAAATTTTGTCCTATACTTGGCACTTAAGGCCATTGAGCAGGGAGGGATCTTTTTCGTGCTAGCACCTTCTGCGACACGGGACCTCGATTTATACGGTCTCATACGATTGACTGGTTCCCATGTCCAGTAGTTGGATTCGAACCTGCAACGGAAGGATTAACTCCTTACTTGGCGACTCTAGATCAGACGCTCTAACCACTGCGCCACGCTGTCGACTACGAATAGAGGCTCTGTTCTTTTCAATTTTGTATTGTCACAAGTTGAAGGATCGTTCATGTTTGCACTGTACTTTGTGATATGTAAATACACTGAAATCATCCTTAAATTATCTAGTTATGTTATAAGTAAATACACTGAAATTATTCTTAAATAATCTAGTCATGTTATATACATCGAGAGCAGAGTAAACATTGACCCCTGAAAACACCAGAAGTTGAATCAGATGCACTGGTGGATAAAGCACCCCTGTGGATCTGTAAAACCAGCCGTGAGTCATTAGCTTTGACCGATTACACGGATGAAACCGGAAACAGCATGGTTGATTGTATGTTATTTTCAATCATATAGAGACGTCACCTTGTACCGGTAAATTAGATGTAGACCTTTACTGGGCACTCTGAGCAGTCTTTATCGTAAGTTACTGATATACAATTCTGTGTGAGTTTTGGAGAGCGGGTCTTCCAACGATCCACTGACGAAATACCCGAAGGTTTCAATTGCGCCATGTTATTAGCAGACCTTTTTTGTATTTATACGAAGCAGAAGTTATTAAAAATCTTATACATGAGAAAACAAAATGTGTTTGTGAAACACTATGCGCCCGGTGGCAATAAAGTTCGATAAAGCTATTTTTAGCATCTAGGTCACAGTCAACGTTACCGTCATTGATCTTGGTGTCATTGGAAAGAGCTTAATTAGTGGACTATGCATAGTAAATATGAAGTCTCTATCTCCTACGGCTCAAAAGTAATATCGAAAGATAAAGTTGACAACAGGCAGACAGAGAGACAAACAGACAGACAGGACAAAAACAATATACGCCTCGATCTATCGATCCGGGCGCATAAAAAACTCAATGGCCTTCAACTAAACATTTAGATATATCGACTACATATTATGAAGAAACAATCATTACTTCCATTCATATGCCGACATGATATAACCCCGTGAGCTTAACAGCAAAGCTTTATGATAAACGCGATGACTTCAACTTTTCCGTCGCGATCGTCAACTTCCCTTACTTGTAGCAACATACTCTTATCACCTGCATAGGGGTCTATACAATACGCAAGAGCATGCTGTACTTGCGACTAATACAATGACCTTGTCCAGGGACGTAACAACCGGGGGGGCCAGGTGGGCCTGCCCCCCCCCCCCCCCAATTTTTTCCCCCAACATAACCTTTACTATAGTAAATGTTCAATGATAGAATGGTTGCCCCCTCCACTTTATAACCATAGTATAGTGATATCAAGGGTTGCAGGGAAAAATTGAAAGTGATAGTAAGTTGGCTTTGAAAAAGTTGGCCGCTACCCCCCCCCCCCCTTCCACGAAATAGGATTTTCGAGTTTGGGAAATTTTCCCTTTTTTTGCGCTTGTCAACTTTTTCAGGTAGAATCTAAGTAAAAAAAAAAATTTCTCTGGTTGGCCCCCCACTTTCAAAAACGATGCTACATGCCTGTTGTGAACAAATACAATCAAGCATTAAGGCAAAAGCTAATGGACGTTTTTCATACTAATTGATAGTCCTTATATTGACACACTGAATTGTCTACGGATTTTCCCGACAGATGGCAGATGTGATCGGTCAGCAGGGGTTGCTTACTCCTCCATGGCACAATATCCCATACATAATGTTTTAGAGGCTTTTGTTTGCTCTGCTCCTGATTTGTATTTTTCAAACGGAATTTTAAGATTGAATGTTGTTCAAGTTCTTTATTCCTTTGCGTCATACGACACATCAGATTACATAATAACAATAACAAAACATATATACAACAAAATATAACAATATGAGAGTGCATGATAAATAAATAGCAAGTAAACTATGTAGGATGTTTTCACAGGCATTAAGCACGTCCTACACAGTTTACATGCTATTTAATGACAATTTAATGCAATAGAAACATGTACATGTATTCAGAAATATTATAATCAAAATTTTTAAAACGTCGGTAGTCTATTAGACAATTAAAATTTTTCAGAATTTCTGAATTAGATAAAAAATGAATTTAACATGATAAAAAAATTTGTAGCTATGTATTTATTACAATGTTAAATTATGACCTTGATCATGTTTCATTTCGAATTCTATATAACGTGTTTAAATAGTTTTATGAATCATTATACATGTATATCATATATTCTGAATTAATCGGGTATAAAATGATGTTGAGTAAAAAATTTTGGAGAGAAGTCTGCAAACTTTTCTCATAACTTTTTAAGTTAATTTTCAAACAGGACATAAAACAGAATCCCCTGATAGCATTCACGTCCTCATAGATAGTTCTGAGGGTGTATGTCAAAACTACAGGCACCAAGCACACACGAGTACTGAAAAGGGTGTGAAAGAGATTAAATGTATTTATCGAAAAAAAAAAATATATATATATATATATATATATATATAGTTGAATTTAAAAAAAATTCTGGTCGTGATCTACTACTTAACTCGAGGAAATAAATGTAAGTTAATACAGAAAAAACACACGTTACGTAGAAAGAGGAAGAATTAAACAACCTTGAGAAGAAAATGCATTTTTATCCGAAGCATGCTGCATATGTTTGATTCATCCTTTGTTTTGTTTAAAAATATTTAATCGGACAACATGCAGATTCTTAAGCTGATATGAACTTTTCCGTTTGCTTTTTTTAATCGATTACATATACATTATAGACTGAAAATAAAATAAAAATCAGTGCGTGCATAGAAAGCATACTAGCACGTGTTCTTCATTAACTTGCAATTTCATTCATTTAAACATTTCTCTATTCATCATTGGTCATTAGAACTACCCAGATCTGTTACTGTATGATAATCGGCTCACAGCAAACGAAATGTAGTAAATTCATTTGACAATCTACAGCGAATATGTGTACATAACATAAGTTGAATTCTGGCTTAAAAAGAAAATAATAAAAATCAAAATCTTAATCTGGATACCACTGATAAGAAAACATAATTTTCTAAACACTTTCTTCTTTAAAAGTGTGTTCCAGACTAAATGATAATCAGCCTGTTGGACACATTTTTACACTTTTCAGTATGAATAACATAAACAAACACCCCCCAAAAACAATCAGCAATTTTTCTTATAGATTTATGTATAGATAGGAAGTTTAGACAATGTTTGCCAGATAAGATAAAAAGACTTTTTTGAAAGTGATTATAATGGGTGCAAAAAATTGCAACAAATTACCTTGAAAAAGAAACAAATCACATACTGTATTTAAGCACCATAGAAAACCTACGATTTCTACTTCAAGTACATTTATTCAAACAAAATCAAAAAAAGAAAAAAAATATCACAGGCACTTGCTTCGGAAGTAAAATTTTAAACCCATCAAATAGTTCTGTCCTCTCCTTTCGTCTGTCTGTCCGCAAAATTTGTAACCTTGCCCATAATTTTTGATTGATAGGAGCTTTGACATATTTCATACATCCCATGTGTATTCATTGTGACAAGGCTTTACTTTTGGGTACTTTAAGGTAGGATTCTTTTCATACCAAAATGTATTTCTTGTACATGTGTATTTAAAAATTAATGAAATTTTCACAGAATCAAGAAGACATTAACACTTAGTGATGGTGCTAGTAAGATTAGATTTGGCTGTTTTATATTAAAGGCGAGGTCAGATCAATGTCATTACCTTTTCCCTGGACATTAAATGTAAAATTATTTAGAAAATACTGTATCCACCCATGCCTCTTCTTTTTCTAATAATTGTATGTTTTTCTTTTTGCAAATAATTTAAGATATCACTATATAGGGTATAAAAGATTATATTACCAAATGCAAATTTACATAAATAGTTTCAAAAAAATTCCCAATGGATTTTTCGCTAATCCGAATTTTCTCTTTTTTTCTTAAATGTTTAGGATGTATTCGTTATTTTAAATATTTTAATTATTCGTACATGTATTTAAAAATTCATTTTTTTTATATTCACATATAGTAAAGAAGTTATATAGTGATACAAAATAATACAAAAACAAAGATTTTGATCATTTACCTATAGACAAAGCACTTTCTACCGTACAGATTTTTGGCTCAAATCTGTGCGAGTTTAAATCGGAAGCTTTAAAAGCTAACATTATCGTTCAATGTTTGTAAAATCATATTTATTTAATGTACTTAAAATTCTGTTCCCTTTTCATTAATTTAACTTACATTTGAAAATTTCTTTAAGTCTTTGATTGTGTAAAAATTATAGCTAAAATCATTGGTCTATAATAATTTTGAGAAGCAGAGGAGAAGATATTTTCATACGCCGCCATTCCGCCAAAAATATAGTCCCTGCTAGATGTAAAACTCAGTTTACCATATCTATTTGAAGTTGTACAATTGTGGTGAGAAATGAAAATATGATCTTTTAAATCTCTTACATCTAAATATATGACATATACACATATATACTTTAAATATTTCATCTAACAAGAAACCAGAGAAGAATTCTACCTTAAAGAACCAGAGCATTGACCATAAGTTGATGCTATGACTTTCATTCATGTATTTCACATGTGAGAAAACATTTTCCTCGGGTTCCAAAAATTTTGAGGCTATGACCTTGACGCTGGATTCAAGCTCAAAATTCATTTAATGATTAGAAAATTGAGCAGGCCAAACACAGACATAAAAAACAGAGGTGGGATCAGGTGTCATGGAAGAGTGAGCATCCCTTGCCGACTAGTCACTTTCGTCATGTGCTCCTTGTCATGATTGGGAAATACCAGTAACTAAATACCAAATCAAAAAATTCACTTCTTCTCTTATCGTACGTGTGTCGTCTATTTCGCAGGACAAATCAGGCCAGCAATTTTGTCGATTACTATTTCAGAAGAAATATGAAAAAAAGTTCCAGTTCCATTTTATTTGATAAGCAAATAGAAATGCACCGCAATTGTGTTCAAAAGGCTATATCTGTCAAATATGGAGAATAGTGGGGTAATCTTATAGAATTGATATTATAGCCATACGTTTCTTGAGCAGTAGTTCCCTTGATTTCTAATTTATTTTAGATTTAAAGCAAATTTATACGCGGATTGTTCGAAAAGTTCGTGGTCAACTGTCGTATCTTTTTTATTTGACGTCATATGTTATCCAAATTTGTTAGAAATGTTTTGACGATAAATCCAAATGATTTGTATTATTTTTTTCCAAAATATATTACGATTCATTCAAAACTTACACAGATTTAAAAAATGCAAAAATCGGATCGCGGAGCAGGTCAAAATTTAGTAAGTTACAGACAATACCCGACACTTTATATATTTCTAGGAAATTCCTACCTTTTTTGAGTACTGCACAGTAATGTTCGGTGCGTTACAAGTGGTAGACTGATGAAGTTGTATGGTTTGATTAATCATCTCCATCATCTTCTCTTCGTCCACTATACGTCGACTGCCTAAGTATTCGCTACTGTTTGGTATTTGTTTTTTGCAGTTTGATGGACGTGGCCGCAGAATGCAAGTTGATCCGCTCTCACCGTCGCAGTCTGGAGTTTGGTATGAATAGCTGTCGAGACTTGAGTTTGGTGACCAGGGCATGATCTGTTGAATTCAGCCTGACAAATGATCTTCGACCAGAATTTGGCTGTTTTTCCGCCTTGAAGCCGTGACTATTTCCTTGATGAAATCCTCCTTGCCTTGGGAGCTTCCTCTTGCAGAGTTGCTTCCCTTTGTTCCAGGGAACCATACCTTTACCAAAGTAAAATTATTGCAGCAATATTGCCGCGATATTGCGGCAACATTGAAGCAACACATTTTTGTCTCCAGAAACAAGCTTTTTGGGTTAGTTAAATATCACCGCTAGCGGCAACAACTTCTGGTGACATTCTGGCAATACTGCCAGAAAAAAAAAGAAAAAAAAACTTTCTGGCAGTATTGCCAGAATGTCGCCAGAAGATCTAAGATTACCCATTAGGTATTTGTGAGCATGCTCAGTCATTTACTTCCTCTTTTTAAATAAAATGGAGGGAATTCAAAGGCAAGCATGTTTTGCTTCATTATTGAACTCAATTGGAGTTGTTAATTGTGTACAATAGGATTAGACATGATGACTAGTAAGACTGAATAATGTGGAATAACCAGAAAAAAAGAATTTCAGCAGTTTCCATTGCATGGCCTTTTGAAAGAATTATAGGAATGTCTAATCTGTTTTCATGGTATATATATATCAGACTTGGTAAGTCAAAACCATATTCTTTTTTAGATGAATGATTTTATGGAGTTAAAATTATATGCATTTCACCTAGTGCTTGTGATGCATGTATACTACATACTTGTATGTCTATATATATCATACCATTGTTGCAGGAGAAGATGAATGCATGTTATCAATTAAATGCATGCACATATATATATGATTAATTTATTGCATAAATTTGAATACCTGCAAGGAAATAATGATTCTGTATATATATTGGAAATTACAAACAAGCTATGTATTATACATTATACTGATTGGCATTAGGGAATATGTGATGGGCAGCTAATTATAACGTTATTTGAAAATTAATGCAGAGTTGCTGGACATTTTTACAGTGGCATATTAATATTTTTTATACACACATTTTTTATGTGCCCGGATTGATAGATTAGGCGCATATTGTTTTTGTCTAATCTGTTTGTAAACTTTAACCTTTGCCATATGTGATAACTTTTGAACCAATGAGATAATTATAGAGACTTCATATTTGGTATGCATACTCCACTTATTAAGTCCTTTCAAATTACACCAAGGTCAATGACCTGGTGACCTTAACTGTGACCTATATGCTAAAAATAGTTTTTATTGAATATTTGCCATAAATTAAGAACCAGGAGAAATAGAGACTATATACTCAGTATATGCATACTCAACTACTTTGGGTCTTTAAAATGACACCAAGGTCTTTGACCTTGTAACCTTTGCTGTGAGCCATATGCTTAAAATAAATTTTTTGAACCTTCGACATAACTTTTGAACCATGAAAGATGGCAGCCTCATATTTAGTATCCATTCTCCACTATTTATGCTCTTTCAAATGACACCAAGATCAATGACCTTGTGACCTTATTTGTGATCTGTATGCTAAAAATAGCCTTTATAAAACCCCACCATAAATTTTGAACCATAAGAGATAGAGACTTCATATTTAGTATGTATATTCCACTAATTAAGTTCTTTCAAATGACACTAAGATCAATGACCTTGTGACTTTGACTGTGACCTATATGCTAAAAATGGTTTTTCAAACTTTGTTGCCATTGGGGGCATAAAGTGTTTCAAAACACATCTTTTTTCAACAAAATTTTTCTATCTTATCAAAGAATAGCATAAGCCTAAGTAGCTATTTCTTACTGACTCTGTAGCTTATCATGCTCTTGATTGTTATGTTCCTCAGCACAGTTTGTTAATTGTTAGATTGATAGATCATTATTTCTATTAAATACCAATTTATATCTAATTTACATACGAAAACGATATATTGCCGCAATATTGCGGCAATAATGCCGAAAGATGTTGCCAGAAGATCAATGTTTTGGTCATGATTTGCAGCAATATTGCCGCAACCCGTTTCTAGCAATATTGCCGCAAAACTAATTAACATATGAAAAACGATATAGCCGCAATATTGCGGCAATAATGCCAGAAGATGTTGCCAGAAGATCAATATTTTGGTCATGATTTGCAGCAATATTGCCGCCACCCCTTTCTGGCAATATTGCCGCAAAACTAATTTACATACGAAAAACGATATAGCCGCAATATTGCTGCAATGTATTGCCAGAATGTTGCTGCAATATTGCGGCAATAAAGCCAGAAGATGTTGCCAGAAGGTCAATATTTTGGTAAGGGTATTTTTCTTAAACATGATGGTGAGTAGAATACTACTTATTCTTGCAGATTCAGGCAATGATGCATTGGTTTCTCTTATTTCAACCATATTTATAGTGCTTAATGTTTGATTATTCTTAGGATGGCATCTTGTATATATCCATGACATTTTTAATGTGACCAGGGATAATCCAGCATGACCTGTAAGTGCCACTTCCTGATACTGGCTACTGTGGTCATTTTTGCTTATCTGCTCACAACAAAGGGATTAATCTCTTTTTATTATCTTTTACTGTTGTTTTTTATAGCCAATATAATGTAAAATTTTCTAATAATTTTATTTTGTAAATTTCTATTGATTAATATTTTATGTAGGGCCGTTTTCAAGAAATTTCACCATATTAGGGGGTATTTTTTCAAAAAAATCTTAAGAATGTTTATCTGCATAATTGATCAAAGTTGTTATCAGAATTAAGTAGAGGGGATTTTAATATTATAGGAAAAAATAATTGGTAAGAAATTTATTGTAGCATATGTGATATGTGAGTATTTCAAATTTGTGCATTGGTGTGTCTGATGCTCATTTCATCCTCTGTTTTCAGGAGATCCAGTCATCACTGAAAAGGGCCATAACTCTGCTGTTCAGATGACAAATCCAATGAGACTTCAGAGAGGTGTATAGTATGGCTTTAGAAGATTCTGTGCCAATTTTCATCAAAATCAAAGAAGATTAGTGTCTTTATTAGGTTACAGGATACTAATTTTACCCCTATTTCATTGACCACGCAAAGAGTTCCAGATTAAAAATAGAGGTTTTTTCTTAAAAAATCTTGGGGGTGTATATGGGGTGGAATGGGGTTATTTTAGGGCATAGATGGAAAGGAGAGGGTCTGAAAAAAATTGTAAAATTAAGAATAATGGGAATTTTGCTATTAAGTGCATAGTAGGAAGGATGTAAAGAGGCCATTGTTGACCTGTTTCTCAAAGGGAAATGGAAAAATGCAGGGTGGGGGTTAATTGCAGTGCCATAGCAAGGCTTGTAGACTACAGAATTTTCTGAGATTTGAGAATATTTTTGGCCTTGGATTGATTTAGCTCTGTGCCGGATTTCAGGTGAGTTGAGGCGGTGAATTTTTTTAATGATTTTTTTTTTATAAAGGAATGTAAAGCAAAATAATTGGTAGTCCGTGTCCAAATTATTTATGTAAATTTGGTTATGTCATGCTATAGACCAATCTCTATCCAGAGTTATCGTTCCCGCTACGCTCCCACTTATACCTCGAGGTGTTGAAGCGCAAGCGTATACGCCCTCTGGTGAGAGATTGGCTATAGACCCGATAGAGTAAAATCTTTTTATGCAAAAAGAACAATCTCTAAACTTTTGAAAAAAAGAAGTAGTCGTCACATGATTTGCAACAGTATTTTTTTCATTCATAATGTCAAGGAAAAAGATAATGACCTTGACCTTACCTTGCCTTTAATATATAACGGTCAAATTTAATCTCACTGATACTATCACTTACTGATATTGTCTTCTTGATTCTGTGAAATTTTCATTAATTTTTAAATACAAGAAATACGACAAGAATCCTACCTTAAGTGATAAAATAAATTAAAACCTTAACAAAGGAAATTAAACAACGAGAACAACTCTTAAAAAATAAATGTCAAGTATTAGAAGGATTCAATGAGTGAGTATTGGATTGTACCGAGTGAAATGTATAGGGATAGTATATTTTAAGTGTGCTCCGCGGGTATAAAAACATGTTGATTTTAAAATGAAGTAAATTGCTCTCTGTTAAATAGAATGGTGTAAAACTTCACACATCAACAAAACAAATATTTTTACATATTCTATCGTGCTTAGTTTAAAATTCTAGTGAGTAATATAACGAATATTGACATCGTCCACGAACTTTTCGAACAACCCTCGTATATTTATTTCATTATGACATGTACATTCTGTATTTTTTTTTAAATGTACATTCTGTGTTTAAAAAAAATCTGTAAAATGAATGTCTAAGCAACAAGTATACGCTCGTATTAATGAGAGCTTCATTGAATAAACACAAAAGGATGTGCAGTGAGATCAATCCAAAATGTTATACATAAAACAACAATTAAAATATATTTCATAACATCTACTTAATTGTCTACCTACATTTTGTAAGTTCCCTCTGAATTTGAAATAAGATTATTTTTATGTGCTTCTGTACAATAGCCGGAATATACGTACTTAAAATATTCTAAAACACATATACATACATTTTTAATATATTAATGCTATAAATAAAAACAGTTCAAATGCCTCAAATGATTCTTACTGCAAATTTTCTTTCTCAATATTCATGTATGAGATTTGGAATTAAGGAATTTGTTGTTATATCGAACATACTGCTTTGAACTACAGTGTACTGCACGTGTACATGAGATTAGGAGTACTTCCTTCAAACTTAAGTTCCTAAACATGCATATAAAAAGGATGTAGTTAATACTGAGGAGGAAATTCCTTATTTTTATATGGAATTTCCTTTCGATCAAGTCTGATTACCAAGAATTTAGTGTATTGTTCTCTATAAATATACACATATGCAAATTTATAATTAACTTTGAATGATCAGCCAAATGTCGGCATATTAGACATGATTTCTACGCCAGTTTAACCCCTTTATTCCTTCGATCTTATCAAAATATTCTCTTAGAAAATGTTTTGGAAGATAGAGGTGTTGAACTTATCCTGCTTAACCTGTAAATAAAAAAAATATCAGCCATCGTATAACCATATTGTAAATTTGAAATAAAATAAAAAGAGGGAGGTAAATGCAAAATTTACAAAAAGCTAATTTTGTCATGTAATTTTAGCATTTACCTAGTAGTGAGTTCAAAATTTACAAAACTATAACTGACAACGTGGTTCATATCTAACCTTTGTTACACATATTGACAAGAAATAACATTTCCACGTGATATCTCGTGAAATTGTATTTACTCCTCTTATTTCTTATACCCCATTCATACGACGAAAATTTACTTATGTGTGCAAATTTACATATAAGTAAATCTACACACGTATGTAAAAGTTAATTTGCAATGCGTTCAGACGAGATTTATGTGCTGTAAGTAAATCCTCATATTTTCATATAAACTAAAGACATGGACAGATTCACAGTTGTGATTTTTTAGAGAAAGGGGTATTTCCTTATTGTTTGGGTATAAGACAAACTTTTAAATCTTCCTTAAAAAAAACTAGGGGAAGGTCCGTTCCACTGATGGAAGAACTTTTTATAAGCTTTAATTGAAGCAAAATGACATTATTGTCGTCCTGTGCATTATTGATTTCTCATATAATGCTATATATTCGACTGTACAGAAACATTTCTTCTGAAATATTTTAAAACTTTTATTTTGGTTTTATAATAAGGGTTTAAATTATATACAAATTAATCATAATAACACATTTTAATAGCAAAATATTTTTCTCAAAAACACAGCTCATATTGCTTTATTGTTGGAAAATGTTTTGGCTTCCGTCCCAAAGATTGTAGAAGAGCCATTGGGTGTAAAGAAAACGGGACTTGCCATCTATTAGTTGACGTTTTCGGCAGAAATAGGACCATTTATAATTTGTTTGATGTTGGGAAATCTACAGTACATCAAGTGTGCGATGTCATTAAAAGCATCTGCTTGAATACTAGTATTATATAATAATTATTTTTTTCAGTACAATGTATAATGAAAAGGATTTTAAAAAATCTAACAGTGATCGAACTCAAAAATCTTTGAACAATACAAATATGTTAAAAGGAAATCAACATGAACTTCTCGCTGGACATTCATGATGAGATCAGGTGCCAAATAGGTTACTTACGAATGTTTATTTTCACTAGTTGAAATTCCTGTAACATTAACTTTTATATGAGTAGCTTGCCTGAATTGAATACAGAGAGAGGTAGAAGAAAGTCATCAAGACCTACACGGTAATGGTGCACGAGCGATTGATGGAATGCTTGTTCCTATCATTGCTTCGGGACATTCCCAAGAAGAGAACTTGAATAGTAAGGACACTACTTATTGATCCTACAGGGCACTTGTTTGCGACCACAGCTATATCTTTAGAGACATAAACATAGGTTTGCCAGAAAGGGTGCAAGGTGCTCTCGTTTTTGCAAATTTGCAAATTTATCTCGGAGGGGATAATGGCTCCTTGTTTAATACTTTTGCTTTCTAGCCACCAAGTCGCCCGCGTGGCGCAGTGGTTAAAGCGTCTGCTATAGTGTCGCGAAGTAAGGAGTTGATCCTTACGTCGCGGGTTCGAATCCCATTGTTGGACGTGGAGACCGGTCCTTCGGATGAGACCGTATATAAGCCAAGGTCCCGTGTAGCAGTAGGTGCTGACATGAAAAAGATCTCTCCCTGCTCAATGGCCCTGAGTGCCGAGCATAGGACAAAATTTGCAGCTCTCCACCGGCAAGTGATGAGTGAAGAATTCTCGAGAGGGACGTTAAACAATATACAATCAATCTAGCCACCATGTTTAAAGACTGATATTTTGCACGCCAATGCAAACACAATCGAAACAACACTTAAAATGGAAATTTACAAAATAAACAAAACAGAATACATACATAAGTAAATTTGTTGCGTGTTCATACGACACAATTTACACGCATGAACTATTAATTTGCTACAAAGTGTATACTATGCAAAAGTTAATTTGCGACTAGTCCTGACCAGGTGTAAACTCAACTGTGCAGAATTTGCATATGAGTATATCAGTTCATACGACAAAAATTGCACATGTGAGTAAATTTACTCATGTGTAAAATATACTGAGGTATGCAAATCATGTCGTATGAATGGGGTAATAGTTATCAATTGCGCTGGGAAAAGTCAAATATATAACGATTCACTTCACTTTTTCAGCTTAGTGGGTTAACTTTGAAAAGAGGCATTGAAAACTGAGTGAAAAGGGGTGGGGATGTTGCATCTAAACGTAAATTTTTAAGAATAAATTTTTAAGAGATAAAATTTAGTCAGTGGGAAACAATGTTGCAAAATGTTCCTAAGTACGCAGTAATTAAATGCTGTATGTCCCAATGAATTTTGAGGGTGAAATACAACAAACACAACGAAAAAATCTGCTACTAGTATTGCAAGCATGAACGTTTGTCACCAAGAAAAGAACCAAAGCTTTTAGATTTACAAAAGTTTCTTTTTCAAATGCTCTGAAAAGTGCACTAAAATCGATTTTTTCTAGTCTTATTATTCATTCAATTTCAACTGAGAATGATTACTATTTCTGTGGAAGGTTTCAGTAATATTGTCAAAGCCGTCTGGTAGAACATTCAAGGACAAAACCATGTGTGGAAACAACGCTCAAACATGTAGATGTCTCGACTGCATCTTTTATAAGTTTTTTGTTCGTTTTGCCCACTCTGTACAATAATTTACAGGAATCACTTTCATATGATGAAATAACTAAAAAAAAAAACGAAATTTAAAAAATAGGTCTATGACTTTTTGGCTGTTGCCATGGCAAAAAGCAGTTACAAATCTGAAATTTTTGAGAGGTGAAACACAAATACCTGAATGTACAGTTGGTGATTATCATTTCTATAACGTTTCAGTAAGTTTGTATCGGCCATTTTCGAGAAATTTGCAGAACCGAATCACTAGCAATTTGTCACACAATTAGTCATGTGACATAGACTTTTTAAAATTATCTTTGTTTTCTGTCCACCCTTTTCCAAACTGTCCACTTTTTAAAGTAGAGTGGTACATGTTGATAGGATTTCAATATATAAACTTCCAATGTAAAAAAAGATTTTAAAATAACACGAAATCATTGTCAAATATGTACATGTGTGTTAAAATTGAAGCTACATTTTTACAAGATGCAAAAGGAAACTAAGGATTGATAAGATCACCGAAAATCTGACGGATATGTATCTGAAATTAGGTGTACACGTACTTACAGCGTGTCGTCACCGAATGATAAAAACAAAGCGGCTCATTTAAGGGTGCTTATAGAGTACCACTTTTGTGTCAACTTGCAATTTTAACTTCTTTTAGATGTGGTTTACTAATTTATTACAGTATAACTAATACACACGTGCTTTTATTTTCATTAGGGTAAAAAGCAATCGGTAAAACAATTGAGTAAGTTGTCTAACTGTTTGTGAGTCAGTCAAGAGCATGAAAATTATTATATGTATGGGAAGATTATGATATAAAGAGACCATTAGAGACTTATGAGAAATACCCTGACGTGGTATATGCACAAAGGAGATCGAAGACCAGACCTATGCATGGTCCATCGGATGAAACCTATAAAACCAAGGCCCCGTATCACGGTAGACGTTAAGATCCCTCACTGCTCAATGGCCATAAGTGCTGAGTAGAGGTCAAAATTTGAAGCCCTTCGTTGGTATATAAGTTAATTAATATTCTCTAGTGGGAAGTAAAACAACATACAATCAATCAATAAAAAACAAAATAGGGTATGAACGGAAGTAAATGACAGATTCGCATGTATTTTAAATTTTAAAAAATTCGTCCAAATACATGTCACCGAATAAATAAGTACTACAAACGTTTAGTGCATTATCTTCGTACTAGTAATTATTAATTGGATTTCAACCGATTCCACTCAAATTATTTATGTGTTCGAAACAATTCACGTGAAAATATTGTTTTGAAAAATAATTGTAATCAAAGTAATGAAGTATGACTACGCAGACTTTTACTACAGACATACACGACACGTTTTGCACAATTGACCGAATATTTCAAGAGAGGAAAATAATTAAACTTAATTTTCATAATATCATTTAGGCATCTATATTTGAGATGTATAGTAGTAGATGATTTGGATACGATGTATACACAAACGCATTGTTCATTCTAACAAATTCTTTTTATTTTTTTTTTATATCAGACAGGTCAGGATGATATTAAACGTACCTGTAGGACACTCTGTTGAAACTTCCTTATCTTTCTAGAACTGTCATTTTGTGCCTTGCCATAAAACGAATCATACTAATTTGGAAACAAAGTTGAGAAATGTGGTTGCCATTGTTCATTATTGCCCTGCAGTTTTCCGTTGGATATTCTGACAATGCTTGTGATGAGAAACTGGTTGAATTTGAGATGAAATTAGCTGCTTTGGAAAGTTTCACTTTAAAACTGGCTCGGAAGTTGGAAGTGACGGAGAAAAACTCTTGACGAAACTAAAGATAAACGGGAGCGATCAGAAAAAGCCATCAAAGCTTTGGAGACCGAGAACTTTCATATTCGAGAACAGTTACAAAAAGCAAACAGCGGACTCAAAAATATGCGTATAAACCATTATAGTAATGCATTCAATAAAAACCGTACTATGGACTTGAATGAAACCAAAGTCAAAGCAAAGTCTCTAAAGCAAAACAGTAAGTACAATTTTTAAATTATTACACGTTACACCAATTGCAATCAATTAAATACATGTAATATCATTCAACCAATTCTTGCAAAACAACCCTTATCCACTGCCTATGTCTGATATACAAAAATGAAAAAGATATTTCATCAATTTTCCCCTTAACTGAGGAACAGTCAACTGTAGCGTTATAGTTTTATATTTTAGTCATTAGCTATATTGTTACAGATCCCCGAACTTTTCCGATCATGACAGGTTTGTTCTAAAATGTGTCTAGAATTAAGAAATAAAAAATAGTGGATTGACCAATGCTGGAAAAAGTGCAGAAAGTCGTCCCTACTGAACGCAAAACTTGATCTTGATCCGTAAATTGCATTTTATTTACGGGATCTGTAGCGTTATGGTCAGTGATATATAAAAATAAATCCATAACGCTACAGATCTGTAGTTAACATCGTCACATGGGATCCTAGCTCTCCCATCTGGAGAATGCTATGAGCGCGATTTTCAGACCGTAGCTTGATACGACGTACTTTTCTGTAAATAATACAGTACGAGTCAATTGCGTTACTAGCATGCAGGATATAGAATTTAAGGCAATTACCGATTTTTTTTTCGATTTAAGGAGGCTAGGGGGTCAACAAATTATTTCTTTTATTAACCACCAGATATACCCTCGAATCATGAGTTTTCGTGGCATTACGGTTAATTTGTAATAAAGTGCTTCAAGACTGAATAATTGAGATGTTTGCTATTTATCACATATACAAACAATAATTCTCCTTATTTTAAAATGATTTTAACTCACATATCATTTGTTATTTGTTTAGAAGGTCATTGAATTCTTGCATAGTTGCTCTGTCGATTTTTTTGCTGACGTCATATGTTTTCGTGGTATTTATAAAACAAATAAACTATAGTAAAAGTAAAAAAGTTTAATTGAACAGTCAGGTAATTGCTGCCCTGCGGGGCCTGACCTGCATTGCTACATGATTCCTTATGCTCATAGGGTCTCTATTCCCTTTCCTTGGTGTCAACTTTGCAATAGACAACAGTTGGATGGTTTTCATTAAATTTATTAAAGACTTGAAATAAAGCATACATGTACAATCTTGTGTTATTCATAACTGTGATGGACAAAAGAGGTAGTTGGCGTTAATAGGCCGCATTGCATAGATGTACAATAAAGAATAGGGTCCGGAAGGACAACTGGCATACCGACTAAAGAGTACCGGGCAAAACCAGTGGCCCTGTGTTGGTCACAGGTGCCTGGGATCCCAAATTTGGGTACTAGACATTTGGGCCCGGGAGAGTTGCAAGCACATCTGTATACCCTGCTTCCTGAGATTGCTTCTGGTCAGCAGTACTTTAACACCCAAGTACTCCAGTACTAAGCCTCCCCTCCTGTTACAAGAGGTAGAGGGGGCCCCAGGCCTGCAGGCTTGGCAAAGACCCCAATCGAAAAACTTGTTACTTGACATTTTACTTTACTTTTTGTTAAACATTGCCATAGGTTGGATGTTTTGTAGACAACCTGTCTACCCAACAAAGTGCCCACCAACTTATCTGCTGGCTGGGCAGGAAACAACGAGCCAGATATGTTCACAACCCTCCCACTTATCCCCCCGGACCCACCCCCCGTTAATACAAAGCGACGAGGATTTTGATAGGTCTTATGTATTTTGGCTATTTAATTAGGCAATGAGATAAACAAAATAATTAATGTCACTTGACATTAGTCTAATCGCACTGACACAGTCCTGAATCACTTTTTGGACTGGCTTTGATCTGGTATTGGATTGGCTTCCCTTTTTCAACATCAATTACTGTGAGCTGGATTTTGGTTGGCCCTCTTTGTTGCTGGGTGTCTGAAAAAGGCAAAAAATTCTGACAGCAGATTACTGCAATTTGGTGGTATTTTCATTAGCCAATGGTTGCATTGTCTAATGATATTAATATTGTCGGTATGTTTGGGATGTATATATATATCAATATACCTATAAATTCTAGAGATACATCTCATATATGGGATTGTGTATAGGGACATGTGGATTCAGTACTGTGGAATAGCAAACTTTTGTGGCATTCCAATTTTTGGCTGTATTTGAGGCCTGAGGAGTCCCCCCAGAAACCCATGTCCACCCCTAGTTTACGAACCACGAAAAAGAACAACCCCCCCAAAAGCATGCGATTTCACATAAGTATAAAAGTTACCCTTATTAGAAGGGGGTGGGTGGGTGGGTAATAATTTTAATGGAGGTTTCCTTTGCCGCGCTCTTTTTCTTAGTGGCGGAAGCGGAAGTGATACACACTAATTAACTCGTACAAAGATGACTTCGATTTTGCCAATTCGTACCATTATTAGTTTTAACCATATTATCTGTGTGCTTCCGTCAATTAAATGAGATTAATTTGGTAAAAGGGCAAATTAATCTGCCTTAATTGAACAGTCAGGTAATTGCTGCCCTGCGGGGCCTGACCTGCATTGCTACATGATTCCTTATGCTCATAGGGTCTCTATTCCCTTTCCTTGGTGTCAACTTTGCAATAGACAACAGTTGGATGGTTTTCATTAAATTTATTAAAGACTTGAAATAAAGCATACATGTACAATCTTGTGTTATTCATAACTGTGATGGACAAAAGAGGTAGTTGGCGTTAATAGGCCGCATTGCATAGATGTACAATAAAGAATAGGGTCCGGAAGGACAACTGGCATACCGACTAAAGAGTACCGGGCAAAACCAGTGGCCCTGTGTTGGTCACAGGTGCCTGGGATCCCAAATTTGGGTACTAGACATTTGGGCCCGGGAGAGTTGCAAGCACATCTGTATACCCTGCTTCCTGAGATTGCTTCTGGTCAGCAGTACTTTAACACCCAAGTACTCCAGTACTAAGCCTCCCCTCCTGTTACAAGAGGTAGAGGGGGCCCCAGGCCTGCAGGCTTGGCAAAGACCCCAATCGAAAAACTTGTTACTTGACATTTTACTTTACTTTTTGTTAAACATTGCCATAGGTTGGATGTTTTGTAGACAACCTGTCTACCCAACAAAGTGCCCACCAACTTATCTGCTGGCTGGGCAGGAAACAACGAGCCAGATATGTTCACAACCCTCCCACTTATCCCCCCGGACCCGCCATAGACATCGATATGATGTTCCTCCATTACTTTATATTAGGGGATACTTTCCCCTTCCCTTGAATAAGGAACCACAAACCACTTTTTACATTATTTAAGAAGGTTCTGTTGCCCAGCTCGGAGAGGTGGGTTCCATCAAATCTGAACAAGTCTGTGTTAGCGACGGATATGTTTGCATGAGAAATAACACCCCCACCTAATTCTGTAACAAATTTAGATATATTTTTGTTAATTCTTTTGCGTTTCTTGTCAATCTTTTTTCCACTGTTCAATGGGGCTCCATGCCAATAACGGCGTGGTAGAATGTGTGACCACACCAATTTTGTATTTGGGAGAAGGGCATTATATCGCTGGAAGCTGCACTGAATCTCTTGTATGAATTTTTTGCTAGTTAGGTTTGGCGTTACCAAGTCATTGGATCCTAAATGAATTACTAAGTAATGGGGGGGGGTGCTTCTTGTTTGATGAGCTGTAGGATTTTTGGGTCGAGTTCATGCCAGTGCATCCCCCTGTGTGTTCTCCATTGCAGTGTGGCAGGGAGGTTCAGGCTTTGTCCCCCTGGGCAGTGTTTGGCTGCTTCCCCTGCCCAGTAAGGAATGGAAGACCCTATGATCCATATTTTTTGACCTGCAATGCTTTGGGTTGGTTAGTTATGGGTTAAAAATTAACTATATAAACGTTCAATTATCCCTCCCCCCCATAGGTGAGCAAATGTCCTTAATTTTAGATAGGTATGTGTAGATAAGCAGACAAAGTGTGGACATCAATTTGTTGATATCCATGTTAGAATTTGGCGTTTCTATTACTGCATTTGATTGAGGGGTGTGATCCCCCACAGGAATCGCACGAGTGGACAAACCTGCAATTTGGGTAAAATTTACATGACTTGCCTGAATTAAAATCATAGCAGTAACGATTTGATGTGAAGTTTGCATTTTTCTCAGCCATTGAAATGTTGGACTGTTTGTGATGAGGGTAGGAATTTTGTGAGGGGGATATGGGATTTTCTTGGGCCTGTGTAACATAGTTGTTTGTAACGTGTATCAACCAGAGTTCAGAATTTATGATACCCCAAGATGAATGAGGGTCAGTTACTTTGCGCAGCCTAAATTGTTCATCATAGGTGAACCAACCGTTCCCAGATCTATCAGCAGCCATTCTTATGTCCCTCATATATTTCAGAAATTCTTGGGCTCTTGCTCTGTATTTTTCTAACATTATACTTGTAAAGATGAGGAAGGCCGACGTCCATTTGTCAATTGACAAAAAGGTGCGCATTTTTTGCTTAACAAGGCACATTGTGCCATTACGTATTTGTATTTGGCCTTGTGTATCTAAGTGGTCTGAGATTTCCCGCGCCGATTTTAATAATATTGATAGATCAATAAATTTTCCCTCCCAAATCTTTCGCTTGATTTTTTGGGGGACGTGGGCGCTAATAGGGTCTATACAGCTAGGGGTCTGGGCCGGTTGGTAGTCTGAGATGTTAAAAGGGGGGCCGTCGAATTCCTCATTGATTGTGTTAAAAGATAAATCGTTTGCTGTGGGGAGGCTCAAAATATTTAACTCACCCGTGTTACTCGAGGTCTCGGCCTCGTCCAGGCCCTCTGAGATATCTGCAGTGTGAAGCATGGGGTCCGCCACCGTTACTGTGGCTGGTTGCGTTGGTGTGGTTGGCCTCCTGGCCGGGTTTCCCCTTTGTGATGGTCTTGTGTTTGGTGGGACTTCGTGCGGGGGCCGATTGGGATGGTTGGGTCGCCTCCGGATCCCTCGCCCTCTGCCTGGTGACACGAAACTTCGGTCCCGGTCCTTCCTTGACCGCGTGGTTACTTTACTTCTCACTGGCGGCATTTTCCGGCGATTGGTTTGTGCAGATTGTTTCGATAATAATTTTAATGGAGGTTTCCTTTGCCGCGCTCTTTTTCTTAGTGGCGGAAGCGGAAGTGATACACACTAATTAACTCGTACAAAGATGACTTCGATTTTGCCAATTCGTACCATTATTAGTTTTAACCATATTATCTGTGTGCTTCCGTCAATTAAATGAGATTAATTTGGTAAAAGGGCAAATTAATCTGCCATAAATGCAGGCGTCCCACAAGGTTCGGTATTAGGACCATTCCTCTTTTTGATATATATTAATGACATAACTGAAGATTTAGAAAATCAAATTAGGTTATTTGCAGATGATACTTCTTTGTTTGTAATTGTAGACTCTGATACACAAGCTCCTGCCGTCTCTTTAATTAATGACTTGGAAAAAATTAAACAATGGTCCAGACAATGGATGGTAGACTTTAACCCTAGCAAAACTGTAAATGTTAATTTTACCCGGTCAAATAAAGCTCATCCACAAATCTCATTTGGTTATGTAAATAGTTACATAGAACAACAGCAAAGTCACTGCCACCTTGGACTTATACTACAATCCAATGGTGGTTGGTAAGAACATATATCCAAAATATATGATAAAGCATGTCAACGTTTAAATGTTCTTCGCACCCTTAAATACAAATTAAACAGAGATTCCCTTATTAGTATTTATATTGCTTTTATAAGGCCTATTTTAGAATATGGAAATGTAGTATGGGATAATTGCACACAGGAACAGAGTAATCTATTAGAGAGTGTGCAAATAGAGGCTGGGCGTATCATTACTGGGTTAAGGCGCAATTCTTCGAAACAAAAATTGTATCATGAATTAGGATGGCAAACGCTTAGTGAAAGAAGAACTAAACATAAGTTTACACTTATGTACAAAATACTTAATGATTATACACCTGAATATTTGCAAGAAATGGTCAATCAATGCCTACCTGTTTCACATAATTGCGCGTTACGCAATAATTCGTATCACTTACCAATCAATAGAACAGTTGCATACTACAATAGTTTTTTACCATCTACAATTAAATTATGGAATGATTTGCCAGATAGCTTAAAATCTGTAACAAGTGTAGCAAAGTTTAAACAGTGTATGCAAAATAAAAATCTTGAAGATAAAACAAAATCCAAATTATACAATTATGGACAAAGAAAATTAAATATACTCCACTGTCAGTTGAGAAACTTCTCTAGTAATCTTAATGCAGACTTGTTTAATCATAATTTAGTTGATTCACCTAAATGCTTAAAATGTGGATATTGTTTTGAAGACTCTGTTCATTTTTTCTTTCAATGTCCATGTTATAATTTTGCCAGGAACATTTTAATTACATACATGAGTGACCATGACATACCAAGAGATGTCAATATTGTATTATCAGATTGTGATTGTCTATCTCTTAGAGAAAATATGTTATTCTTTGACCAAGTTCATAATTTTATAAAAAACACTAAAAGATTTTAGTCTGAGCCTTCCTCTCCATATTCTTATTACTTAATTTTTTGTTTGTTTGTTTTTTCCATCATTTTTTCTTTTCTTTTAAATTTATGTTATTGTTTTCTTTATGCATTTTTTCTCCTCAATTTTTCTTCAACCATGTATTCTTTATAATTCTCTTAATATTAATTTATAATACATGTTTTGTTGAACTTAAAATATGTACAGTAATTTAATTGTACCATGTGTACCTTGATCTTAAATGGAGAGAACTAATATAGGCCCTTGGCCTGCTGTTCAATCCATATTCATATTGTACTCTTTGTATATTATGAATAAAATACTTCTTAAACTAAACAAATAAACTATGGAAATCTAGTCGGGCAAAATCCTTATAAATTTTACAGTGTCAAAAATACCAGTTAATTGACAAAATGATTACATTATTTGACATGGAAATTTGTTTTTTGTTAATTAAGACCACATCTATCTACTAGAGGCGCGCCTAAGCTGTATAATTGCTAAATAATGTAAAAATTTTCTCTTTCTCAAGAGGTGCCTAGAAGTAATTTTGTAAAGCTTTACTTGAATGTTTCATGTTTTAAAATATAAATTCCATGTATATTTTAAGAAATTAAATATTCAATTCAATTAATTATCAATGGCACAATATTTTTTTTAATCATATAACTTTTTAACACCCCCGATATTTTCTTTGAAAATTATATAAAAAATGACTTTACTAGATCACCGTAGAAAAAATATCAAAAGTGGGAAATTCCAAATTATTGTCATATGACCGGTAGCTGTATGGATAGTTAACAGACGATGATATGCAGGATCGCCAGCTATTAGTTTGTAAGTTTGGTATTCAAGTTCAAAACACGACGAATAAGCGTATATTACGCAAATTGTCAAATTTGCGAACTATGCACAACTCACTCGCTATATTTTATTTAGGCAAAGGCAAAAAGGTTTAACATTTGGTCATAAAACATGCACAGGGTTCCCCTTTATTAATAGTAAATATGACGTCATTTCTATCTCGCATATTGTGCGATTATTCCTAAAAATGAAAAATACAACGAAAACGTATATACCACGAAAACACATGACGAGACGGTAACTTAAATTTTGGGATATGATATCTTAAGCTGTCAACTATCATTTGGCAAAGAAAAATTTCATAAATTTTAGTTTAAAAATTTGATCATTTTATTATATCTTTATATGGAGCTCTTCTTCTAAAGGAGATCAAAATAGTCTGAAAATGGCCACAAGCACCCAGCCCCTTTAACTTAAATTATAGAGATTTAATTAATTCTACCAGAATTTGATCATGTAACACTATTTTCAACAACGGTGACCATAAAATTTGAGGCAGATTAGTGAACAAAGGCAGTTTAACAGATTTATAGAATTTGTAGCCAGGAATAGACTGAAAGATATTGATTAATTGTATGTTGTTTAACGTCCCTCGAGAATTTTTCTCTCAAATGGAGACACCACCACTTGCCGATGGAGAGTTGCAAATTTTGTCCTATACTCGGCACTTAGGGCCACAGGCACTTGTTTCGGAATTAAATTTTTAATATATGGTATAATAATAACAGTGTTATTATTGTACAATGAGTTAAAAATTTATGTCCGAAACGTAACTGTGCTTACGGCCATTGAGCAGTGAGGGTTCACTTTTGTGCCAGCACCTACCGCGACACGGGACCTCGGTTTATACGGTCTCATACATGTATGAACGACCATATATAGCACAGAAAGATACCTTGATATTGAGATAAGGCCTTTAGTACAGAGACATACAATACACATTATATTGTTTACACTTATATCTTTTCTTCCTTTATGTTTGTAAATACCTACACTCAATTTTGTTTATTTTTTAATCGATGCGCCATGTAATATATTATCAAGAAAACTTTACACTGTATGTTAACCAAAAATCTGATTGAAACAGTAGTGACATTCATTCAAAGAATCCATACAATCATGTAGTTACACTTTTTATCTCAACTGAAACAAATTAAATCATTTTTATAACTTAGAACATTACGCAGAGGCGTAGTCACAAACTTAAAAGTGGGGGGGGGCTCAAGTCTAGAAATTCTTTGACAAGCAAAAAAAAAAAAAAGAAAGAAAGTTCCCCAAACTCGAAAATCCTATTTCGCATTTCGGGGAGGGGGGGGGGGGGGCTCAAAAGTCCAGAATTCTTTGAAAACCAAAAAAAAAAAAAAAAAAAAAAGGCAAGTTACCCAAAGTCGAAAATCGTAAAGTCGAAAATCCTATTTCGTGGGGGGGGGGGGGGGGGGGGGGGGGGGGGGGGGGGGGGGGGGGGGGGGGGGGGGGGGGGGTAACGGCCAACTTTCTTTTCAAAGTCAAGTTACTTTCAATTCCAATTTTTCTACACAACTTTACATTCATATTATTTCAAAATAGCTGTTATTTTGTTCTTCATTAAAAAGTGGGGGGACACAGACATACTCTTGCCCCCCCAGATCTGAAAGTGGGGGGGCTAGTGCCCCCGCTGCCCCCCCTGTGACTACGCCTATGTTACGTGTGTATAATTATTTGGTGAATATATTGACAATTTAAATTTTCATTTTTAGTACATTATATGTTCCTCTTAATTATCTTCAATAATCAATAATATCTCCTCACCCCTTAATGGTATATTTCATATTTACAGGTGTCCAAAAACGACTACTGATTGGAAATGTCAACACCACCATTGCTTCACCTAGCAGCCATAGAATTGGCTTTACTGCAGTGACAACGGACCATCAGATGCACATGGGAATAGACCATACTGTCCATTTTCCTAAAGTTATTACTAATGTCGGCAATGGGTTTGATCCATTTACGGGAATATTTCGCGCACCTGTTTCCGGTCTATATCTCATCAGTGCATCCATTCTCAGCCATTCTGGTCAGGAAGTTAGATGTGCAATAACTAAAAATGGTGGTGATATTGCTAATATATTCAGCGGAGACAGTACAACGTATTCTACAGGAGCCAAGTCTGTTCTGCTTGACCTCGTGGCAAACGATGACGTCTGGGTTAAAATATTCGGCAGAAATGATGTACATATTTACGGATATTCTTGGTCGTCCTTTATGGGAGTATTAATATCCCCATAACTAAATAAAGTTCATAATGATGCCTGGTGCATATCAGGCAGTGTGTACAAACATTGCATGCTTGTACTTTGGCAGTTTTTGTCTGCCACCTTTTTTGCTGATTGTTATTTTTTACATTCTGGATTGTTTATTTGGATTTTCTTCATGTAATATGTTACACTGGGGAGATCAACTAATGTTTTGTACAAATTTACACATTTTTTCAAGAGTGATCTCCCCTTTATCTGATGTATCTTGGAAAGCCAACGGGTTCAAAATTCCAACTCTGCTTAAAATGTACACTTGCGAATTTTCATTATCTGTCGTCATTTATACATGTATAATAAATGACAAATTCATCCATCAAACTTTGTGTTTGCGTTACTTTAATATGGATGTGATATGCTCTACATAAATTTAGAAGTGTGTGCAAAAAACTAGCTTCAGTGAACTTGTAAAATTAGTTAAATTACACTGGAGAACATAAAACTGCATTATTGTAAATAATAGCATTTATGTACTCATGTAATGATTTTATGTATTCATGTAATGAAGTTTTGAGTTTGTACTTTTAACTGGTTCATCAATCCGTTTTTATCCGCCGTGTTTCAATTTTGTGTCAATATTAGAGCGATCGATAGGGGGTAATTTTACCGACCAATCAGAAGAGACACTAAATGTAGATTCTACGTCACTTCTTGTTTTGATTCGATCGCAGTAAGAAGGGTTTTCCAAGTGTTGCCCACCATCCACCCCGATCATTATTCCACCTTTATGCCATACTGCTAAATTAATATGCAATGTAAAGAGTTAATGGATAAAAATGTTTAAAAATACATATATGTTTATATATTTTAATATGTTTTTATTTTGGCAGTTGTAATCCGCCAAGGCAGTTTTTGTCTGCCACCTTTTTTGCTGATTGTTATTTTTTACATTCTGGATTGTTTATTTGGATTTTCTTCATGTAATATGTTACACTGGGGAGATCAACTAATGCTTTGTACAAATTTACACATTTTTTCAAGAGTGATCTCCCCTTTATCTGATGTATCTTTTCATTATCTGTCGTCATTTATACATGTATAATAAATGACAAATTCATCCATCAAACTTTGTGTTTGCGTTACTTTAATATGGATGTGATATGCTCTACATAAATTTAGAAGTGTGTGCAAAAAACTAGCTTCAGTGAACTTGTAAAATTAGTTAAATTACACTGGAGAACATAAATATAATTGGGTATCTAACTATTTCTCCGAGTTCTTTATTTTGTAAAGATTGGGGGCATAATGCTTTTTTCTAACGGTCTCTTTCATATTTTGCTGTAGCATATATGTAGAGGTTAGGGCTTCGCAATGAAAGATTCCATTTTTATTCTCCCGCTTCGTCCCTCTCGAGAAGTTTTCACTCATATGGAGACGCCACCACTTGCCGGTGGAGACCTGCATTTGTCCTATACGCGGCACTTAGGACCATTGATCAGGGAGGGATCTTTTTCGTGCCAGCACCTACTGCGACATGGTGCCTCGGTTTATACAGTCTCATACGATGGACCAGTCTCCACGTCCCACAGTGGGATTCAAACGATCGACATAGGGATTGATTCCTTGGCGGCTTTAAGCAGACTCTCTAACCACTGGGCTACGCGGGTGGCTCCCACTGTATGTAGGTTTCCGTATTGGTTTTTAGACGTTGACAGGGGAAGAAGTGGAACGATAATATGGATAGATATTGAAGATTTTTCTTAAAATAGTAAGGTCGTTTCCGCGGTAATTGGAAGCGCTCTCAAGCCTTTCCTGGTTGATATACTAGTATATATACGCGCGATGCAAATTTCGTACGTTAGAGACAGGCAATATGTACCAGTCTACATCCGGATTCCGTTTTTTAATTTATTGTCCAACCTAGACATAAATGAACTAAAAATGATTTGGTCATATTATGCCAAGATTTAGCTTTCTTACAATTATACCACCTTCCTGGATAACAAACTCGGGAAAAAAAATCTTTTCAGAGTATGTGGGAAAGACAGGTCAATTAAGTTTTTATCATCTGAAAAAACATAAGATTTGAAGTTTCGTGTTTTGTTGGTTAAACTGCACGTAAATGAACAACAAATAACAGGTACCCGGGTCTTATAAAAATCAAGACTGTATACATGTTATTTCTAAAATGTAATGAAAGTCTGACTTTTCTAATCTACCGTCATGGTTCACAAGCTCAAAAGACCGGCTCAGCAACTTTGATTATAGGCCTGAGAGGAAGGGATTGCTAGAAAGCAGTATCCCATTGGAATATTTTAAACAAGGTATGCATTACTTTTAATAGCCTTTTATTTTTCATCTCGAAATTTAAATTACAGTACTAAAATACAGAATACTAAAATGACAGTAAAGAATTATGCCATTGCCGACATGAACCCTACTATTAGATTTATTACTTCTATTTTGAATTGTGACACCCCCACCCCAAACTCAACCCCCGAATGCACCAATATGACTTTCTATTAATAATTAATCGATTTATCAAATGGATCAGATATTTTCTTTTTATATATTTTATTTGATGGCATGACGATCTGGTATAACAGATATATAAATGTGACTAATTTTTCTTTTAAAAAAATACATTTGTCAATAAATATTCTCTTTGTGACGTACGGTTAGTTATAAACATTTTAATTTTCTAATTCCATATATTTTATTGATCAATATTTTTGATTAAAATAAAAAATATTTAAATTGAATTCCTTTATAAATCGTTTTTTTTAAGAAGAAATTATTTTATTAAGAAATTCTGAAAAATAGTTTAATTTGAGAGGGATTTGTCCCTAAGACTTTTTCTCTTGAACTGTGCTCTTTAGACATTAGAGCTGTAAAGATTCAGGAAGAATACGCCCACATGCAAGTGTATGATTTTCAAATCCTAATTGTAAAGTTCGAAGTTTATACGAAATGAAGATTTTATCCGCCATCATGGAAAGGGTACGTTTTAAAAAATCTTCCATTAATTAAACGTTGCGTCCATTACATATACATGTGCATCTTTTAAATGGATGATTTTTATACAATTCGATTAAAATATGGTTTAGAAAAATGACAGAATAAAATTATTTATTTTCTTCAATTAATACATTTTATATCAACTTTTAAAAAGGAGGAAAAATGAGCGGTTTTAAAATCTGAAATATGCATGTAAGTCTTGTATCTTTAAAGATTGAAGCAAAACAATTATATTTCAACAAATATGAATTATAATATGAAATGAAAATCATAGTTTCCTCATTTCAAGCCATTAAAAGTATGGGAAGAAACACCTACAAAATAAACGAATAACAGATGTCATCTTCAAGTGTTATATGGAATTACCCAAGTGACACAACCCCGAATAGATGACCATCACCTCATGCACAACCTCCAAAACAAGATATAGATTACTGGTGAAAGGGAGACGTCAAATACACCGTAACATTTCGGATGCCAGTTACGGGGGTATTATAAAACCTTACTTGTTATTGAACACGACTTGATTGATTGAAAGGCGAACAGGAAAGTGATACTATGGGTCTATGACAAAGGCATTTCCGGTACATACTGTATGTAACACGGACAAGCTCGGCTTCCTTGTTCAGTATGATAAAATAGTAAAAACAATAGCCACATTAAACACTTGGCGATATGGAGAGGAACTTAACACTGGAAGTACTATCTGTCAATCTGACCAACTTTTCCTCACTAGAGGAGTTAGAATGGGAGGACTTTCTGACCAATGATATCCCCATTGTTGTTTTCCTGGCTATTCTCTCTGTGGTCGGCACGGTGGGTAACGGACACGCATTCTGTGTATATTATTTCTGTTACACTTCTTCCAATCATCGGACTTTTGTGGTAGCTCTAGCACTGATAGATTTCATCGCCTGTTTTATAGTGATACCATTTGAGATTTTTGACATGAGATATAAGTACACCTTTACTTCGTCCAATACGTGCAAAACCTTTCGGTTCATGAACCACTGTGTTGTGATAAGTTCAGGTTTAATGCTTGGAGTCATCGCCGTGGAAAGATTCCGAAAAGCCTGTAGACCTTTTCTGAGACAGTTGTCACCGAAGGGGGCGTTTTTTGCCTGCCTCGGAACAGTATTATTTTCTATCATTATAAGCATCCCCGTAACTGTGTTCTATGGATCTGCGGAAAAAGATGTCGGTGGATTCATCGGTCATAACTGCCAAACTCTACCCAGCTTCCGGAAAAATATATTTTACAAAATTTTTAATGGATTTCTGCTTTTACTAAGTACGAGTATATTTGTGATATGCATTGTGGTATACATTTTTGTTGGACGGGTACTGTACAAACAAATGAAATTCCGTATGGAGGCACAGCAAACTCATAGAGGAGCGCATCAATCTATGATCCAAAACGACGATGCCGAAAGTGAGTCCAGCTCAGTTGTGTTGAGTTCTAAAGAAATTTCCTCACATGGAAGCAGAAAAAGCGCACTTCGCACCCTTAGTTCTGTTTCGCTTGGCGCTTTGAACAGACTGTCTACAAAACGGAAGAAACTTGGAGTCAGTCGCAGTAGACGAATCACCGTGATGTTTATTGTCGCGACAGGTGTGTCATACATCGGAGTGTTCCCGAATAGTTTAATTCTGATAATCAAGGCTGTGAATTACACGCACTACAAAGCCCTGTCTGCTAAGCTGGGATTTTTCATTAAACTGCTTTTACGGGGATATTTCCTTAGTAACGTGACAAACCCCATAGTTTATAGTTTTTTTGATGACCGCTTTCGGAGGGAGTGTAGAAAACTATATTCTAAGTTAAAATGCTTAAAATGTTAGTTCCTCACTTACCAAAAGTGGAATTTGTGATTTGTGATAAAATTTATATATGTTTTTTTTTTCAAATTAAATTTATTTGTAACTTTTAATGTCGATCTTTTTAAAAAGACTACTGATTAAAATGTCACTAAAACAAATATCTAACTGAATATAGGGTACATCATGTGAATGCAAGTTTTATTCATTTTGAAAGTGACTACATGTTTCTCGGTCTCTTATTGTATGCATGACTAGAAAAGTACAAAATGAAAACGCCCAAAAGTCCATTAACAACAATACTGTTTCCTATACACGCAATAACATTGATCCCTATGAAATGTCTCCCTGAAAACAGAATAAATAATTGAAGAATTTTTCCTTATACATGCATTTTTTCGATTGTTACAAGTGCATCTACTTTTCAAATCTTGAAATAACATTTATTACGGAAACCAATTGTCATGTTAAATTTCTCAATATTCCTATTTATTTGATAGAATAATAAAACGTATTTTTATATGAAACGCACATTTATGATGAAATAATAAATTTAAAATAATTAATAAATAAAGAGTGCATGTACTAAATGGCAAATTTAAAAGTTTTGAGACATAAAAAAGTTATTCATGCTTTTATCGTCTTCTTTCCTATAAATAACATTAGTCTTTATTTCATGAAAATCCTTCAAATTCTTGTTTTCTGGAAACATATCTACAAACATCTATAATTTTGTATACACAAGTATCTTAAGTTTATAAGACAATTAGATGCCAGTAAAGTTTAAGTAGATATACATGTGTAAAGTACAGATTAATTTAAAGATCTTAAATCATTAAACCTCTATGATTTTCCATAAAGATACGTGTTTGTTTACAAATAAAATATTTAAGTCCGCAATGAAAGTAAACATCATCGTACGTTGCTTTAATGACGCGCTTGAGGGATCCGTTAGTATTAGTAAAGATAACAAATTATGCAAAATTTATATAACAGCGACCAAACAACGAATACAATATGTTTCTGTACATTGTCACCACGGCCTGCTGTTTGAATCGAATTATTATTATCACTCCATGTTCTTCTCATATGAATCCTTGCAAGTGCATGTACATGTAAAGCTAAAGTGTCAAGTCCCTGCTTAATTATGTGTATTAATTAGGAAAATTAAATTCTTACTAGTATTATAAAAGAAATTTCATTGAATAAATGGTACAGATCATATAGGCAGAATTACGATGACACGATATATACATTTTTAATATCTATACATGTTATACGTTTTCCATACAAAAATTTGAGTGAAACATAATAGAAAAAACAATAAATAAGAAAAAATAACTTAGAATGCTCGTTTCAACACAAAAAATTAATTATACCAACAATAAAACGATGTACAAAGAAAAAAATTTCAATACTCAAAAGTAAAGAAATTGGATAAAAGAGGAAAAGGGAGGGAAATATGCTGTATAATACGTAATATCGCGAGTATCTCTTGGTACCCCGAAGTTATCTAACTAACTACCACTCTTTTTCGAGGGAGTCGAGAAAGCTGTAGATTTCTGGGGCACATGACATTGTTTACATTAGTGACAATCGAATGATTCGAACAATTTTATGCCGAAAGTAAAATTTACAAGGATTGAACTACAAATAGTAGATTGTTACAAAAGGAAAGTTTAGAATATTTAATCAGCCTTAAAATGTGACGATTTTCAATGAAAAATCAATGAAAAGAGTCCACTTAGTTAAAAATAACGTTAAAAATGTAACATTTTAGGATAAGCTCCTCTCAAAAAATCGAGTAGGCTGGTTCAGCGATTGTATAGCAAGGTATTCCACCAGAATGATCGATCTTGCATTGCATTAAATAGCACATTTGCCCCCATTCAACAGACGTTTCCTACCTCAATCACGAAAGAGTTCCGCTAAGTTAAGTAAACGCGATATCAAGTATTGTAAATGGACGGAATTTTATATCTTCTTTTTCCATAGCACTTGGGTCAAGGATAATGTATATTTGCTTATGTATTATCGAGGAAATTTGATCTATACTCGAAAAAATTTTAGTGCTCAATTTTAATTTTAGGTCTTTTGTAAATCTTACTGCTTTATACACTAGACATGCAGAAAGTTGATATTATGCGCGTTTTAAAAATGACACCCCACTATATACTAGTACTAAAAAGAATCTACAGTAGGATTTTCCATTCTTTATTCAATCCTGAAGACAAAACATCAAGCCTGGTGTATATAAGCGACTTCTTATATATGTGTACAATAAACATGCTTTCGTTTTATTTATCCTGATTATTTATATTCTTACAAAAAGCAAACAATATCGTTGTCTCACACTTAAAATTCTGTTCTTTACTTTTATAACAGTGTTAAAGGTGTATAAAGGAGAAATGAAGAAAGATCTAAAAGTTGAAGGGGAAATCAGCAGTTATAACAATCCGTAAGAATATATTTGGAAGCTCTCATCAAAAACACTCTATCATATTGTGTAAGTAGTGTGGAGACGAGAGTGTACAACGGCTAGACCATTTAACAATACACTTCAGGTTGAGATCATTTTTAACGTAGCCTGACTCATTATCACGAGACCCGGTCATCTACTCAACTTGTCGGCATAATTAAAAAGTTATAAAATGCATGAATTTTGGAAAGATGACCCTCTTGTGCATTTAAATTTTAAGTCCAAAGTCCTGGGGTATGTTTAATCTTGGCTCCTCTTCTGTTTTCAATACCTTTAACATTCGGCTGTAACTTTTGAGCCGTATCTGGTAATCATCGTTAAGGTATCCGACCCATATTAGAACATAATTTTCTAATTTCTGAATCTAGTTGAAGCAGTTTAGAGTAGAAAAGGATTTACCAGGAGAAATTTTCAAAAATATGATTACCCTAGCAGTAATTAATTAATGAAGAATGCATTGAGGTCTATGGAAACAAGCAATTTTTTGAAAATAAAAATTAAAACCAATAGATATCAAAAAATGCTGTAGGGAAAGATGTATATAATTATTTAGAACAGAAAAATGTTTTGAAAGTAAGATTAAAAAAAAAGAATTTTATTGATTAAAAGCAAAGGGGGATAACTCTCTAAGGAAGGGTCAAGGCCAAAAATTATAGGGCACATTCTGCTCCTACATATTGATACTACAACACGAAGATTATGTCTGCATATACTGAGTATTCAGCCAATCTACCCCGGTATTTCTCTTTTGCATTGAAATTCATTGAATCTGAGGCTATAATCGATTGGATACCTTAATCAAGTCTGGCATTTTGAATTTTGCACATTTTGCACGTGTAGCATTATAATATAATTTATATCTTAAGGACGTTCGATCCTGAGATTTTGAGTGGATTTTGGCCATGTCCTTTATTAATAAAATACTGCATCATTTTTAAGTTGTAACATTAAATCTAGATTCTACAATGCAAATTTGACTATATGCAATGAAAAAACCGCTATAAAATTCCATTCAAGTAGAATTAAGCTAGGAACTATATTTTGTGGCGGAAGGTTTTTTTAAGAAGAAAATGATCAGTTATTTCCTTTTTGAACTATAACAGTATTGTTAATTTTAGATTCCAATTTTTCTATGCTGGTTGCACACAAAGCTGTTTTTGCAGTGAAATGTGTTATGCTGGTTCTAAAATATCTAATAAATTATTTCTTATGAATTCTTTCAGCGAAGTGTGACAAGTATAGTAAATATATATCCTGAAAATCCGGGGGGAAACTGAGCCAAATGAATCCAGTTTTAACATAAAACTGACACTTTTATAGCAATATCTGAAAATCTACATCATATGCCCCCATTTTTGATGTTCTTTTATCAATATTTAAGATAGCTTTGACCTATTTGCTTAAATTCAGAAAAAGTTTAAGGTTTTAAAATAATTTCCTTGCTTATTTTAAATTTCACTGCCAGAAAAATCCCATTTCATCGGTGCAGAAAGGTCAAATAATTGTTTATACGAAGCAATTTGAAACTTTTCTTAGTCACAATTTTAAAGACTCATTTTTTTTTACCGTACGGTTACCTGGGGAGGGTTAGTGTTCGAAGTAACAGAGGAGTTATTCACCTGGAGACCCCCAATACCCAAGATGTCAAAAATCTCTGTATAAAACGTAGCAGCACACAGGAAGTCTGTGTTAAGAAACTTTTGTAATCAGGGTCAACATTACGTGTTTTAAGTGAAACTACGCAAAATGATTATTTTAATATGAAATTTAATTGCAAACTAAACGCATTCGTGGTAATGTTTTGAAGGAAAAAATACAAAAATATTTCGTTTAATAAAAGGAGTTCGTTGAATTGAATAAAAAAATCACGAGTAAAAAATACAAAGCAATAATATTTATTTGTTTTTAATCTTCAATAAAAGAAATCACCATGATTAAAAAAGTCTGAATATTGAAATTAAAAAAAAAAAAAAAAATCCATTTATCCGTTTTGCATGTGAACATTTACCGCGATATCGGAATATTTTTGTTTTGTTTTGTTTTGTTTTGTTTTTCTAAATTTTCTGGCCAACAATGTTGTCCAAAATATTCAATATTTTCAATTCTTCGTGTGTTAACAAAATTTAATTGTTAAAAGATTTCTTTTCAGAGTCGATGACTATTAATTATCTTCACCTTTTCATTACGAATATAGACAGACGCTAGAGGAAATTCGAGCATTGATAAATTCTATCATAAAGAACTAAATGCGGTATATTGCATATATTTGCCCCCACAAAAGTCAAATTTTGAAAACTCCCTGAAATGTGCTGAATTCAATAAATTGTATGAGAAATATAAATTAACAGAAAATATTATAGTGTCAAAGCAGTGTATTTACAATTTTTGTTTTTATGACGTCACAAACTAGTCCGATTTTATATCCTTTTTCAGATTTAGGACAAAATGGACAAAATTTCAACAATTTTAGCTTTTAAATTTATAGAGCGCAAGTTTGTTCAGGAACGATATTGACACATTTCATTGATTTTATCATTCTACACATTATATCAAAATATTTATCCTGAACACACATGCGCTCGGTGTTTTTTACTCAAAATATCGACGAAATATGTACAAAAATTCTGTAAAATTCATAAAAAAACTGAAATTTACGTCATGTTTGTGACGTCATTACATACATATGGCGTCATTACTTATGAAAATATTCAGTACTTTGAAGTCAGTATCTACTCCTCTGTTTAAGAACTTAATTAAATATATCTCCATCAAAGTTTGATTTGGGGGGCAAATATTGGTTATTACCGAATAAAGTTCTTTCTGTACTGCATCGTGCAGATTGTAGCCATTGTACAAAATAAAACACCCTTTGTAAACTATGCCGTTAATTAGTGCTGAATATTTCTAATAAGCCTATCCAATTTCTTAAAACATAATTTTAATCGTCTGACTTCCAATTACAGCAAATAGAGCCGGTTTCTGGGGACGGTTATTTTTCTACAGGTATCGTGGACGATATAACACTTTCAAGTATATATGATTGGGTGTTTAAAGTGTCTTTTTTAAATGGATATATTTACATTTACTTTATTTAACCCTGATAAAAAGCATTATAAAATTACAAGTGATGAATACACATTTTATAACCTACAAGACCAAATCACCAAAGTCTGTCTGGCGTATTAATACAGGGACTACGCCATTACAGTTTAAACAAAGCGAAAACTTTATGTCTTTTATACTAATCATTTGTATTTCTTTGGTGCAAAATATAGTTTATCAATTTAGATTGAAAAACAAAGAAAACTTTGATTATTGTTATCTGTTTTATTGTGCACTATTTTCGTTTGCGGATTTTGGTTTGTGTGCAAACGAACTCTGGCAGGAAACTTGGATTAAGCTGTTCCAAAAGCTGTTCTATCAATTGCAACTTATATGAAGGATAAGGCGGGAATTTTAATTAAAAAAATCAAAATTGCGGAAAATACAGGGGCTAAAAAATGTAAATATAAGCATTGAATAATCATTAACGCGCGTTACTCAATTTGTTTGCACACACCATTGCAGTTATGAGACTGCGTCTTTCAAAAAATGATTATTCAATGCTTAATTGGAGTTCATTTTGTTTCATGCTTTATTGGATAAAAAATATTGGAGGGAAAACTTCGAATATGTAATTTTTAATCAAGACACAAATTTCAGTGCAAAAAGGTCATATTAAATATGCTGTAGCGCCAAAAGAAGCATATTGACCCCCATTTTTTATTTGAATTTTAATTATGTTACGTATCTAGAAACTAAAAATATACTAATCAAAAAAGTTTAAGACTTTAAATATCAGGATCGAAAGTCGTTAAATATAATTATATGTACATTTTTCTACATTAAATTAAGAAAAAAATTCTTTTTATTGTTAATATCAAGTATGCTGCAACATGAAACCTAACAAATACCATACGGGGTAATTGCCTAGCATGTAACTTTATTGCACTACTACAATGGGGAACACAACCGTTACATTTCACATGCACATGTACTTCTGCAGACGTGCCATCATTACAGGTTTGGATAAAAAGTTCAGATTCGATGACGCACTATCTCAAGGGAAATGTTGAGTGCTTTTTTGATAACCACTTGAACTGATACCCTGTAACTTTCGATTCTAACGTACAAATGACCAGACAAGTAACGATTTCCTTTATCTGATTGTTTGTCTCATATCAACGGAAGTCTCTATTGAGTTTTATGGTCCCGTGGAACTCAGAATAGTTTCCGCTTGTTTAATGAAATGGAGGATTGGGTTGCAAATATAGACACAATTAGAAGTACTGTACAAAATTTCAAGTGCATTTTCCAAAAATGGTTTAATTGATATAACCTATTATTGTGTTGTGTTTTGGCTGATTTGATTCAAACCAATTGTTAGGCCTTTGTTTTTATACTGAATTGACCGGAAAAATCCGCCTTTCGGACCAGTACTGTATACACAGGGATCATAAGGAATGTGACCGGTCATTAGGGGATGCTTAATCCTCCATGGCACCTGATCAAGCCTTTGCAATTTTCACAGGTTCACATTTTTGTGTTGTTCATGGATTTTTTTTAGATCAATCGCCAGTACTGTTCTTTATCTTCACCAAAACATTTGAAGTTTTTAGTGTATATTTTTAGAAAAATTGAGATACATATATAAAATTCATATAGTTTACGTACTTTTCGTATGAAAATAACGAGGAGACAAAATTAAAGTTGAAATATTTCCATTTACATCTCTTAAAAGATATTTGAAATATGTTTACACACAAGTATAGAACAAGTTCTTTTTGAGAGAGATAATCAAACGTAATTAAAGTTAAAAATGGTATAGTGTAGTGATATAATAGCCAAATCCATTAAAGCGATGTTTTTTTAAAAATTATAGGTGGCGGTGTTAATTCAAATTATTATATATCTACTGCTTTTTTTCCTATATAAAAGTAAGCCATTAAAATGTTAATAATTTACTAGAAACCTTTAGTAGTGAATGAACTAATTCACCGTGCGTTAGTCAACTAAGCTAATCCCTGCTTCGAAAGCTAATTCCCCGGTTATCCGTAATCCTCTATATTTTACTTTTGTATCGATCTGTTATGTTAATGGACTACATTGCTAAATTTTTATCCTTATTTTGAAATTCAATGAAAAGGAAGACAAATCGATAATGTAATCAATATCATTTTATGAAAAGTAAGCAAAACGTTTCATTTACATAGTAATACGGACGTTTTGAAGTAACTAATTTTAAATACAATTTTTGACTTGAAATTGTATATTAAAACAAGGGCATCAATATGGGGATCCATCCCTCAAACATGGCATATATATATAGCTATAAATTAAGGTTGCATTCCGATCCCGATGCAAATTACATCAGTTCCGTTTCTTACAGTGATCATTCATAAAATTGGTCATTCATTAAAAACACACACACACACACACGATTGTGTTATTATATTCTCTCCACCTTCGCTGCGAGTGGATAACAATGACTAATAGACACGTGAATAATTGATGCCTACTTTAAGGGTTGATATTATAGTACATGTATTGCATTTGTACGGTTCAATACAGTACATTTTTATAAAAAAAACAACCCTTATTTTGAAATTCAGTGAATAGGAAGACAAATCGATAAATCAAGAATCTTTTATTAAAAATAAACAAAACGTTTCATAACACAGTAATGGGGACGTTTTGAAGGAATTCTTGTTTTAATACAATTTTTGACTTGAAATGGTGTTTAAGATTGCTTTCTCATCAATATGCGAATCCATCCCCCAAACAGGTGGCGTGAACAGTCATAGTCGGACAGACCGGCACACGGGTTGTACGTCCGTTTGAATGCAGAATCATCTATGTCTGAATCTGAAACCAATGAAAATATACATGTTGTTAAATTAATTTATAAATAAATATAGAAAAATGAGGGCTGGGCTTCAAGTATGTATGCTACTTAAATAGTTTCCATTAACAAATTTCAATCGTACAAATGCATGTGGCTAATTTTATGATGATGGATAATTTCAAAACATGTAACTAGGCATATACATAAGTACTGGAATTAAATTAGATACAAGTTTAGCTTTTTCAAAAACAACATTTACAACAACCTTAAACTTAAAAATGACTTACACCTATCAGTTCCTACTCGGCATATTATTTTTGAGTACTGTAGTTTTTGGCCTATTATTTGGCTTTATCAACTCTGAAAACAGACATTTAGCCTTTCAGGATAAATTTGAATTTGCAAAAACGTGCGCATCTTTCACCCTTTCTGGCAAACCTATGTTTATGCCTCTAAATTATAAAAACATAGTTGTGGTCGCGCAAACATGTGCCCTGCAGGATCAATAAGTAGTCTCCTTACAATTCAAATAGTCTTCATGGGAAAGCTGTGATAGGAATCATTACACATGCCTTGCTCTACTTTCATTTTTTAACATATTAATTGATAAGAATTTCAACAACCTTGTTAAAAATGAAATGTTCACATGAATACATTTCTTATTCATATATTTGTTCTGTTAGAATTTCATTCTCCAGGAAAATACATATAATATTCAAGCAGACACTTCATAATGACCTCGCAAACTTGATGTATTGTAGAATTCCAATCACCAAAAAGATTTCCGAAAACTGTAGATGGTAAAATGTTTTTCTAACACCCAACAGCTTTTATATAGTCTTTAGGACCGAGGCCAAAGCATTTTCCAATTTTAAACAATGATTTTAATTAATTTTCCTTTTTTTCGTGTGTAAATTTTTCTTAAAATTTATAAAGTTGATTACCAAAAAATAAAATACTTTCTTTGAGGAACATTCAAAAGTTACTTATACCCAAATAGTAGGAAAATAAGTTAAAAATCCACAATTCCTTCATTTTATATGAAAATATATATGCTTACTTAACTGTATATAAATCTCGTCTGAACGCATAGCATGTGTATATTTACTCATATGTAAATTTGCACACATTAGCAAATTTTCGTCGTATGAATAGGGTATTACAACTATCAGGCCATACTCTGCATATTATTTTTGAGAACTGTAATTTTTTGCTTATTATTTCTTCAACAGACATTTAGCCTTTTCAGATAAACGAAGAAAAAAGAATAAACATAAACATATTCTTTAATGTTTGGTGCAGAAAAAAGAGCTTTCTGTTATTCATGAAAATGTAGATAAACTTGATCAATGTTGTTTTTAAAAAATTGTGTCCGTTCTTTAATGCAATTTCGTTCGTTTTGTCGATATTTTTAAAGATTGAAAAATTTTAAAAATGGTTAATTTAATCGTATTTTAAAAAATGAGATCGCCCGAAAATTACCTTGGTATATCTCACTGGCCTTGCTCTACATTTTAATTTAAAAAATAATTGAAGTTTTCAAATCATGCATTATTCTACCAATCAAAGAGGAGAGAAAATTTATATTCCGAAGACTGTAAAATGCTCTAACTTTGTATACCGTCCTTCAAGGAAGACAATTACATGGTAAATGACTATAAAAATGGATCAGTAAGTTCAGACTTGTATCAAGTTTTTTTTTAGACATACTTGATTAAGTTTCATTAAAAAATGCGCAAAATATTTGTAGTTTCTGACCTTCATTTATGCTTGTACTGCTGTACTGCAGCTACATGTATGTATTATTTGCGACAAGTTTTATTTACAATCAGCTTGAATTATATTTGCGGCGACAAATTTTTTAGCGACTGGGAAAATTTTCAACTTCAATATAGAATGATATATAGCGCGGTAGGAAATATTCGCGAGTTAAACAAACCTGCGAATATTACGCACACAAAAAAGAAGGTTTGCAGTAATTACAAATAGACTGAAAAAAGTGAAACTTCAGTTTGTTTGCATTTCATTCAATACCCAGCCTAATTGTTATTTCTCAACATGCAAGATAATTTTATAAAGGTGTAAGTTCTACAAATAAAAAGAATCTAATGTTTTTTTTAGACAGTTATATGAACGAATTAATATTTTTTTAACTTACCATAAAACAAAAAAATATATGCATTTCAGACATTTGAAATCTAGCACACAGACAAACACACACAGAGATAACAAATGATTCTTCATGCCAGAGTTGAGGAATCTGTTGAAAGCCGTAAAATACAAAATTAAAAGCATAATATTAATTTTTGAAATGTTAACATAAAGTTATACGGTTCACCAATTACATATTTGAACCAACCACCTAAAATATTCGAAATTTTTTTTCATACATTTCAAGTTTGAAATCTTTAATAGCCCGTTCTTCAAACAAGTGGGCATGCCAGTACATTTTTGGCTTGTGAAATTGTGGAGATGTAACGATAACTTAAAGTAATCGATCTCAAAAATCTACAAACAATACAAATCTGTCAAAATGGCATACATGTACAAAACATGACCCCTGAAAATTCCACAGGTGGGATCAGGTGCCAAGGAGGAGGATAATATAATTGTAGACTTCTAAAAAGAATACTTACGATAAATAAAACTGTCTTCTTCTTTGATATGTGTCGATGACTTTATACTTTCCTGTTCCCCATTTTATATGGAATCAATCAACGTGCAGACTTTAAGAAATTTGAAAGTTTGTCCATTACCTGATTAAATATTTTCCCGAGAGAAATGTTTTTAACTCAAGATGATACCAAAATTAGAAACTGAAAAAAAAATCCACCTCCAAAATACTTTCATGGATGGACTTACCAACCGCACACACCCCACATTAAATTCAATTCCCTTGGCTGAATGTAAATGGCAATAAATAGCTTCTAATATTCATTATTTTTTCATTCATTTGTGTTTTTTTTTTAATTTGTTGATATTTCTTAATTGCCTTTTTTACTCTTAGGAACATTTTAATGCGCGTGTCCATGCTGGAAATTTGCATTAATTATTTAAACAATTCTAAAATGAGAACTACCTATAATGATGTTTTAATTCATTTCCTTTAATAAAAGATTTATTACGTATGAATTTAATTCGAACTTATCCAATATTTCGACTTTCTTTAAAGCAACTTTTTTCGCTTAATTATCAAAATTAAACAAATTTAAGAAATTATAAGTAATTACAATTTTCTTGTCTTGGGATCAAATTTAAATTGCAATTTTAATCATTTAAAAATATTTTAATGCATATGTATGCATGTTTATTTATAAAGACTTGAATTTGGTATTTCTCTAGTTCTCCCAGAGTTAGTTTGTTGCTAATGCTTACCTGCCTGGTGTACATCTGATGTCTTAACACATACCCTAATCCATCGCCATCTCTGTTTTGTCAATAAAGTTAACACATCGTCTGTGTTTGCTTTCTCATGGACTTCCAATTGGCAATTTAATGTGGCCAGAAAATCTTATGAACTTTCTGAGGCATCCACTGTAGACACTAGAGAGTCGGCTATGCTTAACTCTTTCAAAGATTTAATGATTTTAAAAATTAATTTCAGCTATATTGATTATGCACTTTTTGTAATAAAATTACTTTCTCTAACCGATCCTCCATTTGCACATTACACAGGTAAATTGAATACTATAGTGTCATATGCAATTTAAATTTGTGTCACAACAGAGAACTGTAGGAAAAGCATTCAAGGATTGACTCAGACGGTCTGTCAAATTAAAAATAAGAGTATAAATGTTTTTTATAAGAGAATGCAAGTTACTTGTAACACCATGCAGTAATAGAACAACCTTACAGTGACTTTAAAGGGGAAAAGGGTGGTTTTCCTTTTCGTGTAAAGAAATCGCAAGAATTGAAAAAAAGTTCAATTTATTCACCATTAAATGTTTGCATTTCGAGATGAAAAATGTAGAGATAATGAACAGTACTCACACTCAAAGGTCTATTCAAACAATACGAATCAGGAGCAGAGCAAATAAGGATCTCGAAAACATCAGAGATGGAATCAGGTGCCATGGAGGAATGAGTATCTCCTGTAGTGTGATCTCACCCTCTATGTGCTCCTTGTCATGAACGGAAAATAAAGGAAAAATCCGTCGTCAATTCAGTGAACAAATAATGGACTTTTGTTTATTAGTAGAGAAACAAAAGAATTAGTAAGAAAAACTTCAGTCACCATTTGACTTAAAGATAGAATTGTATTTGCTGACAATGTCATTGTATATGTATCTACCAAGATGACTTAAAACAAATTTGAAATTGTTGATATTCTTGTTCCTCAACTCGTTTCCCAATAACTTTCCGCGTTTTAGAATTTTTTCATACCTCGAACATGCTCTTGTGTATCGACTAACCTGAGAGATATACTCCTATGAAGGTGATACATGTATATGGGTTTATTTCTGCATAACTAAGGGAGATTGACGATTGAATAGTTAGTCATCACATTTATCAAAAGGCTTTGTTTTAAGATTACCACTGACGTCTTTTTCTTGTTAATATCCAAATATGAAACAAATGTGTCAGACGCTTTGGTATGTTTAATTTCAAGCTCACTTGGATATATGTCGATATATAAATAAAAAAGATTGTTTAATTATAAAATTTTGAATTCATTCTGCTTCATATAAATACAAAATAGGTATGCTTATAACAGGACGCTATTGGTACCCATGAGAATTCCAACAGATTGTTAGAAGACCTCTTCTCAAAAGCCACATAGATATTGCCAATTAAACACTCAAGCATCTTTTTTAACATCAACTTCAGAGTACAGTAAGATTATTTTTTAACAAAAGAATTTGCAAATGACCTATGACAAAGTAAATAAATACGAGTTTCATTTCTTGACAAAGCAGCTGTCAATGATGCTGAAAAAAACTTGGTCTTTAATATCTGGAGAAAAGCAGTATACAAAGTTAAAAAGTTCTTTTGTATTTTTAAATATCCATATCTGATTTACACCACTTCTCTAATATTTTGTTGCACAGTACTCCTGAAGTTTTCCCTACACTTTTGCTAATATTCTAGCGAGGAATGAAAAAAGAGGCTTTGTAGAACATTTATTGGAACCCGTTTGGTATCTTTGTTCGTAGGGATTATCAGGAAGTTATGATTTCCTGTGTATAAATTATTTATAGGTATTCAAATTCATTTAAGTAGTTGAGAACATTTAAAATATCCAAAACTGGCATATGATTTGGAAGAGGTTTCTTCATAAAAAGGTAGCTAAATGTGGTAATAGATTTACCTACAATTGTCACTGAATTACAAAATAGTCAGTCGCATCATAAGTGCGCAAATAGTTATATTTTCCTGATTCCTGACATGAAATCAATTGTGAACGGCCGAAGCTCTTTGTATTTATCACAATATGTAGAGTATTTAAATGTAAAGTTAATGTTGATGATAAAAAGTTTGAAGTCATACATGTAAATCATATTTATCATGTTTATGGTTATTATATAGTTTACCATCCAGGCAAACCATCCAGATATATGGCAGAAGTGTAACCCTGTCTTCTATTTTAGATTCAGTGAAATGCATATTGATGATACAAATGAATTAATATTACATTTAAGGACAAGGTATGATACTTTTTTTCTTGTACATTGTAGCAGTTTTTTTTATTATTATTATTTATCCTACCTCACTATAATAAAAATATTGGCGTTTTAATCAGGAGAAAAGTGAGAAACAATATAGAAATTCCCGTAAGTTGATGGACGTCATGATCTCCAGACACTACATAGATATTGCTATTGAGGAGCACAGGCATTTTCAGGTAAGTTTTTTCTGTTCAATATCTGCTCCGGAATTTGGAGTCAGAATGATATGAAGGAGATAAAATACATGTAAAAGAATTACGAACTTTTGAGTTTCATCTCTATTGAAAAAAATAATATAATTTCAAAGAGTCTGTTCAGCAATTTCTTATAAAGAACAGTTGTATAAAGTATCGAATTTTGATGCCCTTTATATCTTCCCAAAACACGTGATTTGTATTTTATTTCCACAAAACCGTTACTTAATTAATTAAAGATATACAGTTTTACAAAATTGTATGTAATAAAATTTTGTTAAAACTGCATATATACATGTATTTATGCTTAGTGGTAGAGGTGTATCCTTCAGATGAAGTTGTTTCTCCATGTAAGATACATGTAATTTGAGTTTCTTCACAAGATATGCAAAAAATCTTTCAAGCTAGTCTTCATTAATATTATTGTCATATTTTGCCAGTGGGGTTTTAAAAAAAGTAAAATATTGAATTGATGAAAGTGTAATTCAACAATATACTTATTTAATGTGTCAAAATTGGGGGAAAATTATTTTGAAAACGTCATATCTAGCATTCATCAACAATGTAATTTAAAATGCATCTTAAGAAAAAAAATCAATGCGATAAAATATATCCCTTTCAAATCTTTTAAGATTCCTGTATTCACTTCACATAAATCGACAATTGCAAAGACCTGTGAGTGAAGCGTTTAGGTGATAAATTAATTATTGTTATTGTGTTGAAGTCTCTATATATTGTAGCTATTAGTTTTTTTTATTTTTTATTTGTACATAGTCACCATCTTTTTTTATGCTTTATCATTAATTGCGTATCTGTAAAGTATCTAATCGACTTAATGTGATTGTAACTTTAACCAATGATATTCAACTTTATTTCTAATAAAGTAAATATTTCGTAACGATTTGTTAATATCCAGGTAAACAAATTCACAGAAGGAAATAATGTATTCAAACAAATGCTGGTCACATTTAATGGTACGTTGGAAATTAACGCAAACAACGATGTGATGAAAAATACATCCCAACTATAATTACATAACGTTTAATAGTTATACATTCGTCATACTAGTCGAATTTCGGATACATCGGGCATAAAACGAATCTACTTTGTGAACTAAAATTCAGTATAAAGTGTTATTCTGGCTCTTACTAATTCAAAAGTATTTTTTCCTAGCTCTGAGACTTTTTGAAGTAGCGTTTTTGAGGTATCTAAGAATTCTAGTTAAAAGCAACTGGTGTTTAAAGTTTAAGGTACATTTATTTAAGTTACGATCTTAATTCGCAGTATTCGATCAAATGGTAAAATTTATAAAACGTGGTATTTCATTTTTTTATTTGATATGTCTGGCATGTCATATTTTTGCCAGAAAGACGGTTGTGGATAAGTTGTACGATGATTTACTCTCTGATTATAACAAACATCTCCCACCACTAGCTGCACCAAATAGGCCAGTCATAGTAAACTCATCGTTCTTTCTTATCGGGATCGAAGATTTCGATGAAGTGACCGGGAAATTCTCCTTGGTGGGATTCATACATTTTATATGGGAAGACTTTCGATTAAAATGGAATCCCAAGTTATATAATAAAACAACATTTTTAGAAATTCCTGAGAATAATGTTTGGAAACCAAATCCGACTCTTATGAATCCATACCAGAAAGTGAAAGATGTGGCTACAGGATTAGTTCCTGTTGAGTATCTTGCAAATGGGTCGGCCTCCTGGAATCCCATTGACGTTCTGTCAAGTAGATGTGAGGTAGATATAACATATTATCCTTTCGATACACAAGTCTGTGATTTGCTTTTTTCATGTTGGGGATATTCTCCATCTTCCATTGAATTAAGGACTATAGACTCTAAAGCTAATTTATTTTTCTATAATAAACACGGGACTTGGGAGCTTGTGAACTCGACATGGAAATCAAATCCTTATCTTGGATTTCTTATTCTCGATGTAACAATTAGGAGACAACCTGCGTTTGCCGTTTTAAACTTTATCCTTCCTGTGGTGCTGATATCATTTATGAATGTGTTGGTTTTTGCTTTGCCAATAGAGAGTGGGGAAAGAGTTTCCTACTCAATCACAGTTCTTCTTGCAATTGCTGTTTTTCTGACGCTCGTGGGAAACAATCTACCGAAGACTTCACATCCAACTTCAATTTTATCTTATTATCTGTTATCAATTTTGATAATAAGTGGAGTTGTTTGCTTCTTTGTCATGCTAAGCTTGTCGATGTTTTATTCCGACGAAAAACGACCAATTCCAAACTTAATCATTCGCATTGTGAACTGCCATTCTTGCAAAAGAAAATCCCAAACATGTATGTACACTGACAAAGAGGAATCTCTCGGCGGAGAACGACAATCCAGTGGGGATGTGAACGTTACTTGGAGGATGGTTTCAGAATGGTTCGACAGAGTTGCTTTCGGATTTTGTCTTTCTGCCTTGGCCTCCTCTACCATTTTATTCTTCGTTGTAGTAGTGTAATTAAAGAAAAGCAGAAATAAATTCAAAACGTTTCAATAGTTGGACTTTTTGAAGCACCCTGTTTGTGTTTTGTGTGAAAGTCACCGTGTTAAATTTATATAGTAAATGTGTTTTATGTTTCAGTATATACAGCAGTGTTTTTATTTTCAGAATATTTGTTATATAAGATATAGCGATATAAACAATATAAGATTTTTCTTTTTGTACTAAATAACCATTAATATTATATAAATATTGCATGTAGTTGAGTGTAACATTGAAAATTTTCACCCCAAGAAAACCATTGTCAACCGAGGCGCAGCCGAGGTTGACAATGGTTTTCGATTTTTATGTTACACTCAACTGCACGCAATATTTATTATATTATACTGAATGCTTTATACAAATACATATCACAGTGAACCGTGCGCGCATAAATTCCGCGCTGTCGCTATTTTTTGGAATACCACCCATCGTCAAGCAATGTTGATTGTTGCTACGCAGGAGGGCGTGGCTTCATTATTCAGCGGGTAGTAGTGTTTTTTATCAAATGTTTCTCGACGAATCAGATTCAAGTAATTTACATGAAAGTATAATATTATATTTTATGATGAATAGTTCCTAAGTATTCCATAATTTGAGATACAAAATTGTAGAAGAACTACTTCTTTGAAGGGGCTGGGTGTTGTGGCTATTTTAAGACTATTTTGACCTCCTTTCGAAGAAGAGCTCCATATAAATATCCACAAAAATAATCAAATTTTAAATCTAAATGTAGGAAATTTTTCTTTGCCCAATGATAATTGACAGCTTTAGATATCATATTCAAAATGAATAAGTTATAACTGGTGGTTAATTTGTTGACCCCACAGCCTCCTTAACTGCTCTTGACCTTCCAAGTTAGTAAAGGAATGAAATATATGGAGATAACGAACAGTATGCAAGATCAAAAGTTTAGTAAACGATATAAAATGGGAGCAGAACAAACTCGGACATCCGAAATATCTCGGACATCTGAAATATCATAGTGGGATCAGGTACCATGGAGGAGTGAGCATTCTCTGCCGACCGGTCGCACCCTCCTTGTGCCCCTTGTCATAATCCGAAAATAACGGCAAAATCCGTCGTAAAAGTGTGTAACTAAGCCCATTTTGACATTTTTTTCATACGCTATCGCAAGTCACGTTGTTTTTTTTTTCTTTTTTTTTTTAAAAAAAGACTTGGTTAGAATATATCGTTTTACAAGCAGAACTGTATTCAATCAAAAGAATCTAAAATTTACGAAAATTTGCCTAATTGTTAAAGTTTAATTTTCAGATGCAGTCGTTTTTCTTTATAATATAGTTTTTGAAAATAGCTTATTTTTCACAAAATATCTACAGAAACCTTTTGAGCCAGCCTTCATTATTGTCATATGTTGCTAGTCAGAGTTTTTTAAATAGTAAATATTAATGAACTTTTCATTTATTTTTTGTTATGTGTTATGTCAAAATTGTTTAAATTTTGGAGAAAAATTAGCGTCTAGCATTTATTAACCACGTATTTTTGTTGAGTTTAAATAACAAAAACTTAAAATATATTTGAATCATTTCACTTTTAAATTTTCATATATCACACTGAATTACTAGTAACATAAAAGAAATCGATAATACGAAAGCAATATGAGTTCAGTGTTTAAGTTAGTAATGGATGTGTTATTGTATTGAAATGTTGAAGCCATTAAATTTGGCGACTATTATTTTCTTTGAATTTACTTTCTTTTTATGTATAGTCATCATCAATTGATTGTGTAATGACTGATTATGTACTTGTAAAGTATGAAATCGATGCCTTATAAGCGATTGTTATTTCTAATAAAGTAAGAATTTCATAATGATTCATTAATATTTAAGTTCATTGAATACATATTCACAAGAGAAAATTGCTTATCCAAACAGATGATGTTCAACATGTAATGGGTGTATCGACATTAATGCAAACAACCATATGAAGATAGATACATCCCAATTATAATCATATAACATGTAAACACATACATCACATGCATTACAATAGTCAAATTTCAGATACAACGGGCTTCAAACTAATCTACTTAGCGACCCAATAATCAAATATAAGTGTCATTCTGACTCTTACAGACTAAAAGTCTTTGATCAGAGCCCCCAGATTGTATCCAAGCAGCTGATATTTCTAGACATATTGTCAAAACCTTCCACTGATATTTTAAATTAAATTAAGGATATATTTATTCATGTTTAGATCTTTCCGAAAGCTTAAGATTGGACCAAAATTGTAAAATGTATAAAACATGTGTCATTTTTCATGTTATATATTTGATATGCAGTAGTTTTGCAAGAAAGACGGTTGTGGATAAGTTGTACGATGATTTACTCTCTGAGTATAACGCACATCTGCCACCACTAACTGCACCAAATCAGCCTGTCATAGTGAACACTTCGTTCTTTCTAATTGGGATCGAAGATTTCGATGAAGTGACCGGGAAATTCTCCTTGGTAGGATTCATACATTTTATATGGGAAGACTTTCGATTAAAATGGAATCCCAAGTTATATAATAATGCAACATCTTTAGAAATTCCTGAGACTAATGTATGGAAACCAAATCCGACTCTTATAAATCCATACCAGAAAGTGAAAGATGTGGCTACGGGATTGGTTCCAGTGTTGTATGATGCAAATGGGTCGGCCTCCTGGAATCCCATTGACGTTATGTCAAGTAGATGTGAGGTAGATATAACATATTATCCTTTCGATACTCAAGTCTGTCAGTTGATATTTTCATGCTGGGGCTATTCTTCATCTTCCATTGAATTAAGGACTATAGACTCTGAAGCTAATTTATTTTTCTATAATAAACACGGGACTTGGGAACTTGTGAACTCGACATGGACTTCATATCCATATCTTGGACTTCTTATTCTCGATGTAACAATTAGGAGACAACCTGCGTTTGCCGTCTTAAACTTTATAATTCCGCTAGTGTTGATATCAATTATGAATGTGATGGTTTTTGCTTTGCCAATAGAGAGCGGGGAAAGAGTCTCCTACTCAATCACAGTTCTTCTTGCAATTGCTGTTTTTCTGACACTCGTGGGAAACAATTTACCAAAGGCTTCACATCCAACTTCAATTTTATCTTATTATCTTCTATCAATTTTGATAATAAGTGGAGTCGTTTGCTTCTTTGTCATGCTAAGCTTGTCGATGTTTTATTCCGATGAAAAACGACCAATTCCAAACTTAATCATTCGCATTGTGAACTGCCATTCTTGCAAAAGAAAATCCAATACACGTACGTACACTGACAAAGAGGAATCTCTCGGCGGAGGACGACAATCCAGTAGGGATGTGAACGTTACTTGGAGGATGGTATCAGAATGGTTCGACAGAGTTGCTTTCGGATTTTGTCTTTTTGCCTTGGCCTCCTCTACCATTTTATTCTTCGTTGTAGTTGTGTAATAAAAAGAAAAGCGAAAATAAATTCAAAACGTTTCAAAAATTGGACTTTTTGAAGTACCCTGTTTGTGTTTTGTGTGAAAGTCACCGTGTTAAATCTATATAATAAATGTGTTTTATGTTTCAGTATATAAAGCAGTTTTTTTTTTTATTTTCAGAATATTTATTATATAAGATATAGCAATATAAACGATAAACGATTTTTACTTTTGTACTGAATAACCGTTTATATTGTATTTTATGATGAGTAGTTCCTAAGTATTCCATAATTTGAGATACAACGTTGTAGAAGAACTACCTCTTTGTGTTTAAAGGGGCTGGGGGTTGTGGCCATTTTCAGACTATTTTGACCTCCTTTACAAGAAGAGCTCCATATAAATATACACAAAAATTATCAAGTTTTAAATTTAAATTGTAGGAAATTTTTCCTGGCCTAATATATCATATCTAAAATTAATAAGTTATAACTAGTGGTAAATTTGTTGACCTTTAAGCCTCCATCACTGCTCTTGGCCTTCCATGTTAGTAAAGGAATGAAGTATATGGGGATAAAGAACAGTATTCAAGATCAGAAGTTTAGTAAACGATACAAAATGGGAGCACAACAAACACGGACATCCGAAATATCAAAAGTGGGATCAGGTGCCATGGAGCATGGAGGAGTGAGCATTCCCTGCCGACCGGTCGCACCCTCCCTGTGCCCCTTGTTATAATCGTGAAATAACGGCAAAATCCGTCGTAAAAGTGTGTAAAAAGCCCAGTTTGACAACAATTTTTATACGCTATTGCAAGTCACGGTGCTTTTTTTGTTTGCAAAAAGACTTGGTTAGAATATATCGTTTTACAAGTAGAATTGTATTCAATCTAAAGAATCTTTTACGAAAACATGCCTAATTGTTAAAGTTTAATCTTCAGATGCAGTTGTTTTTTCTTTATAATATAGTTTTGGAAAATAGCTTATTTTTCACAAGATATCTAATGAAATCTTTTGAGCCAGCCCTCATTACTGCCATATGTTGCTAGTCAGTGTTTTTTTTTAGATAGTAAATATTAATGAACTTTTCATTTATTTCTTGTTATGTGTTACGTCAAAATTGTTTAAAGTTTGGAGGAATATTAGCATCTAACATTTATCAACCATGTATTTTCGTTAAGTTTAAATAACAAAAACTTAAAATATATTTGAATCATTTGACGTTTAAATTTTCATAGATCACACTGAATTACCAGTAACATAAAAGAAATCGATAATACGAAAGCAACATGAGTTCAGTATTTAAGTTTGTAATGGATTTGTTATTGTATTGAACATGTTGAAGCCATTAAATTTTGCGGCTTTTATTTTGTTTGAATTTATTTTCTTTTTATGTATAGTCATCATCAATTGATTGTGTAATTACTAATTATGTACCTGTAAAGTATGATATCGATGCCTTATATAAGCGATTGTTATTTCTAATTAAGTAAGAATTGAATGACTGATTCATTCATATTTAGCTTCATCGAAAACATATTCACAAGAGAAAACCGCCTATCCAAACAAATGATGTTGAACATGTAATGGGTGTATCGACATTAACGCAAACAACCATATGAAGATAAATACATCCCAATTATAATCATATAACATTTGAACACATACATCACATACATTGAGCATTACAATAGTCAAATTAGTCAAATTTCAGATACTACGGATATTAAACGAATCTACTATGCGACCCAATAATCAAATATAAGTGTCATTCTGACTCTTACAGACTAAAAGTCTTTGATCAGAGCCCCTGGATTGTATCCAAGCAGCTGATATTTCTAGACATATTGTCAAAACCTTCTACTGATATTTTAAATTAAATCAAGGATATATTTATTCATGTTCATATCTTTCCGAAATCTTAAGATTGGACCAAAATTGTAAAATGTATAAAACATGTGTCATTTTTCATGTTATCAAAGACCTATATATAATAAACAAATGCTAAGTATTTAAGTTTAATGTTTTATTCGAGTTGGCAGGTATTGTCCACAGTGGTCTACACAACAGTGGGGCAGCCGGCAAAATGGCATACCCCCAACATCAACATAAGTTGTGCCCTCCCTGACGGGAAAAGTAGCACGCTGGGTTGACCTCATTCGTGCTACGGACACATTTCAACACAAATTGTCTTTTAATTATATTATTTTGCTTTAGATTTACATTATATAAGATATAATTTTCAAAGTCAACATCACATATATCAACATCAATCATCACTTATATCAACATCAACCACAAAAAGTCAACAAAATCAACAGTTCAATGGTTAAATTGAAGGTGACGATTTCGCCAATACGACCACTGTGAAGTATAGTCTACTGTCTGTCCCCGAACTCCTTGAAATCATGGATAAATCGCCAAGTTGACACTTGTTACGCATGGTATTTGGTCAGAGATCATTCCAAAGGTCCTAGAAATGGAAAAAGCGGGCAATCCTGATCAGCACCGTCAGTCTCCTTCAACGAAATCTCTTAATACCTGAAAAGACAAAAACAAAACCACACAGCAGAAAAAGATTCTCAATAACATTTCCATAACTTTAATAAATTGGCTATACCTAACCCATGTAAAACAATGTATACGTAAATTAAACAAACAAAAGGAGAAAGAGTAATACTTAACACCTAGCTCAAGGGTTGAGGTGGGAGGGTATTTCATAATACAGAAAAATAAATCTGATACTTTCATCACCCACCTTTCACTTTCATTGATGCATAGAAAAGGGGAAATAACCCGTAAACCTAGTAACTACGTACTGACACTGCATGGATGGATAAATAAATTCCGGCTTATCTCATTTATTTAATTTTTCACAAAAAGGAGGTGAATGATGACATATAATCAAAGGATATATAGAGCTTAGATAACGACGCATATTATGAGATGAACTCAAATATGCGGTATTATCAAAGACCTATATATAATAAACAAATGCTAAGTATTTAAGTTTAATGTTTTATTCGAGTTGGCAGGTATTGTCCACAGTGGTCTACACAACAGTGGGGCAGCCGGCAAAATGGCATACCCCCAACATCAACATAAGTTGTGCCCTCCCTGACGGGAAAAGTAGCACGCTGGGTTGACCTCATTCGTGCTACGGACACATTTCAACACAAATTGTCTTTTAATTATATTATTTTGCTTTAGATTTACATTATATAAGATATAATTTTCAAAGTCAACATCACATATATCAACATCAATCATCACTTATATCAACATCAACCACAAAAAGTCAACAAAATCAACAGTTCAATGGTTAAATTGAAGGTGACGATTTCGCCACATGGGCACCGTAGGTGCCCACCGCCACCTGGTGGGGGTAGGCAACTTCAATTTAACCACCCACCATGGACTCCTAGCCTACTCAAAACCCCCAGCAACCCATCCATCGTGAACATCACTCTCTCTCATTTCCAACCCACTGTAGATTTATGCTGCATTAAAATAAATCTGGTTACCCTTCAAATTTACCGTGCCTTACCCCCCCCCCCTTTCCCTGATTTTATATCTTTCGAAGTTGTATTGCTTTGGGTCTCTATTTCTATTATTAATATCCAGCTATTTTACTCAGTCAGAAAGAAAGAACTAACTGGACTAATGTAAGAAAATAAAGTAGAAAATATGTCTTAACTAGATTTATCCCTCCTTTTTTATTTATTGGTTTATTCATTTGAATTTTATTTCTTATTCATTTTTAGGTAATTTGAAAGAAAAATTTGTAATATACTTTCCTGCAAAGATTAAAAACAAGATGAATGAGATGAGCACCTATACTCTCTACCCCCCCCCCTTAAAGATGATTAAGTTGTTCCTGTATTGTAGAATAATTTTAAGTGTTCATATTCCCACTCTGTCAAGTGCAGAACATATTTTGTGATATTTTGTAATGTATCTTGCCAGTTCTGAAGAAATGAGCTTATCTAAGTACTACTTTATTTTTTAATCCAAGCTCTTCCGAAGACCATGTAAAATTGATTAAATCTTGTATATACTATTTACCTTTGAAGCCAAGAAACACAATAGGGTACATGTACTTTGTATTTACCCCTAAGCATTTGTTTATGTAGATGGACTGCACCAGACATGTAAGGCACATATGACTAAAATCTTCATTCTAAATCCCTTTCCAGCTAATACTCTATCAAATAGGCATGATCTTACTACACCTTAAGCTTCCTACTTTGGGAATTTTGGGGAGGGACCCCTCCGGGACCCCTCCCCCTTTCCTCCTGCAAAAATATGCTGTGGAATGGGTTATTAAAATTATAAACTTCAAAATTCTTTTTAAGCTGTAAAAAATAGCTTTATGATAGAGAGCATGAAAATTAATATGCTAAATTAGTGTAAACCTATCCTTTCTATAATACCCTAAAATGCTGTCGAAGTTTATTTAATCTTAGCACTATGAAAAGTTAACTCCTACTCACTTGTGGATTTGTATTTGTATCCCCTAGCTAACCTATATTTTACTCCAGCATGCTAGAGGTTCACGACGAGATACTTTTGACTTGGCTCCGAAGTACATAAGGAGCGTAGGGACGTTAACTGGGGCTCTATATGTACATGTAGGAGTAACCTGTATTTGTACCCATTAGCTGATGCATGGATGTAATTTACATGTACATATGCAATTATGCACCGACTAATGCATCTTAATCCCATACAAGAATAATGTGTAAACAGAAAATAATTCAGCTAACTGCTCACATGAGAAGAGGGATAAACACATACCATATTAATACCTGCGAATGGCAACTTGGTTTGAACTGATAATTTCAATGAAGAAATGCCCCTAAGATATGCAAATGTGTAAGCTAACAGTATAAGCGCCTACTATAAAAAAGAAAATATTGTATGAAATGGGTCAGATTATAACTTAGCCTGTGGTATAAAATGTATCTAACACCCACCCCCACCCCCGAATTTGTATATCTATGCTGTTAGGAAATCTCGCCTTATGCGGTTCTTTCATCTTATTTATTTATTTATTTATTTTTAAATCTTATAACTCCACATGAATAAAGCCAGTTACCTAAACAATTTATCCTTTATGAGTTTAAAATCTGTGAATATAGAATTTTAACTGAAGCAAGTTTTATCTGTGTAAAAATAGCAAATCTTTTTTATCTAATAACTTAGAGACACAGCAAAAGCCAACACTGACAAAAATTTAAGCCCTATTTTAAACCTTATACTGGAAGTTTCATTATAACCCTCTTTATTTTATTTATTTGTTTATTTATTTATTATTTTGACCATTCATACAGCATATGCCATAAGGAAAATACATCTATTAGAAAGACCAGCACTGCGAACCTTATTCAAATGAGTCTGCATTGACTTTAGCACCTAAAGAACTCTGTAATTTGTCCCTCATCCCTTTCCGAAACTGAATTACTTGATTAAAACTGGTAAAAGTTCAGGGACTTGAAGTTGCATTTCCTATTTTGAGGTTCACTTTCCCTGATGAGAAAGATAACTCAAAGGAATAAATGTTAATTTCCTAATAATTTTGACAAGATTAGCCTATCAATTATTATCATTTATTTATAATAGTCTTTTATTTGTAGAATTATATTTAAATACATAAAGATTTTTCCTCTTGTATATGCCTTAAAGAACATTGTCGGGAAATAAAAGCCCTTGCTGAAATTTGTATCTCTGTGTGAATTATCGACATTTGTGGAATAGTGTATATAATAAATTGAGTAAAATAAGTTTACCTGATTTTCATGTTAACTTAAGATGGTACAAAACTTTTCATTAAATGAATTTACTAAACACAACTATATAAAATACAAGGCCTTTATGCAGTTAAGGGATGAGAAGGCATTGAATGTATGTGTCTTTATTGTGTTATCATGATATCATCAAACCTGCTCAAATAAGGTACAGGCCCTGTTAGAAAAATTCATAATTATGTTCATATACACTGAAGACGGCTTCCGAATGAACTAACAGCCTGACCTTCATTTATTTCCTTTATTTATAACTTGAAGCAACCAAATCAAAATGTCAACACAGAATATATATGTGAAACAAGCCTTTGACCCCCCTCTTACTTAATCTGAAGACTTATGTATACATATATTAACCAGCAAAATAATAGCTAGACTTGCTAGATAATAGATATCTACATGTACGTAATTAAAATAAAATTCGGGAAATCCTATCTATATCAACTAGTGAAGCATTGAGGCCCTAAATTACTATGCACATTGTTATTATTGGTTGAGTCTGAAGTTGTCCCCCTTTTCAAGCCCCCTAAGAGAAGAGATATCCGAACAGATGAGGATGCTGCTGGTCCTAATATAACTATTAATATGTAGATTTGACATACAATGTACAATTCAACTTGGGTGCATAGAACCTATGCCCCCAGCTTTTACAGCCTGAATTGTTCATTGCTTTTTTTTTTTTTTTTTTTTTTACTCAAAATCTATTTAGTCATCATTCATATTTACTTACCTTGAGTTTTGTCATAGCATGTGTACATGTACAACTGTAAATATGTATAAACAAATACACATCTTATTTCATGTTAAATTCATATACAGAAAAATACATTAATTGTAATATAACAATTAACATTCAAAAGCACCACAATTTGTTCTTTATTTTACTTCAAATTATTTTATTTCACAATTGATTACTGCCTTTGTTGCAATTCTATACCTTCCATGCCTCTCTTTGGACCATTGTTTAGGTTGAATGGCCTTGATTGAAAATTTATATCCTTTAATTAGAGTTCTGTTCCTATGCGAATCAGGGTAAATAACATTTCTAAAGACATGATACAATAGCTTTATCAAACTTTAATTTATTTTCAATCTGTATGTTTTCTATTTATTCACTGTTTTAAGGAAAAGTTTTTTATGTCACAAAATATTTTGAATAAACTGATAAATACAACAAGCCCGAAGTTTTCATAATACAGAAAAATAAATTTGATACTTTCATCACCCACCTTTCACTTTCATTGATGCATAGAAAAGGGGAAATAACCCGTAAACCTAGTAACTACGTACTGACACTGCATGGATGGATAAATAAATTCCGGCTTATCTCATTTATTTAATTTTTCACAAAAAGGAGGTGAATGATGACATATAATCAAAGGATATATAGAGCTTAGATAACGACGCATATTATGAGATGAACTCAAATATGCGGTATTATATATTTGATATGCAGTAGTTTTGCAAGAAAGACGGTTGTGGATAAGTTGTACGATGATTTACTCTCTGAGTATAACGCACATCTGCCACCACAAACTGCACCAAATCAGCCTGTCATAGTGAACACTTCGTTCTTTCTAATTGGGATCGAAGATTTCGATGAAGTGACCGGAAAATTTTCCTTGGTAGGATTCATACATTTTATATGGGAAGACTTCCGATTAAAATGGAATCCCAAGTTATATAATAATGCAACATCTTTAGAAATTCCTGAGACTAATGTATGGAAACCAAATCCGACTCTTATAAATCCCTACATGAAAGTGAAAGATGTGGCTACGGGGTTGGTTCCAGTGACGTATGATGCAAGTGGGTCGGCGTCCTGGATGCCCATTGACGTTATGTCGAGTAGATGTGAGGTAGATATAACATATTATCCTTTCGATACACAAGTCTGTGATTTGCTTTTTTCATGTTGGGGTTATTCTTCATCTTCCATTGAATTAAGGACTATAGACTCTGAAGCTAACTTATTTTTCTATAATAAGCACGGGACTTGGGAACTTGTGAACTCGACATGGACTTCATATCCATATCTTGGACTTCTTATTCTCGATGTAACAATTAGGAGACAACCTGCGTTTGCCGTCTTAAACTTTATAATTCCGCTAGTGTTGATATCAGTTATGAATGTGATGGTTTTTGCTTTGCCAATAGAGAGCGGGGAAAGAGTCTCCTACTCAATCACAGTTCTTCTTGCAATTGCTGTTTTTCTGACACTCGTGGGAAACAATTTACCAAAGGCTTCACATCCAACCTCAATTTTATCTTATTATCTTCTATCAATTTTGATAATAAGTGGAGTCGTTTGCTTCTTTGTCATGCTAAGCTTGTCGATGTTTTATTCCGATGAAAAACGACCAATTCCAAACTTAATCATTCGCATTGTGAACTGCCATTCTTGCAAAAGAAAATCCAATACACGTACGTACACTGACAAAGAGGAATCTCTCGGCGGAGGACGACAATCCAGTAGGGATGTGAACGTTACTTGGAGGATGGTATCAGAATGGTTCGACAGAGTTGCTTTCGGATTTTGTCTTTTTGCCTTGGCCTCCTCTACCATTTTATTCTTCGTTGTAGTTGTGTAATAAAAAGAAAAGCGAAAATAAATTCAAAACGTTTCAAAAACTGGACTTTTTGAAGCACCCTGTTTGTGTTTTGTGTGAAAGTCACCGTGTTTAATTTATATAATAAATGTGTTTTATGTTTCAGTAAATACAGCAGTTTTTTTTTTATTTTCAGAATATTTATTATATAAGATATAGCAATATAAACGATAAACGATTTTTATTTTTGTACTGAATAACAATTAATATCATATTTTATGATGAGTAGTTTCTACGTATTCCATAATTTGAGATACAACATTGTAGAAGAACTACCTCTTTGTGTTTAAAGGGGCTGGGGGTTGTGGCCATTTTCAGACTATTTTGACCTCCTTTAGAAGAAGAGCTCCATACAAATATACACAAACATTATCAAGTTTTAAATTTAGATTGTAGGAAATTTTTCCTGGCCTAATATATCATATCTAAAATTAATAAGTTATAACTAGTGGTAAATTTGTTGATCCTTAAGCCTCCATCACTGCTCTTGGCCTTCCAAGTTAGTAAAGGAATGAAGTATATGGGGATAAAGAACAGTATTCAAGATCAGAAGTTTAGTAAACGATACAAAATGGGAGCAGAACAAACACGGACATCCGAAATATCAGAAGTGGGATCAGGTGCCATGGAAAAGTGAGCATTCCCTGCCGACCGGTCGCACCCTCCCTGTGCCCCTTGTTATAATCGTGAAATAACAGCAAAATCCGTCGTAAAAGTGTGTAAAAAGCCCAGTTTGACAACAATTTTTATACGCTATTGCAAGTCACGGTGCTTTTGTTTTGTTTGCAAAAAGACTTGGTTAGAATATATCGTTTTACAAGTAGAATTGTATTCAATCTAAAGAATCTAAAATTTACGAAAACATGCCTAATTGTTAAAGTTTAAGTTTCAGATGCAGTTGTTCTTTCTTTATAATATAGTTTTGGAAAATAGCTTATTTTTCACAAGATATCTAATGAAATCTTTTGAGCCAGCCCTCATTATTGCCATATGTTGCTAGTCAGGGTTTTTTTTTTAGATAGTAAATATTAATGAACTTTTCATTTATTTCTTGTTATGTGTTATGTCAAAATTGTTTAAAGTTTGGAGGAATATTAGCATCTAACATTTATCAACCATGTATTTTTGTTAAGTTTAGATAACAAAAACTTAAAATATATTTGAATCATTTGACGTTTAAATTTTCATAGATCACACTGAATTACCAGTAACATAAAAGAAATCGATAATACGAAAGCAACATGAGTTCAGTATTTAAGTTTGTAATGGATGTGTTATTGTATTGAACATGTTGAAGCCATTAAATTTGGCGGCTTTTATTTTGTTTGAATTTATTTTCTTTTTATGTATAGTCATCATCAATTGATTGTGTAATTACTAATAAGGTACCTGTAAAGTATGATATCGATGCCTTATATAAGCGATTGTTATTTCTAATTAAGTAAGAATTTAATGACTGATTCATTCATATTTAGCTTCATTGAAAACATATTCACAAGAGAAAATCGCCTATCCAAACAGATGATGCTGAACATGTAATGGGTGTATCGACATTAACGCAAACAACCATATGAAGATAAATACATCCCAATTATAATCAGATAACATTTAAACACATATATCACATACATTGTGTATTACAATAGTCAAATTAGTCAAATTTCAGATACTACGGATATTAAACGAATCTACTATGCGACCCAATAATCAAATATAAGTGTCATCCTGACTCTTACAGACTAAAAGTCTTTGATCAGAGCCCCTGGATTGCATCCAAGCAGCTGATATTTCTAGACAAATTGTCAAAACCTTCCACTGGTATTTTAAATTAAATTATAAAAGGATATATTTATTCATGTTCAGATCTTTCCGAAATCTTAAGATTGGACCAAAATTGTAAAATGTATAAAACATGTGTAATTTTGCATGCTATATATTTGATATGCAGTAGTTTTGCAAGAAAGACGGTTGTGGATAAGTTGTACGATGATTTACTCTCTGAGTATAACGCACATCTATAAACATTTCGTTCTATCTAACTGGGATCGAAGATTTCGATGAAGTGACCGGGAAATTCTCCTTGGTCGAATTCATTCACTTTAGATGGGATGACTTTCGATTAAAATGGAATCCTATTTTATACTACAACACAAGATTTATTGAAATTCCAGAGAAAAATGTATGGAAACCAAATCCGACTCTTATAAATCCGTACATGAAAGTGAAAGATGTGGCTACAGGATTGGTTCCAGTGACGTATAAAGCAAATGGGTCGGCGTCCTGGATGCCCATTTACGTTATGTCAAGTAGATGTGAGGGAGATATAACATATTATCCTTTCGATACTCAAGTCTGTCAGTTGATATTTTCATGCTGGGGCTACTCTATATTTTCCATTCAACTCAGAACCATTGCCTCTAAAGCGAATTTTTTCTTCTATAATAAACACGGGACTTGGGAACTTGCGAACTCGACCTGGAATTTATATCGTTATCTTGGACTTATCATTTTCGATGTAACAATTAGGAGACAACCTGCATTTGCCGTTTTAAACTTTATCCTTCCGCTAGCATTGATATCAGTTATGAATGTGATGGTTTTTGCTTTGCCAATAGAGAGCGGGGAAAGAGTTTCCTACTCAATCACAGTTCTTCTTGCAATTGCTCTTTTTCTTACGCTCTTGGGAAATAATCTACCGAAGACTTCACATCCAACTTCAATTTTATCTTATCATCTTCTATCAATTTTGATAATAAGTGGAGTTGTTTGCTTCTTAGTCATGCTAAGCTTGTCGATGTTTTATTCCGACGAAAAACGACCAATTCCAAACCTAATTGTTCGTACGTACACTGTCAAGGAGGCACTTACCGGCGGGGATGTGAATATTACTTGGAAAATAGTATCAAAATGGTTCGACAAATTTGCTTTGGCATTTTGTTTGTCTGCTTTGGCCTTTTCTACCATTTTATTTTTCGTCCTAGTTATGTAAGAAAGGAAAAAAAACAACATCGTATAAAGTTCGGACTTTTTGCAGCGCCAAAGACCTTTTCAACAGATCACTCACGAATATAAATCTGTTTGAGGGAGGTTCGATCTTTTAATCATAACAAAGGTTTGCGTTTTGGATGAAAGGTGCCGTGTTAAGTTTAAACATCATTTTGGAGCAGATACTGTAGTCAGTAGTGTTTATGTTTTTAGTTTTATTATTACATAGAGCAGTTTTTTGGAGACATTCTCAACTTCTCATTTCCGACATTTTTTTGTCTTTTATTTCTGAAATTTTCGGGTTGTAGATTTTGGTATTGAAGGCAGGATTGAAGACTTCAGTTATAAAAAAGAATTTAAAGAATAAATCGTGAATAATTTTTGTAATCCAAATAATGAGTTTTGCTAAACTATCAATGCAGCGATTACGTAAATAAAGGTACAAGAAAATGTTAATTTTCCGCAATCGCCTTTTCAAATGTTCAGTTTAAGTTTGTATTGAAGAAAATTACAAGGCATATAGAAACAAACATAGTAAAAAACCATAGTCGTTGACGGAATTAAATTGCTTAAATTGCTGGAGAGGTAACCCTTAAAAATTTCGAAAAATAAAAAAACAATTTTCGGAAATCAATGTAAAAATTGTCGGAAATGAAATTTCAAAATATCGAAAAAGCTATTTGATACAATGCAAATAAAATGCGGCGAATGAAATTGTAGATATAGAATATATTGTTCCAACAGAACAAAAGACTTGTACTTAATGCTGTTTTGTTAACATTTTTGATGAATTTCTTGTGATTTTGAATACATTTACCATAAATGAAATAAAATGAGTCTAGATTAAAATATACATGTATCTCAAGTTATCTCATCTACATCGTCGCAAACCACGGTCTAAATGTACGATCCTCTCCCATCCTGGCCGTGGTTGAACGAGGAGAGAATTCTTCGTAGCTCATTAAAATATTGACCAATGCGAATAAAGCATAGTCGGATGATAAACTTAATCGCGACCTTTCAATATCCAATCGCAGTATAGGAAATATTTCTTGTAAACTGTTGACGTCAACTGTTGATTTCAATTGCGATGGAAACAAAACTTGCAACAGAATGAATATGACATCACAATAGGGAGGCGTGAATATTCAAGATTACGACACTTTTTGTGATCAAGCAGCCACGGGTAGGAGAGAGCTATATGCAGACTCCGGACCGTGGCTTGAGACGATGTCTCACCTACAGACCAAATAATAGTAGAGAAATTAAAAAAAAATTCAATGACAACATTTCAGTATGCATATATGCATTTTATGTGTTTGTATCATTTATTAACTCCCCTCTATATACAATGTATGTTTTTCGATAAGCCGCCATGTCGCCCGGGTGGCGTATTGACATTTGACATAAGGTAAAGATCCTATCCTCGCGGTTACTACCGTTGGGAGTTGATCCTTTCGTGGTGCATTCGAATCCCATTTATTTACGCCTAAAGTGCCGAGTACAGGTCAAATTAAATTTCAGCCCTTTGATGAAAAGCGATGACGTCTCTGTCTGAGTAAAAAAATCCTCAAAACAAATTAAACAAACAGACACACTCCATCGTTTTGCCAAAAATATAGTTCGATTTTAAACTCGGTTCATTGTTTTTTATTTGAAGTTGTACAATTATGAAGTGGGAAGAAAATTATCATCTAAGTCTACGTATAAAAGTTGATGCTAACGAACAGTGATCGATAGAAAAATATTAATATAAATGTGTAAAGAGGCCATAAAAACAGACCTCAGGAAATTCTTCAGGTCACTCAGGTTGGAGCAGGTGTTTAGGAGGATTTTGATTCTTGCATATAAAATAATTCAAGTTTTAACAGGTTGGGTTATTCTAAATTCGTTCTCGTCAAGTTAAGAATACGTGCAATATTTATTAGAATAGAAATATGTTAAAATGTCAGTAATATTCATATGCTTAATCAGAGCAATACTACGGAAGCCCTAGAGGGACATTGACTTACTCGTTATAAATTACTTGTTATGACTTATCTATTATAAAGATTTTTTTGCTATAGTGATAACTAAGTGTTAAGTAGATAGGGAGAACGTGGTAGCTTGACTTACGATTACAATAAAATGAGATGTTTTGTTCTAATTTAACTATTTTTTGATGAATTGTAGTAAACAAACTTGCCTGTATCATAATCCTAGAATAAAGATCACTTGTATTGTTATTTGAGCTATTTATTTTTGTTACCGCATGTTTATTTAAACCAAAATCGTGGCATGAGAGGTTAAGTTAAGGCTACTTGTAATTTCAGAAAAGAAAAAGAAATCATATTTTGCCTATGAATTTGTTATTTTTATTGATAAGAAAAAAATGTAAATTATATTCATGTGTTCAATCATTATGCAAACTGGAAGTTACAAAAGAGTTAAGTAACAACTATTAAGTAACAAGAAATAATATTTAGCAAACAAAATTAAGTTAAAACAAAAATATATCAACAGATAAGAATTAGGTAGTCGCATTTGCAAGTTTGTTTACATTGTTTACAACAATGCATCGAAAAATAGTGAAATTAGAATCAGACATCATTTTATAATAAAAGTGAACCGTGCTACCACGTTCTCCTCATCTTCTTAAGGTCAAGATCTAGTAAATGAAAGGTGCCTAAAGATTTATCAAACTTTATAAATAAATTCCTTTATTGATGCTTTACAACTTTAGCTTGGTCAAATAAGGTGTTTTGGGGCATAATTTGTAGGTTAACAAGATGAAAATATTTATTTTAAACTGTCATTTTCAAGGAAAAATTAAGAAAATCAGTCATGAATACGGGAGTTTTTTTAGTAAAAAGGAACTGTATCCAGATTGCCTACAGTGTCTTGGAAAACGGTAATTAGTATGTTCATGGCCTCTTCTTTAAAACAATATCAAATTTAATATAGGTATCCGGTTTACTTTTCATATGATTTCAAATTGAATGACATGAAAATACCCTATTTCTACGTAATTCTGCTAAAGCCATAAAGTACGGGAAAAAGAAAGTTGAAATTGATTATGACGTCATAATGGATCTAGCACCAAAAAATTAGTCTCAAGTTATTTACTAGATCTTGACCTTAACACTTTGTTATACTATTAACTAATCATAAATATTAACTCATCATAAATAAGTCACAACAAATAATTCATCGCAAAGAGGCCTTAACAAGTAAGTCAATGTCCAGGACTTCCGTATTACTGACATTCATGACATTTTTAGTGTTATTAAATGTTATATATAAAAAAAATCTCTCGGATCCTACCGTATTAAATATACATAAAATCATCAATACCAACTTCAAATTCATAAGTCCCTGACATTGCAGCAAAGGGAATCATAGAAATTAAATGTATTTTTTGATCAGATTCAAAAATAGAATATAATACATATAGACTTGGTATCAATCTACTCATGCAAAGTTTAGACTTTTACATTGAACTGGTTAATCAATTATAGCAATTAGAAGTATTCTAGCTATTAATCACAATGCAACGATAAAAGTTTTTCTTATGAACAATGTAAATAAATATTCGCTGATTTACTTTTTCTGAACTGTAAATAAAGTATAATGTGTTAGCATTTTCAGACCCATTTTCATGATTTTTCTGCTAATGGTTCACCAAAGGTGAGCATATCCAAAGATTTTTTTTACAATAGCTCCAAAACTATGTGATCTATAAAGTTTAAACTTTTATAGGGTATAAATATATCCTTGATTAATAGATAGAAAGTATCATTTGAAAACAAATATTGTGAAAGATATATTTTTTGAGAAAAATTATATCAACAATTTTGCATATCTTTTTAAAATTGCACCTGTTTTATGCTGTACTTTTAGTGAAAACCATCATTGTAGAAATAATATATGTTTATCAACGAAGGGAAAGTTGGTCTCTGAAAAGATGTTATTAAAAGCGTGATATGTTTAAAGACAAGACCATTATAAAATTTGCCACTTGCCTTGTACCTTCGGTTTCAAATTTTAACATTTGGACAACTAAACAGGGAAAAACAGCTTTCCAGAGGCTATCGAAGTCCTACTTGCCCTTCATTGATAAACATATTTTGTTTCTGCAATGATGAATTTAACTAAAAGTTCGGATGTTCTAATGTGTATTTTGTAAAAGTACATGCATTTTTTAAAAGAATTTTTCTCGATAAATATTCTTTTTAAGTATTTGTTATACAGTGAAACATTTTATTTTTTATCTGATACATTTATAATCTGTAAAAGTTTTAACTAATATACATGTAAACCACACAGTTTTGAAGCTATTGTTAAAAATTTTTTTTTTTTTTTGGCATGTTGGACTTTGGTTAAACCATAAGTCTAAGTTGTAATTACTGGAGATTTGGATTATCTCCCTTTACAAAATTGGTTTATTTCTCATCTGTATATTTTGTGTATGCTAAAAATTATATGTCATTGTTAATAAAACTCTTGAAAATTTCAAACAAATTTTTAAATGTCATAAAGGTGGCAACATAAGACAATTTGTTTTACAGACTTTGTACTCATGAAAGAGGATAAGATAAGGTGTTCTAGTGTTGAGAGGATTCTGGACATAAATAAGCAATTTGATGGGTAACTGGGCTATCAAAATACTTGTTTCATAAAATTTCATAAAATCAAGCAATTTCTTCCAGAGTGGGGCGCAAATTTGTTAGCTAGGTATCGATCAATAACCAGTGTTTTACAATGTAAAACGCTATAAGAATCAGAAAAAATCTACTTTTTATACTCGATAATATTACAATATTGAGTGTTGAATCTAGCTAACTAGAAGTTACAACTTTAAAATGATTAACCAAACCATTCTTTCACAAAGTAAACACACCAAGGATTCTCTTACATTAAGTAAATCTCCTTTGAACATTTCTTGCCTGATTTAAACTCAAATTATAAACGCTTCATTTATATTTTCAGCGATCGGAGGTCAATGCTCTCATAATGTCAATAACATAACTGTATTACGATTTAAACTATTAATATTTTTTATCCATTGAAATTGATTAAATGAATCCACTCTTTATCATTTTTTTATAATTGGAGAACGCATATCGAATTTATCTTTTTGACTAAGATTTAGGTCGCGCAATATATTTCTTAAACTTGAGAAAAATGACTTTTTTTTATAATTATCCAAAAGATATTTTTTTTAATTAAAAAAACAGTGTTCCGTTGACAGATATTTAAGTCTTTTACCTTATTATATTCAAATAGAATGCGGTTTCTAAATTAAATGATGTTGCTTTCAATAATACGATACTTTTTATTTCAAAAACTGGAGCTAATTCCTGGAAAAAATACCTACGAACACGACATACAAAGTTTATTTACAATGTAAATTTATATAATTGAAATGCTAGCATCTCAGAAAATAAATAATGCTTTTAACTTTTTTCTAAAGGACTTGTTTCTTAAAACTAATCTGCATCAATCATTACCAAGGATAGTTCTATTGATTCTTTCTAATAAAATAATCTGATTAGATAGCTCGTTCTGAAATTAGCAACACGGGCACCTATTTCTTGTAATGGGTGACTTTTTAATTCTCGCTTTGATTTTTGTTAACAGAAAGGCATGTTTGTGGCTGGAGGTTGCATTGTTGACAAAAGTGATGTCTTTCACTGCGTAACAATGTTTGACACTTTAAAATTAGAATAACCTCTGTGTAAATAGATGTTATGAAAGTTGAAGTCAATATACAGGCCGCTTATTAATATTATCCGAGATTTAAGTTGCGCAATGTATTTGAACTCACAAGGACCGAATTCATTTCTCAGCTTATTTATAATCTTGATTGGATATTTGAAATATTTTAAACATTAAATACAAAGTGTGGGGCAAAAAAATGAAACTGATGGAACGCCATATTAACATAATATTCAAATATTCGAACCATTCTTCAAATAATTGTACCTATCGCTGAATGAATTGAAGATAGGTACAATTGAATTAAAGATAGGTACAACTGAATTAAAGAAACTAGTATGCCTAAATGAATTAAATATAGATATACTAATTATATCTATCTATACGTAAGTAAATCTATGTTCAAATAAATTACAACTTTCTATGAAATATCCACAAAGGATATAAAGGTGTGCACAATTCCATAACACCTAAGTTCAGTTTTTTTTCCCGTTATAATGAATGCTCCCTCTAACAACGATGTGACTTGAACATAGAAGGAACTGTATCTATGGGGAGTAGTTGTTCATTCATTAAGATAGGTTCAATTCAATCGCACCTATCTTTAAATCAATTATACCTCTCTTTAGTTCATGGCATTTGTACCTATCTTCAAATCTGTTTTACCTATAATCAAATGAATAAAACAAATGTTTAATTGAATCAAATCGTTTATTTATCTTAACATAGGTACAATAATTTTAAGACCGGTACCATTATTTGAAGATAGGTTCAAATATTTAAATATATGCTAATTTGACGTTCCATGAATAACGCCATGACACTATTTAAAGTGTTGGCAAATATGGTAGATCCTTTCAATCATTTTATTTTTACTATTTGCCAATGTATGCACATAAAAAGAACTAAATAACGTCAGGTGGATTATTTTCACCTTTACAGAAGTAAATCTACTTCTGATGTCTAGGGGATGTTTTAAAGAAAGATTTCGTAAGGACATCCTTCTTACTGGATTTTCTTTTCATGGCAGTCCTATTCAGTTTATTATTTACATGAGGTGCTGCCTAAAACTTGAAAAGAAACGAGTTTTCATAAACTGTAAAAAAAATGAATAAGATTATTTCTGTGTAGATTCTAAAAATAACGAAGTTTTTTTTTTAATAAATTTCATTATACTAAGTGAATGACAGCCTTCAAAATTTAATACTTCAAGAAATAAAGACAGAAACACGAAACCAACAAGGGTGGGAGTTAATCGGAGTCTAAGTTAATTTACGGTAAACTGAAAGGTGACCAAATAATCCCGAAAAACTATTCATTACCTTGACAACAGAGAATTTAAACGGCCAATTTTCTCACGAAAGTAGAGCGAGATCATATAGCTAGAGAGAAACAGCGGGGTATGAAGCGATGATGGTTAATAATGGCCTTGCTGGACATACTTACAAATTGACCAAGAAAAAGAAAGAAGGAATATTAATTTCAACAGGTTTAAGGAGCTGAGGAAGACAATAATATTTTTTTATAAAACTAATTTTCGTATATGATTAAATTTTATTTTGCAAATGAATTAAAATATCTTTTATTTTTTATTCAAACAAATTATTATAATAGGGAGGATACCTTTTTCCTGATTAGCACATTATTATATATTTACTACTGAAGTAAAAAATACAGCTTTATATTTATAAAGAAGACAAAAGTCATACGAAGAAATAAAATGCAAAGTTCAAATCTAGGTAACTATACCCGTTTGCCTAACAATCTTGCAAACCATGCATCTTTTTGTTGTATTCATGGTTATTTCAAAATACTTTGTATTCATAACCATGATTTACACATCTTTTCTTCGTCCCCAAAACAGCAGGGATGTTTTATTTATCGTCTTTCACCTTTATGTCAATAGAAAAAGGAACCTTATACCCAATATCTTGTTATCAACTACAAAGAAAGAGGTTCCACACCGAGGCGCATTTGCAAAAAGTATAGTATTTTACTGCGAAGTAAAACCCAGTCGTCTTTTTGACAAAGTTATTTAAGAACATTTAACGTTTTACCAAGCGATATGTTGAGACCATGAATGATTAAAAAGCAAAGTATTTTATTTGTACATAATTTTTATAAATAATTCCGAAAAACATATTCAAGACCAGTTTTACCATTAAGAACATTTTTATTAGCTTTCAAATTTATTACCTTAATATGATTAACCTAATTAATATTCTCTCTAACTGGCACAGCATTTGTTACATTTTACAGTAATAAAGACCACTTCCTCTTATTCCCTTATGTTTGGAGAGAATTATAAAATATTTTAAACTGAGTTCCACAAATCGAAATAAAAATTAAAGAACTGTGATACCTGCTTTAAAGATCAAAATTGTACAATGTGATTTAAGCTGAATTGCTTGTCTTCCTGATACATGTAATTACATTGCAAGTGAATTTCTATCGTGTCTATAGTGGATGCATTGAAAGACCCACCCATGTATTTACGCAACAATGCCTCTGCCTACTTGAAGATGGTCAAAAATTTCGAAATGACGTCCTTGGGATATTTAAACCCGTAAACCACCCCAGACCCTACACTATCAAAACAGGTTTCACATCATTCAAAGATGCGCTCAATTCTGGTTTTTATCGTCCTTGTGGCATTTGCTTTCTCTCTTCCAATTAAGGTAAGCAATATTTCTTTCATTTCTATTAACAAAATGCAAGGACTACTAGTATTTACACAAGACAAATAATGAATAAAATTATATTTGGGTAATTAATGATGAAATAATATAACATATAACAGGCAGAAATACAAGTTCTAGTCGACTTTTAATGTATTTTATTTTCCTATATACTAGTAATATATGCAGGCCACATTTTTTATCCACCGCATTAGCTGAAAGAGCTGGATGGGATATTAATTAGGGTCTATTTTTCTGTATATATTTCTGTCTTTGTGTAACCCTTTCGTTTCCAAACGATATCTCAAGAAGCTTTTGAACTTTTTCATTGAATTTTCATAACGAGATTTTCTTTTCCACAAAAAAGACTTCTATTGATTTCGAGGTCAAAAAGGACTAATTTTAATCAATGTCATGAATAAATACATTATGTCTGTATGTAACATTTTAGATTTTTGTGCATTAACTCGAGACGAATTTCAGCTTCTGTAATGAAAATTTATAACATGTTTTATTATCATGGCTTCGAATAGACCCCTATTGATTTTTTTTAAATTAAAACGTCACAGCTGAAGGCCATAAAATCATTCTATCTATTTGTGTGTATCACTTCGTTTTTATCTAAGCTAAAATAATAGGTCAAGGTCAAAAACCGTGCATCACAAATAACTTTTACGGTTGATAGTTTTACATTTCTTAAAACTTTTGTTTTCACTAAAATTCAATAGCACAACTCTCTATGACGTACAAGAACCCCATTGATTTTGAGGTCAAAAAGTCAGAGGTCAACTTCATACATTCTGTCAGTGTAAAACACTTTTTCTAAAGTACATCTTCAAACAAAAATTATTGCAAGATTGTGCAATGTTATTCTGGTCAGGTACTTCTTTAACTTTACAAAGACTCCTATTGACTTCAAAACTCTGAAAGGTCAAAGTTCTTACAACCTCTTCTCTTTTCTTGAAGCAGAGAACACACATTCTCTGAATTACCTTCTCTTACCACTTCTCTTGTACTGTTTTTCTTTTTCAACCAAAAGTTTTGAAAACCTTCTATTATACAATTAAAAGAAAAATTAATGACACTGGTAAATATATTTTTATTAATCAGTAATAAATGATATAACAAAATGCCAAATGTAGGTAACATTTCTCGACAAACTTAAAGTAGACTCTGAATTTGAAGGGGAAACGGGAAATTAAGAACTCGGGTAAAATAGCTGTACACATAAGTAATGGTTCCACAAAATAATGGGGTATTATATTTTGGCAAATTTTCTCTTGTTTTAGAGAGGAGATTCAGAAGAGGATTATCAACACTGGGTAGATGTATGGAAAGCCTCAGAATCAGGCAAGTATAGTCAATAATAAAGACTCAACACAAACAATGGTTCAGGGCTGGATAAGGAAATTAAACAATTTTTATGAACTTCATGTGAATAAGTGGTTTGGACATTTTTCCAAAAAAAAAAGTTTACGTTGAATGCACACAGTGGATAACGCTGTTTCTATTATCTTCTTGAAGTTCAAACAGTACACACCACTCGGTTTAAAGTTCCTCATTTTCATCCATTTAAAACACGTTCTACAACCTGTTCTAATCTCTATTTAATGCCGTGATGTCGACCTGCCTGTAAGATTCACCTGTCGCTATATGATTATGTCTTCTACCACCTTTTTATTGTTGTCCCCTGTCTTTGCAAAACTTAAATGCTGTGCGTTTGGAATCAAACATCAAACTCCCTTTAAATGGTGAAAAGTTTATTTTTGTAAATTAGTAACTGTTCCTACATTGCACATGTACAAATAGCTCAAAATGTTCTTGAACCTTAAAACCAACTATGAAAAATTGGTTATATATTTGCTTTGTTTTTTTCTAAATTAAAAAATGGTAAAATGTTCCAGAACTTTTCAAACAAAAATGCAAGCATCGCATTGTCGGCTTAGCAATGTTCCTATGCATTTACTTTTAATAGCAAATTTATTTGATTTATTTCGTTATTATTGATAATTCACAATATATTAAAAAACACTCTTTGCAAAGTTAAATAAAAGTTTCCCAAATCTACTCTTTACAATAAAACATTCTTATAAAATCGGTATATTCTCTTAGTCATCATCATGTTACATGTACAGTGTATTTGTTATATAATTTTATGTGAAGGCAAGTTTTGTGATGAAATATTGACTATTTAGCATCATGTTTTCAATAAGAAAGTAAGTATTTCAGAATTTATTTTAATTTTTTTAGACGTAAATGATGCTGCGAAAGATGAAGTGGCACAATACACCCAGCTGTTGGTTCGGGACCTTGGGGAAGTGGTCAAGAACCTTGATGTACTCCTCAGCGGAAGTGAGTAAACAAGATTCTAATAGGATTTTTCATCCCTCAGTGATTTAAACTGGACAATGCATTTGTTTCATAAGCAAAGCCTTTGTAATTTTAGAATACAATTCGATTCATTAGCTTATATTTGTAGATTGAAAAATTACATATGTAAAATCCTAGAAAACGATACCTTGTAATTATTGGTATGAAGGGTACTTTCTTCCGTATAATCCTTTTTCGGTAGTCAGTACCCTTGTTCTAGAATGTGTTAATTACCTAAAGATTTTACATAAAAAATCACAAAAATTATTGTAACATTCAGTAGGACATAAATTAGTTTGATTACTTTCCAGAGGGTACAAAAGAAGATGGCATAAAGGCAATGACTCACATTGGTGGAATGCTGGAACTTCTGAAAATAGATGCAGCAGGTAAATCTCTTGATTATTAAATCCTAGAAAATGATACCTTGTTATTATTGGTATGAGGGGTACTTTCTTCCATATAATATCTAACTTTAATTTAAACAATTAAAATTATGTTTAATTAAACTTACCTGTATCCCAACCTAAAATATACCAAATTTGAGACAAGTTCTAATTTTTAATTGTAGAAGAAAAATCCATTGAACCAATGCAGCTTCCTCCAGACTCAGACAAGGGATGCAACGCTGGTAAGTTATTTACTGCGTTTAATACCCATTCTTTACTCCTTTACAATTCAAAGGAAGAAACTCTGCCATTTAGTCAACTGAAAGATAACTGAAAGGTGACTGAATTTACTCTGCCATTAGACCTTGTCAGATCTTTTTCAATCAGTTACAAAATTTATCATTTTGTTCTCAATGACTTGCTAAAGTAATTTTTAATTACAAAATTTTTCATCATCATCTTTGTCTCACAAAAAACATTCATTTTGATGCTTTACTTTTTAAATATTTTTATTAGCAAAATAAATAATTGTACATTCTCTAACATTCTATCATTTCCTAAAATTAAGGCTTTTAAAATGTTGGCTTGAAAAGTGAAATTGATATTTTATCTCGTAATATATGTATCAAATGACACGTGTAATTATGAAAGATATAAATCTTTAGTTTTGCTCTAATTATTTTAAGAACTTTGATGAAATAAATTTGGTTAAGCTTTGTTTGAAATCTTATCGCTCTGTGACCTATTTTAGCACATCTTCTTTTCATTTATTTTTTTCTTTTTCTTTTTATGATTAAAATTGAAAAGTTAAGTAATTCCTTTGAAAATAAAACAACACATAAATATACCATACATATTAAATAAATTCTACCTACAGCTGATGTGGAGAAAGAAGAAGGATGTGACGCCAAGTTTGGTTTGATCATGAGGTGTATCAAGGATGGCTTAGTGGCCGTCATTAACCACTTGAAGAGTGATGCCGATCGTACGTAGACACGACACTTTCTCTGTTTGTTCTGTTCTTCAAATGCATTTCGAAATGTTGATTTATGACAAATTTCTTGTTTATGTATGAAATGTTTGTATTTTGGATTGAATATTAAAGATGTTCGTACCTTAAGAAATTTGATTATCAAACAATCCTTTCAAAATGCATTTTATATGAATTCCATATGTATAAAATATATTTATACATCCCAGTCATAAACGTCTCACGATAAAAAATGGTGTTGTCAAACCCCAATCTCGAGAATTTTTCAATTAAGTAAATATACAAATAAAGATTTTGCACAAAATTGACATTAAAGTTTATTTAATCTATTGAATTATCATTGACAGCTTTGGAAAAGGTTAAGTTTGCTAAAGCCGTAATTAACCAGATTGGTGCAGGGGCTGAGGATATCTTCAAGCTCGCAGGTGAGATACATTAAATCTCAAACACAAACAAAGCGTTTCGAATTATTTTGATTTATTTTTATTGAAATATTTCCTAAATGTTTGCATAAAAATCAAAGTGCAACCAAATGATTAAAATGAAAACTTTACTATTTGAATTTCAGAAGCATGCTATGGAGACAAAGATAAGGTATACTTTACACCTTCTCTTCAGAAATAGAAATGAATTGTTGTAAAATTTCTATATGGAGTGTTTATAATTTGTTGAATTACTAGTCTTGCTAAAAATTGATGGAAATGGAAACATCACATAGGTATGTATTCAAATCCAGCAATGCATCATCTAATACGTCTATATTTATTATAGAACCCCTATCAGCACTGGGTAGATACATGGACTGCTTCAGAAGAGGGTAAATGAGAACTCTTTTTTAGCTTTTATCTCTTTTAAATTAGTTGGGGGAGAGAATATTTGATCACATCATTACGTACTATAACGGTTTTTTTTAACTATTTTTTTTATTTTAAAAATTTATTCATAGTAGCATGGTCTATGAATATTAACATTTGTTTTGCAGATGTAAAGAATGCCCCGGCTGAAGAAATTGAGCGCTACACTCGGCTTCTTTTAAAGGACCTTGGAGAAGTGGTGAAGACATTAGACGTACTCCTAACTGGAGGTTAAGAGATTTTTTTTTGCTTGATTATTACCTGTTACGATTTAAATGTTTGGTTTGTTGTACAGTGTATTATACACATTGAAAAGCAGTCTTCCTTGCTTCATTTAATTCATGCTTGTGGTTCAGGCGATCTAAAACTAATTGTATTCAATAGAGGGAACCAAAGAAGATGGGATTCGTGCCATGCATCACATTGGTGGCATGATGCATCTCTTGCAGTTAGATGCAGCTTCTGGTAAAACATGTTTCACAATCCTAAATTCCTCTCGTGTAAATAAAAATAAATGTCGCATTTCTTCATTTTTCTTTTCACACATGTCAGAAATCTTAATTTCTAAAATTATCGTAATTATGAATAGGTTTAAACTTTTGATGTAACACTAGTACAAAAGTAGCAAGCTATGTATTTAAGCAAGGTTTCAAATAAAAATAAGCATCGAATCTTAATTTGTTTCATGCACTTTATGAAAATACATTAAGAATATCAGAGAGAAATACCTATAGCTGATTCCTTTCACTTTTTAAAAAGAAAAATCTATTGACCCAATGGAGCTCCCAGCGGATTCCGACAAGGGATGCACTGCCGGTGAGTACCAGCTTTCTTCTGTAGAACTTGTCTTCTCATAATCAATCTAACTTGAAAGAACACATATCTGAAATGAATTTGATTAAGAGTATAAGAACCGGAAGTCGGCATGATGATTTTCGTTATTTTTATTTTATTTATTTATTTATTTTTTGCAGCTGACGTTGAGAAACAGGACGGATGTGACGCCAAGTTTGGTTTGGTCCTGAGGTGTATCAGGGGAGGTGTGGTGGCTGTCATGGACGGTCTCAAAAGCGACAAAGACGGTGAACTTTCTTATCAAATAATCTAGCATTAGTATTCTTTTAAAAATAGATTTATAAATAAATATAAATTAGACATGAAATGTCAACTGGGTATAATTCCATATAGTAACAAACTCTTTGATTTATCTGTGTACTATTGAGAGTATGGCATTAGACTAAAAACTTAAACAATTTATTTTTTTCTGATTTCGATAGCTGTTACAAAGATTAGTTTCGCTAAAGCCATCATCAACAAAATTGGAGAAGGTGGTGAAGGCGTCTTCAAGATGGCCGGTACGTGAAGTTTAAAGATATGAATGATTTATTGATATGAATGGAAGTACTTACTAATTTTAGTCGAATTTTACATGTAGATTCAAATTTTAAACCTATAAATATTAACTATCAAAACTTTCATGAAAAATAAGTCTTTGCTACCTTAGTGCCCAAACAATACAATTAATTTTTTTTCCATTTGCAGAAGCATGTTACGGAAATCAAGTAAGTATAATACTGAATTCCTTTTTCACAAAATATAAGATTCTTATTTTACCCTTACTTTTGGTTTTATTACCTCTTCGAATGAATACTCTTTTACTTGAGTATGGATATACATTCTACTTTGTTGCATTCAAAAATTTAAAAAAAAAATCTAGAACTTAAAGGTTTTAAGATCTAAAAGATGGCGATTTAATCACAAGAAAATTACAGAAGGGACCTACTTTTCACCACGCCCTTTTCTACAATACATGGATCATCATAGGGAGATTTGCTTAATACAATAATCTAATTCATTTAATTCCAGAATAACTACGATCATTGGGTTGATACATGGAAAGCTTCAGCTGAAGGTAGAGTAAAAGAATAATTTATATAGTATAAAGTCATTTTAATTTAACTCTTACAAACTCTGTATGTCCTTACCTGATTGGTTTTACAGACGTGGCCCAGGCCTCCGATGAAGACGTAAAGAGATACACTGGTCTCCTGCTCCGTGACCTTCAGGATGTGGTGGATAACCTTAATGTGGTACTTAGCGGAAGTGAGTATATGTGGTACCAAACTGAATCTGATGGAACAAATTAAATCAATCGGAGATTATATGACACTTTTTTTTTTAGGAAATATCATTCTATTTAATAGCAAAATACTTGATTTTTCTAGTCATAAATTGTTTCCGTTATTTTTTTTATGTTGATGTCTTTTTCATCAATCTTGTCTGACATATGATTAAAGTCTCTAACTATGAATGTTTTTCATAGAGGGTACGAAGGAGGATGGGATCAGAGCCATGCAACACATCGCAGGAATGATGGAATTATTGAGGATAGATGCTGAGGAAGGTAAATTGTGACGTTTGGAAATTGAAAAGCTTATATATAAATTTTAAAATGTTCCAGCATACATTATTTTATAAGGATACTTTTTAATGTCTTATATACATTCCTTACAATTTTATTACTTAAAGTGCAAGTGCATACATGTATACATGTACTGCAAAATAAGATACCTTAATTGATTCTGTTTTTTACAGGAAAGCAGTCAATTCCTCCTATGGTTCTCCCAGAGGGTTCAGACAAAGGATGCACAGCCGGTAAGTATCACGTACAAGATGTCTGGAAACCCTTAATGTAATGTTTTACATGTAGTTGTGTTACTCATAAAAAGAATAACTTTAATTTTTTAAGCCTATATACTTGAATAACAAGGCAATTCTTAAAATATTCAATTAGGAAACGCTTTAATTTGTTGCAATTACTTATTGTGAAGATTTATTATTTCATTTTGATAAGAGATATTTTGAAGAGATGTCCTTTTATGAAATAATTATAGCTGACGTAGAGAAACAGGAAAGTTGTGATGCTAAGTTTGGAGTGATTTTAAGCTGTGTTAAAGGAGGTGTTGTGGCGGTCATGGAAAACCTGAAGAGTGACGCAGACGGTATGTCTCCTCTAAATAGTGTCACATGGGCATGCGCAGGGGGTGTCTCAGAGTGTTTAAAAAATACCTGAAAAATAAGGGCCTCTCTCCAGAATAAATATTTTTGTTTTGTCGGAAAGCTATTTTTATTACTATTTTAAATCACAGAATTATGTTGATTTATTGAAATAAAAAAAGCTTTTTTTGTATCCATTCCACACATCAATCAAAACAGCTAAAGTGTCATATTTGTTCCTTGTTTAGATAGGAAATAAGATTTTCAAAGTATCATATATTAGTAAGGTATATCAAAATAGTTTTGTAAATGTTGATGCCCATTTTCCACAATAATTTATGGAAATAGTAAAACTTGTAAATATTTACATTCATTATGTGTTCAAACATTGACTTTGTAAAACTTAGTGTCCCAATATTTGACACACATATAGTCTTTCTATTTAATTCAACATATAACATTGTTGTTTTATATAAACAGTTGTAAAGAAGATCGGTTTCGCCAAAGCAGTGATAAACAGTATTGGCGCCAAGGGCAAAGACATCTTTTACCTGGCACGTAAGTCTGCAGGAAGTTACTTAAAATAATTGCAAGCTGAATACGCATATCATTCTTCTCAATGAAAATTTTTTCCAATTGGTTTTTATTTCCTTGCGAGTTAAATTCCATTTTATCAAAACTTTGTCTTAAAATCACTTATTAAGTGAAAAATTAATGTTAATTAAATGTAATTTTCCATTTAAAACAAAATTCTCTTTAAGTATTAATTCTTTTTTAGATCAATGCTATGGAGAGACAGAAGAGGTAGATATATTTATTTAAGATATTATTCTTAATGACTGGCCCATTCTCCTTTGCTATCATGGATAATGATACATAAGTTAATGAATAAAAAGATATATTAGTTATATACGGGTAATCTTTTTACTCACAGGCTGACAAATACCAGCATTGGGTTGATACTTGGAAGGCCACAGAGGAAGGTATGTGGGTTTTTCAGTCTGGTACCGATAATAAATAATTTCCCAATATAACTATAAAATACAAAGAATTCAATTCAATTAGCAAAATTTGCTGATAACATATTAAAAAGTGATATTTTAAGGAATCATTGTTTGAATTGCAGAAATTAAGAATGCACCTGCAGAAGAAGTGAAGAAATACACAGGCCTCCTGCTCAAGGATCTAAGAATGGTTGTTGGAAACATAGATAGTTTACTAAGTGGCAGTAAGTTCTGTTGTCCTGCATATAATTTTTATAAAAAGTATTTTATTTTGGAATTATAAATCTAATTATTTTTTTCTGAAAAGAATAGCCATAATGAATAATTCACTGGAATTCTTCTGACTTTTACAATAAAGGCGAAAAATGGAGACGTGCTTCTTTTAAAATAATTTTTAAAATTTTTTTACATTTGAAATTGGTCATATAAGTATATCATAGAGAAAATTTTCTATAATATCACACTCGATTAATTTGTATACGTCTTATAATGTTGTCTTTCCTCATTTATATGATTAGAGGGAGGTGAAGCAGAAGGTTTAGAAGCCATGAAACACATTGGTGGAATGATGGAACTCCTGCGCCTTCACTCTGAAGAAGGTAAACAGCATCACATTATCCTCAAAGGAGTACCCTTGTCTAGTAATTGGAAGAACCTTCTGTAAATTATTTTTGTCTGTAATTATGTCATTAGACATTATAATATTTGCTCTTCTTGAATAATGTAAATTTACATTTTTTAAAAAGATTTTATTTTTCAATAAGCAAGATGGCGACAGTCCTATTTCCTGAATGAAAAATAATGGAATAAGAATAAATAAAAATTTGATTAAATGTTTTTAAAACACAACAATTGTAGGAGAGAAGTCTATTCAACCCATGGAACTGCCCAAGGACTCTGACAAAGGATGTACTGCAGGTGAGGATCTAGAAAATATATAGATTCAGATAGCATTACTATATTGACGATTCTGCTTGGTAAACAATAAATATTTTAAAAAGTAAGGAAAGTTTCTATTTCTTTTAATGCTTTCTGTACTTTGTATTTTAATTCTAGAACTAGAGATATGGACATTTCTTACAAACAAATTAGTACATCTGTTTTTTAATGTTATTAGCTGATGTTGAAGCAAAGGAAAGCTGTGATGCTAAGTTTGGTTTGATTCTTGGGTGCGTGAAGAAAGGACTCGTGTCTGTGATAAATGTGCTAGAGAGCAATACAGACAGTAAGAAAACTACATGTAATTTAAAGTTACGCTGCTATCTCTCTTTTTTCAAAGCACTGGATAGTATTTGCTGGTAGTATCTATAAGTAGCATCGCTTATTCAAAACGAAGTATTTCAGGTGATAGCAAAAAAAAGAAGACATTTTAACTTGATTTACAATTATTTGAATTGCAATATTAAAAAGTATTAAATTTAACTTATTCTCTGTCAGACATCAGTGAAAGATCTGAAAATTTCATTGTATAATGAAATGAATTGAAATTTAACAAACTTTTTAGCATTTTCTGTCTATTAATAGTTAGATATATCGTGGCTTTTCATACTCACGCACTGAGTTTGACATTAAATTTTTCATCTTTCCAGCTGTGAACAAAGTCAAATTTGCCAAGGCAGTCATCCACAGTATTGGCGCTAAAGCAGAGGGAATTTTCCAACTGGCAGGTAGGGAATACAATTTATGAATAAAACAAATACTTGATTTGTTCAAGAAAAATGTTAGCTTGGGCTTTAAAATGTAGAGAATAACTCTTTTCATATGAAACATAAGAATGGGAAAGGTTTATTTCTGACAAAGACACATTTTTCTCCTGAATTTGATATGTAACAATTCTAACAGAGGATATATAAATCACTTGTGGCTTAAGCATGAAACTTGAATGGTGAAAAATTCAAAATATTAAAGGCCAATGTCCTCATCATCTTTTTAGTACAAAGTACTTCTACATGCAAAAAGATACGAATTATTTTTCTTGTAACATATATTAAACGAAGTGTATGTGAGTTCCTGTCTATATTTAGTATCAGTAGTTTTGATTTTGGTAGGTTTTTCTACAAAAATTCACTTCACAAAATTGTGTCATATGGTCATGAGTTTTTAATCTTCAATAAAATTGTTTTTAAGTTTTGCTCTTCACCAACCGTGTTCCAAGACGTAAATTATACAAAACTCAGATTATTTCAATTTGATAAAAAAAAATATCTAAATGCTATAACTCTTAGATGTTAAAATTTAAAATAGTACCATAACTTTGATAATTATGACTTACAGAGTGAGATATTCTCTTAAAAAATCATATATATATTTTTTAATTCTATGGGTAATACTGGGCTATTTGAACCTTTCCTGATGTATTGTATTTATGTATTCCCTCCTGAGTATGTTATTGCTGATATTAACCTAAATCTCTGTACTGGCCTTGACGTTTCAGGGTAACATAGAAAAGAGTAATTTTCATCAATTTGTTTAAATTGTACATGCATACTCTTCAAAGTCCACTTAAGTATGTTCGTCTTCTCTATATGACTATTTTAGTTTGTATCTTTTTATGACATGTGTAGTATGATCTTTATAAAGATCAAATGGTGAAAGACAGAAAAATATTTTTAACTTATCATTGTTTTTGTTTTTTTTTACTGTAGAATACTGCTACGGTGGAAAGAAAGAGGAAGCGGTGAGATTATATGGAAATATAAAGACCTCTATTTTTTATTTAACAAAACCATATTTCATGTATTTTAAGTTGTATATTAAAATAATTCTATCGACTTTATAAAACTGCTTCGTTACGGTTATTTTTTTAATTTTATTTCTGTTCTTTGTTCCTTGTGATCATTCTTACCTCTTCTTCGATTGAAAAACAAAAACTTTTATTTATAGGAACAGGCTAGAAAGAAGAAGATGCTCGACGAAAAGAGGGCCAAAAAGGAGAGACTTGAACGCTTGTTATTAGAATATCTCAATAGGAAATAAACTGTGCATTTACTAGGAAAGGAACAAACAGGAAGAGTGTTAAAGCATACAACGAAACCCAGATTCGCCCAAAGACGATTATTTTTTTTATAAGTTTAATTTTTTTAATTCTTTATCAATAAAGATTATTTACGCAATGTTTTTTTTTTCTTTTCTTTTCTTTATAAAGAATGTTTTTCAGTACGGTTCGGGTGGGCTTTATTTTGGCTTAAAATTTACTGTTCCTAAAAAGTTATGAAATTGGCTTTACCATGAGTTGAGTAGATGAATATGATGAATCATAAAAGAATATTGCATGAAGGAGGACTGTTCTGGAAATATGATGTCATTAATTTGATATATTTAAAAGTTATATGCAGATACACATGTAGGTATCAAATGACTAATTTTTTGTGGTTAGTGTCTGCAGCCGTCGCTTACTTCAATTTACAGGTAAATTGTGTAAAATACTTTGAAAAATCATGATGCATGCCAATTTTGAAAATTGAGTTCATGTTCTGGAAATATGATGTCATTAATTTGATATATTTAAAAGTTATATGCAGATACACATGTAGGTATCAAATGACTAATTTTTTGTGGTTAGTGTCTGCAGCCGTCGCTTACTTCAATTTACAGGTAAATTGTGTAAAATACTTTGAAAAATCAGTTGGCGATGCATGCACTGTATGTTTTCTCAAAGATAATTCTATTGAAAATTGAGTTCATGATGAAACACTTAGCATTTAGAAGGTCATATTGGAAAAACGATTTTTTTTACCGCATGGAATTTAAATAATTCAGAAAAAGATTAATTTTGATTTCGTACATCACTTCTGAAATAAAAAAAATACAGGACCAGATTTGTATTGACACCTTGTTCTTTCTTTTTTTCTTCAAATGATTATTTTTTTTTTCAATTTGACTTACAAACATGCCTCGCCAGGGTCCAATGCATATTTTAAAACAGCTGTTCTTTTATCAAAAATTATTTCATCATATAGAAAAATATAAGGACAAGAGGTGTTTTATGTAATTGTAAAAATAAAGTTCTATATAGGGTAATTTTATTTGGAATTTTTACTTCATCAGTTAATCTTGGATTTTAAGAACTGAAAAATATTAGTTCAAAAGGCGTACATGTACCGTATTCAAGCCACAAGTGTTTTATTTGAATTCAAACAATCCTAGATCCTCATCCACTTTCTTTGAAATACTCTTTACTTCTTCCTGTCTCAACAGGAAAAAACGAACCTGCATTTTATATTAATAATATTTCGATTTACAATAGTGAAAGTTTTGATTTACTAAAGCCAACTATAGTTCGTTTTGTTAGGGATATACTTCAAGTTATAGTATGGTGGATTGCAAAACTGAACATTTTTAGCTCTACTGGACAGAAACCGGAAGAGCTTATGCGATAGTTTGTCTGTCCGTCTGCGAACAATTTTTCAAAATGCTCATCCTCCTACAGTTTTGGTTTGATTCCAATATAATTTGGCACGTAAGTAGAATAGACTAAGATACATAATTATGTATATCGGTATTTGATTTTATAGAATTATATTGCTGTGGTTACAAAAAGTAGGAAATTATGTAAAATACTTTTAAAATGCTACTCCTCCTTTAGTTTTAGTTTGATTTTAATATAATGCGGTATGCAAGTAGACTACAATGAGGTACACAATTGTTTTTGTTGTTTATTGATTTTGATGTTACGATGTTGCTATCGTAACTACAATTGAAAGTTCTGTAATATTCTTTTAAAAGGCTACTCTTACAGTTGTAGTCTTACTGCAAATAGAGACTAAATCGAGGATCATTATTCTATTAATGCTGTTGCAAAGTTTCAAGTCCAACTGCTACTTTTCTCTTTCTTTGTTATAAGTACAAACCAGTAGAGCTACAGTCTAGACAGAGACTTCTGGTTTTGAATAAGAATGCTACTGTTGTTCATAACATTTATTCTGAAGTTTTAATAACTAAGGCGTTCAACTAGATTTTTGATCTTCCGACATACGTGGTGGCTTAAAAATCAGACCGACATGTATATAACAAACACTAGATTTTATTCTACAAAATAAGTTACAATCGGAGGTATTCAGATAAGTGATAAGCCCACCATTTCAAACATTAGATTTTTACGAGGGACGTTCAATAAATAATGTCATCAGCTCGATGACATACAACATGGAAATCATATGGCATTAAGCTTGACTTTCTCTAATTATTGAATCTTTAATGAGTTGATAACAGTTTATGTGATCACTTTTCATCACATAGTTCCATTGTGAGAAGCTGGAAAACAGGGGCTATTCGAGACACTGCATGCAAAATGAATAGTCAAGAATCAGTAAACTAGACAGAAATTAAACGCTCCATTAAAGCTGCTGTAAAACTTGTTAAGAATAATCCCAAAGATATATTAACTGAAATATGTGAAATTTACAGCAACCAATGTCTCTTTTATACACACTGGAGCAGGTGGATTTCAATGAACAAAAAGGATATAATGGGCATCAAAAATGGGTACCGTCATTGGCGACAAGGACATGCAACAACCAATGTATATTTGCAAAAATTCAACAAATTATCACTGAGTATGTTTGATTGACTTTAGGACACATAGCAAATTTGATAGACGTCATTTTGGGGGTTGTTCACACTGTTTTAAAGAAACATTTGATAGTAAAAAAGTTTAATACTCAAAGGTCACCCAACATTTTGAAAAATGAGTGAAAAGGACAGCGTGTAGGAATATCTAAACAATCTTTTTTAAAAAAATAAAAAGATATACTTATCCATGTTTGTCTGAAATTAATTCAAATTGATAATGAAACTTGAATACATTTTGCTTTAAACCCTCAAGACAAATTTACAATCAGATACACTTGACAAAACAGCGAAGGCCTGAAAAGAACAAAGAATTGCAAGAGCACAAAAACAGTTTTATATGCTATTTTCTTAAATATTAGTGGTCTTGTTGTTCAAATTCTTATTAGGGGAGTAATTTCAATATCTGGAAGAGTCTAGAAAGCAAAATTTTGCAAAAAATGAAAGCTTTATGAGAGGAATGAGCAAGAATGAGGAATTCACTACATTAAATTTCTTCAGGAAAGCGTCCTAACCCACAGGTACACGAATAATATTGGCCAGCTCTTTCAACCTTTGACTTGTTTCATTTCCCAAACTTGAAAAAAACACCTTTCAGAAAGAAAAAAGAAGTATAGGAAATCATAGGATCTGCCCTATTCCAGTATACGAAGGTTCATACTCAAAGATGTGTTCTAAAAACAATTAGAAAGTGAATAAAAATGTCACGGACATGTGTTTTAATTAAAAGAGAACATTTTAGTTTAATCATTAAGACTAAATCATAGAAAAGCGTTTTTTGTTTCTTTCCGAGCACCGATGACATTATTTATTGAACGTCCCTCGTATAAGGAAAATTCGGTTAAAAATCCTTCTTAAATAGTAAAACATAAATAAAATAATATAAGGATATAAAATATGTAGGATTATTGGAATCAAATATTAACAGGATCTCAGTTATAACTTCATAATGGTTGCCCTTTTAGTTGTGAATATATGGAGACGTTCTGACAAGTTCAAGTTGACACAGTAGGTTTGGAGCACAACGTTGCTATATCTCAGTTGCTATAATTTATGAAATACGGCATCAAAAGTTCAGATAATCATTTCAATTCCAGAACAGAATGTTCGATATTTAGTTCAAATAACAAAACACAGGACATATGAGTTTTTTTATTGCAATACTGAATTAAAAAATACACCTAATCAATGTTTTACATTGTGTATATTTAACGCCACTTTCTTTTATTCTTGAAACAAAATTAAACTTAAAACAAATTAAGAACCAATACCTTATTTTAACGGAAACTTTCGCCTTCAAAGATTAACATGCAACACAATAGAGATCCAATAGTCAAACACTAATTACTGTGTTAGCATTCTTAATACTTACAAGTGAAAGAAAACCTTATTTACTCAAAGTAAATAAACATTAAGTTAAACATCATGCCAACCTAAAGTTACTTTAAACACTATTTACACGGAAAGCTGCTTCTGTGTATCTCTGAAAACAGCGGCTCTCTGTATTATTCAAACTCAGAACCTCTACATTATTCTAGACACAGAACAATCTCCCAAAGATTGTCTTCAGTATCAAACTTGTAAGAGATAATGGCACAGCAAAAAGCTTTTGCTGTTTTACTTGGAATTCTGGTAAATTGTGTATTGGTTTCAGGTATGATATCATTTACGTTTTATATTTTACTCCCAATTATTAGATTTTAGTTGAAAGATTTAATAATAGAAGTAAACAAATTTAATAAATTTCCCTAAAATTTATACCTTATTATGAAGTTAACAATTATTCCAACAGGTTTACAATTTGATTGGGCTTATACATAAAAATAATTTCAAATCTTAATATATGTTTTATATTATATATTTTTTTTATTTTGAAGAATGGAATGAATATCTAGTAATTTCATAAAATGATTATCATCTTTCCAATTGAAGTAAGGTGTTAGACGAATTATTCAAAGGGGCAAAAATTAGGGAATAACTATCTTCTAATTTGGTATTTGCGACCGTTAATGCAAAAACGCGTAAGCGGAGCCGGGTTGCGACCGTTAAATATATAAAAAAATATATTAGTTATTCCCATTCTAATACAATCCATGCATTTTGTTTGTTGTCTACGTCTTATTTTGATGAATTTTGTTACATGAAATACGTCACGGAGCATTGTGTTTTTGCGTCGCTCTATTATGACGTCACAATGAAAAAGCTTCCACGCTCGATAAGCTTCAAACATCAGTGCATTGGCTAATATTTACATTTCCAATAAATTTCCCCAATGATTCTTTACAAAATAAAATGCAGTATATTTTCTCATGAACTACATTAGGTATGTATCACGAATAAGCATGAATATCTCCATTGTTACGTCATAATACCGCACTTGACGTCAAAAAGTCAAAAAATATAGTGCACACTGTTTTGTTTTAAAAACGACAGTTGAACGGCGTAAATTTATGGCAAGTCATCAGAAAAATAATGTAAATATAAGATATGAATTTAATTTTTGAAGATTCATGAGGTATATGAACTACAACACGGCATATTTATCATGAAACGCTAACGCGCTTCATGAAATACTAACACGTGTTCATAAATGAATCTTCAAAAATTAAATTCATTTCTTAAATCAAAAAGTGTTTTACAAAACTATTCATATTTATAGCAAGGAAATATAGGAAAAAATTGGAAGTACCCCCCCCCCCCCCCCCCCCCCCCCCCCCCCCCGAAATAGGATTTTCGAGTTTGGGCAATTTTTTAATTTTCCGTTTTTTTTTTTTTTTTTTTTTTTTTTTTGCTTGCCAACTTTTTCAGGTAAGTTAAAAAAAAATTCTCTTGTTGGCCCCCCACTTTCAAAAACGATGCTACGTGCCTGCTATTGCATTAGAATGTAAAAAGTATACTTCTTGTCTTACATTAAATTTCCAGCGCTGTTCGTGAATTTGCATCAACAGAATTTAGGCCGTCCTGAAACTAACATGTGATCAATAAAAACATTTTTAAAAACATCTGTCATGAAATTAATTCAATGCCATTGTTACTTGATACTTGTGCGCGATTCACATTTTAATTTTGATACTATATTTAACAAATAGGATTTTACTACGTCATGAATGAGATGACGCCATCAGCCGCCAAATCACACTGCGAGTCCCTAGGCTTGAGGCTGGCTGTTTTTGAAACCCAAGCTGAATGGGAAGAGGCCAGAGCTTTTCTTAATACACACAATACAAACTGGGGGTAAGATCTTATAGTTTTTTTAAATTAGTATCTAATAAAACACATAGTAAATTTGGGTAGACGCTGCATGTTGTACAGTTATAAATACAGAAATGTGACACATTTTATGTGAATTTAAAAGTGTCTGTAAGGCACCAACCAGAAAATTTTAGTTAGCGACTGTATTACATTTTGACCGTATTGCAACAAGAAGAGGTAATTGGTGTAGGGTGACCAACTTGTCAATCATAATTCCATTCTATATTAATTTTTAAAATTTCTTTCTACCCTCGTTCCCTCTTGATTCTATAAACATGTACCTGATTAAGAAGTTGTCTTATAAATGTAACCACTTCAGTCTTAAATAGAAAGAAAAACTAGTAATTCAAATCCTTTTTTCAATTTTTTTTTAATTTTGAATGTTACACAATTTTCCTCAGAAAGAGCAAAAATGTGTCGATTGGGCTACAGAGAGATCTTGCACAGTCTGGATTGGTGTATAAGTGGATAGATGGATCGGCACTTACTTGGGGCTCATTTTACAATATTCCTTGGAAGGACGTAAACACACCAGTGGATGATCCGACTAAAGCATGCGTAAAAATGGAATGGGGATCGGACCTCCGGTGGAAACATCACGACTGTGCTGCCACAGAGGACTTCTTGTGCGAGGGTTAGATAAAAGTATTAAATAAAAAGAATTATAAATACAATACATGAGTAAAAGAAAGCCAGAAGTATATTTATAAATATCGTATAAATACTTACATTTAGCATGAAAATATTCAACATCTTTTATATGTATCCCTGAGCTCTACCATTTACTGACCTTTCAAGATAATCTATTGGCCACCTGCATGACTGGATGGTGTAGGTTCATCCTGTGAGAGGCTTCATATGGATGTAATACTGTAATTTAAACGAGCAATGAACACGAGTCATATAAGTTAGAGTATTGGATAACACGGTGGTTAATAAATAATATCAAAGTGTCATTGATGAGGCAAAGTCGAAGTATAAAAAAAATCTTTTTTTCGAGAGCCTTTCTTTCTCTCCCTCTCTTTCCAAAATATTTGCCCGCGTGGCGCATTGGTTAGAGCGTCTGCTCTAGAGTCGCGGAGTACATCTAAGGAGTTTATCCTTACATCGCGGTTTCTAATCCCACTGTGGAGACCAGTCCTTCGGATGAGACCGTAGAAACTGAGGTCTCGTGTCGCAGGAGGTACTGGCACGAAAAATATCCCTCCCTGCTCAATGGCACTGAGTGCCGAGTATAGGACAAAATTTGCAGCTGTCCACTGGCAATTAATCCATCTTCCCAAAATAGATGTTGTTTATGTATGTATATTTTGCACACAAGAATGAAGTAAATATTGATCTATAATACTAGTATTACATTTAATTTAAGGCGTAGAACAATTTCAAATTAAAGATATTCTTTTAACTTGGTTAAAATTCAGTTAATATCAGTTGGTCAAGTTTGATTTTTTTTCTAATTTAAACAATCGTATACTTAAGGTTTCTTTATGAATCCTTCGACCTCATCCGGTTGGTACGATGCTAAGTCTTCTTGTGAGGGTATGGGGATGAAACTTGCTTCTCTTAAATCGGACGAAATTCAGCAAGCTGCAGAAAAATACATTGCAATCACATTTCAAAATGCAGGGTAAGTGACTTATATCGGAACTATACAATACATTATAACAAACGACAAAATATTTTTTAAAAAAAATGGATATTCTTCTGCACAACAGTATACTCAAATGGACAATGGGGTATCGCTTTGTGAAATTTATGTTGAATTCTCAGTTCCTCTAGTTTAACCTAAAACTGTGGAAGTTTGTTTGATTAGGTCTTCTGGTGATGTATGGCATGGTCTGTATAAAACTACCAGTAGTTTGTTCACCTTCGAGGATGGAACAGCTTGCACATCCGGAGCATTTGGATGTACCGGATATACGTATCCTTGGGTATCATCTGAACCCGATTCGTCTGCAGAGTGTATTCGCTTAAAATACATCAGCTTTGGCCAGTATAAGTGGGCGGACAATGGATGCACCAACAATAGGAAATATTTATGTCAGGGTGAGTTTTTTCGATTACTTCATGTAATTACATCTAATTCATTCAAGAGTTTTTTTGTTAAATCAAAATATTTCAATTTTAATTCACAAGGCGTATGGAAATAAACAAAACTTATTCTATTCCTCAATCTTTTCTTCGTTAGATATACAAATTTTCAGAAATTGCAAATGCACATTCTGTATAATTGTATAATGAAATTTGAGAGAGGATGGTTAGAAACAAGTTGCAATTTTTTAAACATACTTTATTGAAAGTACATTTTATTGTTTAAATTTATCCTTTTATAGAGATTGCTTCTTACTGGTCAAATCATGACCCTGAGGGATAAGATGGTTCTTAAATAAGATTCAAATTTTCAGATTGAAGTAATTTAAAGTCTTCTTTCAAAGAACCACTTGACTAGAAAGGATAAATTTTATAATTATGTAATAATCTTCTAGAAATATTTTATGTAGATTTTCATTTTTTCTAATCAGGTAACCGACTGTTTCCTTTTTTTATTTTGTAGTGAAAATTTACATAATTATCATTAATGAAAAAATAGCTGGACCCAATAGTTAGAAAATATTACATTTACATCATTGAAAAGATACATGAAATCACCCCCTCCCCACACTCTGGAAATCGCAGATTCCTTACTGATTAGAAATAAAATAGAAAAATAGAAAAAACGTTTCCTTGAGTTGCTTTCCTCCCAAATCGTATATTATTTTCTATAGGTTGGTATCAACAAAAACAAATCTCTTAAAAGCTCAAGATTACATCATTCTAATATTTCTGGACCCCCCCCCCCCAAAAAAAAACCCGCTAGTATTTCAACCTGATTTATAGCATCTCTATATCAGCTCTCCGTCGAAACATGGCTGAACAATTTTGGACGTGGCGTTAAACAATATACAATCAATCTATTTCAGCTCAGTTTACACCGATTACCACCACCACAACAACAACTACAACGACAACGACGACGACGACGACTACCACAACGACGACGACGACAACACCACCGACAACCATAACGACGCTCCCAAAGACAACCACCAAACCGTGGTGGTTCGTGGAATATAGTGCAGACGGTAAAGCAATTGGCGCGAATGGAAAGGTATAACAAAAACACAATGAATTGAACAAAACATGAGAGCAGATGATCAGTTAAATTGATTGATTGATTGCTGTTTTACGTCCCATTGAGAATTTTTCACGCATATAGAGACGTCACAATATACCGTTAAAGGGCTTCAAATTTTGAAATGTATATACTTGACACTCAGGGCCTTTGAGTATTGAGGGATCTTTATCGTGTCAACGCCTGCTGTGGCACGAGACCTTGGTTTTTGAGATCTTATTCGAAGGACCTGCAACTTTCACTTATGCTGCCGAGCGCATGGCGAAGGAACAGTTACTTTTTTTCTCGACTTAGGTCAGTCGCGGCCGAGATTCGAACTCACGACCTCCCGATCACGGAGCGAGCGCTACCGTGCATTGTCAGTTAGACTGAAGAACAGGACGAAATTATCAATATGCAAAGCTATAGCCAATGATTTAGCAGAATGGCCATACCAGTAGATATATACCCAGTGGCAAGTTATTTCATATTATAATATAATGATAAAGTAAGACATGCAAATCGGCTCATAATTTCAACAAAATAGAGGAATGTACATCAACAAATAATGGAAGATTTTAGTTAAGATGTTATTTTTACTTTTCTTTTCAGACATTTGACGAGTCAAAACCACCAGCTAGATTCGGCATTATAGGTCTCGCCATAGGGTTTTCCACATTCATTGTGCTGATGACCATCGTCTGCGGTTTGTGGTTTTGTTGTATAAGGAATAAAGACGATTATCGATTTGTAGAAGAGGAGGAAGAGGAAAAACCTAAAGGAATAAAACCCCTCACTCAGAAACCACACGGGATCAAGTACATTGCATAGGATTGTCATAACATGGAATATCATCCATCACCTCGCAAGAAATACCTTAAAACTACAAGCTTTAACTTTTAGTATTTTTCTAACTCATATTGACAATAATCATCAAATTTTATTTCTTTCACCAAGAATGCGGTTTATACATTTAAACAGTTTATAAGTAAATACATTTTATAAAAATGGATATTTATATACTAAACATTTATTGACTTTTTTTTTTGTTTTTGTTTGTTTTGAAAAACTACCTACTTTTTGCTTTCAAATATATATTCAAGCAGCAAACATTCTTCAATGCCATTAAAATGCAAAAGCGAAAAAAGAATTAATCTTTTATTTCAAGATCACCGGGATATGTCCTATCGACATAACACTGGAAATAATCATTGTTAATTGATAGCACGTCGTCGATGTATTTGAATATCGAGTTGAAGGCCACAAGTACAGCAAGTGTTTTCTTCTTTTCACGTACGAGATTTTGGACAAAATCTGTTTCACATGAATACAGTAATAGGTCTGCTGTTAACGGGACTCAATTGGTACCCATGTGAATACTAATAGATTGTTGGAAGACATGGTCTCCAAAAATCAAATATATATTGTCAATCAAAAACTCAAGAATATTTTGTTATAAACTTCAGATTACTTGTGTGTACAATCAGATTGTTTCTAACAAAATAAATTTACAAATGACCGATGACCAGGTAAGTAAATTTACGAGTTCTAATTTTATTGAAGAAGCAACTGTCAATGATGTTAAAAAAGCCTGGACTTTATCATGGCGAATAGTTGCATTTAAAGTTGAAAAGTAGTTTTTACGTTGTTGATTTTGGTAAATATTTGTAATTTCAAATGTGCCAAACGATCCCTAAAATTTCTAAGTATACACAAATATGCTTGTTCGGCTTTAAAGGACGGCTTTCATAAAAATTTCATATGAATTTATAAGATAGTTTTAGTTCTGCCAAATGTTTTTCAAGCGCATTTTATACATAAAACACCATTGTTTCTAGTTGATATCAAAAAGTTTTTAATATCAAATTTTTGTTCTGTAGATATTTAACTTTAAAATTTTAACATTTTTTTAGGTTAAAAGGGTGTCTTAATTTATCTTGAAAACTTTGTTAACAAAGCATCAAAAAATTAAAACAATGACATCATGGACATGCTTCTAAGGAAAATAAAACAATATATTAGTATAACATGGTGATCTCTATTATGAGCTGTTTACTGTCTTTATCCTTACAGGGATAGAAGGTCTGTTTGTTTACATGTATTTTCTTTTTATTTGTAAATATTTGTATATTTGTTTGTATATTCTCGAAGTATGTTAAATTTATTTGTATATTCTTGAAGTATAACTTTGCAATAAAAAGGAAAGATTCCAATTTTACAAATAAAATTAATAAGGTTAAGACCGTCATCAGGATCAACAATGAGCAATTAAAAGAGTACACAGTGACACATTACTTATCAAGGATATCTTCTTATCAAATAATTGAGAATAATTTGTATGATATTTTGGGTCCGTATAACACTTTACAATTCAAATTTCTAAAAAAAAAAAATGATTTAGAGTTTTAGGAATGTAACATATTCTGCGAAATTTTTAATAAAAAAAAATAAACTGCTTTCGTATATTATGAGTTGAATATATATTACGGTGTTTCGCAATTTATCAATTATTGTTTGCGTGGGTGTCATTTAGAGTGTTTGGGTTGATGGCTTCTCGGTCAAAATGTCTTTTTTGGCAAAGGCAAATACGCAACACTCAACCCATTTGCATTTTAAAATGCAATATAACGCTTATTTTGTATAAAGGCACCCTGGGAATTCAGGAGGGAAGTGTATTTTGTGACAATATCTGATCTATCTGAGTTATTTATATGAAAGTTGCTATTATTTTCTTTATTATCTGAGGTATTGTCGAGAAGCTATTAAGGTCACCTGTACAAGAAGGAGGTTCCATCTCGACGCATCCTGAGAGATAAAATCTACAGAAGTAGGATTCACGCAATACCTTGTCTGCATTGTCAGTGACATTTGAAATACCCCAGTACATTTTTAAACAAGGTTAATATCCAGTCTGATTTATTACATCTCGATTGACAAAACACACTGTATATCATTTAACAGCTCTTATACAATACCTGTTGTTGATATTCAACGTTAATTATACAGCCAACCTTTCTTGCAAATACATGTTCATGTGTGAAGGTTACATTACGTTTGGGTTAACCTTCTTATCTCAAAAAATTTAGGAAAAGAGATATTTAGAGTCTGTAATTTTTTTGCCTTTTTTGTTCACATTGACGGATTTAGTCTTACCTCGTTCGTGACCAATAAATTAAGCCACTGGTACAAATAAGTCCCATAGCTCCATTTCTGAAGCGTAAATTCTTCAAAATCATATGTCAGCTTTGAAAATGTTTTATATTCCCAGCAACCAAAATGAAATTGAATTACCATATCTATATTGGATTCCAAAATTTGCCGCAAATCCTTAAAGATACATAGTAATTGTTTTATCAAGCTTCTCCCTCTTTGCTCATCACTAAGATATTTACTGTATATAATTGAGGAAAAACTTCAAGAATATTTTGTAACAATATATTCAAAAAGTTGTGTAAATCAGATGTGGAAGCTAAAAAATTCCAAGGAACTTTTGGAACATTTAAAATCACTATATTGTACCGAAATCAACAACATAAAAACTTTTAACATTATATCCAAGTTGATTCCTCAGGATAAAATCCTGACTTCATTAACAGCTAATTTTTATATAAAAATGAAACTCGTACTTACAATGTCATTGGTCATTTGAAGAATTTCTTTGAAAAAAATCAAAATGATTGTAGACACAAGTACTTTAAAATTTATATTTAGAAGATGCTTGTGTTTCTGATATACAATATCTATGTGTCTTTTTCCAACAGTCTGTTTGAATTCCCATGGGTACAAATTGCGCACCTGTATAAGCGGATCTATTTTGTATTCATATGATGCAGAAATTGTTCATAAATCTTTTACGTGAAAACAATAAAGGCCTTGTTGTGGCCTTCAACTCGATATTTAGATATTTACAATGGTTATTTACATTCTTATGTCGATAATTTATATCCAGGTGGGCTTAAATAAACGATACCACAGAGTCTGACACATTTCTCAATGGTGTTTTAACATTCATTTATCAATTTTAGCAGGTCCATTAGCTCTTTCCTTTCTTGAAAGATGCATTGAGTTACCCGGTCTGTATATGACCTTCATCTTCAGGGTGAATGAAACTGTTTCCTAGATTAAGCACGTCAATATTGGTATATCCAAGCGCTATTGTACATTTTCCTTCATTTTCAAAGTTTTATGGGTTTTATGGGTGCAAAGTAGAAAAATGCAATATTTTTACTGCATATAGTCAAAATAACTAAAACAGTAAATAAAACTTTAGGTAGTCATAGCTTTTAAGACATTTGAAAATATTAAACAGAAGTGTATGTCAGCATAAATATTCTTCATTTCTCGTAAACAGCATTATAAACGTTTGGTAAAAACTGGGTAAAATGCATAATTCTGATGATGTGACAAAACCTTCCTAATTACACTAAAAATTTTCCCCTCGACCTTGACCTTGAAGTTTGACCTACTTTTCCATAACTTTTGAATTAGAAGTGATAAGGCTTTCATATTAAAGCTGTGTATTGAGTGTGAAGTGTCCTTTCTAAATACACTGTGTTTTGATCTGTGACCTTGACCTTGAAGTTTGACATACTTCTCAAATTTGTTCATTTTTCCTCATAACTTTTGATTGAGAAGAGATAGTGTTTTCATATTTGACATTTGCATTACCTGTGACACGATTTTTTCGAGCATGCTATGATTTCTGATCCCTCGACTAATGCGATTGACCTAATAAAAAAATCAACTTCGGGGATAACTTCTGAATGATATATGATAGAAGTTCACATTTTACACAATATGTCATAAAAAATTACATTTCACCCACACAAAAAAACGGGGGACCAAAATTCTTTAAATTTGCTTGTTGTGCTCCTTTATTTACTGGCATGTTTGCATATTCCTATGATTTATCGATTTATTGTATGTTTTCATACGCCCCGTTCGAGAATTTTTCACTCATACGGAGACGTCACCATATACCGTTGAAGGGCTAAAATTTCTTTGTTAAAAATCCAAATGATTGTACTCACAAAGCCTTAATTCGGGCTGATTAATAGGAAAGTGAAGGTAGATGAGTGAAAACTTTAGATATTTTTAGTTTTTTAACGTTTCTAAGTCGATAAAATTTCCACTTTTACAGTACTATAATACATTTTTGATTTCAAGCATTTGTATTTGAATTGTGACTGTCATTTTATACAAGTTAATGGTAGGAACATTTATACTTATCGATCGTGAAAAAAAAAGTATATACATGTAAAACTGAAATAAATGTGAATTTCAAAAACATATCTTTCGCAATTGTATATCCAGTTGTTATTAGAAATTTATTAGTACTTGAATCTTTATGTATATTTATAAATATTCTAAAAATTAAACGAAGATGTCGGGAAAAAACATTATAATTGTTATCAGTCATGTACACCGTCGAATCTTTTTTTCAAAATCCTTTTAAGTGTGATCAAGTTTTTTTTTCTTTGTCCCTAAAGGAGTATTACAGAATTGTATCCAAGGATATATAATACCAATTCTTTCTTTTCTTGTTTTTTTTTTTATCGTAACCCTTGAGCATTTTCCCAATTTCGAAAGATTTTCCCAGAGCTATATAAGCCTGTTGCAATCCCCAAACCCCTACAGAGCACCAAACCAGATTGAAACTTCAACAAGATGCATAAATTAGTGGTGGTTGCAGCGTTGGTTGTCGGCGCCTTGGCATTGCCAATAAAGGTAAGAATAAAAATTTGTTTAAAAAAAAGTTAGTGTTAACATACTAATTATTCAGTAGGTGTCAGCTATGTTTTTACTATAATATGTTTTACTTGATAAATCATTGGAATAAAACACAAGAAAAGTTTTGCAAAGCATACAAAAGTTCGAAACAAATCGCACCTTTTTTTCTCTAAAATTTTTATGCATTTTATTTCTAATTTTGTCTAGTGACTATTCAGTGTATAGGTTTAGATAGTAATAAAGGAGTATCTCTTCAGTTTCAGGTTAAATTTTATAACAAATGTAAACATGTTTGCTAACACGGAAGAATATACCTACACCATATTTTGTTAAAGTATCCAATTGTGTTTCAATTTTTTACATTGTCATACACTAAAATCCTAAGAATTGCAAACGATAGAAAAAGAGTTAATCTATTTGGGTTTTTTTTTAAATATGTATAAATAATATGGTCATTTTTCCAAGCACATTTGAAAATCTGATGATGACTTCAAGCCTGCTGAGTATAGCTTATGAAATTCTCCTGCTCATCCGAAGAAATCATTTATAAAACACTAACCGCGTCAGTTTAGTACTAGAAGTGCATTGAGTTTGTCTCCGTATTTTAATTGGTAAACGTTTTTAAAATCGAGATCTTTTTTGAAGATTTGAAAAAATAATTTGCATTCTTAAAATATAAATCTTTCCTGATGTTTCATCTTACGTTTTAAAGGTGAAACCTGTTTAATTTGAATGTGGTTTTCTCTGATCATGGACATACTTATTTTGCTTTTTATTCAGATATTCAAGTTACACTAAATGGGGAAAAAAACATTGTCAATAATTTACTATTCCTTGTTTTACAGAGAGAAGATGACTACAATCACTGGGTAGACGCCTATGGCGCTGACAACGAAGGTGATCATTTTCACAGTTGTGTAGAATTCCTAAAATATTCTTTCTCAAAAGGAATTTTTAAGCCATTTTAAGCACTTGTTGTTGTTTTTTTTAAAAATATTTTTTACTGATTCAAATTTCTTACAGTCTACCTAGAACCATTCTATAAAATAAAAATGTTTTTATTCCGATTCTGAATGCTTCCCAAAGCCAATTTATTTTATCATTCAGGATACAGTATCTATCTGCTCATGATTATCAGCATAATGAATAAAGCGATGTAGAATTACTGAATCAACATTTTTTGTAATTCTAACAACACCAGCATTATGGTTTTTCATTTTCTTAATATTCTTTATCTTATGGGGCTCATCGCCCGCGTAGTTAGAGCGTCTGCTCTAGAGTCGCGAAGTAAGGAATCGATCCTTACTTCGCAGACTCGAATCCCACTGTTGGACGTGGAGACCGGAGCTTCGGATGAGACCTTACATACCGAGGTCCTGTGTCGCAGAAGGTGCTAGCTCATAAATGAAAACCCTCACTGCTCAATAGCTGTAAGTGCGGAGTTTAGGACAAAATTTGCATCTCTCCCGCGTCAAGTCGTGGCTTTTCGATATGAGTGAAAAATTATCGAGTGGGACTCTAAACAACATAAATTCATTCATTCTTATGGGGCTCAAATTAAATTTACGTTGAAGTTAAAGTTTTTTTAAACTAGTCATATTTTTATCCAAAAAAAGGTAATTATGATAAAAAGAATTAAAGTACCACTGTAACCCTATAATTGACTTACTTTGTAATTAAATATGGACAGAATAACTAAACTTTAGTAAAAGCTGTGAAATCTTCACTATAAGAATTTCCTTCCTCAGATGTGGCGGGACTCAGCGAGGAACATTTTCAGCATTACAGACTGCTCCTGCTGAGAGACCTTGGAGGCCTGGACTATATCGTCTCAAGCCTTCTTAACCCTTGTAAGTAGTTAACATGTATTGACTTAATTCAAAGGTAACATCCATTTTCTATAATGTCGGACCCAACAATGAACTGTTTGCCAGGGGCCCTCGGGCTAAAGGTAAGGGTTTGGTTTGAAGACTTTACAAAATCGCATTCAATGAACGTTGTGTTACGGATTTTGCAGGGTCAAGGTTTTAAACCGAGGCAGGCTACTGACAGATAATTAGATGTTACTAGGACAGCCTCGTTAATGTCGGTACTTAGTAAATTTCTATGGCATAATAACGACCTTGTCAGCAAATATTACCTAGATTATTTGCATTGTCGTAGGCCTTTTATTTTATACTGATTTATCTGCGGAAGTTTCGTCTACCCTATTAATATGCAGGGCTCACTGCATGTATGTCAAGTCAACAAGGGGTTCTTGCTCCGTTAAGACACGTAATTTCACCTCTGCATTTTCTAGGGTTATGTGTTTTATGTCCTCTTTCAGATTTCTATTTTTCACTGAAACTTTTCTTTTAGATTTATCACTGTTCGTCCACCTTTAATTTATCTAAATACAGGGCTGCACAGTCTAGAAGCTTGAAATGTATATAATGGAAGCTTGACCTTAGAGTATTTTCATTTATCGGCTATGCCAAATGAACTCAGTTAAATTGAAAAAACATTAATTTAATGCAAATACGACCTTGTCTTATAGACAAATGTAATTGACGCAAAAAGTTAAAGACGTCAAACAACTAACTTAACATCTATTGCTTTAATTTAAAAAAATATTAATATATTGTATTTTTTAAGTTTTGTAGGAAACAATTTCTGTAGGTATAACAAAACATTTGTCGAATAAGGTTTTGACAGACCCATAACTTTTTCATCGTTTTACAGAATCAGGCATACGATTTGACTGCTTCAAGAAATCCGAAATTTTATAATTCATTATCCTTCGTTTCTTTTTTTATATTTAAATGTGTTCAGACACAGAACAGTTTCTCTCTTGTTTTTCTTTATTGAACACAAGAAAAATACATCATAGTGATTTTTCACTACATTCAGTCATTTGTGTATATAAATTCATATTAAAAAAGATCTTTTATAATTTTTAGATCTTCATGAGGAACTAAAGAATAGCTACGGACATATAGTTTTGAGTTCAATTCATTGGTTTATACATGTTGCTGGAACGACTGAAAAGGATTTAGGTAGGAATTTAGAAGAAAAAAAGTGTATGTAATTAACCATAAAAATACTTTCTGAACATTTCACCGAACGTTCCGTACAACTTGTCTCTGAAGAAACTTATATTTTTAGATTCAGAGAGCAAACCCCAGGAAAAAGGCTGTGAAGGTCTGTCATTTCTCCTTCTCAATCTTACTAGTATATGTAATTAAATTATCTTACCAAACAATGCAAGTTGAACAATTATAATAATTAAAAGTAGTTAATTTATTAATTTAAATTTGATCTATCCTTTCTTTGACTCTATTTTTTGTGTTCATATTTTACCAGACAAATCCAGTTTTCCTCAGACTAGGAAGGACTGTGACGGGTTGTTTGGACACATCCTCTGGAATATGAGAGAGACTATAAAAGAAGCTGCCTCGGTCTTAAATGATCCAAAGGATTCAAGTACGTATATATTTTAAGTAAAGGTTGTGCCACATACTCTAAACCAACGTTTATTCGCGTGCGAAAAATATTTCGATATTCGCGACATACCGGTACTTTAAGTCGCGAATCTTGTTTGCCGCAAACCATTCACTTCGCTTTGTGTTTGTAGAGAATGTTTTCTCAATCGTGAAAATTAATTGTCGCGAATTGTTCTCAATTACTGACGAATCGTGAATGAAAGATGACGCGAAAAATTGTCGGTTTACATTTTTTTAATCATTCTATTTCTCTTAAAAGATGCGTACCTTTCTTTATATATGTTATAATGTTATTTTGCAACTAATATGGAGGATCCCTACTCTTCTCCCATTATTTGACCACACAACGTGAAGACGTTCAGTCGTCAACATATCTTACTTATATCAATATTTTCATATCACCTGCATACGGGGTTTATATATCTTAGTAGATTTGATATGCCAGATCATGCTCTACGTTTGAACAATTTATAAAGTGAGGGAAGTTATTGACAAACAAATTAATGAAGCAAGAATATCGGCTGTCTCGTTTAAAGTCATCATTTCATAAGTTTTTTTTTTTTGTCGATACATTGTCCTTGTGACATCAAATACGATCTTTTATTTAGTTAAATACCGACCTACGATTTTCATACATATTGTTTGGTCAATATTTACATACTGAATCATCGATGGATTTTCCCGTTATTTCCAGATTGCTAGTATAACAAGAAGCAAGCGGCAGGTATGGTCGGTCGGCAGTATATGCCTGTGTCCTTAATTGCTCCTGATTGCTATTTTTAAAATATACTTTTGAGCTTGAATATTGTTCGCTATTTTCATTGGCTTTAATTTTCTGCCTATCAAGACTTAATTAGAATATGTTGTTTCTCGACAAAACCAGGGAAGTTATACAATAGCAGATAGTTATCATGATTGAGGCTATCATAAAATAATGATCTGGACGGAATAAAAATAATAGAATAAGTTTAAGTTGAACTTTCAGTGCAAGTATAATCGATAGAAAATATGCATGTAGCTATGAAGTCAAATTTTACAAATCAGATTATTCGATCCAGGCACACCCCTTGTTGTACAAATAATAGTATTTTTACGGATTTCCTAATAGTAAATTTGGAGTATTTAGGCGATACCATCAGACCGAGTTGCAGTTCACCCTTTTTTGACCCAGAATTAATATATCATACTTAGATTCTATCATTACAAATTTATACGTCATGTATAAGTGACTCATACATATGTCAACCACAAACCTTCAAGAAGATGAGATTATGTTTTTAAGAGTTCTGGATCCGACAATGAAACCTTGAAGGCAAATTTGTTGAAACGTTTTATTACCTTTAACTTGCAAGTCTTTTATGATTATTTTCCATTTCTTAGGACAAGGGAAGCTCAAAGCAGTGAAGACATTTGTGGACAAAATTGCTGACAAAGGACCTTGTGTCCTCGAATTAGCAGGTGATATATAGACATTAATAATCATTATATAAATTAATAAATAATGATTTAGAGTGAGAGAAAAATAGAATAAATACTATAGGATCCGATCAATCATATTGATGTAAATTGTGATCTGTGTGTAAAACAAACAAAACGACAGTTTTTTCTAAAATTTAAAAACGTATACACAAATTCTGTTTTATTTACAGTACACTGCTATATGAAAGACGTAAGTATTAACATTTATGAGTTTTTTGCTGAAAAAAAATTGATTTTATCTCAAGTTTGATTGATTATATGTTGTTTTACTTCCCGTTCGAAAATTTGATACAGGGAGTTCGAAACATATAATAACTATTCAAGGAAAGTTTATATGTATCTTTAATATAACGTCATTTACAAATAAATGCAGTTTGTATGAGTATACAAATAAATACTTTGTTAAAACGGTTCACATTTAGAAAATAGGATTTTGGTACAATCATAATAAAGAACAAAGTTTTTCGTTTTATGAATAAAAACAGCATAAGTTCTTTTATATTATAGGAAGTGGCCAGAGAGATGAGTGGGAATGAATCACCGGTGGAGAAAGCAAACAGGTAGGTAATATTGTATATTCATGGAAACAAAGCAGGGGATCTCCCCTTAATATTTTTTTTCCAAACATATTTTTACCGTTCCACGAAATGGAATTTTTCGAGTTTGGACAGTTCTCTTTTTTTCTAGATGTCTCCTTTTTTTTCTTTGACTAGTCAATTTTTTTCAGGTTAGGCCATGCAAAGTTAATTACTTGGTTCTCAGGCCTTTTTTCAAGAAATATGATGAGGGAGGGAGGCATTTTTTTTTCTTTTTAATATATTGCCCCCAAAACATGATGAGGCAGCTTTTTACATTGTACAAAACCTCAAAAAATGATGAGGGAGGTGATTTGGTGTTTATATTTTATTGATTTAGCAATAAAAAGGGTCAATGAGGCACCCTTGGAAGAGATGAGGGAAGGCCTGAGAACCAAGAAATTAATTTTTTTTTGCCTTATTTGATTTTTTTTCTTTTACTGACCCCTCTTTCAAAAACAACGTTTCGTCCCTTATTGAATACCCAAAACTTAGTCTTATATATAAATGAAGCGTTGAAGATGGAAACTATGTGACTGTCTTTCTTTTAATAATTGCAGATGGACAATGGGGGAAAAGTGATAATGAGACCAAACACGAAACTCCTTCTGGAAAATACAGATACAATACCATTATTGCACAATGGAAAACCGACCGGACTGTCAATGGACTTTCTTTATCATAATATATCTCCCTTTTTTAATTTTTTTCCCTCAAAAATGCTATAATAAGCACTAATTTGATTTTTCTTGATTGTTTTGAATAAAAAAGTTACCTTTTATCTCCTTTTCTGTTATTTTGAGGTAAAGTAGAGAAGTGGTCAAATAGTGTGTAAACTGACACAAAAGATATATCTGGACGATAAGCTATATTTTGTAGTCATTAAGTTTCATCTTTTTCTTTATATTTTCAAATGGTAATCAATCATTTGCCCTATCTCATAATAAATATTAATCTCGTTTAAGAAAATATTCATACGTAGAACATGTTCTTGGGTATCAAATTAACTGAAAGATATGAACCCTTTTGAAGGTGATAAGAGCATACATGTATTCATACTCTGCTTAAGTAGAGGAAATTAAAAAAAATTTCATTGTGTATCACAAAGGTTTGTTGAAAAAACTTATTAACAACTTTTTCGAGTAAAATTTCTCAAAATGAAACAGATGCATCATCAGAATCTGTTGTATGTATTTTTAATCTCAATCTCACTGGGATATATTGTGTCGATATGTGAATGGAAACTATTATTAAATGATAATACGTCTTTGATATATTTTATTGTCGATCGCGAATTGAAGGCCATGGCAGGTGTTTTCATTTTCTTAAGTATAAGATTTTGAATAAATTCTACTTCATATGAATACAAAAATGGGACACATAGGAATCCCAACGTTTTATTGGAAGAATTAGTCTCCAAGAACACATACTAGATATTGTCAATCAAAAACTCAAGCATCTCTTTTATATCTAATTCAGAGTAGTACTTGTGTGTACAATCAGAATAACAAAATAATTTTCAAATGAACAATGACAAAGTAAGTAAATTGAAGAGTTCCATTTTCATATTTTAAAAAAAGCAGCTGTCAATTATGTCAAAAATCAAAAATCCTGGACTTTAATAAAGCGTGATAATTGTTGTGTGTAAAGTTGAAGTCGTAATGTTCTGTCATTGTAATTGGTACAGTTTTGTTAAGTCATATTTTCAAAAATTTCCATGAATTTTTTTAAGTATCTACATCTGATTTACACCACTTTTCAAATACCAGGTATGTTTTGCACAGAACTTCCAAAGTTTAAACTCATTCCATGATGTCATTTCAATATAACTTGATGACAGCGAAAATATTTGTAACAAAATAGATCTTTTCAAGTATTTTGAGCAAGACACCTAAACAGCACATTAATTATTCATTTTTCCTTGTATGCGAATTATCCGACAGTAAAATTTTGAATAACAAGTTTATTGAAATAGAGAAAAGCTCAAGTCTAAATTATCATCCTGAAATTCTGATTTCTATTTCCTAAATGTTTTTTATTCACAGCAATGTTGTTAATAAGTTTTAGCATTAATTTTCACACAAAATTTTCAATAATCTAGCTCTTTATCTTTTTTATCTCTTTATTTTTAGAAGCGGTTATGCTTTGCAAGCTGTATTCTGATTTTTTAAATCTTAATAAGATCATTCGAAAAAAAATACTGTCATTAATTGGGTCAACCTGTACAAAAAAAAAAGAACAGAAAACGCAGTCGCGTTGTTTAACAGGTACTTTTAACACGTACTCAATCCAACTGAGTTTGAAAGGGAGGGCAATGAACTGGTTTGACACTGAGATAAACAGGTTTACGAAAATCAAGATAGTGTTGTGCCCCGGGTTTGAAAGTAGTGAAATAGCGATTACATCGCATAATTTATTTAAGTTAACAGATATGAGTACCTACAGCAAAATAAATATATTATGAATAAGTTTAGACACTTGATCTTTAGAATGATGTTATTCAGTTTAAGTGTGATTAGGGGATGGAGATTTTGTAAGAATTCTTTTCAGATATTTTTGTTATGCATCGCAACTTGGGTACATAACCTTAATTGGGTTTTTTTAAAACTCGGGAACCACATTAAAGAGTCAATATAATTTAAGCATACATGAAGAAATCGACCAAAATTTCATTTCCTTTTTTCAAAAGTAAAATTATTTTGTGGCAATGTAGTTTGAAAGTTGTGTCTATAAAGGTTGTTCAACCGAAAAATAATAATTTCTTTAAAAAAAAGATAAATAAATTAAAAAAGGGGTTTTAAAAATTAAGTTGTAGAAGATACAGTATTTCTTTACAGACACTTAGTATCTTTCTATTTAAAACTTTTTTTTATTATGTAGGGAAATTATCAATGGACAGTTGACCCCTTCCATTCCTCAACTTGTTGTAGTCACATGCTCACATATTAAGTCCCCAAAATGTCCTTATAACCCCTCCAAATTGGGTTTTGGAGTCTTAAAAAAACCCCTTTATTAATCTATTTGTTGTATCATACTGAAATATTTGCTCATAATGATTTGTTAACATAGCGCCGTCATGTCTATAGGGTGGATTTCATAATGTGTTTTATAAAGTACATTTTCATTTTTCTTCAAGATTGTGAAAACCTTTATTTTTTCAGGTTAGAAGGGTACATTCGTCCGTAAATGTGTTTAAAATTTTTGAGGAAAAAAACAGACCCGCGTTCTTGTGCAATACAGCTGTATGCATCCGAAGGTAACATTTTCCCTCTGGGTGACCTATTACTATGAACTGTTTACTGCCACTTTTGTCAGAGTAATATAAAGCATTTCTTTGTTGAAGAATTTCTAGTCTATTTAACTTCATAATGTTTAAAAGAGAGAGGTTTAACCTTGATGCAATTTAAAGATAAAAAGAATAAGATTCAGGCCAGCATCAGGTACAGAAATTGAAACTAAAACTGGATTATTTTATTAAACGCCTATTTTTACATGAACATATTCAATGGCGTTGTACAGTAATGGAATTATAAGGAAAGCAATGCGTTTTTAATTTACAGTGATACACAAGGTAGAACATCATAAAATTGCTTATTTTTAACATGTAATCTACAGTTAAAAATATATCATACACCTGAGTTTTCCTGGAAAAGTAAAGACTGAAATTTTGGCATATATATATTTTTAAGTGTTGAATTCCCAGCAAAATGTGGTTCTTTAGCTAACTGCGAAATGTTTTATTAAAATTTTGTTTAGAAGAGTTACATACACATAACATTCTCATGTTATACCTAAAAATAACAATGAATTTCATTTACTATAAATATATAGAGTTTACTCTTTTATGTTGTGACGGTCCTTTGACCTCAAATCAAATTAGCAATAAAAAAGTTAAATGAAACCCGAAGAATAACTTTTTATATTTATATAGTTCTTCTGAGATAAATTTTATATGCAACAAGACAAATTCGTGTAATAAAACAAGGAGACTATACAGAAGGCTATTATCAGTGTGTATCATTTTGGGGCCTTTATTTCAATGTAACTGACTATATAATGTGTGCAATAAAGAAACCACATTTCCAATGTAATGCCTTCACTTGTGAGCATAACATACAAAATAAAATTCCTCTCAAAAATATATTTAAGAAACATTAAATAAGATAATGACGTATTTACAGGGTTATTTTTGTTATCAATTTAAAAATCAAAATTACAGATTATCTACTTATGTTTGTTTGTTGTTTAACGTCCCTCTCGAGAATTTTTCAATCATATGGAGACGCCACCACTTGCCGGTGGAGAGCTGCCAATTTTGTCCTATCCTCGGCCATCAAGGCCATTGAGCAGTGAGGGATCTTTTTAGTGCCAGTTACCTACTGTGACACGGGGTCTCGGTTTATACACGGTCTTATCCGAAGGACCGGTCTCCACGTCCCACAGTGTGATTCGAACCCGCGACGTATGGATCAACTCCTTACTTCGCGACTCTAGAGCAGACGTTCTAACCACTGCGCCGCGCGAGCGATTATCCATTTAAGAAAAATTACATAAGATAATGTACTGTAATTACGGGGTTATTTTTCGTTATCAATAAAAAAATATATATAGATTCTCCTAAAAGTCAATGGAAATTTTAACTTTCATATTCATTATAATAGAATTTTCAATAGTGCCAAAAGTTTAAGTTTTAAAAAATAATATGATCTAAAATGTTATCACTTTAGGCTTTATATGAAAAACAAAATCTACCACCTCACAAGTCAATTACAAATTATGGTCGCCATACACTCTGATGTAAATTTTGTGTTTTGCATTCCTTTACATGTTAGCCTGAGTGGCATACTTGCATTTAGAGTTTTTGGATGATTAATATTATCACTAGGGTATTAATCACCATAAATCCTTTTTTATGTCCAACTAGAAATGCAAACATGCAATGCACCGAGTTTTAATTGAGACAGTGCATTTGAAATTCATATTGCGACACAAAAAAGCTCACTAAGTCCTTTTAATATCTGCATTTTAAAAATTAAATATAACATTGATTTTTAAAAAAGCACTCAGGGTATTGAAAAGGGATGGGTATTTTGTTACTATATCTGATTTAAGGTCAAGATCTAGTAAATAACTTGAGGCTAATTTCTTGGTACTAGATCCATTATGACGTCATAATCAATTTCAACTTTCTTTTTCCCGTACTTTACATCTTCAGCAGAATTATGTAGAAAATAAGGTATTTCCAAGACATTCAATTTGAAATCATATAAAAAGTAAACCGGATACCTATATTAAATTTGATATTGATTTAAAGAAGAGGCCATGAACATACTAATTACCGTTTTCTGAGTATATAGGCAATCTGGATGCATATCCTATGGCGAATATGAAAAAAACCATATTCATGACCGGTTTTCTTAATTTTTCATTGAAAATGACAGTTTAAAAAAGTTTTTTACCTTCAAAATGTGAAACACCTCATTTGACCAAGCTAATGTTGTAAAGCATCAATAAAGGAATTTATTTTTCAAATTTGATAAATCTGTAGGCACCCTTCATTTACTAGATCTTGACCTTAACTGATTTATTTACATGAACCTGATAATTGTTATCTTTATTGTTAGAAGTATCGTTAAGAAGCTATTAAGGTTGTTTGTACAATAATTTATGAAATATTTAAAAAATAAGATTTACGCAATATTTTTTTTGCATGCAATATTCTGGTATATAGGTTAATATCCAGTCGATTACACAACCAATCCAATCGTTCCTGACAAAAAAGTTTTTTAAAAATGTGAATGGCTAGACAAACGGTCAGTTAAAGAATGACGACAGGCGATCAGAAAAGGCTCATTTATGAATAACCCGTTTTACATCCCAGTAAAACTCAAAAAATGATACCTTATTACTTATATTTACATTTGTGACTGATTTATTACAAATAGTAAGGTACTTAAGTAAAGTTTGAAATCCATAATTTTTTTTTCAAAACTCAACGGTATAAATTGAATGTGTTGATAACGTCGATCGCTTATGACGTCACTATCAAATTACGTAGATCCCTTATGACTTAACAATGAATTTATGGTCACATGACGAACGTGTTTTACGGAGACATAAAAACTTCTTGTTCAAATAGTGTTATATAAGGGAAAACATTTGCAAATGTAAATATATGAAGATAACGAACAATATTCAGATGCTCAGAAATCCATTAAACAATTCAAAGTAGGAGCCTAGCAAACGTGGACCTCCAAAACATCAGAGATGGGATCAGGTGCCATTTATCAACATCCCTCTGTATCCCAAATCATATATTTACGTAAAGAATCGTATTATTGGTTCTCGGTTATTTGAAAAGATTTTAACCCTCCCTGCAGTTTGGAAAAAGAAATCTATACACTGTCAGGAGAAAATGAAAAAGGTAAGATTGAGTAGGAATTCTATGGAGATTAATGCGCATTTAACTATACAATATAAACTAAACTGTGGGCATCGATGGAATAAATGCATAATTATGTATGCTCTTATGACCCTATTATGGCTTCCTTATTACAAAAATCAAATTATTTTTAAAGATCTATAGTATTTTAGAGCATTTTTAAAACCCTTTCACCTGTGAAAACAAGAAAAAAAAATCCACCCCAATATTGACCCTCTGATTTGGAAAGAATCATTTTTCCTTGCTGCATGATAGAAATTGAAATATGATGATTTGCAAATTTTAGGGTTAATATCGAGAAAGAAATATCAAACGAATTAACGTTATTATAAGTACATTCATTCGTCAAATCGCCTATAGCTATGTACATTGAAAATAAAATACTTTTAATTAAGAAATAAGGTATCATTTTTTGAGTTTTATTGGGATGTAAAACGGGTTGGTCACTTGATCAAATCTCATATAGCCCGAAGGGCTTTAAGGAAGATTTGATCATGTGCCAACCCGTTTTACATCCCAATAAAACTCGAAAAAATGACACCTTATGACTTATATTTACATTTGTGACTGATTTATTACAAATAGTAAGGTACTTAAGTAATATTTGAAATCCATAAAGTTTTTTTTTTCGAAACCCAACGGTATAAATTGAATGTGTTGATAACGTCGATCGCTTATGACGTCACTATCAAATTACGTAGATTGCTTATTACTAAACAATCAATTTATGGTCACATGACGAACGTGTTTTACGCAGATGTAAAAACGCCTTGTTCAAATAGTGTTATATAAGGGAAAACATTTGCAAATGTAAATATATATATATGATTATATATAAACTCTGACAAATTCTTAAAGTCAACTTGCAACACAATTTTTTTTACATAAATTATTTTTGCTAGAAATTTGTATCTTTAATCAGATCATCTTTTAGGGGATTTTCAAAAATTCCCAAATATCACCTTAGTTATTAATTATTAACCTATTTAATTAAATTACGTCAACATACAAGTTTTTCTGGACATGCAACTTATTTATGTTAACATGCAACTTAGATGACATGCAAGATAAAATGTTAACATGCGACGTATTTACATGTATGTTCATAGGCAACTTACCAATCTTGACATAAGAGATAAGTTGAAGCTAATCATCAGTTAGTTTGCATGAAAACATCAATTAGTTGAATGTTAAACATATGTTAATATACATATTTTGTTTATCAGTATAAATACATTTAAGTTGCATCTAGCAGTTATGATGTCACATGTGAAAGATATTTGATAATTCAAGAACTTTTAGTTTTGCATGTGTAAATAACTAAGTAGCATATTTACTAACTTATATTGCATTTTGACACAAAAAATTTGCGTATTGAAACAGGGGCTATTGTTGAGTCGTGTTATCAGTAAATCAAATATTATATTTTTGAAAAACGAAACTACAATGAACCTGAGATTTACACTCTTCGGAAAAATCAATCTTTAGATTTTTTTTAGTGAACACACAGTTGAATAAAAATACTATTGGCAAACTGGCTATATTCGACATCTAAAATTAACTATTTACAAAAAACATCCAGCACAAAAGAACAGATCAAATGACATGAGTTGGCATATCCTTTCCAACTTTCCAACTCGGTGTTTAGAGAAAATAACATTTTTTATGCTTAGTCTTTAAATGAGTTCTCGTGGTTAAGAGAAAATAAGTACATATCTACGTTGATTATAAAATTTTTAGACTTTGTAAAAAAAATTCAATAATGTGGTATGAGGCATCAATTGAAAATATACTACATGTATATCCTCATTCTTAAAAAGGAAAAAATAAATACAAATTATGTTATTGCTTGGCTACTTTTTTCTTGAAAAAAAATCACAAAAGCTAAAAAAAATTAACTTGTCTTCCATATAATGGGTTGTTTTCTCGATACTACGATTTTCTTTTTTCTCTTTCTTTGTGAACATTTCTTGATCGCGACAAATTTTCATGCAGTTTTTACTCATTGTGTGCCTTATAAATACATGGATAACTCTTTTTAACAACTGGATAATTTTTTTTTAAAGTAATGAGTAAATTAATGGATATCACGTTGTTTTTAAATATTTTCGCAAACATTGGGCTAAGGAGAAAAAAAAAACCTTTTACAGTATTTGTTATTCCTTTAATAAAGAGGTTAAAATTTAAACTAGGTCGAAGTAACAATCTGAATGAACTATTTAAACATCTTTGAAAGTTGTGTTTTGCTCTACTAATTTGTAAAGAAAAATATGACAAATAAAAACAGCCTAAATATCAACTCCAATTAAAGAAGGGGACTCTAACTAAATGCGTTTTTGAAAAGCAAAAATTTACAAAATGACATTAAGATCAACATGATATGCTGACCTAAATTGAATTAAATCTTCAAAATAAACGAAAAAGTATTTTTAGCATATATGTCACAAGGTCATTGATCTTGGTGGAAAAAGTGAAACACAGTCTCTCTCTTGAACAAATAAGCATATGCAAGGTCACAAGGTCATTGACCTTGGTGCGTGTGAAAGGGCAATTTTATACAAAAACTAAAGTAAAAATTTTTAGAAAAAATTAAAAAGCTGAAAGAGCTTAAATGTTCAAATATAAAGTCTCAAACTTTCATGGTTCAAAAGTTATGGCAAAGGTTAAAGTTTGCAGACAAACAGACAAACAGACAGACAGACAGACAGGATAAAAACAATATACGCCTCGGATCCGGGCGCATAAAAATGAAACACATCTTCGAACGAATGGGCTGCTAGCGCTACAATTTTATACAAAAACTGTAAAAATTAGAAATAATTAAAAGTTGTAAAGTTTATCTCTTTTTTATGCCACCGTACTCGAAGACTCAGATATATAATTTTTGCCCTATCCGTCCCTCCGTCTGTCTGTTTGTCCGCAAAACTATAAGTCTCAAACTTCTGCAGAAATATACCTTCATCACCTACGTACGAGATTTATTTCTCTCATTTGATTCGATACGCAAGAGCATGCTCTACATATGCACAATTTCTTAAATGAGGTAAATTATTGAGAAACAGGTTGGTGAAACAAGAATATCATCAGTCTTGTTTAAAGTCATCATTTCGTAAGTTCTACGGTCGATACAATAAACTTGTCAGCAAATACAATTCAACATTGAATCAAATGCTGACTGACATTTTTCATACTAACTGTTAGACCATTATTTACTCATTGAATTATAAATTTCATACTAGTTTTATTTTAATATTTAAAAACATAAAGATTTACATGATAATACTCGTTCCTTGTGTTGGTCTTTGAGACATTTCATATATTCTTTACATATCGAAAGAGAGGTAACTCCCAAAGTACTAAACTAAGATTGTTAAAACCTTCGTAAGATTATTAATTTTTTCTAGCTGGATTGGAAATGTGAATGTAAATTCCTTGACATTAGTGTTTGGTTTGTTTGAATGCCAAAACATTAAATGAATTGAAACATACAAAAACAAAAAATCCGAACAAAGAAACAACAACAACAACAACAAAATAGAAATATTCAGCCCAATAAAAATGGAACTCGTAAATTTACTTACCTTGTCATTGGCCATTTGCAGAATTATTTTGTTAAAAGAAATTCTGATTGTACACACAGGTACTCTGAAGTAGACATGAAAAAGATGCTTGAGTCTCTGATTGACAATATGTGGTTTTTGGAGACCCGGTATTCCAACAATCTGTTAGAATTCCCATTAAAGCGCCCCATTATTAGCAGACCTATTTTTGTATTCTTATAAAGCAGAATTTGTCCACAATTTTATATATGAAAAGAATAAAATGTTTTCTGTGGCCTTCAACTCGACATTTAGATATATCGATGACGTATTGTCAATAAACAATCTGTTTTCCATTCTTATGTCGGTACGATATATCTCGGTGAGATTGAGATTAAAGATACCACAGAGTCTGACACATCTGTATCATATTTGGATATTTTACATGAAAAAGACGTTAATGGTAATTTAACAACAAAGCTTTATGATAAACATGATGACTTTAACTTTTCAATCGTCAACTTTCCTTACTTAAGCTGCAATATACCTTCATTACCTACATACGGGGTTTATTCCTCTCCTGAAGATGATGCGATACGCAAGAGCATGTTCGTCGTATATACAAATTTAAAAAGAGGTAAATTATTGACAAACAAGTTAAATAAAAAGAATAACAGCTGTCTCGTTCAAAGTCATCATTTCGTAAGCTCTATGGTCGATACAGTTACATTTGTACCTTGTCAGCAAATGCAATTCATCCTTGAGTCAAATGCTGACTGACGTTTTTCATTCTAATTTTAGGCCATTATTTACACATTGCAATGTCCACTGATTTTTCCATTATTTCTCGATCATGTCAGGGAGCACATGGCAGGTGTGACCGGTCGGCAGGGGATGCTCACTCCACCAAGGTACCCGATCCCACCTCTGATGTTTTGAGAAACTGCTCCTGTGTGTGAACTTTTGAGCTTGAATACTGCTCGTTATCTCAATACAAATTTAATTTTTCTGACATTTGTATATAGGTTTCACAATGTTTGTACAAAATCAAAACAGTTTCAACTTATCTCCTCAGGCTGTAACCTTGTGTAAAGGGAATTCAACATATATCAAATACCTGGTACATTTCCCTTTCGTAGTGGAAAATGGTTAAGAAATAAGAAAAGTCAGCAATAAAAAAACTTCTGAAGTGAAAAACGGTGTGTGTGATACAGTCTGACAGTATATGTTAGGTTTGGCCATTTTCGGGGTGTAAGGTGGGGCCACAATGGGAGATAAAACATAGAAATACATGAAGGAAAATCATGGTCAACAAAGTTAGCAATGTGAAGTTATCTCTTTGTATTCTCAGTAATTGAAGGGGATATATCTTTTCAAAATACAATGTATATTACATAAGTATTGATATTTGATAAAATGTTCGACATATATTATCAGAGACTAATATACAATTGTTAATCTTTCATGTTTTTAAAAAAAAAATTCACAATAATAGATAATAATACAGAATAAAAACAGGCCTTTTACATCATAAAGTTCAAAGAATTATTTTAATTATAATGGTGAACTAATTATTTCATAAAACGTAAGAAAACTTTTAATGTTTTCTATTAAATACATCTTAATTAAAATGTTTCAATGTAATAGAGTTAAAAGTTCAGCTGATATTTTAAGCAAAAAAGATTGATTTATTCATTTCTTGCATATCAACAAAGCATGTAATGTCGTACAGTAAAAGCCCTACGTCTAAGTAATTGAAGGAAAGAGTTATTTTTTTTTTTACAAAACTTTCAAATTTGGTTTTAATTGATTCAATGTACAAGCAAAAAGATATAAGTTAGTGTTCGGCATATAGTTATCAGAGACTAATATATCTATATTTTAATCTTATACACGTTCCCTATTTACTGGTTAATTTTACTGTTTATTTTTTAGGTATTTGTATTGATAAATGCACATGTACGTATATACTTATCATATAATATTTAGCTTATAAATGTAAATATGCTGGTGATAAAAATCAATAAAACTATGAAATCAATATGATGAAATATATGGAGATAAGGAACGGTATTCAAGCTCAAAGGTCTATTTAAGATTAAAGAAAATTATAACAGAGCAAATACGGACCTCAATACATCAGAGGTGGGATCAGGTGCCATCGAAGAGTGAGCGTCCCCTGCAGTGTGCTCCTGCATGATCGGGAAATGACGGGAAAATCCGTCGAAATTCAGTGTGTACATAATGATCCAACAATTAGTATGAAAAACGTTATTCAGCATTTGACAACAAAGGATATAATCAAAAACTTATAAATTCGAACTTTTTTGGAAATTTTCATTCTTTCAGATAAACAGTTAATACAGAAGCTTTACTTTTAAATCTGATAGTCTGAATAATGAATAAATGATATGATACATGTTTACATATTTCTAAATTGATAAAATCAAATGCAAGTTTTATAAAATTCTTTACAGACTTTTTTGAATCTGGGGTCGAAAATACCATACACAAAACAATTAACAACGTTGTTCAGAAACATTAGTCTCATCGAAAGGCGATATACACTTAATTCTACCTCATTCATGTTCGTTTTAAAGTTTTCTTTCAAACACAGAAATACCCCAAGAATAAGATAAGGTAGAAAGACAACAATGAAGATGGCGGTTATTATAAACATGATAACTGTTGAACGATGATTGCCAACGAAGAGTTTTCTCTTCTGAATTTTCGGCAACACTTTCAATCTTCGACCCTGAAAAGTGTGAATTTTGTCTATTTTTCTCAAAGGATTCAAGTCCATTTCCGCTGAATCGCCGGAAGGGTTATTCGAGATAACCCCATCTGGACTTCCTCTTACTGCAGATAAAGTTAAACAATTTCGATATTCGTTGATTACATTTGGTAACATTTCTCTTTTATTGCCTGCTTGATGGAATAGCGTTTTCCTGTTTCGGTTATAAACAGTGATCCAGATACAAGTATAATTCACGATTAGGATTACCAAACATCCAATAAAAATCAGGTAAAGAACAGAAAGATGTATTAAAGGAAGGTTAAATCTTACGTCAATGTCGTCTTCAAAGAAACACTTTTCGACTTCCGTACCATCAGAGAGTTTCACCACGTGTAGACCATGGATGTACGTAACGGGAGCAGAAAGAAGAAATGCTAGCAATATCACTGCTAATATATATCGTATACATGTAGAATTCGACCATTGTGGACTTAAAGGTTGGCGAATTCTTTTGAAACGATCACGTGACAAGAGTGTCAAAGTAAATACAGAACTCAAAATCAATGTTGCACTCACTACCTTGTAAAGTTTACATCCTACCTCACTATAAAAGTTATACGGATACCTTAGATCCAAAATTTCTAATATGGAAGGTCACAAACACAAATAAGCAGGTCGATTGAAGCCAGAGCAAGAACGAAAATGACGTATGTTGACCTTCTTTTATAACGAAAAAAGAAGACTCCAAAAACATGACCGTTGGCCACTGTACCAATGACCATGAGAATGGCAAGAAAAATAATGGATGGTGCGGTGCCAATATCAACTGGGTCATATTGGATGTCCTGTGTATCAGCATCGCTGCCACTTGTATTCATTTTATCTACAAACGGAAAATATATCTATGAACTACTAGCATATGGAGATAAAGAACAGTATGCAGAGATGTCTTCATCAAAGAACTTGACAAACAAAATCATTGAAAAATACCAGTTTTATTTCAGAAGATCATTTCATTACAAACATGTATCCTTCGCGCAGTTGCGGTAAGAGCGTTAAAACTCTTTTCTAGAGTTGCGGAGTAAGAAGTTGATCTTTACGACGCAGGTTCGAATCCCATTGCGAGATGCGGAGGCCGGTCCTTTAACTCCAGGTCCCCTGTTGCGGTACAGTGTACGTGCTGGCATCAAAGGGACCTCTTTTTAAGCCATTAGTGCCGAGTGCAGTCAACTGGACGTCTCAATATGAGTAAAAATTTTGATAGAAATTGAAATAAGATGATTGGCGAATTTTAGGGTTAATATCGAGAAAGAAATATCAAATGAATTAATGTTATTATAAGTACATTCATTCGTCAAATCGCCTATGTACATTGAAAATAAAAGGCTTTTAAATATGATTATATAAACTCTTGCAAATTCTTAAAATCGACTTGCTACACAATTTTTTAAACAAAAACTATTTTGCTAGAAATTTGTATCTTTAATCAGATCAACTTTTAGGGGATTTTCAAAAATTCACAAAAATCAAATAAGTTTTTGTGGACATGCAACTTATTTATGTTAACATGCAACTTAGATGACATGCAAGACAAAATGTTAATATGCGACGTATTTACATGTATGTTCATAGGCAACTTACCAATCTTGACATAAGAGATAAGTTGAAACTAATCATCAGCTAGTTTGCATGAAAACATCAATAAGTTGAATGTCAAACCCACGTTAATATACATATTTTGTTTATCAGTATAAATACATTTAAGTTGCATCTAGCAGTTATGTCACATGTGAAAGATATTTGATAATTCAAGAAAACTTTGTCTCCAATTTTTAACCAAATGCTTTTCTTTAGTTTTGCATGTGTAAATATCTAAGTAGCATATTTACTAACTTATATTGCATTTTGACACAAAAAATTTGCGTATTGAAACAGGGGCTATTGTTGAGTCGTGATATCAGTAAATCAAATATATTTTTGAAAAACGAAACTACAGTGAACCTGAGATTTATACTCTTCGGAAAAATCAATCTTCAGAATTTTTTTTTTAGTGAACGCACAGTTGAATATAAATACTATTGGCAAACTGGTTATGTTCGACATCTAAAATTAACTATTTACAAAAACATCCAGCACAAAAGAACAGATCAAATTACATGCGTTGGCATATCCTTTCCAACTTTCCAACTCGGTGTTTAGAGAAAATAACATTTTTTATGCTTAGTCTTTAAATGATTTCTCGTGAACAGAAAACAAGTACATATCTACAGTGATTGTAAAATGTTTAGACTTTGTAAAAAAAATTCATTAATGTGGTATGAGGCATCAATTGAAAATATACTTCATGTATATCCTCATCCATAAAAAGGAAAAAATACATACAAATTATGCTATTGCTTGGCTACTTTTTTCTTGAAAAAAAAAATTACAAAAGCTAAAAAGATATTAACTTGTCTTCCATATAATGGGTTGTTTTCTCGATACTACGATTTTCTTTTTTCTCTTTCTTTGTGAACATTTCTTGATCGCGACAAATTTTCATGCAGTTTTTACTCATTGTTTGCCTTACAGAATACAAGGATAACTCTTTTTAACAACTGGATAATTTTTTTTAAAGTAATGAGTAAATTAATGAATATCACGTTGTTTTTAAATATTTTCGCAAACATTGGGCTAAGGAGAAAAAAAACCTTTTACAGTATTTGTTATTCCTTTAATAAAGAGGTTGAAATTTAAACTAGGTCGAAGTAACAACCTGAATGAACTATTTAAACATCTTTGAAAGTTGTGTTTTGCTCTACTAATTTGTAAAGAAAAATATGACAAATAAAAACAGCCTAAATATTAACTCCAATTAAAGAAGGGGTCTCTAACTAAATACGTTTTTGAAAGACAAAATTTATAAAACGACATTAAGATCAACATGCTATGCTGACCTGAATTGAATTAAATCTTCAAAATAAACGAACAAGTATTTACATGAGAAAAAATTAAACACATCTTCGAACGAATGCGCTGCTAGCGCTACAATTTTATACAAAAACTGTAAAAAATAGAAATAATTAAAAGTTGTAAAGTTTATCTCTTTTTTTATGCCACCGTACTCGAAGACTCGGATGTATATAATTTTGGCCCTATCCGTCCTTCCGTCTGTCTGTTTGTCTTTTTGTCCGCAAAACTATAAGTCTCATACTTATGCAGCGATATACTTTCATCACCTACGTACGAGGTTTATTTCTCTCAGTTGATTCGATACGCAAGAGCATGCTCTATATATGTACAATTTCTTAAACGAGGTAAATTATTGAGAAACAGGTTGATGAAACAAGAATATCATCAGACTCGTTTAAAGTCATCATTTCCTAAGTTCTATGGTCGATACAATAAATTTGTCGGCAAATACAATTCATCATTGAATCAAATACTGACAGACATTTTTCATACTAACTGTTACGCCATTATTTACTCATTGAATTATAAATTTCATACTAGTTTCATTTTAACTTTTAAAAATATAAAGGTTTACATGACAATACTCGTTCCTTGTGTTGGTCTTTGGGACATTTCATATATTCTTTACATATCGAAAGAGAAGTAAGTCCCAAATTTAAAGTACTAAACGAAGTTTGTTAAAACCTTCATGACATTATTATTTTTTCTAGCTGGATTGGAAATGTGAATGTAAATTCCTTTACATTAATGTATGGTTTGTTTGAAAAGCCAAAACATTACATGAATTGAAACACAAAAAAGGGGGGGGGCAAACAAAGACAACAACAAAATAGAAATATTTAGCCCAATAAAATGGAACTTGTAAATTTACTTACCTTGTCATTTGTCATTTGGAAAATTATTTTATCAAAACACATTCTGATTGTACACACAGGTACTCTGAAGTAGACATGAAAAAGATTCTTGACTTTCTGATTGACAATATCTATGTGGTTTTTGGAGACCAGGTCTTCCAACAATCTTTCAGAGTTGTTATAGTACCAATTCCGCCCCATTATTAGCAGACCCATTTTTTAAAATTCTTATAAAGCAAAATTTGTCCACAATTTTATATATAAAAAGAAAAAATACTTTCTGTAGCTTTCAACTCGACATTTAGATATATAGACGTATATTGTCAATAAATATTCTGTTTTTTCATTCTTATGTAGGTACGATATATCTGGCTGAGATTGAGATAAAATATACCACAGAGTCTGACACATCTGTTTTATATTTGGATATTTTACATGAAAAAGACGTTAATGGTAATTCAATCGTCAACTTTCCTTACTTAAGCAGCAATATACATTCATTACCTACATTCGGGGTTTATATCTCCCAGTTGATGCGATACGCAAGAGTATGTTCGACGTATGTACAAATTTTAAAATGAGGTAAATTATTGACAAACAAGCTGATTAAAAAGAATAACAGCTGTCTCGTTCAAAGTCATATAATTTTGTAAGCTCTATGGTCGATACAGTTATATTTGTACCTTGTCAGCAAATTCATATAATTTTGTAAGCTCTATGGTCGATACAGTTACATGTATATTTGTACCTTGTCAGCAAATGCAATTCACCTTTGAGTCAAATGCTGACTGTTAAAACGTAAGATTTTAATTTTTTCTAACTGTTAGGCAATTATTTATACATTACATTGTCCATTTTTTCCGAACAAAGAAACAACAACAACAACAACAAAATTATTTCTCGTAAATCATGTCATTGGGAGCACATTTTGGCAGGTGTGACCAGGTACTCTGAAGTAGACATGAAAAAGATGCTCACTCCACCAAGGTACCCGATCCCACCTCTGATGTTTTGGAGGTCCGTGTTTGTTCTGCTCCTGTTTTATATTGTTGAATGGACTTTTGAGCTTGAATACTGCTCGTTATCTCAATACAAATTTAATTTTTCTGATCGTAATTTGTCCATCGCCGTTGTTGTCGAAAAGGTTTCACAATTTTTTTCTTTTTCTCCAAAACCAAAGGACCAGTTTCAACTTATCTTAGCAGAATATAACGTTGTGTAAAGGGAATTCAATTTTGATCAAATGAAGGGTCATTTCCCTTTCGTAATGGAGATAGTTAAGAAATAGTGAAAATTTGGTGGTATCTTTTAAAAATCTTCTTCATTTGATTCTCTGAGTGAAAAACGGTGTGTGAAACCTTCTTGACATTGTATATAGATTCAAGTTTGTTCAAATAAAATCGTCTCCTCAGGGTGTAAGGTGGGGCCACAATGGGAGATCAAAGTTCAACATAGAAATACATGTACATTGGGAAAATCATCTTCTAAACAAAGTTAGCAATAAAAAAAAAGCTGAAGTTATCTCGTTTGTAATACAGTCTAGTTGTTAGCTGGCCATTTTCGTCTATAGTCAGTAAAACATCTAAACATGAAGCAGATATGGTCAACTATGTGGTGTCTTTTATTTCAGTGAACTATGGGATATATCATGTCGAAATACAATGTATATTACATGAAAATAAAGTATTGTAGTTGATAAAACGTCGACAATATATCTGAATTCAATTTAAGGACCACAACAATTGTTTACTTCTCATGTTTTTTGAAGAAAAAAAAAATTCACAATAATAGATAATAATACGTACATGTATAAAAACAGGCCGGTAAGCAAAAAATGAGCAGAATTTTTATCCGAAGACAAAATAAATGCTGCCAATGAGAAACTCCAGCATCGTTTTCATATAAGAGTTTTAAAGTTCAACTGATATTTTATAGATTGTTTAAGTATTAATAGCACCCACACAAGAATGATGCCGTATATATTTTGCTTGTGAATAGCTTTTCGTGGGATCTGGGTTATATTTTTTACTTAAGTGAATAATAAATCATATTTAGGTTTTAATTGATATGCAATACAGTACAAGCAAAAAGTAATTATATCCTGCTATGAAAAAAGAAAATACATATTTAGTTCAGGACTTTATCAAATTTTCTTTCTTTCAAACGAATTCTTTGATGGATTAGGAAATGTGCTTTGTCCAGCAAAATAGCACAAAAATTATGACTTGTATATTTTTTAGGTATTTGTATTGATAAATGCACATGTACCTATATACTTATTAATATTTAGCTTATAAATGTAAATATTCTGGGGATAAAAATCAATAAAACTAAGAAATCAATATGATGAAATATATGGAGATAACGAACTGTATTCAAGCTCAAAGGTCTATTTAAGACTAAAGAAAATTATAACAGAGCAAACACGGACCTCAATACATCAGAGGTGGGATCAGGTGCCATCGAGGAGTGAGCGTCCCCTGCAGTGTGCTCCTGCATGATCGGGAAATGACGGGAAAATCCGTCGACAATTCAGTGTGTGCATAATGATCCAACAATTAGTGTGAAAAACGTTATTAAGCATTTTACAACAAAGGACATAATCAAAAACTTATGAATTCGAACGTTTTTGGAAATTTTCATTCTTTCAGATAAACAGTTACTACAGAAGGTTTACTTTCAAATCTGATAGTCTTAATAATGAACAAATGATATGATACATGTTTAGATATTTTTGAATTGATAAAATCAAATGCAAGTTTTATAAAATTCTTTACAGACTTTTTTGAATCTGGGGTCGAAAATACCATACACAAAACAATTAACAACATTGTTCAAAAACATTAGTCTCATTGAAAGGCGATATACACTTAATTCTACCTCATTCATGTTAGCTTTAAAGTTTTCTTTCAAACACAAAAATACCCCAAGCACAAGATAGGGTAGAAAGACGACAATGAAGATGGCGGTTATTATAAACATTATAACTGTTGAACGATGATTGCCAACGAAGAGTTTTCTCTTCTGAATTTTCGGAAACACTTTCAATCTTCGACCCTGAAAAGTGTGAATGTTGTCTATTTTTCTCAAAGGATGCAAGTCCATTTCCGCTGAATCGCCAGAAGGGTTATTCGAGATGACCCCATCAGGACTTCCGCTTACTGCAGATGAAGTTAAACAATTTCGATATTCCTTGCTTACATTTGGTAACATTTCTCTTTTATTGCCTGCTTGATGGAACAACGTTTTCCTGTTTCGGTTATAAACAGTGATCCAGATACAAGTATAATTCACGATTAGGATTACCAAACATCCAATAAAAATCAGGTAAAGAACAGAAAGATGTATTAAAGGAAGGTTATATCTTACGTCAATGTCGTCTTCAAAGAAACACTTTTCGACTTCAGTACCATCAGAGAGTTTCACCACGTGTAGACCATGGATGTACGTAACGGGGGCAGCAAGAATAAATGCTAGCAATATCACTGCTAATATATATCGTTTACATGTAGAATTCGACCATTGTGGACTTAAAGGTTGGCGAATTCTTTTGAAACGATCACGTGACAAGAGTGTCAAAGTAAATACAGAACTCAAAATCAATGTTGCACTCACTACCTTGTAAAGTTTACATCCTACCTCACTATAAAAGTTATACGGGTACCTCAGATCCAATATTTCTAATGGAAGGTCACAAACACAAATAAGCAGGTCGATTGAAGCCAGAGCAAGAACGAAAATGACGTATGTTGACCTTCTTTTATAACGGAAAAAGAAGATTCCAAAAACATGGCCGTTGGCCACCGTACCAGTGACCATGAGAATGGCAAGAAAAACAATGGATGGTTCGGTGCCAATATCTACTGGGTCATATTGGATGTTCTGTGCATCAGCAACGCTGCCACTTGAATTCATTTTTATCTATAAACGAACAGAAAAAAAAATACCAATGAAATATTTGGAGATAACGAACCTGTATGCAAACGATGCCTTTATAAGTAAAAGTCATAGAAAACTCTTTCTTTTAATTTTAAATAATAAAGATGCTTTCGTTTTCAGAACATTCATGTGTCATTCCCGCAGTGGTTAGAACGTTAAAACTTTGTTATCGAGTCGCGGAATAAGAAGTTGATCTTTACGACGCGAGTTCGAATCCCTCTGCAGGATGCGGAGATAGGTCCTTGAATTCCAAATCCCCTGTCGCAGTACAGTGAATGTATTGGCGTTGAAAAGATTGATTGATTGTATGTTGTTTTACGTTTTATTCGAGAATTTTTTCACTCGTTTAGAGACTTTACCATATAGCAGTGAAGAGCTTCAGTTTTTTTTTTAGCTTTTTCTCAGAACTCAGAGGCCATTTAGAAGTGAGAGATCTCTTTCGTGCCAATGCCTGCAGTGACACGGGGGCTCGTTAGATCTTATCCGAAGGACCTGCAACTCTCACTTCAAAGTGCCAAACGCATAACGAAGGAACAGTTGCTACCCATTTTTATCGACTTAGGTCAGTCGATGCCGTGATTCGAACTCACGACCTTTCGATCAAGAGCCGTCAGCGCTCTTTCGACTCAACTACTGTGAACGGTAGGCAGTAAACAGATGTATTACTGCTCTAAGGCCGTAAGTGCCGATTAGAGGCAACTGGACGTCTCAATATGAGTAAAAAAATTTCAAAGGAACGATAAAAAAATAAACAAACGATTATCATCCTCATGTTTAGCACTTAAGTTAAACAAATGGGAAATAGGAATATGAAAAACGGGGGCTGTCGTTTAGGAAAAAATGAAGATGAGAAAAAACTTTCTTCTATTCAACATAAAAATATGTGTAGTGATACATCTTGATGACACAATCTACAGTGAAAAGGGTACAGAACATAACAGTCTTCAATCCATAAATCAATCAACAATTAAAAACAAAGCACGAGGCCTGGGGACCATAAAACTTAGACGAGCTCACTTTTCATCTCAGTTTTACTTTTCCACTATTAGGAAAAAGCATATTTGACAACAAAGTTTCACTTTTCCACTATTTAAATTTAGTAAAAAGTAAAATTATGGTCTTTATGGCCCTCCAAAAATCTAATTTTTTTGACAACAAAGGTTCAATTCTCTGAAAAGAATAGTAAAAAGTAAAATAATGGAAGCTTTAATATTTAAGAGATCGACAGATATAAATTTTTACACTGAAATTCATGAAAAACACCTACCTTACTTCTATATTTATTTTACAGCATAAAGTTATCAGCAGAAAGTTCTACTGCCATTCATGGAGACAGCTTGCTGGATTTTACTTTAACGTTTCCTTTTTCATGTTTTTTAAAAGTATTTATACATCTCAATAACAGAAATAGTCCTAATTATTACAAAATTTTGACAAATGGTTTTATTATTATGGTTAAATAATAGTTCAGTAATGTGAGAAACCCTCTTAATGTTTTACGGTAAAACACATCTGTAAGGATTTAACGTTTAATTACATGAAGCAATGACGCAACCTAGTGCCACGAAAACTAGTTTTTTTTTATCTTGAGAAATATAATAAAACTTTCTTGTTAAAAGAAATGATTTTTCTTATTATGTTCAAAAAAGGAACAAAGAAAACATTTGATGAATTATTTTCCGCCAAACAAAAAGAAATATTAACTATTATAATTATTCATTAATGAAAAGGTAATAACATCCACCTTGGGAAGTTATCGATTATATATGAAGATTACTACATCTTGTTATCCTGATTACCCGTGATTAGTTAAATTATATCCGGTTTTGTCCTGTTCTCCAGTCTGTCTGTCTGTTCGTTCATTTGTCTGCAAAAGCATTAGCCTTAATTGCCCATAACTTTTGAGTCTGTGGGCTATGGCTTGCACATTTTATAGGTGCATTTCTTGTAACAAGACCTTTCTTTGGGAACCTCCAAATTTGACCTCTTGACATTGGAGTTTGACCCACATTTACAAAAAAAAATATCTTTCACCTTGGATATAACTTGGAACAATTAGTGCTAGGGCTTGAATATTTTATTTTTTACCTGATTTAGTGTTTGAACCATTTTCTAAAAAAAATTTAATTGGCAATTAATTTTAAAAAGTTCGTACTATAACTTTCATATTTCACAGGTTTATTCCTTCTGACAAGTCCTGTCGTTGTATACCAGAATTTTTTTTTACCTTTTGACCTTGAAGTTTTTCATGCATTCGAGAAACTTCAAACTATGCCATAAACTGAAATACGACTTTTTTCTTAATAGTTCAAGGTTTTAGATTGATTGCAATGTTGTTGTTTTCAAGCTTTACCTTGACAAGTCCAGTACAATCTCCTTGATTTAAGATATATAGCTTTATATATCTATACATCTTGATTAAGCCGCTTAGCGTAGCTTAACTTAACTTAGCTATTTTACCTCACTTTTTCCCTAACTGTGTAATTTTCTCAGCTGCTTGGTGCAGTGATGATATTAAATCTTGAACTCTTCTGAAAATAATTAATGTAAACATCTCTCATCAAAGTACGTCTCCTTGACGTTTTAGGGCTATATAACGCAATTGATACAGTTGCTTCTGCAATAAATTTATAAAGGAGACCAATTATGGTCAACTAGATATTTGATTGAAACTAAATTAGTACAACAATATGAGAAGCAATCACTCATATCTATAACTCAACGCATACAGGGTAGTGGATAGTTACTCGAACGATAGAAATTCTCTTTTTTGCTTAAAAGTATTCAAAAACTGCAATGTTAGAACTGTCTTTGACTAGGTTCTTGTTTTGATAGCCCACGGTACATACATGTACACGAAGAGCCAATACATGCGACTTTTTGTTTATTTCTGAAAAAAACTTTTTTGTGAAAAACTACATATCGATAGCTAAATAAAGCTGTTTTGAATAGCTTAGTAAAGCTATATAGCTATTTAAAGCTCATTACAGTAAAAGTCGGTTATATCGAAGTGGAACTTAATTTAATTCGCTATATTGTAATTCGTTATATCCGTATAACGAATTCGTATAAACATTTGTAGCGAGTTAGCAATATGGTTTTTTTCCTTCATAGTATTTACCAAATATTTTGAAATTACAAAACAAAATGAATTTGAACTAAGGTTTTATATATGAATTGAATTTTATATACAAATCCTTAAAAATACAGATTCATATTTAGTAAATTTTAAGATCTTTGAAAGTTCGTTATAACAAATGTTAATTTCATTATATTTAACCTCAGAAACTCAAAATGAGTTACTATACGTAAATTCAATATATTCAAGAAGTGGTGGATGTGGATACTTAAAAATTTTAAAGAACTTTTGGACAATTTGAAATCACAAGACTTTACCAAAATCAACAGCTTAAAAATTTAATGACTTTTAAACTTTATACACAATCATTCCCCACGATTAAAGTTTAGTCTTTTTGATATCATTGACAGCTGCTTTTTCAATAAAAACAGGAACTCGTAAAATTACTTACCTTGTCATTGGTCATTTGCAAAAGTATTTTGTTTAAAACATTCTTAAAATACACACAAAGAATCAAAAAATTTGACCTACCATGTATACTTTGCTGTTTTTGGAGATCAGAATCCTAACAATCAAAAGATATATCCCTGGTATACCAACTGCGCACTGTTATTAGCAGACCTATTTTTGTATTCATATGAAGCAAAATTTGTGCAAAATCTTTTGCGTGAAAAGATGAAAACACTCGTTGTAGCCTTCAACTAGACATTTAGATATATCTTCGACGTATTTTTAATTAACAATTGTAATTTTCACATAATGATGTCAGTTACTTTAAAAAAACATTAATATACAATTAACAGCCAAATCTATGATAAACGTGATGACTTTAACTTTAATATTAAAAGTGTTACTTATGCAGCAATATACCTTCATCACCTGCATATGGATATATGCATATAACTTAGGTCAAAACTTGATATCCCTGTATAAAACATGTTCTACTTTTGAAATAATATTGGAATGACAGTAAGATCAAAAGAAAATCTTTAGAAAAAGGTTCAACTTTACCTGTACCAAAACTCAGAGGTTGAATACATGGAGGAGTGAGAATCCTATACCAATTTAAATCAAAACCGTTTTTTGCTTTTGTCAAAACAAGATATAATGTGAAAATCGACGTCAAAATTGTATAAATAATGGCGAACTTTTCATTTATTAAAAAGTTTTTATATTTGACTCAATAATAAATTGTATTTGCTTACAAGGTCATTGTATCGACCATAGAACATACCAAAAAAGACTGCTGAAATTCTTGTTTCATCAACTTGTTTGTCAATAATTTACCTCGTTTTAAAAAACCCTTCATACCAAGAGCAACTAATTGCGTTAGAATCAACTGATATCAACTCCGTGTGCAGATGAAGGTGTATGGACAATTTTGAATTGACGACGGAATGTAATTTCAACAAAATCATGACTAAGTAGCACACGGCAAGTGTATGGTCTGCAATGATAGAAAAAGAGTTGATTTATTTCACTAATCAAGGAATGTACATTACAAATCCATAGGTCATGTGATTTAACGTAGCCATGTATGCATTTAAATCTTGTGCGCGTCTGTCTTTGTGTTTGGTGCTGAGGAGGTCAAATATGCATGTGAATCCTGTGCGGCTGTCTTTGTGTTTGACGTCAAGAGGCAAAGACTATTGAAACTGACATGGGAGGCCTCGTTTAATTTAAATCTATTAGTCTTCATTTTTAAAATCTAAATCTACAATTTTATTTAACAATTGAATGGAAATATAAGCAAATACACTGTATATTAGGATTTTTTTTTCAGACTCAAAAATCATATTTGGGAAACGTAGGATAATTTATGCATAACGGGCTTTACCTTATGAAAATAATGAAATTTTCCTCAAAGTCCATTGAAACACTACAAATTGATAGACAGGACAGTAAGTTAAGTAAATAGTATTTTTTGTTTGAAAATGAAATCTACCGTTAAGTTTTGATAAAGCACCAGACAATGAATAGTTACATACTTTCTGTTAAAAATAAATAGGAGTTAATAAACTAACAATTGTTGTGTAGTGTGTATTGTATATTAAATATTAGGAACTTAACAGACAATGCAGAAGTTTTACAAAGATGTTAGTTGCTGTACAAAGCATTAATTTATAATTCGACAAATATGTCACTCAAAGATGAATTCATAAAAATGATTAAATGTGTTCACGAACAAAAAGAAATATAAAATGAAGGAAAGGTTTTAAGCTTCCGTTGAAACGATATTCCTAAATGAAACACCGCAATTTATTGCTTTACTTTTAGAAATAAGTTAATTGGAATGACAGTAGTCAAAGAAATCATCTTTATAAAAATAGTTCAATTTTACCTGTAGAAATATTAGCTCCTGTTCAATACACTCCGATTAAGAGCCTCCAGCAATATAAATCACAATTGACTTTTAATTTTTATTTAAAGCATGAACATGTGAAATGACCGTAATTCTTAACCTGCATTGTGACTTTTTCATTTCTGAACCTTAGATTTTATATTATGCATCACAATAAATAATCAGTTATTTATCATAACTCAATTAGATATTGTAGACAGCAAATCATCATTAAAGCACTCTCTTATTATTAATGTCAGGACTTGACAAAATCTAATGACAAAGGAATATCCTGTAACGATAAACCCTTCATATTTATAAACTAAGTAGTTAGCAGCATTTCAATCATTTCAGGAAATTAAACAATATTCGTGTACACAGAATGTATTCAACAGAATAATCTAAAAGAATACCTCACCAAGGTCTGCAATGCAAAGAAAAAGAGCTCTTTATATCACTAATCAGCCTGCGATCGTGATTTAACGTACCATTTATGATTAATAAAAATGAAGTCGTTTATTTTGAACAAGTTTATAGCAAATAATAGTAATTTTCTTCTTATTAAATATTTTATCTTACCACAAACTCCGAATTTCCTAGATTTTAGTCCTATTTAAATGGATGAAACTTTAGTCAAAACACAACATACTGCAGTAACAAGATGTAATCTCTAGATCTGATCATTTAAAAATCATATTTCGGGAGGTAGGCTTTGCAGAGATGCATAAATTATGAAAATAATGAAATTATTCAAGCTCAAAGTCCATTGAAACACTACAAATTGATAGATACAGGATCAGTAGGTATACTGGTCCCTGCTAGCAAAGCAGGTAACAACATTCATGTATTGTCTTCGTCTGTAAAGCTCATTATATAAATTATACTTCAGAAGAACTTGGATTTAATTCTACAAGTGGTTATCCAACTTCTACTCATAGTTCCCTTTCTAAGGAAGAAATTCTTTGAAATCATATGTCAGTTTTGAATATTTTTAATACTTGTATCCGAAACAAGCAAAATGAATTTGAATTACCATATCTATACTGGAGTCCAAAATGTCATAAAAATTCTTACAAAGATTGAAGCAGGTTTCAGGTTCCAGTAAATGTTCAACCAAGCCTCTTTTTTTACTCCTCACCAAGATATTACCATGCAGTAGTGAAGGTAAAACTTCAAGAGTACTGTGAAACAAAATTTTCGAGAAGTGGTGTAAATCAGATGTGGATACTAAAAAATTCCAAGGAACTTATGGACAATTTGAAATCACAAGATTCTACCAAAATCAGCTAAAAAACTTGACACTTTTCAACTTAGTACACAACCATTTCTCTCGATAAATTAAAGTACAACCTTTTTTATATCATTGACATCTGATTTTCAATAAAATTGGAACTCGTAGCTTTACTTTCATTTTCATTGTTCATTTGCAAAATAATTTCGTTAAAAAACATTCTCGATCTAATTGTACACACAAGTACTCTAAAGATGACATCATAAGATGCTTGATTTTCTGATTGACAATATCTATGTTGTTTTTAGAAACCAGGTCTTCCAACAATCTATTGGAATTCCCATAGGTACCAAATGCACCCCGTAATTACCAGACCTATTTTTGTATTCATATGAAGCAGAATTTGTGCAAAATCTTATGCGTGAAAAGAAGAAAACACTTACTGTGGTCTTCAACATTTGACATTTCGATATATGGACGACGTATTGTCAATAAGGTTATTTCCATTCCTATGTCGCGATTTCTCTATATCCCGGTGAGCTTAAGATAAAAGATACCACGGATGCAGCTGATACATCGATGTCGTATTTGGATATTTTACTTGAAAAAGACGTTAATGATAATCTAACAACCAAGCGCTGTGATTAACATAATGACTTCAACTTTTGTAACTTCCCTTATTACTTGTGCAGCAATATACTTTCATCACCTGCATACGAAGTTTATATCTCTCAGTTGATTCGATATGCAAGAGCATGCTATACGTGTGTTCAATTTCTAAAATCGAGGACCTTTCACGGTAGCTCATTCGGTAGAGCGCTTGCTCCGTGATAGGGAAGTCGTGAGCTAGAATTTCGACTGCGACTGACCTAGGTCGATAAAAAATGGGTAGCAACTGTTCCTTCGCCATGCTCTTGGCACTTTGAAGTGAAAGGTCCTTCGGATAAGACCTTAAAAACCGCCGGAGGCCTCGTGTCACGGCAGGTCCTGGCACGAAAAAGAACCCTCACTGCTCAGAACCCTTACTGAGTGCAAGTAAAGGTCAAACTTTGAAGTCCATCACCGGTATATGGTGACGTCTCTAAATGAGTGAAAAATTCTCGATAGGGACGTAAAACAACATACAATCAATCTAAAACGAGGTAAATTATTGACAAACAAGTTGATGAAACAAGGATATCAGCAGTTTTGTTTAAAGTCATCATTTCGTAAGGTCCATGGTCGATACAATGAACTTGTCAGCAAAAACAATGTAGCATTCATTATTTGAGTCAAATGTGGACCGACTTTTTTTTTCATACCAATTATTTACACACTGGATTGAAGACGGATTTTCCGTTATTTCCCGATCATGACAACGGTGTGGCTTGTCGGCAGGGGATACTCACTCCCATGTCACCTGATCCCACCTCTGATATTTCGGAGGTCTGTGTTTGCTCTGATTCTATTTTAAATTTGTATTGTTTAATGGACTTTTGAGCTTGAATAATGTTCGTTATCTCCATATATATATTTCATAGAAAAGTTGAAGTCATCACGTTTGTCATAAACTTTTGTTTGATTGCCATTAACGTCTTATTCTGATAAAATATCCAATAAATGCGTCAGATTTTAGGTACATTTTTTATTTCAAGTTCACTTGGATATATCACGTCGATATGAATGAAATTTATTGATCACGAATGATACGTCAGAAGATTTAAATGTTAAGTTGAAGGCAACGTGTTTTCTTCTTCTCATGTACATATATACAGTGTATAACTTTGTGAGTAAATTCTGCTTTATATGAATACAAAAGTAGGTATGCTAATACATGTAATGGGGCGCAATTTGGGCCCATAGGAATTTTAACAAATTGTTGAAAGACCTGACCTGCAAAACTACATACATGAAGATATTGTCAATCAGAAACTCGAGCATCTTTTTAATAGCAAATTCATAGTACGTGTGTGTACAATCAGAATGTGTCCTAACCAAAAAAAAAAAATGCAAAAAATACCATTGACGAGGTAAGTGATTTTCCGAGTTGCGCCTTAGCAGTCTATAAGATGTCACAATGGCTGGACTATAATTTATTTCGAGAAATGTTGTAAAAATGTCGAAAAATTGTAATTAATTTCAATGTTACTGATTTTGGAAAAATGATTTCAAATATTCTACAAGTATTTATGAGTTTTAAGTATCTAGATCTGATTTACACAACTTCTCAAAAATACATGTACAACAAAACATTGTATGCTTATTTCTGAGATTTTTATATTATACAGATGTGTTCCTTGTATCAAGACCATTTTCCTTAAAAGGGCATGGTCATAGTTTCACCTAAATTTTCAAATTCATTTAACCATTTTCAAAAAAAATGAACAAAGGTTTCTCTAATGATTATCAAAAATTTGAATTTCAGTTGTCGAGATACAAGACAGATTTAGAGCTCCAAACCTTTGTTATGTAAACAGGGTCCGTGTCATGTTTTTATTTACATAGATTAATATACAAATATATGTTCGTCCGAAGCTGAATTTCAGTAAAAAAAAAAGTTAATTCTAAATAAGATTCGACAGTTTCTAGTGATTTGCTGATTTTCATTTTGTTATAAATATGATATTTTATATATGTAAACAGAAACAAGGCACAGACCTTGTTTACATTATGAAGAACTTCAAGTTCTGTATCTTGTTGTTAATCAACAAATGTTGATCAAATTTTTGGCTGATCATTAGAAGACGCCTTAGTTAGGAATTGTAAACATAAAATTTGGTTTAAAAAATTCTGTTAAAACTGCCAATTTATTTTACCTTGACCTTGAAGTTTGACCTTATTTTGTAAAAAATTTAACCTTGAGCATACTTTCTGAACGTTTGCTGCAGGTGCTCTCCTATTTTACATGTGTATTTCTTTTGACATAGACCTTTTTAAATCTTTTGGCCATGACCTTTGAGTTTACTTGTATTTGAACAATTTCAACCGTCGTCATGAGCTGCCATGCTGGGTAATCATGTCTTGTTCCTACATTGAACTATAAATAGATTAGTCAATCGCAAGTTTTTTCCAAGTTCTCCCAAACCCTCCAAAGTGAAAATAGATATAAACATTTTTTGTAAAGCAGGCCCGAAGTACACGCTGTGGGTGGTCAGGGCTGGGGGTGGGTTGGGGTTGTGTACCCCTCCCCCATTTTTATCTGAAAACTTCTGTTTGGTGTAGTTTTACTACATAAATTGTTATTTTGAAGCTGAATCCCCCTTTTTTGTTGCTGTACGGTCAAACACAGGCACATTTTATTTTTAAAGCCTTTCCTCTTTCCCTGAAATAGGACTTGGGCAGTTCAATTTTTTTTTTTTTTTTTTTTTTTTTTGCTTATTGATATTTTTTAGTCCTCTCATTAAAATTGATTCTTTGGACTTAAATAGATTTGGAACATCCAAATTGAACCATTACTTGTGTTTATTTTGTGAAATATAAGAGCCCCCAACATCTATGGTTTAGAATTTATTGTCAGGGATAAGCTTTGTAAAATTTTGCAAAAGAGGGCAAAGTCCTTGGTCAAGAGGTCAAATTAGTTGATATCCAAAGACAGCTCTTGTAACAAGAAATCCCATAGGTGAAACATGAAAGAACTAGTTCCTGCCAATCAAAGATTATAGGCAAGGTAAAAGTTTTTGCAGACACACAGACAGATGAGTTGACAGAGAAACAGAGAAATATTTAATTCATGAATTTTATTTTCAATAATAGGGGAAATGAAACTATAAACCTAAAATATTGTGCATGTGAACAAAACCAATCTTAACTAATCAGTTGCAGAGATATAGGAATTATTCAGTCATATAAAATTTGTGTAGGATGGCTATATCATAACTTTTTTTTAACAAGTTGTAAATGAATTTGGAATTTAGAATTTTAAGTACAAAATCAAAATTACTAAATGAGAATGGGGATTTTTCTATATTATCATTAAAATCACTTTCATAATTACTAAAATTGAGAATTTAATAAAATGCAATAATTTACAATATATTTCTTTCAAAAACAACTACATGCATTTCAATCAGATTTTGGCCTATCGATTCCTAAAATGCAAGTTACAAAAATCCCGAATTTTACAGCTACTATCAACATATTTAAAACCAAAAATAACCAACTTATGGAAATTGATACTTAGAATTCATAAATTAAAATGTACACTAAGGTTCATGCATATTCTTGTATCAGTTATACATCTGCAGATTTTATGGCAGCCCTAAGCTTAGCTGATCGACTCCGGGGGTTTTCCAGAACCTCTTCCTCTTCAGGGGTCGTGACCTTCTTACTGACGGGAATCCACCTCTTCTTTAGGATAATCTTGATCAGTTCTTTGTCGTATTTCTGGTGGTGGTCCCGCATCATCCGTGACTTCTGCTTCACTGACAAGTTTTTGGCTTCGTCCATCTCAATGCCATGGAAATGTCTCTTGAATATGCGGTCTTCTAGAGAATGAAATGAGATTCCGACACAAACACCTCCTGGTTTTAGATAGTGATATGCTACCTCTAATCCATTGTTGATTTCATTTAGTTCGTTATTAACAAAGATTCTCAAGGCTTGAAATGTACGAGTGGCAACATGGCTTTTCCTATTTAATTTGTCCCTCAAGATTTTCCTGTGAATTGCAATATTCATTTTTACATATTAAAAGGAGCATTATTATAGAGAGAAAAAAAATTCCTGAAAATATACAATTAATGAATTACACTGTACATGTATTTTTTAAAAAAATTATTATTAAAATGATTTGGTCATTGATAAAGAACAAATGTATATTTCTTAAGATTTTTGATATACTGGGTGCTCAGAATACTGGGTAGCTCTGCTTGGAGGCTTGTGTAACAAATTAGATAAATTCAATTTGTAAAAGTAAAATTACATTTACAAGACCCATGAAAATCTATTCACATTTTATCAGTATTTTCCCTGTTTATAGATTTCATCTAATATACACTCTTTACTTCTTAATAACTATATGTAAGACACCATTTTTCCTAAAAATTATAACAGGTATTTTTGTAGCTTAGTTCAGTATTTTTATTTTAAAATTCTTACTCTTCAAAAACATTTTCAATGACTTCTGCCAGCTGTTTGGTGGTAGTTATTTTTCCCATGACATAGCGGGCCTCTACAATGGCGTGGGCGATCTGATTAGCAATGTGGTCCTCTCCGTATTTCTTGATTATGTCCCTCAGTTCCTGGACAGAGAGGTGATTGACCACATCCATGGCAGTGACACTATCTGGATCTCTGTAAACATTTAACATATTGACAGTCATCAGCTACAGCAAAACATGCTTATAACAAAGTGGCAAGGAAGGATGATTTTATACAATAGTCCAATCCACACTTTGAAAAAGTTGTTTCCCTTTGCGGGGTCAACCAAAAGGTCAATAGGGAAAGAAACATCATTTATCCTCTTTATGCTACCAATATTTGGGCATTGACATGCTCTGATAAATCCATTGTGTTTAATTTTTTTTTCTTTCAATGTGTGGGTAGCCCCATCTTGGGGCAATCAATACATAAAAGGCAGAGCTTTTTAAAAGTCAAATGACTAAGTTACAAACCTGCAAACTACAAAGGCTAGTGTGTGGATTGTATGGGTTTATCCCCTAAGATGGCGGCCAAGGGACATAACTTTTGCAAAGTGTGGATTGGACTATTATAAATGTAATTTTTTATATTTGTTAAGCTTACATCATATCTTAAATGTCCTGGAAAATTAAATTCAGTTCACTGTCTCATTTCATTAAAAGCTGAATGGTATGTTTACTCTATTTTCTTCAAGACTACCGGGTAATAAATTTATTCAAGCACCTGTTTCATATTTTTTTGTTCACTGCATTATAAATCTGCTTACCTCCCTTGATCCATCCTCATATCCAGTGGGCTGTCTCTGCTGAGGGAAAACCCTCGATTACTTTGGTCGTACTGCATGGAGGAAGCCCCCACATCAAAGAGAATCCCATCCACTGATCCAGGGGTTATCCCAAGCTGGTAAAGTATCTGTGGTGTCTCAGAAAACTTGCCTAAACAAGTTAACACCTGACCTGGCCTGTCAATGTATGAAATTAATATTTCAGCAAAAATTTCACTATTAACTGTACATTAAATGAGGACATTATATATTATACATTTATATGTATAATCAGGTAATGCACATTTTGTTTGACTTTATTTCTTTTTTCTATTAAATATAAATAAATCATGTCATATATTGGAATGATTACAACCTAGGAGACATGATATCATATATGCTGCTCTATCATGTGTAATCATGGTAGAAAAATTCCCTAAATCTTTCATCTATTAAATATCAAATCCATGCTGCATTTAGAAACATACAACCAAGTAGATGTATTATATTTGTATAAATTCAAAAAGATTTTTTTTTTCATTTATAGACTAATTTTAAGCATCAATTAGATAACCTAATCTTCCAAGTGACTGCTTTGATTTAAAAGTTGCTACGTACATTGTATTACATTTACATTATCAACATAGATGGATTAGATTCAGAATTAGTTGTTACTTGTAGGATTTGGCCAGTTCCTGAGCATAGCTGAAGGCTAGAGGGTCTCTATCCACACATACCACTCGGGCCTCAGGGTTCTCGGTCAAAATAGCCTTTGTATGTCCCCCAGCTCCAAAGGTCATATCAATAAATAACTGCAAAAAATTCTCACAACATAAATATAAAATGATCTAGAAAAAAGACGCATTCAAAAAGGTCCCTGCTAATGTAATAAACTTCAATAAACACAACTTATGAAATACAGTGTAACTGTAAAGTCTAGAATAAACATGTGACAAGTGTGAATGTGGTCACCTGTCCCTGTTGAGGATTAAGAACTTCCAGGACTTTCTTTACCATCACTGGTACATGTTTAATCTCCTCTGATGAGTCTTCAACAGACCTAGGACTGTAACTTAAATCCTCATCACTATTGTCAGATATATGATGTACATCTGAATCTGAGCAGATTCCATTGTGGCCTGTAATCTGAAGATTTAGTTTTCCACTCACTGTTTTTACATGACAACAGGTTTGGGTCTTTGATGGTTTCTGGATTGGTAGAACTGCAAAATGTGAGATGGATTATTCAGCTGAAAGCACTATGCTACTATCATTATATTATGTCAATTAGCTGTTACAATAATGCAAGAGAAAAAAAAACGAAAATGACTTAAAAATTTATCAATTCAGTATGTTTAATTTAAATCAAAGATCTGGTGAAACACTAAATCACAATACAGTTCATAATTTTACCCTAGAAGTATTAACCATGCTACAAATTAACCAGTACATATTTTAAAGGAATTGTATACATAATAGTACCAGAACATGAATTAGCGGTATACCACAAGCAAATGATCCCTATACACTGCATGTCTAAAAATTTTCTCCTTTGGCTTTCCTGTTACAGTGTACAACTGCATGTCTGAGATGAATGGAAATAGCTAACTGTAGCTCATATAAATATATTCCATACTAAAAATGTACAATATATTTTGGTGGAAAGAATCCTTCCCTGAAGGACACGTATTTACATTTTTTTACTCCTTCTTACCTGAGAACAGGTGTCTCCTAATTGTAAATAGACAAGAATAGGAGAAGGCTTTCTTCATACACCAACTTCTTAATGCCATGTCACTATAAATCAGAGATGACTTAATTTACTGGAACAATCTTTCATGCCTGTCAGGGGGCCCTTGATTGAACATAAACTATTGCCTATATTGGAAAAATCAATTCACATAGAAACACATTCTTGCAATGCCAGGAGTCCTGATTCCATAAGTTGCCATTGGACCCCTGACAAATCATTCAGTATTTTGTGGGCTGATTTAGCAAAGTCTTTCTGAAAAATTTACAAATCTTTATTGTTTTTCTCATCTCTCAACCATGCACTATGATAAACAACATGTGCAATTGAGGTGTAAACTGAATTTTAACCCAACTATCTATGAACAAGATGAAAGCTTTAATTTGACTGCATAGTGCCTATCAATGAGATATAGAAATTAATTAAAGCACGCCCAAAATATTGAATGAAATTTAATTGCCAGGGGTACAATGGCAACATGTTGACTCATGCAGGATCACTGGCATTGCTAGGATGATCGATAGAAGTAAACTTTACTGTACAAGTCCACTCCATAATCATAATATTATATTTTTTACAACTAGACTTTGCCTAATAATTTATTAAATATTTTTTTTAATCTGAAAAAAAGAAAGAAAAAAAACATCCTTTTCTTAATATTAATCTCAATTATTATGTAATCAGTTAAAGAAAATTAACAGAATAGATTAGTCATTTAAAATTAAGATGCATTTAAACATGTTAAAGTGAAATTTCTCAAATGACAAGATCCAATGGAATTATCAACAAGTGATTAGTTAGTTAGAATAATCTAACTGTGTCTCGGTACAAGCCCTCACCGTTAAACCGGGTCCGTAGGACAATATAATTTTAACGATAGAACATTCTATCTAGTGATTAGTGAACAACTTTCATTTTGAGAACAGAGTTGTAGAAAATATGCCTATATATCTTTATTCTATGTTGATTGAAACATTCGGCAAACGTACTACTTATTCAGTCTTTCCAAATTTAAAATCCCTGATTGAAAGGGTACCAAAAAGGGTCAAATAGCCATAATGCACCTGTCACCGAATATCAACAAATCCACATGGTAAACTGGTACTGTTGATCAATGAGAACCAGACAAATGACTAACAACGCCTCCTTGCGGGTAAACAAGTGCAGCGGAAGTAGCAAATGTAGTCGTACAACAAGAAAAATTGACAAAAAATATGTGACAGAGAAAGTACACATTTTCAAAGACACTGATAAAAAAAATATTCAGAATGGGATGCCGCAGTGAAAGTGGGGTTAGATGCTTGAGAATTTTCGTCATAACCGATGCTATATTGATATGGGTAAGTTGTGAAACCCGAATGGCATATTTTAGTTTTTGGGATTTTCATGACAAATTCTTTGTGATTAACAGAAGAAAATAACATTTTTGAAAACCACTTTCATTTAGGTATTTTATGAAATACCAGAGTAAAATATATGAATGGCTTTTCGAATTGTAATAACCTAATATTTACAACATGTGAAATTTTCATTCCTTCTGTATACTGCTTTATAAATCATATGGAAAGTTCATAAATATTGAAATAAATGAGGAAAAAAGTAAAGTAAATTGTTAATTTAGAATTCACAGTTAGATTAATATAGAGTTTTCAAATAATTAAAGATGTTTTAGAGAAGTACAATGCTTTTCATATATTTAACATATACATGTATGTGTGGCTTTTGTCCAAAAATTGCAAACTTGAAAGTTTTTGTTATGAACACAGTCACACCGTTCATTGCCTAATGTATATTTTGGCACTGTGAAATGAGAGGGGAAAAGGAGTATCTCATAACAACAAATGCTAAAACACAGTTTACATTTATAGCATTAGTATGCTCAAAATGAATTGGGGACGCTTACAGCAAACATGAATTTCATTCCCCCATGGCCACACTTCAAAAATAATTATATTGTGAACCTAACTAACAAAGTGAATAGCATGTATAATAAAGCAAAATTATTCATCCTTGGTACTTCGTAACGTTATAAGTGCATTTTACTGTATTGACCATTGAGATAGAAATATGTGGCAGTCAGACACCCATGTCAGATACCCATGAGTGGTCTTGTCTATTACTCACCACAGTAAACATGGTAAAAAAGGATATTATCACCCCTGGGTATCTCATGATGGCTGACACAATGCCTTGGAAATATCATGTGAAAGAACTGCCAGGGAAGGTCTAGGTTGAAGGCTATAGGGATGAGGACCCTGAAGGAGGGAGGAATGTTGTAGAGCACCTGTTTAGTAATTCAGGGGTCTTGGGCTCAGATTCTTGTCTGGTTCAGTCATGAATTCAGTTTTCTCATTTACTGTTATATTTGGTGCCACTAACTACCCTTGGACTTACAGGAGAAGGTCCTGTGAGGGGTAAAAGAATCTGGGTTGGGAATGTAAAGAGGTAGGACTAGGAAAAGAAGTGGTATGGACTTAATAGGGATCATGGGTATTGGTCTGGATCACTCAGGGGTTACTGATTATAGAGTATGTGTCTACTAATGCTGGGGTCTCTGTTTTCATACCAATAGAATATTACATATATACATGTATTGTCATAATATTACATATACCAGTATATTGTCTTAATATTGTTGTGTAGAATAGTTCTACAAACACAATGTCACTGACAGCTAGTTGGTTATTTGTTTAATTCAGTTTAACTATGAGAAACTTGGCTTTGTATATATCCATGCAGAAAAAATACATGGTACATGTATGCTATTTTTGGGGGGGAGGGGGGGGGGTACATGTACATTTATTTAGCATATCTTGTTGATGTCTGGAAACATTGTCTGTCATGCAATGTCATTGTCTAGCTGTCATAAAATCCTAAAAGTGAATAAGTGTCAGTGTGTGTGTGAATATTTAATTGCACTTCATATATGTGGAGTAGAACCTAAGACAGAAAATGCACCTCTAGAAAATAAAAACTGGCAAATTTATTATCCATATATTATAAGCCTTCCATGAAATAATGTGTGTAACCAACATTATAGACTCACTTTATGAATATGAAGTATGCAATCAAACAACAATTAGGGTAATGTATAAATGTATTAGGATTGTACTTATATAGTATTACATGTATTGTGTTTTGCCATTGTCATGTATAATCATGATAAAGAGCCATAACATCTCTGCCAATTAATGTTTTCCATTTGCATTACCATTTACATTTAGAATAGTCTATAGAGCCACAGTCAGTATATTTTTGAATTGATTTATAATGATACAATATTCCAAGATCGACAAAAGGCATTCATATACATATTCATTCATTATAAATACATAGCTAAAGTGCTTTAGTTTTAGTGAATTCTGGGCCAATGGGGTATAGATATTAAGTTTATGGTGACTAACTGATCCCAGTTTACTAGCTTGGTATATCAAAAATAGTAATCAAAATAAAGGTGCAAAAATCAATTGAAAAATGCGAAATCTGTTCTGTTCTGCAAGTTCACGCTTGAGTAAAGATGTACTCCATTAATTTGTGAAACCATGGAGTGATAGTTTTTCAGTCAAGATAATGTTGGGAATTTTTTTTTCATTATCGAACATCCAATAACTGTAGGTTTCTGACAGAAAAAAATCAATTTTTGTGTCAGTAGTGTGATACTCTGTAAATTATCAGAAGAAATCTGGTGAGATTCTACAGACATTGCTTTGAATTATATGTTTTCGCAAATAAAAAAGGTTTCTTTTTTTTCATCTCATATATTTTGTTATCATGGTTATAGAATATGAAATGATCTTAATCATTTTGTTATAATTAAAATTTTTAATTTTATTTGATACTTTGATGTGAAAGCATATGATGGAATAGGATACATATACATCTTGTGAAGTTATTCACCAAGTCGATGCAATCTCTTTTCATGCATTCATTAATTTCTTCTTTTTTTATATATCTAAAAACGTTTCTTTAAAAAATTGAAATCTGGAGAGGGAACAAAACATTACCCAGCTGCTTGCACACCACACAAGCTTTAAATATGAGAATGCAGAATGGTGATAAAGTCGGTATTGAAGAAAATATCTTAAAGCGTTCACCACAGGAAGCTGCTGAAGAAACAATTAAAACACATTGCTTACAAGTACACCTCTTAAGCTTGACAAGTGGGTGCCGTATTGTTTCCATTTGTTCTTGGTACTGATTTTCTCTTGTATTTCTTTGACTCTTAAGTGTTTTAGGATTTTAGCAAATTGTAGATAGTTAGGATTGGCTTAGTGGATGATCAATCTGTAAATTTTTGATTGGTATAAAACGTATTTCTCATCATGCACAAGATGTAGTGTTTGAAAAATTCTCATTTTATTTAATTACATGTACATTGTAGTTTGCTTTAGTTCTATGCAGTTGTCCTTTTAAGTCAACTTCACTTAATTGATGCAGACCAGAATATACTGTCTTCCCTAATAATTTCCAAATAATGAAACCTAATAATTTCCAAATAATGAAATATTTAATATTCTGTCCAATTGTCTCTTTACACAAAGACACTAGGAGCCTCCCCGAGCCATGATAATTGTCTTTTTGGTATTGGTAAAAAATTGGTAAAAAAGCCTCCATTGGTAAAAAAGCATTCTCCTCTAGATTAAGTAAGATTACAGTATTGATTTTATGGGGTCCATTTTTTTACTGGAAGCATCCCTGCTAGCGAACGCTTAAAAAAATCTGATATTTTATCCACTATAGTCTGTGAACTAAAATGATATCAAATGCAAATTAGCCTTACTTCTTAGAGTATTAAGTAGGTTATATCATGTATAAGTACGGTTAGATGGTGATTATGATTTGGGTCAAATTGGCACACTGCTCAGTAATATCAACTTATTCATATACATTTACCATAGCTTATATTTTGCATCATTAAGCATGCCATATGTGTGTTGGCAGCTAGAATAGATGTTTTATTTTTTACGTATTTTGTTTTTATTTGTTCGGTGAACACAGTATTTGATACAGTGCATTTGCAGCTAAATGGAACATTTGGGGAAATGACCTTAAGTAGAGAATTTCAATGTGAATTATGTGAAAATTTATTTTCAAAAAAAGCCTTTTGCACAGGCAGTTGAAGAAGATAAAATTTTATTACATTAATATATCAGCTTTAATAATTGCATGAACCTGCTATTGGTCAAATCAAGTATTTTAAATAACATTGAATAAGTTCATGCAGTGTAAGATAGGGAATTTGGGTATACAGGGTATAGCTAGTTTCAATATTTACAATTGTTTACTACCTACTAGGAGGTGGCAGTTTTATGACAGAGCAATAAACATGTGAAAGCTGTTGTGTTTTATTTAATTTCATGAAGAGGTAAAACAGGTCTTTGTATTACTTTTATGCAGAAAATTTTCATTTATGGTGTGTTGTACATATACAAGAGCCTGTGCTGTTTTCTAGCACAGTAGCACCTCTGTTCAAAGTAAAATGGGTTACATTGTTTAGGTAAAAAAAAACCAAGATCATTAAAACTTTAAATACTTCACATAATAAAATGTGACATTAAAAATTTGAGAAAGTGTTCAAAATGTTGAGAAAGTGTTCAAAAATGTTGAGAGAATTGCTTCAGGTCACAGGGATGATTTCACAGTGGAGGTTCAAATTTTTGTTTTGTAAGGCATCCCAGATGTACCAGTCTTGTAAAGTAGGCTTTCCCCCCTAAAATCTTTCCCTCCAGAAAACTGGCTCTAGAGTAGGATTTCCCCCCAGAAAACTGACTTTAAAGTAGGAATTCCTACCTGAAAAACTCGTTCTAGAGCAGATTTACCTTACGGAAATCCCACACCAGAGTCAATTTTCCGGGGGAAATCCTACTCTGTGTAGTAGTTATAGAGTGCAATCCCCCCCCCCCATAAAAAAATTGATGTACTTATGTTTTGAAGGGGAGGGGGTGGTACATTGTTACAAGTGTCCCTTCTTAAACATGGTTACCAGATGTGGTGAACATACGTATAAGAAGAATGAGAATGTCAGTCCGTTTGTCTGTCTAGCTGTCTCAACTGTCTGTCCCAAATGGTTTTCCACACTTTTTTTTCTAAATGTTTGAAGATATTGAGCTGATTTTGGTATGGCATGTATCTTGATGAGGTTCGAGTTTGCATTTTATTCCACTTCAATAATTTTTTTATGATGACCTTTTCAATTTTTGAGAATTTTCCGCAATATTTTTTTTAAATGAAGGGAGATATTGAGCTAAATTTTGCTGAAACATCAATTCTGAGGATATTTACATGTGCATTTCTTTTTTTATACCCCCCGCAAACGAAGTTTAGGGGGGGTATATTGGAATCACCATGTCCGTCTGTCTGTCTGTTTGTCCGGACCATTACTCAGAAACTATTGGAAGGATTTGTCTGAAAATTTGTACAAATATTATTCACCATATGAAGTTGTGCACCTGATATTTTCATCTTGATTCGATTATTATTTTGAATTTTACAGGTGTTTTTTCATTTTTATTTTGTGGTTTTGTCCAGACCGTTTCTCAGAAACTATTGCAAGGATTAATCTGAAAATTTGTACACTCATTATTCACCATATGAAGGTGTTCAATTGGAATTTTCAACTCTTTTTGTTCATTTTTTTGCATTTTACAGGTTTTATTTTTTATTTTAATTGACTTGTTCATTTTGGGCTCATGTATATAAGGTTTGAGACATAGAATCTAGAATATCTGTACAAAAATACTACAGCTTAAAACTACTCATATAAACTTTAAAAAAAGAAACATCATCAAGTGTTAAAAACAGTTTTTACATAGCACAGAAGATAATGTAATTTTATTTATCTCTTGGGAATAATGACTGGACATGCATCCAGTTAAAGATAAACTAGTGCTAATTGTAACGGGGACCGTTACAGATGTTCCCCAAACACTCCCCAACTTCCTTTTGGTGCCACATTCCCTGTAAGCTTCATTAAATAAGACTAACTCTATGCATTTGAGGCTTTAACAACATTTACCCCGAAAGTACCAAGTTCATTCAAATTTTAGAATTCCACGCGTGCGCATGTGAATGCATGTGCGTAAAGACCATATCATCTTGTCTATACAATCTATATATTTCAATATACTAAATATTAAAGTATTTAATTCAAAAGTATTAAAAAAAAAATACGCTCATTAAACTGTATTTTTGATTTTACTCATTTCACGTAGAAGCACGTGCATACATGAGCATGATGGCATGAATATCTGTACAAAAATACTACAGCTTAAAACTACTCATATAAACTTTAAAAAAAGAAACATCATCAAGTGTTAAAAACAGTTTTTACATAGCACAGAAGATAATGTAATTTTATTTATCTCTTGGGAATAATGACTGGACATGCATCCAGTTAAAGATAAACTAGTGCTAATTGTACAAATGTAATCCCCAAACACTCCCCAACTTCCTTTTGGTGCCACATTCCCTGTAAGCTTCATTAAATAAGACTAACTCTATGCATTTGAGGCTTTAACAACATTTACCCCGAAAGTACCAAGTTCATTCAAATTTTAGAATTCCACGCGTGCGCATGTGAATGCATGTGCGTAAAGACCATATCATCTTGTCTATACAATCTATATATTTCAATATACTAAATATTAAAGTATTTAATTCAAAAGTATAAAAAAAAAAATACGCTCATTAAACTGTATTTTTGATTTTACTCATTTCACGTAGAAGCACGTGCATACATGAGCATGATGGCATACTTTCTTGTAGAGGTCCACTACATCTATCTATGTTCTAATTCCCACCCCGTTTGATTGAAAACCAAGGGAGTTGTAGCTGTTTAAAGTTTCAGCCAATCAGATTGCAGTGCACGTACACGCACGTGTATGCGTGTGCATGATGACTATACCATCTTGTAGAAGTCCATTATATCTATCTATGTTCCAAATCCCATCCTGTTTGGTTGAAAACCAAGGGAGTTATAGCTATTTAAAGCATAAGCCAATCAGATTGCAGCGCATGTGCATGCACGCGTTTTCATGATAATTGCTATACATCTTATTGTAGGATATCCTAATACATGCCTATGTTTAAAATTTCAAAGGATTTCATCAAAAAACAAGAAAGATATTGAGACTTTAGTTTCAGCCAATCAGAGCGAAGCGCACGTGCATGCGCGTGAGATCTTACTTTTTTGACCATGTCATTTTGTTTATGCTTCTAATATATACTTATAATATGAGTTTCAAAGCATTTCATCAATAATTTAAATAGTTACGTCTGTATCAATTATATTGGACATTTCTCGTGTTGCACGTGCGAGATCTTGCAAGCACATGTGCATGCACATGCTTTCATGATAAATCTTATAATACAGGCTGTAGATCTCCCTAATATATGACTATGTTCAAAATTTCAAATGATTTTATCAAAAAACAAAAAAGATATTGAGACTTTAGTTTCAGCCAATCAGAGCGAAGCGCACGTGCATGCGCGTGCGATCTTGCTATTTTGACTATGTCATCTTGTGCTTACTACTAATTTATCCTTACATTATAAGTTTCAAAACATTTCGTCACAAAATAGAAAAGTTACGGTTATATCCATTTTATATTGGTCATTTTAAGTTTTGCACGTGCGCGCTCTTGCAAGCACGTGCGCGCAAAATGACCTTGATTCCGCAAATCTACATAACATGCCTACTTACCCTAAAAAGGTTTCACCTAAGTCGGATGTGTAGTTTACAAGATCACTCGCGGACAAAATTTTCCCAGGAAGAAAAATAAGAATAAGAACTAGATACGATCTCGTTGCGAGCAACGAGAGGTCTTCCGTCCGTTTTAGGAAAAGAAACCCACGTAAAATCGAGCTGAAAAGAGATTCAAAATTTTGGTCACAAGGAGGATTGAAACCATGTCGCCAACGTGAATGCGCTTTTTTTTTTTACTTTTATATACCCAACGCGCTAACCATTAAGCTATTGGGAGTATTGTTCTAAATATACTTGTGTATACCACGGTACTTTTGCAACAGTCTGTCGAAGAATTATAAAAAGCATTCATAATTTCGCGCCAAACGCCACGAGTAAATATTCGCGCCTTTTCTTTGGACTGATCTATTAGATAGGTATGATAGCATCAATTAAATTTTAAAAATAAAACATTCTTAGCGCCTTTATTTTATTTCGACGTTAAGAAAGTATATGTAACACATTATACACAATACATATCGTATCTAGCCCAGTTACACTAAAGCAGTGAAACGGAAATTAAGTTTTAAGATTGACTCAATTGCAACGTACTACTGTAACGTGTCGGATTTGAGCGGTCAGTAGGTCTGTCCTCGGATTACCGAGTTTTACTGGGGATATGATTGAATGCAATATATACAGATAATAATATGACACCTGCCAGGTGTCTTTAAATCAAATGACCTAAGTGCTTTGTATAATTATTTATCTTCAGTTAATACCGGCACCTGTCTGGTGCCAACTGATAATTGCCTCACTATACTCGTATAACTGACTATATAAGTCAACATCTATCTGCCTGGTGCCTCTTGATTTAGCCTTTAACACCTGCCTGGTGTATTACTGCTTACCAAGTTGCCTATATAACTCTAGCCAAGTGGCTACAATATACTTACACAGTATGATTTTACTTTGTAAGAGCTTCTCTGTCCTAATGACAAACCTATAGCTAACGTCACACAGCTACATTTTAACTAGTCACTAACTACAGCAACTTTGCACAATCCGATTTGATCGTTACACCAAATGGATTCTGTACCAAAGTGAAGACACAAGCCAGTTGGCTGTACTGCCCCCTTGTATCTCAACTTAATCAATGATCATAAGTTATCAGATATCATATTGATAAAATACAACAGACTGCCTTTCTTTTGGCAACACTATTATTATTTTCTAACAGAACATCATTTATCAATGATACTTGTATAATTCTTTTGTCAATTGACCAATTAATTACAATATTTTTATTGATTAGCTATTATAATATAAACAAGTAACGGGACGTAACTCCTCCAACCATTTCACTACTACGTGAGAGTCGAAGTAGTTTTTTACATTTCATGTATCCTTATGTCAGAATCGTTCAATCAAACGCTCAGCTGCCTCCATAAACCCCTACTCGCGAAATGGCGGAGTTGACAGAGGCAGCCGCCATCTTGGGCTCGCTTCAGATTTTCAAATATTAATATCTAGAGTTCAGATAACCCAATATCCAAACAACTTATATAGTAAACATCAATAGAATGGTCTCTATTAACATTCCAAAAATAAATGAATAATATTGAAAAACAAAAAAGTTAGAAAATACGCTTTTTTCAATTCTCATCTCCGAACGACAGGAAGTATAGACGACGAACGAAAGGTCGCGTCCTGGTTAGTATCTATCACAATCTATAATCCCTGAAAGTTTCACATTGATATCTTTTACCGTTCTTGAGATTAACCACAGACAAAATGTCATTTTAAAATCAGGAAATGTCCCGTAACTTGGCACCAGATAGGAATTTTCAAAAAATCGCTCAGATAGATCAAATTCATGTTACGACACATCTTTTCTGAAAATTTCATGTAATTCCATCCAGTAGTCTTCGAGAAATCGCGTGCACAAAATTTGGAAAAAAAATAATAAAAAGAATAATAATAATAATAATAATAATAAGAAACAGTAGAATCACTATAAGGTCTTCCGTGAAGACGGAAGACCTTAATAATAACTAGAGCAAAGCTCGTTGCAAAGCAACGAGTAGGTCTTCCGTCCGGTTTTGACCGGAAGTGCCGGAAGTGACGGAACAAAAGAAAGCATTGAGCTAAGTTGTCTCCAGTGACTTTATAATTTCAATTTTGCATCAAAACCTTCAAAATAAGCCATTTTTTGCTACTTCCGGTTTGACCGGAAGTGACGACGACGGACGGAAAAACTACTTTTTATGCTCCCAGAGACATATGACACCCAAAAACTTGTCAAGAACGGCAGAAAAACGTGTTTTCGACCACTTCCGGTTTGGCCGGAAGTGACGACGCCGGACGTATTTTGACGACTCTAATAGATTAGGCTTGACATTTTGAACAACTTTGCTTCTTTGACGAATTACAAATTCTAAATACTTTTTGAGATATATAGGAAAAACATTCGGACCCTCTCGGCCCCTAATTTAAAGGGCCAGCCCTTTTTTCGAGGTCTCATTTGAAAGATCTTGGAATTCTATACTTTTTTTGTTCTACATGTTTTAACAAAATATTTCTAGGTAAAAAGTAATCGTAGAAAAGGTGTTAAAAATTTTGAAATTCTTGATAGGACTATTTTCTGGCCATAGCGAGCGTCGGCACTTCGTACTTCCGGTGGTTGTGATATATGAAATTCACTTCTCCAAAGGTTGCTCTAGCATCACTGAAAATTTCATGCTTCTGTGTTGAGTGGTTTTTCAGAAAACTGCCGGACAAAGTGACCCTCTGAAAATCACTAAAACGCGAAAATCTCAAAACCGGAAGTGACGTCATTAAAACAAAAAAATATATATCTAGATTTTTTCATGCTCTATCAGTCCTGAAAGTTTCATGAAAATCGAGCGAGCCGTTTTCGAGAACTCGCGTGCACAAAATCGGTAAGAAAAAAAACAATAATAATAATAATAATAAAAATAGTGGAAAAGAAACCTAAGAATAACAGTAAGGTCTTCCGCTGAAGACGGAAGACCTTAATAATAAGAAACAGAGTAAAAACAATATGTTCCCCAACTTCGTTTGGGGAACATAATTAATGAGTTTGGTGTGGGAAGTTGAAGTTAAGGCATCTTATTATCAACCATGTGTAATCTCCTGGGAATCAGGCACAAGAATTAAAGATCTCTCTTCTCTTATTCTCTTAATTGTAATTTATTGTCTGTCAAAGCACTTCATTACTGGATGACCAGCTCTTTATTTTCAATTGAATTTGATATAAAGTTATCAAGATTAATTTGATTTTGTATAATATGATTTTTTTTCAACAATCAGTTTGCAGAGTGACATAACACATAATTGCAATATATTTTTTTAATGCAGAAATAACAAAATTAAATAAAAAAAATAATGTTACAATGGAATTACAATGTATTAAATTTTTGTAAGTAAATTGCGAACACCTCTAGATCCATAAAGTATTTTTGAATTGGCACCTTCTCTGAAAAACCCAGCGGGGGGTATTTGTCCCTATTGGACAGTTCTTTTTAAACTAAATATTTGGGTTGAGACTCCATGATTTGAAATTTTTGCTTCTAAAATTCTTACTACATGAGTAGAAAAACACTCATTTACAAATTAGAAATCAGTTTGTTGTTCGTTTTTTATACAAAAACATTGCAGCTGTGGTTCATATTAACTCTATAAGAATGGGTAAATCCTACTCTGAGAAAGAAAGAGGAGGAAAATTGCCTCAGGTGTGATATTTCCCCTCAGGAGGAAATCCTACTCTAGAGGGGGTACTCTTTCTGGGGGGAAAGCTGGCTATGGGGGAAATCCTACTCTACAACACCGGTAAATAAAAATTTATAAGCCCTGTACTAGTGCTAGTGTTGAATCAATTGCCAGCTGTGCTTCTCTAATAAAGTATTAATATTTCTTTATTGATTAATGTTCACCATCCCTTAATGGTTCTCTAAAAATCAGCAATAAAATCAAACTATGCTAAAAAAAAATTTGGGTGAATTGTTCAATGTTTTTTTCCCTCAAACCTTGGATTTTTTTTAATACAATGTTTACATATACAGGTATTTTATAATGAAGTTGACTTGACTTTATATTTACAAGATTTCGTTTGTATTAGTGTGATTTAAACTATGAATTTTATCACTGCGTGAAGACAAAAAGAACCCGACTTATAGATTATTTAACTTTCAAAATCCCTTTACATTCATTTTATGGTTTTACTATTTGTGGGTATACTTAAATGATCTTAGGTGATGTATTTTTAATTTAAAAATCATTATGACTTTATGTTCATTAATTAATTTTGATGAAAGTAAAATATATCAACATGCAAACATTAAACCATTTGTAATTCCTTACAGTTGATTGGTGGAGCAATATTTGGTTTTTCTCTCTGGCTGTTGGTGGATTTCTTTGTGAACGAGTACCAGGCTGCATCAGACGACCTTAAACAGTCCAAGTATGTCATCTACGTGTTTGTTGCAGCAGGGGGATTCATGGTGGTCTACAGCCTCATCGGAATCATCGGAGCCATTAAACCAAATTGGAAGTGTCTCCTCATCATTGTAAGATCTGTTTCAGCAAGACATTCATTATATTGGTCATAGTCAAAAATATCTAAATAAATTTAAATCACTATCAAAAACCAAATTTTGATTTACCATTTGTAAAATTTGACCATTTACTATTTGTTTACTGACCACGGTAGCACTGTCAGTGACTTGGATGAGAAAGGGTAGTGGATAGTGCTGATAACTTTGTGTCAATTAAGTGTCACACACCAGTTAAAATATTAACTTTATTAAGGGATATCGTAGAACTGTTTTTAATTATTTATTGCTATAATATTTTTCTTTAATTGACAGTATCTGATTTGTCTGGTCCTTTCGATGCTGGTTCTCATTGGAGGGACTGTGTGGTGTTATGTTTACAGATATGAGGTAATGTTCATACTTTCTATCACTTTTTATTCACAGTAAACAACCTTTATTCTCTTTCAATTATGCAAGACCAACTGCTTTCAAAAATTTCATTGTAGGATATATTTGTATGTGTGAAATTGCTTTGCTACTTGTAATAAATGAGAAATGACCATTTTGCAAAAATAAGGTGTCATGAAAAATTGTTAATCCACAGTAGATTCTTTTTTGATAAACAAAAAAAGTTGAGTAATATTCAAGTTGACCTTGTGTAAATTATATAAACAATAGTCAAACTAATGATGTTACTTGAAACAAAGCGATTGATTGTTTTAAATATTGAAATATTTAATCATTAGAATTTCATGAAGGAAAAGAATCTGTATTTTAGGGTTATATTTGATTAAAAGCAACATGCAATATAAAGTGTTGTTTTTTTTTCTTCAAGATTGAGATAAAGCTGAAGAATACCTTTGTGACGATTGTTCCCAATAACTATGGAAAGAACACTGTGGTGACTCGGGCCCTTGACTTTATGCAGAGTGAGGTATGACTTAACTATAAACAAAGTTTTGGAGCTGTAATTAAGTTGATTTTCCTCAGTTATTCATGGAGGACTATGGATATTGACATGTGTAGCCCAGTGGGTAGAGCACCTAACGTGGTACAGATGTCCCATTTTCAATTCCCTGTCAAGCACAGTACATTTTCTAAATATTTTTTAAATAATTTGGTATTGTTGATCACCCCTGGACTTCCAGATGAAAGTCCTGTCAGGGCAAAATAGGAATGAGATGGTGGGCCTTATATCTTGGCCTTGATAGCTCAGTTGGTAGAGCACTTGACTAGGGGGCCTGGGTTCGATCCTTTATTCATTCGTACATACTTCTCCTTTCCTGTTACACATATATCAGGCAGTACTGGTCTAAGACAGATTACAGTATATAATTTGATTCCCAAAGAATTTCTAGCAAAATTCAATTAATTCCTAACCTGTGTAGCAGTCCAGAATAATGAAGTTATGTTTAGGAACTTGGCAGATGAAATTGGTCATATCTAAGGCCACACCAATAAGAAATTTTGTTCGTCGGACCTGCACGCTTGTATTTAAACAAATCTATACAAATAATATTGATTGAAATTTCCTGCTCCATGGGAATTCAGTGCTATTTTCTGTTCCATTTTTGCTCTATTTATTGTATTTTTAATCTGCTTACTTTGCAAATCAGAAAAAATTTAATTGTCCGCTCAATTTTTTTCATGCTCCACCCAAACATTTTGTCAACAAAAAAGTAATAATATTATTTTTCAACCGCTTACCCACTCTTACTTTTTTCATCAAATGTCCGACGAACAAGAAATTAAATTGATGTGGCCTAAATCATGATACAAGTACTGTGGTTAAGTATGCTCATCATATGTTACACTTTTTATGCGTCGGGAATGATAGATCCAGGGTGTATATTGTTTTTGTCCTGTCTGTCTGTTTGTCTGTTGTCAACTTTAACCTTCACCATAACTTTTGAATTGTGAGAGACAGAGACTTCATATTTGGTATGCATAATCCACTAATTAAGCTCTTTCAAATGCTTTGTGACTTTGACTGTGACATATATTAAAAAAGTTCTTTTCATTGGAGATAGAAATTTCATATTTGGACATCAAGCTAAATGACAGCAAGGTCAATGACCTTATGACCTTGACTGTGACATATATGCCAAAAATAGCTTTTTCAAACTTTTCCCATAACTTTTGAACCATTGGAGATAGAAATTTCATATTTGGTATACATACTCCACTAATTAAGTTCTTTCAAATGACAGCAAGGTCAATGACCTTATGACCTTGACTGTGACATATATGCCAAAAATAGCTTTTTCAAACTTTGTTGCCAGGCGCAGTTTTTCACAAACACATCTTGTTGAATACTGAAAATTACATTAACATATGTTTGAAACATTTTAAATTTTCTCGAGGTAGACAAACATTAGAGAAAAAACTTACCTGTGTAACAATTCCAAAATGTCCAAATAGATAAAACATCTTTCATTTATGTTTTGTCATTGATATTGACTGTTTATGTGTTGCAGCTTGAATGTTGTGGTGGACAAGGCTACACAGATTACAAGGGGTCTGACTGGAGTAACAACCTGCAGATTGGTGGCAACATAGGCTATACCCAGGACAATTACGCTCCTCTCAGCTGCTGCACTTACTACGACAGAAACAAAGAAACACAGGACACCTCTTATCAGGCCTGTCCCATCTGTCTGGATCAACTGTCTGGTCAAAATCCACTCATCTGTAGTAGTGTCAACCCTCAAATATGGAAAACAGTAAGTCCCCCTCTCCCAAAAATGTTATTTTTATTTTGAAAATTACATGTTTGGGAAAAAGTTAATTTCATTCAATGGATAAATTGTAGTATATCAGCATTAGAAATGTAAGAAAGACATATGTATTATCATAACAGTAACTTGATCTGAAGGGAAATATCACGTCAATTCGACAGGTGCGGATCATTGGATCAAACGAGAGGCAAAGCGTTGAGTTTGATCTGATGATCCACTCTTGTCGTCGATGCCCAAGAAAAATAACATCATATTTCTGTGTACTACATGATCAGTTTCAGAGAGTGGAGATATGGATTCAGAAAACCACAATGTAGTGATCCAGAAAGTCGGATCAGGGCGTCACATGATTATGTTAATTCAACAGTTAAATTAAGTGATACACAGTTGGATATGTAATAAAGTCTGTTATCTTTTTATTGTAGCCTTGCAATGAAGCAGTTGTCAAGTTCTTCAAGGACAACTTAGGGATTGCTGCAGGAGTGGCCATAGGTGTATTAGCTTGTCAGGTAATTATGTTTTCATTCTCTCTGTCCTTTTTTTCTGTTAATTCACTCTATGTAAACCTCCCTACATGTTTACTGAAATTACTTGAAAGAAATTCCATTTGTGGAATAGTTGACAGTTCATATACTGATAATTGTAAGAAACAATGCGTTTTGGATATGCATCAATGGAATAGTTTTTACAAATGATTAATTAATTAGAAAAATTGTCTTTTTGTGTAAAAAAGATGTTGGAATAAAAGAATATGAATTTTTACCAATTTTTAATGTTTAAGAGGTACTTATTAAATTTCTTCAGATCTGCCATTGCTTGTGAACTTTGTGGGTCACCCTCTCCCATGAATTTTACATTTACACAAACCTTAAACTTTTCAACATGGAGGTTGTTGAATCTTTTGTGAATATACAGTGTTATCCAAGAAATGTAGTCCTCATAATTCAGTAATTTAAGATTTTTGATTGCACACAAACATAGAACCTCCCTAGCTCCCCAATCTCTGAATTAAAATGATTCAAAAGTACTCTATGTGGCAATGCAAGCTTTTGTGTTTTATTTGCAGTTGTTTGGTGTTATTTTGGCTTCTGTGTTGCTTCACCTCTACAACAGCAGATACACACCATATGATGCAAATAACGATGATGTCGTGTACGAAATGGCCAGATGTCAAGAGAAATCCCCATATCCCACACGAGGGGCAGGACCCTATGCTAATCTGTACAATAACTAAATATAGAATGCTGCTGTCATATCATTAGAACCAGCCATCATCTCATAAAAATCATCAGCCTCAAACCAGAACATCACTTACATGTAAAGAGAAACCAGTGACCACACCATCTTCACTCCGGCTTCCATCAAACATTGCTGCATTGGCTTTAAAGCTAGCATTCCTGGATGTGAGATTTCATTTGAACACATTTAGAATAGTATTTAGATCAGCTTTTACAGGTATTGAGTCTTTTATAGACTCCTATTGACAAACCTCCACATTTTTACATGGGGGAATTTAAGGGTTGTAGATCTAAGGGTTGTACTTCATCATTTGTCTAAATATATTGTTAATAAATATTTTTCCTCTCGACCATTGCAGGTACATGTATTGGTTTCTTGATGAAAACTTTATTTAACTGTATATTTTGTACAATATCTACTTCATACTTTTTACTTAGGCTATGAAAGGTTTGATAAGCTAGTGTGTACATGTTAGGTAAAATAGAAAGGTCCTCATTAAAAATGTGGGGGTTTTTTATGCTCTACTGTTTGTGACTTTTGAAACTTTTAAAAATGGAAAAATTCATTTTTTAGTACATGTATATGTATGTTGAATATGACTCATTGATGAGTATAACTTGTTGAGTCTCATGCATGAGTGTTACTTTGTATTTTTATGTTTTTCATGAATCTTTCTGTTGAGAAGGGATGTGCAATAATTGTTGTTTCAGTGATACAACAAAAATGTATATGTATTTATGCTCAATAGGTACAATGTAACCTATTGGTAGGCACTCCTAGGTACAATATAGAATTAAAATGAACATTGTACATGTACTTGTGCTCAAGACATACATGTATTTAACATTTCTACAAAATCTTTTCACATCTGTATAACATACTACATAAATGTATAGGATGGGATAAATGATCATATATCATTAACTGAATGAAAATATTACATATGTATATAGGTTCCTATGTCTTGGAAAAAAAGCCTTGTCTTTTTTGTTTACGTGTATTCGTGTGTGGTTCTAAAGCTGAACATTTTAGATCTGAGCAGAGGTGGAATGTTTTAGTTAAATAATATTAGATATTTAATTCATATGAGGGACAAGAAATGTACAAATTGCATTGGTAGATTAATGATGACAGACTCTCATTTGTTGTAAATTTTCTAATATTGCATGTTGTCTGAGAGATGTAAAAATATTGTTCATCTTATGGAGATCATAGATTATGCCCCGTAGAATTAGATTCTATTTTTCACTTGTAACATACCGGTAGTTATTGTGCAGTTCATCTTTATATTTGTACTTGCTTTTGATTGTATTTTCCATTTTGTTGTCATACTAGTGATCATATCATAGTCAACAGCCGATACAGCTTCAGCATTCAGAAAATTTAAAACCTGATTTCAACGACTTTTAATCTTTCCGACAATTTGGGAATAAAGTGGATAATTTTTCTTTTATTTGTAGAATTAATATGTTGTAGTGTATTTATAATAAACATTTATGTAGTTAACTAGGATTTGATTTCTACAAAAGCCATGTATTATTGTGATATCTTTTCTGTTCTATTTAAAAGAATTAAAGTAAACACTGTAAGGCCATATAAAATTAATCTTTAGATTCTCATCCCCGCCCGCCCCTCTCAAAATGTCCCGCCCCGATGTATCTTATTTTGATTTTTTGAGTATTTTCATGTATTTTTATTCAGTAAGAATTTGGGTCAAAGTTTAAGAGTTATCTCCCGTCTGTATTAAAAGTCGCGTGTCGCTATTTATAGCAAAAACGCCAATTGAAGAATGGAGAAAAATCGGCAATAAAAGCAGTTTAAATGTGTAAGGAAAAGATAATTTGTCAGTATAGAGAAGGCAGAGAAGAAAAAATAGCATAAACACATATAGATACCATCACTGGCAGGAGCAAGTATGTAGAGAGATTGTAACTAAGTAAAAATAGACGAGGAAAATGACACCTGGTCAAGTTATGTATAACGATCTCCAGCTGTGTGACTTAGCTTTGAAATAAAAAAAAAATCTACAACATCGTAGACAGACTTAAGAGAAGGCCTAGATTTTTCAGTAGAATAATTATTAGAACATTTATATAGATTTTGCAAAATAAGAAGTCACGCATACACAATTTATTGGTATCCCCATGCACCTCATTTTGTTCAGGGTGTGCCGTATAATGTGTACTTGATAATTTGTTAATTAACAATAAATATTTAACTTTTAAAGCAAAAATTTTCTTTAAATATTTAAAAGAATATGAAAAGAATTAAATATATTCATATTTGCATTAAGGTAATGAAAAAAATGTGTACGGGGCGTCCATTGTTTTGTTGATACTTAGGCCTATATATAAATTAACAATTATAAAAAATAAAAAATAAAATCCGCCCACCCGCCCCAATTTTTTTGCAAATTAGGATGAGAATCTAAAGATTAATTTTACCTGGCCTAAGTAGAAAAATAATTGCATATATTTTATTCCATTTCCATAGGAAATGTTTTTATTATTTTATTTTTGTGTTTCACCATACAAACATACATTTTGTACATCAATATACAGTCAATTCTCGAATTATCGCCATTCGATTCATCGCCATTTTCGCAATACCGCCATGATTTCCCAAGAACGTTTTTCCTGCTATATAAAATTCTCTTTATAACGCCAAATTCGCATACCGCCATCCGCCACCCTGTTTTCACAACAAACGTCCATTTTTAAGTGTCAATTATCTCGATATACCGCCACAGGTGCGTGTGGTCAGTGAAGCGCGGCTAATTGGTTGACACTATCCCTGTTGTAAAGCATGCAAAGCCAAACAAGGTACATGCAATTAAGTAGTTAAAGAAGAATAAAATAAACAATAATTTTAACATGAACTGTTATAATAATTTTGTTTTCTGTTTACTGAAAATATTTAGTTACGGTTTCGCCACGAAAGCGGTCGTTGTTAAAGTAAGCCGAAAACGATATTATTTTGATGATCTCTACTTTTAACAATGCAAAGTTTGCTGAAAATGATAATTATACGGTATAAAATGTGAACGTTTCATTAACAATGATGCCATAAACAATGAATTTATTCAAGAATGCATTTTACATACTATCGGCAATATATCACGACGATCCACCCGGCATGTTTTTTTTTCAATATCAGACGTGCAGATGTACATGCATACACATGTTCTTGTCTTTATTTCATAACTGCACATTTTTTGAGTGAAAAAAAAATTACTTGAAGTATTTTCAATCAGAAATATGTTTTTATATACATGTATATGTAATATTAAGAATAGAAATGCTAAATGGTATTTCTAAGAACGGTAACTCTACTTCTTGTTTTCTAAAATATGGGAAATTCAATTCATCGCCAAATTCGTTATACCGCCATGATTTCTAAATTACAAAAGGTGGCGGTTTTTCGAGAATTAACTGTAGTTAAATTTAAGTCAAATTTTTTATAAACATAATAAATTTGTTGAACTAAGATTTTGAAATATCAAACAATTTTGGGACCATGATAAAGTAAGACCAATATTTTCAGTCACATGTAAAGAAAATAATTTTTATTTTTGTGATATCTTTTAATTTTTTATTTTATTAAAATTACCTTTGTGACTCTTCCTTACAATTTTATTGGGCAGCCATGTTGCCCTCCTTTGATAATTTAACTTTATACATTTTTTTTTAAAAATATTTGGCAGTTATTACAAATGGTTGTAATCCAAGAGGCAAAGTTTACATGACACTTATTATGATTTTGTAGATATTACTCACTGGTAATTATTTAATGATCTAATGTATTCAAGATCTTTTTCAGTATTTATGAATCAGTCATTTACCCCAAACTTGTATATATCCTATGTATTGTCTTTCAACATTACTAAATTAAATTCATTTTCCTAATCTTTAAAAAACATGTTATTGCTGTAAATCTACTCTGTTATCTTGATTTTTTCCATAAACCATGGAATTTATGGAAAACAATTTTCATATCCCTGATCAAGGATAGTGAAAACATTAACCCACCATTGTATGACGTTAAAAATGTCATAATCATTCTACGGGAGGTGGGGGTGTATAATTTTACTCCTATTTTCAATTAGTAGTAGCCAAAAGGTTTAACCAAAATTTGGAAGTTGAGGCATTTTGCCTCAAATTTCTGACAACAATGAAAGCTAAAGTGTTCAGAGGTCTTCTAATTGCATGTATATATGTACACTATTGTATTAAAATAAAGAGGGGAGAGCTCTTTTAAGGTACCAGGTAGATTTACAACAATATTTATCACTCTTTAGATTCATTCTCTAAAAATGATAAGCATTTTACAACTTCGGCATTACTGTATTCAAGAAACAAGGAACAAGTATATCTTTAATGTAGTGTTTGTATCAATAGTTGTTTATAGCATAAGATTGGTTGTTTTGATAATTTTATAACTTTAATTTTTTTTAACTACAGTATGTTAACTGTGTTTGTCTAGTGAAGATATTCATACTTGTCAGTGGTGTTGTATTTTATAGTAACTATTGTAATTTTTATTGTGACAATAAAACTGTCAGACATAAATAAATGGCCATGTATTTTTGTTTGCTGATTAACCCCCTTCCCCGCAGTCATGCATTTTAACGCATATACCATTTCCTATTTCTAACGCAAAATACGCATAAACCGTTTCCCCGCAATCACGCATTTTCACGCACTTTAAAAAGTTCATTTAATCGTTAATTTAATGCCAATTTCCTTCTATTCTATGCTTGCAAAAATCTCATCAAATAAGAAAAGTTATTTTTGAATTAAAATATAGCGTCATAATTTTATTTACGCTAAACTTTAGAGAAACGTGTACCACGCTAAAAAGTGCTTGCGGGGAAATGGTAAATTTCTATTTCTATGACGTGAACATTTAGTGTATGCTGCATAACAGTTCAGTAAGTTGTAAAGAGTTAATGAAGATATATTCATAACCTTGACATTTTTTTTTTTCGACAACACAGCTTTCACCCTGCATGCTCGCTTGTAATATTATTGTGGTGTGAAGGGAGACAACATAGTTTAATTTTCATCCTTCATGTTTGGGAGACATTACATTACAAAACTTCTCCCTTCTACTGACTTGCTCTAAACTTATTAAGTCGTCTGTGTTATTCTGATGGATTATAATACAACTTCAAGATACTGGGGGTTCAAATCTAAATTTTTTCACAATCTATATCTATATATTGTTGCTTTTGATAGAACTATAATTTGGATATCTTGGCAAGATTGGTGGCTAAAACATTCTCAATAGCTCTGACTTTTTATTTATTTATTTTTTTAAATAAAGTATGTAAATTATTTGGCTAAAAAATACACAAAAGAAGGGGAAAAAGATTTATGCAATCGTATGAGATATTGGATTCAGTAGTAGTCACTTTTGGAAATTTTTATATAATAACTTGCGACAACTGAAAAACCAGGGGCGTAGTATCAGGGGGGGCCTGGCCCCCCCACTTTTTTTCCCAACCTTACTTAGAATAGAATAGAATAGAATATTTATTCAATATTTATTCAACCAATTTGGGCCCACAATGGAGCATACAGAAAAGTGTCCAAAATCATCACTTACACTATAGGAAATGTTAATTCAAAGCCTGTTTGGCCCCCCGACTTTTAGAAATGTACCCAAAATGTAGTATAAGAATTGGTACTAAAAGTAGTTGAGACTGAAAAAAAGTTTACCCCCCCCCCCCCCCCCCCCCCCCCCCCCCCCACGAAATAAGATTTTCGACTTCGGGCAATTTTTTTTTTTTTTTTTTTGGTTGTCAACTTTTTCAGGTAAGTAAAAAATATAATTTTTTCTCTGCCTGGCCCCCCCACTTTCAAAAACGATGCTACGCCACTGAAAAACTGAATACTTAAATTTAATACAAAATGAATTGCAACTATTGCATATCCTTTTAATTAAAGTATTGTCTTTATTTTCGTTGTCACTCATGATGTAGTATATTTTAGCTGATTGTTTTCAATGAAGTTTTACTATTATTATTACTGAATCAGGTGAGCATTGTTGCCTATTGACCTAATTTTGAGATTTAGATTCTTCAGGATAATAAAACTTATAGAATGTTTCATAATGGAGAAATCAAAGTTATCGGGTCTGATTAGGGTTGACACTCGAAGTCGGAAGGTGCCTGTCCATAATCGTGGAGATGGGCGCGTTATAATTCGGATAGCATTGTACGAAACCGGTTTTAATTTTAGTGATTGGAACTCTTTTATGTTTGAAGATTAAAACGACTTCTCCGCGGGAACGTTGTGTAACAAAATTTTGTTGTGTAACATAAAGCATAGACATCTTCGATTTTATGTCTATGCATAAAGTTCTGTTATGTTAAATTGAATTATCAGAATACAAGACACAATAATGTTGGCAACTAGAAGAAGCAAAAGGAACCGTGTGCCGTCAGAAAGCGACGAGCTACAACGCCATAAGAGACTCAAGGTATATGTCTTTTTCTGCGCAATTGCAATCTTCGATCAAAAGTTCTGAAAGTTTTGGAACAACAGTTAAAAACAGTTACTCCATGAATTAATTTAAATAACAAAGAAGTTCAGTTCAGGTTATCATGATAATAGATTGGTAATTATTCAGCTCAATATGAAGTAATCATGATCATCCATGCCACACCGCACAAAAAAGTAGGGAACAGTTACCCAAACAATGGAAATAGTTAATAAAATATCTGTAAATAATTTTTTTATTTAATTAGCCCCTGCATGGTCACTGCGGTACTACTCTTTTGCAGGGCAAATTAATAACGTATCATATTTCACCAAAAGATATCATTTTGCCCTGCAAAAGTCAAAAGAGTATAGTACTGCAGTTACCGTGAAAGGGTCTGTTATAGAAATTAGAATTGATTTTTCTTCGAGAAAATATAACTTGATTTGCCTCAAACTGCATACAAACTGCGTCAAGATTTACGAAATGACGTCACATGAACAAGTGCATTGTGATCAGTGACTTGTTTATAACTTGAAATGTAGGATTTCACTAAGTTTAAAGACAAAACAGTATGCTGCAGTAAGTTTTGATGTAGTTTAATGGTTTTCTACGGGTTTATTATAATAGCAAATCACCTCATTCTGTGGTATTTTTGAGAATTGTTGGTTTTGTATGATGTCATATAGTTAAGTTTTCCCGTGCAAATTAGGCTCTGCCCCCTTTTCGTAACCTTACTGTGCTGCGTGCTTATCCTCAGTTCATTAAAAGAAAGAATAAAAGGAGAAAACAAAACAAAGCAAAGAAATCACTTCTTATGCATCTGGATCGAGATTCCACACATATCTCAGAAGTTTTCGACAAAATGGGAAATACTGGAGAAATTTATGTAAAGAAAGTATTACCTCAAATAAAAAGTCCTGTTTTTGTGGATGCAAACATTAGTTTTGTTGCATGGAGATCAATTAAATCTTTGTTTATATTTTTTTCATGTAAGTTGTTGTTATGTTTAAGCCACCATGTTGCTTTGGGCGGTAAAGAATTATTGGGAGTTTGGAATTTTTCACGTGGACTCATAAAATTTTCTTGGAAAAATTGTGCAAATTTCAACCCGAATTTCCTCCATTTGTACATGCTGTCTATGGAGCTCACATAGCGAGCGGTGCAAAGGTGCATTATTGCTAGTAAAAACGTTACTAGCATAATTGAACAAGTGCAACAATAAATTTTTGGCATACTCTGTTAGAAAATTTGTAACAGTATACTTATTTAAATAACCTTCATCGTTGAGGCAATGATGCAAATTAGAATTTAAAACCAGATTGAATTATTATAAGCTTTGCTCATGCTACTTTGGATTGATATAGGACAGAGTAAAATTGCTGTAGGCCTATTATGAATAGACAGTGTTTTCAGTTTCTAGTTATCCTGAATTTTACATTTGCAGAATGGAATGACATCTATAAAGAGGGAAACACAGCAGCCCCTGACATCGATACCACAAAACATACCCAGTATGCCAATTGTCCCTAAGCAGGAAATGTCAAAGGTCAAGGAGGAGGAAATCTCCAGCAGTGAGGTAAAGGAAGCAGAGAAGAGAGAGTTGTGAACTTATCAGTAGAATTAGTGACAAGTGTTAACATCAATAAAGTGAAATCAACAAAAGTTCATTCTAATATTGCTACAATATCTTTCAGGATATTCAATCTATGTAGTAATTGGTAACAGAATGTTAACCAAACATCAACAATTTTTGCTAAAAAAATGTGATTGAAGATCTGGAGATAATAAAAAATACAACTGTAGTCTAAATGTTTTCAAATGAAAAAAAAATTCATTTGTATATGCGTTTATTTTTATTGGATTAAAATTTCCATTAGTTGGCATTTTAGCTTTTTGAGAGATTTAAATTATCATGGGAAATTCAGAGTAATACATAATTACACATTTTCTTTGCTATACTTGATGTAGGATGATGATGAGGAGGAGTGGGATTTAGAGAAGAGAAGACAGAGAAACATACAGGACAATGCAGAAATCTTCTCCAGATTAGGATTTCAGCAGGTATAACAATGTAGAATTTTCTTATTTAAAACGCAGATTTGCTTAGGTACTGTAAATACATGTAAGAAATATTTCTTTTGGGGTTAATTAATTTAGTTTATTTCATCATGAATAATAATCAATAACATTAAATTCTACATAAAATATTTATCATTAAAAGTGTAGAGAAATACATCCCCCTTGACACCTGACTTTTTCCCCCAAATATTATTGTAGTTCACAAAGTCAGAAGTTAAGAAGTAAACTCGAGACAAATCTGATATTCACAGACTAGTGAAGACAATCTCTAACCACAACCCCCACCCCCACCCCCACCCGTTCAACCCCCCAAAAAGCAGGACTAAAGTTTATTACCGTATAATCCCTATTAACCGCCCCTGCCCCTATAAGCGCCCCCTTAGATTTTTTTTCAATTGTCAGGAAATAAGGGCCCTCTGTACAGTGATTAAAGTCAACTAGAATCGTATAAAAAATTGAAGAAAGTGAAAAGAAACTTGTGTATTATCCAACTTCTCAATGGAAAATGAATAATTTAGCATAATTTGGGTGAATTATCTTCACTTTAAGTAAAGTTAGACATTATTTTAGTGGTTGCTATTTTTTTTTTTTTGAAAGATTTTGAGAAGTTAAAATATGACATTAAATATTAAAAAGAGAATGCCAAAATAACCACCCCCTTTTTGCAATTTTCTTAGCGCCAGGGGCGGTTAATAGGGATTATACGGTAATACTTACTTTTAGTGGATGATCTTCAGTTATTTAGGACCACATATTATGATAACTAGGAGATTATGTCTGATTAATTTATATGAGAACTTTTTATTATATTATACATATTATATTATTCTTGGACTAGCCTATTGTTATGTTATAAAAAAAAATTGTTATTTCAGGCTAAAGTGGAGTTACAGATGTCCTCTAAAAAATACAAACCAAAGCCTGCTACAAAGAGGTATTTTATATGACTTTTTAACTTGATTCTTGTACTAAGAAAAAATGCACTTCATTTTGATAATTGAAATTGATAAATTGATTGGAAAAGCAATTTTGTTCCATGTATCATATAGGATAAATTATTTTAGTAATAAAAAATTGGGGGGGGGGGTACCAATTTTATTTAATTTGGAAAGTTCTACTGAAAGAAGTTCTGTATTGAATAACTCAAAATCACCATGAAAATTTCAAAAGTAAAAACAAATTTAACTTTCAAGAAAGATAATATGAATTTGTACCTTGCTGTTTAAAAGATGTCCATAACCTTTAATTTGAGTGTTAAGGCTGAGTATTAACCTGTTAGTGTTATAACCTTGTACAGGATGAAGGTTCCTAAACCAGTGTTACCCAGTAGGAGGAGCCAGCGGTTACAGAGAATTGACCCTGATGGCCAGCCACTCCCAGAACTTCCTGTTGTCGAAACTCCAGTGTTTGAACATGTATGAACAATTTTATGTTTTATATATAAAAGAGAAATCCTTTAAGAAATTCAAAGATACAGACATCATACAGTTAAGGTTTGATTTTCATAAACATTTTTGAAAAAGAAAATACATGTTCATGAATTGAATTTAATATATTTGAATATAGATGTTACACTCATCTGTTTAATATTGAATATTTCTTTATTCCCTTTGTGTGCCTTTTCCTTCCATATTCATAATTCTGAAAAATGTGTTAAATTTCTTTTTTTTCATAATTCCCAAGAAAATTCTGTATGCTAATTCTGCTTCCTATTTATTTTCTAGGCCAGAAAACCCTCGGGCCCCTTGTCTATGGTGGATGCCTTATTTACAGGTAACCCAAAGGAGGACCATGACCTGCTTATGTCTTGTCTTGATGACATTAAGGTGAAGGTCAGCTGTAAAAGGGAGGATAACTCTCCCCTAACAAGGTTTGTTTGTTATATTTTACCAATCAAAAAGGCTTAATGAGACATACAGAGAAAAGAATATGATTTGAATTAGAGGATAAATACCAGGTGAATTTATATATATCATTTTCAATATTTGTTAACTTGACCATTTTGAAAGCTTTTGTAAATATCAAAGGTGTTTTAAATAAATTGGCATGCACACACTGGAAAACCATAGAGAAACAGTCTAATCTAGAAATGTTTTGAAATCACTCACCTTAAGAGTTGTACATAAATATTTGTACTAGGGACAAGATGCTGTAAAAAGTGGCATAGTGAAATTCTTTTCAGAAACATATCTCCAAGAGCAACATAGTAAGTATTACATTTATGCTTACAGTTTTGTCAAAGATTTAAACAAGCTGAGGTTGCATGGAGACGGAGTGTCTAAGGTTGTGCCAGACAGAATCTTCTCTCTTGCTATACATCCTGTAGAAAGTCGTACCTTAGTGATGGCAGGGGACAAATGGGGGAAGCTGGGATTCTGGGATGTGGTAGGCATTAATATACACTCCAGTATGATATACAGTCAATATATCAATTTTGTAACAAATTTTTGAGGAAGGGCTATTCCAGAAAAAAATGTATGGGGGGGTTGGAAGGCACTTTTATTTTTACCCCACCACCCATTCATTTTTAATTGCTTTCTCCCCCACCACCCATCAAATTAAATATGCTTTAAATACAACCACCCATCTAAATTAAAATAATTTTTTGCAAGATCTTTGTTTTCAGTTATGTATATCGGTATATACAATAAAATTTTATGTACCAGTACTTTTTTCAAGCATTTGCACTTTAATTATGCGACTTGAAATGAGTGTTCAGATTTTGGTACTTTTTTCAAGCATTTGCACTTTATGTGACTTGAAATGAGTGTTCGTTTTTTGGATCTATCCAAACCAGGACCTCGTTTAAAAAGGAAAAAACTTAATAAATATGATGAAAATCGAAATGTTATGCACAAAACTTTCTTTTTTTTCCCCATTACTTTGAAAAAGGTTAATATTAATCTGTTTGAAAAGAATTTAGAAAGTTTTTTTAATATGCATATACATTTTAACAGAAACAACAGATTTGTAAGATTTTACATTCAACTAAATCTTTAGTTCAAGTCCAAAGTTCTTTTGAAAAACAGGCCACAGGGTTCCTGCTATAGCCTATAGGTTAAAAAATGTATCCCTTTAGGTCTGTCATACATACCACTGAAAGTGGTATAATAATGATTTTTATATATCTGTTTTGACGCTTGACTTTGTAATGTGTAAAGTTCAAGTAAAACTAAGACATGTTAACATGCACTAGTAGATATGATATTCCTATAATGAATTAAAGCCAATCCTTAAGAGTTGCATGTTAATTTTTTTTTTCATTTCTCTTTTTTTTTGGGGGGGGGGGCACTAAAGTTATGTAGGGCATTGTCTATAATAGAGAGAAATATTAAAAAAAAACAACGAAGTGTTGATCCCACCTACAAGTAACAACCAAAGGTACTTGTTTCTTGAAATATTTAAAAAAAAAATTCTTTTGTATATAATGAGTTAAAAATAAATTCGAGATAACACCCAACAGGTTAAGGACTGGTATGTACTGGACATATTATATTGTTACAAACTCATATATCAACATCATTTGACTCCGTATTTGGTATAAAGTAAAATATTCGACTTGCAAAGTTCATAACAATGCTCTTGAATGTTCATTATCAGATACGTTTTTTTTTTTCTTTCGGTTTAAAAGAAAACGATCTCTGATTATTTGTCATATCATTCAATTTACCAATATAATCACGTTTTATTAAACTGCTGGAAAGAAACTTGAACACAGCCAGGGTCCAGAACACAAAGAATCCGTGTCCCAATCCTCCACTGTCATTCCAGTCATGACACCACATGCTTTTATAATTATCTGCCCTTGCTTCCGGTTTGTTCGATTCTACTTTCACTTTCAATGTAAACACAGTTTTACAACTGTTCAGGACGAGTTTATTATTTTTTTAAAATAAATATCAAGATTTACCGGTTTATACAAAATGAAATGAAAGAAATTTGTGAGGGTAAGTGCAACCACCCATCTAAAAATATATCGGATGAGGACAACCACCCATACAAATTTAATTGCTACAGTCCCCATTACCCATACAAAAATATATGAACTGCCGTCCAACCCTCCCATACATTTTTTTCTGGAATAGCCCGAACTGAAAACCTTTTCACTTTGCTTATTGGGTAAAGGTGACACTTTTCAATTTTTAAACCACTGTTTTCAAAATACATTTGAATTTTGTTCATGAGAATTTACATCTGAATTAGGTGCGAGATAAATCGGACGAAACAGATGGTATAGTTGTTTACCACCCTCATTCTCGACCAATCAACGATCTTCGAGTCTCTCCTTACAATCATCAACAAATCATCTCGGCCAGCTACGACGGAACTTCTCGATGCTGTGATCTTCAGAAGGCTGTGTTTGATGAGGTAGGTCTTAAATTGAGTTGTATCTTATTATGTTCCCCAAACGGAGTTTGGGAACATATTGTTTTTACTCTGTTTCTTATTATGTTCCCCAAACGGAGTTTGGGAACATATTGTTTTTACTCTGTTTCTTATTATTATGTTCCCCAAACGAAGTTGGGGAACATATTGTTTTTACTCGGTTTTTTATTATTATTATTTTTCTTCTTCTTCCTGGGTACTTTTTTGTCCGCGAGTGATCTTGTAAACTGTTCATCCGAAGTAGGTAAAACCTTTATAGGGTTAGTAGACATGTTATGTAGATTTGCGGAATCAAGGTCATTTTCCGCGCACGTGCTTGCAAGAGCGTGCACGTGCAACACGTGAAATGACCAGTATAATAGATATAGCCGTAACTTTTCTATTTTTTGACTATATGCTTTGAAACTCATAATATAAGTTTATATTAGTTGTATATGCGTAATGACATGTTCCTCGCGCACGTGCTTGCAAGAGCGCGCACGTGCAACACGTGAAATGACTAATATAATAGATATAGCCGCAACTTTTCTATTTCTTGATGAAATGCTTTGAAACTCATAATATAAGGATATATTAGTAGTATAGACATGATGACATGGTCAAAATAGCAAGATCTCACGCGCATGCACGTGCGCTTCGCTCTGATTGGCTGAAACTAAAGTCTCAATATTTTTCATGTTTCTTGTAATAATATTTTGAAATTTTGAACAAAGTCTTAAATTATGAAGATCTACAGCATGATATAAAAAAATTTTCATGAAAGCATGCGCATGCGTGTGTGCTGCAATCTGATTGGCTGAAACTTTAAATGGCTATATCTCCTTTGTTTTTTGACGAAATGCTTTGAAATTTAAAACATAGTCATGCAGTAGGATATCCTACAATACGATATAGAAAGAAAATCATTAAATCACGCGCATGCACGTGTGCTGCAATTTGATTGGCTGAAACTTTAAATGGCTATATTTATTTTGTTTTTTGACGAAATGTTTGGAATTTTAAATATAGTCATTCATTAAGATATCCTTCAATACGATTAAGATAAAAAATTCATGAAATCACGCGCATGCATGTGTGCTGCAATCTGATTGGCTGAAACTTCAAATGGCTATAACTCCCTTGTTTTTTAACCAAACAGGATTGGATTCAGAACATAGATAAATATAAGGGACTCCTACAAGAAGGTGTGTTCATCATGCACTTGCTTGCACGTGCGTGCACGTGAAATGAGTAAAATTAAAAATACACTCGAATGAATGTATTTTTTAATACTTTTGGATAACATCTTTGATATCAAGTATATTAAAATATATAGATAGTGTAGACAAGATAATATGGCCGTTACGTACATGAACACGCGTACAATGCTTAAATTTAAATATATTTTGTATTCTTCTGGGAAGACCTTGATAAGTTTAAATTCCATTAAGTATTTCTTATTTAATAGAGATTACAGGGAATATGGCACCAAAAGGGAGTTGGGGAGCGTTTGGGGAACATCTGTAACGGTCCCCGTTACAATTAGCACTAGTTATTCTTTTTTCTTCTTATTTCTTCTCCGGACTTTTTTTGTCCGCGAGTGTTCTCAGAAACTGTTCACCCAACTGAGCTAAAACCTTTTTAGGGTTAATAGATGTGTAGTGTAGGTGTGCGGAACGAAGGTCATTTTGCGCGCATACGCGTGCACGTGCGTGCGCGTGATATGAGTGAAATGACTGATATACTTAATATGGCTATAACTTTTACATTTTTTAATGAAATGATTTGAAACTCATTATATATAGATATATTAATAGTGTAGATAATGTGACACTGTCAAATTAGCACAAACTCACGCGCATGCACGTGCGCTTTGATCTGATTGGCTGAAACAAAAATTTCAATATCTTCTCTGTTTTTTGACGAAATGCTTTGAAATTTAAAACGTAGGCATGCTTTAGGATATCCTACAATATGGTATATAAGAATTTTCATCAAATCACGCGCATGCACGTGCGCTGCAATCTGATTGGCTCAAACTTTAAATGCCTATTACTCCCATGTTTTTCAACCAAACAGCACGGGATTTAGAACATAGACAAACATCATGGACTCCTAGAAGAAGGTATGGTCATCATGAACATGCTTGCACGTGCATGAACGTGTCCTTCGCTCTGTTTGGCTGAAACAAAAATCTCAATATCTTTTTTTGTTTTTTGACGAAATGCTTTGAAATTTGAAACATAGGCATGCTTTAGGATATCCTACAATATGATATATAATAATTTTCATCAAATCACGCGCATGCACGTGCGCTGCAATCTGATTGGCTGAAATTTTAAATGGCTATAACTCCCTTATTTTTCAACCAAACAGGATGGGATTCAGAACATAAATAGATATTATAAACTCCTACAACAGGGAATGGTCATCATGCACATGCATGCACGTGCGTGCACGTGAAATGAGTAAAATTCCAAATACACTAGATTAAACATATTTTTGGATTAAATGCTATAACATTTAGTATATTAAAATATATCAATATTGTAGACAAGATGATATGGTCATTACGCACATGCATTCAAATGCGCGTGCGTGCAATGCTGAAATTGAATACTTCTGGTAAAACTTAGTTACAGTCTTAAATGTATCGCGTTTGTCTTATTCAATGAAGCTTACAGGGAATAAGGCACCAAAAGGGAGTTGGAGAGCGTTTGGGGAACATCTGTAACGGTTCCCGTTACAATTAGCCCTAGTTATTATTATTATTATTTTTTTTCTTATTTCTTCTCCGGTACTTTTTTTGTCCACGAGTGTTCTCAGAAACTGTTCACCCAACTGAGCTAAAACCTTTTTAGGGTTAATAGGTGTGTAGTGTAGGTGTGCGGAACGAAGGTCATTTTGCGCGCACACGCATGCACGTGCGTGCGCGTGAAATGAGTGAATTGACTGATATACTTAATATAGCTATTACTTTTACATTTTTTTATGAAATGATTTGAAACTCATCATATAAAGATATATTAATACTGTAGATAATGTGACACTGTCAAATTAGCACGAACTCACGCGCATGCACGTGCGCTTCGCTCTGATTGGCTGAAACAAAAAGCTCAATATCTTTTCTGTTTTTTGACAAAATGCTATGAAATTTAAAACATAGGCATACTTTAGGATGCACTACAATATGATATATAACAATTGTCATGTAAACACGCGCATGCACGTGCACTGCAATCTGATTGGCTTAAACTTTAAATGGCTATAACTCCTTTGTTTTTCAACCAAACAGTATGGGATTTAGAACATAGACAGACATAATGGACTCCTACAAGGTGGTGTAATTGTCATGCACATGCATGCACGTGCGTGCACGTGTGCTTTGCTGTGATTGGCTGAAACAAAAATCGCAATATCTTTTTTAATTTTTGACGAAATGCTTTGAAATTTTAAACATAGTCATGTATTAGGATTACCTACAATATGATATATAACAGTTGTCGTAAAAACATGCGCATGCACGTGCGCTGCAATCTGATTGGCTTAAACTTTAAATGGCTATAACTCCCTTGTTTTTCAACCAAACAGGATGGGATTTAGAACATAGACAGACATAATAGACTCCAACAAGATGGTATGGTCGTCATGCACGTGCGTGCACGTGTTCTTCACTCTGATTGGCTGAAACAAAAATCTCAATATCTTTTCCGTTTTTAGACGAAATGCTTTGAAATTTAAAATATAAGCATACAATAGGATGTCCTACAATATGATATATAAAAATTGTCATTAAATCACACGCATGCACGTGCGCTGAAATCTGATTGGCTTAAACTTTAAATGGTTATAACTTCCTTGGTTTTCAAAGAAATAGGATGGTATTTAGAATATTGATAGACATAATGATCCCCTACAAGAAGGTATGGTCATCATGCACATGCTTGACCGTGTGTGCACGTGAAATGAGTAAAATTAAAATATGCTTGAATAAGTGTATTTTTTAATACTTCTGGATTAAATGCTTTGATATTAAGTCTCTTTGAATATATATACATAGTGTTGAAAAGATGATAGATCATAACCCATATGCATTCACATGAACTCGCATGTCATGCTTAAATTTAAATATATTTTGTAGTCTTCTGGGAAAACGTTGTTTAAGTCTAAATTGCACAAAGTATGTCTTATCTAATAGAGCTGAAAGAAATATGGCACCAAAAGGGAGTTGGGGAGCGTTTGGGGAACATCTGTAACGGTCCCCGTTACAATTAGCCCTAGTTGATTTTGAAATGCAGAGTGAAGAATGTTTTTTCATGCTTAAGGTATATTCATCAATATTGATTTTCTAGTATCTTATTTTTTATGTGTCCTGTAACAAATTTGCAAATTAATTTTACAGGTGTACGTGACAGATGAAGATGACGACAATCTTTTGAAGAATTTTGACTTTGTTTCTGCGGACACTCTTGTTTATTCCCAGCAGGATGGCACTGTTGCTTTTGTGGACAGAAGAACCCCTGGGTAAGAAATAGTCATAGATATTCACATTTAAGAAAAAAGAGGCAGATACATGTATTTCAGAAGCTCTATACTTGGTACATGTTAATATACTGTAAATGTGTTATTTTTTCCAATTTAAAAAAAAAAAAACATTGTCTTATTTTAATGTCCATAGTTGATGAAATGTGAAAGCTTACATGTGTTCAAAACAATCATGATTAGATGTGAATACAAGACAGAATAGATTTGTTTATTTTATATATTTTATTCTACAGGACAAATGCAGAGCATGTATACTCTCTCCATCACAAGTCCTTACGTACTGTGTCTGTACATCCCCTGAACAACCATGTTATCCTCACGGGCAGCACTGACTGGTCAGTTGACGTCATTGTAAACTATTCTATATTTAGTGTCAGATCATCAAATTACATGTGTACCTCCCTCTGTTACATCTTATCCAGTTTCTCTACTTAGTTTATGGATTAAGAAATCATAAACTTTAAAGAATAGTATGTTCATTAATCCTCATTTTTTTATAGAAACCACATCTTGTTCTTGAATATAGTTATTGTCTTGAATTATGCAAGAAGAGTTACTATTCTTTATGACATTACAGCACGGCGAAGATATGGGACATGAGGAATCTGAAGACAGGAGGGAAGTCCAATAAATGGCTGGACGAGATTGGTCACAGTAAGAATGTTTACAGTGCCTACTTCTCACCAATCACTGGGAAGTACATACTGACCACATCACTGGACGGTACCCTCAAGTAAGGAAATAGAATTCTTAACAAATCAATATTCATTTGATAAATTATAACATTTATAGAAACAGAAATTAAAAATTACATGAAAGCATTTGAATTTTTTTTAATAATTATTAGTCATTAGTTTACTAACTACAACTTAAGTGTCAGAACTAAGAAAAATTATAGTCAAGTTTAACAATTTTTCTCCATGTTTATGAAATACATGGTAAAATGTTAATTAATGGAAGTTATTAATTATTTAAAAATGGTAAAGAATCCGCTTCAATTTCAGATAGACATTCTTAGTTTCCAAGATATATGATGAAAGAAATGGGCAAGTCTTTCCTGATCTTCATTGGAAAACTGTTCTATTAAATTTTTGATCCTTGATTTTCAGTGTAGTGGAATGTTCAGACTCATGGTCTGGAAAACTGGGAAAGAGAAAAGTTATCAGGTATTTAAATAATTAGCTCTGTAGGAAAAGGTGTCTGTAGTATCTCAATATAACTGACCTTCTGTCGTTAACTTTTTTTTCTTCAAATTTCTACTTTTCTGATGATTTTAGTCCAATTTCAAAAAGAAATGACACATAAAGAATCTGAACTAAAATCTTTTTTCTGTTTATTGTTATTGCCATGGTTTCAAGTCCAAGTGCTATTTTTTCTATGATTATAAGTACAAATAAGTGAAGAAACAGTCTTATCAGAGACATTTTGGTTTTAATTATTAAAAATAAATCTGCTGAACAATATCTTGATTCCAACAACTTGAGAAAGGTTGCCAAAAATGCACCAGGTGGTTAAAGCCGCTTAATCCGAAACAGGCACATATTATCTTACACAATAGAAGTACGTCATTGCATAGATAATATATAAAAATAAATTATAAGATTGATTTAATAGTTTACTACAACAGTTCTTACATGGAAAACGGAGATCAAAAACCTTACTGACAAACAGAAGTTCCTGATGGGAAGTTAAGATCTGTTGTGAAGTCACCTTTGAAAAAAAATAAATTTATCGTTTATACATGTATCTAATTATAAAGATAATTCAAACCTGAGTATTTTTAGCTCACCTCAACGAAGTTGGGGGAGCTTATGTAATACCCTCGGCGTCCCCGTCGGCGTCGGTGTCGGCGTCCCAGGTTAAGTTTTTTGGAGCAGTTTTCTTTTAAAGTACTTCTGTGACCTATATTGATTAGACATGCTTGGAAGATGTTTCTAGTGTGTTTCATTGTACCAGTCAAAGTTTCAGATGCTGCAATTTCAGCAAAGGAAACCAGGTTAAGGTTTTTGGAGCAGGTTAACATTTTTGGTGCAGTTTTTGGTGTTGGTGTCATTTCCAAGGAACTATAAGCCCTATGTTGACCAAACTTTCATGGATGATACATCTAAGGATGCACGCTACCAGGCTTGCTTCGGATGCTGAATCTGACCTACATTTTCCAGTTGAGTGAACAGGTTAAAGTTTTGGTGCAGGTCTCATTTCCAAGTAACTATGAGCACTATAATGACCAAACTTGCATGGATGATAAATCTAAGGATGCACACTACCAGGCTTGCTTTGGATGCTGAATCTGACCTACATTTTCCGGTTGAGTGAACAGGTTAAAGTTTTGGTGCAGGTCTCATTTCCAAGTAGCTATGAGCACTATAATGACCAAACTTGCGTGGATGATACATCTAAGGACGCATACTACCAGGCTTGCTTCGGATGCTGAATCTGACCTACATTTTCCAGTTGAGTGAACAGGTTAAAGTTTTTGGTGCAGGTCTCATTTCCAAGATACTATGAGCACTATAATGACCAAACTTGCAGGTTTCATACATCTTATGATGCATACTACCAGGCTTGCTTCAAATGCTGAATCTGACCTACATTTTCCAGTTGAGTGAACAGGTTAAAGTTTTTGGTGCAGGTCTCATTTCCAAGATACTTTGAGCCCTATTTTGACCGAATTTGCATGGATGGTACATCGAAGGATGCATGCTACCAGACTTACTTCGGATGCTGAATCTGACCTACATTTTCCGGTTGAGTGAACAGGTTAAAGTTTTTGGTGCAGGTTTCATTTCCAAGTAACTATGAGCCCTATAATGACCAAACTTGCATGGATGATGCATATTAGGATGCACACTAATGGACTTGCTTTGGATGCTGAATTAGACATACATTTTTCAGATAATGGACCAGGTAAAAGTTATGGGTGAAGGTCTACTACCAAAAAACTATAAGGCTTATATAACATTGTGTAAACCAAACTTGCACAAATGATGCATCAAGGGATGAAAACTCTCAAATTTGCTTCAGATGATGGATTTTAATTACATTTTCATGAAAAAGAACTAGTTTGAAGTTTTTATATAGCTCTATTCCAAAGTAAATCAAAATTGCATAAATATTTTCATTTTGGAATGTACACTTTTTGTTGGTTTATTGTGTGACTTTGCCTTACTTAAAGACAACATTCGTTGAGGGGAGCTCTGTAATCTCTGATTACCTATGTTTTCTATTAGTAGAAGCCTAAATCATAATATTTTTTTTTAAATCAAGAAATTAATTGAATATAATCCAAAGTAATTTTTATATTAATATGCATATTTAAAGAATAAAGGAAAATCAGATATTTTTAAAGATATTTTTAAGGAAGTTTAGTGACGAAGGCTAAAATATTGTCTGTGTACAGGTACATGTATAAGTATTTGTGAAAAAAATGCTCGGGTTTGTTCTTCATGAGATAAACATGTACGCGATAAAGTTAATTTTTTGAAGGTGATTTCACGCCATATCAACATAGGATTATTTTTTGTGTGACCTAACAAAAATTATTTTTTTAACTTTTGAATTTAGATATCTTTTAAAAGAAAAAGACTTTAGGGATATAATTTGACAAAAGTTGAAACAATTTATGGACAATTATTTTTCAAGAAGAAAAACGAATATATTTTTTCGCGATTAGAATCGGACCTAGTGGCTTTAATATTAATAAATAAATCAATCAACGTTTTAGGCCATAACAATTATAAATCGCTAGATTCTCATCCGAATTTTTTTTAAAAATCGAGGCGGGCGGGCGGCTTTTATTTTATATTTTTTATTATTTCTATTTTGCAGATTTTTTATTGACCTGGTCAATTGGTGTAATTTTATCTACAATACCCGAATAAAAGTCATAGTAAAGGTTCAATTATCTCTTACTTCACATCATCGCCAATCTTTTTCAACCAATGACCCTTGTTTAAAATATATACGCATGTATTACAGCAATTACCATCTTTTCAGCTGTCAAAATCATGTCGACTTTCACGGGATATAAAACGAAAGTAGAATGGTAGATGAATACCGATCCTGAATTAAGACGAAGAAAAACAGAATTAAAAAAAATCGAGGCGGGGTATAAAATCGGGGCGGGCGGGGATGAGAATCGAGGAATATTTTTATTATGGCCATAATAATAATAATTTGCTTTGAAAGAATCTGAAATCGTGCAAGAAACTTTAACAATAGAAAGTGAAAAATTTAACGAGACAGTTTAAGGGAAACCTGCTTTTTCCATTGCAGTAATGAAGTCTGAAATATTTTAACTAGTTTTTACTAAATACGCACAACAAATCTTTTTAAAAAAGATTTTTTGTGTGTATTTGCATCCATGAGTGAGTACACAAATAGCATATAAATGTAAGATTTCTTTGTTTTTGATTTTAGACACAATAACCACGTAGGAAGATGGCTGACTCCATTTCGGGCATCATGGCATCCATTACGTGAAGATGTGTTTGTGGTGGGAAGTATGGAGAGACCTAGACAGGTAAACAGATAGACTAAACTTGTACTGACTAAAGTAGACACAGAGGAAGTACCACTAGGTATGAACTGACAAAAGTAGACTTCTACTAGACATATACTGCTAGAGTAGACAAAGTACCACACGACAAGTACTACTGTAGATTGTAAATATACGTGGGGGCTTAATTATCATGTAATATGAGAAGCACCACATGCGAAATAAAATTACTCGCCTTTATTTTTATGCTGATAAAATTTATGTAAAATATCTAGACCAACCGTCCATTTGTGTATTATTATCCTCGCGATTTAATGTCGAAGAGTCCATTCGTAACAAGTACCCGCGAAAAATAAGGAATCTACAGTACCTAAAGTTGACTTGGTAACACTAGACATGTACCAAGTAAAGCAACTTTTCTAACCATTGATACCTTAAACTTCAACTCGTTTATATAAAATAAATGATAGATATAATGGAAAATGTCTCTATATTTTCACATATTTTGTAGATACAAGTGTATGACAGCAAGGGTAAGATCCTACGTAACCTTACGGACCCTGACTGTTTGGGATCAGTCTGTTCCCTCAATGTATTCCACCCGACACGAAATGTGCTAGTGGGAGGTAACTCTAGCGGCAGGTTGCATGTGTTCATGTAGAACTTGGCCAGCAACAAATATTGATGGAAAGCGATTTCATTTTATTGAAAAATGTGTGGAATTCAGTGGTTTGATGAGAGGAAACTTGTCAAGATAATCAAACTGCTCTAGTTTAGTTAAGAGCAAAAGGATTATTTTATAAACTGACTGTTGGACAGACATATTTAAAGAAAGCTTTATGATTGATATTTTAAAGAGAACTGCAAAAAATGTTTTTCTGTGTAGTACATGCTTATAAGTAAGTGTGACTTTTTTTTCTGTTTTCAAGCATATTCAAATATATATACAGCATATGCATTATCATATTTTAAAATTCCTTTAAAGACAAATGGTTTTAAAAATTTTCTCTTTTGAACAGTCATTTTATTGCTGTACCTTTTATTGTTCTATACTGATGCATGTTATGTCTGTTTTACACAATTATTGTGTTTAAATGAGATGGAAAACAAGAATTACACCAAAAGAAAAACTGAAAATTTAGCATGCTAACTGTAGAAAGTAATTTTTTGTTATCTTTATAAAGCTGTATGCATTTTGAATGTTGATGCATTCATTTTTTTGCGCATCCTGTAATTAGTTTAATTTTTGACTGTTAAAAGCATTAGTTAGAAACAGTTAGTAGTTAGTATTAGTAGATATTATTAACATTGTCAGCTCATTATACCAGTTTAAGATTTTCTGTGTGTTCAAAAACAGAATGTGTTCAAAGCCAGAAAGTGTTCAAAAACAGAAAGTGTTCAAAGACAGAAAATGTCGAAGTTCATATTGTATTTATCCTAATAAAAAATCTCAAGAAGTTCTCTCTTTATATAAAGATATTCCAGTAATAGAACACTATTTCATGCTTGTGTAATATCTTTTTTTTTCTCTATTTCTTATAAGGAATATCTTTCACTTAAAATAGGGATTAGTCCTGACAATACTATGACTACTGATGTAGAATGTGATTTGTACATTGTTCATAGATATGAAGAATGATTCCATTGAGAAATGGAGGCATCATTTCTAATGCTTGTTTTCTTATGTCAACATCAACAAAACTCAGTTGAGATGGAATAATGATCAGAGATTGCAGGAAACCATGTTAGGTGTCAGTTTTCCTTGTCTTACTCTCTACATAAAAGTATGAGGAATCTTGGAAAAGTTTGGTCAAGACAAAACATGCACAACTTTGCTCAATTATTGTTAAAATAAGGCAATGAAGAATGCAAATTAAAAAGAGACTTAGGATAGAAAAAACAGTGGTAGAATTATCAGAAGAATGATTCTAGGTCATTGGACCTCTTGCTATGAATTGAATTAAAAAAAAAAATAGTTGTATACAATGTATAGCATATCTATACAAGAATTCAAAAGACTCCTTTTTGATTAGTTTAGTGAGGGAGTCAATCACTGTCATGTTTAAAAAAGATTGTCAACCTCCTTCATGAGGAGATGACCCACTTTCAGCAGAACTGAAAAGCTCTCAAATTGTGTCAGTGTCTGGCACTGTATTACTAGTGTGAAATGGAATCGCAACTGTCGTCACGGGAAGCTGAAGGTGACAATACATAAGCCATGGAATAACCAACAAACTGATGCTGTTAGACACGTACACTAGGATTAAAGCTACAACTTTCAGATAGTAGGGAGCCTCTAGATTGTATAGACTTACTACACTGATACAGTGTACATGTTTGGACTTTCAGATTAATTATGATGAATTTTCGTAGGATAATAATAAATAATTTTAAAGCCTAAATGCATCCTTTAAACATTTTGCATAAGGAATCGGTTTTTTATTAGAATTTGAAATATTCTCATTATTGAAAGTGATATGATTTTGTCATTTTCCCCCAGCGCTATGAATTATGTGGACATAAATTCCAACATTTGTGATGGGACTAATTATCTTATAATTTAGTGATTGGCAATCGATGTATACGTTACACATTCTAAGAAATAAAACTGCATTTCAAGCCTCTGGTTTTCATATGCAACGAAGAATATGTTGGGACCAGTAAGAGATACGTAAACTGTATAGCTGTACCAGTACCAACGTTCGGGGAGTGCTTAGTTGGTCAAAAGTACAGTGTATATAAATTAGTGTCGTATTTGATGGATATCGTAATCAGATTCTTTGTGATTCACATCATCAAGCCATGACATCTTTCAGAAACTTGGTCAGATAAATCAATTGTAGATAGCTGGCAATACGCAAACCAAATTCATTTTTAGCGAACACTCTATCAATCACAATATGATCGTGTTAAGGACCGGGCCTGGGTCTCGAGTTCCCTCCCCTGAGAACAGATTAATGTGTTTTCTTTTTCTTTTCTTAATTAAATTTGGTCATCTTTTCCTCATAATATTCAAATCTTCTATGCAAATATGCCTCCCACAATCGGCCAAAAATATTGAGTCATTAATTTTCTGGTACTCTCTGACTGGCATTCTTTAAGGAAGTTCTTAGGTTTCTTCATAATATTAAGAAAAAAGTACTTATTCTTCTTGGTGTATATACAAAGTACTGTTTTAAACAGTTTTGGACCCATGGACAACACACTTGAACAATAAAGACGGGTGTGTAAAACTTTTTTAAGCATATGGTACGTGTATTCCACAGGCACTTGTTTCTGTACTACATTTTTTAGTCCACCAGTTTAAAATTTAAGGATACTTGTATGTATAGCAGTATGAGGTAATTAGTATTTTTATGCCCCGTTATGTAATTCAAGATTCGGGGGAATATAGTTTTTACCCTGTGTGTCTGTCTGTTTGCCTGTTGTCTGCAAAAACTTTAACATTGTTCATATCTTTTGAGTTGGTTGGACTATGGCTTATACATTTCACAAGTACATTCTTTGTGATAAGACCTGTCTTAGGGTACCATCAAATTGACCTCTTGACCTTCCAGTTTGACCCACCTTTACAAAAGAATACTACACTTTAACCTTTTTCAATCATAACCTTCGAACATTTGGTGCTAGGGCTTTGATACTTCAAATGTGTATTCATTGTGACAAGGCCTTTTATATTTTATAAATTTCACCTTGACCTTAAAGTTTGACCCACTGTAAAATAACTTTAACCTTGGCCATAACTTTTTGAACAGTCAGAACTAGGGCTCTAATATTGCACAGGTGTATTCCTTGTGAAAAAAAAAACTCCATTCATGTGCCTTTATCTTTTGACCTTGACCTTTCGACTTTGACTTACATTTGAGAAACTTCAACCCTCGCAATGAGCTGCCATACAGGGGCATCAGTGTTTCACAAACACATCTTGTTTCAATATGTTTATGAAGTATAATGACCTTATAATCATGTGACCCTAAAAATCGGTACGATCCTTCACTAATGAAACACTTTTGAGAAAGACTTCATAAATCATTGTGTTCAACATGAAACTTTGAATATTTATGAGGTTGGTGATATTTCGGCACTTGTTCATCATATTTTTCCCGTGACTTTAAAACACTGATGACATCGTGTATCTTGACTCAACCTCAATTTTCAGTAGCATGTGTTTTTTTTTCAGTGTTGTTGATTGTATTTAAGCACTATATCCTCTTAATGTAATGACTTACCTCGTGTTTATCATTTATTGACTGGGTTCTCGTTTGTTGGACTCAACAACCTTTGAAACTGTTTGCCATAAGCCTTTAGGCCGAAAGCAAAGTGAGTGTTTGGTTAGAGGGACACATTTGCATTTTGCTCGAGAACACAGTCATTAATTTTTTCAAGTATATCTTTTAATTTTTTTGTCAATTACATGCATGTATCTTGGCTGGCTTTCCTTTTGTAATGTAAACTGATGTTAATTAAAACTCAGTTAATTCCATCACGGTCAAACATCAACAAACGTAAATGAGATTTAGCTGATCCCGCCCATTACGTGATGTAAGCGGTCCAATATCTCGTCGAGAGGCCCACTCCGCGGTCTTAATCAATTTTTATGACCCCTCAATATAGAAACATTGTTTTAAAGCTATAGCATATTTATTTTTTTTTCTTTCATAGCGTCATACAGATAGACATGCGGTAACATGACAACGTCAAGGTTTCAGTGAACCATATTACTATAAGTAATCCATAGCGAGTAGATGTGTACATATTATACTTTCATGTAAACTGGTTGAATCTGATTCGTCGAGAAATATTTGCTTTAAAAAAAACTATTACCAGATGAATAATGAAGCCACGCCCTCAGCGTAGCAACAGTCAACATTGTTTGACGACGGGTGATATTCAAAAAATGTTTACTACGCAGAATTTGTGCTCGCGAGGTTCGCTGTAATATGTATTTGTATAAAACATTCATTTTAATATAATAAAATTGCATTAAGTTAAGTGTAACATTGAACATTTTCACCCCTCGAAAACCATTGTCAACCTAGGCGCAGCCGAGCATTATTTTTCTTCTTTATATGAAAATAATTCCTCTTTATAAAATTATATTGTCCACAAATTTAACCTTGCACTTCATCTTGGGTTTTACACGTATGGCGAAAAGGATACATATCTTTGAGCGAAATATTGAGGAAAATGTAAGGTTACAAGCATATCTTTGTTATTTTGAAAAGAAAGATGATCTAAATACATGTATACGGATTAACTGGATTTTTTTGGCACATAAAGTGTGTTTATTTATTGACTGGTTGAGGCATACAATATATTTCAAGTATAAATTGTTTCAAACATAGGCCTTTTCTATTTGATGGCATTCTACAATGAAGCGCATTGAAGTGGTAAAATTTTCCGTTCGAATGGAACGTTTTGAGCTATATTTAGAGTGTTTATAGTCATCTTTTGACACGCCCATTTCTTTAGAAATTGATAAAATCAAGTTGTTTTTCAAATACCTTAGAGCAGGTTTTCCATAAATATAATAGCCAATCAAATTGAGGCTAAATAAACACCGAGTAAACATGTTCGACCGAAACATGTGTTGTGGTAACTTTAACATGATAAGTTCAAAAATATGTACATTTCGTTGCAATTTGTGTTTAACAGAAGCGGGGTGTGTCTAACTCCCTCTTCTAATTTTTTTGCTCATGTAACTCATGATGCTTGTCGCGAAGAATGGGATGTCCTAAAACTACGAATATATTCGTTTCTAAAAATATGGGCGTGTCATTATGTTATAATTGACCTTCAAAATATGACTCAGAACTTTTCATCCAAACGGAGAATTTTACCACTTCAATGCGCTTCATTGTATCCTTTCCTGTAGCTGGCATTTAAACAGTTAAAGGTCATTTTCCTATGTACAATGCTAACTACTCAGTACATTGTACGTGTAGGAGAACTCTGACGCAGTTGTCTCCGTAGAATAAGTATACAATGACATCCTCTCTATATTTCAATTTAAAAAATCAGAGACATAGTATTATTTCCTTCAAACACGTTGATGAGTCCATTTGATGGTGTACCATGTTTTATGAACAGCTGGCATTAGATGGTCAGTTTGTCTGTGTAGATGAACTCTCTGACGCAATACATGTTTGTAGGCAATTTGTTTAAAATATACGTCATCGGTCTTCCCTTTACATAAGATAATCTTTGGAATATAAACATGGAAATATTCTAAAAATTTTCTGTTTTCTAACAACTGTTAATTAGATTCATTTGGTAGGACTGTTAATATACACAAAAAGCAGGAGTAATTATTGTTAAATAAACTAACCAAACACTCGGTACGAACACGGGTCGATTGTCTGTTGATAAAACTCACCAGCCTAACGAGGAACAACAAAAAAAAGTTTTCCACTGAATCCAAGTGCAAAGCCGTCGTAAGGATATATTAGCTAAATTGCTTTGCGATTTTTTCTTAAATGTTCTGTTTTTTCATTGATTAAATTTGTCCATTACGTTGAGTTCCCTTGACGGTGATTATTTCGATGAAATTTAACAGACAAACAGAAGTACAGCGTTTGATTGGGTAAATTTGATTTCGATGGTCGTCAGATGCAGCCCAAATGATGGACAGAACCTTTTATTCATCGCACACACTTAAAGGCTACCGACTTTGAAGAAACGATTTAATGCTTAAACGATCTAATTGTTTTTTGAATCTTTTTGCTGGATTTTAGACGGAGACTAGAAGTCTTTATGGAGAAGACAAATATCCCGAATGCCGCTTTTGGGATATTTGTTATACCCAACTACTGCATCAGAAAAAAATATCCATCACGAATGAGTAACTACGAATCTCATCCTATCAGATTAGTTTTTATTGATTTTTTTTTCATTAAACTTTTACTATATGTAAAAAAATAAAATATAACTAAAATCCAAGGGTTATGGATTTCATAGTTTTGGAAGAGACACTCTAACAAGCAATAACTCTGCAATTAGTTTATCTGGTTAATAAATAAAAGCATAGAAAAGATATTTTAAAAATTCATGAATTTTCTCATCTAATATGTCTTCATTTAAACAAAATTTTCTGTTCCACGGAGCATATGAAATTCACCATTTTGGAAAAGACATACTTGCGTATTAAAACTAAAGCACTTGGTTTGCAAGGAGTGGTGACGGTGACAAGTGTAGTTTTCGAAGAATTTATGCATTCTCGGTACCGTTTATACATGTATAACCAATGGAGCCCCACCTAAAACGAAAACCTCTTAGCCAGGGTCCACAAATCAAATTTTGAAGTCACACCCCGCTCATCATAACCCTCCACTTAGTTTATCTACTATAGGTACAAAGAGAGAGAAAAGGACCTTTTAAAGTATATATTTTTACTACATTATACTAAGTACACGTTCATTGACAACCTCATTAAATACAGAACTATTGACTTGGGGTCTGCATTAACATGTGTTAATTTTTACAAAACGCTTAATGCTTATTACAATCAAGACAACAGTTCAACTGCTTGGTTTCCAGGAGGAAAGATATTTGAAAAAGTGCATTTAACTTTTATTGTTTTAGCCCCACATCTCACGCGGGCCAAAGGCGAACAAGGACCATAAATATATATTTTTCTATTTTTTAAACCCTTTACTGGCTTTTAGTCATTTTGTTGATATAAGCGAAAAATGGTTGACATTGATTTAGCAGTTCCAAAGAAGAAGCTGAAAAATACTCAAATGACAACGAACGAGGCAGAAAGTAGGACGACGAGCAAAGCAGAAAACGATAGATCACCGGTACCTGATGGTTGACTCGGGTAGCTTGAAAAAAGAATAAATATATATATTTTAAAAAGGTGAACGTTCTTTAGCCATTTCTGTTAGCACTAGTTCTAATTACTGTACAAAAAAAAGAAATACTAGTATAAAGGAAAAGACGTTATTAACCTTTTTTTAATTATACCACTTTGCGTTAATTCTAGTTACAACACGGTGTCGTATACTTGGTAGTTTTGCATGCGTTAAGGTGAACGACTTTTGCAGTTTCGAACTTCCTCTTTGAATTTTCAATTATGTCTACATGTATGTTTCATAAAGTTCATTACACTTGGGTACATTTACGGTACATTCATACAAATAAATCTTTTGTATAACGATTTGTTGTCATTTTGCATTTTTTAAATGAGTTAATTAAATGGAATCAGATTGTGGGTTTGTATAATTATCTATCCATTTCTCCAGGTGAGGGTGTGGGAAGTTTGTACGAAGTCAACTTGTACGTCAGTGTATCTCAAATATATACACAACATACCGATGAAAGATTTCATACACAAAAAGAGTTCATTAGCACCAACGGAACGATTTGTCAATAGGAAAGGTTGTACAGAAAAATCCAATCGAACACGTTTTCTGAATTAAAGTTATTTCAATCAAGACGATGCAGATAAAAAGATTTAATGTTTGCCTTTTTAATTACTTTACCGCCTTGCCGCAAACCCAAGAATTCATTTCCGACCTACTTCAGTAAAATAGGATTAGACAGGATAGGGTGAGCGTGTGTTTCCATTCGAGCACAATCCCATAAATCATTAGGTCATTTAGGTAACACTGATCAGTTTTACATCAGGTTCTGCATCGCAGCGAATTGGGTAATGATGAAAACACAAGCGATGTAAACGTTTCTATCACAAGATATTTTCTTTATTTCATTTTTCATGTTTCACAGACTAAGGGGACAAAAAAGAGAGGACATTGTTCGCAAAAGTATTCACCCATTTATTTCATGTTCGAAAGAATACACGTTCAAGAAACTTTTCAAACCAGCTGAAGATCTTCCAAATGGCGCGATCCACAAATGATGAATAACACAGCATCGTATGATTTGCACCTGGATTCGAGCAGAACTTTATAACCCGATGGGGTTGGAGATGACAGACGATACACTTTTTATCTGTATCTCTACAAAATATAAGAACGAAAAAATCTTTATCAGTTTGAACTGTTTCTGCACGTTATAATAAAAAAAAACACACATGAAAAAATATTTTTAAAATAAAGGAGAAGGAAAAGAATTCGGAAATTTATTTTTTTTTTTTAAATTTGAGATGTAAATTTTTTTGATTGAAAAAAAGTGATCAAAACAAACCTTTTTTATGTATGTGCATTGCTAGAGTTTTCATTTACTGCTAAACTTTACATCCGAACATTTAGATCAGACCATTCAAAAATGTTTCTTAGCTCTATCCCGAACTACCCCCCCCCCTTTTCTCTTCACAATTTGAACTATCAATTTTAACTTCATAGCCGTAAGTGTTTTTGTATATATAAAAATATTCACCTACGTACCCACCTATCCACACGTTTTATCTCAGGTCGAGAGCGGGCCAGCAAACAATTTTTATTGAGATGGCCTTATCGAAGTCTCTTTAAATTCTGTATGAATTACATCTTTCGAAGGAAAAATTCGAATGTACACTTAAAAATTTTATGTGTACATTCGAATTTTTCCTTCGAAAGTTGTAATTATTCATACGGAATTCAAAGAGACATCGATAAATTGTTTGTTTGTCCGCTCTCGACTTGACATAAAACGTGTGGATAGGTGGGTAGGTAGGTGAATATTTTTATGTATACAAAAACACTAAAATGAATAAGTGACAATTTAGAATAGGATTTTGGACTTTGGGCAACTTTTTCCTTTTTTTTTTTTATTTTGCTTGTCAACTTTTTTCAGGTAAGTAAATTTTTTTTTCTGGCTGCCCCCCCCCCCCCCCCACTTTCAAACACGATGCTACGCCACTGAATTTATCAAATTGTAAACTATTAGTTATGAGTTGGTTCGCCTATAAGTCGGTTGGATTTTTTTCATGTTATTTTAAGGGATTTACCATTGACAAGCTTATAATAAATCGGTACAACTTTTTGTCAGAATCGGTTGACAATTTCAAATCATGTCCTTTTTAGTGAGTTTAAAATCATCGTATTGTTTTCTTTGTGTTACCCTGGCAATGTGATATTTTTTGATTGTGATTTATCTCTTTAACGGTATGCTGTATTGTATTTTTTTTCTCAATAATTGATAAGTGGACCGTTTTAGTTCACATGGAACTAAATTCTATTTTGAACTGAACTGCTTGTACATTCATTTAATAAGCCTAGTACAACTACTTGTATATTCATTTAATAAGCCTAGTACAACTACTTGTACATTCATTTAATAAGCCTAGTACAACTACTTGTATATTCATTTAATAAGCCTAGTACAACTACTTGTATATTCATTTAATAAGCCTAGTACAACTACTTGTATATTCATTTAATAAGCCTAGTACAGTGTACGAAGGTCGTTAGAAAAGTTCGCGGACACATTGAATTACAAAAAATCTATTGTGTACTGTGAAGTATGACCTATGTGTGAATAAATTCCCACATTTTCTTTATTGGTATGTAAAAAATCAGGTCCATAAAATAAAATTTTGAAAATTTACAACGATTTTTATCATAAGGTCATGGGATTCACGGAGCAATCACTTGACGTAAGGCAACGTGACAACCAGATTTCAACCCGTTAAGCTTTGTCACAGTTCTATAAATCTTTCATTTCTTCAGATTTTTCTTATCTTTTTTCTACTTTAAAATTGAATATCTATATCAAGAGATGTTACTTTTCTACTATAATGTCTTTTGTACTGATTTGGATATTATTAATATCATAAAGAAAGTCTATGCAGTAAATCGATCAGGTATAGAAACTATGCAAAAACCATGTAGGCGCAACGCAACGTCCATGCAATACGGGGGTATTGAAGTATCCCTTTCGATGGAGTTAATCATTCAAAATGTTAATCCTTTTCTTTGTGTTGAAAACTTGCCCCTAGGTGTAGAAAATTGACAGCATCTTTAACATTTTAATCTTTGTGACATTTTGTCTGCTTACATAATTTTTATCAGTGCTTGACACTCAATGACGTTCCGTTTTTTGGCTGTGTTTTTATTGATCATTTATAAACCGCTATTTTCTCCAATTTAGTTCAACATTTCTCCCACTGACGTTTTATGAATACTTTAGCGGCAGGTAAAATATCATAAATCTCTTTGCGCTACAATTGTGCAATTTTTAATTTTAATAAAGAGTCTTTGTGATGTAAAGGTGACAAAATGTAGCATGCTCCGTGAAGCAAGTTTTATCAAAATAAAAAAGCTGTATATTTTTGAATAATCAACGGAGAGCACCAAATTCTTGTACATTTATTGGAATAAAGGTAAAGATTTAATCAGGAAAGTTTGACAGGTTTCGTGGAAATAGCGCGCTCACAATAGAACTTGTCCGCGAACTTTTCTAACACCCCTCGTATCTGTATATCACATGATCATCACCAAGGATAAGGATATGAATTTTCTGCGTTGTTAATATACGAAAGCAATATTATTATAATGACCAAAAACGAAATTGATTATCTGTCCTCACCACTAAAATTAACTACCAAAGAAATCTTATAATAACATCCTTTTCTAGGTGAATGACCAACCCATTTGTAGTTGGAATTTTTCACTTTGAGAAGAATTTGATTTATATGTGCCAGAGATGTTTCGAATATTGTGTCAGTTTTCAGTTATTTATCGACACGTTTTCTGACGTTCAGTATAACATCCCAAACTTCAACAGTTTAAACCATTTATAACGTCTTGTCCTGGCGCGTTTAATTCCATTGATTGTGTTACTCTTCAGTGCAAGAAATCGTTCATTACTATTGGACAAGCTAGCAAGACACGAAATTGCAATATTGCAATTCCTACACCACGAGTGCAAGTGTGCCTTATCACAACCTGATTTGAAGATAAGTCCGCAAAAACCGTTAATCCATTTTATCCTGTTTTTATGTTATTTTGAGGTTAACCTGCTCGGGATTCTACTTTTCTATTGAGATAAACAATACGGCGAAGATGGGCAAACATGCGCGATTTGGATAATTACCTGAACGGATTAAAGAGTGAGTTGTGAAAAGGGGGATTTGATCCTAATAAATGTAGCTTTTATGTCTGCAGAAGAAAATTGGCCGAATTATTAATTAGAAGGCATAGAAAATGAGCAAACGATGGATTTCTATGGGCAGAGGAAAGGCAAAGGAAGGAAGCAGTTTGAAGGTAACTTTTTGTCCAATGAATTAGTTTTTAAATTGCGTCATTTTACAAGAACACGAATGAAAAAATTATAATTTTACGCAAATATTACCTGCATTTGAAAATAAATGTATCGTATATTTCGTCCAAAATATGACGTTTCAAGATCAAATACCAATATTAAGGAACGTATATCCTATTAATTTATTTTTATTTTTTCACTAACAAAGTGTTTCACGAGAATTTTTCTCCAGGAAGTTTTCAAAACATTATTTCATTTATATGTCGTGTGCAGATTCTTTTTTTTTCCAGAAAAATTTTATCATGATTTTTTTCTTTATATATTTTAATAAATAAGTCTATTCAGCTGTTGACGCAATCTAGAATTAAATGATTCAATACAACTTGATTGAATATAATTGATTCGTTAATGTATTTCTGAAATTCAACAATTAGCTTCCGACGGAAATTTCAAATTAGCCTTATGGAACGGCAGAGCGCGACAGATGTTGATGCGTTATAACTCCCGGATAGAGCTTGTTAATACCAATAATCGAATCGTCAATTACATTAAACGGGTCATTTCCTGTTACCTAGCCCATTGCTTCAAACGGTCCATTCTAGCATGTGTGACCCCATGCCGTCTTTGTAGAAAGTTGATCTTTTTACCATTAGTCTAGAAATTGACGGCAATTGATTTATTTTATAAAGATATTCAACAAATGACTATCTATTCGAAACAGATATATATTTCTCATAGTTAAAACAATTTGATAGATATATACAGATCCAAAATCTGTTAAGAAATTTTATTTCTGAAGATAAAATTCGCATCCTGCATCCAGCTATATGGTATAGATATCCGTTAAGAAACCAATATAAACAAAGAAAACCCAGAAACAGAGCAAAGAACATTGTCTAGAAATTATAGCAGGTGTGGAAAACCGTATGCACTTTGTTTCATGAAAAGCAGCTATTTCAAACATGTAAATATTTACACCAGAAGGGTTAAAATTCTGCGATTTTATACGTGTCAATCTCATTATAAATTCTTTTTACTGAAATTGTTCATTTCCTAGGAATAACTTTGATTTATCCAATTTCAGTTATATTTTTAACTTTTTAACAGCTGTTTAATGTTAAAATATGTTGACGCCTATGTTGGTTAGTGATGTGATGTACTAGAGAAATTTTATGTTCCTCTACTTAGGGGCCTCTGGCTTGCCAGTCCAGTACTCTACTATGATATCATCTTCATCTTAAACCTAACTACAAATTGGCCATCTTTTCCATTTTACTCTTTTAAACTCAAACACAGGATAAATCATATATTCACTTCACATACCCTATTAAAATAAGATTAGTACATATTTTCTATCAATAATATCAATTTTGCTAGTTAGTACATAGATTGTCGTTTTCAAAGTAATGACCCTGTAGCCATCTCTAAAACCTTGTTTAATATTGGCCTCTCACACTGCCCGCAGGAATATCAGGCGCTGAGGAGAAGATTACAATAAAATTATAAGTCTCCAGACCACAATGATTAAACTCTAATGCTGCTTCCAATCGGATTACAATACGGCCCAACAAGTCACTGACAGGTCACACTTTCTGCACCTCTGCAGGAAGAAGAGCTCAAGTAAAACTTCCGGTCTCAGTACCATATTACTGACACCTCAAGAGACGAAGGAGGGTCCGTGCATCCAAAATATTCAAATTTGTCAGGGATCATAGCTAGTCCTTAAGGAATCAATATACATTAAATCATATTTTCATTACAGCTTAATCTACTTTTATCGCTTTTAACACTGTTTTATTGTAGCTTTTAAATTTGTTCTCACCATATGTTAATATCTTTATTCACTGAAAATCCTACATATATATATATAGTTATGCTTAATTTTATTTTAACTTTTATCCTGCTTATACACATAAGAGACTTTGAATGCATTGAGTTGATTATTCCAGCAGTAAACATATTCATAGCAGAAACGGATTTTGGAAGTTCCTACTTACAAAGAACTGTATTATCACACTGAAGATGTACAAATGTACCGCGACATATCATGACATAATAAATGTGTACCCTGAGTTTTAAAATATGTATGCTTTTTGTATGTTTCAAACATGAAATATTTTGGCGCACAATTTATACTGGCTGCAGAAATTGTAGCGATATGGTTTTATATTTTAGTTCATCAAAGACTACAGTTTCTGCAGCTAATTTTTTTTTACAAATTTTTCTTAAAATAATCTTTTGTTTTTTTTTCTCAGAAACTAGCGGCTGGATCGCTAACATTTGTAAAGGCCTACTCCAGTGGACAGGCCAGTTCTGCATATGAAACCATAAAGCTGTACAGGTCGCCAGGTAAGCATCGCCGGACATGGTGACGAAATATGAAGTCTATGGGTATATCACAAAGACCCGTAAAAAGGTTCTCCGGATGCATTTAGCAAGACCTGTTTAAAGGGCAGGTGTAGATAAATTTTTACAGAATATATTTTTAGAAGATAAAAATCGGAACAAAATGCAAATAGAATTTGATGCAGTCATACAGGCAAGTAGGAAACAATTCAGTTTGGGGAGGGGGATAAACATTTTCAGATTGAGCGCACTACTTTGCAAAATTTTCATGACAAGGAAAAAGTATAGGGGCAATCAAACTTTATTGAAGAGGGAGAGCTATTATAAAATTGCCACGTTTTCCTAAGTATACAATGCATCTACAAAATAATTGGGGGCAGGACATGGTACTCTAAAATGATATTCTGAAATATGATTTTTTTTCAAAAAAGATTTTTGTTGTATGCAAAAAGCTGTTCAAAAAAGATCTTTGCTATACGCAAAAAGCTGCCCGAAAGGGAGAGGGCTAACATAGGCTTTTCTTGCTGCCCGATCCCATTCACTTTGTATAAATAAAAAATAAATAAAGGATCTTTGCTGTACGCAAAAAGCTGTTCGAAAGGATCTTTGCTGTATGCAAAAATCTGCAATACAAATTGAAGCTGTGCCGTTTGAAACATGATTCCTGTTTTGAAAAAGAGAATAAGAGAACACCTTACACCTATACTGGTCTTATTGGTCCTAGTATAGCAGTTCCATCTTCTGGAGATGTTCCAAACTTTTTTTTTAAACATTTCATACAAAAAAGGACGGTTGTGTAATGTCTGGGTTTTTATGTTGTGTTCTTTATAAGAAGAGACAAGGGATCGACCGCATGCTGACTTAGGCTTTCAAACATTAAACAAAACCCAAGGAGCAAACATTGATTCTATGACAAACAAAGATTTATCTTATTTCATAGGAAAAAAACCTGCTTATACTACATTCAACTGGTTAACTCTGATTATCATGTATCTTTTACATTGTATATAAGATAGATGGTAAATAGATTTACAGTCATTATCTTTTAAAATTTTTATAAGATAGATGTTATGCAGATTTACTTTCACAGAATCTCTTACGACTAGCTATGGAATGATATCTTTTGGAAGATGATATTTGAATTGCATGTTTTCAATAGATTATGCAGAAAATCCGTCATACATTAGCAACTAAAATGACGTTTTTGCATATTACATACAAATCTTCTCTGAAACACAAGTTGAGATCAGCGATTTTAATCAGAGTAAATTTTCATGCTTCAAATAAAAATCTACAAGGCGTGATTTTTAGCAGATATAAATAAAGAAGAATAATGGAATACTGTAAGAATAATTATTGGTATATCGTGGCAATTAACAGCGTTTCTAGATTAAAGTACAAACATTACCTCCTTATCAATAATCCTCATCACCCTCGTGCATAACATCTAAACAGTCTTATCATAAGAAGATTCCTACGCCAATAAAAACATTATCACCTCGCTTGATTACACTGTACGAATTGGTGTATTATTGAAATTGATTTCCATTCTGCTCCACTTCCGTTGAATTCTGTGTCAGTTAATTTCATAGAACAAGAGCAATTGGAAAGTTATTTATTTCTTACATATCAGAACAAGTGATATCCAAAACGTAATATACAGTTCGTCAGTATTTTCTCCATGTGTTAATAACATGTATGTCTTTTATAAATTGTTCTTCTTAAATGACACTTGCTTATCTGTATTTTTTCATACACGGGGATCTTTATCTGTACTTTGTCTTTCTGGAATTTTTAATATAAATTCGAAGCCAATTAGTATGGTGAATGATCTGATATACTAGTATTTTATTTTTATCAAATTCTATTTGCCATAAGGTCGATTATTTTCTTCATGGTAGACAACATGATTTCTTCAGTTATATGAGTATCCAATTCTTGTATATTTCTGATCAATGCACAATAATATGGATCAAATTGATCAAGTGTTGCTCCTTGGGAATAAAAACAATATTTCATTAGCACAGATCAAATCTGGGCACGAAATTATTAACAATATTAATCCTAGATCGATGCAAATACGACCACTGCTCCAGGTCTTGGTGATATGAAGTAAACTAAGAATCTGTACAAAATCCCGAATTTGCTTCACAAAATCATATTTAGTAATCAAAAGATATTTATCTGTTAACATATTAATTTTATTGTACATTCTTGATATGCAAAAGTAACAGTTTTGCGCATCAAAATATGGTGTGTATTTACATAACATGGAATGGACTTTCTGGAGGAAAACAAAGAATCACTCGTTTTAGGGGCCATGTTATAACTCAAATGTGATGAATCTTTACTTCACTTATTATCGTATGATCAGTTTTATCCTACTGTCCTTGAGAATGTGATTTTCACACTTTTCTTCCTATATAATATAATGCTGATTAATACCTTATCAAGATCAGATTTGAACAAGTTTGAATTTACATTTTACATGTATATTCTGAGAAAACTTAGTAAGTTGTATTGATAATTAAGGAACAGTATTCATCAAAACATAAAACAATACAAAATAGTTGAACAAAAAGTTCCAAATACATTTTAATGTAAGGAAAGGAACTTAGTAAGTTGTGTAGAACTTGTTTTCAATCCGTTTGATTTCCTCAATAAAATATGTTCAAAACAAAAAAAAAAAAAAAACAACAACATTTTAATGCAATTTTCAAATAAGCTGTGTCTTGTTTAGAGCAGTAGTTCTTTAGAAGAAGATTTATGATAAGACCAAATCTTATTTTCGTTGATTGTAAGCAAGAAGTAAATAACACGTTTATTTTTTTTCACCCATTTTCCACACAACTCATTAAAATTATTATAAAATATTTACAGCAAAATAATACAATCTTCAAATTTGTTTCCCTTTATTGTGTTAGTAGAAAGGTTTAATATGGCTTCTGATGTAGGGCCTCTTTTGTAAGATGGCACAAAGAATTTTTAACAAATTGCGCTATGTAAAAATGAAATTTAGGCTATAAATTTCTCACCTGTATTCCTTTCCTTTATCTATATTCATCTCCTTTTACTCATAATAAAAAAATATATTTTCGACCTCTAAATTTTTCAAGCCAAGATATATGATGTATATGATATCTAAAACTAATTCTGCATTTCTGCTCACAATTAACTTTCTAACTTACATTAAATTGAAAATAGTTTTAATCTTTTTAAAAAGATATTTTGATGCTAGCTAATTGAATCAGATTCATTTTAAAATTTTACTATGAATTAAAGTTTTTGTTTTTAGTCGTCGTAAGTTCTTTACAAATGCAATGGAAGATTGATATTTTTCAGTGATAATATATTAAAGATAATAACTAACAGTGATCATTCTCAAGAGTCAATAATAATCTAAGAGTACAAATTATGACCAAATCCAATACAAATCTCTGCACCCCGTTATTACCAGACCTATTTTTGAATTCATATGAAGCAGAACTTGTGCAAAATCTTATGTGAAAGAAGAAAACACTTGCTAGCTTCAACCCGATATTTAGATGTATCGACGACATATTGACAATTAACAATGGTAATTTCAATTCTTACGTCGATACGATACTAGTATATCGTGGTGAGCTTGAGATACCACAGAGTTTGACACATCTGTTTCATATTTGGATATTTTACTTGAAAAAGACTTCAATGATAATCTAACAAACAAGCTCTATGATAAACGTGATGACTAACTTTTCTGTCGTCAACCTCCCTTACTTATGCAGCATTTTTAGAGATACATCTCACCCAATTCTGATCAAATTGTGATACAAAGAGCAACAAAGAGCTATATTTTTTTTCAAAATATTACAATTAAATACATATAGAATACATTTTAGGAGATCATGAGAAGAAATATTGAAATCATAAATATTATATAAAAATTAGTCCCCAAACCAGGTTCATTTTTGCACACCTTTAATTCTTAATAACACAGAGTCTGACACATCTGTTTCATATTTGGATATTTTACTTGAAAAAGACGTTTGTGGTAATCAAACACCAAAGCTCTATGATAAAGGTGATGACTTTAACTTTTTAAAGTCATCATTTCATGCAGCAATATTCTAGTTCTTCGTTTCAATACGCAAGAGCATGCTCAACATACAATTTCAGTAAATTATACAAACAGTTGAGTAAAATGCTAGAATATCAGCTGTCTTTTCATCATTTGTAAGTTGTTATGATATTGTCAGCAAATACAAATCATTTAGTCAAATGCTGACTGACGTTTTACATACAGATTGTCAGTCCATTATTTATACACTGCATTGATGACGGATTTTTCCGTTATTTCCCGATCATGACAAGGAGCACACGGCGGATGTGACTGGTCGGCAGGGGATGCTCACTCCTCCATGATACCTGATTCCACCTCTGATGTTTTGGAGGTCCGTGTTTGCTCTGCTCCTATTTTGTATTGTTTTATGGACTTTTGATCTCAAATACTGTTCGTTATCTCCATATGTTTCTGAAAAAAAATTGGGATAATTTATAATGAAAAAGGAAGCATTCCTTGTCTACAAATAATACCCGCCGTGTGCTCATTATCATGCTCGGCTTAACCGGTAAATCCAAAAGCATTTAATTTTTATGACAATGGTATAAATATTTGGAAGAAAAGCGTCAGTCTTAATATCAGTTTGCATTTGCAAACAAGGTCAATGTATCGACCATAGATTTTGCGAAATTTATTGCATTAAAGTCAAATGATTATGCCTTTGTGCCATCAATTTTTATGTCTGAAGTCTAGTTTTTTTAGTGGTTGTTCTTAATGTAAAAATAAGTTATGAGTTTGCAATCAACGTCTTTTTGTATTGAAACTTCCTAATATGACACAAAGATGTCAGATGAAGTTTTTTTCATGTTCGATATTTTAATTTTATTTAATTTTTGCAATAAAAAATGGATTTCAACTTAAAATATGGAGGAAAACAAAACTGGACCCTCTTATGACCAGGAATATTAATGTTGTCAAGTCAGTAAAGAAAATCAATGACAAACCTAATCTTTTGAAAAGTGATTAATCTTTCTTCTACTTAAGCTCATCAGCTTTGTATGTTGCAAGAAGCAGAAGTAAATAATCCTATATTTTCACTAAATGACCACCATTATTGATTTGGGTGCTATTGAGATACAGTTAAGATAAACTACCTTTTGTAATTTTCATGGCGGTATAACGATTTTTTTTTTTCCATCTCTTAGGAAATAAGACATAGAGTTATTGTTCTTTGAAATACCATTTTATTCAATTTTTGCACATGTATATATAAACATATTTCTAAATTTGAAAATTTTTTTAATGTACAATTTCGCTAAAACAAAATATTCAGTTATGAAATTAAGACAAGTACAAGTATATGCATGTAAATCTGCACGTCTGATATTGAAAAAAAAGCTGGGTCGATCGTCGTGATATTTTGCCTACAGTACGTAAAATAAGTTTTTGAATAAATTCTTTGTTTATAATTCATTGTTAATGAAACGTTCACAATTTCTGACTTATGATTATTTTTTAAGCAAACTTTGCATTGCTTTTAAAGGCAGAGATCATCAAAATAATATCGTTATCGGCGTACTTTACAACGACCGCTTTCGTGGCGAAGCCATGACTAAATGATTTAACAAACAGAAAACAAAATTATCTTAACAGTTCATGTTAAAATAATTGTTTACTTAATTGTTTGTACCTTGACAGGCTTTGCATGCTTTACAACAGGGATAGCGTCAACCAATTAGCCGCGCTTTACTGACCACATGCACCTGTGGCGGTATTATCGAGATGATTGACACTTAAAAATGGACGTTTGTTGTGAAAACAAGGTGGCGGATGGCGGTATGCGAATTTGGCGTTATAAAGAGAATTTTATATAGCAGGAAAAACGTTCTTGGGAAATCATGGCGGTATTGCGAAAATGGCGATGAATTGAATGGCGATTCCTGTTACTTATATATGAATTGCTACAAATTAGTTGCTATAATCTGATGATTTTGTTGGAGTAGAAAATTAATCTCTTTAGTTAAACTCTACTTTGAGATTTTCGAAAATATTTTATTGTGGAACGAAGGTGGAACACCCCTTAGATTTCCCACAAGAAATGTGTCCTGACGAATGCTGGACAACTCGCCCCCAAGACAAGTCGCCCCCAAGACAACTCGCCACCTTTTCAGGACAATTTCCCAATTTAGAAATGTGACAACTCGCCCCCTAAGACAACTCGCCCTCAGCTTTAAGAAAGCAAATTGGGGGCGATATTTTTTATATAAATGCATATTTCTTTTATTTAATATATATATTTTTATACTATTTCGATATTTATTTTTATTTTAAATGTTTCTGGTGTCAGTTACGCTAAAAAATTGTACTCTTCTCCTCACGTGAGATGCCTGAAAAAGAAATATGTTTTAGATTAAATTCATCAATATTTGCATTTATGCTGTCATTATGCTTATACATGTAACATTGTGCTTAAAAAAGGAGAAGATACGATTAATATAATTTTTTTTAATGAAAATGTTTATTTTTTATATAATATTATATATAGTGACCATGTCAAATTATTTGTTTCCAACTCAAGCTTTCTTGAATTCTTCATCACTTTAAAGTTTTAAGTTGCTTCGGAGCTTGGATACACCGATTTTTTATCATCTGTATATAGGTACGTAATTTTCGAGGCTTGCATGCTTGCATGCTCTAATTCTTCATTACTTTAAAGCTGCTTTGGAGCTTGGACAAGCCAATTTTTGATCAACTAAATATACGTAATTTTCGGGGCTTGCTTGTCCTAATTGATCATCACTTTGAAGTTCCAAATTACATGTGAGCTTGGGGATTTCATTAAAATTCTGTCTGACGTTTTCATTTCAGTTTTCATATTAAGTTTCCTAAAAGCCGTCGTCAATGGAATATCATTAATATGTCATTAAATAATTAAGATTGTTCAACTTAGAACATTGTACTTGATTTACCTCGACATATCTACAGATATAAATCTAAATAAATAAATCAAAATGCATTTATTTGCTTTATTTCATAAGAAAAAAGTCTAAGGAAATAATAAATATTTTACACATATACTGTTTTACTTTATATATATGAAAAAAACCCAAACAAATAACAACATATTACACACACAATCGTAAATATTAATTTTATTTTACTTATAATAAATATCAATTATAAATCATAAATTAATTTTGCATTTAAAATATATTTTATGGAATAATATATGTCGTTTTTTCCTTGCAATACACAATAAAATATAATGGGGGCGAGTTGTCTCTACAGTGGGGGCGAATGGGGGCGAGTTGTCCTAAATTGGGGGCGAGTTGTCTTAACAGGTGTTGGGGGCGAGTTGTCTTGGGGGCGAGTTGTCCTGATTCCGTCCTGACACTATTTGACTCGATAAACTAAACTTTTTCCAGATTTACCATCCCTTGTCATTTGTTCAAACGGGGAAATTGGCAATCATGGAAAAGGGTGTTTTTATGTTTCTTCTTAAATAAAATCTATTTAACAAAAAGATAAAAAAAAAAAAACTGCTACTAGGACACGTTCTGCATGTTTGTACACTAGAAACGCCGTCGAAGTAAATTTCTGACAAATATTAACACATTAGAATTTTATCAAACAAACCAATTAAACTGAATTCAGTAACATTAAGCAACTGCAACTATAGGTACAATGTCTCTAATTGACATGGAATTCATGTGAATTATCTTGATTCAAACAATATGTCTTCTTTTGAATGGGAAATTAAATGTTTTATTAATGTCCAGCATTTACATATCCAGCAAAATAGCAAAAAATTCCTGGAAAATCAACATGGAATCCAAGTGAATTATCTTAATTTAAACTACATGCCTTCTTTTTAATAGGAAATTAAATGTTTTATTAATGTCCAACATTTTACATTTCCAGAAAAAAGCAATCTTTTCCCTTTTCTCCTCAGAAATAAAATAAATACTGCGTATGCTTTGTAAAGCAACTTATAACTAGTTCTAATTGTAACGGGGACCGTTACAGATGTTCCCCAAACGCTCCCCAACTCCCCTTTTGTGCAAATTTCCGTTAAAACTTTTTTCAATATGCTTAGTATCGCAGGATTTCATAAAAGAATTTTAAAAGCTACAATGATATCACTTTTTTGTCATTTAACGCATTGTTCGCAAACACACGTGCAAGCACATGCAAGGTGATCATGACATGTTGTCTAAACCATTAACATATCTTTATATTCCAGAAATCAATAAAAAGTCATAAAAATATAAATTTTACCGTTTTTCAAACACATTGTTCATTTTACGCATTGCGTGTGCGCATTTGCATGCAAGCACGTCCTTGCATTCAATTTTGATAGCAATATCATGTAGGTCTCCATAATACCTATTTATATTCTAAACTTCATCCTGTTTTGTTGAGAAACAAGAAAGATATATAGTTTTAGCCAATCAGATTGCGGCACACGTGGATTTATGTGCTTTCATGATAATTATTATATATCATGCGGTAGATCTTCATAATATGTGACCAAATTCAAAATTTCAAAGGATTGTGACGTAAAACAAGAAAGATATTGAGAAGTTTCAGCCAATCAGAGCAAAGCGCACGTGCATGCGCGTAAGAATTGCAATTTTTGACCATGTCATCTTGCCAATACTACTACTATATTCATGCATTGTGAGTTTCAAAAAATTCCATCCAGAAATAGAAAAATTACGGCTTCATCCATTATCTTGGTAATTTCACATGTTGCACGTGTGCGCTCTTGCCAGCACACGCGCATGTACGTGCTTTCATGAAAATCATTATATATCGTGCTGTAGATCTTCATATTGTGTGACTAAGTTCAAAATTTCAAAGGATTATGACGGAACTTTAGTTTCAGCCAATCAGAGCAAAGCGCACGTGCATGCGCGTGAGATCTTGCTATTTTGACCATGTCACACATACTACTAATATATACTTATATTATGAGTACCAAAGCATATAATCAAAAAATAGAAAAGTTACGGCTGTATGTATTATTTTGGTTATTTCACGCGTTGCACGTGCGCGCTCTTGCAAGCACGTGCGCGCAAAAAATATATATATGCCTACTGACCCTAAAAAGGTTTCACCTAAAATTTACAAGATCATTCAAAGCCAGGAAGAAGAAAAATAATAATAATAATAATAATAATAAGAAACAGAGTAAAAACACTATGTTCCCCAACTTCGTTTGGGGAACATAATGAATGTGTGTGTTAGATAACTTTTATGAGATTTTAAAGCAAAAAAAAAAAAATGATGCACTTTTCGATACCTTAATTACATTATTAAAGTCGAGACTTCTGTAAACATTCTTCATGATTGAAATACTTTGCGTCATAAATGTTTAGAATGTGTAGATTAAACTTATAAACAAAGATACCTTCTTAAAATCTTCTACCAATCCTTTTTACTCCTCAGTAAAATATTAATAACAATGAAGGAGAAACTTCAGGAGTACGATACAACAATGTATTCGAGAGGTTGTGTAACTTCAAAGGAAATTTAAGAAAAATCTTACCAAAACTAATAATATCAACATGTACGACGTTTCAGCATTTTACACAACTATTCCCCACGACGAAATTAAAGTAAGGGTTTTTGATATCATTGGCAGCTACTTTTTCAATAAAAATGGAATCGTAAATTTACTTACGTTGTAATTATAGTCATTTGCAACATTATTGTGTTAAAAATCTTTCTAATTGGCCACACTAGTACTCTGAAGTTGATATTAAAAAATGCCTGGGTTTCTGATTGACAATATTTATGTCCTTGGGTACAAATTGCGCCTCGTTCTTAGCGAACTTATTTTCTATTTATTTGCAGCAGATTTAAATCATTCAAAACCATATACATGAGAAGAAAAAAAAGCATTTGCTGTTGTCTGAAGTTTGATAATTAGATACTATTATATCGACAACGTATTAACAATTAAGAATAGTTACTTGCATATATAAGTCAACTCGATATATCCTAGTGAGCTTAAAATCAAAGGTCCAACAGAGTCCGTCACATCCGTTTTACATTTGGATATTTTATCAATAAAAGAAGTTATCTGGTAGTGGTAACCTAACAACAAAACTTTATGATAAATACGATATCTTTAACTCTTCTAACCTCAACTTCTCTTACATATGCAGCAGTATACTCGTGTCACTTACATATGTGTCTTATGTCTCCCAGTTGACTGGAAACGCAAAAGTACTTTTATATAAAAATAATTCATTATTGACAGCTGACAAGCTATTGAGGAACAAGTTGCCGAAACAAAAATATCGACGCAGTTTTGTTTAAAGTCATTATTTCGCAAGTTCTTTGGTTGATACAATGACTTTGTCTTTCTTTGCAAATACTATCTGTCATTAAGTCGAAAGTTGACTGAGGTTTGTCATACTAATTGTTTGACCATTATTTAGACACTGAATTGTCTACGGATTGTTCTGCTTCCGATCTGTATTATTCAAGTATTACTTTAAACCATATTTGTGTTCATTATCTCCATATTTCAATTTGACCCTTGAGAGAAATTTCGGATCCTTCATTTTAATATTTGTTTTCAGAGTTATATTAATTTGTTACGATATCTTAACAAATAAACTCTGCTTTAGAGGAGTTTTTTTCCTCAAAGAAGATAGAAAAATAGTGCAGACTTTTGACTTTTTGTTATATTATTTTCCTCCATTGATAAAGTATGCCGAATAAATGTAGTTTGTAGATTCAATACACAGCAAAATTGCCTTCTACTTAATTTATTGGTTCTTAACATCGTGTACCTTCTCCTGCAGTGAATCTCAACTATCTGCTTTGTTTATAGTCTTCATTGATGTTTACATGATAGCCAATTGGCATCAAATAAACAAACTCCAAGAATGCACTTCTGCCACAGCGTAAATTCCAACTTTACAATGGCCTTGTAATTACCCAGATCAACAGCCTGAGGGGTTCTGTGTTATTGAGCAAATTCCATGTCATTTATATCGGAACCTCTTCAGACAGAACTTCATATAAAGGAATTAGACAACCTTGATCTGAAGAGAAGCATCATTATCAATTTTGAGAATTGTTATTTGATGAAACAAGTTTTAATTTTTCTCTGATCCAGAATTAAAATAGGTTAATTTTGTTTCTTTCTCTTTTTATCTTTAAGTATTTTGTAGAGAAATAAATCAATGTACTAGATCTTACAATTTTCTATGACTGTCATATTCCAATTCTGCACAAGAGAGAGAGGAAATAAACTGACGTTGTTTCAATACGCAGGACATGCTCTACGTATTAACAATTTCTCAAACGAGGTTAATCATTGACAAACAAGTTGATGAGACAAAAATATAAGCAGTCTCGTTTAAAATCATGATTTTGGGCATTGTAAATAAAGAATTATTTCTTGGAAAAAGAACATAAGCCTCATTGGGTTTTTTCTTAGATTATTGTTTAATTTTAAACAATTTTCTTTCTTGTTGTTGTTATAAGAATTAAGTCTACCATATTTAGAAATTAAAGAATTCAGGGTCAGAAATACTCTGTATACTGCCAAGGAAAAGAAAAAAATATAAGACAATTTTTTGACTTACCGTCTATTGAAATATGAGACCCACAATACCAAGGGCGTCATTTTCTTACAAGTTTAACAGCTAGTTTTTTCAGGTTTTCCGCAGTGTGTAAGATATTTAATCATTTACCCTCAAAATTTATATTAAATATACCTTTTTCTGTGAGATAATAGGTAAGAGAATTAGAAGTATCTAATAACTAAATACATGTATGTACCCTTTTCCTTCCAAGACTCCTTGATCGTTTAACCATGCAGAGACCTTTGTTATTCTGATCTAGGAAAATAAGTATCTATTAGTCAATTCCACCATTTCCTGTTTACTACTACATGTACATGTTACTTGTTTATAATATGATAGTACATAAAGATAAAGATCCACATTATAAATCAAACTTAGTAAGCAGTATGTGTCAAAACATGCTAAAAACAATTGATTATCTCGATCAAATGCATCGTGAAGATATAAACACACAAGCCCGCCATGTGGTCATTATCTGATTACAAACAAGCAGTATAAACATTTGAGAAATCTTAATTGGTTATATGCAGGATCAGCCATTCAATGTAAACAACTGAAAATAGTGTACTTAACATTGAACTCTGAAGGATTCCAATATTTTGCCCATACTTCCTTACATTTACTGCATGTGCATTAAATTTTGTTTAGTTTGATAATAATACACTTTTGTTGTAGATATTTGTGAAGTTTTGAAAATTTAAATCCATCAAACTAAATGATTTCAAAGTTAAAATCAGAAGAAAATAATCAAGTTTTTATAAATTAAATTAAAAAACATTAAAGGTAAGCAATAATGAAACCAATTTTTGTTGACTAGTTTTCATATAGTATTAACATTGCGCCAAGGAGATTGCAGTATATTTTGTTCTAAAAAATCTATAAAACTGATTTTTATATATGCATTTGACTGTAATATTTTGAAACATCGTGCCTCTTTGTTGCTCTTCCATGGCAATCACAATTTGACTAGACTTGGAGAAGTATCTCCTAAAATGATAGTTTAATGAGCTTAATTTACCAGGTGAGGACAGAATGAGAAATGCAGTTTAGATGCTACCTATAAAGATTTGAAATTGAGCTGTATGAAAAGAAATTTTTTTTGTAATAAATGACTATGGGGATAAAGTTGTAATTTAGAGTTAACCTGTATATGGTATTACTATACCCCGCTTGAAAAGTTGGAGGGCATATAGTGATCTGGATGTCCGTTTGTCTGTTATGCTTTGGGGTAGACATCTTTTATCAGCAACTCCTCTTATACCACTGAATGGAATTTAATGACACTTTTTGTTGCATCATGCCATTGTGCACCTTCTATAATACTTTTTGATCCGACACATATTGAAGGTTTTCCAGAACAACACATGGACACTGCCATTCTTTCTATGATATTGAAAGGTAACCATCTCTTATCCGCAACTCCTCCTATAACACTGAAAATTTAATGAAACTTTCACAGATTCTGACTTCTTATTTTACTTTTTAATCTGACACTTTTTTTCGGGTCTCCCAGCCCAGAGAAAAACACGGACTTTGCCATTGTGATTATATTGGAGGCTAGGGGTGTCATTTATTGAGCTTAATGCTCATACTACCTCTAGCTTCTGTTTTAAATTTTTTGACTGTCAAAACTAGATACATATAGGAATTGTGACTTCTTTGTTGTTCTTTGTCTATTTTGTTTATGCATCATGCTTTTTTCTTTACACACTGCAAATTCTTATATTTAAGTTATACTTCATTCTGTAGCGGCATAGTCTGTTTAATCAAAGATGAATTTTCATAATACAAAGACATGTGATCTTCTTACATCATCTGATTCAGTGGTGCAAGTATAGAACATTTTTAATAATTTCACTACATTATATTATTCCAATGTCATTATCATGGTCATTTTGTAAAGGTCACTTCTCTCTCTTTGAACAATCCTTAATTTCCTTTGCTAAAAGATGCTTAATTACAAGTTTGATTGAAATCTTAAAGAAGAAGTCATTAAAATGCTAAATCTTACAGGTAGGCATAAAAAACTTAAGTTAATCATGAAAGCTGATTTCTGTGCTAGACATAGGTAATCTCTCAGAAGTCTCTAGGCATAAAAGACGTAAAATTTTATACAAGCATGTTTAACAATTAATATAAATATTTGAATGATTTATTAAGAATTCTGGTGAAATATCTCGAAATGTATATACAGTTAGGTGTAATAGTTTTTATTACATGTGACATGCATGATATACAACAATAGAGAAATATTCCTTGGAGATCATATAATTTTATAATTACGTGTAAGACCTAATGGATACATATATACTTCAAAAATATTTTATAGTGATGTTTTTATATCTCAGATTTTATTACAATCTTTGAGAAACAAAAATAATAAGAGATCTGTGAAAATTCCATATTGCTAGCCGACTTCAACACAGCTGACCATCATGTATTGTCAATGGAAATTTGCTGTTAATGGTTTTTGGCCAAACAAAGCTAATAAATACCATTCAATTCCATTATTTTGTCCTTAGTCACATGGAAACAGACCCAAATTTCAGTGCTCTGAATATGCGAGATTTTATTGAATATGACGGGGCATCAGGCGTTAAGCTGGTAAAAAACGACCCAATACAAAATAAAAGTCTATTAGCAGAATCACACTGACTCTATTTGCCAAATGACTTCAAGCGATCGCTTGGAGCTCTTTGTCCTATAACAGGCGTTTAGGGGACTTTAATATCTGAATTATGAGACTGTCACACGTTTATTATTTGGGAATGTCCTAACCATCAACAAAGTGATAAATTGTTAATTTCTATAGCTAGTTTAACGTAGTGACCATAATGATTATTTTATTTAAATTTTGAAAATACTTTACGAATATTTTCAATAAAATATAATCACGTAATTTTAGAACATTTTATAACATTTTTTCATGAATTTGATTAAAACTGAAAAAAAATCTTGGAATTAGAATACACAAAAAAATTATGATACACATATAGTAAAAATTGCCATGCCACCACTGCAGGTTCTAGAAGGCAAAGATTTTTAATGAACTTTACTGTAGAATAAATTGATACATTACGGTATATTAGATTATTTATATGAGTGATTATTCATTCATATGAATGATTATTCATTCATATGAATGATTATTCATTCAAATGACGATCATTCTTATGGCTCTAATTACTTGAATTAATATGCATGCTATGGAAATGGAGTATGCCTTTTAATATGCATTTAACATATTTATATTTTATTACCAATAGAAAATACTAGTGTAGGAGAAACATTTTTATGCCATATTTCAAACATCACATCTTCACGCCACATTTCAGTCATCACAGAGTTGCTGGACAAAAGAGGGACAAAAATTAATCAACCCATAATTTTAAAAAGTTAACATGTTTTAACAGTGAAGATTAATACAACTATAAATAGCATTAATTTTTTTCACTTTGTAAGTGTACCTTTCCAATTTTTGATCATTGACACATTTATCAATAAAACGACCAATTTTCAGAAGGAAACTGTTATTTGGCATTCTTTGACGGTTCTAGATTTCATTTCAATAAAACAACAATTTTTAAAAAATTAAAAAAAATGTATGTGTAAATCTATGGATAATGGGAAAATATTACCAAAAGTATAACGTTTATGCAGTGCAAAAAATAACATTAGGTACAAAGAACCTTACATTTGTCAGGTGGTATTATAACTAAGATACAGTTTGAGAAGTTCATTTGCCCTTCTTATGAAGAGGAATCAGTGTAAGGTTAAACGCATTTGATTTTCATGATTTTCATAGTCGTTAGATGGTTAGCAGACTTAACAGATGGTTCTATTAAATTTTAATTTTCTATTACAGATGGCGCTTCAAAGGCAGCAAGGTGCTCCGCAGTAAATATGTTTTGTTGATGATAGTGCTGTTAAACATTGTGGATTGTGCCCTCGTTCTTGGTGAACTTGTCCTCGACCTACATCATGTAAAAAGTATGTTGAGTTTAAATCAATAGATCAATTCAAAATAAATGGTAGATGTTATAAAATGTCATTTGTAATCGATTGTCTTTTTTTTTCTTTCAAGATATCATAACAGATACCGAAACAATGTCCCTAACATTCCAACAGAATTTATCTCTAAGATATCCAGACAAGTTTTCTGTAGAGGATACGAGGCAGGGCCTACAAATAGCTTACAACACTGTTCTTCAAGCAAAGTTAACATGGCCTTTAAAACAGAACAACACGGCATTTAGACCAAAAACCGTGAACAGTTCTTTTCCAATAGTGCCGGCTGTTCAAAGACCAAACACATCCGAGAGTAATTTAGACATGAGACTTGTATTAGAACCTGGAGATCATCCTTCAAGGAAGAGAGCCAGGCGGTCAGCTGGAAATGATGACGTCACAACAGGAAATCAACTTGAGCCCAGTAGTATCGAAGAAAAGCTTGCCAGTGCTTTCCACGGTCTCAGTCTCTTCATTGTAGTGGTGCTTCTAACTGAGGTAAAATAAAGTTAAGATACATTCTAGAAAACGACCAAAATCATGTTTGTGTGTAGTAGAAAAGGGGCGATAGTTGATAGAAAGGTCACTGATGAGGGTAGCATGATTAAGCAAAGTATTTAGTCACTTGGGTGTACCAATGGAGCATTGGCAAATACATGTAATCTTTACTTGATCAAAGTATACTTTGAAGAGATGGAGATGAAAATGTTCATATTTGTCCACATTCAACCAACTGGCTTCATGCTAGCGTTAAAAAGATATTGTCATGATTTTCATCTAAAAGTCACATTTGATTGCTGTATCTTGTCTTCGCAAGACATTGTTGAACTAAGATGGAATCTAAAACAAAATCTGGATCAGATTGTTACACAATGTTTTTCTTTCTTTGGCATTTATTGAAAAAAGCATCAATGCAATTCAGAAATCACTTTTTAAAAAGTGCTTTTAAAGAAATGGTTGTTTTGAAGGATGTTTAAATAAGAAACGGATATAAAACATAAACATTAAAACAAAATAAAAATAACAGTTAGAGAATATCATCAGAATTTGAATCAGAAATAACAATGATAAACTTCTTTCAGCAGTTTAAATTCATTTTCAATCAGTATGCTTTTTTACAAGGCATGCAGTATGCTTATATATTTTATCTTGGGAAAGAAATACAGTACTTCATCACATTCTGATAACAAAATTCATTTGAGCCTCTCGTCGATAATGCATCACTGTTTACATAGCACTCAATCTCTTTTCTTCCAAGAATTGGATGGTATCTATCAATTTTATTCATATTTATCAATGTATTTTTAGACTGCCCTGAAGGTTGTCTGCTTTGGGAAGCACTTTTTTAACCAGAAGTTAGAGGTACGTCATGTCATATTTATCTTTCTATCCAACATAGTGGAGATGTCTTCCCCTGACAAAAAAGTGGCTATTGAAGGGCTCGAATGGACGAAATGTCGTTTACTATCTCCCAACTGCAGCATATTTTTCATAGAAGCAGGTTGATTTCTGACACTGACAATAGATTAAGACAGAAATAGAAAGTGAAATCTTAACGTAAATCAATGTGTTTTAGGCATTGTTCTAGCCAGCTGCTTAAAAAAGTTAGTAGTAGCCCGATCTTGATTTTTTAACTTTGTTACTTGTGCATAGGGTTCAACTTTTTGACAAGCATTGTACATAGGAAAAACGCACATTGTATGTTTATGAGTTCAGAAGAATATTTTTTTTATCTTTGACTAGATACTTTCATGAAAATAACTTTATTTCATTAAAATGTAATTCATTTTAAAAAAAATGACATATGATAAAACAAAGTTATACAAGGTTGTTTAAAGGTAATAGGTACTGTAGTAGTATATGGATATTGTCTATTTTCAAAGCTGTACTGTTATATTTATTATATCTGTCGTACGAATTTCAAAAAGATTTCAAATGAAGTTTTTTTTTATTATAGTCATCTACAGGTGCAATATTTATACTTTTTTCTTTTCATATTAATCTTTAAAGTTCATCACACTGTAAAGCATGTCTTCATTTCTGGTATTATTGAATGTAAACATGATAATTATGTTCTTACAGGTATTCGATGCCTGTATAGTATTAGCCTCGTTTACAGTGGACTTTGTATTTGTAAATGGAATGGCGGCTGACGACATTCAGGACTTTGTTTTCATCCTGGCATTTATGTTGCCATGGGGAGTGATACGAGTTGTCAACAGTAAGCGTCGAATTCTGTCTGTTGAAAAAACAAAATTACACAGTCTGCATGCTTTCAATATTATTTAACACAATACCATTGCATGCAGACATTTTATTGATGGTCACACGAAAGATGTATCGTATATAAAATACGTAGAAGAGCTAGCCTTGACTTATAAAAAAGCAAATTCCTTAATTAAGACGACCACAGATGTTACGAAATATTTCAGAAAAATCGACTCTGCAGCTTAAAAGCTATTGAATTGACACAAGGAATTAAAATATCTCAAAAAAGCATATGGGTTTTTCGCATCAAAGACAATGTCTGACGTCACAGACCAGCTTTCCACTGACCGACAACTGTTTTATCAAACTTTGAAATCTGATAATGACAACATGCACGTCAGAAATCACAGACATGGCGGAAAGGAACAGATCGAACGTCTAGAGCGGATTCTGCATGATCTTAATCAGCAAATCTTATGTCATTGCCGTGTGCAGAACGATAAGGAATTCTGTTCACACAGGAATTACATCAAAAAATAAATTGATGTATATAATACTACGTATCAAATACAACAATGATATACTTAGTATTTCATTTTTTTAAAAACTGTGGATTTCTTAGATTCTCTTTTTTTTATTTCATACATATCCCTGGGGCTTTAAATTATAAAATCGTGAACAGGGAATAAAACATTGAAATTCAAGAGGTGGAATAAGTGCCTAGGAGTTAGCATCCCTTGAGTCCATGAGAGTTGTATGCGTTGTTCAGGTAGTCAGAGCATTCCGTAGTCAAAAAGAGTTTCAAAACAAAGGCTTCACAAAAATATTCGTTCTCAGAGAATGCTTTTGTCAATTGAAATAATTGGGAGAAGTAATTAAACACCCTATGAAGGTAATAGCGGACATGCAATTCATTAGGAAAGTTGCAGATGAAAAAGCTGAAGTCTCGTTTGTCATTTAATTTAGTTGTTAGTTTGCCTTTATCGTAAACAAAAACAACCAAATATGAAGCAGAGGTCTCAGACTCTTAAAAAAAACTCAAAATAAAATACACCACAGAGTCTGTCACAAGTGTTTCATAGAGAAACATATTAGCACATTATATTCCCTGTACATATTAACAGGGAAAACGCCGATTGACAACTAAACTATGTGGTATACTGATAATTTTAACTCTTCTTTCTCCAACTTCCATATGTAGCAATGTACCGTTATTATTTACACATAGAATTTATGTCTCACAGGTTTATAGATGTACTTAAGAAAAAAATCTAAAACCATTTAGGCTGTTGACAAAAAATTGAATGGAAAAGAATATCAAGAAGCTCATTGAAAATCACAATTTTGTTCTACAACCTTATTTGCAAATACAATTTGTCGTTACGTCAAATGTTGACTGAAGTCTTTCAAGCAAGATGTTTTCAGACAGAATTGTCTAAGGATTTTTTTTTTTACCGTTTATCTGATCATAATAAGGAGCACACAGGGAGTGTGACATGGGTGCTTACTCCTCCATGGTACCTGATCCTACCTCTGTTTTCAAAGGTCTTTAATGGCTATGCTCCCAATTACTTTGTTTAAGTGGACAATTGAGAGTCATCACTTTTAGTCACCTTTATATTTCATTTTAGAATGTATACTGTATTTGATGATGGTAAAAATTTTGTTAAACAATATCAGTGTTTAATTTTTGTATCGATTATATTTCATTTATACAGGAAAATGAATTTTTGTTCCAGGTTTGGTTGTTGCAGTACGTGATCACGAACACTTCCGATTAAAACTTCTTTACACACAGAAAAAGAAAGTTGAACAAGAAAACAAACAACTCCGACAGGACAAGGACAAGTACACTGTATGTTTATGCATTCTTTGATTTGTTAATCTTTAGCAGCAAGAAAATCCTGCATACTAAAATAACAATTGTAGGTTTTTAATGTTTCTGAAAAAGAAGGTTACTCCAAGAGAACGGGGCTTTTATCCATAAGAATTTTTCTCCAAAATAAAGTGAATATACAACTATTTATTATTTCATTTGCTAAGTCCATGAATCCAGAAGAATATCAAATACTTTGAAGCAAAGTCAGTATTAGAAAGTAATTATGGATAGCTGTTGATGATTAAGAAATTTGGATATCGATTAAATCAACCAACTGAAAAGACTTAATTTTTATGCATAAATGTATTTTATATCTTGGTACTTTCTATATATGATTGCAAACTAATTTGTTTTGAGCTCTTAATAATAATGAGAATTCTTACAATTATTCTTCATTATCGTTCCATTAGGACTTCACCTGATTATGAATACATCACAAGCTAAGGGCATTTACATGTATATAAGTTCAGTAGTGCGTTATCTATTTAAAAAATCTAAATCATATTTTTTATAAGTACTGATTATGAATACGTCACAAGTTAAGGACATTTACATGTAGGTTCAGAGGGTCCAGTCAATATTTTGAGATCCGGAATACTAACACAGATTTATAAGAATTTTATGATTGTGATATAACAAAAAATACTTCTAAAAGATCTTAATAAATAATTAAGAAACTGAATGAAATATTAATGTAAGTTTAATTGTGATAGCAATATCATTTGATATATATATAAGAACTGGAAAAATATCAAATCGCGTACATTTGTCGGACACATGCACTTTCTGGCCCCGTTCTGTGTGACCTTTATAAATGTCTAAAACATAACATATGTTGTCTACCAAAATGTAGTTTAAGGTCAACATTTGAAACAGCATACATTTTCCAGATTTCGCATCTCCTGAAATTTGACAGTTTTCACGCGCTAAGTTGCCCTATCAACACATACAGCACACTTTCAATACCGTTCATAAACCTAAGATATTAAGGAAATTGATTTGACTTAAAATTTTCAGGCCACCCACAGATCACTCCAAGATTCTTTGTTTTTGAATATTGTTTACTGATATAGTAATTAAATCTATTAAGTGCACACAATGAAACTTGACAGATACATAAAAGAACACTTAGATGAGCAGCCGACATCTCGCACGGCGCCCGGGAAATCTTCACTTCGGTCGTCTGATCAGATTATTGTAGATTAGGGACTCCCGCAAAGTCTTCAAATACGATATCCTGCACAGAAAAACAGTTTAGCACTACATTAAATATAAAATGTTTTTTGATTTGGAAAAAATACTTTCTAGTCTGTAATAAATCTTGAGTCAAAAAGTTTGTATGTTAACTAGTTTTCTATATTTTTTGTTTTGAATTAACCTATTTATTCGTAAGAATTTTTTAAGATAAAGAAAAAATTAAATCAGTGTGGTTGTCCAATGTCCTGGTGCCTTACATTTACTGTAAATTTCTTATGGCCACTATGTGCAAATATGGTATCCCAAATACACGAAATTAATTCATGTTTTATATTATATTTTAGGAACAGATAGATTCCATGCGTAGGCTTTGTTTGGCTGAAGGAATTGATGACTGGAAAATTCAACAAACTATTGGTAAAGTTATCTTAATTAGTAAAGAATTTCAATTATGAAATAAATCTGAATGAGAATTGCATTTGTACATGCAGATGAAATCTTGAAACAACTGACAGAAATTTAATCTCATATATTTTCAGCTCGACAACCAGTAAAACCTGGAAAAGGAATTATGGGATCTTTTGCCAGTCTTGCCCTTGGTGCACTTGGGGGACACAAGTCAAACGGATCCAGTTTCTGGAATCTATTGGCCACTCCAAAACTACGTCGTGGCAAATCAGAGGAATGGGAGGGAAAGACCGGTGTCCAAGTTAAAGAGGACACAAGATCATTGAGGTACACCGACAGGGTGTGGACAGTAGCAGGAACCTCAGACCTTCATAAGAAAAACAAAAAGGCAAGGTCTCTGTCACATCAGAGCACAGTCGATAGTGATCCAGGAACGCCCACAATCATTAAGGGGAGGCTGAAGGCCATCAAAAGATTCTTGAGACGCCAGGATCCAGTGGATAACGCATCCTTTTCTTCAATGGATACCGTAGAGAAGGACTCTAAGTGCTCCTTGAACAACATTACGCCATCTGAGAACTCATCTCCACCGATAAGTTTTGAATTCGACAGTATGGACGATATTGACCATCACGTGTCATGCTCTCCCACTTGCGAGATTATAAATGAGGTCTCACGTGAAGTCAGTTACACTGACAGTCATTCCTACTGCGATCGAAGGGAGAGTACCAAGTCTTGCTCAGAACCAAATGAAATGGAGAATGCATACTTCCGGAGAAATAGCAGTAAGAAGTCCTTCCGGGAATCACACAGGACGAGTTCTAAACGACGGCGCGAAGGACTAAGCATGCGCCGTTGTGAATCTAATCCAGAAGAAGATTCTGGCACAACAGTGGAAAGAATCATTTATGATATTCCTGATGAATCAAAGGAAGAAACTCTGGAAAGCAATGAAAAGGTGCATTTTTATAATAGCTCTGAAGAGCAAACTGAAAGTAAAAGTACAGAAACAATCACTGCAAGCTCTGAAACAGAAAGTGAAAATACTCAGCAACAAAATGTTGTGTTAGGCAATGTAACACATGACTGTCCGCTAAATCAAACAAATCAAACAGATGAAAATATCAAACCAAATCAAAATATTCCTTCTGATAAAGATAGGGACGTTGTCTCAGAGTGTGATACAAATGATGATTCAAAAGAAAAATGTAGGAGTCAGAATACACAAAAGAGTTCCTTTGTAATAAATTTTAAGAAAGACCAGCAAATGAATAAGACGAGGCGATATGAACCTAAGTTTGACAAAAGATTACTTCCAAACGTTCCTAGGACGTTGAACATCAAGCCATATGCAACATTACGTAATCCTAAATCTACTTTATCAAAATCCAAAAGCGAGGATCGTAATGTGATGTGCAATGGTGACATATCGACAATCAAACAGTCTCAAAAGGAGAACAACAATGAAAAACATTTCTCTGATACAAGCATTCACAAAGTTGTAAAAAGTAAACTGGAAAGATCTCAAAGTATTGAAGACGAAAATGAACTAAATGGTGACTTTAATTTTTTACTCACGTGTAGAGTGTGCGGTAAGTACAAAGATCAAACTTTGAAAATTTCTGCTGTGTGTACGTGCACATCAGACATTTTGCTGCATTCCGACAATACTAAATGCGAAGAACACCGGTCCATGAGTGGTCGTCTGAGCGAAGGTTTGAAGAGAAATGAGAGCAGTTGTGATGATAATGACGTATGTGAGGATGATGACGTTATGCATCCACTGTTGAAGAAATAAACATTGAAGCCAAATCAGGGATACTGATCCTATGGAATTTTAATCATCAATATGCAACATATGGATCACTTTTAAACATAAATATTATATTAAAAAAATTCTTCTGGTGTTCATTTTTTAAAATGGCTAAAAATAGTACAATAATAGAGTTTCCTGTGTTTTACCTTTATCACGAGCATGTGGTCTCAAAACAAGTGTTTTTTTGTAACCCCTGCTTGAAAGGTGGAAGGATATATAGCAATAGGTATGTTTGTCCGTCCGTCATTTACGCTTTAGGGTACTCAGCTTTTATCTGCAACTTCTCTTAAAGATACCACCGATTGTTTAATGAGACTTTAACAGAATCTTTATTACACAGTAGCATTGTACACCTCCTATTTTACCTTTTGATCCATATTTTGGGTTTCCCATTGCAAAACTTGGACGTTGTCATTCTTTTTATAAAAGAATGAAGGATGTTAATCTCTTATCCGCAATTCCTCCTACATATACCACTGAATAAAATTTAATGCATTCAAAGATTCTTTAATACAAAATGCCATTGTGCACCTCCTACATGCATTTTAATTTTTGATCTGACACTTATTTTGTGTCTTGCAGAGCAAAACGTGGACTTTGCCATTATACACCAAAGTGTAACAGACGGAAGGACTTGCAAACGGATGGACATCCCCATCACTATATACTCTCCTACTTTTCAAGCGGGGGTATAATAATATGAAAGGTATGACACAAACTAGAGATACCGTGATCAATGACACTAAATGATACCTCGCCTCCCATATGCTTATAATGGCAAAGTGAATTTTTTTATCTGGGAAATCAGAAATAAGTGTCAGATCAAAAAGTAAAATAGGAGGTGCACAATGGCATTACATGTATGTAATAACAAAATCTGTGAAAGTATCATTTATTTCATTCAGTAATAGGAGGAGTTTCTGATAAGAGATGAGTACCCTTCAATATTATAAAAAGAATAGCCGTGTCCATGTTTTACTCAAGCTGGGAAACCCGAAATATATGTGTCCGTTCAAAAAGTAAAAAGGAGGTCACAATGGCAATATGTAGCCAAGATTCTGTGAACGTCTCATTAAATTTCATTCAGTGGTAAAATAAGAGTTGCGGATAAAAGATGAGTACTCCAAAGCGTAACAGACGGACGGACGTACTGACAGCTAGACGTCAAGACGTAATGACAGCTAGACGGACGGACTTCCCGATTATCATATATGACATTATCTTATCGGATAAGTAAACATATATATAATGTATAGCCTTTGCTAGAAAAATATACACTTGCTTTCTATTTTAACTTCAGGAGAAATGGACTTCAAAGAATAAATATCCAGTAACTATAATGCTAAAATTGTTCATTTTATAGTAAATTAACGTATAATATCAAATCAGAACATGAGAAAATAAACAAACGAAAGGAAAGAGGTTCCGTTATTCCACATGCATGCAGTGAAGCGTTATTAAATAAATCATTATACCCCCTCGCCTTCCGAACGGCGGTATTATCATGAATGGTATTTGTTGATTTAGCAGAACTTATGACAAGCGAGGCAATTCTTGGATATATTCTGTGATATTATTTAAAGAAAAGCATGTCTGTGTTAAGAAAATGCAATATTTATTATCAAATTCCTAATCTCATATAAATTTATCAGAAGTAAAAATCATCATAAATGTTCAACGTTTTGTAGGGAGATAAGGTAACAAAAATACTGCATACACAGACGTGAATATCTTTTTAGATTTTTTATGTGCCTCAGTTCTCCTGCCCAACGACTGCGCTTGTTTTATGTTAAAAGCTGACCACCCCACCCCCACCACCAAAATGACATTGTAACATGATGTACATAGGAAAAGGGGGGTCAACCAGAATAGAGTAAGACTTTTCATATTAAATATAAATACTTGGTTTTTTTTTCAAGAATTGTTTTGGAATTTTAAATGCTATTTTGTTTTTACTGAAGCATGTTAATGTATGAAAAATGCTTGAGTGATGAATGAAATATGTGGAGATAACAAACAGTATTCAAGATCAAAAGTCCTTAAAACTATACAAAATAGGAGCAGAGCAAACATGGACCTCCAAAACATCAGAGATTTGGTCAGGTACCATGGAGGAGTGAGCATCCCCTGCCGACCGGTACATCCGCCATGTGATCCTTGTCATGATCGGAGAATAACGGGAAAATCCGAGGACAACAAAATGTTTAAATAATGGCCTAACCATCAGTATGAAAGAAGACAATCAGCTTTTGACTCAATGATAAATTTTAATTGTTGACAAGGTAATTGTATCGACCATAAAACTTACGAAATGATGACTTTAAACGAGACTGCTGATATTCTTGCTTCATCAACTTGTCAATAACTTACCTCGTTTAAAAAATGTTCATATCATATGTAGAACATGCTCTTCTGTATCGAATAAACTGAGATATATAAACTCCGTATGCAGATGCTTACTCCCTTTATGGCACCACCTGATCCAACGTCTGATTTAATCGGTCCTTTTTCGCTCTGATTTTGATTTACATTGTTTCTGTGAATTTTTGATTTAGATTAGTGTTCGTTATCTCCATATTTTATTGTAATAGCTTGAACCTGTAATTTCTAAATCTGAATTGATATTTAATTTTTAAGACAAATCAAAAATGCATATGGGAGATGTCAAGAGAAAATTAAAAAAAAAAAATAATGAAGAAACTTTGTATTATCTTTAAGAAAGTTAAACGTTTTATATAAAGATATTTTTCATGGTTGTCTTAAAACTTCCATATGCATAATTTAGAATAATTTGTTAGATATGAAATAAACGAAACTTTTACTTTGACTATTCAAAAAATGAAATAAAATTAAGTCATTAAGAGGAATTATCCATAATTATATGTGCATACAGATACACATTTACAGCTTTATTTTATATATTAAAGATTCGGTGATTATTGAATGACTCTTTCGTACTCTAGATTCAACAAATTCACTGATATTCCATCTTATTTAGAGAAGAATAATTACATACTCTCTTTGAGACGCGAACCATTTTATTTTAGGTCCCTGCCATAATCAAATTGGTATTCCAAAGTCTTGGTTGAGATTTGCTGTGTAATCAAGCTATAAGATATTGCAGGTTTATGTTATTTATGCGATCTATATGATTTCATCATCGAAAGTTCATCATCCTACACTATACCTGACAGGAAAACCATTCCCCCTTTGCAAATGTTCAGACAGATGTACAATAAACCTTTGAAAACCCGATTTTGTCGTCAGAGGTTCAGATGAGGTCTAAATTGGTACCACCCCTACGCATGACTTAAACTGTTATTTCCGGTATTGCAATTTTTCAATAACTACGATAAAAAAAATCAGAGAGATAAAATACCGTTGAGAAACTTAAGTTTTTAGCTCACCTGAGCCGAAGGCTCAAGTGAGCTTTTCTGATCAAAATTTGTCCGTTGTCTGTCGTTGTCGTCGTCGTTGTCGTAAACTTTTCACACTTTCATCTTCTTCTCAAGAACCACTGGGCCAATTTCAACCAAACTTGCTACAAAGTATCCTTGGGTAAAGGGGATTCAAGTTTGTTCAAATGAAGGGTCACGCCCTTTTCCAAGGGGAAATGATTATGAATTAGAGAAAAATTAATGGCATTTTTAAAAAATCTTCTCCTCAAGAACCACTGGGCCAGGAAAGATGAAACTCATGTGGAATCATCCACAGGTAGTGTAAATTTCAGTTTGTTCAAATCATGACCCCCGGGGCTAGGGTGGGGCAAAAATGGCCGACCCAAGTTTTACATAGGAAGATATAGGAAAAATCTTTAAAATTCTTCTTCTCAAGAAACACTGGACCAGGAAAGATGAAACTCAAATGGAATCATCCTCAGGTAGTGTAGATTCAAGTTTGTTCAAATCATGACCCCCGGGGCTAGGGTGGGGCCAAAATGGCCGACCCAAGATTTACATAGGAATATAAATAGGAAAAATCTTTAAAAATCCTCTTCTCAAGAACCACTGGGCCAGAAAAGATAAAAATCATGTAAAATTATCCTCAGGTAGTGTAGACTCAAATTTGTTCAAACCATAACCCCCGGGGCTAGGGTGGGGCCAAAATGGCCGACCCAAGATATACATAGGAATATATATAGGAAAAATCTTTAAAAATCTTCTTCTCAAGAACCACTGGGCCAGGAAAGATAAAACTCATGTGAAATCATTCTCAGGTAGTGTAGATTCAAGTCTGTTCAAAACAAGACCCCCCGGGACTAGGGATGGGCCAAAATGGCCGACCCAAGTTTTAGATAAATAGGGATATATAGGGATACCTTTAAAAATCTTCTTTTCAAGTACTTCAAATCCATGATTAGTGATATTTATATGGAACCATCCTTAGGTAGTGTAGATTATAGTTTGTTCAAATCATGAACCCCTGGGGGGTGTTTAAAATTCAAGCCCCCCCCCCCCCCCACCTCAGTAAACTTTCAGTTCTGATCTGATATGTGCTTTTTCCTAGCCGATGTGCTCAGGTGAGCGCTGTGGCCCCTGGGCCTCTTGTTTAAAATCTTTTTTTTTGCCTAACATATCAAACCTTAACAAAAATTTACTTCAGTTATCAATAGTTTACCATTGTTAGCTATATATATCTTGAAACGCAGAAAAAACGCAACAGGTTATATTCTACAGATAATTGAATTTTTTATCAAATGATTTTCAAAAATGAAAAAAGTAAGACTATTAGAAACACAATTTTCAAACCATCGGATATTTGATAAAAATGTTAAGTGATTATGTTTTAACTTTAGAAAGTAACACGTGACTGTTAAAACAATCCGCCCCTCCTTGCAATTCAATTGGGTACATCCCACTAATTATTTAAGAATCGGTAGGAGGGTAGGAGAAGAAAGAAGTGCAGAAAAAAATTACAAATTCCTTAATTTTCAGACTTGATTAAAAAAAAATGTGATTATTTACTAAAGTGAGCCTAATACTTGTTGATAAGGTCTATCTTTCCTAACAGAATAGCTTGGCAAATGTAATCTATCAAGAAGATTAGCTGAATTATTTTGTGTACTATACCGCCATAGAGAATTTCCCTAATTTCACTTTCATTGTCAGAGGTTCCTGCAGACAGACGCACTTTGCCGTAAAATGAATCTGACATGCCACCTCGAGATTTTAACCAAAGAAAGACAACTTGATGTGCTTTGATTTGAGGGGTCACTTATTGCTGAACGAAAATTAGGGACATCGCTATGAGAAGAAACGTTAACATTGTCGCCTATGGGAAGACAATTAGTGGACTGTACCCAATTACAGCCCTGTAAGACTGCAATGCACAAAAATCACAGCTTTTTTCACCTAAAATAGGATGCTGCGTTTCTTTTGCGTTTCGGTTTATAATGATAACTTTGATAGAATGAGTCTGACACATCATACCTGTTTAATATTTAGATATTAGGATACTAGAAAAGTCTATAATGATAATCTAACACCAAAGCTTAATGATAAGAGTGATAACTCAAACTATTCAATTGTCAACTTCCCTTACTTATTTAGCAATATACCTTTATCACCTGCATGCGGGTTTATATCTAACAATTGATTTGATATGCAAGAGCATGCTCTAAGTATTAACAATTTCTAAAAGGATTTACGTTTTTGAAAAGCAAGTTGATGAAACAAGAATATTAGCAGTCTCGTTTGAAGTCATCTTTTCATAAGTTCTATGGTCGATGCATTAACCTTGTCAGCAAATACAATCTATCATGAAATCAATTGCTCACTGGCGTTTTTCAATCTATTTGTCAGGCCAAAATTATCTACATACTGAATTGCCGACGAATGTTTTCATATTTTCCGATCATGATAAGGAACCCACGGCGGACATGACCGGCCGAAGGGGAGGAGGGGGTCCCGAGTGCTTACTCCTCCATGGAACCTGATCCCACCTCTGATGTGTTAAAGGTCTATAATTGCTCTACTCCTGATTTGTATTCTTTAATGCATTTTTGAGCTTGAATACTATTTGTTATTTATCTCAATATATTTTTTTTCATACTTTAATTTAATATGAAGCTTTACTTTTGATATTTTTTGACTCTTTAATATTTAAAATTTCTATACCAATGATGTAAATTTCAGAAATAAAACGTTAATTTTCAAGTAATATGTCTTCTTAATATTGAATATATGCATGTATAAGCTATAGAACATAAAATATGACACTTTTAAATTCATAGTTAAATTCAAAACTTATTTACTACAAATATTGGAAAAAAAAACTTTGATACTATATTAAAATATAGTTTACTATAGTAATTCATAGTATTTTTTTTTTTTGATGAGGTATTTATGGGTTTTTTTTTTATTTTAGTATATAAGTTATTTTTATACAACAAGGATTGAAAATTGTCTTGAAAGTACTAACTGTACCTCTTTGAATTCTGTTTCTTTTTTTTAGTTATTTAAAGAATTGTTAATTGCAAGAGAATATAGAGGTTAACTTTCGTCCAGTCTTATCAATATCTTTTCAAGGTTATATAGGAGTATATATATTTCGTCGAATATCCATTTAAATGATCACTACTAAAACTCATCTAATGTCATTGAGATTTCAGTCTTAAGTACATGCTTACAAGAGTGTTTCCCTGGGTTTGATAAGCCTATACTTTTTTTCCTTTTTTCCTTGCTTTTTAAAACTTATTCTTGATTTTGAAAAAAAAAGATTTATATCTTGTTATGTATTTAAGTTTATCTTATTGAAATAAATCGTCAAGGATAAAAATGTTTTCTTAATCTTGATACTTTCTATAAATTCAAATCATGGGTCATTTTTGTAATATAAATTCCGTTATCATTTTTCTCTGATTTGTTTAATTTTCCCATGGCATCAGCATATTGTTCTCTAATCACATCCTTTACTTACTATATTATATTCATATTTTGTAACAGTGACCGGTCAGTGGACCTTGACTCCATGGTCTGTTGCAATTGCATTTTGGTGATGTTAAAGACAGACTGTGACAAGCATAAAGAAAGCAGAATTGGCTTGACTCTCTTTGTGGCATAACTGATCAGCAGGAAAGTGGTTATTCAAAATTTTGTAAATTGTTAAAAAAAAGATCCTTCGGCAGAAATTTGAAAAATGAAAATTTCAGTAATATTTTTTGTTTTTGTTACTTTTGCCGTGTCTGTTTCAGAAGGTAAGATTCTACCTTTTATGAAAGTTACATAATGTTTATTGTCTATTGACAATAATATTGTCAATAATATTATTGTCTATGTTTAATGCATGACTGTAATAATAACCAGTTTAATTATGCAAGTACCTTTTAATGATTTTCACTACATTACTATCATTATATATTGACGTAATTGTTACTTAAAAATTAAATCAAATAGTTCTATTTTCACGATAAATGTAAACACTATTATAGTTAATTTAAAACATACGTCCATCTTAAATTTAGATTGTGATTTTTTATCTTAATATAAAAATTAACACATTCCAATACCGGTATATTGTCGGCTAATTTTTCCATGGCCAGTTTTCCAGGGGATATCCACTCCCCCATGGCACCTGATCCCACCTCTGATGTTATAGAGGTCTATGTTTGCATGTTCCTGACTTGTATTATTTGAATGAACTTTTTATTTTAGCTCTTATACTTTTCTTAATTTCAACATATTTTATTTGAGGATTTTGCAATTCCCTTCTCTTTACAAAATTGTCTTCAAACAATTACGCATTCAGCTTCATTAAAATAAATATAAATATTTTGTTCATTTTTTTGTACACAGGTCAGAGACTTAGATCTAGAAGTAGAAAGTACCTGATTGTTGAATTGCCAGAGGTCCGGTGCCCAGGACGAGCCTGTACTCTTCAACTCATTCCACCACAGTGTCGCCGGAAGTCCTTCTTTATATACAAAGGGAAGTTGTGCCCCGGATGTGACATCGATATATGTATCAGAATTGAAAAGGACTAGCGTTCGGTTTCTTTCTCATGACAGAGATACTACCAAAAGGTTTGGTGATATCCCAGCGATGTGGGAGCCAGTAGGGGTGTAGCTGTGAACTAAAATTAATTTTTTTTCTTGTGCTATTAAAATAAACAGATACGTCTTTGTTCTGTTTCAAACAACACTATCTTTTTAGGCTTATTGCGCTGAGGACATTCAATACCTTATATATTTACAAGTCCAATGTCTTTGTCCGAGCTAAAATTACAAATAGTAATTGTACTTTATTTCTACATAAATATACTGCTTCATCGATAGGCGCTTAAAAAATCAGGTGCGGGGCGGGACATATAGAAACAGAAGCGGGGCTTAGAGCACATGGATTTGCGGAATCAAGTGCATGTAAATACATGTATAAGGAATAAGTGCCAGCTTTTTTGGTTTCATGACGATGATCAATCGATTGGCTTGCATGAAAATTTCATGCATATTCGGCATTTATGCAAATTATCATGCAAGCCACTCAATTGATCACATCACGAATTAATGTTTCCTTAAAAGATAGCCATTTTGATGGAACGATTTCTATCACACTTCTTGCTACTTGACTCATTGATGTTAATTGCTTTTTATCTTGGCCATTGAATGGGCCATTTTTCAAAAAAGGAATGTGTTCGTTGGAACAGCTATTCTTTTCTTTAAAAGAAACCAAATCTTCCAGGCGCATAAAAATAAACTATTAAACTGTAACTATTTATTTATACTTAATTAATAAATTGTCTGAATAACCTCTAAAAATGTTGCACCAGATTTCGTACTCTTCTAAGAATATACTAGATACTAAGCGATGTCCGTAAACTATATTTATATTTCACTACAGAAGTATCGTACATTTAGTTAAAAGTCTTCTTTTATTTTCAATAAACAGTTATGAAATAGCAAAAACGAGAGTAAGGTGGCGGTTACGATTGGTGGATCTAAATTACCGGCAATTTTCAATGAAATTGACGACAAGCAATCGTTTAATCGTTTCATAAAACGTCACCACTTAGTCATTCAAAACTTGATTAAACTTATTTAAAGGAAATAAGTTTAGATAACCGAATAAAAAGGGAAATGTCCAAATTATTTTAATATATTCTATACATTTAAGTAAAACAACACAGAAAAAGAAATCACATAGCAAAGCTTTAGTAAAAACATGTTTTATTAAAAAAGAGGGATTTCAAGTTCATGTCATATAAATAGAAATATCACAGAAAGCAAAAATTAGATAAAACTAGACCGCCTGTTGGTCGGTATAGATCCGCCGCTCCAGGAAGCACCTAAATCTCCAACATTTCCAGTGTTCCATGACGGATCAAAATCACCGAATCCAGCATTGAAGCGATCGTTAAGTCCATTTAGTCCAGTGTTTGGTAAAGGACCAAACTGTCTGCCATTTCCTAGTCCGAACTGATCAATACCCCCCAGTCCTCCATCGAACTGATCCGGACCAAACTGACCACCAAATCGAGGATCTGGGAGAAATCCGCCATTTATTGGGTCATTTATTCCTCCTGGAATAGCTGGGAAATTTCTTCCAAAACCTCTCTGCCAATCAAGGTCCCCAGGAAGATTTCCTCTTGGTCCAAGAGGTCCTCTCGGTCCTAACCCACCTCCCAAGACCCCTCCGTTATCAGGAAGAATGGATCCGCCTGTGCAGATATCAATATCACAGTCGGGACATTGGCGGCCATTGTGGAGGAAGAATTGGGGTCTACGACATTCTTGTGGGATGAACTCTTGTGTTTGTAGACATGGTCTTGGGGGACATCCGATTATTCCAGACTTATCCGGAATAATCTTTGCATCAGGAATAATTCCTCCTTTTCCGGGAATTATTTCTTTTTCTTTTATTATTCCTTTGTTAAGTCCTTTCTTTGATCCGCCAAAAATTCCCTTTTTATGGAAACCATCGAAGAATCCCACCTTCTTCTTACTGCTAATGATTCCTTTGCTTCCAAATGGTTTTTTTGCTTCCAATTGGCTTTTTTGGGAGTCCAATAGGGCCTTTTGGGTGAATTATAGGTCTTTTTTCTCCATATCGCCTACCTGTAATATTTGAAAATGAAAAGTTAAGATTATTCGAGAGACAGACTAGTCATTTGACGATGGAGTTTTTGTTTATTATGAATATAATATTTTGTAAACATTATTGAATATAAATAAAAAAAAACTTACTGATAGTTTTAAAACACTCTCTATGTATTTTTCTTTTTAGATAATTATGTTAAAAATATCAGTAAAAGATCTTTAATTTTAATTGATTATGAAAATCACTTAAAAGCGATTGGAAACATTTTGTTTACTATATAAGGAGGAACATCTTACCTTCAACAACAAAAAGGGCGATAAGAAAAATGCAGACTGGAAGCAGGTACTTCATAGTGGACTTTGGTCACCAAGACTTTGTTATACATGATTTCCATTTAGGCCCCTGTTTATATATACTTTTTAGTTACCCTTTTTTTAATGCGGAATCAAAGATTAAGGAACCAATGTAAATTGTCATTGGTTAAAAAAAGGCATACGTCATACACAACACGTTTCACATCTAAGGTTATGTTTTATGACCCGTTGTGTTAATGCACACTGGTCATTTGACGTACAATCTGACAGGTCAAAGTCTGGGGAATCACCGCGGTAAGGTGAAATAATGATGGTCGGTTTTTTGGTCAAGATTTACGTTGAAAGGTTAATAAAAATAGATTATTTATTGTTTGTTGACGTTGTAGGACAGCCAGGGACACACTTATTACTTACTTTCTGGATTTTTTATGATAATCTGGAAAACATTAAATTAAACCTTTTTTTGACCAAAAAAACCAAGGTCACTGAACAACTATTTACTAATTACAATGTACGTCCTAATCGTCAAGGTCCGTTAAACCACCATTTTCCTGACGACATTATAGGTAATTGATGACCTGTGCCACTTTAAGGAAATATTTTTCTTGACATACTCCTATTTCTGTCCAAGGTTGACCAGTGTCAATCTCACACATTTACGAAGAGAACGTTTTTTCTTAGATCAGGTTTTGAAAAAAAAGCGAAATTCACTAGCCAAAAATGAAATTCTTTGTATTTATTTTCGTATTTATTACAGTTTCCTGGAGTTTTTCAGAAGGTAAGATTTTCTTTAAAAATTTGTGAGCCATAAAATTTTAAAAATTAAACATTAAATCATAAGCACAGAAATTTAAACTTCTTTAATTTTTTTCCAAAAAAAAAAAAAAAAAAAAATTCCGGAAAAAAATTTTCCTACCCTTAACTAAAAAAACCCCAGGATATTTTTATTGAATCAAGGAATATACACTTTCATACTTGATTACGTTTCTTTTTCTTGTCACGTAATAAAGTTAATTTTTCAATCTAATAATAAACTTGCATTTTGTGTTTCATATTTGATGACTTTTACATCAACTCTTAAAAATCAATTGATAAGAATTGTGATTAGCATAAAATTTTACTGACATGCAAAGAAGAACAATGAGATATCCCACCAATTGTAATAAAATAAACCATATTATTCATTATTATCAGAGAAATTATCTTAATTTGCTGGTAGGTCAGAGTTACCGGTCAGGGAGGAGGAATTATGCCGGTGGGAGGCGGTCCTATTCACAGGGCGGGAGGTGCCCCGCCCGACCCTGTACTCTACAGCTCATACCCCCAGAGTGTCGCCAAAGGGAGTTCTTTGAATTCAACGGGAGACTGTGTCCTGGGTGTTATATTGATATCTGTAATGGACTTGGCAGTGGAATAGGGGGTGGGTTGAATCCCCTCCCTAGCCATCAACTACCCCAGGGATTTGCGTTGCCTCAGTAGTGTGACTTTAATTCTGTTTTGTGTGTGCTGTGCAATATCAAGAAATCCTTAGATAAATGTATATGGAGCACTAAATAAAATATATTCATTTGTTACTGAAGATCTTTTGTATAAACCTAATTTTTTCTGGACAGATCAAGGAAAATAAAATGATTGAAGTTTGAGTCGTTTTCTCAATTTTCTTTTCTTTGGATAGATTAACCAAGTAACTAAATGGTTTCAAGTATTAATTAAAATTTGCAGATTAGGGCGTGATTTCGATTCAGCAAAGCTTTTATTTTTCCGAGATATCACTTTTTTGGTTTGGTTTTTTGGTTCTTTTTGTGTTTAAAAAAAGTTTTGTTTTGTTTTTTTTACACAATCTGTACAGAAACGCATTTGACATTTAACTGACAATTAGTTCTTGCACTCACTGGATCCTTTAATTTACATGTTTTCTCATATATTCTTGTTGTGAAATATACACGTGTTTGCTCTGTGCAGAAAATACTCTTTGGTATTATGTATAAATATATTAACTGATATATGTTCTAACCAAAGTTGTGATCCAATAAAGTGATTAACTGATAATACACATTATCCTATCACGATAAGTGAGCACAAAGTTGAAGTCAACGCGTGAACGATAAGAATCTATAACAATAACCGCTCGAAAGTAAAGTCTGATAAGACCTAAACTAAACTGTAAATCATTGAATAGGAGTGTTACCGACAGTGTGATGAAATTATTTATCATATTGGCTCTTTTCTTTGTCACAGGTAAAATAATTGTGTAAAAATAATTCAAATATTTTTGTGAAGTTTATAAATTCATCGTAATTAATGTTACACAATTTAAATTTTTAAGTAAATAATATTCTCTTCATTGTTATTTATGATCAAATCTGATAAGATTTTTTAGGGGTAATGCTGTTGTGTCATAGAACACAATAGTGCCTTTTTTTAACCGAAATCTTTCAGCAAAGCCACGAAAAATTTTTTATTTGCTTTAAATTTGAAATTTTTATCTGTTCTACAAGTGTTCTGTGAAAACTGTAACCATGACGACGACTGTCACCTAGTTCACTGCTCAACGGGTTCAGTCAACTGTATCCACAGAATCTGTACCTGTACCGAAAACACCGGTCAAAGTAAGTATGATTGTTTTGTATATGCACCTGTACCGAAAACAACGGGCAAAGTAAGTATAACTGTTTTGTATAGGCACCTGTAAACGAAGACACCGGTCAAAGTATGATAGTTTTGTATAAGCACTTGTACCGAAAACACCGGTCAAAGTAAGTATGGTTGTTTTGTAAAGGTTTGTTGTGAGGTGTGTTGTATTTGTGTTGTTTCATCATGTATATAATTTGTAACATTAAGAAACTTCTCGAACATTCCAGAGTGGTCAACATGTATGGTCATTTTTTCCAGAACATTCTTGAATTGTATGTCCAGAAATATCATCATTCCTGTAATAATTATCATGTATTTACAACTTCTAGAATTTTCTAATGTATAAATACCCTGTCAATTGTAAGCATGAAAACATTTTCGTAAAAATAACATTGGTGTACAAGTAAGACTGGCATACAAAGAGACTGACACTCTGTTGTATGTATTCTTGCTGTAATTATGTACTTTTTGATTTGTATATATTACTGTAAATAAATTATTGTTAAGTTTAAACTGTGTGATTGATCTTTGCTGGCATTTAGGGTTATTCTGGCCCATAACAAGGTTCATGTACCGAAAGCACCGGTCAAAGTAAGTATGATGTTTTGAATTGGAATATGTACCAAAACACTGGTAAAAGTAAGTATGGCTGTTTTGTATAGGCACCTGTACCGAAGACACCGGTAAAAGTAAGTATTCGTTCATTACTGAAAAACTCTTCTTGGCATTCAAATAGGGTTTGAAGGTTAAAACTTTCTACTTAACATACACAAGTATCTACACAAGAATTTGTTTGACAACACAAACACATTCATATATACGAGGGCTGTTCAATAAATAATGTCCTCGGTCCTCGAAAAAAAAAAAACAAAAACGCTTTTCAATGATTAAGTCTTAATGATTTCACTTAAATATTCACTTTTGATTAAAACATATGCCCGAAACATTTTTATCCAATTTCTGATTGTTTTTAGAACACATTTTTGAGTACGTCCCTTCGTATACTGGAATATGGCAGATCCTATGATTTCCTAGACTTGTTTCTTCTTTCTGAAAGGTGTTTTTTTCAAGTTTGGAAAATGAAACAAGTCAAAAGGTGAACGATCTGGCGAATATTGTTGGTGTGACAAAACATTGACTTTCTGTTTATCCCCAACTCTTTTACTTTTCAGGGAGTGTGGATTTGGACGCTGTCATGAAGAAATTAAATGTAGTGGATTTCTGATTTTTGGTCCTTCCTCTTATAAACTTTTTGATTTTTTTGGCAAAATTCTAGACTCCTTCGGAAATTGAACTGCCACCCCAAATAAGAATTTGAACAACAAGACCACTTATATTTAAGAAAACAGCATATAAACCTTTTTGTGCTCTTGCAATTCTTTGCTCTTCGCAGACCTTTGCTTTTTTTTTTTGTCAAGTGCATCTTATTTCTAATTTGTTTTGAGGGTTTGAAGCAATGGATTCAAGTTTCAAGCATCTGTTTGAATTTCAGACAAAGGTGGAAAACTACAATTTCTAATTTTTAAAAATAATTGTTTAGATATTCTTACACGCTGTCGTTTTCACTCATTTTTCAAAACATAGGGTGACCATTGAGTACCAAGCTTTTTTACTGTCTTGTGTTTCTTTAAAAAAATGTGAACTACCCCCAAAATGATGCCTATCAAATTTGCTATGTGTTTTAAAGTCAATCAGACATCATCAGGGATAATTTGTTGAATTTTGGCAAACAATACATTCGTTGTTGCAAGTCCTTGTCGCCAAGGAGGGGGTGCCCATTTTTGATGCCCATTATATCATTTTTGGTCATTTAAAATTCAATTCACCTGCGTAGGTGTCTATAAAACACACATTGATTGCTTTAAATTTCACATATTTCAGTGAATATTTCTTTTGGGTTCTTAATAAGTTTCAAAGCAGCTTTAATGAATCGTTTAATTTCAATCTACTTTACTTATTCTCTATCATTCATTTTTAATGCAGTGTTTCGAATAGCCCTTGTTTTTAAGCTTCTTTCAATGAAAATATGTGATGAAAAGTGGTCGCAAAAACTTTTATCAATTCATTAATGATTCAATCATGAGAGAAAATCAAGTTTATTGTCATATGATTTCTTTATTGTCGTAGAGTTCAGGACTTCATTTATTGAACAGCTCTCGTACAGTGTATACAGAAAAATATGCTAAAAAAAATTTAAACAGTTTAACACAGTTTGAACAGTTTAAACATTTTTAAACAGATTAACTTCACCCGTTTCTGTTAATCAGTATACTAGTATGATATGACGGCACATTTTATTTTACAGTGTGTACCGGCCAAGATGACTGCGGCTTTCACTGTTTCCATGGCCGCCCTCACTGTGTAGATGGCGTCTGTCACTGCTATGGAGACTAGGACATGTCATTCTGACTTTCAATGAATCATATTTTTAAAAGGATTAAATCTCACAAACAAAACATGTGTTATATTTTACCATACCAAAGAAAAGTAGCAATATACAAGTGTCTTTTTTTTTTAAATTTTATACTGTGCACTTAAGTCATAGATATACTCTCAATCTATAGTATGATGAACAGAGGCCAATTTCTTGCCCGAGATGTAGACTGTCAAATGAGATTATTTTGAATCAATAACCTCGTACAAAATCAGGATTTTCTACCCCTAGGCACCTGATTCCTCCTCTGAAATTTCCTGGAGTCCGTTTTTATGTCCTCTTCACATAATTGTATTGTTTTTCTAGATTTTGTTAAGATAGATCATTTTCGCTATCTCCTTTTTTAAAATTTATACTACTTTATCTATGGATTACTCCGGGGGTGCTTCTTCTTCCGAGGCATTTAATTAATTCTCTCCGTGCCAGGAGGCACTCAAAGCCTGAATATCTTTCTTCCACTGGGGCTGTATCGTCGCAAATCACGGCCAAAATATGTACGATCCTCTCCCATTCTGTAGGAGGGAGCTATATGCGGACTCCGGACCGTGGCTTAAGACGATCCTGGGACCGGTATGAGGCTGCAAGGCGTACGGTGTTGCAAGAATTCCAAGGCACAACGATCCTAAATTGGATTTTCTATGTTAACTCAGATCTTATTTTTGAATTTTTAATTGGATATTACAGCTAGACTACTGTTCGTCGTTTCTATGTATAATTTCAAATACTTTTATCACATTACTCTTGTAATATGGCTATAAAAAAACAGCAAAATTAGTTTTTTCATCGAGAAATACATGTATATACAAAATAATCAGCGTGTTTTCTAAATTATATGAGTAATTGATAACTGCGTGTTAACTTAAAAACAAATATTGAAATTTATTTCTTCTTAATTTTTTTGCACATTGTACATTTGCACATTGTATTTGCAAATTTAACCACACCATTTGTAAAATGCCACAGATAATAATGAAGTAATTTATAAAATAGAAGTTTACAAAAACATGAAACTTGTATACATCATCTTTTCATAAACAACTAGAAAATAGTAAAAAGTAATTATAGCTCGTTAACCTTCTGCTGTGGCATGCAAATAAAGGGACATGTAATACTATCAAAAGGCGTTCCCTACACACTTGCACAATAGTTAATGGCTAAGCATGTAGAAGGTAGAGAACAGGTTTCAATAAACGTCTTTACCATTTCTGTGAACTATGAAATGCTGCCATATCTTATGAACTTCATTTTAACTTAACAATAAAACATACAAAAAAGTAAAATAAAAAATGGTAGTTGTTAATAAATACTACATGTAATAAATACTATAGAATTAATTTCCTCTTGAAAATGCCTGAGATTCTGCCAACTTAAACAGGACATCAGTAATCATATCAAAAAGTATTGCACTAATGATTTTGAAATAATAAAAGCAATATGTAAATAGGATGAAAGAAAAATGCAACAAACGAGCACTTTTCGGATGGACAATTTTCTGTTCAAAAATAGCGACGTAAAATAGTCATGTAGAAAAACTGTTTCGTCTCCTAGATATACATGTACAATGTATGTATTTGTATACACTGTACATAACATAATGATCAAAAAATTTCTGAAAATTTAGAATTGGTTCAGAACTAAATTAAATTCATGACAAAATTTTTCCGATTCGAGAGTCTCTTCATGCTGAATAATATTTGTCTCTCTACAAACAATTTTTCTCTGAAAAATTCCCAACAGCTATCATTTCTTTTTACAATTACTGGTAAATAAAACACAAAAATATACATTGTAAGCTATAATTCTTAAACATTGAATAAACGTGAAACTTGTGACACCATACGAAATATTGAACTATAAATCTTTAATAAGGAATTTTCAAAAAAGAAAAAAGGGTAAAACATCATAAGTAATGAACAGAGATAAAAACAGTTTTTAAAAAAATAAAATATCAATACTACCAGTAAACGATAAAAATTGCTATTATAACAAGAACCAGGGTACTGAAGCTGGGAAAAACGACATTGCCTCCACCCGACTTGTCGTCTGCTAACAGCGCATCATCATCTGTAACGACCTTGCCTGTTGTTGCACCAAACTCTGTATAAGTGTCTACATCATATTCTGATTCAAAGTTCTGCTGTATATTTCTAGGAGTCTGCTCAGACGAATTTCGAATTGCGATATCTTTTTCTGAAACATTCAATGATGTCCACGTAGATTCATTTCTCTCCAACATATCCGAGGGATTCCTGGTAGTTTGAATATTTATAAGAGGAATATTAGGATACAATAAAGGAGAACCGGAAGTCGTGGTTTGTTCCTCGGGCTTCTCTGATGTTAAATCTGGAATAATTTTAATTTCAGCCTCTGTGTCTTTGATGTCTCTGTTGATACCCGGATATAGGCTGATCCGGTCGTTCTCATTCAGCAGTGATTGGATGGTGGACATCCATTCCTGTTCTGGCGACTGTTTGACCACTGTAACGTTAGTTTTCTGTTGGTTTCTGTCCCGAGATTGGAGAATGGCCAGACATTTTCCTCCAAGAATTAGATTGTAGGCTCCAATATAATCTCTGAGATAGCTTCTACAGGAGTTGACTTTCTCTCGAAAACATGTCGCTGTTGCCACAGATATGCTGAGTGAATAAAAAAAGGTCAATTAATGGTAAAACAAAAATCCTCATTTACAAGCATTTAGAAGCAAGTCTTTATGCAAAAACAAATGGAAAAGGGTGTTTTGAAAATTCTCAAAACTACTAGTATTTTGAAAATTTTCATTCCAATAACAAGATATTTATTTACCGAGGCTAAATTTTGAAATTTAAATTTCATTTATTTTGACTGACAAAGATTTATAAGGACTTACAGACAAGAACCTTTTTGTGCAAGAGACGCCATAGAGGTGATGTTCCCGCTGTAGATCTTCATCATTGCCTTCTTTATAGGTCTTGTCAAGGCATCCACACATCTTAATGCTCGAGTTTCCTGGACTCGCCTCATGCAAGACAATTTTTTTCCAAATTCTATTTGAGTAGGGAAAAACATATTTACTACAGTCAACTTTAGCGTTCAAGTTTTATTATAGTAAATCAAATTGAATTTCAAATACTAATATTTCATGCTCTTAAATTCATACATGGACATCTTTAATATTAAAAGAGAATATTATTTATTACTTTCATACCAACATATTTTCTAATCCCTATATCATAATAAAATGTTTATGTCTAGGGAAAGTAAGTTTCGAAATCTCATATGAAAAAATCTTGATTAAAGTTCAAAGTTTTAACTATAGTTAAATATAGTACATTGTACAAAGTATATGTGAAATGATTCCAGCAGAGAAGGTTGGTAACAATATCATTTGTGTTTTAAAGGCTCTTCAATTCAACTTTTATTTTTAATTCCTTTTTCACTTTCCAAGGGTAAATTCTTCAAATTCACATTTCATTTCAAATTGACATTTCAGTCAATCAAAATGGGTTTGATCTAGCATACCTATACTGGATTCCTAAACTTCATAAAAATCCTTCAAAACAAAGATATATTGTCGGGTCCAGTAAATGCCATTAAAAGAAAAGCCCCTATCTTTACCATTTACCAAAATATTAACGGCTTTTAAGAAGAAACTTCAAATGCACTGTACTACAACATATTCTAGAAGTAGTATAAGTCAAAAGTGAATCTTCAAACACTTGAGAACTTTTGAAAATTGAAAATCATTATTTTTTATAAGTCTATAACGTCAAAACGTTCAACTTTTCTACACATTAAACATCACGGTTAATAAAAACTAGGCTTTTTCAAATCATACAGAACTGTTTCTTCAATAAAATGGAAGTTCTCGGAAATTTTCACATCTTGTAATTGGTCGTCTACAAAATAACTTAAAAATTTCTCTGATTCTACTCTGTTGATCTGAAAAGGATGCTGGAATTCTTTATTGCAAATCAAATTTCCCACAAACTGGTGAAATCGCGATGATCACTTACTGTGCTTTTTAACCTACCTTTTTTTATTACCATAAAGCAGAAAGTCTTTTACAAGAGAAGAAGGAAACACTTGCCGAAGCCTTCAACTCGACATTCAAAGTATCGCAGAAGCCTTAATTATAGTTCATATTCATATGTCGTAAATAAGTATAGTTATTTATATGTCGACTCGTTGTGTCCAGTAAAACTTGAAATAGAAAACGTGCACCATAGAGTCTGCAATATCTGTTTTATATATGGATGATTTACTGACTAAAAAGGCCAGTTACAACTAAATTGAGATGGCTTCAGATTATCAATTGTCAACATTTCTTATTTACTACAGTAATATTTCGCTTTCACTCACAAATTGTGTTTAAGTCTCCAAACTTATTTTCAACTCAAGAACTCCAAGTACGAATAATGTTTAAATTGAGTCTGACTTACCGGGTATTACATAAGTTGATTATGTTAACTTGATCTCAACATCCTCGTTTAAAGTCAGCATTTCGTAAATGTTATGATCGTTATAATGACCGTAGTAGCTAATAAAACCTACCAATGCGCCGTTTTTTGAGAGACCTTTTTATACAAATGTTTAGGACTTCTTTATCAAATTAAACTTCCGTCTACTATATCAATACACAGGACTCACGGTGGCTGTGACCAGTCAACAGGGAATGCTTACTCCTCCTGGCAACTGATCCCAACTCTGTAATTTCTGGAGGTTAGTATTTATGCTATGTATTTTCACAGATTTTACTGCATGCTTGAAGTATCTATGAAATCGATCATTGTCCACACGTTTTTCACATATACAGGCGTGGTATATCGTGAAATATTTTGAAGGTGTCTTTAGAACTGTTTTTATGATTCTTTATAGTTTTCTAAGGCAATATGTCTACGAATTTCTGCATAGGGGACTGCTAAACAAGGTGATTCTATTTTATGCACCTTCATCTATTTTTTTTTCTTTGCCTGGAGCATTAATAATAATAGAAGGAAACAGTAGTCTAAAACGTAAAGGTTTTCCATCAGAGGAATAGAGACCTTTTATAAAGAGCATTGAAAAGGAAATATTAGAAAGTGCAAGGCGTTATTTTTTTTTAATTTTGATCGATTAATCTGCAAATACCAGATGCACAGGTTAATATGGCCAAAGAAATTATTTCATTAAAATAAATACATGAAAAATATTATGAAAATACAAGGTTCGATGGTGTAAAGATTTTATGAACTTTTCTTTTTTGAACTTGTGAAGTAAAGTGGGTTTAGAAAGGAAAAGCATTTTTAAAAAAACCTTGTCTTTGGACAGATGAAAGAAGAGAGACTAGTTCCGGATTCCAATACTAAACAGTAAATTCTACAAAGTTAAGAAAAGTATAACCTTAAAGCAACTTTATTCATCATATTTACACCACTGAGAAATTAGTTCCAAGGGAAATTATATAATCTTGAAAGCTATCTTTTAATCAAAGATTTTAAAATGAAAGATATTTAATGTCAAAATGTAGATAATTTTGTCGAAAAACACTTTCAAATGATTTGTTGTCGTTGACTCTTGAGACTAAAGAACTTGAAGTCTGTTTTAGAGAATGACTTACTGTTGAGTTTCTGGCACATGATATTAGATGTTTCATTGGCTATCGAGGAATTAAAAATCATTGAGAAGAACCAATCAGCCGGGCTTGACAGGACGTTGGTCTTTATAGCTTTCTCAGCACATAGTACCACGTCTTTATAGACGCTGCAATATAAAAACAAAACATAAAAATTACAAATTAAAATCAGGAATAAAAAAAAGTATTGTAATTTCTTATTACAATATCTTTTGTGTTCATGAACAGATATTTAAAAAGTTAGCATAGAAAGGGGAAGATTAATCTTGAATGTAGCTAAATACCAAACTTTTTAGGAACAAAAATTCGGATAATAATTTTATTATTTATGTGAGTTTTTACTCTATAAATTTGAATAAAGTTACCCTCTCTTAATGCAACTTATTAGATAAGATATCTTTATTCATTTTTTTAGTTTTAGTAACATTGGATTTCAAAGATTCTACTTGCCTGCACCATTTTTGTAAAGCCTTAGCAAAAGGATTGTTAAAGCTTGTGGGTGTGTCTGTAATGTTGTAGTATCCAGCCCTGGCCATACATTTCTGAAGGGCCGGGTTAGGGGAGGAAGGTGTCGAGCCAGGTAATAGTGCGGATCTAACTAAAGGTAAGGATCCGCCAAAAACATATAACAGTACATAGACACCTGAAACGAAGTCTAGAAATATATATTTCAAGTCATTATATTATTTTTCACTCAGTTTGATTTAATAATAATTATGTTTTTACACGAAGCAGTAAAATTATTTCTCATCTAAAATTTTCATTTTAGTAATAAAAATTTAGACGTTTCTAAATTACTGTAAACATGTAATAATAATACAACAGAAAAAAAACTTTAAATGCTGCGTAAAAGATAATTTGATTCATTTAAGATGTTTTGTCAACATAATTTTACGTGTCATTTAAGTAGCATATTATATGTATACGATGAAGGATTCAGAATAGGCGCCTATTTGTATCTGTCCTTTTTTCTGACAACTTTACGCTTATTCAGATAATTGTTCATTAACCTAATGTCATGGAAATGTATGTTGTTAATTAGGGACCACAGAAACATGTTCATAAAACAACCTTAATTAATTATGTTCATTATCAAAATGGCCATAAAAGTGAACTTCAAACGGCTCCTGTTGTGTTTCAGCATGTAGAAAAGTCATCCTGGAACATAACATATAAGAAAGTTGACATCCTGTTACATTGTATCTTTTTATTTCTTTTTTTTTATTTGAACTGCAATAATTTAAATGAGGGGGTTAAATGTATAAGCTTTTTAAAATGCATTTTTCAGTCAAAATTTATAACATTTATACAAAAAAGAAATGCTTATTTTGTCTATCTTTTTTAATTCAATATCTAATATCAGTGTTCTCTATATTCAACTTTTTAATAATTGTCACTTCATTTAATTGCATTCATTGGGTTACTAGTTAATACTTAAACTTAAGATTCTACACTGACCTAATCAAAACATTTATTTAAAAAAACATTTAGTGTCCCACATTTGGCTATGTTATTTATTTTACCGACAGATTACATCCTCGGGAAAATATAATTATTTGTTCTGTCCGAGAAACAAAATCTTCTAAATAGCCATGCAAAAATGTCCCTCCGGATAAAAAGTGGTCATCCCTACTTCAGGATCAGAGGGACTGTATGGTCAGCAGAGAGATGTGAACCCACAGGCCCTATATATATTAAAGTACAAGATGTTTCATATATATAAGGCTAGAGTTAAATTTGTTATGTGAAACATTATAACTTAAACATAAAACCCATCAACACATGTATTTAAATTACTACACTCGCCGTTGTCTTGATCGGGGAACGGAAAAATGCTTTATATTAATAGAATGTACATTGTATTTTATATAATAATAATAAATCAAAATAGGAAAAGATGTGTCTTTTATAGAGATTAAAAAAATGCTACAGTAACATAATAGGTTGAATGACATGATGACATGACGCTGATTTGCCATAAATGATAAGTTTAAATGTATTGATTACATCTTCATAGCATTTTGTGGAAATTCGATTGTTATTTGAAATTTTGATATATCATCATGAAGGCCACAGCAAGTGTTTTCTATGTACATTAAAGAAACAAGTGGAATGTATTAATGTATTGATAACATTTTCCAGCATGATCAATTCAGAAAAATGAAAAGAAAAATAGAATAGATACATATGCACTTACCTGTCATTTGGCCTTGCATTTTGTGAGGTATGGGAGTAAATGAGAAACGTTTGTGTACTTATTTCAGTTACCTGTAGACACGCGCTGTGTCAATTTCCTCAGGGGTTCACCTGTATCTCAGTTGTCACTGAAACAGTCAGATCTCCTCCCTGGATTTTGGTGATTATTCATGGTAATTAAAGAACATAGATTAAAAAAATATTTTTTTTATTACATGCCCTTCACACAGTTAATTTATTATCTCTATACCAGACCTATTACATAATTAAGACCTTTCCACATAATGTGTATGAATCCTATTAAAATGTTTTTCGGATATTTATTTTTTTAAAAGATGGATTAATTCAATTGTGCATCATTATTTTCTGACCTGTTTTATAATTCTTATGAAGCAAATTTATTTTTTTTTTAAATATATAATAAGTTTGTAGAGCGCTCACTCCGATATCGATCCATGCTTGGAAAAGCGTGAGTTCAAGCCAAATCAAAAATAGGTAGCAACTTTTCCTTCGCCATGCGCATTTTGAAGTGAGAATTGCAGGTCTTTCGCACGAGACTTTATCACTGAGATGTGGGATTTATGTCTCTTAGTTCATTCAATACCCGAGAGCATGTTCTTTAATATTCTAATCTGAACACGAAGTCCTAAATCCAAAACTAGTAAAACACATAAAAGAAATAAATTTTTCCTGTGAAAGAATGAAGATACTAATCGCAGAGATAAAACATTCAATACAATGAAATATTCTTCTTAAGAATAGAAAAAGTTTTTAATATTTGAATTTTCTGTATTTGATGCCTTTTACCCCTTACCTTCAAAGAAGATAATTGTTTGAAAGCAAACCACAAGATTTGGAAATACTGTAAAATGACATGCAAATAAAAGGTTAAATCTTGGAAGAAATGTTCTGTAATTTAAGAACTTCTTAGAAAAAAAGTGTTAAAAGAACATAATGGATTAACTTCAAGGTTTCTTTTTTTCTGACGAAAGAATGAAATAAGATTTAGATGATCATTTGAAAGAAATTTTCGGGGGGTCTAATTAAGTGTTACTTTACTATGAAAATATACTACAATTAAACAAATTGTAATTTTATTTAGTTTTTTTTTTCTTTTATTTAGCGTAAGAAAATTTTAATGACGAGGACGTTATTTTTGGCTAATAATGCATGAAAAGAAATTAAAATTCAAAAGCAAAAAATGAAAGTAATTATAAAGAGGCGCCTTTTAAACATACAATTATCTACAAATTTGACATTTTTATAACTTGTGATTGGCCTCCTATAATCTAATCTTTGTTGAAATTCATTATGATTCTACACTCAGTTACTCTGAAGTATATATTAGAAAAATGCTGGAGTTCTCCGTTGATAATATCTACAAAGTCTTGGGGAGTCAAAGTCCTCAGACAATCTGTTGGGAAAAATTGCACGTATTGTTCTCCGTTATCATCCGATCTTTGTTCTCTAATATTCATATACAGCAGAATTTCCATATTTTTTAAAACAAGAAAACTGCCTCCATTCCTACGTCGACACGATATATCCTGGTGAGCTTGAGATAAAAGATACCACAGAGTCCAACAGATCTGCTTCATACTTGGATATTTTACTTGAAAAAGACACTAATGGTAATCTAACAACCAAGTTATATGATAAACGTGATGACTTTAACTTTTCTATCGTGAAAACTTCCCTTACTTATGCAGCAATATACATTTCATCACCTGCATACGGAGTATTTATATCTCAGTCAAAAAATTGCCGATACGCAAGAGCATGCTCTCAAACAAGATAACAATTTCTAGCAAACCAGGTAAATTATTGACAAGCAAGTTGATGAAACAAATATCAAGGAGTGAGCGGGTTAAATCTTTTAAAGAAATGTTCTAAAATATAACATGACCTTGTCAGCAAATACAATTTATCATTGAATGAAATGCTGATGACGTTTTTCATACCAATTGTTAGTTTATTTATACACTGAATTGAAAATTTCAAGTTATTTCCTGATTATGACAATGAGCACACGGCGGGTGTGAAATAAAATTGGGGATGCTCTCCTCCATGGCACCTGATCCACCTCTGATGTTTATATCCGTGAATTTGCTTGCTTTGTTTTGTATATTTGTTTAATGGACGTTGAGATTGAATACTGTTCGTTATTTCCATATCCTTACTCCAAATGCAAAAGTAATCAAATGATCGAGACATTGTTGATATGATTCATGATTTTGTTCATCAATTTATGATATTTCGACTTAAAATCAAGCGTAGGGCAATGCTTGTGATATTGATTGACATTTTTTTTTTTTAGAAAATTCAATTGAAATTGATTTAAAAGTAAAAAAAAAATGTGATATATGTGCCTTTAAAAGATACAGTGACTTTTAAGAAGCAAACAAATGCAGGTAGATTTTAACAAAATAAATCATTCCAAATGTCGAAAACATACCTACAAATGAAAAGATTATCTGATTAACAACAATTTCTACAAGACTACACAAAAAATTAAGGGTTATTTGAAAATGACTTAAGTTTTCATTTTTTTTTTCATGTAATTCTTTTATTTAAGTAAATATCGTATTTATTTAAAATAAGGACTCTCTTTTGTGTTATTGATCTTGCAAAACGTCAGATAAACTTTAACAAAGATATCATTGTTTTATTAAGTTTTAAAGTACTCAAACAGGGAGTTATCATCGACATGTTATTTGAGGTTGAAGATCCATGGTTGTCGGGAATAAAAAAGAAAGTCCTGCAGTGAATCGTCTAGCACTACTTCAGATCTTTCAAAGTAAATCCAATACAAAGTCTACCTCTAAAATATCGATGATAAAGTTGACAGTTTTTTTCTTGATAGCTAGTAAATACATTATGTAATTTCAAAATAGGAATTTTTTATTACATTATTTTATATTATATTAAAATTCAAGAATAAAACATACTTATTGACTCCAAAAATCTAATAATCATACGTACAAAAAGAGTTCATTTACGTTTCATTTGAGTCTTGTTTAAAAAAGTTGAAGGCAATGTGTGAAGAACGTCACTAGAGGCTTTATAAGCTTAACATTAGATACAGTAATCAAGAATAATTTTGAGTCTTTTCAATTTCATTAAATTAATCTGGGTTTTTTTTTAAAATCAGATTTGGACTATAAGATGGAAATATTTCTTTTCATCTGTCCGACTTTTCAAATACACCTGTTAGATGAAAAAGGATAACGAATTGTGATCGATCTCAAAAATTCTACAAACAATAAAAACCTGTAAACAGGGCATAAAATGGACCCTGGTTATTCAAGAGAAAACACGGACCTATTTTGTATCGTTTTATGGACTTCTGATCTTGAATACCATTTGTTTTCTTCATATGTTTCATTAATTGGTGACTAATCAAAATGGAAATTTCCGAAGTACTGTTTGTGTTTAAAAGGCAGTTATCTGTGATATCATAAAGCGTGGTTTTTAAGGGAAAATAGATGTTCTTTTAAATTTACGAATGTTTTAAGAACTTTTTTCGTTTTTTATCAAATTTACAACGCCATTATATTGTGTATTTGCACGGTCACATATCTGAATAAACATAAGAATGATGATTAATTCAAAGGTATCTTCGGTATTGATGTAGTTTTAATAAAATATGTCTGGCTGCCATTTATAATATATTACTAGCTATTAAGTAAAATGATAAATGAAAGTTTCATATCGCACCTCCATGAATCTGCCTTTAAAGATTGATATTATGTTTACTTTTAACAAGTTGAACTAGAGAAAGTTTAAGCGCCAAAGAACACACAAATACAATCATTATCTTTTTATTTAAAGAAAGATTTAGTTCTGGAGTCACTGGGTGTGAAGGGATTTGCTTTGTTTTCATAAGCAATTGTATAACAAAGCATATATTATGATCACATCACCTAGAACCCTTTTAAAACAATGTTTTGCTTTGTTTTTGTTTTTTTCCTGAGAAAGCAGTAAAATTTTATTTGCTAGATTTGATTGCTCTTATTTAAAAAAAAAAATAAAAATAAACAACACTAATTATTTTTAAAATGGTTAAAATTTATGAACTTAAAAAAAATTGCACAAGCAGAAAAGAATTTATGATCATTTGTATTTCCGAGAAAATCTGCAATTACAGAGAAGACAGAAGACTTTGTTTTATTCAGGATGAATTTTTACTTAAACTAAAAGAAATTTAATTATCCTCTATTGAAGTCCGAAAATTAAATCGAAGAAAATGTTCCCCTCTCAATTCTTTATTTACATTTCGATTTCAAAACCAAATAAATTAAAACTATGTGAACGAACAAGATGACTTCAATTTTTCCATCGTCAACTTTCTTTTCCTATCTAGTACATACAATATACTGATATGTTAATATCTCCCCACTTTTTTGGATAATCAAAAGCATATTCCGAGAACGATAATTTTTTTGAACCGAGACAGATTAGTGATAAGATAAATTAATGTTATAGGGATTTCAACAATCTCAATTAAAGAAAAAAATTTAGTGGAAATTGTGTAAGTATTAAAATAATGTTGTGTCCGACAAAAAATCAAATAATGTTGCAACTCTATAGAAAACAAACATACATATAAATAAGCACTCTTAAATGATCAATGAGATAAAATCAAAACAAAATGTTACACGATTATTCAGAAAAAAGACTATTGACATTTTCTGAATATTACATAAAGTTCTGTGAATTTGACGAGTTCGTGGAAAAATGTCTTTGCATGACACCAGGCCCGGTCTGCAAGCACTGTTGGAAGCCTTATATCTGAGGAGCAATAAAATATCTGATATCATTTCATAGACATTTAAGGTACGCGAACAGTGGATATAAAAGTAGACAAATTTCATTTTACAGGATTTATTTAAACCGCACCAGGATCAAGATCATAACACTGGTTTTGAAACAGTTGTTAGAGATATTAACAGTTAACATGAAGTTGTTTTTTCTACTTTCATTTGGATACTGCCTCCATATAACGAGAGCATTTTTACCCTCTAAAGAGAGTACAAGCGGACGACCAGATTACACCCACGCCAGCATCACACAGGCCGGTATCTACTATGCTGTTGCAGACGTTATAGCTGACGTCATCGATCCAGGAAAATACAACTCGTCTGATCCAGACGGCACCATAGCAAAATACTTCGGTAAATGTTCTTTGTTAAAATTCTCTTAATTTTGTTCTGCCTTTATTCACTTTTTTTACAACTGTACTTTAATCCTCTGATTCAGTCCAATAAGTAATGGATATTATCATTATACTATTATGTACATGTAACTTCTCAAAATATAGCAGGTCTGATTATGTTTCATATATAACTGATTTTGGTAAAATTTAGCTAAGAGTTCTTAAGGATGGTCCATACTTTTACGGATCCGGTTTAAATTTTACACACCAATATAAAATTCTGATTATCACTTATCTGTCGAAAAAAATCTATTTGGATGATTGAAAATAATTTAGCAATTATGTATTTGTTTATTTTAATGGAATTGAGCATTTAACATCGTTATTCAAGGAAATTTTAACACTTTGCACTCTGTCCGTAAGAACTATATGTTATTTAGTAATATACAGACACAAAATTCTTAACTGCCCTTATGGACCTAGAAATATTAAAGATAAAAGAAATTATGAGATTTTTATCTCGGGCAGATTCAACATCAATTTAACGTTTTCCAGTAAAGATTTAAAATATTCTCTTGGCAAATGAATATTTTTGATATTCATAAGTTTCAACATAGATTTGGTGCATAGCTAAATGAAATATGATATATCACTTCTTTAAGATCAATTTTGACTGTTGAAGTTTTGGAGGTATGTACTCTGAGACATGTTGTATGAAAATTCACTTGCAAAGATATCTTATCTAAGGTATTCAAATTAAAAATTAAAAAAATTATTAGTTTGACATAAAATTTTGGAAGTACGGACCTACCTTAAAAAGTTTTGACATTTTATTTAACAATTTATTTAACATATACTGTATTTTTCTTGTTTTGTTTTGTGTTTCTTCAAAAGACAACGATGGACTTGTTCATTTTGCAAAAACGGTTGTGGATATTGTTAATAAGAACAACATGGCGCAGAGAAATTATATGGACGAGGCCTCAAGGACGATGAATTGCGAACAGATTGTTGCTGGTAAAAACAAAACAATAAACTAATATCTGTGTTGTAATAACAAATCGAGATAAATAACAATTTAAACAATGGGTATCTGGAAGATAATCATAATCAAAATATTATTCAAATTAATCATTTGCTTCTTTTACGTTAACGCTTTTACATATGCATTTGTTAAATAAGTTGAACTTCTTATTTCTAGCTAGATAAACATTAAGCACTTTCCAATATTTGTTTAAAAATTATCCACAGAAGGTTTTAATACGTTTCAGAATGTATTGACAGTTTTAATGTTATTCATTAGTTGTTCATTATTAAAATACATCTATAAACATCTATACAAAATGTATATTTCAGAATGGTATTCATAAAAAAAACTACAATAACAAATTTAGGAATTTAATAGAAACAAAAAAGCTGTATCGATTTACAAGATTTTATAATTTTATTACATCAACATTTACAAGCAAAATTGCTCAAAATACGTAACAGTAACAGTATTAAGCATTCATTTTTTTTCAACTATCCTGGGAAAAAAACTGTACATATCGATTTACAAGAATTTTATCATTTTCTTTTCTCAACATTTACAAGCAAAATTGCTCAAAATACGTAATAGGTGTATTTATGTATATAAAGGAATTTATGTGATCTAAATACGTACAAAATTGCGTATTTTTATCAATCACCATTTTGTGTGAATCCATGGGTCCCGAGGGGATTTTCCGGGTTTTAGGCTTAAGAGCCCTTTAGTTACGGCTATTAGCCTTATCCTTATCAAAATAACTTTTGGCTCCGAAAATGTGGTTTACAAATTTTACCCACCTCCACCCCTAAATCCTCCATACCTATTGTTATTGTAGAGAATACATGTACTAGTTTCTTTTGTTTAATGTTTCTATTGTTATTGTTGTAGAAAATATACATGTATGTACTATTTTTCTTTTGTATAAGGTGTGGGGCAACATCTTCTGCTGCATTCTGAAATTGTAAAATATGTAATCTCATTTGGCATTTGTAATAAATGCTCTATACACACACACACCCTCTTTATTATTTAGCATGCTGCAGAACAGAGCTGCAAATGTGCTTCAGGTTCATATGAACCGAATTTTTTTATCAGTTTTAGTATTTAAGAGCACATAATAACTGTATTAAGCATTCATTTTTTTTTTCATCTGTCCTGGTCAGTATATAAATAATATCCGAAAAGACAACTCAAATATATCTGTATTATATTTGAAACAAGCATACAATGATTTCTTTCATACCATTCTTCCGTACATCTTAATTTGTAACCTAGCTTGTTGAATAAAAAAATATTTAAATATTTGAAAAAAAGTATCAGAACTACGTCTTCAATAAAGTTTATAACGTTTAATTCATGTTACCTATTAAATAATTTTTGAGTACTTTTGTATTTTTTTTAAGGTCACTTACTTCTGCAATCTCTAAGGGAAAACATTATTCATCAAGGACAAACAGCTAATCCTAACTGGGATGCTATCAGAGATCTGATTGGACAATATCTCTTTACACTGCAAGAGTTCTACAGCAACACAAACTGGGTAGAAATGTTTGGAGATCGAGTGTGTGAAGAATTAGGTAAAATATCGATGATTCTCGGTATCTAAAATTGAAATACAGAATGTATTCAAACATGTTCCTACAATTATTTACACTGTACTATAGAAAAAAAATAATTCGAAGTCTTAAGAATACTCAATTATTAAAAAAGCAACAACTTGTCATTTAAATCGAGATAAGCTATAAATATAACTAATTATGCTTTCGTTCATTTATTAAAATCTGCTTGATACTAGCTAGTCAAATTGATCAAAAGCTGTAAATGTGTTGTATACTATCTAATTTGACTTTTTTTAAAAAAAATCATAGTTTGGATAATTGCTGTCTTTCAGGTATTTCAGGCCAATCTCTTCCTCTAAAGGTATCTGACCCCAGTATGGTAGCATGTGTGAATTGTAACTACTCCAAGGAAGCGTAAGATGATATTTTCTATTCATTTTTTTAAATCATGTTTTAAAAAAATATTTCATATTTTCAATCATTGAAGGGTTGCAGATCTGTACTTCTTGGTATTTGTTAAATTATGATTTGATTCTTAGAGTTAAGGACTTTTCTTGCGTTGACAACATGCGGTCAGATGGTCAGCTTCTAACAAGTGGCTACACAAGCTACCAGCACATCAACAAACCGATAGGTATAGTGTTGAAACTATTAAAGTCTGTAAGAAATTATTTTTATTTTTCATGTATATTCTACTGGTCTTGTTTCAGATCTTCCTTTCACAAGAGCATATTTTAAGTAACATGGATCCCTTTAAAATGTTATTTTTAAGAGTCAAAATCAGCAAGAATCGAGCATTGAATGGAAAGTAAAAATTTTATATTTTCAAAAGCGTTTGTTATTTAAAACATGTTGTCCTACGTAATGCTTTAACACAATTAAAAATTATTATGGACGTATTCAGGGACTGGTATCCAGTGAAATCCATTTCCTTAGAAACGGGTTCATAAATCCTTATGTAAATCAATGATTTTTAGCCATTTTTCTTTGAATATGTTATCTGAACGTGATAAGATAAGGTATTTTGATTACATTATTTGTTAAATTTAAAGATTAAATTACCTTATTTTCTATAATGTAAATTTTACGGTTTGCAATGTATACGGTATGAAAATTGTTGCAAATAGGTAATTTTCCTTCCGGTATGGGGAAATGCAGTCATGGAGGTCCAAACGATATGAGTAAAGATATCCCAGCAACAGGGGGAATAAACAAGGAAACATCAAGTCCTGAGTTATCTCCCCATTTTGACCTACATCAACAGGCGGGCCAGGCAGCCATTCGAGCTACCTATGATTTTTTCATTGGAAATGGTAACGTTTTTTATCATTTATTCTACGATTACAGATATTACAATTTACTTTTAACGCATTCATTTTATTTCTTATAAAGGTACTGGACTGCTTTCGATTTTTGGAGTCGACAAATTTAAAGAAATGCTAGGGATGGCATACAAAAACCCATGTTACAATTGTTTGGCTCAAGGACTCTCTGTGGTCTTTGTGATAGACGATACAGGGTCTATGAGTGGAGAGATAAGAGAAGCAACTCAGCATAGCATAGATATCGTTAATCAAGCATCTCTTCTTGGATCAAGTGGACCATCCAACTTCATACTTTCCACATTTAATGATCCAAGTATGCCTACATATGTCTACAAGAAATGCTAATGTCTCTTTTCGGTCTTGAATGCTATCTAGTTATTGATTCCTATTGAGAGGAACGTATGTTTTTGTAAATTATCATTTCTCAAACAAACGACAGGTTGCATAAAAATATTTAGACCTAGACATGACTTGTTAAGAGACAAGAGGCCCATGGGCCTTATATCGGTATGTGCCTGGGCATCATATAACTACTTTTCAACCATTGAAGTTGGTTCATGTTTTAAACAAGAAGCATAATTCACATTCACATTCACAAATTTGAAAGACGCACCATTGCTCATTATAACTATACACTTAGAATGCTAAGTATGGTTATAAACTAGTGTTAATTGTAACGGGGACCGTTACAGATGTTCCCCAAACGCTCTCCAGATCCCTTTTTATGCCTTATTCCTGTAAGACTTTTTTATTTGCTCAGTATCAAAGGATTTCATTTAAGAATAAAAAAGTAAAAATGATATCAACTAAATCTCATTTAACTTTTGCAAGCACGCGCACGTTCATACATATGCTAGATGATCACGGCATGTTGGCTAAACGATTAACATATCTTTATATATAATGAGAATAAAAAAAATAATACAAATATAAATGTTAGTATTCTTCAAATATAATATTGCTTTTGCGCATGCGCACGTGCATGCATGTCCTTGCATTCAATTTTGAAAATAGCATAATCTGGGAATCAATTAAATCTATTCATATTCTAAATTTCATCCCGTTTTGTTGAGAACCAAGAAAGTTATAGGCATTTTAAGTTTCAGCCAATCAGATTGCAGCACACATGTATGCACGTGCTTTCATGATAATTCTTACATATCATACTGTAGATCTTCATAATGTATGACTATGTTAAAACTTTCAAAGAATTATGACAAAAAACAAGAAAGATGTTGAGACTCTAGTTTCAGCCAATCAGAGCAAAGCGCACGTGCATGCGCGTGATATCTTGCTATTTTGACCATGTCGTCTTGTCTGTACTACTAATGTATCCTTACAATATGAGTTTCAAAACATTTCATCAAAAAATAGAAAAGTTACGGCTATATCCCTTATATTGGTCATTTTACGTGTTGCACGTGCGCGCTCTTGCAAGCACGTGCGCGCAAAATGACCTAAGTTTCCGCAAATCTACATAACATGCCTACTGACCCTAAAAAGGTTTCACCTAAGTCAGATGTGTAGTTTACAAGATCACTCGCGGACAAAATATTTTAATTAAGAAACAGAAAAAAACAATATGTTCCCCAACTTCGTTTGGGGAACATAATAACCATGATAGTTTATATACTCCCGCCCTAACACCAGAACCCCTCACCTAGGGGCAATGAGAATCGCAATTTTAATTGAAAGAGGCACACCTGCTAATCATAACTACGAAGGGTGACCAAATACAATGTAGATCGCGAACTAATTGAATAACTTCCAAAAAAGAAATGATATAGGGTTTCAGTGCTGAAAATTGTTCTAAGTAGTCCTCTCCGATTTTAATGCGCATCTGCTATTGTTCTGCCCATGCGTGGATCACGGGATATAGGCAGTCACGTGGCATGCGTCTTAGCGTCCTGTCACAGAAGCTTAAAAATTTTCCGGACTCATATTTCTTACCATGCAAGTTATTTTTTAAATCAAAAACAGTCCATTTGTCAGAAATGGCCAAGACTCGGAATAGTATGGGTGGATAATGGTATCCTTTTAAAGAATGAGCATGGTGACCAAAACCCAAATCCCCTGTCTTTGGAGCGTCATTTATTCAATGTGGATAAACTATGGGTGCCTTCTTTTTATCATATTTTATATGTTTAAAGTCTAAGTTAAACGATTTCTTAAGGATTTAATAATTATATTATTGTAAAGATATTCAACTATTTTTTTTAACTGTAAGTTGGCAATCTTTTATAATATATTGCTAAACAAAGGACAAGTCTCTTAACCAGCTTGCTTTCACTGGGCAACAGAACAAACATCATTTTTAATCATCTCCCTTCCTTCATTAAAACAATCAATCCAATTAAAGAGAAAAGTTCTGGCAAGTCTTTTGTCGTCATAAACCGTGTACAAATTATCATAAACATCTATAAAGGAATTTTCAAGATATGCGTTTAACTTTACAGTCGTTCGTTTCTCGAATACGATTGAGTCAACCATTTTTTGTCACGAGTGATCTACATATTGACGTCATTTTCACATTGTGACGACAAAAACATGGTGCAAAACGTTTTATTACATATGCTATTTACAGAACATTTGTATGACTCTATGCGAGCCAAATTTCATTCTGATCTGAATTGTGGTTTTGTAAATATAGAGATACGAACTTTTTATCCCCGCTCGTATGTATGTAATAAGTTGTTTAATACCCAGGAGCATAGAAGATTTTCAAAAAATTGATGTATTTTCATTATATAATTTATATATCCCCTACTCAACTGCAGAACCACTTACCTATGGCCTCGAAAATTCCAATTTTGAAAGAGGCAGCCTTGTTCATCACAACTTTATATGTAATTATTTAGTTTCATACCAAGGAACACAGAGGATCTTCATAGAATTAATGCATTTTCACCATATAATCAATAAAACCCTATCCTAATACCAAACCCCTAACCGAGGGGGATGAAATTCACAATTTTGACTATACATACGTAACTATACTTAGAGTTTATTTGTCTGATATCCAGGAGCAAAGAAGATTTTCAAAGAAATAATACACTTTCTTTATATGATTTATAAAACTCCGCCCTAGCACTAGAACACCTGACCCTTGGACCTTGAATTTCACAAATTAGGTAGACGACTCAATGCTTATTACATTCATGCCAACTATTTGACTGCTTGATGTCCAGGAGTAAAGATTTTATATGATTGCATAATTGCATAATGATTGCATTTATAATTTTTGTTCCCTTTTAACCAAGATGTTTTATGCCAAAAATAGTTGAAATTGGCAGAGAAAAGTTCAAATGTTCAAATATGAACGTTTATCGAACGACACACGATGACAAACGAAACCAGATAGCAAAAGACAGTTGGCTAGCTATGCCTTTTGATTCATAGAATTTTATATTTCAACCTACTTACACAGTTTCATATACGTGTTTTCCGCGTATGAACTATTTCCATTGTCCGAATACAGTATTATATATTTATAAAAATAAGCTCGCGTATATATATGAAAACAAGGGTGAGTACAAATTCTAAAATTTCTAAATTTTTTATCAGATACAACCCTCCGCGTTACAACCGATGGATCGGAGATGAAGCAATGGCTACATGGAATGGTGGCTCATGGTGGTGGTGACTGTCCAGAAATGGCATTGGCGGGACTCGTGAATGGTAGTGCTTTAGTTCTGATATATTATCACACTTATTGACTTTACATGATGTGCGTGTAACCAATTTATATAAGAATGGGTAAATATTAACTTTAATTTTGAACATTTTTTTTAATTTAATCAAAGACTTTTCTTTAAATAAGACAGATGCTTGTTGTCTCTCTATGCTTATATAGTAGAGGGTTAAAGCAAGCGCATTGTTTGTTTACTAATTGACATGCTAACATTAACTAGAACTGAAATAGCGAAAATTTTATTCGCATAAATTTAATATACTGTTTTAGGTTCTTATATAGTAGAGAAATATTGCTAATGAAAGCTTTATACAAATAACCATTGAATGTATTTAACGTAGAACCTACTTCGTATGACATCATAACTGGTAAATGTGTTAAACCGCATTGTCATAATTAATTTGCTTCAATAAAAATGGTAGAAAATACATTTTGAAATTGATTCAATCATGCCAACATAATCTTAATTCAACATATATTTTTTAGCTTATAATGGTTAATGGCAAAATATTTCTGGAATAAGAGAAAAATAGGCACCTTTTAGAAGTTGAAAATTTTGTAATTAAATACAATGTACGCACTTTTAATTTATGGTATATTTTATGCATAAATCAGAAATCTTTAGTTGCCAGCTATATAGTGTTATCTTGATGAAATAAGTCAAAGATGTACGTGTTGTAGATCGTTTGATCGTGTGTAATTTTTGTGATATCTATAATGAAAATGTGCATTCCTTTTAACAATTATTTGTTACTATTCATATTCTTGGTGTTTGATTACAATTTTTCTATAAAATATGATCTTTTTTAATAAAAGTACAGTTTCTGATAAATATTTAATCTGATAGTAACCCCAAACAGTCATTTTATTATAAATCCAGTGTAAGTGCAAAAAGGTCAAGAATATGAGTATCGGAAAATAGCCTAATCGGTAAAAATCTTTCATTAGTTAGAGGGGGAAAGTATATATTTTAATCATTTTTTGTAATCATTTGGCTATGTTCTTCATCATATTGAAGATTGAAAACATTTGGACAAAGACTTCTAAAAAATATTTACAAATATAGGGTGCATAATTGACTAAAAATAATAGAGTTCATTTGACTATTTTTTTAATGGATACTTTTATGTTAATTGAATAAAAAAGAAATTATTCTTGATAAAATATTGTTTAATATTATTCAGTTTAAAAAAAAAACCGGTATATAAAACATATTGTAGGTTTTTGACTTGACTGGCTCCACTTGGTTTGAGTATGAAATATTGCTAATGAAAGCTTTATACAAATAACCATTGAATGTATTTAAATTGAAAAACCAATCTCCCCTCCCATGTGATTAGGGTAGTCCTTAAGAATTTATTTTAGAATAAACAGGTGGTTTCATTTTTTTTAATCATTATTTTTCAGCTCTGAAGGCAGCAAATCCTGGATCATGTGTATTTTTCTTCACTGATGCCGACGCAAAAGATCCAGAGAGGGAGAGAGAAGTAATACATTTAATCAACAGCAAACATATAAAACTTGTGTACTTTCTGAGAGGCGACTGTGGCGGGCGTAGACGTCGGTCTGCCTTTAGTGTTCCCGATAGTGTCCAATGTATTCCGAATAACAACAAAAGGACGACAGGTGTGTGATCCAGCTCTATAATAAAACATTCGTCATTTTCCTTTCTCCTTCGTTTATGACATTATTAATGAATGTTAAGAAAGTTCAACTTTAAACCTTAACTGTATATCAACATCGTATTCGAGTCATTTTTAAAATAAAATATCTTAATATACGTACGGTTTGAGAATGTATCCAGTAATCATTTGAATACATTTATTTATAACTCAAAGTACACCAAAATTTGAAGAAAGCTCTGTATTGATGTATTGATTTATACATTCTCCCTGTGTGTTCTAGGACGGGTTCGTCGGAGTCTTGCAGGACTGGATCTATTTGACAAAATAGCATCTGCAACAGGAGGACAAATTGTTCATACGTCATCCATGTCTCTTGGGAGTATTCTTGGATCATTTGTTGAGGTGTAATGCATTTGACATTACCTTCTTCAATAGACTGAAAACTCTTAGCTAAATACATATAGAATAGGTTGATACCATACCTAAAATACCCCAATTATCAATCATTCTGGGAAGATTAAAATTAAAATAATAAAGTTGCTGTCATTGTTTCTAGAAAAACATGGGAGTATCGACATTGGAGGTGATATCTTTTGAATCCAAACCTGGATCTGTACACACGATTAATGGAGATTCGGAACTGTCATTGATGACATTAAAAATAGAGGGACTCTCAAATGCTTCCAATTTAGAATTGGATCGACCTGACGGTAAACAATGAATAAAATTATCTTATTATTTGAATAAGAAAAATTCTAGAAAAATTCATACTAGTAATCACTTATTTAAAAATGTTTGCTATAGTCATCTATAATTATATGTTAAAAATTTTATAGGCTCAGTGCAGCATTTAGCCGGTAGTTCAATAGATGTTATCGGAAGCAAAACAGTGCTTTCCATTCCAGTAAGTACAAGTAGATAAACATGGAAGTGTCTTACCTTTTGAACATGTTGACGTTCGTAAAAATCTTTTAATTTATGTATATTATCCGTTCTTAGAACCCAACTTCAGGAAAGTGGACACTTCATAACAATGAAGCAAACACGTGGAAAGTGAAAGTAGGCGGAAGCGGGAAAATTGATTTCACTTACAAGTTTATGGAAAACATAATGGGTTTCAAGTATCCCATTACTGGAACAAGTCCTATAACAGGCAAATATTTAACTTTTAGGAGAGTCACTCATTTATAATTCTTTTGACTTGACAGAATCTAAACATATTATTACAAAATACTAGTATGTGCAATACGTCTTACTTGACTTTGAAGCTTGACTTAATCCAAAGGAATCAAAATCAAGAAACATCGTTAGGCACAAAAATAGTCTTTTTTCTTATTCATTGCAGCGATTTTTCGCTATTCATGGGTTACTGATCCGTTATTCTGCTCACAAAACCTAGAGATTGTGAGTACTCAGTAGTTGATCGGAAACCCTTGGCTAGTGAAGATGTCTATTTTTGAAGCAAAACTACTATCTAATTTAGTATTTACAAGTATTTTTAAAAGAAATGCTGCTTGATATTTCATTGATATTTCATAAAAATTTAAATCTAATTCCAAAAGAAAGTCCTTTTCTGCAAATGTTGCAGGTACAAAGGTGGTCATAAGTGTAAGCATCACGGGAATGCCATCAACAGCTCGTGTAACTAACATCATCCTTAGGAAACCAACAGGAACTATTCTCAGCATACTCCCTGTGACGGACAATTCAAAAACCTCACAAAGAGACATATATGCATATTATGACATCACATCAGAGGTCTGAAAACCACATTTGCGATGTAACTGAAACAATTTTAATTTTAAAACTTGAGTCATGTTTTGCTAGAGCGTGTTGTCTTTGTAGGAGTTTTATGTAAGCATTAATGGAAGTATAAACTCGGACACATTCAACCGAGAGAAGTCAAGTGTTATCAAACCTGTAACTGGGAATATAAAATTCTCTTCTAAACCAGGTGCAAACATTTTAATAATACATTGACTTTAGGATTCAAGTTTATTTCAATATAGCGATAAATATTTTGAATTTTTTGCATTGTCTCTGTATTGTTCTCAATTTAATTCGTCTATATTTACTGTTTTAGACTAGACAGTCAATCAGACTTATCAGTGACAATCTGTCCCTACAACACTGGATCTTTTCAGACCTTGTCTGTCGGAGCCCATAAAAGCCAGGAAAAAGAAATCATACTTACAGCTCCGAATCTGACAATAGCGTAAGAAAGTTCATTAGAAAAATAACAAAACACATCACTTCAATTCTTATTTTACCGTCATAAAGGATAGTGTATGGTCAAAGTGTAATATTTTCTGTTTGAAAAATTTTACAAACGATCACAAGAACGCTCACGGTACACTGAATGCTTTGTATCTATTACTCTCTTGGTAAAGAAATCTCTCAATAAATTTTCATTTTAAATATGACAAAGTTTAAGATGATAAAGGTATAATATTCTTTTAATTTGTTTATGAAGTAATTGCTCATCATTAAAAGATAGGATGTTCAACACGAGGTCAATTCCATGGATGTATTTTATTGTTCTGTTGATTATCGTTTGAATTTATACAAAATTGGTAGGTGACAGAGTTACCACCCCCTGAAATCACCCAGATCAACCGTTCCGCTGATTGTCTAGAGGAAATGATGAATTACCTCAACTGCTCACAACAAACCTGGGCTGTTGTCCTAAATGTAGAATTCAAGGCCAAAATGAGCGAGCTATATGTAACACCAAGTGACATCCAATTTATATCAAGAAAGAAAGCAGCGACTTCGTCGACCTACGTTGCAACCTTAAGGTGCTTTATAAAACGAGAGAGAGAGAGAGAGAGTCTTGAATGGTTCGTGGTGGTTTGGTTTATGTCGAACGAGATATAACTACTAAGGCTGAAAGTTAATACCTTAGTTGCATAGAATTACATCCAATCACAAATTAATCAAATGGTTTTACCCGTTATTTTTTTACCCCTAGTCTAGTATGACTAAGTATGAACCATATCAGTTAAAATTTGACCAAGTGTTTGTTATATTTGTTAATAAGACCCATTATCAAAATTATATAATTTTCGAAATATTGCCTTTAAACGAGGTTGTTGAAGCTCAACAACCCCAACCTATCTCATGTTTGCCTGCCTAAGCATAAAACTGATGGTATTAAAGACATGTTTTTCATTATCGAAAAGGTTTAGAAATGCGAAGACCATACGAAGGTGATATTGGAATAAATCTGCATAAATAAGTATAAAAGACGAGATATGAGCTGAAGTCATCTCGTTTGTCGTTCAAATTAGTTGTCAGATGGTCCTTAAAAGTCTTTAGTCCCTATTTAAAAAATCTGAAACTGACTATGTTTTTTCTTCAAATGCACTGGGATATAATTAATTGACATATGAAATGAAGTAAGTACTGTTAATTGATAAAACGTCGTCGGTATATCTTAACGTCAAGTGAAGGCCGCTTCAAGTATTTGTTTAGACTTTTTTGATTTGTTAAGAAATTACATACATCATACATGTCTGATATCTATTTGATAAACGTTAAGATTTGAAGAAAAAAATATAATTTGATCTTGGTGTCGTTGTACAATGGCGATATGCAATGCACACCTATGACAGTTCCCTATAAGTTTTCAAAAAATCGATCGTTTATTTTCAGAGGAAACTGCTGTTCCTATGTATCAAAATTGACAGCCGTAGACAAGCAGGGTAATATGAAAACGGAATTCATCGACCTCTCAGGTGGACATTTCTTTAACACTACAGTTGAAAACATCGATCTCCTTCAAAAGCCCCCTGTATCTGGAAAGGTAAAGTGGTTTGTGGAGTGACAAAATGCTTTTTGGACAGTCAAGGACTGACTCTCTATGGAACTTTTACAAAAAATGTTTTGAAAAACTGTCAATAAATTGCTTTTCCTCAAACTGAAGATGTTGTTTTGTCTTTACACACAGATAAATGTGTCAAACAAATCCGAGCTAGACTACACTGTGATTTTGGAACTGATTGGTGCCGGGACAGCTTGTTTAATTGTTGTTGTTGTCATAGTAATGGTTGCCGTACGTATAAAACTAAAAGAAAAGAGAGCAATGAAAAGTAAACAAAGAAGGAGCAACAAGAAATCCCTGAAACAAATAGAGAGAAGTCACAGACAGCATGCAATGAACTTTTAGTAAAGTGGCTGTACTATGAACGATAACCATTTGCAATCAATCACATTTAAAACTGTAAATAAAAACATTTGGTTATTTATAACTATCTTAAGCTATTATCTAAATAAATAACAAGATAAATTAGTTAATGCCTTTCCATATTCTACCTTAAGGATATGATTATTTGTATTCGATTTAAATTTTTCTTTTGATGTATTCTAAAAACCTACGTTTTAACCGCCTTTAAAAAATAATATTCACTCCTTAAAAAAAATAGAAAAAAATTCTGGGGTTTCCGGTTCCAATTAGAAAGAAAAGTATGTAGAATATTTATACATTTATAAGAGATCTTCCATTACTTATGCAGCAATAAACATTCATCACCTGCATACTGGGTTTATATCTCTTACTTGATTCGATACGAATCACACAAGATAAGTTAAGGAATATCAGCAGTCTCGTTTAAAGTCATCATTTCACAAGTTCTACGTCAAAACAATTACCTTGACAGCAAATACAATTTATCATCAAGTCAAATGCTGACTGACGTTTTTCATACTAATTTTTAGGCCATTATAATTATATACACACTGAATTGTCGAGGATTTTCCCGCTTATTTTCTATCATGCCAAGGGGCACACGGCGGATGTGACCGGTCGACAGGGACGCTCACTCCTCCATGGCACCTGATGTCACCTCTGATGTTTTGGAGGTCCGTGTTTGCTCTGCTCCTATTTTGTATTTTAATGGACTTTCGAGCTTGAATACTGTTCGTCATCTCCAAGTATTTCATCTAGCATAATATCATGCTGAAAAATAGTGAAAAGTAAAGAAATGTATTGCATTTATTTACAACAGAACACTTTGACACATACATGTGGGTTCATAAAACATTGAAATCAGCTAATATTTTACCTGTAAAATCTAATCATTCATCCGAGCAACCTCGTTACCAAGATTTAAACTTAATAATGTGATACTTTTTAGGGCTATCTAGCAACTACTGGAAAATTTACGGGTAATTTTATTTTTAGATAAGATATCTTACAAAACTCCTTGACCCAGTGATCCCTAACCTTGATTGCAAAATCAAACAAAATTAAAACAATCCATTTGAATTTTTGAAAAAAAAGGAGCACAAATAATGCAAAATATTTGTCAACACATCTAATCATGAGTTAGAGTAAGTAATAGTCCACTGTGAGAATAAATGCAGAATTACACTGTTGATGCTTTTACTTGTGAAGAAATTGAAATAGCTTGCCAAATATTTAAACATTAATTATTAATCTTTGAGATACCAGGCCTTAATTTTTCTCAAACACAGCATAAATACTAAAAATTTGATACACTTTTGAAGCTATTGCAGATATTCTAAACGTGTTTTGGTTTTTATTTTTTGAAAATTAATTAGTAACTGGTTTTTAAATAAATGTAAATATTTATAATATTAAGGAAATGTTTGAAATAAATGTAAATGTTTATAATATTAAGGAAATATTTGATTTACTGGAGCTTAGATTTCTTTAAATGTGACGATTGCATAATGTAATATGAAGAGAAAAAATCAAAGTCGTCAAAAATAGACAAGCTGAGATATTTTAAAAGTACTGTTATCATTAACTAAATGCTTTTTGTTTAAATTTTTTTATTATTTAATTCAAAATGAAGCATCATAATCAGCTAACTGGAGAAAGAAGGGAGTGTGTAGGCTTCCAAAAGAAAAATCAATCAAATCATGGTACTGGAATGTTCGTAAATATTGAAATCAAATTATATGTTATCTTCGATTTTTTTTTTTAGAATTGCCACTATATATATATATATATATATATATATATATATATATAAGGATATCCATGTATATATACATGTATATAATTCTTAAGGATATCCTAGCCAGGAAAGACAATTCTTCAATTTATTATTTAATTCAAAATGTAAAAAAAGCAGCTTGAAATTGAAATCTTTTTATGCAACAATTTTTATTTTTGCAAAAAGTCTTTTAAAAATATTCGTACACCATAGAAGTGTTACAAATCATTGAAAGCATTGAAAGAAATCACATTTCCTTTGATCTAGCCTGAGATACCAAAGTTTATCGACAAGATATGAGATAGAAAGTGATTTATGAAGTTATGCATTGATAGGAGATGCTTTATACACTACACATTATTGCATAAATGAAGTAAATAGAAGAATTAAAGTAACATTTCAGTACAAAAACCATACAATTTTCTTCAAATGCCTGGGTATCTATAGTTTTTTTTCCTTAAATATATTTATTCATTTATTTTCAATTAGAAAATGCACATGTGTTTTTATTTGAAGTGTTTAGAGATTTCCTAATATTCCTCATGTAATATGATTAAATTTAATGATGAAGTTTAAAGAAGTTCCGTTGGTAAAAACATTTTTTTCAGAATTCAGATACATTTTGTAACATTTTCAAATTTTGAAGGCCTGATTTTTGGAACCTGGGGATCGGACTACCTCAAATGAGGGGGAAAATACTCGTACCTATGTGAGGCTTAAAACCGATTTTACGTTACAAGTGTGGTCTTGAATATTTAAATAAATATGGATTGCTATAAAAAGACAAACGTGGATAAAATATATATGCATAAAATTATCAAAACGTCAAGCCAATCGCCAAAGGTTGATCATCAGAAAACAATGAATATTGAAAAATCGGCGCCAAATTGTGATCCTGCTATTGTGAAATACGAGTACTGTACATGTTCTTGAAAAAGTGGGCTTCATATTTTAGCGGCTTTGGCGCAGAAATTGATGAGGGAATTCATGATTACTGCTAAGAATACAATATACAGCGCGAAAGTTTGAAGCGCTTATTCATGAATACGCCAACAACTCAATTCCCAGTGATTGCTCTAAATTTTGAATACGCCAATTTATGTACACGTACAGTAAACCAGAAAAATATTGATATTGACAACGGTGAAGCCGAGTTCAATTTTGAAATATTTTCCTCGTTAATATCAAAGTTTATTCACCAAAAAAAGTTCATAACTCTTTCATATATATAATCCGAATCAGAATAAATATGATATTGAAAGTTCGTTTTCATGAACGAAATATGTTCAAGACAAATTAACTGCCCAGATTACAAAAGTTATAACTGACTCTGGCTGTTGTACTCATTGTTTACAACGGTGAGGTGGCGTTTGTCGCCGCACACTCACTGAGGCTTTCGTGTATACGGCCTCAAATCCAATGAAAAAGTGGTGTTATGAAGCTTTTACGTTTTATAATTTATATATATTATATATCAAAGATATTTTAAATGAATAGAAAATATTTCGTCGCCTAAAAATAACACATAACGATAAGCAAAATAAAATATTATTGTGCCCTTATTTGTCAAGATTAGTGCAAGGTCTTTTGGATGTGTATGAAATCAACTTAATCGGTGAGTAAATGCGTAATAACTAACCTAAAATATTTAGATATCTTGAGTGCAAAAGAGCTTTATCGATGATGTGCAAAGAGTCACCCTTAATCGCTTTGGTAAATGCGAGACTGCCTCTTTTATATTGGCCGGTCCAGTAAATGTTCTATCAAGCCCCTATCTTTACTCCATGCAGATATATTAACTATTAACTACTGTTAAGGAGAAACTTTAAATGAACTGTGCTACAGCACACTCTAGATATGGTGTAAATATTTAAGGAATTAAAAATTACCATTTTAAGAGTACATTACATCAAAACATACGACTTTTCTAAACTTAATAATAGCCATTCCTCATGAAAAAAATAGGCTTATTTATATCATACACAATTGCTTTCCAATAAAAACAGTACTCAAACATTTTCAAATATTGTGATTGGTCATCAACAAATTAAAATTCACTCTGAAAATCTGAAGTTGATATCAAAAAGAGGTTGGAGTTCCACATTTCCATCATTTATGTAGTCTTTGGAGAACAAAGAATTGCTTGAATTCCGAAGGTGCCTCTACAAAAGCTTATAACGAAGCTTGCATGTTTTTTTTATATTCCCATGAACAATTTATTCAAAACTCTCTACATGAAGGACAAACTTGTCGTGACCTTCACCTCGACATTCAGGAGTATCAACTACATTTTATCAATAACAGAAGTATTTCACGTAGTTTGACTCGAATTATCCTAGTGATATTGAAATAAAAGACTCCAAGGAGTATGTCATATCTGCTTCATATTTGGATGTTTTACTGACTAAAGACGATAAAAGCCAAATTACAACTAAATTTCAATCTTTTCCATCGTCAACTTCCCTTACTTAAAAAGTAATTTACCAGTATAAATTATCGCTACTCAGGGGCGCGTTCTTAGTATAATCAGTTTTTTTCAAAAGGGACAGGCTTTTAAAACAGAAGTTGGTATTTCAAGGATTCAACAACCCCGTTTAAAGTAAGCATGAAACATATTGAGATAACGAACAGTTAGGGATGGGTATCGCCAAAAATTTCGTATCGCGATATATCACGATTTTTTCCCACAATATCACGATAATATCATGATATTTTTAAAAGCAGTTCTTACAATTATTTTATATGAAAAGTCATTATTTTTCTTTAAAAAAATATGCTAGAAAAACGAAATTTTACTTTCTTGAAATTTTTATGTATATAAAATCAATTATGTTTGGACAGTAAGATGCCATTCTTTTCACTTTTTACAACATTTTTTACACTTTCTGTAATTGTAATTTGAAATATTGAACTAAAAAATGAATAATTTCTGGACTTTATAACATGTACCTAAAGACCGGTATTTAGACCTCTGTATCACAATACGTATCACGCAACAAAAAATCGTAATATACCGGTATACCGATAAAATCGCACATCCCTACGAACAGTATTCAAGATCAAAAGTCCATAAGACAATACAAAATAGGAGCATAGCAAACACAGACCTCCAAAACGTGGGATCAGGTGCCATTGAGGAGTGGACATCCCCTGCCGACCGATCACACCCGCCGTGTGCTCCTTGTCGGAAAATAACGGAAAAATCCGTCGTCATTCAGTGTACAAATAATGGACTAACAAGTAGGATGAAAAGCGTCGGTCAGCATTTGACTCAATGGTAAATGTACATGTGTTTGCTGACAAGGTCATTGTATCGACCATTGAACTTACGAAATGATGACTTTAAACGACACTGCTGATATTCTTGTTTCATCAACTTGTTTGTCAATAATTTACCTCGTTTTAGAAAATGTTCAAACGTGGAGTATGCTCTTGCGTATCGAATCAACTAAGTTTATAAAATCCGTGTGCAGGTGATGAAGGTATTTTGGTGCATAGGTAAGGGAAGTTAACGATCGTAAATTAAATGGTTGTTATAATGAACTTTTTAGGAAAATAATGTAATATATACCTGAGTTGTATTCTGGCTGCCTTGTTTCATACCTATGGTCGGACCTTTGTTTTGTTCTTAATTTTGAGTACGGAATGTCCCATTTACTTGATCAATACATCGGACCTACGTCGGGTGTGACCGTTCAACATGGAGTGCGTACTCCTCGCACCGGCACCTGATCCCACCTCTAGAATTATGCCCCGTTCACATATTTGTATTGTTTTTATTTTTATGAGATCGACATCTGTTTGTTATCCTTACACTTTAAATTTTATTTGTACGAGGACAAATCCTTAATCTCTTTGTGGTGGGATACCATAATCAGTCCGTATTGAAAGAAAAGGGAAGCCTTTTCAGTCGAGTGATATCGCGAGTACCAATCGTAATATCTCAGGTGCAAGGAACAAATAAGTCAAATGGCATGCGAAGACAAATCTTTTTAATACTTGACAACGGCAGCATGAATTGACGTCGATACTCGCTACAATTTGACGTAATCAGCCTTTATGGTTTCTCTGAACCACTGGACTTCATGGCTTTCAATAATATCCAAATGCCTTTGATTGAGAGAATAATTTGAAATCATAGAGTTTATCCTTTCCCCCACTTTTGGCATATAATATCCCTTATCCTAAAGCTAACTTTCTTACAGAAAATATTATGTGCAGTCTGAAACATTGAAACATACATACAGCTGTATTCTCATCAAAGATGTACCAAGCAGACATATAAAATATAACTTTGCTTATCTAAAGCTGGGCTTTAATGTTCCAAAAGGAAAACGTTAAAAATGCATATTTTATCATTCTTAGGATTTCAAATATTAACAGCAATGAAAATTTGAGAAGATCTTTTCTTGCTTAGACATCTTGATTTTACAGACAATGCTGCCTTTATGCATTTTATTGATTAGTTGTTTTCTATCTATATGAAGTATTTGCACAGGCAATGAAAGTGAAACTTTGCAATTCCTTTCTTCATAGTCTTATGTCACGAGGAATCGTACCGACATTGGTTTAAAAAGTGCTTCAAAGTTCAAAGTTCTTCTCTTCGAAATTTTCGATGGGTTATCGAAAGGCTCGTAGACAGATGGGATAAAATTAATACAGTGTAACTTGTGATTACATTTTAAGGAACATAAAACAGACAAATGGAAGGAAAATTGAAAATCTTAGCTCGATACGTCGATTAATTTCCAAATCATCCTAAAATAAAAAAAAGATTTTATGATGACCTGGCGTTGTCGCCGTTTAATTATTATTTCATATCGTCCGAAAATGTCACTGTTTTTCAATGCCTGCTCCCTCAGCCTCTTTTACTTATTTTGATGAGATTCCCTGGATTTAAGTAAAGACTTGACTTTACCCGTCTTGTTTATATGACTTTACAATGGCATGAACAGCTGATTTTAAATCATAACATTGTTAATGAATCTGTAATGAATAGTGAAATTGTCATTTATTTAAAACAACATAATTTGCGTTTTGGACTTCAATATCTGTAGATATCTATAGATCACACTTTATCAACGTCATTTTTATGTAAATAATTTTGAGCATTTGAACATTAAATTTACAATATTAATATCTCTGGGTTTTTTCATCTGAAAACAAATACTTTTGATGCATTTTTCTTCTCTGTAGCACGTTTAAACATTTCTTAACTGTATGCCAATTTTTCCAGAAGATTAATCTTTATAAAATTTTGGAAAACGAAACCCTCTCCCATTGTGTCGTCATTACATCCGACTTCCGATACTGAGCTTTTGAGCAGATTTTGGACAAAACTTTTATTTCTAAAATTTGCCTCATTTTTATGTTCTAACATTAAATCTGGATTCTACAATGCAAATTAAATCATATCCAATGAAAAAGCGCAATTAAATTCCATTCAAATAGGATTAATCCAGAAACTATTGTGGTAGAAGGTTTTTTAGAAGAAAAAATTTTTCTTTTGAAATATATATTGTTAAGTTAATATTCCTAATTTTCCACAGAGCTGTTTTTTTGCATTGAAATGTTTTATGCTTGCTCTGAATTATCTGTTTAACTATTTTCTACGAATTCTTTCATTATAAAGTGACAAATATAGTAAATTATATTCTGAAAGTCCAGGGAAAAATTGAGCCAATTTTAACAAAATTAACACCTTTTTAGTAATATCTAACAATTTACATCATAAAAAAAAAGAAAAAATAAGATCATTTTGTCCCATGATTTATGGATAAAAATGTGTTGGAGAGAAAACGTCGAAGATGTGATTTTTTTTCAGTGCAAAAAAAGCCAAATTAAATGTATTCTAGCGTCAATAGAAGCTTATTGACCACAATCTTGGTTTTTATTTCTAATTAGGCTATATGTGTAGAAACTAAAAATACACTTGACAAAAAAGTATAATACTTTAAATAGCAGGATCCAACCTCGTTAATTGTTTAGACTTTTCATATTAAAAATACGTTAAATATTCTTAGAACCAAGAGAATCAGGAAAGAATTAAAAATTTTATGAACTACTGTGTTATGTCATGTGAGTGAAATAAGGGGATATTTAGATAACAAATGCTCATATCAAAGGATTTTTTTTCTCCATTACACTCAAGTAGAAAACAAATAATTTTCGAGGTTGCGCCGGCTAAGACATATCATTGCTTTTAAAAACACCAACATTTTATTGAAAAATAAACTGATGATTTATAGTTTATTATATATAATTAGAAAAGATTATGCTAGATAAATGTTTGAAAATTCATTGATGTACATGTACCTTAAGCAGTTTTAGTTTTATAGCGCTAGTCCACGAACTTTTTGATAATTCCTCGTAAGCAAATAAACCAATCGTGACAGGTTTTTTTTCTCGTGTTGCCATAATTGAAAAGTTTGGTTTGTATATAAAGAACGTCGCGAAGAAAATCGAATATAAGTGTTCAAGAAAAAAACACGTAAAGGTATTAGAATAAATTAAGATTTCATTTTGAAAGAGATGAAGAAAGATTTTCTTGCTTGCTCTTTACTGATAATTTGTGTACGAGCATTTCTACCTTCTAAAGAAAATACAAACGGACGGCCAGACTATACTCACGCCAGCATCACTCATATTGCGATCTACCGGGCTGTTGCTGATGTCATAAGTAACGTCATTTATCCAGGAAAATACAACTCTTCCGATCCTGATGACATTTTGCGTCAATTCTTTAGTAAGTATTAATGTTATAAAATTCGCCAAAGATTTTTCTTTAATTCGTATGCTTTCTTCAAAATGTTTTGGTGCATGGTCTCGGCAAAGGGCAAATACTTTTTCTTCTCCAAACACCTTTGCATTGAGAGGTGAAGTCACAGAATTGCTTCGATAAAATTTGTGGAATTTAACTTAAAGCTGTTAAAATTTAGTGTTCAAATTTGGAAATTCTCTATTTCATTTGCAATTAATCAATTTATTCAAATGTTAGAATTTCCTTAAGTTCTTGTATTTTACAAAATGGATAAAACCGTTTAACCAATCAAATGACGAGTTACAACTAAAATTAAATTATTTGCAATTAATCAATTTATTCAAATGTTAGAATTTCCTTAAGTTCTTGTATTTTAAAAGATCGGAAGTTCTTGCTTCAGTAAGCAACATTACGCACAAATATAAAAAAAAATGACATAGAACTTGAAAAAATGTCTTAAATAGTGGGTGGTATAAATTAAAATGAAACTGAATATTAAAATACAATATACAATATAAATTTTAAAATGAATAAAAATACAAAAACTTGAAACTTTTTTTTTTATCATATTTCATCATAAAACTTTGTTTTACAATGAACTTTTTTCCGAATTCATCTTGTAGACATTTATAGCTTAATACTCCTCAAATACTTTATAGATGATGAAGTACTGAACATATATTGATTTACAACAATTATCTATTCTCCATATCAAAAAATTAAAATTAATTATAGGTGAAAAACATAATTTGGATTTTACGAGTTTAATGAAAATACGTACTATGGTTGTAAATTTGAATACTTTTATTTATTATGTAAAAATAAAATACCAATGTACCTTTGATTCACTTTGACATTATAGGGATGGTTTATAAAGTGAGCTTTTTTATATTTAACCTACTTGTATCTGATTATGCAACAAAATGGTGTAGGTTGCATTGTTATCAGTTCCTTTTGGGAAAGATGCCCGTCAGTTTCTTTAAAACAGTATTCTTTTTGTGTTTTTAGTTCATTGATGATATCGAATTCAATTAATGTGTGATGACATTGTCTTGTCCATAAATTTTGAGTGTCTGGTGCTATAGCTTTCATATTTCACAGGTATACTCCTTGTGATAAGACTTTCTGAAGGTACCACCACATTTGACCTTTACCTTGGAGTTTGATAAAAATTTTATTCATTGTGACAATACTTTTCCAAAAAGTTTAAATATATTTTGTACCTTTTGATCTTGAACTCAGATTTTGACCCATCTTTAAAAAATATTTAACCTTGGTCAAAACTTTTAAACTGTTAGCATTTCACAGGTGTAGTCTATGTAAAAGACATTTCTATGGATACCAATTAAGCCTGTTTGACAAATATATACTCAGTTGACATTGAGTTTGACTTTGCTTAGTATAGGTTAATTGGGAAAGTGGTGGTTTGGAGAAAAAAAACCCTCAACAGTACCCCCCCCCCCCCCCCCCACCAAATTGATTTTCGTGTTTGGGCAAAACACATTTTTTTTTTTTTTTTTTTTTTTTTTTTTTTTGCTTGTCAGGTTTTCTGTGAAGGTACAAATTTTTTTTTTTACACTTAGCCCCCCCACTTTCAATTTGCTTCCGACGCCAATGTTGCATCTCGCAAACTTCAACCCTCAACAGTCGCCCGCAGAGTTGCGAAGTAAGGAGTCAATCCTTACGTCGCGGGTTCGAATCCCAGTGTGGGACGTGGAGACCGGTACTTCGGATGAGACCGTAAAAACCGAGGTCCTGTGTCGCAGTAGGTGCTGGCAAGAAAAAGATCCCTCCCTGCTCAATGGCCCTGAGTGCCCAGCATAGGACAAACTTTGCAGCTCTCCACGGCCAAGTGGTGGCGTCTCCATATGAGTGAAAAATTCTCGAGAGGGACGTTAAACAACATACAATCAATCAATCAATCACTCCTCAACATTAGCTACAGAACAGGGGAATCAGTGTCTCACAAAGAATCTTGTTTTCCATTTAGAGATAACTGTAATGGAATGTACTTTACGGTAAAATGTTGACATTGAAATAAAAAAAATCTTTCGAGAAGTATCAAAATGAAACCAAATTGAGAAAAAACGTATTAACATAAAAAAATCACTGTTTAATGGCGAAAACCACATAAGTCTGTTTTCAGAATACTAGGTTTCTAAGTCATATTCCACCTCTTCGGATACCTAGAATTTGATTAAAAATACTTGAATGTTTTTAACATTCCAAAGAACCAAAATGAATTTGAACTACCATATCTATATTGAATTTCGAAAATTCATAAACATTCTTACAAACAAAGGTAAATAGCAGATTCCAGTAAATGTTCAACCAATCCTCCTTCTTTACCCTTCACTTAAAATATTAACAGCGAGTAGCATTGACTTTTACATTTGACGGTTTACTTTTACATTTAAATCTGTATCATGTTAGGAGGTTCAGAATGAATACTAGATACGAAAACCTTTCTAGTGGTCATAGGTATTATGCTAGGGGCAATTGAGGGTCGGAAGTTGAGGGTAGGATGAATGTCGTTCTCTTCAAGAACGACTTATTTGTATTTTAAGTTACCCGTTATTTTCGTTTAATTAAATGTTTTGCTAAATCTTTATATCGTAAAAGAACTCCTGTACATTGTTTTAGTGTAAAAGTAAACTATCAACTGTAAAAGTCAGCGCTCCTCTCAAAGTCCAGTAGTGAAGGAGAAACTTCAAGAGTACTGTGCAGCAATATATTCAAGAAGTAGTGCAGATCAGATTTGGATACTTAAAAATTCCGAGGAACTTTTTGAACAATTTGAAATCACAAGATTTTTCATAAATCAAAAATTTAAAAACTTACGACTTTTCAACTTTATACACAACCATCCCCACGATAAATTAAAGTTCATGCTTTTTGATCTCATTGACAACTGTTCTTTTTTTTTTTTTTTTTTTTTTTTTTTTTTACAAAAAATGGAACTCGTAAATGTACTTACCTTGTCAATGGGCATTTGCAAAACTATTTTGTTAAAAAGATTCTGATTGTGCACACAACACTCTACAGTTGACATCAAAAAGATGCTTGAGTTTCTGATTGACAATATCATTGTGGTTTTTGGAGACAAGTTCTTCCAAATATCAATTATAAATCCCATGGGTACCAATTGTGCGCCGTTATTAGCAGACCTATTTTTTTATATCAGTATGAGGCAGGATTTGTACAAAATCTTATTCGTGAAAAGAAGAAAAAACCTGCTGTAGCCTTCAACTCAACATTTAGATATATCGACGACGTATTGTTAATTAACAATGGTATTTTCTATTCTTATATCGATACAATATATCCAGGTGTGCTTGAGATAAAAGATAAGAGTTTAAGACATGTGTTTCACATTTTCACAATCCTCAACTTCCCTTACTTATGCAGCAATATACCTGCATCACCTGCAAACGAAGTTTATATAACTCAGTTGATTCGATACGTAAGGGCACGCTCTACGTATGAGCAATTTCTAAAACGAGGTAAATTATTGAAAAACAAGTTGTTGAAACAAGAATATCAGCAGCCCCGTTTAAAGTCATCATTTCGTAATATTCTTTGGTCGATACAATGACCTTGTCAGCAAGTACAATCTATTCTTGAGTCAAATGCTGACTAATTGAAAGTCCATTATTTATACACCGTGGCTCCTCATCCCACCTCTGATGTTTTGGACGTCCGTGTTTGCTCTGCTCCTATTTTGTATTGTTTTATGGATTTTGATATTGAATACTGTTCGTTATCTCCATATCCTTCATCCATTTTTTCCCGATCATGACAAGGAGCACAAAGTGGGTGAGACCGATCAGTATTCAAGATCAGAGTCATAATACAATTAAAAAAAATAGGAGTAGACCAAACATGGACCTCCAAAATATCAGACTTGGGATCAGGTGCCGTAGAGGAGAGAGCTTACCGGTCACGTCCGCCGCGTGCTTCTTATCATGATCAGAATGGGATAAGAAATGAAGTATTTTTGTTTTATTTTTTCTTTCAGTGCAACTTTTGTTCGCTTTTCTGTACTATACTTAGGAGGTTTGTGGAGCAAATACGCAGAAGCTTCACGTCTCTCGGTTGTTCCTTTGCTAATATTAACTTATATGTAAGTGTTTTTTATGTGTTGAATAGGCAATTACGAAATGGAAAATTTTGTCCAAACGGTCAAAGATATCGTTGATGAAAACAATTTGGCCCAAAAGACCTACATGAGCGATGCAGTCAGAACAATGAATTGTGAACAAATCACTGCGGGTGAGTTAAAATGGAAGCTTGATTTTTTTTTATTTTAAAAACTGCTGCTTGAATCAGATCGTATGTATGGTTATTCCACTTTAAAACCATATTTTAGGACATTTAGTTTTTCTTGCTGTCAAGATTTTATTTTTTTTTTGTCTTTCACAGTGTTTATCTATAAACTTCTCTTTCATGTAGTGATATTAATGTTATTCAACTTTATTTCTTTGTTTATTATCAAGGTCATCTCCTTCTTCGGTCCTTGAGAGAAAACATAATCTATAAATCACAGGAAACTAAAACAAACAGGGATGTCATATTGGATTTGATTGGTCAATATCTCTTCACAATGCAAGAATTTTACAGCAATACAAATTGGGTGGAAATGTTTGGAACTCGTGTTTGTACGGAACTTGGTAAGTTCAACGTCAATTTTGATTCGGTAGAATTAAAGATAAATGAGTGCCTGTTTCCATGTTATAGAAAATATTTCCAGGCGTTCCAGGTAAATCACTACCAGTGAGAGTTTCTGACCCGGAAGAAGTTACCTGTGTCAACTGTAACTACTCAAACAATGGGTAAAGAAATCCATCCTTCATATCCCTTCTTAATTTTGGCGATTACAAGATTGTGTTTGATACTATTTGTTTTGTAAATGTCAGAAGAGATTATATTTGCATTATTACTATATCACGTGTTACGTATTACGTGTATATGTACCATTTTCAGAACAACAGAACTTATGATTAACGGTCTTTTTTCTTATTTTCTTTAATTGACAGAACTTTTTGTTCAGACAACAATAAAATGAATGGACAGCTGCTCACCAGCGGTTATACTAGTAATCAAGGAATTAACAAACCAATCGGTATCATTAATGATTTTTTTTAATTATGATGTATGCTACAATTGAAGCGCCGAGAACATTGAAACAATAGGTATACTGTATACAGGGTTATTTTCGCCCCGTCTTATTTTCGCCCTTTTACACATGCAAACAATTTTGCCCCGTTTTAAATTCGCCCAGTCATAGTTTTGTTTAAGAAATTATACTGTATTCTTTGATTTCGCCCGTTTTAAATTCGCCCAAATGCGGATAGGGCGAAAGGGACGAAAATAAAACGGGGGCGAAAATGTCCCTGTATACAGTATTACAAATATAATGTTTTACATGATATGAAAGTAATATTTATTTTTTCGAATGGATTTTCTCTTTTCGTAGGGGCATTCCCATCTGGTATGGGTAAATGTAGTCACGGAGGCCCATTCGATAATAGTAAAGCGATCCCAGGCACTGGTGGCATAAACAAGGAGACATCAAGTCCTGAATTATCTCCTCATTTTTATCTCCATCAACAGGCAGGCGAAGCCGCAACACAGGCTACCATTGACTTTCTAGTTGAACAAGGTATATTATCACACCAAAATGATGAGGTTTTCTGCTTTGCTACACGGCATAATATTTGATAATAATATATTGATTAAAAAGGAATCAAAATTATCAACAAAATGATTACTTTTTTAAAGAAAACATTTGAGCCAGAAAGGAACAAAATTATATTAATACTTCATATTTGTAGACACTGGGCTTTTATCCGTCCTCGGGCTAGACAAATTCAGAGAACTGATGGGCATGAATTACAAAACTCCATGCTACTCTTGCCTAGCTTCTGGACTCTCTGTTGTGTTTCACGATCCTGGTTGTGCAAGTGAGGATATCAATATTGCAAATCAGTATAGCGTTGATATAGTCAACCAGACACTAATTGTTGGTGCATATATGCACCGATGAACCTTATATTGACAATGTTAAATGATTGGGGTCTAAGTATTTGTTCTTTTTTCATGACCAAACAAATGTCTTTTTTTAGTGATTTATCGTAGATATTTGATATTCAGTCTGATTTGCTGATTGTATAATCCTCTATGTCAGTAATTCATTCTGCATTCTTCTAATAGACACAATTGTAAGACGCACCAACAATGGAACAGATTTGAAGCAATGGTTGCTTGCAAAAAGTGCTCTTAGGGGAGACATCAGCTGTTATAATATAACCCTGGAAGGCTTTGTTAAAGGTACTGTGTAATGGAAATTGCCAATACTATTGAAGTTTTTATTTCAATTGTTATAGGCATAAGTCAAATATTAATCTCTACCTTTCATAAAACTTTTTTTTTTCTGAAATATTGTTAATATGCGTAATTTCTATGGCATATATATAATTTCCAATATTTTTTTTTATTTCATTAAGCAATCAAGATAACCAATCCAGGGTCATGTCTGTTCATCTTCGTGGATATAAGAACAAAAAATGCTTTTCAGTTACAGAAGGTTTTTGATTTAATAAAAAAGAAAGGAATAAAAGTTCAATTTTTCCTAAGAGGAAAAAGTGATGGAAGAAAATTACGCCCTCCTCTGAAAGTTTCTGAAAATTTGCACGGTATTCCAAATAAAATTCCAAAATTGAAAGGTATTTGTAGGAACAATCACCTTAATATTTTTTTTCGATTTTTATAAACTTCAACAAATAAGAGGGTTAAACTCAAATAAGTGACAATAGTGGGCGAGCGCTGCCAATTTTTCTCCTTTTTTCCTATACAACTTTATTAAAAGGATACAATCGTTAACAACGACTATCTTAAGATATTTCTACATTGCAAATTGATATGTATTTTAAGTTCACGGTGACTCAACTTTTCTCTTTATTTCATAAGAGCGGAATAGACGAGGCCTTGCAGGCTTAGATTTGTTTGAAAAAATAGCTTCCGCAACTGGTGGAAAAATTGTACATACGTCATCATCTTCACTTGGGAGCATCTTGGGAGCTTTTGTTACGGTCAGTGCCTTAATCAGTGAACTGAGGTACAGAAACGTTGCCCCCTGAATCATATGTTTTACTTTTGGCTACCATCAAAGACCTTTTGTAAGAACCTAGAAAAATATAATTTTAACCTCCCCTTGGAAACATACGAGGGCGTGCAACTATGGACATGAGTCAAATTCACACGCTTTTAACGTTAACTTAAGGTAGTCCGATCCTCAGGTTTATTAACTTAAAAGTTAAGTAATCCAAAATACTCATAAAGTATCTCAGAATCCACAAAGTAATGTAAATTTACCCACAGTATTTCTTTAAAGTTAAAGATAAAAGTTAATCATATTATATAGGGAAAATTGTCAATAATTTTGCAGAAAAAGCGAATTGGAAAATCAGTAATGATTTTCTAACTGCAAATTGATCAACAAATGTATTTTAAGTTATAAATCGATCGGTATCCAGGCATTCAGAGAAACTGTCATGGTTTTTTATACTTATTTGGTACTTTTGTCTTCTATTTTCGTCATGTATTCTATGATACATAGTGTAATAGGCTTTTGCCATCATTGCAAGACACCACCAGTCACTTATTATTTCATATCATGCTAATAATCATTTGTATCTAAGGCTGGATTCAAGAAAATCTTATTTCATGAAAACTGTATTACTTTTTTTCCTTTTATAGGGTATAAATGTCAATTTTTTAAAGGCCTTTTCGAAGACTTCGAAAAGCCTTGAATTTTATAAAGATGAATAAAATGAAAATTGTTGCATGAAAAAATTTCATTTTCTAGCTTCATTTTGATGCATTTAAAATTAAATATGAATTTTTGGAGTTATCCTTCCTAGCTGAGGATCGGATATCCTTAAGTTGATGTTGAAGCTTGGATACAAGCTTTAAAAGTTATTCAGAATTCAAAGACAAATAATTGCCGATGTATAGGTTTCTTTTTATTTCAAAGACTACGATTTACTTACAGAAGAACATGGGTGTAAGCTCTTTAGAAGTGACGTCATTTGAAATGTCGTCTGGTTCCGTGCACACAGTAGCCGTGGATACGGATTTATCACTAATGACGGTCCGGATAGAAGGGTTATCGTCTGCCTCAGACGTCGAACTTGATCGTCCAAGCGGTAAAACTTCAACACGTATGACATTTTCGTACAAAAAATATAGATTCAGTATCAATACTCAATATAACCTTAATATTTTTTGTAGGAACTCAACAAATATTTTCGGGCAACTCGTCTGTTGACGTGATAGGGAGCACAACTGTTATATCAGTCAAGGTTAAACCTTAGCATAATATATGTCTTTATATTTATTACAAATCACTAATTCTTATGAATAATGTGAATGAAAATAGATGAAATATTCTCTTTTACATTGAGTATCTGTATTTCATAATTGTATATATTTCTAAACATGTCGGAATAATTTTGATAGAATCCTCCCCCGGGAAAGTGGAAACTGCACAACAATGGAGCTGGCACATGGAAAGTGAAAGTTGGCGGAAGTGGAAATATAGATTTTACATACAAATTTATGGAAGATGTACATGGAATACAGTACCCTATAAGTGGAACGAGTCCAATTACTGGTAACTTTTTAACGGCATGCAAATATAAAAACTGAAATAAAATTACTTTCTCCGAAATAAAAAGTGAATGAAATCTGTCTCTTCTGTGAATTTAACAGAAAATATTGTGTTCTTTGTGGAAGAAAAAATGATAAACGGATTAAAAATTTCAGGATCCAAAATAACCATCAGTGTAACAGTGACCGGCTTACCTGCAGCAGCACGTGTTACCAATATTATACTAAAGAAACCAGACGGCGCCGTTCTTGACGTACTTCCGGTCAAGGATACATACAGTGGCACCAGTCGAGTTCTATATGCCAGTTATATCGTTACATCTGAGGTATTTCTTAGATGATGTCTTAAAATACTATATATAAACTCTCACCTTTCTACACAAACACGATATAGTTTTACAAAGAAGTAGGACAGAATCTGCACGAGATTCAATGCAGGTATAACCCCATGCTTAACTGGGATGGTGATTAACAAAACTGACAAAGTCAATATTTAGAAATGATTTTTTTTTTTAAATACATCTCTTTTCTTTGTAATCAAATATATATCTGATAATATACTATAGTATTTGAATTATATGGACACATTTTCAGGAGTTTTTTATCAGCATCAACGGTAGTTTGAATTCTCATATATTTACTCGCGAGAAATCAGACATTATCACTCCCGTCACTGGCAGTATACAGTTCTCATCAAAACCAGGTTAGTCATCTTTATTTTATGTAATTTTTATAATTGTAAGTGACATCATCTTCGAAGATAATAGAAATGTTTGAATGTTTAAATTAAATATTAAAACTTAACCTCATATTGTGCATATTCAAAGTAAATTACATGTACACATTGTGTTAGTTTAAAGAAAACAGATGATTAATACTCTAGCACAAAGTCCACGCCATTTGATTTAGTATTTTTCAGACTATACTTTTATAATTTACATGCAACAAATACAGAATAAATACTTATTCATGTATTATATTCTATATTGAATGAAAAAAATTGAACTTTTGGTGTACTGTTTGATTACCATGCAAGTACAGAATTAACTTATAATGTAGTAGAGTCTATTAGTCAAGAAATATAAACATACCATTTTAATAATAATTGCAGAAAAACTAGTCCTTGGAAAATCAACTGTTGTGAAGGTAAACATATCAAACACAGGAAGTACAAGTCAATCCTTTAGTGTGAGTGCTTCTTCCGTCCCTCCTGGATTTGTATCCAGCTACCTCCACAGTGTGGCAGTAGGTGCTCACAGCAGTCAAGAAATAAACATTAGGTTGACAGGCTCATCAGATACATTAGCGTGAGTATATGGTGATGGTGTAAAGAGTGATAATTCAAAATTGACTTAAAGTAACAAGATTATTAGAGTTGACATTAGTTCCCTGAGCTTATTGTAAAGATCATGAATCATGATACCTTAAGGCCAGCAAAAGGATTAGGTCTAAATCTAACTTATGCTAGCAGTTCAGTCTTTTAATTTCTTTTTTTTAGAAATTGCATTTCAGTATTTAAAACTTTAAACAATCCAGTCAGCCAAAGTGAGTTCGCTCTATTTTACCTATATTGAGTTTCTTAAAAATCCTTAGAAACAGAGATACATTGTTGGATCAAACAAAGCTTTCCTAAGCCTCCTATTTTTACTCCTTACAAAAATATAAATTGCTGTTAAGGTATGTCACTCTTCAGCATTTCAGAAAATTTCACACAGAACCTCTTACTTCAAAACTATTATTCTAATTCACTTTTTATAACATATTTAAATTCAACATTTTACAATTTAAACTGCTCAAAAATCGTCAAAGAAGCAAGATTCATGGGGGACTATTTCTCTGATTAAACATCAACAAAATAATTTATTAAAAATTTCACTGATTTTACACACAGGTACTCTGAAGTTGATATTATTGATATTAAACGGATGCTGGACTTCCTCTTTAACAACATTTATGTGGTCTTCGGAAACCATGTCTTCATCCAAACTAGAATTCCAATTGGCACTGCTTCTGCTCCTATATTAGCTGACCTGTTTTATATTTTTATGAAGCAGAATTAATTTTGAAAGCTTCTACATGAGTTGAAGGAACCGCTTGCTGTAGCCTTCAATTTGACATTAAATATGTAAGACTCCAAAGTCCGATGGTGACGCCAAAGTCCGATGGTCTCGCCAAACCCCGATGGTCTGCGCCAAACCCCGATGGCACGCTGTCTTTACGGACGCCAAAGTCCGATGGTCATGCGAAAGTCCGATGGCTCGTTTCCTATGAGACGCGCGACGCTAAAGTGCGATGGTCTGACACGCCAAAGTCCGATGGTGCGAAGGAACAATCAACGTTCATGACGTCACAATAGTCCGACGTCATGACGTTGTCCTGCATTCAAAATCCAATATTTACATTCAGTGTAATTTTCCTTATGAAATCCATTAGAAATCCACGACGTTCAAAGCTATAACAGGGCGAAACCTTGTCACCATTCGTTAGAATACAGGGTTAGGAACTACATGCATTTTCGAGAGATTTTAAGGAATACCAAAATGTAAAATGTTTTATTTCAATTTAATGAAAAACTACAACGCTGAAAAATTAACGAAAAAATTAACGTAATGTGCATTAAGAATTTATTTGTCATTTTTTTTCCTCGCAATGTTTGTTTGCGTTATTTAACTTTGCAACGTCATTTAACGTCATTTGACGTCACAAACGGCTCTTACATCTATTAATTACGGCAGTTTTAAGGGCGCTAAATTCACATTTAAGAAACGAAATAAGAAATTATGAAAAAGGAAAATTAGAGAATGTAAATTAGAGTCATTTCTTATAATTTAATTTTAAAATAATTTGGGGATGTAAAATTGTGTTGTTTTTATTAGTTCAAATTTACCGCGCAATAACACACCGTAGTAACGGAAGTGATGGGAAGCAAAGGGGAGGTAAAAACCGCGCTAACGCGCGGTATTCAACTGTTTGAAGTTAAAGGTACATTCATTAAATCTGGAATTTTTCGGAATCCGAAGGACTGTGAGGGGATTGATGGATACAGATGATTCAGCTGGTTGTCAAGGGGGTGACATCCAAAAAATTATACAAAATGTTATGCGTTCCTTTTTGGAAATCAACCAATGAGAGACAAGAATACAAACAGAATTAAATTATTTTAAACAAATCGGACTTAGGCATGGCGTGGCATCGAATTCTTACATTTTTACTGATATTGCTTATTGCGTTTGGTGTGTCCACCATCGGGGAGCTATTAGGGCTAGTCCTACAAATGTGACTGATAATGTGTTTTCAATGAACAAAATTTCATGGTCATTATTAGTCGGTATATTGACTTTGTTAACAAATATATCCTTTCATTCGATAATATTTGAATTTTTCATAGATATTGTTAGCCCTGGTTTTTGTACTGAATTTAACTAAAGAATGTTCTGCCTTTCTAATCAATACACAGGGCACACGGTAAGTGTGACCAGTTAACATTGGAGCTTATAGTTTTAACATAAACATTTTTGACTGATAAGTGTTAGTTTTCGCACCTATATCTAAAAGATGAGGGTAACATGATCTTTGCATTTAATGTTTATTTGTACTTTATTTTTAAACAACCCTAGTTTTTCGTAATTTACATATATTGCTTAAAAAATTAATCAGTTACATTTTTGCGCAGTTGCATAAAAGTTGACGTCATAAGACGTTTTTGTTAATAGATTTCGTGTAAAAATACAATTAAAAATTATTCTTAATATTTGAAAATTATAAATTATAATAGTGATTCATTGTAAAAACATGGCTTTTGTTTATCACTCGGACTGTTTTCAGTGACCATCGCACTTTGTTTTGAAAAATGTCGCCCATCGCACTTTGGAGTCCTACAAATGTGTTGGCGATGTGTTACCAATGAACAAAATTTCATGGTCATAAATTATATAATTTAATTAATATTTATTAGTACATATATGCCATGTATATTGACTTTGTTAACAAATATATCCTTTCATTCGATAATATTTGAATTTTTCATAGATATTGTTAGCCCTGGTTTTTGTACTGAATTTAACTAAAGAATGTTCTGCCTTTCTAATCAATACACAGGGCACACGGTAAGTGTGACCAGTTAACATTGGATGCTTACTCATCATAGTCACCTGATCTCATCTCTCACTTAAGGGTCCGTGTTTTTCCTTCTTAAATGTTTTCTTTTGGTCTATTACTATTATCTTCACCGTTTCACATCTAATCAATGTCCCCTGATTTGTACACCATTTTACTATGGCATTGACCAGTGAAATAATTTTTGAGACACGAATGAGGTGAAGATTTAAACATGGCTTTAGTGGATGAACTATATCATGCTAAGTATGAATGAATACCATATGCACGGTTATTCATTATCACTATCTCATTCCCCAGCACTTCTGCTCTATTCAGTCTGTCTTTTTAGTCAAGATCTTGCTGTATTTTTATGTTATAGGCACAACAAACAGTACATAAGTTATAAAGCGCTGTAATCATTCTTGAACCTATGGTCTGTTCATGGTTTTCTGATAGACGGAGGACAAGCAGACAACCAAGCTTAAAACAATATTTTTGTATTGTGCTATTTTTTCAGGCTATTGACCGTAAAGCTAAATATTGGATCAACAACACTTCAAACAATTAAAAGGACTCTTGAGGTATGATTCCGAGTTGAATGTGATCAGATTTTTTTATTCGTCTAATTTTATTATATTAATAATAATTCTTCTTGATAGGTTACTAAGATAGAACCGCCACAAATCATGGAGATTAACAAGACAGACGACTGCAAACAGAACATGATGAATTACTATAACTGTACAAAGCAAAAGTGGACAACTGTTCTTGATATTAAATTTAAAGTCAACATGAGCAAACTTTATGCGACACCCAGTAATGTTAATTTTTCTTATATCAACAATACTCCAACTTCCTATATAGCTACATTAAGGTATTTGCAATCGGATTTCCATTTTACTTCATTTAAGATCTTATTTGTTTATACAACTTTTAAATAAAATTCTGGATAATCTCAGTATTTATTGCATTGAAATAATTTGTTTTCTTTTCCTTCTATATTTTATGTGGCATTCCTCATCTTTTCTTCAGCGGAACATGTTGTTCATACCTTACACGAGTGACTGCTATAGATGTACGAGGCAATATGAAAAGCAAATCCTTCGATTTCTCTGGCGGAAATATCTTTAATACCACGGTCGATAACTTCGAACTTCTTGTGAAACCAAGCCCATCCTTTGAAAAGGTAAGATATACTGAATATTAATATCTTTTTAAACAACAACATTTAGAGAAAAAGTAAATTACATGTATCAGCTGTTTTTGTTCTTACGTAGAAAGAGTTACCTACTGGAGCGGATAAAACTCTGCTTTATGGTTTGATTGGTGGAGGTGTTGCGGGCCTCTGCGTAATCGCACTGGTCATTGCAGCTCTAATTTACGTCAATAAATCACCTCAGCCTGCCATAGAAGATTCCTTGTCATCCGTATGTTTTGATGCTCCATTGAAACATGTTGAACACAACAGCAGATTAAAATTTGTTTCCAAAACACGTGGAAAATGATTGCCACGCATTTTTGTAGATCTGATTGTTTAAGTATTTTAAAGAAATATGTTTTTGATGCCTCCTGTTGTTTTGCCTTCAAACATTTTATTTATGCATAAAAACATGCTTATCGCTTAAAGCAAAGAAAGTCATTGAAACATGTTTTAGTTAACATAAAATATATGCTATATTAAAATACTGTATTATTTGATTTCTGTCTGTATGAACTTCGCTGAATGTAAGTATCCACCTGGTCATCGCTTATTGGGTTATCATCAGACAGTCTCCAAACTTAAGCGAATGTTGAAACCATAAACCACACCATTCTCCTGTAAGTGGGTCAGCAGTGGTTGCCAATCCACTTCTTTATGATTCTTGACTTCTACACAGATAATCTAGGTTGTTTCATATCCAGCAGGATGACCTCAATTTTGCTTCTTGTAGATTCTTGTTACTTGTCTTGCATGCTCTTTTTGCTATTCCTACTCATTCAAGCAGCTTGCAGACCGATTGCCCTGGGAAACCTCTGCAGTAGACCTCCATTGGAAATAGCCAGACGTTCCATCCTTTATTCTTAATGTCTGCAATGAGGTCTGCATATTCAAAGCTCTTTCTCTCATTTTTCCTTGCAATTTTATTCCCAAGACACGGTCAGCTCTATTACGACCAAAATCTTCAAATGCTGGAACACTAATACTGCGTATGGTCGTAGGTTGGTTTCCATGTGTGAGAAAATAATTTCCTTTCTAGATCCATTCTGAGGTCGCAGTTAAAACCTCTATCCAACCTTGATGTCTGTCTTGCTTCTCCTGTGTCAGCCGTTGCTTCAACCTGTCTTACAAACTGTAACCGTCATTGTTGGTCGTTTCCTTCACTCTCAACTTCCACTCCACTTCCACACATTAGCCAACTCCTTGAGAGAATTTATCGTGTCGCCATCTATATCTCTCCTGAGTCAGCGTTTCTTTGCATCCTGAGATTATATGCGCCTTGCTCCTTCTATTACACACTGACTGCAGTTTGGATCTTCGCTTAGTCCGAGCTGTAACAAAATTACAGGAGATTGGAGTGTTTTATACACTGACCTCAGTCTCAGCATGAACGAAATTCTAATCTTGTCCTTCGTCTTATTCCGGCTTCGGTAGGTGACCGTAAGTCCCACTCAATCCAGATTCACCTGTTCTATTGATCTTGCTTTCTGTTGATCTTTCATAATGCACTGTACTTTTGCCTGAACTCATGCATGGTACGCCTCTCTGCTGCTGATGCTTTTGGCCACTGCTGGAAATATGGCATTACCACGGCATGTCGTCGAGTGCGTATTTTCTAATGATGCCTCTTAAGTTTAACTTGCGATCCTGTTATCTGCTGAGTTCCGAAACATCATCACTAAGAAGTATTTTTTCTTCCTTGAATATGTGTCCAATCGATGTAATTGAAGGTAAAACTCCTAACTCCTAGGTTACTGTCCAAAATGTTCAATTTTAAAATAAACATTACTTCATTATTGCTTTTTTCTAATCGGGAAGCTGTTTATAGAAAAGCGTAAATTGATTCAACCAAAGTTATATCAGCATAACATGGGTAGCTATTAAATTCATTTCTTATGATTTAATTTGAAATCATGGAATATTGAAATTAAGTAAATTAAGTGAATTTCTCTTTCAAATTAAGAATATGTATTAAAAGTAATGACAAGTGGATTGAAACGCTTTAACATAAGTCATTGTGACATTGGCAACATTTATACAACTTATCTTAATTTTTGAACCAGTACATGTAAAATGACGTATTAAAACCAATTTATTTCAAATTAAATAAACCATACAGAGTATATAACATCTCATAATGGCTTAACTGACAGTTTTGCTTTTGGCAAACAATGGAGAAACTGTATTTGTTTCTTCTTCTCTTGCTAAGTAAATCTTGGTACACATGGTTATATGATCAAGATAACAGTGTTTATCTTTCTTTAATAGTGGGATGACTGTTGTTAAAATAATTGATAGAAGTATATATTGAAAGATGACTTGCCCTGCATTGTTTGTCGGTTTCATATTACACACGTGATGCCTTTTTAAAAATCAAAGTACTGAAAGCACTCATCGGAGTTGAACATGGTGTAAAATAAAATATTTGATCGGGAAGTTGAGTGAACAATACTATTATTTCAAATACAGACAACTGTTTAAGATTTTTTGAGTTGCAACAATCTTGAGAAAGACATTCAGAGACATTAAATAGCAAAAACATGCATGGACCATAATGCTTGCCTGCCTACATTAGTCCTTTTTTAATACCCCCTGCTTGAAATGCGGGAGGGTATTTATTAATCGGGATTTCCGTCCATCTGTTTGTTACGCTTTAGGTATACCCATCTCTGATCCGCAACTCAGGATCCTCTTACACCACTGAACGAATATTCATATTAAATGCGGCTGATCATTTATATAATTCACTGCTCACAGTCTTCAAATTTGTAATATATTTTTCCTTGGCACCTTTACCCATGTCTTATGAAAATTTCAGTTTCGCAGGAATAATATCAATGTTTGTTATATAAAACTTCTCTGTGAATATAATGTATTTCAATTACACGAACATGATACATGGAGTACGTCAGATCTTAATCTTTTTTAATATTGTGGAGAGAAAAAAGCAATACCAAGTTAAAAACAAATATTTTATGACCAAACATAAAAGTAGTGGTATATGTGAGAGTTTGTGTGCGTACAAATTATCTGGTATGTAAATGAGGTTTTCCTTTTATTAAAAAAAAATATACTTCATTTTGTTTTTTTTAATCGCGATTTTACGAAAACATCGGTGTCCGTCTTTGGGTTTAACATTTATAACAGAGTACTAGATTTTTGGCAGGTGATACTGCTGATTTAGTAATAAATACAAATGTTTCCTAAAGTTTTCATGTCATGCATTAATGAATTCATTTAAACCAAGAAAATGTTCATGAAAAGTTTGAATAAATTCTGTGCACCGGTAAAAAAGAAATTGCTAAAAATCCGGTACCGTCGGGCGTCGGGAAGACTAGATTTACCGCTTGCCGTCAGTATGTAGAGTTATCATTCGTATCTCTTTCAGTGTATGACGCTACACTAAAAATGAGTTCCATTACGAAAAACTTTTGAGGTTCTTTATAATTTAGTTTTACTTTGAACGAAATCTAATATTCAAAATAAGATTACTTTATCATTACGTATACCATTATGAAAATTAGATCAATTCAGGACAAAATGACATGAACTATTTGTGGCGGATGTTTATGCATGTTTTCTGTTGAATATCATCGGAGTAAATGTGACACAGTAGCCTCGCTTTCGGCTCTATATAATCAACACAAATTACTGCGCATGTTAAATGCGTGATGACCATGGGAGATTGAACTTAGTTCAACTCCCAAAAATACATTGTTTACGGTTTTTTTGCCACTTCAATGGATCTCATAATGCTTTTCACGAATTTGTCAGTGATTGAAGAGAAAAAAGGCATAATGTTTAATTTTTTTATTCTTTTACTACTTCGATGAAATCGCGCAGTAGAATTTATTCAACTTAAAATACTCGATAATACTGGCATGAGCATTTAACTGGTTTTTTTTTTATTTTGATATGACCAAATGTAATCATTGCAGGTGACATATAAGGACTGAAAGAATGCATGCAGGTTAATTGGGTGGATTTTATGCTATTTAATCATCTTTACCGTGTCTCTTTATCTTTCTGAATGGAAAGTTCACAAATCGTTCAAGAAGTTTACATGGGTCAAGTTTGTTTTTCGCCATTATTATCAGAAACAATTTAAATGAGTGCATAATTTGTAGCACTTTTCTATGTGTGTGGCATTTTGATATCGGCATAATTTTGTTTCCAAATTGACATCATTTTCCAAGGATATTCGAGTTGTCGGAGTTCATATGATCAATTTCAGACAAAAACGTTTTTAAATAAATAAATGTTTTATAAAGCACCTCGTGAAAATGCAACGTCCAAAAAGTTGTGTTTAGTCATCAACAGAATTACTCAGTTAAAACACTATTATTCAAATTACCCTGAAATTGATTGATTGATTGTTGTTTAACGTCTCTCTGGAGAATTTTTCAATATATGGAGACGCCACCACTTGCCGGTGGAGAGCTACACATTTTATCCTGTATGCGGCACTTAGGGCCATTGAGCAGTGAGGGATCTTTTTCGTGACAGCACCTACTGCGACACAGAACCTCGGTTTATACGGTCTCATACGAAGGACAGGTCTCCACGTCCCAAAGTGGGATTCGAACCCGCGACGTACGGATCGACTCCTTACTTTGCGACTCTAGAGCAGACGCTCTAACCACTGCGCCGCGCGGACAACCCCTGAAATTGAAAATGATGCTGGAGTTCCTCACTAACAACACCAGTGTAGTACATGTCTTCAGACACACTGTTGAAATTGCAATCGACAATAATTGTGTTCCTTCAAAGCCGATTTCTATATTCTTAGGAAGCAGAATTTATTTTTATAAAAACAAAATTGGAATTCAACTCCCAACTTAGATATATCGACATTTCATCAATTAACAATATTTACATTAATTCCATTCATATATCGACTCAAGAGAACTCGAAATAAAATACACTTGTCTGCAAAATTTTTGTCAAATTCGGATGTCAACATACTAAAGACAAAATAGGCTAACTAAGTACTAAACTGAATGATAAACGAGATACTAGTTATCAAATATTCTTGTTGCCTGCGTGGTGCAGTGATGAGAGCGTCTGCTGTATAGTCGCGGAGTAAGGAATTGATCATTACGTGGCAGTTTCGAATTTCGGATGAGACCATTTATACCAAGTTCCCGTGACGCAATATGTGATAGCATTAAAATGATCCATCACTGATCAAGACCCGAGAGTGTTAAGTACATCTCTAAATTTGTAGCCCTGAACTGACAAATAGTGGCTTTTCAATATGAGTGAAAAATTCTCGAAGGGACTTTATACATACAATCAAACTCATACTTTGCCTTAATAATGCAGTAATATTCCATTTTCTCCGGTATAAAAGGTTTACATCCCCCAACAAATTCGATACTCAAAAGCATGCTCTGAGTATGATCAGTTTTAACAATGAGGTAGAATACTGACAAATAAGTTATGTTGCAAGGATTTTAATAGTTTCATTTTGTATTTTCTTTTAGTTATTAAAATGATCCTGATAGCTTTTTATTGGTTTGTATTTCGTTTGATATATTCCGTACCATTTGTAAGACCTTTGTCTTTTTAAATACTGATTTGGCTACAGAATATTCTGTTAATTTGATTAATAAATTGGGCCCATGGCGGGTGAGACTAGTCGACAGGGAGGAAGCTTATATTTCCTTGGGCACTTGATCCTATACGTCTGGAATATCTAGAAGGCAGGGTTTGATGTTTTATTTCACAGATTTGTAAAACTTATGTTTTTTTTTTCTAAACGATCACTGTTCGTTGCCATCACTTTTTCCATTTGTCCTCTTCAAGAGCTCCTTGTATGAATTGTCTTTTTAGCCATTGAGTGTTTTTTTAATTTCTTTAAAAATTAAAGCTTTAGAAAACACGTCAATTTAAGTTTAAGAAAACACGTCAATTATTTCTTCGGTTATTTTAAAGGAGTTAAAGATAAAATTTAAAAATATTCAAGTGGACAAAAGTCGTAGAAACTTTGATCTGTATGGTATGTCAATTGGGTAAAAGTCTTGTACCTTTGATCCAGGATTTACAAAGGGCAAGTGATACCGAATTAAATGATTTTTTTCGGGATAACACTTGATTTAGGATAATCCATCGCGGAAAACTTAACAAAAATGCTAACTGTTTTCTTTTTATTCCCCCAAATAAGGACCAGTTAAAATCGTAAAAAAGAAAATATTTGAATTACACTGAAAAGGTAACAAACAATTAAGATAAACTAGATAAACGACCTTGACTATATATCAGTAAGTTAAATGAAATTGCATGTTCCTTTTTTTTCTAAAATTATATCTTTCTCGTGCCAGATATTTTATCAGTGGCTTAATAAAAAAAACGAAGGGGATTTTTTTATTTTGAATCCAGGTTTCAAAGTTATGAAAATGAGAAGCTCTTATCGAATTTTCTTGTTTGACTTACCGACTAAATAAAGCCTTTAATCTCTCTCAAATTCTAACAAGCCAGTTAAACATTAGTTAACTTCCTATCTTACCAACAATTTCATGTTTTATCTTAGACACAAACAAACATCTAAAGCTGAAATGATTGTATGTTACTTCAGCATTTGGAATCTAACAACCAAGCATTATATACGCACTGACTTTAACATTTCAATCGTCGGATTCTCTTTCTTATGCAGCAATATACCTTCATCACATGCGATTTTATGTTACTTCAGCATTTTCCAAAGAATTCAAAATATGCTTATGGGTAAAACATTAGACTGATCAAACAAAAAAAAAAACCACCTTTTATTTGTTTGTTCCATTTATTTGAAATTCAAAGTATCATTTTGCTATCAAAAATTAAACCTTAACTAACTTGTACAAAAAAATAATGCGATATTTCAAGGAATGCATTACTTTCGTGTATTCAAAATTCGCGAATAATAATTGACTCATCTGTTTAATATCTGGATATTTTACTTGAAAAAGACGTTAATGATTATTTAACAACCAAACATTATAAACGCAATGACTTTAACTTAATTTTCAATCTTCAGCTTCCCTTTCTTATGCAGCAATAAATGCATACAGAGATTATATCTCTCAGTTGGTTCGATAAGCAAGAGCATGCTCTACGTATGTACATTTTTATTGTACAAAAATGGTAAATTATTATTAACAAGTCGATGACACAAGAATATCAGCAGTCTCGTTTAAAGTCATCATTTCGTAAGTTCTATGATCGATACAATTCAACAAATACATTTATCATTAAGTCAAATGCTGACTGACGTTTTTTATGCTAAGTATTACTCCATGATTTACACCCTGAGTTGAAGACGGATTTTTTCGTTATTCCCGATCAAGACAAGAAGCACACGGCGGGTGTGTTGGGTCGGCAGGGGATGCTCACTTCTCCATGGCACCTGATCCTACCTCTGATGTTTTGGAGGTCTGTGTTTGCTTTGCTCCTATTTTGAATTTTTTATGGACTTTTCAGCATGAATACTATTCGTTATTTCCATATGTTTCATCGGATATTGTGCGAAAATTAAATTTTAGCATCATAACATTTTTTTTTTCTCTGCATATGGTTTAGATTTCGTAGCCAATCTCAGTTCAACGCAGACATGTTTAAAATATGTTTTGTTGTCATTTTTATGAATGGTTTACAGTGAACTTCATTTAATTAAATATTATTTGAAATCACATTTTACTTGAAATTTACCATTGTCAACACTACAATAATTACATAGTGGGTACATTAAAAAGTCTAGTTTTTAAGACATTTTTTTTTACTTTTACTTCCCTTGTGAAAGGCATCTTTTTTTTTTCAATTGTATGTCAGAATTTACTTAATTTATGCAATTGAATACTTATCCAGAATTTAACTAAATCTTTATAAATTGAGCAAAACGAATACATAGTATTGTAAGTTTAGTGAAGGCCACATGTTTGAAGTAAAGGGCGAAATTGGGTGTTACTGATTTACTTGACACTTTCATTGAATAAAGCTTAATTTATTTACTGTAAACCTAACTGTTATACATATAAGTCATATATCTTTTCTTTTATCTAGAATGCTAGAACAATTTCTAAACCAAGTCATTTTCCCCGATATTTTTCGATCTAATTTATATACATTTTACGTGTCATGATAAGCTTGAAACACCAAAAGTTGTTTTTTTTGTTGTTGTTTGTTTTTAATGGCTTTTTTCACTGTTTATCTATCGTTAAGATAAAAACATGGAAAAATAACTTTTAAAATGACCGTTAATATTACTAGATATTTGCATAAATGAATAAGAAAATTACGAATAAGTTGTAATTATTATTTTCATTTTTTTATTTTAATATTTAGTTCTTATCGGAACATATACTTCTAAACAGAAAAACGTGCTTGAAGAGTAAGTCTCTAACTTTTTCCCCTTAAATTTGAGGCATCTTAGTATCCATCAAACACACTATTTTAAAATGAATTTTAGTTTTGAAATCGTGCAAAATACAGTGTTTCTTTTACTAGCTATGTGGTTTGGAAGCTTACAAACTATATAAACAAAAGCGTATTTGAAAAGAAAAGAACATGTCTACCAATCACAGTTTGTCGTGTATTAATGCTATGTCAAGACCTGGTTTATAAAACTTTTATCAGAAACAACTCTTTGGCTTATTGTAAAACTTACATAACTCAGATACTGGCAAACACAAAAGATCAAAACAGCAGGGGTTTCGTGGGGCATTTAAAAGGAGATACGAACCAGGTTATGTGACAAAGGTCTGGAATGTACAGATGGGACAAAAATAATTCAATGTATAGAAAAAAAGTGCATTAATGTAAAAAAAAAAAAATCAAGTGAAATGAAGACATTATGTGGTATATCTGTTAATTATATATTCTTAGTCTGGAATGTATTTGTGATATCTGCATTTCCGGGATACTTCGAGTGGACGACAAAATCCAATAACAGTCGGTCAAATTTGTATTGTCCAAATTTTTGTAAAGACCGAGCTGATAAAAAGACGGAAGCCTGCTGCTGCTGCAAAGCCATGACTGACTGGCAGCTAGACACAAGGGGTGTGATAAACTTGGAGATTGAATACATTGGAAGAAGGGGAAAGGCTTTGATTTTATCAAAACAGCCAGAAAACATGGTTTATGAACAATTTATCAGAGTAACTCACAAACATGGATTTTTGGCTTTCATGCCAAATAATATGTGTTTGTTTGCCGATATCGTTGAAATTAATTTTTCATATAATGCATTCAGAAGTGTAACTGACATTTCGTGTTTGCCTAAACTAGATATGCTTGATCTTTCTCACAACCAGATAACCTACGTTTTAAATTCCACCTTCTCGGGGATGTCCTCACTCAGGACGATTGATCTGTCATATAATTTGATAAATCATATTGAGCCCTATACGATCCTCCAGAACTCTGTTGAACTCTTCACCATCGATTTTAGTCATAATGAACTTCGGCATCTGGACTGTACAAATATGGTGATGGAAAAGACTTTCTGTACTCTCAAGTATAATGACAATCAAATTGAACAGATTGTTAACGAAGAATCTTTTAAAATAAATAAAAATATTTCCTACGGTCACGGGGGATACGTAGATTTAAGTCATAACATTCTACGACATTTTATAAACTTTACAGACATAGGCGTCACTGACTTAACGCTGCTTGGAAAGTTTTTTGATTATGCATTTGATCTCCGAAATGCACACTTGAGCTGTGACTGCAACATGGAACCTTACTTACAAAAGGCAAGACACTGGATTGACAGATTGTGGCGGGATTATTTCAACCTCACGTGCGACTCTCCGCCAAACCTTGCTGGTATGTCGATAGGAGAAATGGTGGCTAGAAACAAGTCCGGTCTAGACGAGCTGATCTGTAACATTTCCAGTCCTGTCAATAGTTGTCCCACCTCTTGCAAATGCTTTAGACAGCCAAGTCAAGATCGGACGGTGGTAGATTGTAACTCCGTGGGCCTTACTCATCTTCCAAAACACTTGCCACCGTACGATGATCTACAAGTCTTTTTGGCTAATAATTCAATAAAGGAGTTAAATTTTGTGAGCTATTTGAATAGAATTACCCATCTTGATCTTTCGGGTAATGTAATAGAGAAAATAACAGAAAAGGCTGCCCAGTCAATAAATAAAAACATCAGCATAAGGTTGCAAGACAACAAACTCAGGAGTATTCCATCTTCTTTCAAGAGCCAAGATCCTTGCAAATTACACCTTGGACACGTATATGTACCCTGCAACTGTCATATTGAGTGGCTACCAAATTGGTTATCCGCTCGAAAAAGAAACCATTGCGCAAACATGTCAAATATTTTCTGTGCAACAAGTTCAGGTCATGTGTCAGTTATGGACTTTGACTTCGAATCTCTTAACTGTAATGAAGACCACTTTCTTCGAAACATAGTGCTTTCCCTGGCCATTGTCACACTTTTACTCTTCGGCGGATTCGCTCTTTGCTACTACTACCGCTATGAAATCTATCTTCTAAGAAAGAATCCATGCAAATCTAGGAAAAACAATTTACGGTACAAAACTGACGCTTACGTCACAGTTTGTGAGGAAGATCAGCAGCAGGTCAGGTGGACCGCCTACGTTCTGCTTCCATATTTACGAGGACAAGGATACTCCGTGTTCTTTCCTCTTCAGGATAGCCTCGTTGGAAACGTGAGAGAAGAGGAAATTATCAACCATGTCGAAAATTGTCGAAATTTCATCGTTTTATTATCCTGGAATTCCATGGGAGAGACCAGTGATGGAATATGGCAGAGTCTTGAATGGCGGTATATGTGGGAAAATTTCAAAAAGAAGCCGAATTTGAAAAACATTATAATTATAAATTACGCACAGCTACGTCCTCGAGATTTCAACATCAGTCCAATTAAAGCATTTCTGGGACTAAGATTTACATTAGACTTTGCAAATCGTAAACATATGCTATTACAAGACATACGAAAGCATTTGGGCAAGCCAAACAAACATATTCGCGCCCAAATATTGAAAAATGCCAAACCTAAACTGACTCGTAAAATATCAAATACCGTATACCCTGAGACCTCAGCAGAACCCCAAATGGAATGGAAAAATCTCAGGTCTAATAGCGTGAGCTCTGGTAAAGACACTTATTCAACGTTACATTATTCGAAGTTTGAAGATGTCGGACTCATGAAAAGAAATTCGGAGGAGCCACATGTTGGTTTTCACTCCTTGAGTCACTATAGAAGACCACAAACGATAAAAATATCTATTTAAAATACCACTGTATATACTAGAAAAAGAGGTGTTGTATGAATTTATAGTCCACTATATCTGATATTCCATATGTTGTTTTTTATTATTATTTTTTATTTAACTTTTGTTTCCTTTTAGAATAACATTTATATTCTGATTTTTTTTTAAACTGTATTGTGACTTAAATTTTTAAAGTTTACAAATATGTGTGAGAGTGTGTTTTACTTTTGCCTTAACTTGCTACATTTTCATTTACATCGAAATATTTTTACAGTATTTTAAATTTATTTTATTTTTTCACTATGTTACTCATATAATCTAAAAACATAAAACAAATAATCCAAATATTAATTCTACTTTGAATTCAAAAATTGCGACGTGAAGTGCACAGAAATTGGACTACGATAAGATAACGTGAAGTGAACTCTTTCATTCTGTGAATGACTGTGCTTGTTTGTAAGTAAGTAGTACTTGACACTTTCTTTCATTTCGGCAAGAGACTAATGTCTGGATTTTATAAAGTGAAAGAAATCAATAATCTAAATTTTATGACATATGAACCATTGTATGTCTTCTTTTCATTGTACTACTTCACACTGTAAACATGGTTCAAATTTAAAAAAAAAATAGATGGATTACGTAACTGTAAAGAAATTTTACTGAGCTACATTTTTTATTGTGTACTTCCCATGCTTTTATATTTAGTATAGTTTACGATAAAGAATAATAATTGTATTCAATTGTATCCGGGGGGGGGGTTGATTCACAGAATATCAAATTTAAAGAATAAACAAAGAATTTAATTTTTTATCAAATATTTTTGTCTTCATAATTATCTCAAGTTAAAGAAAACCAAAAACAAATAAAATTCCATTCAAAAATGTTGATATTTAATGAACATTGTTTTAAATCATTTCCGCACTGAACAAATTCATTTTTAAAGAAATGTTCATTACAAACTGATGTGCTAACTTGAGGCTACTTTAATATACAGGTGATTCCTTAAAATCTAAATAATCTTAAAAACCCTCTCGAACTTGCATGGTTACGCATGTGCCGTATGACATTGATGTATATTTATAGCAGTAAATGGGTCTAAGTGGTAAAATTGTGTAATTTACAAGCCATTTTATTAAAGTTGTAATGTGATGTATGTATCAGGGTGCTTATATCACATCTACAATTTAACATGAAGTTTAAATATACATGAGCCATCAATATCCGAAAATTAAGCGAATTAAAGCTGCAGTCTTCCTGTTTTTCTTAAGTTTAGGCATTAGTTGTCATATATCTTGTGCAAATTACTTTCAAGTTTAGTTTCTTCAAAGTTTATGTAAATCGGTCACCGTAAAAAGGTCTCAAGTATGTATTGAAAATGGAATATATAGAGATAACGAGTCAAAAGTACATGTATATCAACCAGCAATGGATTGAAGTTTCACTATCTGTTTGAATTTCAGACAAACGTGGATAACTTCAATTTTTGATTTTTTAAAATAATTGTTAAGATATTCTTACACGATCTATCGTTTTCTCTCATTTTTCAAAACAAAGGGTGACAATTGAATACTAATCTTTTTTATTGACAAATTTTTCTTTAAAACAATGTAAACTATCCCCAAAATGATGCCTATCAATTTTGCTATAGTGTCTTAATGTTAATCAAGCATCATCAGTGATAATTTGTTGAATTTTGCCAAAGAGTACATTGGTTGTTGTAAGTCTTTGTCGCCCATTTTTGATGCCCATTTATGATAATATCATTTTTCTTCATTGAAAACCAAATGCACATGTGTCTATAAAACAGACATTGGTTGCTATTAATTTCACATATTTCAGTGAATATTACTTTGGGATTCTTAACAAGTTTTACAACAGCTTTAATGAAGCGTTTAATTTCACTCTAGTTTACTCAGTCTGATTCTTTACCATTCATGAATCATTTTAAATGCAGTGTCTCGAATAGCACTTGTTTTCCAGCTTCTCATTATGAAACTAGGCAATGAAAAGTGGTCATATAAACTGTAATTAAAGATTCAATCATGAAAGAAAGTAAAGCTTAAACAAAACTTTCAAATATCCGTTGCCGTGTCCAGCAAGTGCACTGTTTATAGCATATTCATTTTCCGAGGGGTGGCAATTTCAACTGTTACCCTCCAAAACTAGCAATCATTTATTTTATTATACTGAATGTCTTCTTAAATAAAGTCAGCAAAAAAAATCGTCGATCATCTTTACGTTCACGTTTAGAAAGCTTTCAAACTCCTCGCTACTTCTAAAAAGATTTACTGACCTTTTTATTGTTTGTTTGATACTCTAAGAGTCTTTTATCATGTAAAGTTTCGTTATTTCTGCACTCGCAATTATGTTTCGTCTGTCGTTTGTTGTTTTCAAGTAAGCTACATCGGACGCAAGCTTTTATTGACGTCAAGTTTATTCCAGTTCTTTCAAACGCGCAACTGACGTTTTGAGAATTCTACGGTGAACCGTACGCGCATAATATCCACGCATGTGGCATTACCGTTGTGTTACCCGTTGTCACATGCGTTGCTAAGGCTGAGGGTAATAGAACGGATTGTTAACTGCGTCTAAACCAATCAGATCTTAGTATTTAACATGAAAGTATAATAAATATATAATATGGACTTCATATATCCAGTGAACTCGATACCGTATTATATTGACTCCATATATCCAGTGAACTCTATACTGCATTATATCAACTCAATATATCCACTGAACTCAATACTGCATTATATCGACTCAATTTATCCAGTGAGGTTTTGTCCTATTCACGGATTTACATTGTTTGTAGGGATTGTGTAATCGATCGTTGTTTGTTATTTTACCTTTTTATTGAGCTTCGACTCTGTGTAATTTTTGACTCGAACAAAATACATATTGCTGAAAAACATACAGTAATCCGTCAAATATAGATTTGAAATAAATCCTTCCTGAAAGGGTTAGGATGAATCTGGACAAGCTAAAGAAATATATTTGTTTTCTCATTGAAATATTAGCTATAAATACTATTGTAGAGGCTATAACTAAAAGTTAATTTACACCATGTCCAAATTTGAGCCAAGTTACCTTTCAATACTTGGCATTGTATTGCCATTTTAATGATAAAACACATGAAGAGAACAATACATGATCGATTCAGGAAAAAATATAAACAATACCAATCAGTGAAAAGGGCCCAAAAACCGGACCCCAGCAAAATTCCAAAAGTAGGATCCGGTGCCTAGGAGGAGTAAGTATTCCCTGTCCTGACATCCGCCGTGAGGCCCATATATTGCTCAGGTCGACGGAACATTGAGCATCAACATCAACCCCCCCCCCCAAGGATACAATTGAAATTCTGACTTTAAATGAAGCTAACGTTATTGAAATCCTTGTAACATCAACTTATCTGTCAGTAGCCTGCCTAGGTTTTAATATTGGTTGGACTCGGAGCATGCTCTAGTGTATTAAATAGCTTGGGAGATGTAAACACACTATACAGATGGTAGAGAGATATTACCTCATTGATGAAGAATGCTGATGAAGGAAGAGCATAATGACGTCATCTTGTTAGTCATATATTTTTTATTGTCAGTAAAATGTCCAAATATGAAACAGATGGATGTGTAAGACTTTCTGTTGTCATTTATTATAAGTTCATTGAGACATACTGAATCGACGTATGAATGGAAGTAACTGTTATAAATTGATATACATCGTCGGTGTATATGTAAGTGTGAGTCAAAAGTCTGAGCAAATGTTTTCTTCTCATGTACAAGTCTTGAATAAATTCCGTATCATAAAGACACAAAAAGATGTCGGCTAACAAACGCCTATTTTTTAAGATAAACAAATAAAGCAGTCTCTTATACATATTCCAACAACAGAAAATATACCAGGCATTACATGGTCAGAATCAAAAAAGAGTGTCACGAGACACAATGTTGTGGTCTACCAGAATGTACCCGTGTATTCGTGTCACGTGTGGATATCCGTGATCTTCGATGATAAATGTTTTGTTTCTAAACTTGTACTTTTAGTCATAATTTTTGCGATCTCTAGCCGCGTTCTAAACCAATTTTGTGGTGTTTTTTGTAAGTAAGATGCATGTCAGTTTTCTTTGAAATAAAAATTCAAAAGCATAATTGGAAAAAAAATAATTTGAAAATGTTATATCGGACAACTGACATTTTAACGATTACGATATAAAAAGATTTTGAATCGAAGGAAATATTTAATCTAAAAATTAATGTTGCAGATATATTCAGCCATAATCTTATGTTTAAATACGCAATCATAGAACAAAGCATAGTTGACTAGAGATAAGCTTGGTATGAGAACTGTCTTTTCTGAAGATGCTTTTTCAATGAAAATGGAACTAGTAAATACATACCTGGTCATTGGTCATTTGCAAAATTATTTTGTTTTAACACATTCTGAATACACAAGTACTCTGAAGCTGACATCAAAAAGATGTTTGAGTTTCTGATTGACAATATCTACATGTATGTGGTTTTTGAAGATCAGGTCTTTCAACAATCCATTGGAATCCCCATGGGTATCAATTGCGCTCCATTATAAGCAGACCTATTTTTTGTATTCAAATTCAGCAGAATTATTGCAAACTCTTATGCGTGATAAGAAGAAAACATTTGTTGTGGTCTTCAACTCGACATTTAGATATATCGACGACGTATTGTCTATTAACAATGGCAATTTCCATTTCTGTGTGGATACGATATATCCAGGTGAGCTTGAGATAAATGATAACTCAGAGTCTGACACATCTGTTTCATACTTAGACATTTTACTTGAAAAAGATGTTAATGGCAATCTTACAACCAAGCTATATGATAAACGAGATGACTTTAACTTTTCAATCGTCAACTTTCCTTACTTATGCTGCAATATACTAGGTACTAGTACCTTCATCACCTGTATACGGAGTTTATATATCTCAGTTGATTCGATACGCAAGAGTATGCTCTATGTATGTACAATTTCTAAAAAGAAGTAACTTTTGACAAACATGTTGATGAAACAAGAATATCAGCAGTCTCGTTTAAAGTAATGATTTCGTAAATTCTATGGTCGATACAGTAACCTTGTCAGCAAATACGTCGTCAGCACAATTTATCATTGAGTCAAAGGCTGACTGACGTTTTTCATACTAATTGTTAGTCCATTATTTATACCCCGAATTGAATTTTCCGTTATTTCCTTGTCATGACAGGGAGCCCACATCTGATGTTTTGGAGGTCCGGCTGTGTTTCTTCTGCTCCTATTTTGTATTGTTTTATGAACTTTGATGTTGAATACTGTTCGTTATCTCCATATCCTTCATGAAATATATCAAATGTTATTGTTAATTAATCGTTCATAAATTATCATAAGATAATAAAATTAAAAAACACACTTATATATTGCTGTCGTCAAAATTCCTACAAATTTTCAACATACTTCAACATGGCACTAAACTCTAAGGTTGATGTTGTCATAATCTATTTTAAATTTAAGTGCATTCCAAAGTCCAAATGTAAATGTTCTTAACATATGCATTAATAAGCATCATTGACATGTACAAATAAAACGGGTGGAGATAACAAATAGTAATCGATCACAAAAATTCTTTAGGGTTAAAATAACCCTCTGCTCACTCATATAAAATGTTGCTTGAACCTTAATGATTTTCCAAAAGAAATGCATTTTATAAATTGGACAAAAAGGACACTTCAACTTGGCAAATTTACAAAAGAATGATAAACATTTCTGTCATTAAGAGTTATCTCTTTTTTCAGAGTATCAATGAACCTTAAAAAATACAAATCTGTGAAAAGGGCACACACACGGACCTCTGGAAATATAACAGTGTACATATATTCTATATTCTCCTATTTCTCTTAAGCCAGCTTCGGTTAAAAAAAAATCAGAAAAATCCTTTTGCGTTTTGAGTCATGTTAACAGCAGGTTTAGGTGATAGTAATCACTCGATATAAATAGGGGAAAATGACGACGGAAAAGATTGAGTCGATCAAATTTAGTTAATAACTTATATCATCAATACATCTTTAAAGTTATCATCTATTGTGCTCTGTAAACTTATCTAAAGTCAAATATGGCGTATTTTTGATAAGTTCAGACTAATTAAAATTAAAATGATCTTTCAATATTTTTTTGTTACTTTATATAAAGATAGGACTTCCCTGAAAATTACACAATTTAAATCAATCGCATATCATAGATATCAGAGATTTAAAACAAAATTTGATTTCTTTCTGACTCGGCATTTTATAAAATATCAGACAGAGATTAAAATCAATTTTATTTCTTACTATAGGAACATGGAGATATTTACGTTCAGAATCGGTGACAATTTTGATTTGAATGAAATAACAAATATAATATGTTAACTTAATGTGGAATTGCCTGCTCCTGTTCAATGGTGAGGGACTACGCCCGACGGATAACTTTATTTACCTGGGTAGTGTCATTACTCCAGAGGGCGGCACAAAGGAGGACATCCACAGCAAACAGGGCAAAGCCAGGAGAGTGGTTAGAGAAATAAATAACATCTGGAGGTCTGCACAGTACAGCACCAGCACCAAACTGAAGCTCTGAAGCTTTACCAGAGCTGTGTTGTATCAACTCTCCTTTATGGATCGGAGTGCTGTAGAATAACAGAGAAAGATCTTAGCAAAATACAATTCTTCAAATCCACCTGCCTTCACCGAATACTCAGGTTTTTCTGGCCCGAAAAGATAACAAATGAAGAGCTGCTGAGCAGATGTTAACAAGAGGACATGGATACCATCATTACCAAACGCCGATCGAGATGAATTGGACATGTTCTCCGAAAACATTCCCAGTCAACAACTAGAACAGCACTGCATTGGACCCAAGAGGGTAAAAAGAAAGAGGGGGCCTAGAACATAGTAGCGAAAGACAGTTGAAAGCAAGATAAAAGCAATGCACCAGACCTGAGGATCATTTACGAGGCTGACCCAGGATAGACAAGAGTGGAGGAAGTTTGTTGCTGCCCTACACACCACAGGGTGTAAAGCACGATGATGATGATGATGATGAACAAATATAATGTAAATTTACACTTAAGGACGTTCGATCCTGAGCTTTTGAGTGGATTTGCTCATGTCGTTTATTTATAAAATTCTGCATCATTTTTAAGTTCTAACATTAAATCTGAGTTCTACAATGTAAATTGAAGTATATTCAATGAAAAAACCGCGATTAGATTCCATTCAAGTAGAATTAAACTAGGGACTATATTTTGAGACGGAAGGTTTTTGAGACGAAAATGATCAGTTTCTCCCTTTTGAACTATAACAATACTGTTAATTTTGAATTCCTATTTTTCCATGCTGGTGGCACACAAAGCTGTTTTTTGCAGTGAAATGTGTTATGCTGGTTCTAAAATATCTATTAAATTTTTTCTTATGAATTCTATCAACAAAGTGTGACAAATATGGTAAATGTATTCTGAAATTCAGGGACGAAATTGAGCCAATTTTAACGTAAAATGGACACTTTTTTAGTAATATCTGAAAATTTACATCATATACCCCCACTTTTGATGTTCTTTTCTAAATATTCAAGATAACTTTGACCTATTTGCTTAAAATCAGAAAAAGTTTAAGACTTTAAGATAATTTTTTTGCTTATTAATTTTTCAATGCCAGAAAAATCACATTTTATTAGTGCAGAAAGGTCAAATAATTGATTATGCGAAACAATTTGAAACATTTTCTTAGTCACATTTTAAAGTGTCTTTTTTTAAACAGACTTAGAGTTCATTTTGTTTCGTGCTTTAAATGGATAAAAATATTGCAGGGAAAACGTCGAAGATGTAATTTTTAATGAAGACACAAATTTCAGTGCAAAAAGGTCATATTAAATGTACTGTAACGCCAAAAGAAGCATATTGATCCCCATTTTTTGATTTGAATTTTAATCAAGCTATGTATGTAGAAACTAAAAATATTATTGGCAAAAACAGTTTAAGACTTTAAATATCAGAATCGAACGTCGTTAATTACATATTTCGTTTAGCTCAGAAACGCCATACATAGCTTTCACGAAAAATTTTAAAATTAATCTATTGTTTCTAAACTAAGATGTAAATAAATAAAGAATATGGTGAATTTTTGCAATTTTATCATTGTTTTTAGATTTATATTTTTTTAATTGACTTTTGAGCTTGAATACTGTTCGTTATTTCCATATATTTCTTTCATTGATGTTATTATCGGCCGCAGCAGCGGCCGATGTCACATGGGGAAATGAGTCGTTATTTTTTACTTGTCCAGTAAAATAATTCATAAATGATTACATGTATAAAATCGCGAGTAAAATGTTTTAAAAACTTGCTTTAAATTAAGTATCAATTGTTGATATTATGTTTCAATTTCATTACCATTTCTCATTAGATAATTGATAATTAATGGTTATATAAATAGAGTTTACAATTGATACTCCTAGCCTGGGAGTGTGTAACAGTAAGATATGAAAGAAATGATTTTCCGGATAAAGACATAATTGTAAAAGTGCATGGTGAATAAAGATTGAAGTTATTCAACTAATAAAAAATGATTTGGATGTGATACAGCTGCGAATGACACAAGGATATTTTCCCCCTACAATTTGCAACTCGCCTTGCAGCTTAGCCTACTCTGCAGAAACCATGGGCGTGACAAAGATCCAATATATCAGCACAAAGTTCACATCTTCATTTTGATGACATAAAATTCTTATCATTTATTATTGGCATAATTACATTGATGAATCCATTTGATGAGCACATGTACTAAAATTTCCATTTATTTTTTTTTTATTATTATTATTTATTTATTTTGCTTTGAAAACAATCTAAAAAATGAAAAATCGCTATTTCAGCTTTGAATATCTTAAATGCTTTCCCTGCAATAATGCATGACTGAAGTTAAAGTGCATTCTGCAAGAAAGTGGACAGCCTAGATTTTGTTCTTTTCAAGGTAACCATTCTTAAAATATGAAAGTAAATTAAGGACAGATGATACAAATAAAAAATGGATGCCTGGATTGGTATATATTTTTTGGCATAATTTACTTGCAAATTAATGATGCTATTAATAAATTTCTAGAATATTAAGAAATTGTAAACCTTCTGTGATGTTCAAAAGTCTGCCCTCTTGAAACTATCCTTATTAATCTATACAAATATTTTTCACTTCAAATTCCATTTTTATGCAAATATGAATTAAAAATTAAAAAGTACTTGAAGAAAGTTATTAATTTTACTGATTTAAACATGACCCAAGTTGTTATTTTCAAATTCTTTGACAAAAGTTTGTTTGTATCATCTGTCCTTAAATTGTTAAAAAATATTTCAGTTTTATATCTAAATTTAAACCTTGCTTATTTCTTTTTTTTTTCAAACAAAATTTAATACCTGTCCAGTAACAGAAGAATTATTATACTAGAATAACTTTCTAAAGGATTACATACACATTTAATAATTAGCTTGAAATCAGTGTATATTGGAAAGTGCAGGAATTATTTACCATTGCAGGTTGAGAAGGGATGCCATATTTTAGGTTTGAAACCAGGCAAGTGAAAGCTGAATTCCAACCTACTTCAACATACTTGTACCCACTGTCTTCAAGATATCTGTGTCTGAGATGTCAAAGTTCAAATATAATAGGAACATGTTCATCATATTATGTGATGGCATCCTCAAATCTTATGCTGTATAACAATATGTTTTAGAACTTATCAAGCTTTATCCTGTACCTTGCCAAAAAAACTCAACTCAGCATAATTCTCATTGACTAATTTATTATCAGTGTTACTTGCGTATGTCAATGTAGGTCATTACTGGTACATGCCTGACCAACAAAAACTCTAAAATTGAAAAATCAGAGACAAGATTTTCAGAGCAGCAGAAACAGTAGAATTTGTCACGTAAATCTAATGATATGTACCGTAGTTGAGAATACATGTATACTCTAAATGTTGCTTATCAAAGACCTATATATTATAAACAAATGCTAAGTATTTAAGTTTAATGTTTTATTCGAGTTGGCAGGTATTGTCCACAGTGGTCTACACAACAGTGGGGCAGCCGGCAAACTGGCATACCCCCAACATCAACATAAGCTGTGCCCTCCCTGACGGGAAAAGTAGCACGCTGGGTTGACCTCATTCGTGCTGCTTAAGATTTACATTATATGATATGATTTTCAAAGTCAACATCACATATATCAACATCAACCATCACATATATCAACAACAACTACAAAGAAATCAACAAAATCAACAGTTCAATGGATGAATTGAAGGTGACGATTTCGCCCGATCTGTTTCAATCCAATGAAATATTTGCCATCGAGCAATATCAATGTTAATAAGATAATCCATGTTAATTCTTTGACTGAAACTTAACTTCAAAAACTGGAAATAATGATAAAATATTTCATAACACAGAAAAATCCTTTTCTATGCATCAGTGTCTGTCAGCCTACATCCGCGACTGTACTCGGCACTGCTGGTACCGGACATCCACGACTGTACCTGTTCACTAATAGTCAGAGCAAAAATTTCCGGATTAACCAACACTTAAATTATATCTCGTTAATATTACGGATGCTTTTTGAATGAAAATAATCAATGTGTTAATATGGAAGAAAGAAAAAAAATTCTGGTTTCAATTAAATCTACGTTGTGGAGGGCTGTGATCGCCAAAGCGTCCTGATAACTAGCCGCGAATGCCCGCGATTGATTAACAACACCTGGCTGCACAGTAATAATGATAGATTACATACTTTGTTTAACTTCCATGACAGCAAGTGTGTCTTATTATTAGTAATCTGAGAAGAATTTCTGAGGACTTTCTACGGTATAGATGTAGATTGAATTCAATCAAAACGCTATTAAACGCTAATGTTTATACATGTATTAGACAAACGCTGTCAACAGTGTTGAGGGAAGGATCCAAAAATTTACAGATGTATTAATAAAAGCTTTTTTAAAAATATATGATGAGAGATCAATATGAGCTGGGTATATCATTTTTTTTTAAGGAGTGATGGTGGTGGCGCTGGCGGCATGATTATCCTACTTTTATTCTCAGTGCTGGAATGATGAATCATTTATAAACCGAATCATGTATATGCGGATGGAATTTACTGATCTATGCGTTTTAATTAATTAAATGTGTTAATAATTAACAAACATTTCAAGTGCCACACGGGAAATCTAATGTAGTGAAAAAAAAAATTCCTGTCAAAAACCTTCATTTATATGTGCTAACTAAGTACACAGAGTTTACTAAACACAGGTAGCAAGTTGTAAAATAGGTTACAAGAAAATCAGAAAAAATTCTAAAAAGAGAAAAAAATTATATATATAACATGCATGGAACCACAAATGATTGACATCCTGACTGGACGATATATAACCGCGTTGTGATTGAAAATACATGGTATATGGTACGTAGAAAAACCATTGTTCATATTTAAGGAAATGCGGTGCTATATAAATAATTATATTTATAACTTTCGAAATCGTTATTAAATTAATATTGCTTGTGATGAAACTTCCACTACTGTACCTGTCCTGACAACTCTACAATTTCTAAATTCTCGTTCATGCCTGACTGGCAACCTGTCTTGTATAGACAAATTATTTTACAGGCACCTGTACCTTATAAACAAGATCCCTGACTGAACCTGTGACTTATAAACAACATCCCTGACTGTACCTGTGACTTATAAACAACATCCCTGACTGTACCTGTGACTTATAAACAACATCCTTGACTGTACCTGTATAGTATACACACTTAATACTACATCCCTGACTGTACCTGTGACTTATAAACAACATCTCTGACTGTACCTGTGTCTTAAAAACAACACCCCTGACTGTACCTGTGTCTTATAAACAACATCCCTGACTGTACCTGTCACTTATAAACAACATCCCTGACTGTACCTGTCACTTATAAACAACATCCCTGACTGTACCTGTGTAGTATACACACTTTATACTACATCCCTGACTGTACCTGTGTCTTATAAACATCATCCCTGACTGTACCTGTGTAGTATACACACTTTATACTACATCCCTGACTGTACCTGTGTCTTATAAACAACATCCCTGACTGTAGCTGTCACTATAAACAACATCCCTGACTGTACTTGTGTAGTATACACACTTTATACTACATCCCTGACTGTACCTGGGCCTTATAAACAACATCCCTGACTGTACCTGTCACTTATAAACAACATCCCTGACTGTACCTAGGTAGTATACACACTTTATACTACATCCCTGACTGTACCTGTGTCTTATAAACAACATCCCTGACTGTACCTGTGTCTTATAAACAACACCCCTGACTGTACCTGTGACTTATAAACAACATCCCTGACTGTACCTGTGTAGTATACACACTTATTCTACATCCCTGACCGTACCTGTGTCTTAAAAACAACATCCCTGACTGTACCTGTGTAGTATACACACTTTATACTACATCCCTGACTGTACCTGTCACTTATAAACAACATCCCTGACTGTACCTGTGTAGTATACACACTTTATACTACATACCTGACTGTACCTGTCACTTATAAACAACATCCCTGACTGTACCTGTGTCTTATAAACAACATCCCTGACTGTACCTGTGTAGTATATACACTTTATACTACATCCCTGACTGTACCTGTGTCTTATAAACAACATCCCTGACTGTACCTGTGACTTATAAACAACATCCCTGACTGTACCTGTGTAGTATACACACTTTATACAACATCCCTGACTGTACCTGTCACTTATAAACATCCCTGATTGTACCTGTCACTTATAAACAACATCCCTGACTGTACCTGTGTCTTATAAACAACATCCTTGACTGTACCTGTGTCTTATAAACAACATCCCTGACTGTACCTGTGACTTATAAACAACATCCCTGACTGTACCTGTGTAGTATACACACTTTATACTACATCCCTGACTGTACCTGTTACTTATAAACAACATCCCTGACTGTACCTGTGTAGTATACACACTTTATACTACATCCCTGACTGTACCTGTCACTTATAAACAACATCCCCGACTGTACCTGTTACTTATAAACAACATCCGTGACTGTACCTGTGTCTTATAAACATCATCCCTGACTGTACCTGTGTAGTATACACACTTTATACTACATCCCTGACTGTACCTGTTACTTATAAACAACATCCCTGACTGTACCTGTGACTTATAAACAACATCCCTGACTGTACCTGTGTAGTATACACACTTTATACTACATCCGTGACTGTACCTGTGTCTTATAAACAACATCTCTGACTGTACCTGTGTCTTATAAACAACATCCCTGACTGTACCTGTGACTTATAAACAACATCCCCGACTGTACCTGTGTCTTATAAACAACATCTCTGACTGTACCTGTATAGTATACACACTTTATACTACATCCGTGACTGTACCTGTGTCTTATAAACAACATCTCTGACTGCACCTGTGTCTTATAAACAACATCCCTGACTGTACCTGTGACCTATAAACTACATCCGTGACTGTACATGTGCCTTATAAACAACATCCCTGACTGTACCTGTGTCTTATAAACAACATCCCCGACTGTACCTGTGTGTTATAAACAACATCCCTGACTGTACATTTGTCCTATAAACAACATCCATGGCTATACTATTTTTTATAAACAGCATTCACGGCTCTACCTGTACAAATCTATGTTTTAATATTATGTTATGAATTATTATCGATCTTGTCAGTGTGTAGAGTGACGGATAGTGATATCTTAATTACGTACTTGTTTTCACACTTTGGGAGTGTCTTCTACCTATTATCATGTTGTAAATTTTGAATTTACTAGGAGGAGGTAAATGCAACATTTACAACCTCCCCCCAGTAAATTCAAAATTTACAACATGATACTATTCCAACTTTTTAAAAATTTCAATTCCACCTATTCCCACTTGCAAATAACAATAGATGTTTAGATAGTTAATTTGTTTTTACAGTAACTAGATTAATTACAACTGCTCTTTAGATTTACCTGTATTTAGTACATTTTAAGACAGACAATAATGAAAACATAGATCAATGAGAAAATATAATTTATTTTGGATTTTTGAAATAATAATGTCTTACAAGAAAAAGCACCTTAATATCTTAATTTAAGATAAAAAAATATTGAAAAAAGCATTCAAATAGGTGGGTTTTCGAGAGAAAAAATTAACGGAGAAAAAATATAATTTAATTCTATTAAAAATCGATTTTTCTTTCAAATATAAGTAAAAAATTTCATTTGTAATTCAATAAATACCTGTCCTCTATTCGAATAGGTGTTTATTAATCAATGTTTGTACAGTAATTATAATTATGTTTTCATAGTTAATTATTTGTTTACACAAAAATTCCACCTATTCCCACCCAAAATCATCTTTTTCTACCTGATTTTCAAAAAGTGGGAATAGGTAGAATGAACCACTTTGGGAGATTGCATACATTAAAAGAGTTTTTTTTTGGACGGAAAATTAGTTTTTACGAACATTATTTTCAACTACATTTTATTTTTTGAAAACGGATTAAAGGTACTTGGACACAGATTTGAAGTTAATTTTTTTCTGTATAATATCACGAATTATATATTTCAATGGCATTTTCACACAAAAATTAAGTAAAAATCTTATTTCATTTAAAATTTACTGAAACTTTTAATTTTTTGGCGGGTTTGATTGACACATCTTTTCACTTTCACAAATTTTAACTTTATTCTTAATCCTTAGGAAAATGCCAATCTTGTTGTGTATTAATGAGAAACATTAAAACTTAAATCCAGAAGAATAATTTTATTCAGAGTAGAAATGTTAGAAAGCAAAACTCCTTCACAAGTATCTTCATTCAATTGTGTACAGAGTTTATCAAATCGAGCATACTCGTGTAATGTACACAGTTTTGTAAACAGGGCGAAAGCTCTGTTATTGTTTGGTGTTTTGGGGCAGTTTACGCTTTATAAACCGCGAAGCGGTTTATAAAAAAAGCTTAAACTGTTCCAACCCAGTTTATACCGTATAAAATGGGTAGCTATTAAATTCATTCCTTATAATTTAATTTTCATTCATTTGATGTAAGAAAAAACGATGATTGTACAAACAAAATGACTTCAATTTGTACAAAATTTGAATGTAACGTCAGCGGATTAATACGTTTCTGACGCAAGTCATTGTGACGTAGGCAACCCATTTTATACAATATAAAAGAATTTTTTTATCCAATCAAATACAATGTTACAACCAGAATTAAATTATTGACAAATGCACATCATGTAATGACAAAAGCACATCACATAATGACAATTAAGCACATCATATACTGATGAAAGCACATCACATAATTATGATTATCCCGCTTCAGACAAATTTGTCGATTACTGATTGGATAAAAGCTAATCACGTGACGCCCTGAAATTTTCCGTATTACGTCTCCGTTTCCATATTACGTCTCCGTCGAGGCGTAATATGAAAATCGGGCACGCGATTCCGTTCGAAGCGTTGTTATTGTAAATAAAAATGGCGGCTAAGAAAGGGTGTTGCTAAAACGCGGAACGGAAAACGGAACGGAAAGCGGAACGGAACGGAAAACGGATTATATTATTTGAGATTAAATCATTTAAAATAAATAAATTTCTCAGAAACGATATATCTTATACATATATTTAATCCCTCCATGATCAATAAAAGTTTAATTAATCATTTTAAGTCTCTTACGAAAAGCGCTGACAAAGTAATGACATAGCTCCAATTTCTTTCAGTATTATTTTCTTACACATACTAACAGACAGAAAGTGTTGGAGATTTCAATGATCATTTCAATAGTATAAAGGTTATGTCTGGAAAACAGTTGGGGGAATATTTGTTATCTTTATAAATCATGATAATTGATAATATTAATGATAATAATCGCTTCTATAATAAGATTACTATTAGAGCACCCCTTTCCCACAAGCCCGGATAACACTTCGATTGTAAAACTGGTTTTTAAAATTTTATACAAGTTAGAATCGCTTGCTATCAATTAAAATCTTGGATAGATGGAGTTGTAAATCTTTACTGTAGTAAAATTAATATATCGTCCATATGTTTAATTAAGTTATTAAAGTGTGTTTTCTTTTTTGGGGGGTGGGGTGAATGACCCAATAAAACGTGTTTTCTTATGTTGCAGCTATTCATATTTGAATTTCTCAATATGCATATCATATGCCACTCATGGATTTCAAGGGGAGAAAGACCCCCGTCCTTTTTGTGACCAATATAATTATTATGTGTGTGACTGAGGGAACCTACTCCGACCCCAAACTGCCCCCTCCCCATTTCAAGATTCCCGGATTCGCCAATGTATGCGGCATAATGTGTATACCAGTATGTCAAAACCAGTTCTTATTTGTCTTTACCGATACTCGTATGTATACATACTACTAGTCTTTTTTCCTTCCGTCTTTTTCAATAAAAGATTTTTTATTTATGAATAAGCATTCTCTGAAAAAAAAAAATGATTTGAACGAAACGTTTGACAGATGGATACTGTAGATCACTAAATTTTCGCGAGGTTGTCATTGACTCTTTGTAAGCGAGACATAATTTTCACGAAAATAGTTGTTATTCCTCTATATAATCGTAAGTAATGCTTTAATTTTCGCGAACGCATTGTCTCGCGTAATTACGCGAAAATAAAAAGTGGTTTACACTTAGTTAGTATGTATTTTATTGACCATCGCATGTACATGTTATGAGAGGAGCATAATTCAGAAATATATCATATTTTATGTTAATTTTTCATTAAATATGACTTTTTCATCATGAATATTGCTATTTATGTCTGATTCATATCGAATCAAGGTTCTTTCCTTGACATTTATTTTCCGTTTTCCGTTCCGTTCCGCTTTCCGTTCCGTTTTCCGTTCCGCGTTTTAGCAACACCCGCTAAGAAACGGTTTACGTAGGTAGTTTAGTTAAATTTCTTGTAACTGTAACGATATTTTATGTTGATTGTTATTGGATTAAAACTAATATTTTCATAATATGCACAAATATTTTTTTTATATTGAAAAAAGGTCTTCAGCGGGATAAATTCGTTACACAGTCAGTTAGTGACCTAATACGGATTCATACAGGGTGTGAAATGGAAATCCGTATTGGGACTCGGCTTCGACTCGCCTAATACGGATTTCCATTTCACACCCTGTATGAATCCGTATTAGGTCACTAACTGACTGTGTAACTAATAATGCACATCATTAATTTAATTTTCTCATGATAAGACTGTCCAGGCGTTCCATAGTGAGGCATATTTATGGAACGCCATCACTGCCTTATAGCATACAACTATGCATTTATTATGTCAATTTATCATTACAAGATGTGAACATATCTTTACGTTATGTCATTTTTTATGATATGATGTGAAAATATCTTACATGTAACATCATGTCAATGCTGCATTACATGAAGTAAATACATTCTTTTATTATGTCAGCACTTCATAACTTGAAGTAAAAAATCCATTTTGTTAAGTGACTATGTGTTTAAATTGTGTTAAACTTTATTACGTGAAATGAATGTTTTTTTTACATCATTTCATTTTTTTAATATGCGAGGTCAAAATTGCATTCATGTCAGTGCTTTATTACGTGGTGTAAAAAGTATATAACATAATGTGAACATATCTTTATATTATATGAACACTTTATTACATTATGTCAAAACTCCATTCCGTGATGTGGATATATTATTAAGTTATGTCAACGTTTTCTTACGTGATTTAAAAACATCTTTATATTGTGTTAACTCTCCATCATGTTGATTCCAAAAATTCATTACCTGAAGTAAAAATACATTTTAATTATCTCAAAGCTGTATATCTGGTATATAATGAATGTTGACGACCGTGTTTTAATTACTGGTAAGAGAAGGGGGGCTCCTCATTGATTAGGACGAATTTCAGGCACATAATATCAGCCCCCCTCTTTTCCCATATACATGTATAAACCATAGAAAATTTAATGTTCATGGAAAGCACAGCCCCGTCCCCACTTTTTCCTTGAAGTATAGTCCACTACGGGTAATGTAGTATACTTGAAAAAAAAAATTAGGACTGTTTTTTTAGTAAATTTTTTTTTTCTGGCTGGCCTCCTCTTTCAAAGAAGATGCTACGTCACTGGAATTAGTAATTTTTTCAACCATTCCAGTGCCAGAATTCTATTACAAAAATCTATATATCAGTCTAAATCAGTTGAATATGCCTTAGCAAGCATGCATGGGCACATATCAGTGGTGGATATGGGAATCTTGAACATGAAAGGGGGCGGTATATGGTTGGAGACCAAGACCAAGTGTGGGGAGCGAAGAAGCTCCTAGGCTTTATAGTTTTATATAAAAAAGCTTCAACTTAATTCAGCTAATTTTATGCAATGTCCTACAAAGTAAAATCAATAAATTTATTAATCTTATGTATATTTTGGTCACTAAAGATGGAAAGACGGGATTCCTGACCCCAACCCACCGTTGCACGTTTGTTATACGGTGTGTTAACACTTTTTAAAATAGAAAGGAAAGATAGAGACTGATACAAAAACATATGACAATGTTCTTAATAAGATAAAAAGTTTAATTATTCTTGCAGCTTCCACCTACACACTCTCAAACAATTTACTTTGTTCTTCGATGCAATTATGGTCGAAGAAGGATGTTGTTACAGGTACAGTCAGAGATGTTGTTTATAAGTCACAGGTACAGTCAGGGATCTTGTTTATAAGTCACAGGTACAGTCAGGGATGTTGTTTATAAGTCACAGGTACACTCAGGGATGTTGTTTATAACACACAGGTACAGTCAGGGATGTTGTTTATAAGTCACAGGTACAGTCAGGGATGTTGTTTATAAGTAACAGGTACAGTCAGAGATGTTGTTTATAAGGCACAGGTACAGTCAGGGATGTAGTATAAAGTGTGTATACTACACAGGTACAGTCAGGGATGTTGTTTATAAGTCACAGGTACAGTAAGGGATGTTATTTATAAGTAACAGGTACAGTCAGGGATGTAGAATAAAGTGTGTATACTACACAGGTACAGTCAGGGATGTTGTTTATAAGACACAGGTACAGTCAGGGATGTTGTTTATAAGACACAGGTACAGTCAGGGATGTTGTTTATAAGACACAGGTACAGTCAGGGATGTTGTTCATAAGTGACAGGTACAGTCAGGGATGTTGTTTATAAGTGACAGGTACAGTCAGGGATGTAGTATAAAGTGTGTATATACTACACAGGTACAGTCAGGGATGTTGTTTATAAGTCACAGGTACAGTCAGGGATGTTGTTTATAAGTAACAGGTACAGTCAGAGATGTTGTTTATAAGGCACAGGTACAGTCAGGGATGTAGTATAAAGTGTGTATACTACACAGGTACAGTCAGGGATGTTGTTTATAAGTCACAGGTACAGTCAGGGATGTTGTTTATAAGTAACAGGTACAGTCAGAGATGTTGTTTATAAGGCACAGGTACAGTCAGGGATGTAGTATAAAGTGTGTATACTACACAGGTACAGTCAGGGATGTTGTTTATAAGTCACAGGTACAGTCACGGATGATGTTTATAAGGCACAGGTACAGTCAGGGATGTAGTATAAAGTGTGTATACTACACAGGTACAGTCACAGATGTAGTATAAAGTGTGTATACTACACAGGTACAGTCAGGGATGTTGTTTATAAGTGACAGGTACAGTCAGGGATGTTGTATAAAGTGTGTATACTACACAGGTACAGTCAGAGATGTTGTTTATAAGACACAGGTACAGTCAGGGATGTTGTTTATAAGTCACAGGTACAGTCAGAGATGTTGTTTATAAGGCACAGGTACAGTCAGGGATGTAGTATAAAGTGTGTATACTACACAGGTACAGTCAGGGATGTTGTTTATAAGTGACAGGTACAGTCAGGGATGTTGTATAAAGTGTGTATACTACACAGGTACAGTCAGAGATGTTGTTTATAAGACACAGGTACAGTCGAGGATGTTGTTTATAAGTCACAGGTACAGTCAGAGATGTTGTTTATAAGGCACAGGTACAGTCAGGGATGTAGTATAAAGTGTGTATACTACACAGGTACAGTCAGGGATGTTGTTTATAAGACACAGGTACAGTCAGGGATGTTGTTTATAAGTCACAGGTACAGTCAGAGATGTTGTTTATAAGGCACAGGTACAGTCAGGGATGTTGTTTATAAGGCACAGGTACAGTCAGAGATGTTGTTTATAAGGCACAGGTACAGTCAGGGATGTTGTTTACTCAGTATAAGTCACAGTTACAGTCAGGGATGTAGAATATAGTGTGTATACTACACAGGTACAGTCATTATAAAGCACCGCATTTCCATTAATATGAACTTTAATAATTTTGCTACCATACCTGTATATTTCAGGTATCTGCAATCATACCGGTAATCGACCTAGCGACCGAGCAAGAGGTCAATGGTAGGTCCATGTATTTTTTAAAGAATTTATTTCTAACTTATCTTTACAACTTTGCAACCTGTGGCCTAGTAAATATCGTGTACTTTGTAAATTTATAACTAAATAATAGTTTTGACAGGAGTTTCATTTCAATTCATTGGAGGCTTTTCCCGGGGTGCATTTGAGATGCTTATTTTAAAAAACATTGAAAACGCATGTATGAGCGTTATTCTACCTGCATATATACAAGATTTAAGTTACACAAGATTCTATCAATCATTTTATATGTTTTAGTTGACACTACTTGCGTGGTTTATGATTCATCATTAGCATTGAGCACGTATAGGATATTCAAATCATGCCCCCAGCCCCCCCCCCCCCTCCCCCCAAATGATATATCTAGTTCATATTGATCTCTGATCACAGATTTAAAACTATAATTTTACATCTGTAAAAAGATCCTTCAGTCAAAACTGCTGACCTCGTTTGTCTCGGTATCTTATAAACATTAATATTTTGACATGCGCGGATCTGGAGCCCCCCCCCCCCCAACCCCTTAGAATTTGCAGAGTAAATGTGACTTTAGAACCACCCCCCTAAAAAACGCAGACCCTCCTCAAAAACACATTATTATCTATTTGAAATTGGTATGACTTGGAAAATCTCCGTATGAAGTTTTAAGAGTCAAAGACTATCAGTGAATTATAAGGACCACATCCCTGGCAGGGTTTTAATAGTGGATGCTGTTAATCAATTTCGGTTGTTGAAAAAAATGTGTTTGCACGGCACATGTCAGTCGCAGTTGCTTTTTAAAAAATCACAGGTACAAGTACAGTCCTAGATATAAAGTGTGGCCTAGATGTTACTTTTTAGAGATATCAGCGATCCATACAATAGATAGGTAAAGTCAAGTTTATACTTAATTTCCTCGATATAAATTATGTTCTTCACTTAGTCATTTATTACTAATCATTTGGCGATCATAGCCTTTCTTAAAGAATATTTAATTCACAGTGGGGAATTCAGCAATTTCGTAGCGGTTCCCCCCGGGGGGGGGGGGGGGGGCAATAAAAGGTAGAAAGGTAAGTGATCTGGGCGCTGCACTGAAGCCCCAATTAGTTCTAGAGCAAGGCCCTGGTGGGGGTCAGGGGGAGGAACCCCATGAAGCTGACAAACTTTACAAATAAGAGGTGTTTTCCTTGATTTTAGGATAAAAGACATATATATATATATATATATATAAGTTTTACATACAAAAAATTCAAACAAAACGGGGGGGGGGGGGCATGTCCGGCGCGCCGGCCCTGGATCCGCCTTTGATTAAAATCAGAAATATACTATATATATACATTACCTATTTTTCATTCAAAATAATTTGTAATTAACTACATATACTCTGCGTTGATGGCGTATCAATCCGGAAATTTTTGCTCTGACTATTAGTGAACAGGTACAGTCGTGGATGTCCGGTACCAGCAGTGCCGAGTACAGTCGCGGATGTAGGCTGACAGACCCCACTCTTTCTATGCGTCAATGAAAGTGGAAGGTGGGTGATGGAAGTATCCGATTTAGGAGATAACCCTTAAACCTAGTGACTAAGTACCGGCACTGTATGGATGGATAAATAAATTCCGGCTTATCTCATTTATTAGTTTTTTTCACAAAAAGGAGGTGAATGATGACATATATTAAAAGGATAGAGCTTTGATAACGAAGCATATTGTGAGATGAACTCAAATATGCGGTAATATATAAAAAATAAAAAAAAAGCGAAAAGTTCTCTTGTTTTCAGAATTTATATTTACATGTGAAAAAAAAGAAAAGGATATTGATATAGTTGGTGTGATGAGATGTTGGCAGGAACCTAGTAAAATGAAAGGAAGAACTTCCTTAAAATGATACTTGTGGGGGACAGTGTCTCATGGGGGGGGGGGGGGGGGCATTGTTTCAACTGACTTTACAGAATACAAAAGATCCATTGCAAACCTAATTATTAATTATATGCCAAACACTATGTTTAAAGTTTTCCATTGTTGGATATTTATGTTTAAATCCAAGATAACTTACCCAAGAGGATGTGATTTGTTTCATAAGTTTTAAAAGAAAAAATCAGAAGGGGGGAAGGGGTTTGACTTCATTCAAAGTATCTGTGGTTTGCAGTTGCCCATGAATTTAGTAAATAATTATACAAAGTAACAAGTTGAAATGAGTAAAATATTATGAATGTCCTGCTTGTTTTAGTTTCATTTCAGAATTTTTCAAGTTTGACCAAATCTTGAAAAAGTAAAAGCCACAAGGTTTTTCAATTATTTGACATAGCATTACAAAATGCATTATATTTTTGCAACATCATAAAGATGCAAATTTAAGATGCCAAAAAATTTAGTTCACATTCACATTTAACTCATTACACAGGTTTTATAAAAGAGTAAATAAGTGTAGTTTTGGGAATATTGTTACGTTAAACGCAGCCATTTTGGTTAAAAATCTGGTATTCCTGTCTCCATGGTAACAAATCTTGCATTCCTGTTTCCATAGTAATAGAGAATGGATAGGGAAAATTTTATTTCATATTAGTTTCAATCTAAAGGGATAGTTTTAGGAAACTTGAAACATGCCTGGTTAGTCTACATGTACTTCAAAATTGTCAGTTTTACGGAAAGGGGGGGGGGGGCATTTTGTGCAGGTGTTCACAGTTCTCCTATCTAAGAACATATTTACATGTATTAATGCTCTTGGAAATGGGATGTGAATATTTTTACATGACACTTCTCCTAGATATGGACTAATTTTACTGTAAATGACATCAAAACAGGTAGAAAGGAACATTTGTTTTCTATATGAACTTAATGAAATGTGCATATGTACCTTGAAATAAGGAAATATTGCAGATTTTGGGTAATTTTTCATCAGCTTTTTAAAAAAAATGTGTAAGTGTCCCATAAATATTTTAATGTGTTTAAACTAACTTATGTACCATCTATACAATGCACTGTTTCCTGAATTTCAAATCAGTGTGCAAAGTATTAAAAAATCGCTTTGAAAAGGGGTCTAAAATGGTAATTTTCTCAATTTGGCAAAATGCCAAAATCCCCAAAGCTAAGCGTTGTTAAGCCATTATGTAGAATTACAGTTATTAAAAAATTATGTTGTTATACTAGAGAGGAATAATGGTAGTTTTGAAACAAAAGCAGATTTTCCCATTCTCTTGTTTCTTTTAAGCTCATTTTTATTCAGAAAAACCTACAAAATCACGTTTTTTGGTCAAATTTTAGGAAGAATTTACAGGGGAAACAATAGGTGCCGTTACCATGGCAACGAGACATTTTTTGAAATAAAAAAATATAAAACCATTAATGATGTGACAATGTGAGTACACACAAAAAAGTTTCATAGAAATTGAAAATGTAGCGTGGCCAAGCATTATTGATATTGTTTGATAATTACAGAGAATTGATATTAAATTGTGAAAGTACTTTTTGAAATGCTGAATTTTGCTTGCGGTCGATTTGATGCTTTGCATCAATTTTACTTGTTTTTAAGTGCTATTTTGATCTCCGAAATGCTGGTACTTAGTAAAAGCCTTTATGTTACCTGTTACCCTGTTAATTAGATTTTTAGGAACTTTTGTAGAATTAAATGCAATACCCAATTCTGCAACACGAAACTTCGGTTTATACGGTCTACTCTGTAAACACAAGTACTGCGCAATACGGGCAACAGATCTAGATAGTTTTGTGTGTAGGTGACAAATCTTTTGATTGTTTTATATGTAAGTCAGATCTTAAGGCAGTCTTCAAATCGATTTTAGAACAGATGTAAAACACAGCAATGGAAATCATTGACCTTTGCTCATTTCACATGCTTCATCATTTTTGACACTTAAGACATGAACTTGTATGATCTACATTATTGAGAAATTTATCAATAAAAAACATAAACATAATAATATAATGACATTCTGATGAAAAACATTTGTAAATCATTTATCAACAAGTCTTTATTCGTTCTTTGTAAGCATCATTTGTTTGTTGGCCTCTCTGAAAAAGTCTTTGTTTTCATTTTGTATTTTATAATGTTATTGCGGATACCCTATATGGAGAGAGTTCACCATAGATTTGTTAATTTTAGTCTTATACAGGTGGTTCAATGTTTACATATTATTCACTGAAATAACATTTATACCTACATCTTGTTAAGTATAAGAAACTTGGTTACGGTAATTTTATCCAAATCCTCAGAAAATTGCACAACAAAAATATTTTATTTTTCCTTCAATTTACAATAAAATTTTGGTATTTATTTTTTTTGAAAATCAAAACAGCTTTATGAATATTACACTAGCCATTAAAGTGAATTAATGAATACGTGAGTATTCTCAATACATGTTTGTTCAATTTTTAAACAGAAGACACTCCTATCCTGAAATAGAATTGCTGATGTCTTCAGAGTACGGTATTTGCATGTAAGAAAGGTAAGTATATGCCTCTTAGTTTACTCTTGCTTGTCCCTGGTTTACTACTAGAAGTAATTCATAAATTAACATGAATCTAGCAAGAAATGCAATACTGAAGAATTTTTTTTTAATACCTGATTTTTTTTTTCATTTCCTTTTTTAACCTTTCTGTACATCCTTACGCGTATAGGACACAACTAGTCATATTCCAAAATACATTTTAGCTACTATTCGACCAATGAAAATGTACTTGAGGAGTTCCCGGACTTAGGATTTTGAAGAAAAACGTTTTTCAACCACCAAATGGCCTACAAGTTGAAAATTAACACTCCGAAACCTAAACACACATCAAATAGAACCATTTCCAGGTTAATTTGGATTTTCAGTGAGGCGTGGCATTCTCGACGTTACATAATATTAGGTTCTGAAATTTACACAGCTTTCCTTCACTATCGAAATATACATGGGATAGAAATTAGGGCAAATGCCACTTGGTGTATCGAATAACCAATAACGTTTTCTCGTTCGGCAAAGAGATGGAGCTTAAGTTGTCTCATCGTTGTCAACAACAATTTTAAGTTCCTGATGTTATTAATATCTTAACCAATGAAAATCCATTCGCCATTTGACAGACGCTAATTCCGTAGCGCCGACAAACCACGCCTTACTGAAAGTCCAAACTAACCTGGAAATGGTTTTAATACTGCCAATCATATTTTCCTTATGAAATACATGGAGATAACGAACAATATTCAATTTCAAAATTCCATTAACCACAAAATAGAAGCAGAGCAACACGGACCTCCAAAACATTTAGAGGTGGGATCAGATGCCAGGGAGGAGTGAGCATTCCCTGCCGACCGATCACAACCGCCATGTACTCCTTGTCATGATTGGGAAATAACGGAAAATCCGTCGACATTTCAGTGTTTAAATAATGGCCTAACAATAAGCATGAAAACGTCATTCAGCCTTTGACTTAATGATGAATTGTATTTGCTGACAAGGTCATTGTATTGACCATAGATTTTGCGAAATAATGACTTTAACGAGACTGCTGATATTCTTGTTTCAGCAAATTGTCTATACTCAGATCATACTCTTACGTATCGAATAAGTTGAGAGATATAAACCCCGTATGTAGGTGATGAGGGTATATTGCTGCACAAGTAAGGGAAGTTCACAATTGAAAAGTCTCATCTCGTTTGTCATAAAGCGTGGTTTTTAGATTACCCTTAATGTCTTTTTCAAGTTAAATATCTAAATATGAAACAGATGTGTCAGACTCCGTGGTATCTTTTATTTCAAGCTCACGGGGATATATCGTATCAACATAAGAATGGAAATAACCATTGTTGATTGACAATACGTCGTCGAGTTGAAGAACACAGCAAGTTTTCTTCTTTTCACGTACAAGATTTTGGACAAATTCTGCTTCATATGAATACAAAAAATAGGTCTGCTAAAAACGGGGTGCAATTGGTACCCATGGGAATTCCAATAGATTGTTGGAAGACCTGGTCTCCAAAAACAACACAAACATTGTCAATCAGAAACTCGAGCAACTTTTTGATGTCAATTTCAGAGTTCTTGTGTGTACAATTAGAATGTTTTTTAACAAAATAATTTTGCAACAGAGCAATGACAAGGTTAGTGAAATTACGAGTTCCATTTTATTGAAAAAGCAACTATCAATGATATCAAAAGCCTGGACTTTAATTTATCGTAGGGAATGGTTGAATATTAAATTGAGAAAAGTCGTAAGTTTATTAGCTGTTGATTTTGGTAAAATCTTGTGATTTCAAATTGTCCAAACCTTCCTTGGATTTTTAAGTATCCACATTTGATTTACATCACTTTGTGAATATATTGTTTCACAGTACTCTTGACGTTTCTCCTTCACTACTGATAATACCGGGTATCTTAGTGAGGAAGAAGGAAAGAGCTTGGTTAAATTGAACATTTACTAGAGCCCGCTAAGTATCTTTGTTTATAAGGATTTTAAGAAGTTTCTAATCCAATATAGATATGGTAGTTCAAATTCATTTTGGTTCTTTGAGATACTAAAGATATTCCAAACTGACGTATGTTTTTGAAGAATTTCTTCCTAAGAAAGGGAGCTATGAGTATAAGGTGGATTACCACTTGTAGAAATAAATCCATGTTCTTTCAAAATACAATTTATATAATGAGCCTTACAAACGAAGACAATGCTGTTACCTGCTAGTACGTAGTGATCATTTAATTTATCTAATTCTTCTGGACTATTGAATACAGAAGGATACATTGTTTTCACATTGTTTCCAAATCTTTCAATACTGCAGCACACATAGTCCAGTAGGTGTTGATATAAAATTCAAAGCATTTAAACAACTTGCTTATAAAAGAGTAATTAGAAACTACTCAAAGGCTGACTATAAATCGCTCAACAAAAATCTTTCAGAAGTGGATTGGAAACACAATGAATATAATTTCCCAAAATCAAAGTCACTGTCACCTTGGACTGACACTTCAGTCTAATGGGGGCTGGTCAGAACATATCGCAACAATTTATGAAAAAGCTTGCCTAAGACTAAACATACTGCGCACACTAAAATATAAATTAAAGAGAGACTCCTTAATCAAAATATACCTATCATTTGTTCGACCAGTTGTAGAATATGGGGATGTGGTATGGGATAATTGCACTGAAGAACAATCTAAATTATTGGAGAGTGTGCAGGTGGAAGCTGCAAGAATAATTACAGGCATTAGGTGTAATACATCAAAAAGTAATTTATACACAATCAGTGTCATACTACAACAGCTTTGTACCATCCACAATATCCTTGTGGAAAAATTTATCAGATGATTGTAAAAACTCCCCTACATTACAAACTTTTAAAAATAAATTAAACTCTACCACTCCTATTCAGAAAAATAAATATAAACTTTACAATTATGGTAATAGAATTGAAAACATAATACACTGCCAGTTAAGGAATAAATGTAGCAACCTTAATGCTGATCTTTTTAAAGATCACTTAAATGAATCACCAATATGTACAAATTGTGGATATCAAAATGAGAACTCACTGCATTTCTTCGTGCATTGTCAACAATATGCCTTACAACGACAATTACTGATTAAATACATGAATGAAAATAACATACCAATTAATATAGAAAACATATTATATGGTGTAGACTCACTAAGTCTGGATAAAAAATTTTCATTTTTTGATCATGTACATACCTTTATAAGAACCTCTAAGAGGTTTTCATTGAAATTTTAGTTTATTATATTCTATGGGAAATATACTATTTTACTATATATAAATTGCTCTGTTAGGGAATTCTTCCTACTCTGGGTCAACAACAATTGCTCAAACATATGTTCTTGTTTTTTTTGTTTTTGTTTTGGTTTGGTTTGTTTTTTTTTTCTTTTTGTTGATTATATTTTATTTATTATATAATTATTATTTTTCCTATCTATTTGTTAAATTATATTTTTTTCTTATCATTTCTCTCTCTCTCTCTCTCTCTCTCTCTCTCTCTCTCTCTCTCTCTCTCTCCCTCTCTCTCTGAATAAATTCCAAATATGTTCCAATGTATAATCTACTCTTCATACATTTTTCAATGTTTACATGTACTTGTAATTGTACCTTGACCTATGGAGAGAACGATCATAGGCATTTATGCCTGCTGTTCAATCCATTTCTTTATATGAATAAAATATATTTTAAACTAAATCTTTCAATACGTGATTGTAACATGGATCTGATATATTTTATCCATTCTGACAAAAGGTCAACGTTTTCTTTTTCATGTCTGGCCCATCGCCTGGCATATTCTTCTACAGAATCCTTAAAATAAAACTTATGAAAAACGTCACTCAGCATTTGACTCAATAAAGAGTTCCATGTACTAACAGGGTCATTGTATCGACCATAATAATTGCGAAATGATGACTTTCATTGATAGTGTTGATATCCTATTGATGTTAACTATTGTTAATTGAAAATATATCGTCGATATATTGAAATGTCGAGTTGAAAGCCACAGCAAGTGTTTTCGTCTTCTCATGTAGAGGTGTTTGAATAAATTCTGCTTCATATGAATACTAAAACAGGTCTGCTATAAACGGAAGGGGGGATTGGTACCCGTGAGAATTCAAACATACTGTTTGAAGAACTACATAGAAATCAATTGGAAACTCACTCATCTTTTTAACATCACCTTCAGAGAACTTGTGTGGACAATTAGAATGTTTTTCAACAAAATATTTTTGCAAAAGACCAATGACCTTTACATAGGTAATATTGCAATGTATACTCGACAGATGTTTTAAGTGTCATATGTTGAGCTAGTGTATGTTGAACATTCCTTGAACATATGGATTGTCCACCATATGTTTAACTTATGATTTTACAATATGTTTAACATAAATTGTTTAAATATTTATTGAATAATACGTTCAATACGTTCAATATAGGTTTTGTCAAAGCTCAATCCAATTGCGGACAAAACTGGGGCATTTTGCACTTAACATGTTCGGACCATATTTATGTTAATGAGCAAACTCTCATTATAAGTAACAGCCCTCCTTCAGACTGCGGAATAATGAGTTGATTCTAACGTCGCGGGTTTGAATCCAGTTGCGCTCCTTGGGCTGAGACCTTGTAGAATTGAGATTCCGTATCGCAGTAGATGCTGCCACAAAAAAGTATCCCTCGCTGCTTAATATTTCTGTGTGAATATGGGTCAGAATTTGTAGCCCTCCACCTTCAAGTGGTGGCTTCTCCTTATGAGTGAAAAATTTTTGAGAGGAATATTAAACAAAAAGCAAGCAAGCAAACAAACAAACATTCTTTAGTGGAACTATCTAAAATATTTAAAAGGCCTTGAGTATCTGTAAATCGGATTGGATCCAACATATAGTGAAAATATGGTGAAGTAAATGTAATTGATTATTTTTACTTAGAGAAATTAGACATCTATTCAAGTTGAATGCTGTATATCTGTAGATAAAAGACGAGTGTTTAAAACAACAAAAACAACAAAGAACAACACCCCCAATACACATCAGGATCCTATATATATGTCCAAAAGGAGGAACATGTATAAGATATTTTGAATTAAAAAAGACGTCTTGCTGATTGAGTTTCCGTAATATTTCTAAAATTCTCGTTCCATGTGTTGATTTTAAGACTTGGAAACTTAAACACACTGGCAATAAAATAAACCAAGAAATTTTATGTAGATCACGAGCATAGAACAAAGAATTCAAGTCATTGGCCTACTTATTTGAAATTGAAATTTAACACAAGGATCATGGGTTACAATGTGCAGTAGGTGGTTTTTCGTTCTTATCAGTGGAATTTTCATGTCATCTGAGTAAATGTATACCTTGAAGCAAAAGTGCAAAACGACTGCTTTAATTACAACTTTTATTGCTCTAGGAGAAAAATAATCAAGCTTTTCTATTGATATTTTCGTCTTAATTGTCCTGTCAAATTGCAGTTGTTCTCGAATGAAGACAAATTGAAAGCAATGCACCTGAGATAGAGGTTTTTTTTGTACATTAATACAAAAGCATCAACAGTTATTATGTATTTCTTTTCTTTTTCATTTGTCCTCTTGCTATAAGTACTGTAAAAACTATAGTATAGTAAAAACTATCCTTTGAAGACATTGCACATTGCTTTGTCGCAAAATAGCATATTTTTCACATCATATTGCGAAAGCACATTAATCATTGAGTTCACAAAAAGACAGCAATTTGCATAAGACACTGCTTTTAACACACTTTGGTTATCATAGTTTTCTAAGGTTCATTCTACCTATTCCCACTTTTTGAAAATCAGGTAGGAAAAGTTAACATTTTATGTGGGAATAGGTGGAATTTTTATGTAAATAAATAATTGATAACTATATAAACATATTAATGTTGTATAAACAGTGATTAATGAACAACTGAAAGGAAATTTGGCTTTTTTAAATTCTAAACCAGGCTTTTTACTAAAATTCGAAAGAATATTCGAAATTTTTAAATGAATTAATGATAAATCGTTTTTCCCGTTTATTTTTTTATTATATTTTCTAAAATTCAACGATTTTAATGCGTTTTTTTCATAAATCTTAATTCTCATTTTACGTTTTTAAATTATAGATATAAAGAGGATCATTATAACTCTTTATTTTAAAATACTTGGTAATTAAATATAGGGGGTGTGCATTTGAATGTTTCAACATTGTTTAAAGGTACATGGACACAGCTTCAGCTAAAATTTTCATTTTTCTTTTCCATATTTTTAATGTTTCGTAATATTTCACTAAGGTATTTCTAATAATCATCCAAAATTTGAATTCCATTTGTCTAGATACAAGACAAATCTTTGTTATGTAAACAGGGCACTTATATATGCAAAGGTTAAATACTAGTATACTTAGACATGTTCGCTCAAAGCAGATTTTTTAATAAAGAAGTTTCAAATTCTAAATACGATTAGACAGATCGATCCTAGAGATTTGGTGTATCTTGTTTTGTTACAAATATTTTTTTTTATATGTAGACAAAAACAAGACACGAGCCTTGTTTACATAATGAAGAATTTTAAGCTCTGAATCTCCTTCGTAAATCAACAACTGATGTTCAAATTTTTGCTGATCAGTAGAATTGTCTTAGTTAGGAATTGTAAACATTAATATTGGTTACAAAAAAAGTCACTTGAAACTGCGTCCATGTCGCTTGAAAAGTAGATGTAATATCTTAAAAAGAAGAATGATTTTTGTCCGTGTACTACTGAATGTACTCAATATAAATTAGACATAGATCTATTTTCATAAGTATAGAATAGCAAGGTTTTCACAAATACTTCATTTTCCAAAAGTGTGGGGTGGAAATGGCGCCAGTGTACGTATTTTGCTGTCTCGCGGTGTATGTTATCTGCTATTTATTCTTTAACACCAGAGCTTAATACAAACTTTACTCATTTTGCACATCATAGGTGTGTCAATCCAATTGTACGATATTTAGATACTTATATATAAACCGCCAGTGAAGATCTCCAATCGTTTATTGTGCCTATTGCAATGACGGTGAAAAACTTTGAAAGATTACTTTATTTCAGTATCCTGCTTGTTGGTAAGTTGTTTTACATTATAATAAGTATACATAAGTATAGATTCAAAACTGTAAAGTTTGAAATCGAATTATTTCTTTAATGAGGTACCATGTGTCAGGAAGGGATGTTATTACCGGGATTTTTTTTTTTCCAAGAAGGCCTAGAATTTTGTACCGCAATAATTTTCGTATAGAACTAGAATAGAAAGCAAGTTTTATTTAGTTAAAAAGGGAATTTAAAAAACATGTTGACCGTCACTTTTTTAACTGTTATTGAGCATAGATGTCTGGGTTGGAGAGCCTTGACAAACTTTTAAATTCTCAACTCCAAACTATTGTTAAAATTTGTATTTAAAAAAATATATTTATACATGTACATAGAAAATAGAATTTTACGTTATATAAGATAAGACTTATTGTACTTTGCTATGAATCTTACCTTTAATGTGTTTATTCTCTTTATGTTTTTTTTTTTATTCAATTGGAACCGGGGTAAACAAAATCAAAAATGTTCCATTCCTCTTTTGCCTTATTTCAGAGACTTTTGGGAAAAAATACCTCCATCTTAAATTCTTGTTGTAAATTTTTTAAATAAAAATCCGTAAGTTTTCCTGGATTTATAACCTTTCTTCCTTAAGAAAAAAAATACGAATATATTTTTAAAAATGTTTTTATGTTAGTTTTTCCTTTAAAATGGGGGGGGGGGGGGGTCTTTCTTATGGAATGCCCCTATATGGCCTTCTAGGATTCTTTTGGAACCATCACACTTTAATATTTTTCTCTATATCAAAATTATTATGTAATTTTTATGTATTATTATGAATATTTAAAGAAAAGTGTCATACAAATCTCAAAGGTCATACAGAATTTCCAAATATTGATGTTGTGAACTTTTTATAGATTCTATATGCATCATATTTTTCATAACAAAAAAATAACATATAGACTGTTACGTGTGACTGACTTATACTTTTAATCCCTTTGTTTTTTGCCATAAAATCGTGATAACACCTCATGTAGAGGATGAATATCGTTTTGCTTTAATCTGTCCATATTTTGAAGAGCTTCGTAAAAAAGTATATGAAGAAAAAATACTGGCAGAAGCCATCTGTTTTTAAATTTATACAATTATTAGATTTCACAATGCTTTCTCTCATATAGTAATTCACCATGAAGTCATTAATAATTTTTTTACATAGTATTTTTTATATATGTAATCTATAAAAACCTCCATACAATGCCATTATGTAAATATTTTGTATTACATGATATTGAAATGCGATTACATTAATTTTTTTTTGGCATAGTATTTTTTATATATGTAATCTATAAAAACCTCCATACAATGCCATTATGTAAATATTTTGTATTACATGATATTGAAATGCGATTACATGTATACGTCTTAAGCAGTAAATTAATACTAATTCAATAATTAATGTCTTGTTTATTTTTTAAAGCTTTGCTGCTGTATAAAAAAATTAATACTAATTCAATAATTAATGTCTTGTTTATTTTTTAAAGCTTTGCTGCTGTATATGTCTTAAGCAGTAAATTAATACTAATTCAATAATTAATGTCTTGTTTATTTTTTAAGCTTTGCTGCTGTATATGTCTTATATATTAATACTAATTCAATAATTAATGTCTTGTTTATTTTTTAAGCTTTGCTGCTGTATATGTCTTAAGCAGTAAATTAATACTAATTCAATAATTAATGTCTTGTTTATTTTTTAAGCTTTGCTGCTGTATATGTCTTAAGCAGTAAATTAATACTAATTCAATAATTAATGTCTTGTTTATTTTTTAAGCTTTGCTGCTGTTCCAGGGAGACATGACTGCTGGGTGTCAGTGCCCTGATACATCCTGTATGCAGCTCGCCCATACAGCTCGCCGATGTGAGTGCTGTGTGTTTACATTCCTCGGGAAAAGATCCCCAAAGCCTGCTGTCAACGCTTATTCCAAGAAGGAGTCCATTTCTTCGTATTCGTCATTTGCAGACCAGAACATTGCCAATATTGACTACTGGTTCCGACTTTCAGGGCTTTCAGACATGACAGAGACTTAGTTTTGTCATGAGGTTACAGTTTATTGTTCGCCTAAAATACGAGACTCATTAGAATGCACAATGTATACAAGTAAAAAAAAGTATTATATGAAATATCAATAAAAACATATTTACCGTTGCTGTGGTTATTATGATGTTATTTTTCAATTGTGTAATCAGAATACCGGTATGTATGTACGTAAACCAAAAAAAAATCTTAACATCGGAAAAAAATACATAATACGACAGTTTACAAAATGATATGTGCGATAAGAAAAAAAAAATAGACAATTAAGAAGTAAGTAACTGAGGAGATATCAACCTTTTCTGGCGATTGAATAAAGATCATTACAGCAACAATATAATACTGGGTAGTATAGATCCAAACCCTAACACCAGACCCCGACACGGGGGCCAAGAATTTTACAATTTTCATCAAGGTCCCTTAATTGCCAATACCATGCATTGAATTCTCATTTCTAAATATCTGTCAGCAGAAAGGATTTTTAAGATATATTGTGCATTTTACAACACTATCAATAGGGATCATACTAACATATTAACAACCCTGACCCAGGGTCCATGAAATACCGGTACACAGATTTAGAAGAAACCCAAATGCGGAGATTTTCAGAGAAATGCATGTACATATACAAACCATTTTCCATTGATATATTTATTAGAGACCCACTCTGTCACCAGAACCCTTACGACACGGTCACACCGAGGCTGTGAAACTCAATTTTGAAGAGACATGAGAGAGAGAGAGAGAGCGAGCGAGCAAACCCTTTTCCCAATCACATCCTGTATCAAGCCTAGACACCAATTTCACCAAGAGAGATAAGGCCATTCCAAGTTTTTTTCTATGTTTAGCGTCCACGTGCGCCTTGGTTTTTGACACCCCATATAAGAAAATACACACAACATCAGGAGTCCTGAAATTGATTAATTTAGTCGAATTTTTTTTTTTATTTTGTCCATTTTTCCAAATAATTCTGTACAATAAGTTATATTGGATATATTTTAAGCATTAAATCCCTTGTTTTTGCTTAAGAATACATATTTCTTCTATTAAAGTAGTTTAGTTAAATCAAATCATTTGAAGGACGTCATTTTTATGACTTTAAAGTCTGTGTTTTATGCTTTGACTTATGTGTTTTTTGCGAATAGGTAGGTAGGTTTTTGAAAGATGGGTGGACGCTAAACAGAGAAAAAACTTGGAATGGCCTAATCTAAAAAGTCCCAACTTGATCACGCTAGGGGCCTGTAGCGGTCTGTAGTAAATCACTAAAATTTTAATCGCCGAATATGCTTTCTTCATAATCACTATACTGGATACAGTAATTATGACCTAAGGTACTCCGATCCTCGGGTCCAGAATATAAGGAGCGTAATTGAAATGATCACAAAAAATGTCTCTGAATTACTCATGGTATTTCTTCGAATATATTTTCAGGAAATGCGAATCAAAGTACATGTAATCGAAAATTGATCAACAAATATATTTTACAATAAAAAACATATATAGGTATCCAGGCATTTGGAAAAAATTCTTATTCGATCTTTAGTTTTTTCTGTTTAGTTCAATTTTTATAAAATACATAGTGTAAAACGTTTTTACTATCGTTGTATGACATCACAGATCAATTCTGTAAATTTGCATATCACACTAATAAATATTTATATCAAGGACTAGATTAAAGGATATTAGATTTCTATAAGAATGCATTTCTTTTGGTACTTCAAGGGCTAAAAATGTCAAATTTTGATAAGACCGTTTCTAAGACTTCAAATAATCTTGAATCATATTAAGATACCTAACTGAAAATTGTTGCACGAAAAGATTTCAATTTCAAGCTTAATTTTTGGGCTTTTAAAATAAAAATAACTATTTTAATAGTTATCCTTCCTAGCTGATGATCGGATATCCTTAAATAACTTTGATTTGTCTTGTATTTATAAGCAGTAATTTCATCTGCTATTGTATTTACTCAAACTTTTGTGTAAATTGGTATTCAAATGTATAGTAAACGTACCGAAACTTATCTAAATGAGGAATTTCCTCTCATTTGTGAATTTTTTTCCATACACTACCATTTTCCCCATTTTTTACCTACACTGCAACGTGTCTGTGAAAACGGTTCCGACGCCTATGATACGTATTTGTTCATGTAGATGTGTACAGTATTCTATAACCAAAAATTTTACATCCCAAAATAAATAGATATCAAAGAAATTCAGAGAGTATATGTCACTGTGACTTTTTTTATCCACATGTAAATACGTCAATATTGTTGATTTTTTTAAAAAATGTTTTTCACAACCCTACAACAACAAAGGGGACATGGTAAAAAAAATGATGATTTACTCTACTTGGGGATGCTTTGATCAAGAACCATCAAAATTCATAAATTTTTAATGAATTCGTCCTATTTTATATTTTAAACTTTTTCATGTCTCTGTATTAATGGTATATAGTTTTTGCCCTGTCCATCAGTCTGTCTGTCTTGTCGTTCCCACAGACACCTGGGGTACGAACACACACACACACACACACCCTCTCCATTTTCTTTTCTTTAAATCTGGGGTTGTGTCATCTTTTCCCTATTTTTGTACTCTTTTATGCACTATATGTTATCAATGATGTAGCTCGTTTGTCTCTGTAACTGTTTTTAAATATATACAGTATATAAAAAATGAAGGCTTGCAACTTTTTTCTCGTCATTCGCCTCACCTCTCATAAACCTCTCGTGATTATATTTTGTGCCCCCGATTTATAAATATTTCGATGAAATACATGAAACGAAATATAGCATGAAAGCTCTAGTACCAACTGTTCAGAAGTTATTGTCAATGTTAAAGTTGGGTGATTTTTTTTCAAAATTGGGTTAAATGTCAAGGTAAAGAGTAGAAAGAGAAGCTTTGCCACAAGGAATGGTTATTTAAATTATAATAGTCATAGGGCTAGAGCTTTCATGCTTCAAATTTGATTGATTCATTCATTATAAGACTTTCCATTAAAATAACATATGAGTTTGATCCATTTTTTCAAACCTTTACCTTGGACATAACTTTTGAACAATTTATACTAGAGCTTTCATATTTTTCATGTGTGTTCCATGTGACAAGGCCTTCCTTTGGATACCAATTTTGACCTTGGAGTATAACCTACTTTTGAAAATTAACCTTGGAAATAACTTTTAAACAGTTGGTGTTAAAGAGTTAATATTCCACTTGACCATGACCTTAGAGTTTGACCCACAAATAAAAATAACTTTGGGAATAACTTTTTAATGGTTAATGATTGGGCTTTCATAGATCACAGGGTACATTAATTGAAAACAAGCCCTCTCTTCGGGGGAAAAAACATTTTTCATCCCTTGATCTTGGATTTTTAATTGCTTTTGAGAAACTTTAACCTTTGCTATCAAAGCTGTCTTACCATAGTCTCAGCGTTTCACAATCGTATCTTCTTTATTTGTGGCCCCAGTGACAATGTTTTGACCAAAAAAAAAATGATTATGCATTACGATAGTATTTCTGTATCTTGATTTCACAAGTACTGTTGATTGGCAAATAATCACTATGGTTTTAATTTCACTGTTCGCAATTAATCATTTTTCCGCGAAATTAAACCCATCATGAATGCTAAAAACGTTTTAAATGCTAATAGAAAATTTTGAATTATTTTTTTGCAGCGTGAAATTAAAACCTACACAATTGGTACTTATTGAGATATCATGAAATTTTAACACCATGGAATTAAAACGATTTACAGTATTTAAAAGGTTTTACTTCTTTGAAAAGATTAGTTGGTGACCGCTGGACCTTTACGAATAGCGCTGACTTTTACAGTTGACAGCTTACTTTTACACTAGAATAATGTACAGAAGCTCTTTTATGATAAAATATTGAGCTCAACATTTAATTCAATTTTAATATAATATTATTTCAAAGCGTAAAATTTGATTTTATGACAGAAAACAACAAAACCTCAACTCCCTGTCTTCACATGTTAGTGCCCCTAACAATATAAGGGGCACTACCTATGAGCGCTAGAAAGGTGTTCTTATCTATTATCTAAAAACTGATGACAGCAAGTAAACATACTAAACATTGATATTTTTTCCATACATTATGCAGGTTTAAATACCGTAATATGGCAATTTTAGAGGTATTGGGTTTTGAAAAAATAAACTTAGAAATTAATTCCTAGACCAACCTAGATGGTGAACTTTTTTTGAAATTTCACAATTTGGTGACTTTTTACATTAACTTCCATCTACTTGAATGAAAAAGAAATTTCTAGGGCAGAAATACAAAAATATATGCGAAAAGTCCAATAGTGCTTTAAATGTAAAAACTATTTAATAAATATAACAGTAAAAATTACCTAAAAAATTTTCAGATATCCTCAAACTTTAATGCTTTATCAAACTTTAATGCTTTTATCACACATCAAAATTTTTAGTCCTTTCATACATCTTCATGTAAAACAAGAAAGCAATAAAACATAGAATTTTAATCTATTACACAATACTGTACTTTTAGCATATCTTAATTAAATAAAAAAGGTCATTTGATACAATCTGAAGTCAAGACTAAGGTTTGATGATAAAAAGTCATCAATACAAGATTTAGTTTCCAGAGATCATTGATGCAACAAAATATTCAAGTTCTTTTGAAAAAAAAAAATCAGAAACAAAGGGTATTCAACATACAGCAACAAAATTTTGCAGTTTTATCAGGAGTGTAAGATTTCTTCAAGCTTTTTAATTCAAATTTTTTTTAAAAATCCAGAAAAAGTACAGCACTTTCATATACATATTGTAGCACTTGTTTTCCGTTTTTGCCACTAATTACAAGACAGAGGTTGTCTATAAAGAGTTTGTGTGACTCAGCTGGTGTCCATCATCATTATATCCGTAGACGACGACTGGGCGTCCTTCTGAATACTCTCAAACATGGCCGCCAACTCCGTACTTTGCTTGATTTGAGATAAGAATTCATTCATCTGTGGACTTTTGTCTGTAGAGAATAAAAACAAAATTAGAATCTCAGTATCTATACAAAGTACAGAAAAGTATGGGGAAAATTTTTTTTCCAAATATGTGAATTTCAAAAACATATCCCAATGTGACAGCCATACCTGCGTCAGGGATAGCAAGCAGTGAAGCTACAGCTCTCATGGCTGACCGTTTTAATTCGTCCTGTTTCTCAAATTCCTGTTTGACAGAGTGTGCCTTCACTTTAGTGGTACAGGTGGCTCTAAGTGGCTCTACCAGTCTGTCTAGTCCTACAATAACACAATGCATGGGGTTCCTTAGCTTTCTTGATACACCAGTGTATTTGAAACAATAGAGTAAAGTTTTAACCCCATAAATTATAAACAATTCCTTTTAACAGAATTAACTTAAAACTTCATTACAATTGCAAAAAGACAACCCATACATTTCATAAAAATATTTGTATACCCCCATTAAGCATTGCCGTGTTGTTGTTTTTTTTTTTTACATTTTCACTTACAGACCATGCCCATTATAACCCTAGATTTAATGAATTTGACTTCACATCAGATTTGTACTCTGTTTTATTACTCAATACACATGTATTTTGTTCATGATTTCCAGTATGTAAGGAATGTGCCAGGATTAATCTTAGACTTACTTTGTAGTACAGCACTGGGACAGAGATGAGCCAGTCTGACCAGCATTAAATAGGTTAACATCTTGATATCATAGTGATCCTTTAGACCATCCTCAACATGATTCAAAAACTCAAAAATGTCTAATCTGTCTAGGCAGGAATCCAGGAGTGTGTACATACACTCAAAAGCAGCCTACAAAATTAAAAAAATTAAGAATGAACTTCATATAAAGCTATATATTGTGTGTACAAAATTGCATGTAAATCCAGTGTATATCAGAGCATTTGAAGTTTCAAAATTGGATCATCAGAATATTTTTCAAAGTATTTTTTCATATTAACTTAAGAGTTCAATATAGAGCTGGATTGGACTTCACCATGACTTTACAACTTTCTCCTTTCTAATCATTCCATCACTTTTCTCTGGTGCCTCATTATTTTCACCTCACAGCTGTATATAATGAATACTGAAGCCTCACCTTTCTGATGTCTAGTCCATCATCTAGTGTGTGTTTAAATGGACCCATCTCTACTTCACGGATCAGCTCTTTCTAAAAAACAAGTCAAATTATTGAAAAAAAAAGAAGCTAAAACTAACAGTTTTACTTCATGTAACTTAAAAAAAAAATCATTCAATTCTGAAAAGTTTTCCTTAACACAAAATATTTCATTTTAAAGAAACAGTACCCCAGGAACTCATCTTAAATAGTCTATGAAGTGTAATTCAAAAGCTTACCCTGACTTTGGTTTCATTGTAGAGATGAGGGAGAACTTTATCCAGCAAATCTCTGATAAGTGATGGCTTGTTGTGAGCCGCAGAATTAAACGTCACTAAAGCAACACGTCGTACATTTAAATCTGGGTCTTGTAAAGTCTTGAGAAAATCTCCTATACAGTTACGTAATAAGTTGTCTATTCCTTGTGGCTAAAAAAATAATAGGAAAACTGTGATGAAATACATGTAATCTATTAACAAAAGTAACAATTCTATATTTTTTGGATAAGGCATTAAAGGCAGTATTTAAATTAACATCAAATTAAGAAATGTTTTTCTCCAAATTTTTGTGTTTCTCTTCAATAAAATGTTGATCATATTTATTTCCTACAGAAATATAATCTACATGTATAATTTACATTGATAATGCATTCTTTCTCAGAACACCTTGCCTTTTAAATTAACAATTTTAAAAAGGATTAATAGTTATTTATCAGAGTAAGAGTTGTCTCTCTTTATCAGAGGGTTGATGAGCCTTAAAAACACCTTTCCCTTGGGGAGCTGGCAGTGTACAGACCTGATCAGATATGGTGAATTTGATCGCTGTGACTACTGTACTCCTGGTCAGAGCTGATGAAGAACTCAGATGATTCTTAAGGTTGGTGAGAAGATTAGCTGGGTCAATCAAGGTCAGTTTTCCTAAACACTCAGAAACAACATTTCTGGTACCCTCCTCCGGACATTCACAGTGATTAAACAACATTGACCTGAAGTAAAGATGTATCATTTCTATATTAAATCATATTGTGGAAGTGAACAGTACATTACAAATCCTTCCAGGACTCAACATCAATGATTGTGTGATTGTCCATGTCCTTGTCCATTGCAACTGGACAAGTCAATCTCAGTTTTATACTGATATATATACTGTATATATATTACTCACCATACAGAGGATACATAGGGCTTGAGATTGTCTACTCCAGCTGTTGAGGTGGACTCACAGCTGATTATCTGAAATTTGTTATATTGAAAAATAAAATGCTTTATTTGACTGTTTAGTTAAGGAAAGATAAATGGCCATAGTTTTTATTAGAAATACCATAGTTTTCATTAGAAATAAAAGAGATAGATAATATTCAGAGGATGTAAATATCAAATGATATGTACATTTCATAAATCAGTATGTTGATACATCTATCATTTTCATAACAAGATTTATGAACCTGTGACTAAGGAAATGAATTTCCTTAAGTATCGTCCCTTAATATGTCCAACTCGATTTTTTAATTACATTTGAGATTTAGGTTGGACAATATCAATCATAAACCAAAAGCTTCTGACACTTTAAATTCATGACTTTCCATGAAATGCATGAGACCTGCTGAATTTGACTTGTAATGATAGGAGTAGTATTAGTGCCAGTTATTAGATGTTTCTTGTAACACTACATTATATACCTCTTTCAAGGAGTGGAGAAGGAGATATTGCCTCTTTGGTTGATTTTCTATTTCTTTTAAAACAAATGGTAAAAATTTTGGTAGATTTCCAACACTGACGTTTCCTGTAATTGAAAAAAAAAGATGTTAGAATCCTAGCATTTCATAATATTTCATTATTCTCCTTTTAGCCATAAATATTTCAACTTACACCAAAAACACCATACTTTAAAAAAACAAGATGTGCTTGGGAGACACTATGTGCCTGGTGGCAAAAAGGTTCAAAAAAGCTATTTTTAGCATTAAGTTCACAGTCAAGGTCACAAGGTCATGACCTTGGTGTCATTAGAAAGATCACAATTAGTGAAGTATGCATACCAAATATGAAGTCTCTATCTCCAATGGTTTAAAAGTTATGGTGAAAGTTCGAAAAAGCTATTTTTAGCATACAGGTCAGGGTCATGGTCACAAAGTTATTGACCTTGGTCTCACTTGAAAGAACTCAATTCGTAAAGTATGCATATTAAATATGAAGTCTATCTCCTATGGTTCAAAAATTATGGTGTTAAGTCGAAAAGGCTATTTTTAGCATATAGGTCACAGTCAAGGTCACAAGGTCATTGACCTTGGTGTCATTTGAGAGAACTTTATTAGTGGAGTATGCATACCAAATATTGTGTCTCTGCCTCTCATGGTTCAAAAGTTATGGCAAAGATTAAAGTTGACAACAGACAGACAGACAAACAGATAAACAGACAAACAGATAAACAAACAGACAGGACAAAAACAATATACGCCCTGGATTTTTTTTTATTGATCCGGGCGCATAAAAAAAAAAACAATATACACCCTGGATCTATCGATCCGGGTGCATAAAAAAATGTTTTCATTGAAATACTATTTTGATATCAAGACTGCAATAAAGAGCAGAAGAAATTATGTACTTTTAGTCAAAATGGATCTGTAATAGAAATTTCAACCCACACTATATAAAGCAGAGAAAATTGCCAATATATATTGATGAAATGCTAATTACCTTCTAAGCTTGCTTCACACTTCATTTATAAAATACAATAGTTATACAATACAGCAGTGTGCATACATGTAAGATGAAGTGTCTGACGTACCTAAGGCATACGATGCAGCGGCCTTAACTTCTTCATTGTGTGAAGAGAAAGATTCCAGTATCACAGCCTGTATCTCACCATGTCCACTCAGGTCTCTGTCAAACAAATACAACTTCAGGTAAACTTACACTATAGAATTTCAAACTGGGCTTACAACTTATTCTTCAAACTGTGAACTACACATCTACTTTTATATGTATTGTTTATGATTCTAAATCATGACTATTCTAGCATGCTTAAATAAAAAATTTTAAAAAAGAAAATTTGATTATCTTTAAAAGAGATGATCTGGATTTTCAGTCAGACACACAAGGAATAAAGGTTGTCGTGAATAATATTTGGTTGAAAGTGTTTTATCAAACAACTTACATATGTTTTCCAATTTCTCCAAGAGCTAGAAGAGCAAAGAACCTAATGGAGTCTGTAGATTTAGGATTTTTGACATCTTTGACAAATTGTGTCACTACATTATTTACTTCTCCTGGACATTTCATAGTTAGAGCAGCCACACATTTAGCTATAGAGTGGAAAGCCTACAAAAAAACATCATAATCAAAGGGTCAAGCGCATTTTTTTTCATCTTTGTTCATGCATATGCATGATTCGTTAAAATGCATTGTATAAATTTAACAAAAGATCTTCCAAACTTATTGTTTTGATTAAACTTTAGCGGGTTGTCATTGTAAACATTTTAAACTTTGTCATTGTGGACATTTTAATACTTCAAAACTTTTTTTCCTTTTTTACCTGTTTATGGACAGCAAACCCCATGTTTGTCGTGGATGTTGGATTGTATATAGGTGTAATTAACAGCTGCAAGACAAAATAGATTTTTACCTAATTGACTGTCACTTTGAAATACCGTATAAGCAGAATTTTTAGCAAGGATTTAGTTTTGGCATTATTAGAAAGAGTGCCAAAATCGCTAAAATTGAATATCCCTAAAAATTGCACTTTATTTGTAATAGCTTCTTTTGTAATCTTTTTAAAATCCACTTATACGGGAGTAAAAAAATTTGATATGCCTACAATAAGTACAGTATAAATTTTATGGTCTATGTTACATGATATTAAGAATATTTACCTGTAGGAAATCTCTGAAGCCATGTTTGGGTAACCCAGTGGCCACCAGTGCTTGGAACAGCTCCAGTAGTGCCGTGAGGGCCCCTCCCTGAAGTAGGGGGGACTGGATAAGTAAGAGAATCTGGGGCAGAATCTCATTGGGCAGACTGGCCATACAGGATTTGTGGGTCTTAGAAATTGACGTCAACAAGTTCAAAGTCAGCTGTAAAACAGAATGTATTTGATTAACTTATTATAAAACTCATATTTTTTATCTGTAGCTATAAACTTAAAACAAAGGTGGTGAAACACATTTAGGCCTAATCCAAGATAATTGATAAGAAAATCAAAGTTAAGGTTCATTTATTCTCTAATAAGGCCTTTAAAAAAATAAAAATATTTTCCTTTATTCTTTAAATATGCAAATTAATATAAAAATTACTATGGATTATATTCAATTAACCCATTTTTAAAAGATACTTTATACCTTTTACCCGCCTCATAATTAGATATAATCTAATTTTTTTTATTTCTGTTTTTTCTATGTTTTCCGTAATAAACTATTAAATCAATCTTAATTTTTATATATTTTCTATGTAATGAAGTACTTTTATTGTGTATTAAAGATAATATGTGCCTGTTTCGGATTAAGCGGCTTTAAATTCATATTTTTTATTGTAGCTATTTTAAGATGAAAAACATTTAGGCCTAATCCAAGATAAGTCGACAAATGATTTTGACAGCATAATGAAAAGATGGGAATTGCTGTAATACATGTGTATATATTTTAAACAAGGGTCATTGGTTGAAAAAGATTGGTGATGATGTGAAGTGGTTGAAAAAGATTGGTGATGATGTGAAGTAAGAGAACCTTTACTATGACTTTTATTCGGGTATTGTAGATAAAATTACACCGATTGACCAGGTCAATAAAAAATGTGCAAAATTGAAAAAAATAAAAAATATAAAATAAAAGCCGCCCGCCCGCCTCAATTTTTAATTAAAAAAATTCGGATGAGAATCTAGCAATTTATTTATTATGGCCTAAGGGAGAAAATTCTCAATGGTTTCATGACATATTCCCTTGAAAAAAATGTAAGTTAAAATGGAATTTTTGTCAAAATTTGCAACACAAATCATTTGTAAAATATTAATCATTAGAGCAAAATTTTATTTGAGAGAACAATGGGATGTTGGACCTTAAACAACTTTACCTTTTCTACATTGAAACGGCTTAGAAAATGATCCCTGTACTTTTACAAACAAGAGAAAACTTTTCTTGACCTCTCACCTGAGAAACATGGAGATCATTCTCATTAATAAGGGGTGGCATTTCATTCATCACTTCATAAATCATACTGGCTGACAGAGAAGCCCCTAAAATAAATCAAAAACAAGCCAATAAAGCTGATGATCAGACAATAAACATCTATTTGGAAGTATCTTATTGAATTTTTTATTACCCAGGTGAGTTTTATTGCAAATATTTTTTTTCTCCACAAAAACAACAATATTTGAAAAATGAAACTTTTCAAAAATACATCTCTTAAATATGATGAATATAGACACAAATGAAAACTGATGAAATTTACAATTTTTGAGGATATTGACATACATGTAATACTTGTTTCACTTATTGGACAATGGTACTTTTACTTTGCTATACATGTATATCCAAGTAAAATCTGAAGTTTCAGCATATTTTTTTTAACACAGTGCATTAATTTCAAATGAATCTTGACTTTTACTTTTAATCCTCTTCTTCTACAATAAGAGTATGCCAAGTGAAGACAAGAGGCACGATACTTATACCAAGCAACCAAAGATTACAAAGCTCTCCAAAAGTATCTAAAAGTCCTGGATTGTTCATTTTAAGTCTAAGAAAGTGTTAAGTCATAGAGAACATCTTCATGTTATCATTAGCCCCCTATCAAACACACTGACTGACAAGACTAAATAGTCTAATACACCAAGCATATAAACCATTAGTTTTATAACAAGATGCCAATGGTCCACAATGTTTATCTCTTGTTCTTCATAAGCAGATCTGTTTCCACTTATTTTCCTACATTAAACTCTGATTGCCTACTGTAGACCCACCCTAACCCTGGGGTCATGATTTGAACAAATTTAAATCTACACTACCTGAGGATGCTTTCATATAAATATTACTTAACATAGGTTTGCTAATTTTGAGAATAAAATTTTTTTCCTTCATAATTATGTAAAACTCTGACCATCAATTGTTAGAGCAACTCAAATATAATTATTGCACGTGGCAAAGGAATGTGTGAACGTCTAAAAATAACATTGGTAATGGCGGCGTAAATAAATATGCAGCTCAAATTACTTTTAACTTGCTTTTTCATGTCATTTTAGTATCAAAAGGTTATGAAAATGGCATTTTTAACAAGCACTCTTTCCAGCTATAACTTTCGAAGTTTAAAATATGGCGATAAACAAAAGAAATTGCATATGTCTCTAGATAATACTACGGTATGTACGTATGATAGCCAGGTTTCACCTGAAAGAAAAACTTATCAAAAGCCCATTGTGATGTAAAATATGCACCCCTTTCTCACAGAAATTTATTTTGAGAAAAAAGTGCATATAATATTCCGCCAAATACAGTAACAAGTTAACATTATCGTAAAATTTGAAATCTAGATATGTCTAGATTACCCATACATGCCAACTTTCCCGATTTTTTCGGGAGTCTACCGATTTTTAACCCTGTCTACCGCTTGTCTACCGATTAATTTTTTTCTCCCATTTCTACCGATATTTCGAAAATCCGGATTTTATTCCGATTCGCTTTGAATAATACAGTATTTCCGTGTGCAGAAAACATCGCTGTTTCAATGTTTATCGCTAGGATATCCGTTTATTGCCGCTGATAACAGGTAATCAACAAGGTGTCAACTGTGCTACCAGTCATTACAGAGGTTTTAATTGCTCCTGAACCTCATTAACAGTGTATTTTAACCGAGACAATTATGCCAGATGTGGAAATTTTAGAAATACACACGACACTGGATACAAACTGACGAACTTGTGAGAGTTCACACTTTACAGCAAACTTCGACATTATACGTATAAACCGGTTATAAAAGGTGTTCAAGTTTTGGAATATTGCATTCCTCACTAAATTATAATCTACTTCATGGAAAAGACACTGCCAAAATCCAACATGGAAAAAATGTGCCTGCAAGTAAAAACCATTAGGACTGCCCAGAGTGATTAAAATAAAAAGAAAGGAAAAGACCACGCATGCCTTTTGCAGACTTTGATTGAAAAAGTTAAAATGACTTCTTAATATTCCCTCTGAATAAGAAAAAAATAAATTAACAATATTTTGTATAACAGTACCTTATAAACTTTGTAATTTACCAAGGGACAATGAACAGTTCAGTTTATTTGTAAAGTTTAACATCCTTATTCATGTAATAATATGTTAACTATGTGTATCACGTTCTTTAAGACAGAGGGTATATTTATCTAAATATTAACATATTAAATAATTTTGAATAAAATTGTTTTTTTAAAAAGTTCAAATGATATTGTATTTGTGCTTTTATTTAAGTTGATAGAGAAGAAAACACTTTTTGAAGTAGTAATAATATATGATATAATTAAGGTAGAAGATTGATAATTTAGAAAAAAACAACCTAAAAAAAGTTATTTCACGACAAAATGCCGTGAATTAGGAACTTTTAAAAATGTCGTTACGCGCAATCTCCCCCAAGAAAATTTTCAAAAGTTGGCATGTATGATTATCAATGATATGTAAAATGGCCTACCATAACATTTGACCAAAACATCTAAACATGTCAAGGTACTGAGTTTAAGAGCTCTCTGGTTCTTTCTAAGGAAAGACGCTAACACTGGTATTCCCTCCTCCTAGATAAAAGAACAGTTAAACTTTTAAAAGAATCACCTGAATTCAATTTCTTAGCTATAGAAAATTTGACAAACATTTTTTTTAAATACAGAATTGCTCTTGTAACTGTTCTTATATATTAAGTTGCATAAAAATATATGCATTGAACACTTACCAATATTGGTTTTAAATCTATCTTTAAAGGTGATCTGCAATTTAAAAAAAATATGTGTACATCAGGTAAATACTGATAATGAAATATATTTTTTTCAATAAAAGAAATGTTATATTAAATTTAATAACATGTAACTACCATAAATCTGGAAATTTTTACATCGATTTTATTTTGCGAATTCAGGTCAAAACGGTGTTGATTAATTTTTACGTTTCAAAATTTTGCGAATTACCACTGCTTTGTTTACATTTTCTTATTGGTAATTTATTTTTAAGAAAAATATTTTTGCGAATGCAATGAACTCGCAAATTTGCTAAAAATTTATCTACAACAAAAATTTCCAGATTTACGGTATATTGATCTGAAATATCATCAAAGTAGAGTAAAAAGCAAGCAGATAAAAGACAAAACATTATTCAAAATTATTGAATACATTATTGAAAATTACAAGATGTTTCTAGCAAATCTTATTATTACTCAAAAATTTTAAATTTAATCTTATTACTTACCATTTAGCTTTTAAATTTCAATATTGCAACAGAACTTTATGTCGGCACAGGAGGAGAGTTCAATCAAAAGTCCTCAATATAAACAAATTTCCAAATTCTTTTCTTACCCTGCTATCATTGTGAGAGCTTTAACTGCTGTCAGTCTTGTTATTTCATTCTTTAATCGCTCAAGGAAGATGGGTAGACACTCTTTAAGCTCAGTAGTTAAGCTGTCACCCATATTACGGATTATTTGTCCCCTGTAAAAAAAAAATGCATATAATTATCTTTCTCATTTAAAGATTTTGCATTCTGACTGCCGAGAATTTTCTATGTTTTCCCCTATACAAGTCCTTGACTTGTGACCTACATGCATGAGATTGCCCTCTCCTTGACCTCCTGGTCTATGTCTGCGGCCCTCAGTCGTTTTAATGTACACTGGTACAGCTCCGGAACAAAGGGCTTGTGGTTAAACTGGACAGGGTTCTCTGTAATCACAAAATTCAGTTTATGTTCAAACTATGAAAAATGTATGCTGCAATGATAAAATCTTAAAATCACTAAAATAACATCTCGCTAAAAATAAATTACCAGTTTTTAAGGACAAATCGCTAAATTTGCGTCTCCCTAAAATTTCCACTTATAGGGCAATTGAAAAACCATCCTTTATCATAAAATTCTGTCATTTTATCATAAAATTGGCATATTAAAAATTTTCTCCATTTCAGGGTTAGACTTTTTGTGGAAGCCTTCTGAATGACATTTAATACATATTAAAATTGAATTTGTTTATCACTCTCATGAACACCTTTGTTATCTCTCTAGGCTTTACTGACACAATAACATTCTGTATATTCTCCCTTACCTAGAGGTCTGATCACTTTGACTAGCTGTTGTGTCACAAGAAGTGCTTCTGAAGTGATTTTGTAGAATGGATCTGATACAGCATGGACAATGGGCTAAAGAAAAAAAGTTTTAATAGAGACTTAATTTTGCTGATAAATGTGCACAATAAAATATACAATATTTAGTCCCAAATGAATATTTTCTATCTACAAAACTTTGGTTCTCTTGTCCAATAAAGTGTTTTTGTTTTACCAAATGAATAATGTTGTACAAAGTATTTTGTTCAATGAAACTATGATGTTCAGAAAATCTCAGTTTTGTTCAATGTGTAAAACTAACAGATTCTTTTAGATCACAAATGTTTAAAACTTCACTATATGTTTACACTGTCTTACCGGTACGAGAATTCTTATGTGGGGGAGAAAAACTGAAGGTTGGTGGTGAATCAGAATAGTGTTTAGGAAAGAAAGGGTGTCTATCTTCATGTTAGAACTGGAATTCTTGTCCCTGAAAGAAAAACAGAAACAGCTCTTAAATCTTCACTATTAACTCAAATCTGACAACAGATTCTTCATAGTGCATACAGGACTGCCACTGGTAAGTAAGGTATACATTTTCTATGCAAAATGATATATCCTGTTTATCTTTGATATATCATAATACTGTCTTTATTATCTAATGTATCCATACCCAAGTGAGTATATTATGCCGGGTACAAGTTGATCAAAGTGTTTGGCTAGTGCCCCAGGGAGAACCAGTACAAGTTCCGTCAGGAGACTAAAGCAGCCCTGCCTCGTCTTGACGCTCTTCTCTCTCAGCTGTTTGTGAATCGCCTTTATGATGTCAGGTATCTGTGTCTGTAGCATAGACACTGGCCTGTCAAAGATAACAGATCATTAAGTTAAGTATATGCAAAAAATTATATGAATAATACATGTACTTCAACAATTCTTTAAAGTGCATTATACAAGACTTATCAATATTCCTGTGGACAGGTATAGTTTCACTACAGATATCCTTTTTGAACTGATCTGAATCAAATAATCATTATCAAGGTAGAAGTCTCATCTCCATGACTAATATGACCCAATCTTTACAAGTACAAGCTCTAATGTTACCCTCCATCCTGTTCCATTGCATCAGGGTCAGCTGAGATGGACGGTCGTGTTTGTCTCAGTAATGTCACAAAGGCATGGAATATGTCTGCCTTTACATTCTCTTCTCTCTCTGAAAATATGCAAACATTAACATTACACTTGAAATAAATTACGTGATAACATCTCTAGGAGCATATTACATGCATCTTTTTTTTAACATTGATTCCTAGATAAAATTGTCAAACATTAAACACTGCCAACCAGTTACTTATCACAATAACTTTTATTTCCAATTTGTCAGTTTGAAATCAATCCAAAACTATATGCAAAGCTGACTCAGAGTGTAACATTTACAAACAAGAGGCCCATGGGCCACATCGCTCACCTGAGTAACTTGGGTGATGCAGATCTTTACCAGATTCCCCCTCTTGCTATACCTATCATGTCCAACAACCATCTTCCCTTTTTTATTTTAAAACTTTAGAATCTACACTTATCAAGGATGCTTCCACATAAGTTTCAGCTTTCCTGGCTCAGTGGTTCTTGAGGAGAAGATTTTTAAAGATTTGTTCTATATATTACTATGTAAAACTTGGATTTCCTAATGTGGCCCCGCCCTACCCCTGGGGGTCATGATTTTAACAATTTAATATCTACACTACCCAAGGATGCTCCCACATAAGTTTCAGCTTTCCAGGCCCAGTGGTTCTTGAGAAGAAGATTTTTAAAGATTTGTTCCATATATTTCTATGTAAAACTTGGATTCCCTATTGTGGCCCCGCCCTACCCCCGGGGGTCATGATTTTAACAATTTAGTATCTACACTACCCAAGGATGCCTCCACATAAGTTTCAGCTTTCCTGGCCCAGTGGTTCTTGAGAAGAAGATTTTTAAAGATTTGTTATATATATTTCTATGTAAAACTTGGATTCCCTATTGTGGCCCCGCCCTACCCCTGGGGGTCATAATTTTAACAATTTCAAATTTACACTACCCAAGGATGCTCCCACATAAGTTTCAGCTTTCCTGGCCCAGTGGTTCTTGAGAAGAAGATTTTTTAGTGACCCCACCCTATTTTTGTCTTTTCTTGATTATCTCCCCTTGTAAGGGGACTTGGCCCTTCATTTTAACAATTGAAACTCCCCTTCACCCAAGGAAGCTTTGTACCAAGTTTGGTTAATATTGGCCCATTGGTTCCTGAGAAGAAGATGAAAATGTGAAAAGTTTACAGACGGACGGACAGAACTACAAAATGTGATCAGAAAAGCTCACTTGAGCCTTCGGCTCAGGTGAGCTAAAAAGTGCCTTAATTTTATTTGACACAATTTTTAAACTACACATACATCCACGTATACCAAATGATGTAGCTGTTGACAGAATACTTCACACATGCTTTTTTCTATACTAAATGTCCTTTAAAATCACATGATTTTTCCGCTGACCTTTAAACCTTGCTATAAGTGCTGGTGACACAGTCCTGTAGAACTCCATTAACATCTCGTGTCGGGTTCCTATCACTGCATCCAGACATTTGGCAGCCGCTCGCCTGACCTTCCAACTCATGTCATCATCATCGCTGTATTCTTCATCTTCCTCCCTATAAACCATCTTCATTATCATCAAAAATTCAAAACATTAAGGTTATACCATATTAATCAAAAATATCAAAATAAAATTTTTACAGAAGTTTATCCTCATTTTCAAAGCCATTAAGAATCATTAAATAATTATTCTGGGTAAAAATAAACAGTGATAAAAATATTACTCTTCGTCCTCATCATCGCCTTCTGTTTCCATGGCATCATCATCATCATCATCGTAGTTATAGTTTGGGTCATGGCAAATATATTTCAAGCAGATCTTGATTATCTGTACATAAAAACATATCATATAATGCAATATCTACTTGCTGAAATACATGAAATTTTAAAAAGTGCTTTAGTTTAGACTGACCATACAAACAGTGCCTGAATTATTACCTCCTGAACAAATGGAGATATTTCTTTAGGACATCTTCGTACAAATGACTCAAATGCCTGCAGACAGTATTCCCTTAGTTCATCATCCTCCTCCTTACAAAACTTTACAATGGGAGGAACCATCTTCTCCAAGTGCTCCCCAAAACGATGACCTGCCTGTCGACTGTCAGCAAAAAAGTCAACATTAAGTGATTAACATGCTTCATAAGCTGTGTTAAAACATGCATCATTACAGTCTGCAGTGATTTACTGGCTCAAGGGCCATAAAATTAAGACAACCTCACTTTTTAACTCAAGTCTCATTTTTCCACTATATACTCCTTGAGTAAGAGTGAGACCAAGATCAAAAGTGGGCTCATCTAAGTTTTCTGGCCCTGGAGCCTGGTATCAAATTTTTTAGTTTTATACAAAGTTTTCAATACTCCACATCAGTAGCTTACAACTACAGGCCTGTCTCACCTGATAGCTCCAACACACTGTATGTAAGTCCTAGTGGTGGACGTCGAAGAGTTCTTGATCAGCTCAGTCAAGAGAAACTCAATCAGCTCATTAAATAATGTGTAATTACAGCTCATCACCAAATAACCTTTAATAGTACAAAACAAATCCTTATACTTATATTCAAATATGACTATGTTTACTTCATGTACAAAGCAGCGTTTTAAACGGATTTGAATGAAGGAATGTAAACTATAGTAAAACTCAGTTCTAACAAACACTGGGACCTATGAAATTAATTTGCTCTATCCTTAATTTGTTATATCCGTATAAGGAATTCCTTAAATTTATATAGCTGGAGATCCAATATAACTTAGCTACATTTGTACATCATTGAACTTGCAATATCCATGTTCGTACTAAACGAGTTTTACTGTACTGTCATGTTTGACACACATTGACTCACCAATAGCAATAATGGCCCTTTTTCTGACTGCCAATCTTGGACTGGCTAATTGTGGCAGTAAGGACTGCATGATGCTAGGATGAAAACTGATCAACAAGCCTGTGTAAAGAAAAGATACAGTATCTTGTAAATGCTCTCTCTTAGTATAAATCTACATAGCATCGTCATTATTTATAACATTCAAAACCTTTCAAGAATTTTAAACATGATAGAAATACTTCATAATTTACATATGATCATTTAGTACTACCTCCAAATCTGCTGAGAAGATCTCCAAGGATATCCAAAGCTTCTAACTGAACAGAAACATCTTCTTGCTACAAAAGGAATAAATCTGACAAGTTATTATATATATATATGGTGAAAGAAACAGAAAAACCTAAATAAACTGAACATCAATAATTTATGGACCAAAAAATATCTTCCTGTCAGTATGCACATCTCTGTACCATGTCTTATCATTAGTATAGTGTGTACTTACTTGGAGCATGACTTGCCTTTTATGTACTTCCCTGAAGTTTGTAGAGCATGCCTCACCTTAACCTGTATTAAGCCTTACCTGAGTGCATGTACCTATTATATCTCTTACCTGTATTATAAGTGTACTTACCAGTGACCTGTAGTTTGTCACACCTTTAGCACCTGTTAAACTTACCTTTGCTATGGCACTGGTCAGTCGTCCTGTGATTTTCTTACAGATGCTGGCCGCCAGAGCAGTGGAAGATGGAGGTAACTCACTTATCACAGTCTTTAAACCTACGGAAGAAAAATACACGTGTATCTAACGAATGAAATCCCTCTCAACTTTCCAAACTAAATGTAACAAAACCTTGTAAAGGAAAATTTCCCACATAGTTGCTACTTTTAGCCATAGGCTTATTAAACAAGTTTTGGTCAAAAAAGGTAGTTTCCTTTTGTGCCACTTGGTATAGATAATTTCATTAGATATTTTATTAATATCTAAAATGTAATTTTATTAAAGTTCTTTGGCATATTTTTGAAAATATTATATATAATTTCCCATGTCCAGATAAGCCCAACCCAAAAGGTCATGACTTATAAGTCTATCAAATGCCATATGTACATGTATTTGATCTGGACATACGTGTAGGACTCAATGTCTTTATTAAACTATGGTTACAAGAAGTAAATTTGCAAGTTATGTTATGGCTTATTGTCAGGGCTAGTAAAAATTTTGGAAAGTGCACTAGTCTAGTATACTTTAACAAGAGGCCCAAGGGCCACAGCACTCACCTGAGCACAATGGGCTTGAATTTAACACCACCCTCCCCCCCCTGGCATTCATCATTAGAACAAACTAGAATCTACACTACCTGAGGATGATTCCATATAAATATCACTAATCATAGCTTTGAAGTACTTGAAAAGAAGATTTTAAAAGGTTTCCCTATATATCCCTTTGTAAAATTTGGGTTGGCCATTTTGGCCCCACCCTGGCCCCGGGGGTCATGATTTGAACAAACTTGAATCTACACTACCTGAGTATGATTCCACATGAGTTCCATCTTTCCTGGCCCAGTGCTTCTTGAGAAAAGGATTTTTAAAGATTTTTCCTATATATTCCTATGTAAAACTTGGGTCGGACATTTTGGCCCCACCCTAACCCCGGGGGTCATGATTTGAACAAACTTGAATCTACACTATTTGAGGATGATTCCACATGAGTTTCGTCTTTCCTGGCCCAGTGCTTCTTGAGAAGAAGATTTTTAAAGATTTTTCCTATATATTTCTATGTAAAACTTGGGTCGGCCATTTTGGCCCCACCCTAGCCCTGGGGGTCATGATTTGAACAAACATGAATCTACACTACCTGAGGATGATTCCACATGAGTTCCATCTATCCTGGCTGAGTGATTCTTGAGAAGAAGATTTTTAAAGATTTTTCATATATATTCCTATGTAAAACTTTCAGCCATTTTGGCCCCACCCTAGCCCCGGGGGTCATGATTTGAACAAACTTGAATCTACACTACCTGAGGATGATTCCACTTGAGTTTCATCTCTCTTGGTCCAGAGGTTCTTGAGAAGAAGATTTTTATAGATTTTTCCTATATATTCCTATGTAAAACTTGGGTCGGCCATTTTGGCCCCACCCTAGCCCCGGGGGTCATGATTTGAACAAACTTGAATCTACACTACCTGAGGATGATTCCACATGAGTTTCATCTCTCTTGGCCCAGTGGTTCTTGAGAAGAAGAGTTTTTAAAAATGTCATTTATTTTTCACTAATTCATAATTATCTCCCCTTGGAAGCGGGCGTGGCCCTTCATTTTAACAAACTTAAATCCCCTTCACCTAAGGATACTTTGTGGCAAGTTTGGTTGAAATTGGCCCAGTGGTTCTTGAGAAGATGAAAATGTGAAAAGTTTAACGACAAACGACAGACAACGGACAAATTTTGATCAGAAAAGCTCACTTGAGCCTTCGGCTCAAGTGAGCTAAAAAGTTAATGTTGAACCCTGCAAAGAGTACTGACCAATGCTGGAAATGTCTCTGAGTTGTTCTTTGTCAGAAATCATGTTACTACACAGTGTGTCCACAATTGTCTCCACCTGAAACTCCTTTACTTTGTTCACCAATGGACCAAGACTGAAGAAAGGAACAATAATAAACTGTACTAGAATATAATGTACATGTATGAATGCATATTTTTTTCAATTTTATTATGTTCTTCTAATGATAATAAAAATAAATTGGAAATTTGTCAAATATTTCCTGTATATTCTATATTAGAGAGTTTCTGTCTATTTACCATTTTACAGCCAGGTTCTGAACTTCTCCATTTTTGTCCTCCAGTAGCTTTAGTAACATTCTAACAACCTGAATAAATATTTAGATACTGAAGGATTCATGTCTTCAAACACTACAATATACTTTTATTTTGAATGGCTACTCAGAGCAATAGCTTTCATTTTTTATAATCATATGACCTAAATATTTTTCTTCTTCCTTTTACTTTCCCTTTACCTGGATTGTCAAAAATTTCATTTTTTTGTTAACTATGAACTTTTAAAGAATGGACCTTTTTTCAGATTGCCTGCTGAATTCTTTAACAGATTAAACTCAAACATCTACACAAGGAAAATTAATGTGAAAAGTTGCATCTTGTTTAGTTTACTGTAAATTCAGATTTATTCTATTTTTCTTTAGTTTGAACTGTATTTAATTGTATAGCATTTGTTTACTGTCATATCAAGCTAAGTATCCTTTGCAATAGACTTCTTGCATTTTATCATTTCAAGATCCAGTTTATTGTTTGGTAATTTTTAAATTTAAATTTTAGTTTCATTCTTTCTCTATTTTGTCACTTCACCTTTCTTTCACTGTCATCATCCAGCTTAATGGAATCCTTCTGAAGCTCTGTCATCAAATCATTTGTTGCCATGAATCGAAAATCTTTGTCATTGGAGGTCATCTAAAAGATTAAAAAATAATAATATAGTAACAAATGTCAAATAATCAAAAAGATATATTCTGTACACCACTTTCAGTCACAGGACTAAATCATGCTAAGATATGCTATCAATTCTTTTCTTCTCTCAATCATTATTAGAAAGCTTATTAGGTAATGATAAGCTATAAGCAATGTCAACATAATTATGCCATATACACAATGTCAGCTTCTTTATATACATGCCATAATACTTATCATTACATAATACAATTTTTTCCTTAGAGATACTATACCATTGAAGTTGGCTTTTGCATATTATTTCAGCATATATCGGGAAGTATGCAGAATTTCAGAATGAACTTTGTTATTAAATAGTTTATATTTCAATGTCGAAAATAAGCTGCATTTGAAAGGAAATCCATATCTTATCTTTTTATGCCCTATTTTTTTTTTTTTTTAGTTAGAATTAAAAGAATATAAAGGTCTGTACAGAAGTTAGAGTTCTAAATGGAATCTCGGTTCATACCCATTTTCGAAACAATAAACCACCCATTTGGACTTGTACATAGTCCCTATTGAAATATATGATGAATGCAGTGAAAAAAAAATATATGATATGTGCAGAATTTTGTACGTGTGCATCACATTTCCCAAATGTTATGTGAAAATCTTTCTCTCTCCATAAAAACACAGTAATGTAACTTTGTAGGATATAGAAATCTACATTCATTCACCTTCTCCAGCAGGTTTGCAATGTGATACGAGACACTAGCCATTTTGCTGTCTTTATTTCTTACTGCACCAAGTCTGCTTAAAGGACGGAATGTCCCGATTTAAGTTTACTTGTTGATATTTATCCCGGTGCAAAGTTTCTTCTTTCGGCAAAATGAAAATCATGCGTAATATATGGCAGCTTTCAAGCGCCACCTATATTGAAATACCGATCCCGACGCCATTTAAATTCCCTTGGATCAAGAAATATTTTATGGAGAAGTCCTATTTGTGGTCTATAAATAAAAATTCAGTGGCGTAGCTTTCTTCAGTTTGTTTGCATTTGTTGTCAAATATCACAAGAGTTGTGATTAGGTATTTTTGAAAATTAAAAAAAAATTATTTCTTTTTGTTTCGTGCACCTATAGGCACCTGACGTTACTTATTTCTATTTTAATAAAAAAAATATACCCCTACCCTATCTATTTTTTTCTTTTAATAAAAATGATATTCCCCTACCTAAGTCAGGTATCCGTATTTTCATGCTCTAAAGATTACATTAAGAATGAAACCTCGCCTTTTTTAAAAGATAAGATTTACTCTTTACCTGTATGCCCTAATGGACCCCAAGTTGGTATTCATGAATTTTATATTAAACCCTTCAAATAATCTATGTCTTTGCTTTATCATGAAGATTAAGAAATAGTCTTTGAATATTAATTTTAGGCCATTCATTATTTTTTTTTAATGTTTTATATTTTTTCATGGTAATGAAAAGCTAAATTGATAAAAGTTAGAACCACTTAAAATATAAAATAAGTCAAACAGTATTTAATACGTTTTTTAAAAGTATAAGATACAACAACAGTCTGGCAATGCTATGTATAACAGTTTCTACATTTAAAAAAATACTTTTTATATACCCCCCCCCCCCCCCCAAGTTATCAACCCCCAGCTAGGAAAATTATATATATGCCGCTTGCGATTGACCAGCTGGATACTTTAAGGGTCCAAATCCCCTTTCAAATCTTTTTACCAAATTCTAAAGTTTTATTTCAATTTCAATTTCTTTATTGATTCACCAAACATGTTGGCATACAACCATGTTACATATAAAAGACAAATAATAAAATACATACATACATGTAAGTGTATGGATCAGTGAAGTCAACTATGCAGAGTATTACAACTTGAAGTTTAAACATAATCATTACGCAAGCAGTATAGTATGGACAGTGATGAGCTAGTAAATGCATTAAATATATAAATTATAATTGCGCTTTATTTTTGGAACGCAATTCAAAACATTCATATAAAAATTCACATAGCCTTCTAGAATGAACTGCATTGTCAGGATTACAAAATAATTTACAATGATTTTCTTTCAATATGTTATCGTTTAAATTACAGATGTTCAAAGGACAGTACTTTTTTCGTAAATCTGTATATAAGGGACAGTCATATATGAAATGTATTTCACTTTCTACAACAGTTTTACAATAGTGACAAAAACGCGATTCTTTTGGGATACAAGGCTTTGAATATCTGCCTACTTCAATTTCTAATGGATGTGCAGAAATTCTCAGTTTTGTTAATTTAGAACGTATTGCTTTATTTATTGGATATTTTAAGTAGTCTTGTAATTCATAATTCTTTCTAATTTGACTGAAAAATAATAATTTACCACATTTGTAGAATTCAATGTTCTGAAGTTGCAAATTTACATTTTTTATGTAAAAATTCTTCAAGCAGCTGCTGAATGTGTTATCAGTTATATCTAATGATGGAAGGTTAAGTTTCTTTTTTAATTTATCAATCTGACTTTGCCAATTATCCTTTACACCATTACTATATAGGTTGTCATCTTCTAAGGAAGCAGCAATAAGAATTTGATTTCTAGTGCCATTTTTATTCTGAACATTTTTTAGTCTCTTATAGTATTTAAACATTGAGATGATAGCTTTGCAACAAATAGGGACTGTTCCTAGCTCATATTTAATGGCTAAATTTGAAGTTGTACACCCAAAATATCTTTAAATATCAAATGCTGTATCTTTTCAAAAGGTAATTGATCACAATTGTTTATATTAATATTAAAGTTGAAATCCATATCAGAACCATACAAAATGATAGGTTCAATAAGTGAAGTATATAATTTTAAAAGAGTTTTTACAGATAAGTTATTATGAAAAGGTAAAGAGCGTTTCATTGCATAAAAGCTTTTCTTGCACGTTCAGCTAATTGTTCAGCTGCATACTTAAGCTTACCATTATAAGTAAAAATAATTCCCAGATATTTATATTCATGTTCAAGATGAACTATTCAGTGGCGTAGCGCCCTTTACGCAAAAACGCAAATGAATACACAGATTTTTCACCAAAAATAAAAAAATAATAATAAAAAGCTAAATAAGAAAAAAAAAATGTCGAAAGTTCAATAAAAGACTAATATAAAACAGGTTACAATAAAATATATAGATTTTTCTTTATATTCCTACGTCCTAAATATAATGGAATATATATTCAGCTTCAATTTCAGATCCTTGATATACAGTGTACATATCGTTTTATAAAATGATTTAAGCATTTCAAGGACAATTTTTTTATTGTGTCAATTCAAAGCAAATTTAAAGTAAATAATAATTCAATCTAGTATGTTGTTTACGAATTTATTCCCCTAATAATCTCCAAAACATTGTTAACTGCGTTGTACTAGTACTATAATTTCATAACAATCTCGAAAATGTAACAATTGAAGAATATTCAGGTTTTTGTGTTGATATACAGTTATATAGAATTCATTTTGCAAAAATGATTAACAAAAATCTTACTTGTGAAATAAATTTTATAGCAACTACTAAAACATTGAATTTATTGTATATGAAATTTTCCAAGGTTTTCTTGCACAAGTCCATAACTAATTTTCTTTCGTCAGTAAATCTAAAAATAGTTTTGCAGTAATATGATCTTAAAGTTTCTACACAATGGAAAAATGTATATACATTTTAATAAGAGGGTGTATTTTGAATGTTAAGTAAACTGGAAAACTATCATTTGAAATTGATCAAATTAAAGCTGACATTTTCTTTCATGTAATACTGTGCATTTTGATTGTTATTTTCACACTGCATGGGGAAAAAATAATTGTGAAAATATCAATAATATGAAAAAAAAAATCAAAATATCAATTATATCATCTTCACAAAATCAAGGTTTTGAGATTTCGGAACTTCACACATATGCAAGATTTTCACTGTTGAAAAATGCATTGTCTTATTTCATGATAACAAGAAAACTTCTTAAAAAGAGAAATTGGGGAATTATAAGTATTATCAAAACTCGGCAATTTTTATTAAGATTTAGTAGAAATACGATTGTAAAAATTAAACTATTTTAAGGTATTTTTCTGATGTATAAAATTTATATTCATGACCCCTTGCCTTTTTGAATACAGAAAATATTTTGCTAGCTACGCCACTGCTATTGAATGATTATAATAAAAACAATATTGAGTTGTGTCAATTTTCTTATTTGAGAAAATCATTGCTTTAGTTTTATCAGAGTTAACAGTTTATTTGCAAATTTTCTTTGCGGTGAATTTGGATCCCCTCACCACCACCACCATAAAACAATGACATTACAGAAATAGCCAATAGGACTTCTTGTTCAAATGGTGTCATTAAAACATCTTTATCTATTACCTAGCTGTTTTTATCGTTTCAACTTTGAATAGATGAGCACGTAGTATAATAAGACTCATCGATTCATTTTCGTGAGACGCCCCTTGGATCATAAATAAATTTAGATCCGCCAAATTATGGGGACTAGCAAAGCTAAACTAGTTCTCTTCTGCATTAGGACTCTCGTGTTATTTTTTAAGTTTTTCAGATTCCCACATAAATAATTTATTAATATCAATTTACAAAACCAACTTCCTCCCTTTCATTCATTGAAAAACCTGTGTGAAAAATTTAACAATTATTAAATATGCACTTCCGGCAGGGTGTAGCCATCTTGTTTTAACTGTCATCAACGGTTGCGAAAAAGATTTGAGAAAATGGAGATATTCAAAAGAATATCTCAACAAAAGACAAGGAATAAGCCCCACATATATAGTTAAGAAGAACATATATATTTTTTAATCTTAAGATTTAGGTAAGTAAGATTTTATTGAATATGTGAGCGGTGTTTATTTTTAGATTTTCATGATTAGAAAAACACTTTGATGTGAAAATAATTAATTGATCACAAATTCTTGGTTTGAAAAGTGGGTTATTATTTTAATGTTTATGACGCTATAAATAAAAAAAAAAAACATTTTTCCAGGGTAATTTTGTATTTCAATGTTTTGGAATTATAGGCCTTACAAAGTTAGTAGTTACATCGTTTCGTTCCATTTATGGACTTAAATTCCTGAGAAAGATTGTAACTTATGTAAGCATCTGAGTTGGTCTGTTATCTGTATTTACATGCAAAGAGAGGTTTTATCAGGTTGGGCACACACCACCAAATGGTCATTTAACCCCGTTTGGTGGTCAATCGCCCATATCAGCGTCTTTAATATGTTTTACGGTGTGACCGTTGGGGCGAGCGCAGTTATTTACTGTCAAAAACCTTTTCACAGCTTTTACTTGCACTGCCTACCCTCAGTTCATGAAAAAAAGAAAAGAATAAAAAGGAATCACTTCTCAGGCGTCGGGACTTTTCGGAAGTTTCCGACAAAATCGGAAATACCCGAGCCGTTAAGTGACGAAAGTATGACGTCATATAAAAAGTCCTGTTGACTTAGAACGCAAACTATAGTTTTGTGGCATGGATATTGCATTAAATCGTTGTTTCTAATTTTTTTCAAGTAAGGCCGGAATTAAAAATATCTTTGTTTCCCCTAACCCGACCCTTAATTCTCAAGTTGGGTCGGTAGGTAGGTAAACAATTTTATTTTTCTGACAGCAGCTTTGAAAATATATCATAAAATTAAATGGAAAATTACCTTTGAAAATGGAAAAGTACAAAAGAAAGCGATTTGTAAACAAAATGCTAAGTATCATACATATGCCGTTTTAATGCAAAATCCATGATTAATTAATTCACAACTGTTATTCAAGTGAACTTGTGAACCATCTTACACCAGACTACATTTATATAACTCGAATAAAAAAGACAAGATTCTCAAATACGCAAAAACCTGGCATCCGAGTATATTTTTTCAAACCTTCCATCAGCCTCCAGTGCTTGTAGACAATCAATGTACTTTTTTGAGGGCCATGGTATTTGATAGTGAGTTACGATAGAGCCTTTTCGTTTAAAGGAGTTAAGGCGACAATCGATTGTAAATATTTCATCGATAAATCGCTATAGAGAAGCCGTATTTTTGAAGGTTTAACTTTTAAATTCAAAAGGGACGTCATGAAAACCTCGGCGGTAAACAAAATGGGGAATGTGCATGGTGAAGAGGTTCCCGCCTGCTTATAGCTAAAGTGTGCTGCAACACGATCTAAAGTTTGGAGTTTTTTTTGGCTTTCGGAAAAAGGGAAATGGCCCTCCATGCAAAAATAATTTACAGATGGACACGGTTATTTGTAAATTGTGTAAAAAGTTGTATGCCAATAAATGTAAATTGAAGTTCGTGGTCACATGTCATGCAATTCTACTCGTGCTGTCAAAATTTTAATGAATAAATGTTAATTAACAATATTTAATTGATTATATAATCGAATCTACACATGATAAAAATCTATATAAAATTCATAGTCACGAAGTTTACAATAACTAAATAAAGGCATAGAAAGGCCATCTGAGTTATATTTATCAGGCTAATTTTAAGTCGCAGGTTTTAATACAACTCCTATGGTTCCATGATGGCATAGATAAACTGGTTATTAGATCAAAACTCAAATAAAATGCAGTGAAATTGAATGATGTGTTCACTAGGTGGGCCCTTCATCTACTCATGAGGCGGGCCTTACCATGTAAATACGTACCTTAAATTCAAAGACATGTTTGTTTTTTGTTGTTATCAATCTACTACCTTAATTAAATCATATATTATTACTACTTCAAAAAGTGTTTTCTTCTCTATCAACTTAAAGAAAAGCACAAATACAAATCATTTAAAATAAAAGGCAATTTTATTCAAAATTATTTAATATGTTTAAAAGTGAAGATATGTCGAAGAAGTGATACACAAAGTTAACATACGTACATAAAATCGTCATTGTTTTATGAAGAGCTAATGCCCTGTAATCACATCTGGACGTAATTTTATTTCCAACAAATGCTTCAAAATCGCAGTGGAACAATGTCGGCCGTTCTGATAAAAACTGATTTTGATGAAATTGTATTTTATCAAACTTGGTTAACTAAAAAAAATATTTGAATCATCTTATTTAAAAAATCTTTTCACTTGGGCACATTTTTTATGTTGGATTTTGGCAGTGTCTTTTCCATTAAGTAGATTATAATTTAATGAGGAATGCAAAATTCCAAAACTTGAACACCTTTTGTAAACGGTTTATATGTATATTGTCAAAGTTTGCTTATGCGATGTAACTGCTCCAGTTCGTCCGTTTGTATCCAGTGTCGTGTGTATTTGTAAACAATCTTTCAAAATGCTACTCCTAAAATACACTGTTTTGGTTCTGATTTCAATATAACTTGGCACACAAGCACAGTTGACACCTTGTTGATTACCTGTTATCTGTGTATCGGTTTTTGATTTTGAAACAGGTGTTGCACCGAAATACTGTATTATTCAAAAATAGAAATTTCTGTGAAATTCTTTCAAAATGCTACTTCTCCTACAGTTTTGGTCTAATTTCAGTATAACTTGGCACATAAGTAGACTACACTAAGATACATAATTCTCTTTATCGGTTTTTGATTTCGATGAACGGTGTTGCCGTGGTTACTAAAAATAGAAATTTCTGTGAAATTCAAATCTTCAAGGGCCTAATACAGAAAAATACACTTCTACATTTTTGAATCCTGATTTCAATATAATTAGCACACAAGTATGACTACACTATTTAATTGAACCAAACTGTTTATCAATTTTTGCTATATACAAGAACGGTGTTGTCGTTGTTGCTAAAAATAGAAATTTCTATGAATTATTCTTTCAAAATGCTACTCCTCCTACAGTTTTGGTCTGATTTCAATATAACTTGGCACACAAGTAGACTACACTAAGATACATAATTTTGTGTATTGGTTTTTGATTTCGATTAACGGTGTTGCCTTGTTACTAAAAATTGAAATTTCTGTGAAATTCTTTCAAAATGCTACTCCTCCTACAGTTTAGGTCAGATTTCAATATAACTTGGCACACAAGTAGACTACACTAAGATATGGTAATTTTATATCGGAATTGTTTCGATGAACGGTGTTGCCATGGTAACTAAAAATAGAAATTTCTGTTAAAAAATCTCAAAAAGCTACTCCTCCTACAGTTTTGGTCTGATTTTAATATAATGTGGCATGCAAGTAGACTATGCTAAGAACATAAAGAGACTTGATGAAATCATTATTCTTTTTATTGGTTAACTAAAAAAAATATTTGAATCATCTTATTTAAAAAACTTTTCTCTTCCTTTGCTATAAGTACAAACCAGTAGAGCTTCAGTCTCGACAGAGACTTCTGGTTTATTTTGGCCTAAGTTGTTGCTATGTTTTAGCCACCATGTTGCTATGCACCGCAAAGGATTATTGGGAGTTTGGAATTTTTTCACGCGGTGAGATAAAAATTTCTTGGAACAATGTGCAGATTTCAACCCGAATTTCCTCCCTTCGTACACGTTAGTCTATTGAGCTCGCTATATGAGCGGCGCTTTGCGCCGCCTCGCTGCGCTCGCTATTACCTACCAAATGGGAGAGAAAAATCGTTTTGTTCAGTTCTCTGGAATGACGTGAAATGGCGCATAATTTCAACTCACGGGGAACTCACAGAACAAAAAAAATCAGAATCTCAACGCTGACTTTTTTGCGCAGTGGTTCAAATATTGGACAAAATCGTCACCTATGTAAACGTCAAGTGTAACGTTTCTGTGTTTTAACTTAAAAAGAAAAATTCCCTCCATCTGGCGTGTAGTTGCACCTATCGATCGTGTTTATCACTTCATATTTTTGTCATCTGGGCAACCGATCAATTATCTAAACCAATTAAAATTAATAATAAAATTAAAATCTAATACAATTTTTTCCGAACTTGGGTCAAAAGACTGAATTAACTACGGAGACCCATTAGTGTTAATTTTCAATAAGTAAAATAAGAGGAAGGGTAAGAATTCGCTTTTATTTCGTTTATTTCGTATGCAATGGCTTTATTCTTTATAAAAATTCTCCAGTGCCTAAGTAAATGCACTTTTGCTTTATTTTACTAAAAATTGGATTTGAATAAAAAAGGCCGCCATTGGTAGGTGAAAAAGACGCCGATATGGACGATTGATCATCAAACGGGGGTTAAATGACCATTTGGCGGTGTGTGCCCAACCTGTTTATTATAAAAAATATCTATTTTGATAATTCAGACAATGTGCAGTGTATGTTTACATGCACTATCATTTTAATGGATTCTTGTAAGGAAGATGGACATTTAAAAGATGTTCCAGTGGAAAACATTAAAGAATAAACGTATCAGTAAAATCAGTTTTCAGTGTAACGAACATGGACAAAATAGTGTGCCAATGCCTCTTGTGAAACAAATAAGAAGATAAAATATTAATCTAAGCTATAGCAGAATTTCCTTTTATATTTCAGTTAACAATAGTGCCACAATTCACAATATTTATATTTGCTGTGTTTTTCTAGTGAGCCTGTTGTGAAATTCATTAGGCCATAATAAAAAAAATTCCCAGACTCTCATCCAATTTTTTTTAAATAATCAAGGCGGGCAGGTTTATATATTTTTTTCCATTTTGCAGAATTTTTATCGACCTGGTCAATCGGTGCAGACTGATCTATTATACCTGAATAAAAGTCATAACAGAGGTCCATTTATCTCACTACACATCATCAGCTTTCTTAAGAACCAATGACCCTTGTTTAATATATATTATAGCAATTACCATCTTTTCGGAAATTTGCAAGCGTACTTAATATAAATGTAAAATTAAACCGACATTGGCGATTCCGCGGAATTATGACCTCGCGGAAAAAAGTACTTCTACAGTATTATAGCAATTACCATCTTTTCAGCTGTAAAATTAAACCGACATTGGCGGGATTTGAAACGAAAGTTGAATGGTAGTGGAATAAAGATCTCGATCAGAATTCAGACAAAGAAAAAAAAAAACGGGGAAAAAACTGAGGTGGGGTATAAAAAATCAGGGCATACGGGGATGAGAATCTAAGAATATTTTAATTATGTCCTTAATTGATTTGAATACCATTTTTGTGTATACTCCCTTGTAGAAATAAACATGGAGCAACTCATGCTAATATGATGCAGCAATTTTTTTTTCATCCATTGGGAAAGGGTCCAATACTGGTTCAGTTGGGAAAAATAATGTCCAAGAAGAACAAAGGAGAATTTTCTCTCATTTTATCAAATGAAACATATTTTGCATACTTTGCAGACTTTTAAAAGTTTATGATGGATATGTGTCAGTAGAGGGATATTGGAACTGGAAGGCTGTTGAATACTTCACCAAAAAGAAATCTCAGGGATTTTCCCCTGCCCTGTATAGGAAAGAATATGGGACCCATTCCCAATTGCAAAACCCTAGCTTCCATTCTCCCAAAAAGTGAACAGTATGTGTTCAATTTTTGAATGCACAAAAACTCCACAGACTTATCTTGATCAAAATTCATGTAAAACAAACATGGTCAGGTTTGAAATCTAAATGAAATGAACAAAATTATCAATTTTATTCATCACAAGTGTTTATTTTTTTATAAAAAAACTTCATGCAGTAAAATTTACCACAAAGTGAAAAATTGAAATTCATAATTTCTAGGAAATAGGAAAGCTTATTTGGCGTATGGCTAATTACAAGTCATGCTGAGGTAGAGCTTTTAACAATCCAGTTTGTTTAGGATGGACATTTTCTATTTATGCTTCCATATTGAAAATAAATTGCCAAGATTTTCCAGATTCATTCACAAATACACAACATGCTTAAAATTTAGACTACATGTTTGAAATTCCTTTGGAAATTTTTTTTATTACTTTATCATGTTTATGTAACAATTTTGAAACAACATGTCTCATGAGTTAAGCATCCTGGTGTTTCTATTTATACATTGCAAAATAAAGAAATTAATTATAAATAGAAGATAAATACAGAAAAATAAGACAGAACTTTACAGAAGTGAATATGAAAAACAAGTAGTAAAAATAAGTGTATATTATGTTTGTGATCATCTGAGTGGAATTGTTTTTATGTACCCTAAAGCAGGAAATATTAAAATATTATCCTGGGATTAGCAGATGGGAAAAGGAGCTAATTATGTTAACTTACTTGATAGGTTTTAGTCCAACCAGATTTCTTTAGTGTGATAATTGTTAAGAAAAAAATTATTTTAATATTTGAGTATAGCCAAACAAGGAATGAAGTGTACATGTCTAACCATCTAACCAGTCTACTAAAACTTTTTTTGAGAAATGGACAGCGATGGAATATATCACAGTTATATATTTATTGTCAAATTCCATCATACATTGCAATATATCACAATAATTTTTTTAAGGGAACATCCACACTTATGTACATATCAGAAGTGGTGAAGTACGTCATCTGGAACAAAAAAAACCCAGTTAGAAGTTACTAAGAACTCACTTATAAAGAAAACTCATATACTTGTACATGTTGTAAGGATGTTTTAATAAACAAGACTTTTCCTTATGTTTCTGTTACATGTACGATAAATGAATGTAAAGAATCTTGGTTTTAAGGAAGTAAAATTTCAGGTCCCAGTGACTTGGTTGTTTTTTTTATCCTAAATTTATAGTATAAGTGCTTTTTCGTTCTCAATATCCTGTTTAAGATAAAGATGTATATTTGGGATTTTCCTTTGTGTTGTGCGTAACACTTTAACCACATTCACATTAACATGATTAAGCTGCCTATTTCAGTTCCTGGAATACTGGATACAAAGTTACAATTATTGTACCAGGGGTTAAGCCATTACTTCAATTGTTGAAATTCTGCATATTGAAGTGTGTAGAGGCAGTGATATTTGTTTTCACCATTTGATTACATTCATCATGTTCATGTGATAAATTTAAAGCAGTTTGTTCATCGTAATATGCTAGCCATTTTTAATTAACAGACATCATTTCTAAGGAGGGGATTTTAGAGATTATAAGTGATTGTACGTGAACATGGATTGCCTCTCATTAAGTGCCAGAGGTGTACCAATTACAGGAAATGAGAATTTCTTTCAATATGAATTATGTGATGGGATATTATGCACTGTGTTTCATAATGTTTATTATTATTACAGGAAATAATATCCATTGAAATGAAAAAGAGAGATTCAGAAGGAGTACATGCAGTGTCAGCCATGTCGGTTTCGTCCGGTAATTCCCGGGGTTCGGAGCGCCGGAGACTCAGTCGGTTTTCTCTCAGACGACTGTTTTATCCTGGAGTTAGGACTGGTAAATCCAAGTCCAGGATCAGTTTAGACTCGGACTCTGGTAAATCTGAGATGAGCTTAAGTCCAGCTTCCTCAGAAAGAGAGCCAGCCCATCCGGTTCACATCATGAACCAGACTGTACCGGAGACTGAGCATGTGCCGGTGAAGAGTTCGGCGTCGGGAATGAGGGAGTGCCCCCTGTGTTTGATAGAGCGACCGGTTGAAGATTTCCCAGAAATCATGACATGCCACCATCGGTCCTGTAGCACCTGTCTGCAGACATATCTAAAAATAGAAATCACGGAGAGTCGGATCAACATATCCTGTCCGGAGTGCACGGAGAAGTACCACCCTAACGACATACAAAACATCCTCCCGAACCAGGGCCTGATGGATAAATATGAGGATTTCATGGTCCGGCGAGTCCTGGTCTCGGATCCCGACACTCGCTGGTGTCCAGCCCCAGACTGTGGGTAAGAACCAGTCTTGTATATTTACTAATTTGACTGTTGTTTGATGTAGTCTGAGGTTTATTAAACTATTTCATATTTAAATAAATTTCTACACTGGAATGACTAAAACCATTGTGATGAGATATGATTTGTAGCAAGAGGTCATTGATGTGTATAAGGCTGAGTTCATCGCTTCATGTAATGTAAAAAAAAAAAAAAAGAAATTTGTTATTAACAAAGTGCATGCAAGAAATATGCCATGAGCACTAGATATAATGGCCTCTAAATGGTTTGTCAGAAAAAGAAATCATTTATTTATCATTCCAATCACTTAGATTATAAAAATTGGCTATATCAATTGTCAGTCTGATGTCCACAAATCAAAGTGGCTTGATGGATCAATTCCTATATGTATCCTTTCATCTGATCCCTGTGTGAATACTCATTTATATAGAAAAATCAGATTTGTAGCCCTGGATATTATTTGAATAGTTAATCCCAGATGATATTATAGGTCATTTACTAGAGGAAAAAAATAATGTTCTGCTAAATGTTTTGGCCATGGGACATTTTTGTTTTCTAGAGAAAAGTTCATTTTTAGCTCTACTGGTCAGAGACCAGAAGAGCTTATGCGATAGTAATGCGTCCGTCGTCCGTCCGTCTGTCTGTCTAGCTGTCTGTCTGTCCGTCTGTCTGTCTGTAAACAATTTTTCAAAATGCTACTCCTCCTACAGTTTTGGTCTGGTTTCAGTATAACTTGGCACACAAGTAGACTACACTAAGATACATAATTCTATATATCGGTTTTTGATTTTGATGAACGGTGTTGCCGTGGTTACTAAAAATAGAAATTTCTGTTAAATTCTTTCAAAATGCTACTCCTCCTACAGTTTTAATCTGATTTCAATATAACTTGGCACACAAGTAGACTACACGAAGATACACAATTCTCTGTATCAGTTTTTGATTTCAATGAACGCTGTTGCCGTGGTTACTAAAAATAGAAATTTCTGTGAAATTCTTTCAAAATGCTACTCCTTCTACAGATTTAGTCTGATTTCAATATAACTTGGCACACAAGTAGACTACAATAAGATACATAATTCTGTGTATCGGTTTTTGATTTCGATGAACGGTATTGCCGTGGTTACTAAAAATAGAAATTTCTGTGAAATTCTTTCAAAATGCTACTCCTTCTACAGTTTTAGTCTGATTTTAGTATAACTTGGCACACAAGTAGACTACAATAAGATACATAATTCTGTATATCGGTTTTTGATTTCAATGAACGGTGTTGCCGTGGTTACTAAAAATAGAAATTTCGGTGAAATTCTTTCAAAATGCTACTCCTTCTACAGTTTTAGTCTGATTTCAATATAACTTGGCACACAAGTAGACTACAATAAGATACATAATTTTGTGTATCGGTTTTTGATTTCGATGAACGGTGTTGCCGTGGTTATTAAAAATAGAAATTTCGGTGAAATTCTTTCAAAATGCTACTCCAAATACAATTTTAGTCTGATTATAATATAAATGTGGCATGCAAGTAGACTGCACTAAGAATATAAAGAGACTTAATCAAGGATCATTATTCTATTTATTGCTGTTGAAAAGTTTCAATTTCCAACTGCTTAAGTACTTTTCTCTTCCTTTGCTATAAGTACAAACCAGTAGAGCTTCAGTCTTGACAGAGACTTCTGGTTTGTATCATCATGATCATAAAAAAGAAACAATTGTCATATATACAGATACAGGCTTATACAATATGAAACAATTCTTTAGTTTTACTGAAAGCAGGGAATATTTTCAATTTTGGGTTGGTATGGGTTCTTGGAGACATATATGAAACAAATTCATTGGTGGACAATTTTATAAATAGGTCTTTGAGCTTTGGCAATGAAAGTTCATATCACAGCTCCTAGTCTCCTTATGGCATGTCGATTTCAAGGTCAAAAGTTAAAGGTCAGAAATCATACATTGTAAAAAATGGTTTTTAGATTATAATTTTACTCAACCCTCTCTGCTTCTCCTCACTGTCGGTGCTCGAGGCCACTACAAAGGATTTCAATCTCCCTGGGACTGCAGCTACTCAAGGTGCTGTCCTCATGGTCAAACCCCTACTGTTTAGGTCTTTGAGGACAGTACTTTTCCAGCTTTCCTCTGGCCAGCCTCTATTTCTTTTCCATTGGGTGTCCACGGTAGGGCAACCCTGCTCATTATTAAATGATTAGGAATTTTGGTGCTCTCTAATTGGTCTAGACGCCTTTTCCAGAGATGTACCACAGAGTGAGTTCACCTCATTTGAGGTTTATTCGGGTTTTCCCTCTTGACCAACCATAGATTTGCTGACAGGTTTTTTGACCAATCAGATTGCGTGTTTCAAAGCATGTGTCGGTGTGAATGTAAACATGTCAGATGCCAGTACCAAGGAGATTAAATGCTTTTGAAAGTAAATGGTTTAGTATTCATTGTTTAATAATATTGTTTTTCAATTTTTAACTACTAGTTGTTAATTAGATAAGTCATGACAATTATATTATAGGTGTTTATATTTGATGGAGACAAGATTGAAAGTGTCAAAAGTGTTGTAAAATTCCTGATCATTTAATAAAACCGTTATTGACTTTTGAATTGGTCTACTCGTGACTATACAGATTTGGTCAGGGATTGGTTAACCTCGGCCTCCGGCCTCGGAAACCAATACCTGACCAGGTCTGTATAATCACGGGTAGACCCTGGTCAGGAATTGGTTAACCTCGGCCTCCGGCCTCGGTCAACCAATACCTGACCAGGTCTGTATAGTCACGAGTAGACCTCATCAAAAGTCAATGATTGTATACAGTACCTCTAGTTCCATAATTTAACCGTATTATTCACTAAATGTTTTCACCATGCAGAGAGAGAATTTTTTTTGTGGCAACAAGAAATTCTGGATTAGGGACCGCAATAATTTAAGGTCGACATTTAGTGATTTCGTAGCAGGTGTGACTTGAAGATCTTAGTTGTTAAACATGTAGATCAATACACTCCCCATTTTTACAGTGAATCTGATGTTGTTCATAACATCTATTTTTAGTTTAAATCTCTTTTATGCTACATGTGTTTTGTGTCACGTCATTACTGTATTTTTCTGTTCGTCACTAGTATAATCCTTATTAATGATCCTGCATTAAATGCCAAAGGGAAAGGTTTAGTAAAAAGACGTTATGATGTACAAATATAACATCACAGGCAAAAGAATGCACATGACTTTGGTGATATTTTCAACTTTTAAAACTTGAAATCCCCTCTAAAAATGAAAGATGAAACAATTTGAATATTTAATATTATTTTTGTTGACAGGTATGCAGTGATTGCCACAGGTTGTGCAGGGTGTCCCAAGATTAAATGTGAGAGGCCAGGATGTGACACACACTTTTGTTACCACTGTAAACAACACTGGCACCCAAACAAGACATGTGATGCGGCCAGGGCAGAAAGGTCACCCAACATGCGCTCTGCCACAACAACTTATGGTCCTGACATGGAGTTACATAACAGTACGTGTCCCTCGTGTTTTATCCAGCTCTTAATTAAAGACAAATGGAAGGGCCTTCTACAGGCATCTAAGACCACGGTCTAATCCTTTTTATGCTGTCCATTGGAATACATGTATTTTTATATCTTAAAAAAATATTTTTTAAAAGATTTTTATAAGCTAAGATTTTTATTATTATTATTATTTTTTTTTTTTTTACATTTTTATGAATAAAAAATTGCATTGTACTCTTGAAAGTATATTATTGAAAAATACTAAGTGAAATTCCATGTAAATCTACAAAATGCTGTTTATTGATTTTTTAGGTCACCTGAGTAAACTCAGGTGACCTATTGCTATCCGTTTTCGTCCGTCGTCGTCCGTCGTCCATCGTGTGTTAACATTTGAACATTTTCAGCTTCTTCTCTGCAACCACTGCACCAATTTCAACCAAATTTGGCACAAAGCATCTATGGCTAAAGGGGAACAGAAATTGTGAATTTCATGATCCCTGCCCCCCTGGGGCCTGAGGGGTGGGGCCAAAACCACTAAAATTAATGCAATCTTTAAAAATCTTCTTCTTTACTCCTGGACATCAAGCAGTCAAACTGTTTGCATGATTGTAATCAGCATTGAGTCCTCTACCAAAATTGTGAAATTCATGGCCCTGGGGTCAGGGGTTCTAGTGCTAGGACGGGGCTAAAGTAAGTATATAGTGAATAATGCATTATTTCTTTGAAAATCTTCTTCTCTGCTCACTGGGTATTAAATAAACCAACTCAAGTACATAGTTATGATGAGCAAGAGTGCCTTACCAAAACTGTGAAATTTATGGCCCCAGGGTCAGGGTTCTGGTGTTAAAATGGGGCTCTATTGATTATATATAGTGAATATACATGAAAATTCTTTAAAAATCTTCTCTGCCACTGGGTATTAAATAAACTAACCATGTACATATTATGATGAGCAGGTAGTGTCTAAATTCAAAGTTGTTGAATTTTATGGCCCCAGGGTCAAGGATTCTGGTGTTGGGGACCCAAGTTTTACATTGAATATATAGGAAAAATACATGAATTAAAAAAAATCTTCTTCTCTGAACCACTGGGTAGGAAAAACTAAAACTCATGTGCATAGTTATAATGAGGTAGTGTCAATTCAAAGTTTGTGAATTTTATGGTCCCAGGGTAGGGTTGGGGTGTTAGGGCGGGGCTCTATAGTTTTATATAGTAAATATATAGGAAAAATCTTTAAAAATCTTCTTCTCAAGAACCACTGGGTATTAAATAAAAACTCATGTGTATAGTTATGTTGAGCAAGAGTGCTTTTACCAAAATTATGAATTTTATGGCCCCAGGGTCAAGGGTTCTGGTGTGTGTAGGATGGGGGGCTCAAGTTGATTATATAGTGAAATATACAAAATTCTTTGAAAATCTTCTTCTCTGAACCCTAGGAATTAAATAAACTAACTAAGTGCATAGTTATGATGAGCAAGAGTGCTTCAACCAAAATTGTGAATTTTATGGCCCCAGGGTCAAGGGTTCTGGTGTTGAGGGGGGGCTCTATTGATTATATAGTGAAAATTCATGAATTCTTTGAAAATCTTCTTCTCTGCTCCTAGGTATTAAATAAACTAACTAAGTGCATAGTTCTGATGAGCAAGAGTGCCTCAACCAAAATTGTAAATTTTATGGTCCCAGGGTCAGGGGTTCTGGTGTTAGGGTGGGGCCAAAATGGCCGACCCAAGTTTATATATAGGGATATAATGGGAAACCAATATATTTAAAATCTTCTTTTCAAGTATTCAAATAAATGATTAGTGATATTTATATGGAATGCATCCTAAATTAGATTGAAGTTCAAATCATGAACCCCAGGGAGGTTCTGGTCCCCCCACCATCACCTCAGTAAACTTTAGTTTGATCTATATGTGCTTTTTCCTAGTGAATTCTCAGGTGAGCGCTGTGGCCCCTGGGCTTCTTCTTGCTCCTAGGAATTAAATAAAAAAAAAGGTGAAACAATTTGAATATTTAATATTATTTTTGTTGACAGGTATGCAGTGATTGCCACAGGTTGTGCAGGGTGTCCCAAGATTAATGTGAAAATACATTAAATGTGACACACACTTTTGTTACCACTGTAAACAACACTGGCACCCAAACAAGACATGTGATGCGGCCAGGGCAGAAAGGTCACCCAACATGCGCTCTGCCACAACAACTTATGGTCCTGACATGGAGTTACATAACAGTACGTGTCCCTCGTGTTTTATCCAGCTCTTAATTAAAGACAAATGGAAGGGCCTTTTTAAAAGGCATGTGTGGACCTAGGGACGGTTTAATCCTTTTTATGCTGTCCATTGATATACATGTATTTTTATATCTTAAAATATGTTTTTTAAAGATTTTTACAAGCTAAGATTTTTTTTTTACATTTTTATGAATAAAAAATTGCATTGTACTCTTGAAAGTATATTATTGAAAAATACTAAGTGAAATTCCATATAAATCTACAAAATGCTGTTTATTGATTTTTCCTGAAATTAAACATGTATGTTTTTTTTATGTTGATAAAAGAATTAATGATTACTTCAGTCAAATTTAAAGATGCAGACTCTTTCAAGAACTTGTAAGAGATTTCTTAGAAGAAAAAATGTTTTCATTTGGTGGATCTCAGCTTAAAATCTGTTCCTTGTTATATAAAATTATTAATGTCCTATCTTATTCATATCTTGTCTTTTAACCTGTGAATGTTTTGTTCGTAGAAGATGACATCAAGCCCTGTCCCCGGTGTGGGGCGTTCATTATGAAGATGAACGATGGATCCTGTAATCACATGGCCTGCCCGGTCTGTGGTGCCGAGTTCTGCTGGCTCTGTATGAAGGAAATATCCGATCTACACTACCTTAGGTATTAATTGTAAATACACATCTATTGGTATTAGTTAGAGTAGTAACTTCTGTATGAAGGAAATATCCAACCTACACTACCTTAGGTATTAACTCTAAATATCCGATCTACACTACCTTAGGTATTAATTGTAAATACACATCTATTGGTATTACTTGGAGTAGATAGTTTTGTGTGAAGAAATACATGTACAATCCAATGACTTAAAGGGACATGTTAGTTGCATGTCATTTGTGAAATGGCTTGTTGAAGAGACTGTTTGGAATTGTTGATGTGTCCAGCTCTCTTTGGTATTTTGGATTGTAAGCTGAGGCTGATTTAGACACGTTTGATAAAATGCAGTGTCGGGCACACTGTTCTTTTCAATTTGTTTCTGCGTTATTGCCATATTGATTTTTATTTTGCCACCAGAGAAGGAAATATGCATCCAATATCACTGCGGCTATCATTCTGAAATGTCAGGAATAATCAAAGTATTCCCTTACCTTATATTTTATGTCTTGTTTTCGAATCTCTTACTCAGTACATAAATCTACATCAATTTCCTTTTAAGTAAATATTTGAGCTCTGAACAGTTCTTTTATGTAACATATTGTTTTTGACACCAGTTTCCTCTACACTGAGTATAATCTCTGAGTTAATCTATAAGAAAGAAAAACATTGTAATAATGATGGTCATGAAAGTGCATCTAATTTAATTATACCCTAGGTTTTCAGTTGTGCGTGTACTTTCTTAAACTTGGTTAGCAAGAAACTATTGTCATACATCTTTCTTTTTTTTTTTGTACTTCTTTTTTTTTTGGTTGCATACATGTATATCAGAACAATTGGGTTGTTAATTAATAATTATATACATGTATTATTTTCCCATTGCAGTCCCTCTGGTTGCACATTCTGGGGTAAGAAACCGTGGAGCCGGAAGAAGAAGATTCTGTGGCAGCTAGGGACTCTGGTGGGCGCTCCGGTGGGGATCACACTAATCGCAGGAATCGCTGTCCCGGCTATGATCATTGGCATTCCAGTCTGGGTAGGAAGAAAGGTGAGAAATAAATACCTTAAGCAAACATGTCATCCCCTGTGTCAGGGTGTAAAATAACATGTTATGGAAATATTGAAATTAAATTGATCCTGCTTGTTCTGTTGATAGAAATTATTTCCAAAATGTTTTGATTGTAATTAATGCAAATAGTAAAATGAAACGTGAAGTTAGATACTACAATTTTTTCCCTCTATAAATCATTAATATCTTTTTTTCCTTTTTTTTGAAGCTCATTTGTCATGACATTGTACTTTTAGATATATTCAAAGTATGAGTTGGTGTATACATCTAAACATAAGCGTAACCTGGCTATAACTGGAGGGGTGGCTGCTTCAGTCATTGTAGCCCCGGTGGTGGCAGGACTAACTGTAGGTAAGTGATTCATCTTCATCTCAAAATTGGTAAAAAAATATCGATAACAATATGTTTTGCTTGTAAACAAATAGGAACATACAAAATTTTCATTTGATTGACTATGGCGTATGTATTGTGATACGTGTATGCTCTATTTGCTACAGCAATAGGAGTTCCTATCCTCCTGGCCTATGTGTATGGTGTGGTACCTATCTCCCTCTGTAGAAGTGGGGGCTGTGGGGTCACAACCTCAGGAAAGGGTGGGGTCAGGTTTGAATTCGATGAGGAAAATGATACAGCAGGAACCATCGGTCAACATTTAGGTCAGTTTTAAGAAAATAAGTATGGTCATTCTTAATTACTATATACAAACATTTCTTTTTTAAGTATACAAGCAAAATAAATAATCACTGAATGGAAGAATAAACAAACAAAATCTTAAAAGCAATGGGTTTGTTTTTAACACCTCATCTCAAATACAATGTTTGCAAAAGATTTTTGGGGAAAACTTTGTTAAAATTTCTTATTCCTGTTTGTAGATAATCAGAGTGTTGGAACAGGCCATAATGTAGCCAACCCTAGCATCGGGCCGAGTATTGGGGATGCCTCGCTGGGTATGACAAGCAGTCTGAGTGCCAGTGGTAGTCACATGGAGAGGATAGGGGTGATTCGAGACGAGGGGGACACTGCCAGTACCAGGGCCATAGGAGGACTCAGTCTCAATGGCAGTATATGTGAGGGGGCCTCACTCATTAGTGCTTTCCAGTCAAAGTAAGTTACATATGATAGTGAACAGCGGGTCTTATTTACATGTGTGAGATATATATCATAAAGTCAGAATACAGGTGAACATTACCTATAATAGTGTAATAAAAGAAGAAGGAAACGTTTACATGGCATTTATTGTACACATTATGATGCATAAGGCCAAAAAAAATAATAGTCTTGTTTCCTGCTACCAGCCAGAAAAAAATAGGGTAGGTAGGTAGGAAAATTATTTTATTTTTTAATTTTATTTTATTTTTTCCAACGGTATTTTTTTGGATATGAACTACTACAAAACCAAATTGAACATGTCATAGCTATGGTCAATATCATCTTTTAAAATGAAATTCCATGTCTTTGGATGCACAACTCATGTGGAATTTTATGAAAGTCCATATTTCATGTATTTTAAACATATATTTCATGTAAGCTATCTAAATTTAATTCCCTGGTTCTCAGGCCAATTTTCTCCATAACAGATGCGGGAGGGCGGCATTTTATTTTTCATTTTATTGGCAATAAAGTAGATGAGGGAGGTATTTTTTTTAATTTTAATTTCCGAATTTTCTTTAATATAAAGCTAATTTTTTTAATCACAGATATACTTTCCATTTCTGGTGAAAATTTCTGCTTTATCCATTGCTTAACAGCGTGTAAACATTGTAGGTAATGTCCTCGAATGTATTTTCAAACGAAGTAGCCAAAATCTCATTGTAAAATGGCTACCGGAAGTGATATTTGAATACTAAACTACGAAACAAATGAGATCGGAAATTTTTTTCCCGGATTGGTCTTCGCAATACCAACTTTTTATTTTATCAAAAATACAATAAAATCGGCAATGCAGCTACCTCAAAACGGATGCGCGCGGGCCTGAGAACCAAGATTTCAATTTTATATGGCCTAAGTCCATATTTTAAACATATATTTCATGTAATACAACTTGAGTATATATATTTTTTTTTTCACTTTTGAAACATGAAATTCCTAAAATTTTGAATTTTTTCCCTAAAAGCTAAAAAAAACTTTAGGGTCGGGTGCAAAAAAATAGGGTAGGTCGGGTAGCAGGAAACAAGACTATTTTTTATTTTGGCCTAAAGCCATTATATGTAAATTCGGTAAAACAGTAATGAAAGAAAAGAATTGCTTTTATAAGGTAATGCTCCAGCTCTGATGATTTTCCTGGAAGAAATCCTGACATGCTTTGTTGAAGTCTGTCACGAAAAAGGAGTATTATACCCAGCTCCCTAAAAATCAATACATGGTCATGCAATGCAGAATTTTCGTTCTTTTATAAAACTAAGAACAACTGGAGTTCTTTATTTCCTGATTTGAATTGTCAGCAGACATGAGATTGACTAAGTGTCTGTTGATTATGAAAAAAAATCAACAGTAACTTATGTCAGTAATGAGCACACATTATGGAATCGAGGGTTTGACAGAAGAATTTTTAATCATGTTCTTTAGAACACAGAGGCAACATGCTTAGTGAGACTAATGCAAAAAATATATACATGTAAGTTCTAGCATCATGGCCCTCATAGCCACGGTGTGAAGTGAAAGGTGACTTCTGTTGATATTGTGACCAGATATCTTTATAAATGATAATTTCTTTATTATTGTCTTGATTCCAGACTTGAAGTGCAAGCAGATGTGTCTTCAAATCTACAGAAGAGAAACAGCTTTAGTAGTGGTTCAGCTAACTTCAGCATCGGGGAGAAGTCAGGGACTGTGTCTATAGGAGACAATGCCAGTACAAAGGCTCTGGCTGGATCTATTGCTGGATACAGGTATGGAGGCAGAAATTCAGACTCGGCAACAGATTATCTAACTGAGCATAGCATCTGTATTAAAACAGATGAAAGTAACTTTATTTTATAACAGTTCAATCTTATGTAATGAGGATATTTATTTATTACATTCGTTTTTGGCTACTGAAATTAATAAACCTCTTCAAATAAGTAGAGGATTAAATATTATAAAGTTTACTTGTCAATCAATTATGTGATATATTGTTAAAACAATCATTTTAGGGACAAGGATAACACATCTATAGGGACATCACCTTATGAAGTGCAGGTTGATGTAGATTCCTCACAGACACAGAGTCCTGAGGACTACTCCGAGAGGAACGTCCCCGAAAAGCCTCGCAATCAATCAGGTCAAAGTTCACCGGTGTCAGGGTGCAGTGTGCGTCTTTCTTCCATGGATGATCACAAGCATAAGTGTCGACGCTGTAAGCGTTCCTTGGCCTGTGATCGCGGATCAGAACAACAAAGTGTTCACTTCTCTGATAGGGTCAGCCTGCAGAACTTTCAGACAGATGAAATCGTTTCCCAAAGTTTGAATGAGAATTCAGAGGAGATGGATTTAAATGAAGAGTCAGTGTTTGAACCAATAAATAATCCTATATTTAAAGAAGTCATATGTGGTAAAACACCAGAGACCTTTAACGATCATTCTTCTGCTTTTGAGAAGGCACTAGCTGCTTCATTACCCGAGGTGGAAAGTGACAAGCCAGTCCTGAAGGGGACGGAGACGGCACGTAAAGCGGTGTCTACGACGGCACTCATCTCACAGCAGGAATTCCAAAGCATGGAGAAACATCGCAATCTAAGTAAAAGTAAAAGTCACGAAGATTGTGCCATAGCTAAGCAGAAACAAAAGAAGGGCAGGATAAGGCATCACAGTTGTGAAATCGCTATGGACTCGGGGCGTATTTCTCCCTCGGTTCTAGCTAATCAGGATCAGTCGGCTCTTTGAGAGCTTTGTCTGTGTCTTTGTCAGTTACTGGCATCATCTCATCAATACTACCTTATATCATTACAGCTCCTTCGTTGTATCATTTATTCTACATGTGTATAATTTTGTAGCCATAGGTTGTCTATTTATAGACTATTAAGAAATTTATCTTTCAAAGACAATGCAGTAAAATGCTACTTTTACCTTTAATAATATACATTTCTGTTATTTAAGTATCATTTTTTGCAAATGAGTGAAGAGTTGGGCCCCCTTAAAAACACCCCCCAAAATACAGAGATCAAATTTAGCTCAGGGAAGCATCAAAGTGAACTTGTGATTGGTTTATACGAGCAGATGGCTGATACGTTTGTTTAAAGTTGTTTGATATCAGAATTTGAATGAGACCAGTTTTAATGTGAGGAGGGTAAGATACAAGTGGATTTACCGGTATGTTTCAGTATTAAAAGAAAACAGGATGAAACAACTTCGGGGTTGAGGGGGCGTCATTGGTGCTCGATATTTTTTTTGTTGTTTATATATTTTTTGTTCTTAGTTGCTCATTGTCATGTTCAGCACAGTGAGGATAAGATTTTGTGATAGCTAATAGATCTTTGATATTGAAAGTTGTTTGAACTCCATTTTGTACAAATTTTGTTTTGTTTTCTTGTTTGGGTAAATGTTGTTTATATTTTCTTGTGGCATGAAAGTTAAGTGCAATCAGTTTATTCTTTGTAATGCATTTATCGTTGTATGGATGTGTATTCCTAAATGAGCTTAAGATTGGTAAACATGTTTTAATTATTTTGAAAGGTTACGTGTATTTTGTACTTTTTTTTTCAGATACTTATATTAATTTCAAAGCACAATTATCTTCTTTAGAGTGTAATACAGTTACTCAAGTGATGTAAAATCTTCTCTTCAAACAAAATGATTCAGTGCCTTTTATAGATGGAGATATGAAATTTTCATTTAACAAAATAATCACATACATAGGAGGCAGTATGCAAAGTTTCTAACAATTTCTTGACCTCCCTACAGAATTCATTTTTTTTCTTTTTTGTTAGATTCTTAAGTAAATTAAAAGAAAACATTAAGATAAATGAAAAAATATACCCCCAAAAATGCATTCTTAAATGGAACATTTATTTTAAAGATACATTAATGTACTTTCTTTTAACTTTATTCGAAATTTATTCAGTGAATTGGTATAAAAAATTTTATGCATATTGCCTCCAGTTAAGCTTTCTTCATTCTTTGGTGTATATTGGGAAGGAATTCAAAGTAATTTAATTCATAAACTTAAGGCTCATCTTACTGCATGTTCATGACCATTTGATGGAAAACAAAAATGTTGCACACATTTGATAACTTTAAA